>NC_140583.1:996452916-997847354 GCF_964204655.1 Triturus cristatus | reverse complement strand
AAGGTGTTTAAGAAACTACAAGATACACCGAAAAGTGTTGACATAAGGACAAACAAATATGTATTGTTTTTAATAGACTTAGATGTCTATTTTCACACTGGAGTACAATATATCATAAGTAGAATTGTATATAAAATTGAATGGCTGTGTCAACAATTTCTAAAGTTATAGAATGATTATATGAAAATATACCATGAAGATTTCTATGCATGAAGTTTAATAGAAATATCCACTGTGCAATTTATGCATTCTATTTAATAGTTGTCAACTTTATAGTCTAACAAAAGTTGGAAAAAAGGTCTCTAACTCGTTTGTAAGCCAGTGTGTATAAAGAGGTGACATTAATGTGTGTATATTAATGTATTTTTAATTGATTTGCGAATTAAGATTTTAAAATTGTAATGGGTATAATAAAGTAATAATAACATATGTTTTTTACGTGTGTGATGATGTTCAAGAATGAACTGTATTCTTTTGATTCAGTGCAAACAAATTGAGACAGTCTCATTTGGAAATATATTATAACAGAGAAGGGAATCTTTTACTTTTATTAATGAGATCCATATGATACAGCCACAGGCAATGGGATGAAGACAAGCGTCTACAGATCAGTAGGATTCCCAAATAGGCTGCACCCACTACAAACCAGTATTCTATTTCCTCGAGGTCAGATATGTAGTGTTTCAGAGTCACCACTTACATGTTCAATTGATCTATGATGTTGATATGGTGCTAACCCTCTACTTGTGTATTTCTGACTCAACAAATAATGCCACACAACAATATTATCTCAGATATCACATAGTAAGTCACCCTGCAAGAACATGCATGCTATGTAAATTCATGCAGAAAACGTATATCAACAACACGCATTAAATAGCAAAATATATTGCATGTTCTAATTTCCAATAAATCAAGAAGAACTGTTTGTGTCTCTCTCATGTCCTGTGCCATGTCGCATCAGTTAAAGGGGTGACATAAGTGCCTCCTTTTTGCGGTTGATAAGACCCTCTGGAGTGGACCATGTGCCGAGGGAATACACACACAATGGCGTGGTCTTTTAACTAATACAGCAATATGGTCTGGTACGGCCTACCGCCCCCTCCTCCCCTGACTGTGACAAAAACCAAGATAGCGTTCTTGTTTTTTGGAATAGGGGGTCGTTGACCCCCGATTGTATTTATTAACAAACAAAACAAGTTATATTCATAAATACCATAACGCAGAAATGACAAGACAGGATTCGGTACATTTGCTTCAATCCTAGCTTTAACAAAACTCTAATACATAAATGTTCCTATCCTAGTCTAAAACATTGCTGATCACATTTCTGCGTATTCCTCTGGGCCTACGGCAAGGTCAAAACGCTGGCCCCTCCCCCTTACACCGAATTGTCCCGCGCACCCCAACCGTGATGCTCATGCGCCGGAGGCCCAGCTGACCCGGAAGTACTTACCCCCAGGCAACCCCCAAACGTTCAGGACTTACTCCATAAAGGGGCCATGCAGACAGCGCAGCTTACTTACGCCCGCGTGCGGGGTGGCCAACCAGCCAATGGAAAGCGTAACCCCCCGTTTGTCCCCGCACCGTTCCAACCAACCGGTTGTAACTGCCCCTGGAGTCTGGTGAGAGCCAAATGTCCCTCCCCTCTGGGCGGCCCACGTAATAAGACGCCCCAAAAGATGAGTCAATTTAGTCTGTCCAACCTATGACCTTACCGCCCGCCTATGGAATATCTCCTAAAAACACGACAAAAAAGGCGTAAACAACATATCTACAAATTGGCATCCTGTGGAAAAAATACAGAAAACATACATTCTTCAACAAACTCTTATTTCAGGGATGGTGGGTGGGGGAAAAAACGATTAAAGATCCTCCCGAGGGAGGGGTGGCACATGCAATGGATGTGCTGCCGAGGGGAGAAAGAGATCGTCTCTTGTGCTCCCCCCGGCTTTAAGGGTCCCCGTGGGTCGCCCACGCCCCCGGAAGTGATCAGATCACTTCTGGGGCGCGGGGGAGCCTCCCATGACCCGGAAGTGATTCAATCACTTCCGGGGCATGTCCCCCAGCGCAGGCGGGGACCATGATTGGGGCACGATTCCGGGGGGCACGGCCGACCACCATAATGGCGGCGGGGCCGATGCTGGCCCCGCCTTCCTCTATGGTCTGGTACGGCCTACCGCCCCCTCCTCCCCTGACTGTGACAAAAACCAAGATAGCGTTCTTGTTTTTGGAATAGGGGGTCGTTGACCCCCGATCGTATTTATTAACAAACAAAACAAGTTATATTCATAAATACCATAACGCAGAAATGACAAGACAGGATTCGGTACATTTGCTTCAATCCTAGCTTTAACAGAACGCTAATACATAAATGTTCCTGTCCTAGTCTAAAACATTGCTGATCACATTTCTGCGTATTCCTCTGGGCCTACGGCAAGGTCAAAACGCTGGCCCCTCCCCCTTACACCGAATTGTCCCGCGCACCCCAACCGGGATGCGCATGCGCCGGAGGCCCAGCTGACCCGGAAGTACTTACCCCCAGGCAACCCCCAAACGTTCAGGACTTACTCCATAAAGGGGCCATGCAGACAGAGCAGCTTACTTACGCCCGCGTGCGGGGTGGCCAACCAGCCAATGGAAAGCGTAACCCCCCCTTTGTCCCCGCACCGTTCCAACCAACCGGTCGTAACTGCCCCTGGAGTCTGGTGAGAGCCAAATGTCCCTCCCCTCTGGGCGGCCCACGTAATAAGACGCCCCAAAAGATGAGTCAATTTAGTTTGTCCAACCTATGACCTTACCGCACAGGCCTGCATAGTAGACCGACTATCAGGCCCCCCCCCAAACCCCAGATCATACTTACCAGCGAAAACCCTCCAGCCAAGCTAAAATGTTGCCCAGGAATAACTCATTACCCAAGCGTGACAGGTGCACCCCGTCTTGCACATAGCACATGTCCCCCCTAATGCATCCATGAGCAATTACTTGTAATGTAGGGGTCCTAAACAGCCTGTCTATTTTGTTATTGATCCTCTGGGCAGAGTGATTGAGAGCCTTCACTGAAACCCCCTCACGCCGCTGAAGTCTTGGTATCATGTGTGACCACACGATAACCGTCTCAGGGCAGTGCTTGGTCAGCCATGCCGACTCTGACAGCACCGTTTCTAGCAGGACCCTCCTATTGAGATGTACCAAGTCGTTGCCCCCCAGATGCAAAATTATAGTGTCGGGAGGGGTATCCAAAGAGGTGAGCATGTGACCTACCCGTTCTCTGAACCTGTCAAAACGCAAGCCCCCATGGCCGAAAAAGAAAACCCTGGAACCTAACCGCTTTGCGTGCGCTGCCCCATCGCCTGCCCTGAAAAAACTGCCCAACCGGGACACATAAGAATGGCTAAAAACACATGCATGTCGTTCCCGCTGTGCCTTCGTGGAAATCCTCGTCGACTTGACTGTGCCACGTTCTTGGTGGGATGTCGCCGTCTCTCTTCCTGCGTGACAGGCCGAGGGAACTGGTAGTAGAACAAGAAAAGAGTGCCATCAGTACCGTTAACATATGGAGTCACAACATATCAACACGCACAACACGCCTAAAGCAATTGGAGGCCCACCGCCCAATCCTACACACAGCCTCCTCCCCAAGACCCTGCGCAACCGCCTCTGTGGCGGCACCAATCCGGAAGGAATGTGTCCCAAAACTACCGGGGTCCAGACCCGCCCTGCCTATTGCCTTATCTAAAACCCGTCTAAATTGGAACTTTGTCAGTGGATCCCCCCCATGTGCATTAGCAATGTCCCCCCCCACCACTCGGTCTGTATGGCAGGAAAGCCTCCACATGAAAAACCGGGCAGCAGGGATTGCCCGGTGCCCGTCTGAGAAACACTACCTGACCTCTTCCCTGCTGATCGGTCTTTGAACGCCGGATTGTAACCTGCAATGCCCCGTTATGGAAATGAATGTCACCCAGCTGTAAGCCACCCCCCAGGTCCCTTTTGTTCTTAGCCACTAATTCCCCTATTCGAAAGGCCCCATAGAAAGCCAAAGTAAAGGCTGCCCTGAATAACAAGCATTCAAAGACGTTGTTGCAGATCTGATCTAACGCTGCCATGACTGCTGTCAAGGTAGTCAAACCTATAGGGCGTCTAGTATCCAGCGCAGACCCCTGTAACCGCTGCCAACCCTTCAATGCCTTGCGCACTATAAATGACTGCGTAGGGTCCCGGCTGCCGCCCATCTGTGCAAAGAATGAGATTGCTGCTATGTGTCTCCTAGCCACCCCTACCGACTTCCCTTCTTCCCGCAGGGCTTGCAAGTAGCAGCACACCCCGGCCGAATCAGCCCAATGTGTCCCACCCTGATCTTTTAAGAAATTACAATATGCCCCAAACGCCCCTTCGTATGCCTTTCTTGTTCCTGGTGCTAGGCTCGTTGCCACCAAGTCTGGTAAGTGTGGGCACCAATCTGCCAGAGCTGTTCGGGAAAAGTCGTTGGGCATGGTGCTGCTCCCGGGAGATGAGCTCTGAAAACCTGCATCTTGAAACGAGATAGAGCGTCAGCAGCATGGTTCAACACCCCTGGGACATGTTTCGCCCTAAACTGCAGATTCAACTGGAGGCATCTCAATACTATCTCCTTAATCAAACGCAAGATCATTTTACATTTTGCTGCCTGGTTGTTTATACACTCTACCACTGCCATGTTATCAGACCAGAACACCACTGCTTTGTTGCGTAGCTGCTCCGGCCAGACCCACAACGCCACCCAAATGGGGAATAGTTCCAGAAAACCAATGTTAGCTGTGAGTCCATTGTCCACCCACCATGCTGGCCAACGCTGCGCCACCCACTGAATGCCCAGTATGGCGCCAAACCCCTCACTGCCCGTGGAGTCTGTCATTAAACCCAACTCCGCGCAAGAAGTGACTGGGCCGGGCCACAGGACTGAGCCATTGAAGTCCCGCAGGAATGCTAACCAAATCCGCATATCCTGCTTGACCTCGCTGCTCAATCTGGTGTGGTGGTGTTTCTGCTTGAGGCCTGACATTGCCTGTGCAATGGACCTTGAAAAGTGGCGTGCCATTGGTACAATGCGTAATGCAAAATTTAACTGCCCCACCAGCTGTTGTAGCTGATGCAAGTCACTCTTTTAGCTTCCAGACATTGCCTCAGCGTCTCCCCGAACTTAGTCACCTTGTCGGCGGGAAGCCGTGAGCACCCCGCGACTGAGTCTAGCTCGATCCCTAAGAATTCTATAACCGGGGAAGGGCCCGCGGTCTTTCCCTGCGCTAGGGGTACCCCAAAGCTCGCCATCAATGCACAGAAACGTTCCAGCGCCTGCCCACACCCCGCGCCCCCCGTGGCCCCAAGAAGAGAAAGTCATCTAGGTAGTGTAGCACATGCCTATGCCCTGTCACTTGTCTGAAAACCCACTCCAAAATCGTACTAAACATTTCAAAGTAGGCGCACGACACCGAACACCCCATTGGCATGCACATGTCCATGAAAAACTTGCCCTCAAATTGGAACCCCAGGAGGTGAAAATCGCTCGGGTGGACGGGTAGTAGCCTGAAGGCAGACTCTATGTCTGATTTTGCCATCATCGCCCCCGGCCCCAAACCCCTCAACATTTCAATAGCCTGATCAATAGATGCATAACGCACAGAGCAGCAATCATCATCAATGGAGTCATTCACAGACTGCCCTCTTGGCGCCGACAAGTTGTGAATCAGCCTAAACTCCCCAGGTTCCTTTTTTGGGACTACCCCCAGGGGGGAACAAACAAAGTTATGCGCAGGTATTTTGTCAAAGGGACCCGCCACTCTACCCAATCTACATTCTTTTCCAATCTTGGCTGCTGCCACCCCAGCATTCTGGGTGACCAATACTTGATTCCTGCAGAACGAGGGACCCACAAAATTCTCCACGGGAATTCTAAAACCGTCTCTGAAACCCCCAATTAAAGTTTTTGCTGAGGACGCGCACTTATATCTATTTAACCAGGGCAGCATGGCGTGGAGGAGGATGGGTGTCCTAGCTCTGGTGGAAACCCCTTCCATCTGGTTTCTTCCCCCCCTTATCCTTCTGTTTTTTAAGGCACTTTGCCTCACCATGCCCTGAGTTGCCACAGAAACTGCACGCATGTCTAAATCTGCATGTCCCTGGTGCCCTAACGCAGGAGCGCCTGTTGTAATCCCAGCAACATCCCTTCTTTCCGCCCCCCCCGCCCTGCGCAGCTGGGGGGAACGCCCGAAAGGGCTGGGGTTTAGGCGGGTCACTGGCAGCCTCAGTTGAAAAGCCGCCCACATGATCCAACCATGAGATTCCCACCACCTGATTCCACTTTAACGTAGGATCAGATGCCCTGATGCGCCTAAACTTCTTGTCATACTCCAACCACCCGAGCCCCCTTTTGTCGCCTGCGCCGTGCTGATCCTAGACATATAGCAAGCCATCGCAGGTGCCTCCTCAGGGAAACGCTCCGTCACCACTGCCATGTAAATGTTGTAGGCCAGCATCCAATGCCTGATGTTCTCCTCAACCCTGTATTTCAACATTTCATTCGCCCACTCACGCGCAGGCATATAATCCTTCTTCCTCTTCATTTCTTCCCTCTCAACCTCATCTATCAAGAGTGAAAAAATATCGATATATGTCCCTTTCCAAATTCTCTCCTTAACCTCCTGCGACAGGTGGCGTGAGAGAGATTCGTAGGACGTGCGTGCCTCACCCATGCCCAACATTGGCAACGTCTGTGGCTTACCCTGCGAAGGTCCTGGGGTTTCCTTGGGGGCCCCGACCGCCGGCACGTCCTTAGGCTTGGCTAGATCGATAAGCTGCTTCGCCCTTTCCAATGCGTCCGCCCCGACAACACCCGCCGCACTCACGTTCAAACCCATGCCCCCCAGCCAGGGAAGCACAGCTGCTAAACTGGAAACAAAATCGGGAGGAAGTGTTGGCACCCCCCCGGGTGCGGGGGGAAGAGGTACCGAAAGTGCAGGCACCGCTGGCACTGGCAGTGCTGGTGCGGGGGTAGGATTTGCAGGTGCGGGGGGAACAGGTAAAGAAAGATCAGGCACCGCTGGCACTGGAACTGCTGGTACTGGCACTGCTGGCGCGGGGGTAGGGATCGGGTGCGCAGGTGCTGGTGGCGGGATAACGGGCGTCGTGGGGAGCAAAGGAACAGACCCCCCCACTGGGTCGACAGGAGAAGGCTCGCCCCCCGGTGCATTAGGGAATGCGGGATGTACAGGCAAAATTGGGGCCCCACCATTCCCAGGGACAACCTGCGGGCCTTTCTTTGCCCTACTCTTCCTCGGCAAGGGGGGAAAAGCCTCCCTTGGTGGTAAAGCGTCCCTGCGCGACCTTCCAGATGGCCCTTCCTGCGCATCCAGCCTCTCTGCCAGCTGCGCCATGGTACTATCCATTTCCCCAATCTTTCTCATGAGCGCGTCTAAAACAGTCTCTATACCCGGGCGCCGCTCGCCACGCTTAGCCTTAGGGGGCATGACTACCCTGCTACCTGTACCAACTGTTACCAATGTTTTGATGGAGGAAACACGCTGGCCACTTCACCCCCGCTACCGGAGCCTCACTACTGGCTAGCCCAGCAAGGCAGGTGGGCAATAGGCTCCAACCCGCTTGGCTCCCAGCAGCGCCGGGATGCAGACCCTTCTCCGTGTCCTCAGGCACCCTCTGCGCAGGTCCCCACGTCCTTGTGCACCGCCGCTGGTCACCGCCGCATCACACCGGTGAGAAGGCACCTGTAAGCACTTGGAGCTGCTTGTCCACGATCCGCGTAGTGTCTTTAACCAAACTGTGATACAGACACCGCCTTCCTGTTATGCAAAACAACAATATAGTGATTAATAAATGCCTCTTCTGTGCAAATCAAATTTTTAGGCGACCTGATGACACACTTTGTGTCCCAGCAGCTGGGAAAACAAGATGCGAAATGCAGACAATCAACCCGATGGACGGGCAACAATGCTGGTAAAATATTGTTTCCCACACGCGAGGTCCCCTGATGACCGTGTTATCTCCCTGCAGCCTTTAAACAATACCCACGTTATACACGATCTGCCCGACGGGCTGTCACAAACGCTTCCAAAATTCCCCCCCCCCCAGACGCGCTGTCCCCTGATGACCGTTTCGCCTTACTGCAGCCTTGAACACGAAAAACCCCGCATTATGAATGCTCTGCCCGAAGGGCTGTACAAAACGCTTCGCAATCTCCCCTCCACCCGCGGTGTCCCTAGCCTGGGCCGAGAAGCCGAGAGCGGCTCCGGGCAGCCTCCGGGGGCCGACAACGCTACCCGCACCTGAAATCCAAGAAACAGCCCCACGCGTCGAACCTCGAAGGCCGCACGAACACCGCCCAAGCTCCCGACACCTTACCTCCGTCAACGGAGATCGCCTGCGAGGAAGCTAATCACGCAGCACTGCCCGCGTCCCCCACCACGAGTCTGCCCGGTCGAAAAGCAGCAAGATCCGCACTCCACGTCTCCTGCCTCGATTCCGCTGCCCGCAGCTCGTAACCAAGGGAAACTCCAGCTGGAGCGAAACTTCCGCGAGACCTCCTGTGTTCCCCACGCCCGCGCCGTCGACGTTACTATTCCGGAGCAGGACCGCACAAGACCTGGAAACACAAAGGAAAAAACGATTAAAGATCCTCCCGAGGGAGGGGTGGCACATGCAACGGATGTGCTGCCGAGGGGAGAAAGAGATCGTCTCTTGTGCTCCCCCCGGCTTTAAGGGTCCCCGAGGGTCGCCCATGCCCCCGGAAGTGATCAGATCACTTCCGGGGCGCGGGGGAGCCTCCCATGACCCGGAAGTGATTCAATCACTTCCGGGGCATGTCCCCCAGCGCAGGCGGGGACCATGATTGGGGCACAATTCCGGGGGGCACGGCCGACCACCATAATGGCGGCGGGGTCGATGCTGGCCCCGCCTTCCTCTTACCTCATGTGAGATGGGCAGCACTTTCATTAGCACCAGAGGCAGCCCTCCATTAGAGTGGAGGAGCGTCACCCCCGTCACTAGCCTCAAAAAACGATAATAAAACAGCTTTTAAACTCGTTTTATTATCATTTTATTTTAATTCCCCTGGGCCTGCCCCCAGGACTCTGACAAGTCTTGGGGGCGGGCCCAGGGGGATGACACTGTGGTGGGAGAGTGGTAGTACACTCCCTTCACTGCACATGACGGTTTGGCTGGCTGTCTCAAGACGGTCAAACCGTCATTCGCAGTGAAGCGCTCTCCAGCCCCAGCTACGTTGCTGGGGCTTGAGAGGGCAGGCACAGGCTCTCAATCTGCCTGGGAGTACAAAGTCCCAATGCTCAGGCCAATCCTGACGCTGCTTTCATGCAGCGTCAGGATTCCCCAGCAAACTCGGCAAAAGGAATCATTGCTGTCTCCTCGAAAAACGGGTATATGTGAACCTACCCCTGGCTTGATTATCTATTTCCAGGACCTGCTACCAAGAACCGACAAAAGCAAGTTTTCTAACTTGTTTGACACAGTTGTATGTGACTGCTCACGAAAATATGTGTTGGGGACACACTCTAACAAACAAGCAAAACTGGCTATCTCTTTTATGTCCTGTTGGATTTTAGATCATGTCACTACATTTTTCACGGATCACAATTGTAAGTTACACTAGCTCACATTCCCATGTCCAGGTGCAATATGGTACTGTAGTAATTCATGTGATAAGAAAGTACTCTTTGACGGGAAAGGCAAGGATACACCCTGGAAAAACAAATGGTGGCCACCTGAGATGAGCCCAACTCCCAAACCCACTGAACACGCCTGCAACCTCGGCACCATCCTCGACAGCCAGCTATCCATGAAGAAGCAGGTCCGGACTGTCTCCTCCGCTTGCTTCCTCACCCTCCGAATGCTCTGGAAGGTCTTCGGATGGCACCCACACAACAACATGCGAACACCAGGTGAGCATGGCAAATTAGGGTCTCTTGGGTGCTTTATAAAACAACTGTTATATATGTCATAAAGCAGTTTATCAATCAATATATCAGGAGGAACAGCTTACGGCTCAAATCAAGAGAATAGAGTTTTATGGGATCAACACTGAAGCACTAATGAGAAACAACCATTTGTGCAACTAGCCTGAGAAGCTAATACTACTGGAGTGCTAGTCCACCCATCTGAAAACCCTGACTTCACCTCAGAGGCAGTGTGGGGCACCCTTTCAACAGACTTCGTCTAGCCCTGCCAACTTCTCTGAACACCCCTGAATTGAGGCAGATAGGCATTATAATGGGCATTTTGCTGTCCTCTACTGGATACTTTTGCAACAAGACTCGTTTTAGGTTTTACCTGAGACAGCTCATGCGCTCTTGGCAAAATTGTTTGTAAATAAAAAACAGCTTTAAACTGGTTTAGAGACTGCCCATTACTTACGATCACTCACCATTGGTTAGCTTCAAGGTCATTCTCATGTCCTTGCTTCGTATTGGTCAGCACCTCCTGGAGCTTCCAGTGTGTGTCCCTGCAATGGAGCATGGGCCAAGTACAGCTTCCTGCGGTGGCCACTGTCCTTCCAACTGCTGCCACTGTCCTTCCACTGGTTGTGCACACCTGGAGTTATTTTTTTGAATGTTTTTCCATGCAGGTGTCTGCAGTCTGTCGCCCCTCCCCCCACTCTCTGTCATTTTCTTGCTCCCTCCCACTGTCCATGCTCTTGCCACAGCCTCCAAGGCCTCGTCCTCCTCCCCTGTCCTTTGTGCTGCTGCTACCTGCCTCCACACCCGCACCTTCCTCATGTTGCACGCCCCCACCGTCCTTCCCCTTACTGTTGTGTTGCTGTTTGCTCCCTCTTACCTGCCTTGTTTTGCTTGCCAGCTCCTCCTGCTGTTGTCCATTATTTGGCTGACCCTCCTCCCACCACAGTTCCCCTTGCCCCATCCAACTCTCCCATACAAAAAAACATTAACAAAGCCAGATAGCACCCTGCATACAGCTATTTGACTTTGTTTAAGTTTTTTAGACATCTTGCACAGCAGTGTTGACTGCTATGTAACATGACTGAAAAAAAGAAAAGTGCTATGATGCAGTCAATGATATCCGCACCATAGCGCTTTTTTTAAACTTTAAGCCATGTTGCTCAGTAACATCGCCCCTACCCCCGCAGTGCAACATGGCTATAAAACATTGACAAAGCCAATAGGTCTTGCGTAGGCAAAATCTATTGTGTTTGCCAATGCTTGTTTTATTGCTTCTTCCGAGAGTAAAATAAATCACGCTTTTTTGCAACAATGATTTCATCAATTTTTGAGAACTTTCTGACTACCTTAATCGTTTTTTCTTTCTTCATAATATTTTTTCTTTTACTTAATCTTCTTGTATATCTATAAGTTATTTATGCCTTCAACTGTCATTGCTGTTTGGTTGTTCTTTTACAGTTAACAACCTCACAGATTTTCTCTGTTCACTAACTCGATAGTTAGGCCAAGCTACCACATATTAGTCAATGCTATCCTTAGTGAAGCACATTTCCTCTGTAATATTCATTTTTTGGACAACATGAGTTTAATCGCTTGCCTTAAGACTGTGATTTCTCTCTTGCACAGCATTCCGGCAAATTTCATAGAAAATGGCCATTATCTCATCCAATGACATGCATCTCCACAAATGAGTTAGCAGGCCAATTTTTCCCTTAAAAAACCCACCCCACCCACCTATCCTTTACTATAATAATTATTATGTATACACACACATTGCATGGCATCACCTCTTGTGAGTTGTTCCCCCCACACTCAGCAATGATAAATGCTATTACCCCTTACACTTCTGCATACCTACTATATTCAAGCAAAGAAACACAGGTAAAGTGAAGAATAACCAATGACATTGAGCAGTTATGGTTAAATCTGCAATATAACCATAACTTGTCTTTGGCCTTGTGTGGTACGGGCTGGTTGCTGGGCTTAGCCTTTGGCTGTGCCAGTGGGGGCTGGCCGAAGTGCCAGGCCTTCATCCAGACCCTGAGCTCAATGCGCCATAAATAGAAAAAGGACATTTTATTTTGTATTTTTACATTTTTCACTTTTTTTTACTATTATTGTTTTATTTTTATTATTGATATGATCAATATTTTTTGATTTAGGGTTTCATGGAACCAGCATCCCCAATCATGAACCCTCAATATGGTTTTGAATTTGCGAACCCGGGATCCCCTAACAGGGTGACGAAAACTAAACTTTAAAAAAAATATATTGTTTCAACCCCCTCACTTGCCACTGGGATTCAGGGGATGATCCCTCAGCCTCCTGATAGTTCCTTTAATTTATTTTTACAGAAGGAGGGGACTGAGAAAGAGCCCTGTCATGGCAGTTGAAACAGAAACAATTCTGTAGGGGACAGCGAATCAGAGCTTTCTAGTCCGCCGACAAGACTTTAGGCTCGCAGCCCCGCATTAGGCAATAGGAGGGAAAACCTCGCTCGTCCGAGGAGGTGCTTTTATTTCTAAAATTTAGGTCCCCAAATAGTCCACAAAACTGGATTTGAGGACCTTCTGCAAATTAACAGTCTGGGTCTCTATAGTTTAATTCTTTCAAGCTCCCAACACATTGTTGTAACACTCATTTCAAGAAAACTACTGAATGGACTAAGTAGAGGCACTGCCCGTTTCCAGTCCACTTCACCTGGAGTCTCCGCAGTTTTCTATCTCATAGAAACTAGCCCTCCAAGGTAAGCCAAATAACTCGTCAACACTCAGGGAATCTTACTGAATATGTATTTATTATTTTTCAGTTCATGTAACAGCTCAGCTGCCAGTGACCCATTTCGGTGATCACACAGACCTTTGTCCAAGTCAATTCTATGCCACATTGCTTTCAGAGAAATACAAAAAAACACTCTGGGGGATATTCTCAAGAACGTGTGATAACTATCGCAAAATTAGCTTAATGCAACTTTGAACATCCCAGGAAAATAACGCTGTGTTAACGTTGTATTCTCAACAGGACGGTACCATCCGATTGTCTCACGATACGTGGTAAAAATAACGCAATGCCTAAAAAACGCAAAACACGAACGTGAAAAATGTGGCGAAGTCCCAAACCGCGAAACAAAATCCAGCGATAACCAGCAACAGCCCTGGAATTCCCACACGTCATGCGAGCAAATGCACCAGAAAAGCAGAGAAAAAAAATACAAAACAAATAAACAGCGTAGCATTATGGATGCACCCGGAAAGAGTGCAGAGGACAGCACGTAACCCACAAGCCCCACAGACGGCCAGCAAGCAACCTCGGGGTCGGGGAAGGCCAAGGAGAAGAAGAAGAGGAAGACGCGGATCAGTCCGCAGGAAAACAGGATCATTGTCACGGAGGTGACAGAACACAACCAAAAACTGTTTGTCACCTCCAACGTGTCATTGGCAACAAAGACGCAAATATGGCAGATTATCTTGGACCATGTGAATGCAGATGCAGCGTTGAGGAGGACAATGGAAGAGGACAAGGGGCGCTGGAAGGATGTGAAGGCCAAAACCAAGAAGAAACTCGATGCCAACATGAAAGCAGCAATGCAAATTGGAGGTGGGGGTCCAGCGGCATATCAAGAGCTGGATGACATGGAGAAAACGGTGGCAACAGTCAGCAGTCGGAATACGGTGCCAGTAGTTGTGGCACCGGACACTGCTCAACATGACCTGACACAACATCAACAGGGTGAGTACCGACCAGGGACTGGAGGGACGGGGGGAGATGGGCACAATGTCACACATGCACAATTAAGCAGAGCACACTGCACACCAACAATGATCATGTTCCTGGCCCCCGTGGCACACTGCAGCACACATACAACTACCAAGTGGGCCCCCGTCCACAACGTGCCCAAAGGGGTCCCATCCCACACATCACTAATATCACAACCAACACACGCACACATGTGAACCACAGCAAAGAATCGTATTTGTGAGCTACACCGACAATGAGAGTGACACTACACGACGATTAGCATGGCTGCAATACAATCATCTTGACATTGTGCGCGCCACGACACTGAGGTGGCGGAGTGTGGACCACATCCAGAAAGGAGCAGGCCACACTCTTGACACATCCACGTGCACAAACCACCTCTGACACAACAAAACATCTGCAGACAAACCATGCCCAAGAGTCACAACTCGACCAAGAGCCCAATATACCCAAGTCCGAAACATTCCAGCACTGTCGAAGCACAGAAGTCAAAGGCACACCGCTTGAAAGGGATAAGTGGCAGCCAAATCTGAGCAGCAGGGGCGACTCACCCACAATACAGCAATCACACATAGCAATGACAGCACATCAACATTGAAGACAATGTGGGACGAAGTGCAACACCTCCACGACAGAACAGAGGACACAACTGGTTCTGCCTGTGCGTGGAAACTGGTCAATCACATCTGGCATAGCAGGAAACTGTGAGATAAAAATGTACGTGTACAACCTCACATCCGTGATATAGTTCAAATGTCCACTGTACCGCATCAATGGTCAGCTCCCCCGTACATTGTCATGCAGTTCCGAAGTAAACATGAACAATGCGTCAACATACATGTCAACACAATGTTAAAATGCATCTCCACTTCACATAGCAGAGGGACAATCAACACCTCCTGCAGAGCAGACCAGATAACTCATCAGTGATTATGAAGAGGACCTCCACACCTTCGACACCGATGCCTTACAACAGCTCATGGACATCTTAGCAACCAACCTCGAGGAGCAAGGCAGCCCAGCTGCATTCAGGAGACCCCACCCCGTACACAGACCACACAGCAGGAAGCACACACCACCATGGATGGCTCCCAGCACCTCACAGAAGCACACATCGCATTCAACGGCCAGGTGTTAGATTGCCAGAAGGAGGTGGCTGAACAGGTGCGGGTTCGAACTCATGGCAGCCGAACTCGATGACATACGTGTGTGTCTAATTCCCATCAGGGACCACTTACACTCACCAACGGACACACACACTGTGACATAGTCACACACATTTGCACATTTCCAGTACTGAACCACGCCCAGAGCCCCAGGACAATCATTCACACCCCTACGCTGGGCTTGTGTACGCCGCCCGGTCCACTCCCCTTACGTATGAAGGGGGGACGACAGAGCTACATGTCCAAGGTCTTACCCACTGCCTGGGGTGCCATGGTTGTGTCTGCTGTACAACGTACAATTTAATGTGGTAGGGTCCGGGGCCATCATGCATACATAATGAGCACACAGACACACTTTGATAGTCAGTTGAACTGGCTACGGGTACGTGCGCCCGGCCACGTTTTATTACCAGGGTCACCTGACCAGTGACGCCTTTGCTGGATGGGTGTGGGGTGAGTGTGAGCCAGCCCTCAAGGAGTGGTTGGTGCTGGCAACAACTTGAACAGTGTTCACCATTAAAGCAGAAACAGAAAACACCAACAAAACACAAACAACTGAGAAGCATCATGTTGGTAGCCGGAGCAAGTATAGAGGTCACACAATATTCAATCATAAGGGTGGACGAGTCGCAGTGCACTGAGGTTAGTGGCACCAGAGCTGATCGTGCTCATGTGAAGAAATTGTCCAAGATTGTGTTCATTTGGGAGCTTCAGCTGCAGTAGGGTGTTTTACACCTGCCACATCTTGCCCATCATTGTCCCAGGTCTTCCACACTGCCTGAGGTGACATTGGTGTGTGAGCTGTCCACAGCAAAAAGGATCTATTGGAAAGGGCCCATAAGTTGTGGTGCACTGAGTTGGTGGCACCCAAAGAGCTGAACAGGATTCCAATCTGATGATGGCATCCAAGACAGGTGTGAGCAACTCCGATAGTCTGGCTATAGGACTCTTTCGACTCTGGCAGTGGTTGCTTGGAGGTGGTCATGGCAGTGGTGGTGTGTGCATCTTGCGGTGATGCGTCATCCGGGAAGGTCAGGACTCGATTTGATGTGTGAACCCTGGTGGACTGCAGTTGAGGCCGGAGGCAGTGGACAGGGCAGGGCCACAGACACATGGCGTTGATGACCCCATGCCATCGACACAGAGGCCATCCAATAGTCAATCAGACAGGGTCCATTACTTGAGCTGCACAGAGTTAGTGGCCCTGGATGCACTGCGGGTGGCACAGGCACACCGCCACGGGACGGTGGCTTGCGGTGCACTGAGGTAGGGCCAAGCGAGCTGAGCGGGTCTTCGTTGATGTCAAAGGTGAATGTCGAGGTGTGTTTCGGGGGACAGTGGAAGGTGTCCTTCCAGGGCATAATGCAGAGGGCAGAAGCAAGCCGAAACAGGCAAATGGAGGAGTAGAATGCTACAGACTCCGTTTTACCACCAAGTCAGTATCAGCTACATGATGATGAAGCCAACCCCCAGGCCATATACTCAGACGCCAACAAAGTTCAACCAAAGTGTCCATGAATTTCGGGGCAAAGAGTCAGTGGCACCAGGGCTGAAAGGGGATGTAGTCTGCGATGAGGCCCGTACAATAATATGAACTCTGCCATAAATAAATCAAGGCTCAGATCCAAATGTGTGACCTACTGGACTGCAGTGTGTGCCGGAGGCAGCAGTCAGCAGCGGCCCACAGCCACGTGTCGTTGGCTTGCGATGCACAGAGTTAGTGGCACCAGAGCTGTTGTTGGTAGTGTTCGATCACCTCCGTAACGAGGATCCTTTTTTCCTCCCGACTGAACCACGTCTTCCTCTTACTCCTCTCCTTGCGTTCAATGATATGAACTCTGCCATACACAAATCAAGACTCAGTTCCAAATGTGTGACCTACTCGACCGCAGTGGAGGCAAAAGGCAGTAGTCAGCGAGGGACCACTGACAGGTGACTGTGAGAAGTTGGGCTGGCATATGCTGTCCACTAGTTATAGTGGGCATCTTGCACCAGTCCAAACAACCCTTATTGATGATAGGTTTAAAGACAACCTTTATTGAAAGCAATCCTAGTGGTAGCTATGGAGAGCAGCCTTCAGACTAAGTCTTGAAGGAGTGTAAAGCAGCTTGGTTTACCAGATTATAACCTCTTGAGTCACTAAATGAAAGGAGAACCACACAAGGTATATATAAAATATATGTATTTATTTCTAAACACTCACTACTAATCTCTTTATGAGACTAGAGTCCAAGATACACAATAATACAGTTCTAAAACAACAGTAAATAGCACAATATACAATGGGCCCTGGGGCGGACCAAACCATATATTAAGAAAGTGGTATAAGAACCACGACTTGACTCGACGCAGTGCCTAGAGCACGTAGAATCGCTGGGACCCCAAGGAACCACCCAAGGAAGTGACATGGGAGACCCACGGGAGACGTGTGCAGTGTGAGAACACAGCAGCAAGCCCTGTACTATTCTATGGGAAAGTCGCAGTTGGAATTTTAGAAGTTAAGGACACTTAGGAGAGGACTTTGAGCAAACCCCTTTAGACTTAGGTGGTTCTAGGGCCAGCACCCACGGGAGCACCGGAGTACTCGAGTTACCTCACCCTGGGAAGCCGGGTGCATAGGTGTCAAATGGTGTCGGGAATCGCCGTTGATCTCAATGGCGACCTGCTGCAAAGTGTTGCTGCCGGGAAGGAAAAAAGTGTCCGGTGTGATCCAAGCCTGGACCGAAGATCAGAAGAACCTGAAAGCAGAGGGTACAGAGTCTGGGTCACTTGCCAGTGACCAGGGGCATGATAGACGAATGCCCACCGATGTCAGGTGTTTCAGGTGCGAAGAGGTGAAGCTTGACTCTGCAGCCACGAGGACAAGGAGGCGTCAAGGATGACCAGGAGCTGGATTCGAGCTGTCCCACAAAGGATGTCGAGTGCTGCGGTGTCAGTGCCCGGATTGGACTCAACAATCCTTGGCAACAGCAACCCACGCAGGAAGAGAAAAGATGCTTTGGTGCAGACCAGCAAGGTCCACGGGACTCCCCAAGCAATGGAGAGTCAGAGCACGTCTGGAGCAACCAGGTAAGCCCAATTGCCTTCTCAGGGACCCACCAGTTGATGGACTAGGGATCGCGAAGGGACCTCGAGAGAAAACCCAAAGGGCCAGCTCACGGAACACTCGTGGAGTGTAGGCGGGCAATCTTCAGTGCAAATGCAGCTCGGGGTCAGGGCTACAAATAAACCAAAGCTCAGTTGCAGGAGTCGTTGGAGAGCTGATGCTTCTGCAAATGGTCGCCGTGTCCAGGGGTTCGGGTTGCACAGTCTTACATGAGGGATACAGGCCTCAGAATTGCACAGATCGACCTCAGCAACCATGAAAACCCTCCTCCTGTGTTGCAAAATTCTTCGGAGTCCGGTGGGAGCTTCGGAGATGCAAACTGGATAGATGCATCTTTGGTGCCTGCCTTCCAGGGGAGTAACTCCTTTACTCCAAGAGAGATTAAGTCATCTAGTTCAATGTAGATCATCGAAGTTCCAGGATTCAGTATCAGAGGTTTGTCCAGGTGTAATCTTAAGTCCTGTAGCCAGGGGTTCCTTTCTTATACCCAAATGGGGTTATACAAACTCTAGGGACCCACCTATGGGAGGGTCAGGAAAGAGGGGTGGCTACACCATTTCCTTTGTCCAGTTTCACACCAGGGCAGAGGCTCGTAGCCCCTGCAACCGGTTTGAGCTGGACTATGCACAGGGACACCAAATGTGCCCCCAGTGCTGAACTTCAAAGAACTCTTGGAGTGCACCCACCCAGCCCCAATACACTAAAGCCTGTCTGGGAGGTGGTGACACCTCCCTGTGACAGGAAACCTATTGTCCAGGCCTTCCCTGCCGGAGTTTCGGCCAGCAGCAGGAGGGCAGACTCGTGTCTGGCAGCATCCATTTTTTGATGCCAGGGCTCTGTTAGCTGGTACCGGGTATACCGGTGCTGTCATGTCTCTCCCTCTAGAAGGGTGGGATCACACTCCCTCACAAGTTACTGGTGTGGGGGTATGATTCCAATGTGTTTGACACCAAACACAGCATGTTTCTGTGCAGCCATCCTAAAGTTAGCATTTACCGTTTAGTTATAATGCACTTAAAAGTATATGGTTTGGCTGCATCAGAAACAACCCCGGAATAAAGGTTCTGAAGGCTGCAGAGGGGCTCTGCTCATGCATGGGCACCCTCTCACTTAAAACCCAGAACCCTGCCTTCAGGATTAGTAAGGCCTGCCATAGGGGTGACTGATACGTTTATATATGCAGTGATATGGAGAGATATAGTGAACCTATATCTCAGTAAGGGGTGCATGCACCACCTTACCCAGGCTGCAGTAGCAGTCCTGTGGTGTCATTTTGGAAGGCTTTCCAGGGGTGGCATAATACATGCTGCAGCTCCTGGTAGGCCTCCGGGGGACCTATGCCCTGGGTACATAGTATACCATATACTAGGGACTTATAAAGGTACCCCAGAATCCAATCTGGAGTGTACCTGGTAATCAATTTAGAGAGGAAGCAGCTAGGCTGGGGTCCTGGTTATCAGGGCCCCAGCCAGACTAAAGTCGAAAAACAGTGAAACATCAGCAAACAGTGGGGGTAACTATAAGAAGCAGATCCTACTCTCCTACAGTGTCGTTCAGATGCTATGCACAGAGTTGGTGGCACCACATCAAAGGGAGTACAGTGATATAAAGTCAGCCATAAAATGTGTACTAATCAAGACTCAGTTCCAAATGTGTGACATATTTGACCGAAGTGTAGGCCAGAGGCAGCTGTCAGCGCGGGCCAACCGCTGTTCAGCAAGCTCCTCCTGGAACTCTAACACATGACGTTGACATGGCATGTGGAGATAACTCGTGGTTGACGGAGGTAGAAGCACAAGAGCTGAGCGGGTGTGCAGCCTGAAACAATGCCGTGTCCTGCCTGGTGCGGACTGGATTGAATTGGTGTGAGGCCTTCTGGACCGCAGTGTAGGCAGCACACAGGTGACCCCGCTGTGCTGGACCACAGTGTAGGCTGAAGGCGTAGTCAGCAAGGGCCCACAGACACATGTGGTTGAAATGCTATGCACAGAGTTGGTGGCACCACATCGAAGGGAGTATAGTGATTTAAACTCTGCATTAAAATGTCTACTCAGCCATTCTTTAATAAAAACTTAGGTCCAAATGTGTGACCTATTGACCGCTGTGTAGGCCGGTGGAGTACGTCACCGAGAAAGGAGTGCTGCGGGCCTGTCTCGTGGAGGACAGCGATCGTCTGAGGAGGCTGCCAAGGTCGCGTGCCTCGGGCTTAGAGTTTGCACCGGCATGTGGTGGGCCCTCTTTGACACACACCGGTGTCGGAAGGTGAGCGGTGTGGCCTGGTTGCGCAGGGGCAGCCAAGACGGGTCAGGGGACCTGCGGCCTGGGGTGCAGCAGGCACACATGCTTGCAGGCACCACCGCTCATGACTTCAGCCTCGTGGCGGGCTGGGAGGCACCGCACTGGCAGACAAGTTGGCCATTCCGGAAGAGAACCACGCCCAGTGCTATGGGCTTTTTATTCACACCCCTACGCTGGTTTGGCGTACGCCGGGCCAGCCCACTCAGCTCACGCTTACAGGGGGGGACGTAATGAGCTACTTTCTGCTCTCTTCCCCACTGCCTGGGTCAACATGGTTGCGTCCACTGTTCACTACACTCCAAACACCAGCAGTATATGGCGACATGGGCATGTCCGTGGTCTGCATATGGCAGCCTGGCCAGCACATCCACACCACACTTGGCATTGTGTACATTCTCATTCATGGGTCACTTGCCTCCTTCGCACATGCATGGTTCCCACCTCTCCCCACATTCTGCTGTTGTATGGCTGAGGTGCCATGCCGTTGATGGCTCATGTACATGGCTTGCCCAGGTTACCACAGCAAGTTGTGTTGTTGTGTCTGGTAGGTGGATATGTTGTTTGGCATGTTGTGTGTGAGTTTGTAACATGTGCATTCCCAGAGTTGTGAGTTGCATGATTGTGGAGTTGAGGTGTGTGGTGTGTTCATTTGGTACTTACCAACGAGCAATGCATTCCCATAGGTGCCAGCCTCAAAGCCCTGGTGGATGACGGACTGTCGGAAGATGAAGGAATCATGCACACCGCCTGGGTAGTTGGCGACGACATTGGTGAAGAGTCCACGGTGGTCCACTATTACCTGCACATTGATGGAATGCGTGTGCTTCCTGTTGCGGTAATTGTGTGCAGTGGCGGCAGGGGGCACGAGGAGTACATGTGTGCAGTCGATTGCCCCCAACACGTGCGGGAAGGCAGCTATGGCATAGAAACTTACTTGGTTTCCAGCTGTTCCTGCGCAGTGTGTGGGAAGTGAAGGTACTGGGGGACCAAGCTGATCATGGCATCCAAGACAGGTGTGAGGAACTTGGATAGGGCTGGCTGTGAGACTCCTCCGACTCTGGCAGTTGTTGGTTGGAAGGTCCCAGAGGCCAACATGTGCAGCACAGCCAGCACCTTTGCCTGCAGAGGGATGTTGGTTTTCCGCTGTGTTGGTACCGTCAGCCTCTGGGCAATGATGGTCAGGATGCGTAGGATGGTTGTCCTTTTGAGCCTGTAGTGGGCAATGACATCCTCTGGTGTTGAGTCTGTGAGACTGGTGTGTTTTCTACAGGTCCGCTGTCTTTGTCTGCGCTGCCTCTGTGGTGGTCCGGGGGAGAAAAGGGGTCTGGGGGGGCAAGGGGGGTCCGGGGGATGGCGGGCCTGGGGGTGGTGGCAGTGGGTGTTATGGCCCTCTTGGGGCTCCGAGCTGCATGATGAGTAGCTCCATAGCATCTGTTGTTCAGGTGTGGATGTGGGCTGGGCTCCCTCTATGGTGCAGGGTGTTGTCCGACTTAACACTAGGTCAGAGCAGGTGTTAAATCCCTGCTGCTAACGTGCCTTATCACATGTTTTGTGTTCTTATCGCCGATCTGGTTGGTCGTTGAGAATGTTGCGAATTGGTGTTGTTGGGGCTTTTAGTACGGGAACGCCTACTCTGCATCTCATTAGCATTAGTTGCCGGTGTCATCTGTGGCGATATTTTTGCGGCTGCTATCGCAGGAAAACTGTTTATATCGGCTGTTAGCACCTGCTTGTGAATGGTGCGATTAATTTATCGCCACTTTGGCAGCGATAAAGTGCCGCTAACTCAGCGATAGGTCCTTGAGAATATGCCCCTCTGTGTCACTATAACAAACTGTATAAACAGACTGTACAAACACATTCTTTCCTTTTTGCTCTAATTTCTAAACAGTCATTATTTTTCTCACATTATACAATATAATTTAGAACATAAGTATCCTCTTAAATGGATAAAAAAAAAGATGCCATATATCTGTTTGTATATGGTTGAGATTCTCCGTCGTTTTTCCTGAACTTTCACGGTAAACAGTGCAAACATACTATACAAAAGTCACATCGTCCCTTGGGGAGTATTGTGGCCTGACTGATCATGGT
This sequence comes from Triturus cristatus, assembly GCF_964204655.1. Lineage (NCBI taxonomy): Eukaryota > Metazoa > Chordata > Amphibia > Caudata > Salamandridae > Triturus > Triturus cristatus. The sequence goes on along the minus strand of NC_140583.1, from coordinate 997,824,969 downwards.
TTGTTACTCATCTTTCACATCAACATTTGTATTTATATTTCTACATCCCATGTGGTTCATGACATAGATAAAGTTGGGAGCATAAGATTAAAACGCCTGTGCCTTCAAAACCGCATGTGCCTTCAGAATAAACAGTGAAAACAGACTACATTTGTTATTTGTGTTTGTCTTATGCCTATGAAAGTCCTGACTTAAATGCCATCAAAGACAGGGGAATGTAAAGATCACCATTTTTCATCATGATACACCCATGATACTATACTTTCATAATCGATCATTTAAACACCCTGTAAAATGCAGTAACCCATGAATGCTCTTACATATTATTTGGATATTCTCACAATGTTATCATTATTTTGTGATATTGACTATTGTAGCAGCCTTATTTATTTCTAGTTCATGTCTCCCCCAAGTGGGGATCATTTGTAGTATTACAACAGATAGTTATTCATGGAACTCAGTGTCCACTTTCCTTTCCTGTTTGTAGTATATATTCCTGTGAGACTTCTATTTGCCCACGCGGGCTATGAAAGTTCTTTCAGCATGGTTACTAAACGATACGAATGTAGGAATACATCTATTTAAATATCCCAGGATTTGGAAACAAAAATAAAGAAAAAGCGAATAACGCAAATCCTAAAGAGATTTTTTTAAAAGGCTATGAAAATGGCTGAATCATCACTTTTGCAAAGAGATTTGATCCGAGTAGAGATTCCATTCCGGAGGTCAAGAACATGCAATCTAAGGACTAGATCTTAGTGGACTCGGTTTCGGAAATTAGGGGCATATTATCAAGGACGGCTTTAAAAATGATTGCCGGTTTAGCGGCAGAAAACTGCCGCTAACGCGGCGATAATGGGCTTGATAATATGTCGCTGAGAATTCCAATAGAAGCCCATGTTCTGATGTGAACATGGGCTTCTATTGGAATTCTCCAGGGCATATTATCAAGCCCATTATCGCTGCTTTAGCGGCAGTTTTCTGCCGCTAAAGAGGCGATATTTTTAATAACACCGTTCTTGATAATATGCTCCAAAATCTCAATAAAAATTGTTTGAAAAAAAATGGCACTCCACACTCCATCCCTCTTTTGTAATACATTACTTCTGACTAAACCGGCGATAATTTTAACGCTGTCCTTGATAATATGCCCCTTAGTTCTGAGACCGATGGGGCGGAAACCAAAGAATCGAACCCTAGCACAGCAAACGGAGTCAGTGTTTCGGAGGGATACAGGATGCTTAGGCAAGAAAGACATTTGAAAGACAGATATCCCCCAAAAGTCAACACTGACACAAAGCAAGGAGTAAAAACAGGACAAGGCAGAGGCCAAAGAGGAGGCAGAATGAGGTAGAAACTGAACAAAAAAAAATGACGATCCACGTGTAAGGTGATCGAAAATATCTTCTTTTGAATACGACTATAATTACCTGGTTTTTTTCTTTCTTTTTTATCTCTCTTACATAAATGTCAGACTAATTATACCCAGTTGGGCGAGAACAATAACGTAACTTTCACACAAATCAAAATATAAAATGTTTCTTTTTGATAACTAATATGGCTATAATTGTCTGTTTTTACTCTTTCTTTTTTATCTCTCTTACGTAAACGTCAGACTAATTATAACCACTTGGCCGAGAACAATAGTGTAACTTTCACACAATTCAAAATATAAAATGTTTATTTTAGAGAACGGAAATATGAATGTAAATTGTATTTATAATATTTGATGAAATGTGAGTTTGTGCACTGGGTCGCACAATGGGTGATAACATTTCAAATGTACTGGAATTCCCATTCAGTCCATAGATCTGTCGAGTCTGGGATGGGGGTTTAATGTATTGATTAAGCTATGCAATTGCATCAGATTGTGAAATGATCTATTTTTCCATCTATCCAACTTAATGAAGTGATTTACTTTAATCAAAAGAGGAGAGTTCAGTCTGATGTACGCGTTTTCAGTAGTATTTTTCTACTTTTTACTGTGTGTATAATATACATCGTCAAACAAGATTGTATGTATAATTGCATTTATATAGCACTTAATACCCCTGAGGAAGTGTTGAAGTGCTTTTCAGCGCATAGCACGCTACTCCGGAACCCAAAAAGGATTAGTAGTGAGTTAGTATTGGGAGATATGAAATTAATTTGAGCGGTGGTCGTGTGAGTTTGTTATTTGGATTGAAAAGGATAGTGAAGGGGTAGAAGAAGGCAGGGTTTGCATTTATATGGCGCTTGCTACCCCTGACGAAGTGTCGAAGCGGTTTTCGGCAGGTAGCACGCTACTTCGGAACCCAAACAGTATTGGTGGGGAATTAGTATAGGGAAATTTTAAATTAATTTGAGCGGTGGACATGTGAGTCTTTAGTTGGATTGAAAAGGATAGTGGAGGGAAGGGTCCAGAAAGTGATGGCAATCAGGGCAGATTATGTGCCTCTTCCTGGCCGAAATCCTTCTTGGAAGTCTGAAAGTATGGAACTAACTTCAATGAATTGTGACATTTGGACAAATGCTTCTCTTTCTATCAGTTTGCCAGGAAAGGACTATTTGTGATTGGTCTGTAGTTGTTGGGGATAAGCGGGTCCAGGTTTGTTTTCTTTAGTAATGGGCATATGTATGACTTTTTTTAGGTATTCTAGAAATATTCCCATAGTTAAAGAACTGTTGATGATTCTACTTACTGATGTGACAGCAGAGGCAGTTAGAAGAATTTTCTTGAAGTTGTGTGGTGGACATGAGTCAAAAGGGCTGCTGGCAGGCTTGCTTGCTTTGACCACATCCATGAATTCATTGTGTGATATTTGTTGGAAGGATGCAGAGGAAGGGTTAGCCTACTCTTGGGGGGATTTAATGGGAAAAGGATCAGTGCTGGTGGTTTTCTGTTGTTTTAAATAGATGTCCAACGTGTCTGCTTTCGGTGTGTAATGATTTGCCAGTTTGTCTGTGAATTCTTGCGTAATGGTTCCTGCTAGGCAATTTAGTTTACGAAATTCAGTGAGAATTTTATACAATACTTCTATTTGCACATTTAGCATTTGGAATTCTGTCTGAATAGTATCTTTTTTATTGCTGACTTATATAATCTGTTACGCTTCTGTAGGTGAAGTTTGTCTTGGTTGGTGTTTGTTTTGAGCCAGGTGTGTTGAGGCTTTCTAATTTGCTGTTTTATCTCTTTTAGCTCATTATTTCTCCAAGGGGCCTGTTTTCTTTTGTCCTGTTTTGTTGTCCTTAGTCTTATTAGGTATTAGGATATCAAAAGCCTCCTGTAGCCACTCATATAGTTTTTTAACAGAATTTATTGTGCCTAGGATGTTGGATGTTAGTTGTGTTTTTAAGTGTTCAAAATTGAGTTTGTTCCACGGTCGATAGGTGGATGCACATAAGGTAGTTTTAGGTGTGTTGATTTGTGCTGTTTTATGTTGGAAAGCAAGCACATGGTGGTCTGACCATGTGACCAGAGGCATATTTTGAAAGGTAACTAGTTCTGTATTTGCAAAAGTGACATCTAGGATGTGTCCAGCAATGTGTGTGGGCTTGTGGACGATCTGATGAAAATTCAGTGCGTCTAGGCCAGTGATAATTGGTTTTGGATGAGGCATATTGGCTTTGTCAAACCAAAGGTTTAGATTAAAAATTGTGTCTAGAAGCGTGTCTGGGAATGTTGCATTGCTTTGTTGAGGTCTGTAAAGGAGTAGGAAGTTACAGGAGGAAGATGGTGTAGGGTTGCATCTGGTAAAGAGGGCCTCACAACCTTGTATGGAGATGTGTCAACTTAAGTGATATTTAATGTTTGCTTGAATATAACAGCTAGGCTACCTCCTTACTTTGCCAACACAAGTTTGTGTGATAGTTTGATAGTGTAGAGGAATGGCTTCATGCAAGACTTGAGCCATGTCAGCTCCCAAATATGATTCAGTTATGAAGAGTAAGTCAGATTGTGTGTCAGTGATTAGGTCGTAGATGTGATGCTTGTTATTAGGGAGTGATCAAGCATTAATTAGTAGGCAGTTTAGAGAATGTGTTTTGGTGATGGTGTAATTTTGTTTTGTAGAAGAGTGAGCAGTATTTTGTGGACTTGTAGCAGGTGTATCCTTAGTGCTGATATTAGCTGTATGAGGATAACACCAGTGTAGATTTTATGTATCGTATTTCTCATCCAGCTGGCTATGAAGGCATTTTGTTGGGTCTGTGTGTGGCGAGATGGTAGTTGACAGTGAGTTGTATCGTTGTTACATTGGTGATTTCACACTGCTTTACTGATGACAGCAGAACACTTTTCAAGCAAGAGTCCGAGGATGAACAAGGAAAATCAGGTGAGCCATATGAGATCCTAGGATAAATCCGATAGTTAAAACGTATTCTCAAGCTTCCTATATTTCAAAAGGTTTATTAGAATGTCTTACAGAAAAGGCATTTATCACAGCTCTTAATTCAGCAAACATGAAAGAGGAGAGAGAGGATTGTTTTGTAGATCAATTGAACTCTGACATGAGAGGAAGCGTTGATAATCTTAAAAACAATAACTGCATCCTTGTGAAAACATTATGCAAGTGACCGCCTCTAAACCTACATTAGGATCGTTTACATCTATGTTCTACGGTAGTTGCTTTCTTCTCAGCCCATCATGACTTCACCTTGTCTAGTTACTGCTTTGTGATTCTTTTGTTTGTTTTCTTTACCCTTATCCCTGAAATCTGTTTTTGTCTGTATTCATAGGAGCCTATTTGAGAAAAATGTGTGCCTGTGTTGCTCAGGTACCTGATTGACTTTACCTTACTGCCTCTATACCTATTGCTATCCATGTTGTTAAGTTTCACAGTATGTCCCTTGTAGCAACCAGAGATGGAGGGTAAATTGAAATGTGGCTTAGCATTTCCTGGTCATTATTTACTTATTTAATAGATATGTGTAGGAAACTGGAATTTTGTTGCAGTTGTCTCCCCCACTTTTTGCTCCCAATAGAACTACTAGGTGCCGTTTTTTTACTCTGACAGTGCACGGAAGCCTGCTAACCGGGCTCCAGTGCCATTGCTCTTTCCCTAAAACAAGGTCAAGTGATCTAATTTGCATACACTTTGAAACCCCGGTAAGTCCCTAGTAAGTGGTACCCCTGGTACTTAGGGCATGGGTACCAAAGAGGCTCCCTAAGGACTGCAGCATGTGTAACGCCACCCTAAGGGACTCCCATACAAACTGCATGCAGCCTGCCATTGCAGACTGTGTGTCATTGTGCAAGCCATGAGTGAAAACACAACATGGCACACTCCCTGTGTACCATGCCAAAGTCACTGCAGGTTATATATGTAAGTCTCCTTTACATCCGGCCTTGTAGCTGCTAAGGCAGGTGCATTATATTACATGTGAGGGCATATCTGTATGAGCAGATGGGCCCCTGTGCTGTCTAGTTCAATTACCAGATTGTACAAGTGAACAAGGAATCCATCTTAAGTACATGGCAATGTACACTGGCCATTACGAGTTCCCCAGATACATGATGTCTTCTCTGAAACCTACGATGTTTGGTATCAAATATCTTGTCTTAATAAATCTGTACTGATGCCAGTACATGATTTATTATAACATGTCCCCAAAGGGCACCTTAGAGGTGCCCACTGAAAAACCTTCCACTATCTGGTGTGCTGGCTGACTGTTCTCATCCAAACTGCTAACACAGGCATGTTTCTGACCCCTTGCAGGTGAGCACCCAGGCTCTCTGAGGCCAGAAACAATGCCTGCTCAGGAGGAAGGTGTTCACACCCCCTCCAACAGGATGGCTAGTTATTTAGCATATCAAGGCCAGGGGCTTCAAAGCCCCTGCTGCCTTTGATATGTGACCCCAGTTTTCCCCAGACCTAGGAGATGCCACCTGAGGCCCATTTGGCACCAGGATAGGTGGGAAATTAACTATGCAGTAGGTGTGTTGCACCACCAGGCTAGTCACACGCCTAAGATGGGCGGCCTGATGTGCTCCATGAAAGAAGGATTCCACCATCCAGGAATTGGTCATATAGAGTGTGCAGTGACCCAAGGGTACCTAGCCCATTGGCTACTACCCGTCACTCCCTTTAACACCCCTGAATTCAGTATTTAGATGGCCCGCTGAAACCTGGAACTCAGATTCACCTGACCCAAGAAGAAGGACAAAGAAGAAGATGGTGGCCACAGTTAGAAAGCATCGTCCTACGAATCGAAACTCGTCCGATGTGCATACTACTATAAAAGTAACAGAACATATATTACCCATGTGAGTGTGTTTTTGTCATAGAGTTACACCTTACTTTGATGTTTATGCAGGGATCCTGACCAGCACGATTATGGGCTAGGGGCAGATGGAATATGGGAATCTCCAGTGCCTGAAATAAAACAGGCTGAAGTTCTAGGTGGGTGGAGGGAAAAATAAAACTGGCTGGGGGTGGGGTGGAGGTATAAGAGATGAAGACTCTTGCGAGCATACAAGGTTATAGAGGACAGAGGATACAGAGACTGAGGGATAGAAAGAAACAGTCAAAACAAGGCACAAGGAGAGGCGGGAAGGACAATGGTAGACACCAACCCTGCACCCCAAAGGCCCTACCTACACCCACGCTAATTTAAGGAGAAGTTGCAAGAATTAGCCCCTACCTCTGCAGGAAATGTCAACAAATACACATAACCATGAATACATTCATGCTGGTTAAGTGAAAAATTCAACCCCACTGCAGTGGAAAACCTCTGAGGAAGTAAAGTCACAATTATCAGGCATCAGCTTCCACATTCACACAGGTTGGGAGAAGGGACACAGAAGTTCATAAAATATATTCTCCATCTCCATCTCTCCACGTGCCCTATCCCCTCCCTGGAGAATGTTGCAGATGAAAAACACAACCTTTAGGAAACACTGACCACACTCACAAGTCAGTAAAAAGTTCTTAGGACCCACTTCAGTCCCCTACATAGCCCTATCCAGTGGGAAAGTGCTAATCTCAGTCTGCCATCCAACCCCCTCAACAGCACAAACAGGCGAAGGGATTGTTAATGTTGTCATACACAAAAACATCTTGCCTAACATAACAGTTACAGCTCATACACAAGTACTGCAATCTACCTCAACACACAGAATAAGTACAACCTGAGGACCCGCAGTGCATGATTCCCACCACTCATACAACAATGTTTCAGCAGAGGCAGCAGTAGTTGAAATCACCATTACACACAGAAAAGATATTGCACAATCAGCAGGAGTGCAAGCTTCCTTTGCCTTTGAACCACTTGGACGTCTTATATTAGATGAATCTGTGTGAACTTTTCCCAGAGTCCTAGAGCACACAAGGGGTACAGGGCTTACAATGTAATACTGAGAGCCCTTAGCTACTGATATCCTGTGATTTTTCCTTACACTGAGCATCATGAGCACCTCCTATCACATGAACCGCAGGGTAGCGAAGCTGAGCTGTCCAAGGTACAGGGAAGTGTTAAGTACCGGAAGCTCAGAACTCAATAAAGCATCTCATAAAATTAATAAATCATTGTCCAGACAGTGCTTTGTTGAAGAATATAAAATACTGTAATCTGACACATAACTAAATACTACTCAGGAAATTGTACAGGGCAAAATGAAAAAGTTGCATACAATTCATGAGGGTGTTGTGTGGACACTAGCTACCACCACTCTGGAAGAGATTTAGGAGAGAGTCAATACAGCTCACATTTAAGCCACCTTCCCCCTTTAAGCTAAAGTATATCAAAACGTGATGTAGGAATGCTTGAATTAATCTTACTTGGGCTGCATCCCGGGCCATCATTATTCACCACACCATGCCACCTCAGTTTGGACCCAGTCATGCAGCATCCATTTTAGGACATTGGTTCCAGTGGCACAGTGTGCACAGGACCCACGTCTGGGCATTCCCATCCCACTTAGGGTGACACAGCAAAGAATACAAATAAAGTAATAGATGGGATAATTGAATTAATATCAACCACTGGTAATTACTCGGGCCACATCCTAGTCCATTTTTATTCGGCACACCATGTCACCTCAGTTTGGATCCAACCATATAGACCCTTTATGCGGCAGAGACAATGTTCTTTATCTCTCCCCAGGGCACTGTCAGTCCAATGTTGAGATAATTAGAAGTGTCACAGTCTGCCAGATTCCAGTTGGGCTGTGCCGGTGTCTTATGAGAGTTATTATGCCCCTAGCAACCCTGGTGTGTACAGTACCTTGACTTAGTCCTGGGGTAGCAGTTCTGCACTTGGTCACCGCTTCGAGAGCAGAGATGTTGACTTGGCCTCAGACCCTGCAGGCGTCTGTGGGAGCCCAGGTGCGCTGGTCTGACTGAAGAAGTGGGAACATGTGAACCCAGTGGTGCAGAGGGTGTGTTCAATCGAGGATCTTCCTTGGGCACAAATGCAAGCCCAGCAGCAAACTAAGGGAAGAACCCACCCTCACCCTTGGTTGCTGTGGTAATTCCGGTCAAGGGTTTGCGACAATCACCTGCTAACTCTGGTTGTGCTGGCTTGTAGCAGGATGTCAAAGGGATGGTTCTTCAGGTGAGCAATCCAGCAAAAGTCGCAAACATCTTCTTTGTCGCATCAAGCCTACACAAATGCTTCTTGTTCTGCCAAATGCAGTACCGATTTTCCTGGAGGCACCAATAGTCTTAGGTTTGTAGAAAGAGTCATTATGCTTCAGAGGGACAAGGTGCAAAAGTTCACTCGATGGCTTTCCTGTGCTACAGCGAGACTCAGCTGCACTTTTCCCATCTGGTACCTCCTGTCCTCCCCTTCTAAACAGTTTTGTTAGGGCAGTAGTACCTCCAGTACTCCTCTCCTCGATCTTGAACCTGGCAAAGAAAGATGGCAGTCAGTAATCCCCGCCATGGAAGTCAAAGGGCTTTCCGGTCTCCACGGGTGTGGGACCTCGAATACTTGACAAAGAGAAATCCTGACACACAGACTTGGTTTCTGCCCTACACTATCGTTTGCAGAGTTTGTGTAGTGTAGTGTATTGTATACGTCCAGGCCTGGGATCGCTATCAGGCAGTTCTGGAATCATGTGTGCTTGTCCCAGACTAGTCAAGTCACAGTCTTTTTTTTTTTATAGAGTTTTATATAGCGCAAACTTGACCCGAAATGGGTATCAGAGTGCTTTACATAGCACCAGTTGCAGTACATGAGGACAAGTTAATTTTTGTTTGGCACGGGAGATAAGTGATTTGCCCAGAATCACAGCATGTTCAGCATCATTGCCAAGACTCTAACCCAGTTCCCCAGATTCGAGGTTGACCGCCCTAGCCGTTAAGCCAACTCCTCTCCCCTTTGTCTTTGTCTTCTAGTGCCAAGAGGAAGGTAGGGTGGAGCTGGGAGCTGCCGATCATTGGTCTATCCAAAACAAAGGCACAAAAGCGGAAGAGACTTGCTCAGTAACTGCCTCGTCCTCAGGGTGGTAACAATCTTCGGGAAGAAAGAATGGATCAGAAAGGGGACAAGGAGTATCCCAGCACTATAAAGGAACCATCAGGGGCGTAACACAGGCCCCCGCAGCCCCTGCGGTGCGGGGGCGGCCCAAGATTCAGGGGTCCCCCTCAGCACAGCACTCTGGCTGCAGAGCTCCTGATTGAGCCCAGAGGGGGCCCCTCCATGTGCCTTGCAGGGAGGCCCCCTCAAGTTTTGTTACGCCAGTGGGAACCATGTTTCCTTTACTCCACCCCCTACAGCCTGATCTACTGCAAAGGACTTGAAAAATGCTTGGAGAAGCCATGCAAATTCACAATGCTATATAGAAGGCTCTCTCTTAAGTGGCACTTCCATGCAACAAATCAAAATGGTCCCCCCTTAGATGCCACAGCCTTGCACAGCACATACGTTCCATGCACACCCTATGTATGTAGAGCGAAGGGCCAGGTTGCCAGGAACTGAAGGATCAATTTAAAACAGGAAACAGGTAAAAACTACTTGTCCTGCCACTACAATCTGTTGCTATACTCTACAACCCAGTGAGGAGATGTTAGTCATGCTCAGAAAAGGACAGTAAAAATGGTATGCCTTTTCAGACCACAAAGCCCCTCTCTGGGTTGCTTCCATCTCACAGTGGCCGTCAGTTTACGCGCATGATTGTTTTCAGTGCTGAGGCCAAAAAACTCAAAAAGCTACCAGAAAGTTGCCATTACAAATGCAAGGCAGGGGTGCACACACTCCAAAGCCATGCATGGGACCTTTGCTGTCCCATCACCCTCAAAGTTGAGGATCTATATGACAAGGAGCGGGCGTAAGAGGGTTGTTTGCATGTAAAGCGAGATACACCTAAGGGCATTGTTGGTACCCCTCATCTGGAGTGTTTTTTTTTCTTCTGGAGTATCCTTCCCATTTTGGGGGGTCGCATCTGGACTGTAACCTTTTTGTCCAGTTCTGGATCCAAGCATGGCATCTTGTGTCCAGCTCAAAAGGCTTCATCTAGAGCACTGGGCTCAGTTCTGGAGGCTCCATCTGGAGAGCTGTGTCCACTTCAGATGCCTCATCTGGCATCCTGGTGCCAGTTCTGAAGGCCTTGTGTCACACAGTGCCAGCCCAAGAGTTTTGCCTGCCCAAGTGAAAAGTCTCTCTCAAAAGCAGCAACAATTTCACTTGCTCGAAGACTTGGTACAGCACTTACTGGGCTGCAGCACGTTTGAGGGCTTCCTGTCCCATTCACTCAGCAACAGTGTAAGCTTCAGTCGCCCATGCTAACAAAAAGATACAGTGCATTCAGACATGCAAACATCTCTTGCACACAAAACTGGTACAGCATAAAAAGAGAAAGAGAGAGTGTGGCGTAAGGGCCAGAGCTGGGGAACCAGGTTCGAGTCTCGGGTGGGCTTAACCTCCTTTATTTCTGGGCAAATCACTTAGGGCCACAGACGTACAAACGTTTTTTCCGGTCGCAAAGGGGCATTGGGCCCGTTTGCGACTGCAAAAAATGGATGCACAATGTACTAACCCTATTTTGTGAGTCGATAATCTATTAGCGACTCACAAAATAGGGTTAGCGACTCGCTATTAGGAAGGGGCGTGCCAAGGGCGTCCCTTCCTAATAGCGAGTCCATACCCAATGTATGATTGTTTGGCGACTGCAATTGTGGTTGCAAAACACTCGCAGTTGCACAGTTTACGGGTGGCAAGCCAATGAGAAGGAGTCCCCAGGGGACCCCCTCCCCTTTGTGAATGAATGTGCAAATATTTTTTAAGAGCAGGCAGTGGTCACAGGGACCACTGCTTGCCCTTAAAAAATGAAACAGAAAAGTTTCTTTTTCTTTTTTAAATGCATCCCATTTTCCTTTAAGGAAAACAGGTTGCATTTTTTTTTTTAAACTGCTTTATTGACAAAGCAGTTCCAGACATGGTGGTCTGCTGACCCCAGCAGGCCACCTTCCCTGGGAGTGCAAGCCATTCCCATTGGAGTCGCAAATCGCGACAGCCTCATTAATATTCATGAGGCATGCAATTTGCGACCCCATTGAGAATCGCAAACAGTGTCTGAGACACTGTTGTACATTGAATTTTGCGACTCGCAATTTGTCGCAATTTGTGAGTTGCAAAATTCAATGGTCGTACATCTGGCCCCTAATCTCCCCGTGCCTACCAAAAATGAATGTGTCCTTGTGTAACGTAACTGGTGCTCATATAAAGCGCTTCAATACCTTCGGGTCGAGTTACGCTATATAAAAAACTGCCCCCCCAAAAAAAGAGCATGTTTGCTCACACATCCAAATCTGGTGGAGCAAGTGTCCCATCACAGAAGGAAGAGTGACAGCACTGGTAATAGCAATGCAAGCTTCCCTCAGACTCTCTTCAACACCTGGTCTCATACAAACACACAAGCGCGCACACACATACCCCCAAAGAGATGCAACACAGGCCGCACAATGGCATGCTTCCCTCACACAGAGAGAAGGAACAGTCTGGGTAGAATTCGGACAAGGTTCCCTCACAAAAGCATTTATTTACAGGCATCAGAAGGCACATTCACTCACACACAGAATAAACACAACACAGGCCGAATACTTGCACCCCACTTAACCGTGTGCTATGCACATGCCAATTACATAGCATTACTTTCTATCAGGCAGTAATAAAGGACAACGGCAGCAAAACTGCGTTTTTTAGAGGCTTCAAACATGACACGGAATGCTCTGCTTGCTGCCGCAGTCGTGTTTCTTTTTTTTTTGTTGCAGTTACTGCCTTATCGCCTTTGTCGCATTTATGCAGGGTTGCGGCTGTAAGAGTGCCTGCTGGTACCGTATTAAATGCCCAAATAAATAACCGAGGAAGTAGAGCGGAGGCCTCGTGCCCAGCGGGTTCAGCCGGCTCTCTCTGCCGGCTGGAACCTGCCTCTGGAGGCGGCCCGGGTGAAGCCTGGGCCAGAAAATTGCACCTTTCAGCAGAACAATTTGGCTTTTTTAGTGGTGAAAGAGTGAAGGGGGAAGCAGCGGGAGCAGAAGAATTAATCTCAGTGTTCGGGGGTTTTGGGGGGGGGGGGGGGTGATTAGTTGAGGGGGAGGGGGAGCTTCCAGACATGCCGTTCCCTGTACATCTAAAATCTGTTCTCGCGAGGCTCAAATTTTGTTAAGACTCGAGCGCGCGCGTGCCTTACCAATTGTCTCCTTTACCCAGCATCGCGTGACCACTGTTAAGCATCTTGTGTTTGCTCGCCCTGAAATGCCATTCCTCACTGGAATTTAAAATGAAATGTCTGCGAGGTAGATTATCGAGAGGGAAGTGTGATTCCACGTTATTTACACGATATACCCCTGTGTCTCAGTCAATCAATCAGGATTTATAAAGCGCGGCTAATCACCCGGCAGGGTATCCAGGCGCGCTGGGATTTCCATTATTGGATTGGACCTGCATAAAGGTGAGAGGCAGGTCGAGCGATACGAGTCGGCCCAGAACACTCTTCATCTGGCAGTATCCTCGCTTTGGGAGGCGCAGGATGACCAGGGGAGTTGCTTGGCCAATAAGATTGGGGTGGGTGAGGAGGATTCAGAATTTCCAGCAATCTCGCAGGCATATATGTTAAAATACACTATACGACAAGCACAGCGCAGGAGAGAGGTTTAAAGGGCAGAGGAGAGCAATGCGGTTTTCTAGGCGTACTACGTGAGAAAAAACACAATATTTTGTAAAATGACAAAAAAATGTTTTGAAGACTTTCAAAACAGAGAGCGGGAGAGAGTGTGTGTGCGTTTTTGTCAGTGGGTTTGTAAAAATCAGACAGACACCGAACCAAACCCAACTGAATTCACCTGTACCCAACTATTTACAACTAAATACATTTATCATGGGGATGTAAAACCCCAAACACCCCCTGAAGTTACACCTCTGAGGATGCGAGCCTGGCCTGGGTTTTAAGCATGTCCCGAACAGGGCTCGCCCGACTGGTGCCCCATCCCCTTTGGGAGGCTGAGAGGGTCTTTTTGGGATGTGAACCACTGCTCCAAAGTGGACTCAGAGAGCACAGAGGAATTTGGCAAAACCTGCACCTTTAAAAGGTTGTACAGGCTCTGCTCCGAGATTGATATTCCAGTTGTAATCAGGGTTGGCTCTAGGGCGGTGTGACCGGTGTGACCGCACCGGACGCTGACTTTGGGTGGGGCGTCGTATTTGGAAGTATTGTGTGGTTTTAAAAGCACCCTGCTGCCGTTTGCCTGGCCTCCAGCAATTTACGGGCAACAATATAAATGTCAGGATAACTTTGGTTATTAATGTTCTTCTTAGAGAGAGATCGGATGTTTGTTTAGTGGAAGTTTTTACTTGTGATAAAGTAGCGCAGAGGGTTAATATGGCTGCTGCAAAGAACGTCTACCATTCAGATCACAAAGCACATATAATACAAATAGGTCAGTGGATTAATGTTTTTTTGAAAGAGAGATCCTTTTGAGAGTTGCAGTTTATACATTATAAACACAGTGAGCTGTTAACTGTCACCAATGAGCTGCATAAAAACTACAAGGTATAGATTAGAGCGTTATGATTTTATCCTCAAAGGTGAGGGACTTTAATAGCCGGTATAGCCCAGCTATGAAGGGCTATAAGGCTACTAGAACACTAAAGGGCAGAATGTTCTAACATATAAAAGAAAAGCTTCAGGGAGCGCAAGGGGATTTAAATACCCTCAGGCTCCCTGAAGCCTTTGTTTCCAGCCAGAGCTGTGAACAAAGAAGCATTGGAATATTGGACCTCCGGGCTTATACAAGCCATTATAAGCTCTGAGCACTCCATTGTCTTCAGTGGCACTCCCAACATTCCAATGTTCTAATATAGCCTTATAGCCCGCCGTAGCGGGCTATACTGGCTATTAAAGGCCAGCTGCATCGTTAAAGGCCCGAGCCAAAGGCGAGGGCCTTTAACAAAGCAGCAGGACTTTAATATAGCCTTATAGCCCGCTGTAGCGGGTTATACCGGCTATTAAAGGCCCGCTGCAGCGGTAAAGGGCCGCTGCAGCGGTAAAGGCGGTAAAGGCCCGCTGCAGCGGTAAAGGCCCGAGCCAGAGCTGTGAACAAAGAAACATTGGAATGTTGGAGCTCCGGGCTTATACCAGCCATTATAAGCCCGGAGCACTCCATTGTTTTCAATGGAGCTTCCAACGTTCCAATGTTCTAATAAACTACACTGTCTACCAGAATGGATGACGTGACTACTGTACCTTGTAATCCTCTGTTTTATGTAACACTAATCTATACACCTGTGATTGGTTGTCTCTGTGTAGTGTGTGTGATGTAAAGTGCTCTGACACCCTACACTAGTATGAATGGCAACGGCACTATGAAATGAATTAAACGCATCTGAGAGAGAGTGGTTATGGAGACTTGAGGGGCACTGTTAAAGGGTGGTGGTGAGGAAATCCATAAACTAAGGTGGTTATTGGAGGGCACCAACAAACATGGTCGCCACCAGCGCTAAAGCCGGCCTTGGTTGTAATCGTGCTCATATGGCGCATACATCCACCAATAGGAATTATCCTTGCCTTTAAAATGTTTGATGGGTTTCTGTTTGCCTCATTCTCGATACCTGAGACTAGTCTCTTGGGATTACCAATGGTGGGCCTGGATACCTGGATATCAGGGGATTTTTAGGTCTCAGCTAGCGAAGGCTGCGCTTGCGCAGTCTCGCTCGCGAGATTTAATGACTTGGAGAAGAGGGGCTTGAACCCGGCCCTCTTCTCTCCTCTTCTCCATTGGCTGGCCTCTTAAATGCTGGCCAGCCATTGGAGAAGAGGCTTGTCTCGCAAAACAAGCCCCGTCCTTTTCGGATTCGGGGGCGTGTTTTTTCGTTACTTTTAGCTGGGTGTGTTTTTCTCTCCTCCAGCCAATGGCAAGAGGAGAGAAAGGAAAACACGCCCCCTAATCTGAAACCGCCGCTGCGTTTCTCCAAGGCATTTCTGCTTCACCTCGGAGAAAGGCGGCGGCGCTTTCTCCCCACTCACTACATAATCCCTAAGTAACACGTTTCAACCTACATTGCAGATGCCTTTGATATCTGCCTCATTGTGCGCTGTTCTGTTCCACTGCTCCCTACATATGTCATCACACCGTGCCCCAGCATAATGAGGTGCTCATCTGACGCTCCCAGCGACAAGCTACCAGGAGAATTCAATGCAGACACCACAGACATCAAACAAGGCAGGCTGCAAGAAGCAGGGCGTGTGGGTGCTTGTTGCGGGGCAAGTGTGTGGTGCAGCGCTGATAAGCGGACCCTGCACACGGGGTCCCCTTCGCAGCCACGCCACAGCCATTTGGGGATCGCCTCCCATAAGCATTCCAGCCCATCCTTTTCTACATGAGTCGTCACCCCCCGGACACCCCCGCCATTGGGAACCAGCCAGATGTGAACGTGAGAACGACACGCCGTGTGAGCGGCCGCTGCCGCCTAGAATCTTCCAAGGTAAAAATAAAAGAGAAGGCAGCGCATTCTTGTTTGCTTTGGCCACGGAGAGCACGGAGAGGCGTGCACGGCTGCGGAGCGCGTGCTCGCCTCTCGCAGGAAGAGCTGTGGATGTGCCGCTGCCGCTCGTCTGCTGCAGTCTGCAGCTCTCGGCGCCAGGGAAGTGTCCAGCACATCGCCGCCCGCTCGTCACTGCAGACACCGGCTGCTTCGGTGCCGGGAAGTCCTCCTGTTTCCATTGAGCGGCACCCACACCTGCGGGTTCAATCCCCCTGCCAGGGCGGCAACAGCAGCCTGGCACCGGCGCCGCTGGGCTCCCGGTCCCTCCAAATTGGGTGAGTGTATTTAATGCCCATGTTTTGCTGCACTCCGCATGACTTCGATCCGCTTGCAGTTTTCAACTGCCCTCACGGACCGCTGCCCAGGCTGGACGGGGGTGTCTTGGGTTACGTAATGTTACTGTTGGGCATTGAAGGGGTTTCTTCTCGTCACCATACTTTCTGTTAATGCACAAATGGCTTTATTGGCAGTATTGTACCCGCATGCCACCATAGAGCCATAAAAGTATTAGCCAATGCTGTGGGTTTGTACCTTGGTGGCTGGTGGTGTGGAAACCCAATGCGTTTATGTGCGTCACTCAGCTGTTTGGTATCTCCATCTCAGGCGTATTGTGTGTATTCAATGTGTTTGCATTCTCGTTTCCAGGTGTTTGCCTGAGTGCCAGCAGCTATGAAGGCGAAGTCGTCTCTGTACCGAATCCAGGTCTGCGTGCTCCTCTGCATTGCATGGGAGTCGGCAAGGTGAGGGGTCCTTGTTGCTTCTCTCTAACATTCTCGCCTCTCTCAGCCCTTTGACACCGGCATCATATTCCATAGTAGATCACAAAGCAGATGCCTCTAGTAGCTGTTGCTGGGCGGCTTCGTGCTGCAGTTGTTTCCGTCAAGACATTCACGTTTGAGTTGAGTGAGGGCTGGAGGGCAGCGCGAGAGCGCGTCAGCAGCCTCTTCCACGACAAAAAAAAGAGCGCCTCCAAGGAGCACATGTAGAGTTTGTGTGCTGTAAACGATGGAAGCCCCATGTAATCACATGCCACCCACACACAATGCCACATGAGTGTTGCTAGAGAGACATCCGTCTGCCTCTTGAACCCTGCAGGCGGGGCATAACGGTGGCATTGGCATTCTTGGAGTGTGGCTGCTGTCTATGGTGTCTGCGCGTTCCTCGAGAGACCTGTAGCCACATATGAGCTGCTAAACCACGAGGTGGGGATCGCACCTAGCTCCACCACCCACAGCAGAGGCAACATGTTTGTTTTATTAGCAGCTGACTTGCGCGTTACTCTGTCGAGCCCTCAAACGTGCAGCACGAACACGACGTAGCGAGAGATTAACGTGTTGCCTAGGGACAGGCGTGCAACACCCATTGGACTCACAGGGCTTCAGCCCCCCCCATCGCGTGTGGCAGCCCGGGATGAGACAGCCTCGCCGCGCACACAGAGCCGCACCCGAGCACTTCCAGGTCTTTAAAAGACCATTTGCATGTTAATGAGGCCTCGCTGTTGTTTCACCCCTTCTAAGAGCCCCTGCAGCTCCACTCTGCCTATGGCTTGAAATATTCAGCCCCCCCCCCCGAAATTTTTTCTTAGCCCCCCCCGAAATTTGGCTCTAGTTGCGCCTCTGCCTAGGGGCCATTGTTCAACACCACGGTAAATGAATCGTATACCCGGGGGGTTCAGTGTGCGCTGGTTTACTCAATGCATGTCAGACGCTATAAGTGCTGCTTCGCGTTCCACGGTAAAGTGTAGGTAAAGAGCAGAAGTCAATGGGGAGTTCAAGTCCAGACGCTGTTTTAGACCGGCTGTGGCCAATGTGTGGGCCTGCGAAAATTGCATTATGTGCAATTCTCTTCATTAAATTACATTTCAAAAAAGCCGGCTTTTGTAACATTTGCACCATATGTACTGTGTAAAGCGCCGGGCTGTCGGTAGATGGGTTTGTGCTTCCTGCTTCATTGTGTGGGTAGGTGAGTCTTGCTTTTGAAAGCCACGGCCGTCTGAAGGAGAACATCCAATGTGGACTCTACCCAATGATCAACCCCCATCATGCAGTTGCCAGAGCGCTGTTCGAAGGAAAGCTGAAAAAAGCAGTAGTGTTAAGCCTATACCAACGAATCGGGTGGCTCTGTGTGTGTGTGTGGGTGGGGGGGGGTGTGTGGGGAATGGGGTGGGGGTGTGTGGGGGTGGGTGGCTCTGTGTGTGTGGCTCTCTGTGTGTGTGGGGGTGGGTTGCTCTGTGTGTGTGGGGGTGGCTCTGTGTGTGCAGGTGGGTGGCTCTGTGTGTGTGTGGATGGGTGGCTCTGTGGGTGGCTCTGTGTGTGTGTGGGTGGGTGGCTCTGTGGGTGGGTGGCTCTGTGTGTGGGTGGGTGGCTCTGTGTGGGTGCAAATGCAATAGGTCTCGGATTTGAGAGAGATTAAGCTATTGACATTGTAAATAACAATGCCGTTTCTTTAAATGTTTTAAAAACAAAAACATAAACAAAAATAATGTCATGAGCAATGCCAATAGCTCTAACTTTAACAATGCCGAGACCGTTGCATTGTAAATGCTTGTTCTGCATGCTAGAGGCTGACAGGGCTTCTTTCAGAGCTGGAAAGGCTTCCTGTCCACAGAATGCAACGCTGCAAGAGTGGATGTGTCCTCTGCTGTGTTGACACGTCTACAGCCCATATTCACGGAGCATCAGAGCTCCAGTTAGGTAGGAAGGCCTATCCCAAACATGAAGCTCTGAAACATACACAAATATAGCACTGCACACGGCTGCCCTATTCGCTGTATTCCCTCGGCCTCTCTTGCACTGCTGTGGTCAGAGATCTTATGAACGCAAATGAAGGTGCTGTGTAAAAAGATCATTCTATTGTACGTGTCACTCCACCTGTAGTCAGCGGCTAAGGAGGGAGACAGAAAGCTGGGGGGTAGGTCGGAAAGAGGAGCTGAGATGCTAAAAGGGGCAGAGCAAGAATGTGGAAAAAATAAGAGGGTAAAAAAAAAGATGAAGGCAAACCTAATAAACGAGGACAAAAAAAGGAAAAGGTAAAAAAATGTAAGAAATGAAGCCAGCAGAAAACACACATTTTTGTGGCATGAAGGGAGATTGTGAATTCACAGCACAGAGAGCAGGACTAGATAAGGGGAAATGAAAACAACGGAGTCAAAAGAAAGGAATGGAAAGAGGGAAATCAGTAAAAGCACAGAATGGTAATTAGGTCGAAATGAGAGACTGCAGAGGCAAATGAACCCGGGAGCCTTGAAAGAGCAAAGAGAAAACACTTTAAAGCAATCTATTAGAAAATGAATTTCAATTTTTTATGGTATAGGCTAATTTTTGGCCGAGCACTATGCCCAAACTCGCTGCGGACGGCAAACTGCCTGCTTGACACAGCAGCCTGTGCGCAGCAGGGAGTTGCCTGCAGGACATGGCTTTGCACTAGTAGGGGACCAACTCCCTCATGTGCACACCCGCAGCTCTTATGCCCAACTCTCCCATTGTTGGCAGCCAACTCCTCCGCCCAAATGCTCCCAATCCGCATTCTTATTCAAAAATGTATTTTATGGTCAGCCAAGCACTCCTGCGGTATGTGTTACGCAAATTTGTATCCCATGGTTCAGAGGTACCATCGAAGTTTCCTCATTGAAGCTTGCATGGTACTGCAATACCGTGGGAGGAAGCTTGTACGGCGTCTACCACGCTAGTACATCACAGGACAACTGCGATGTGTCCCGCATGGGTACCCTGGTCCCGCCCCCCGATTTGTTTTATGTTAATCTCTGGGAGGGAAGTTCCTCTGGGTAACCCTTCCAACATGTGTCTGTGAGTCAGGGTGCCCATAATCTGCCCCCTTATGCCCTTGAACAAACTTTTTCAATTCATATCACCCAATCCTGTAATGGCGGACGTAATATTCTCTTCACAGTTGCAATCAGCCAATCAGATTGCACTGTACGACAGTGCCGACACTAGAAGGGCAGTACCGAATTGGCTGAAGGGAGAACAAGCATTTGCAATGCAATAGGTCTCGCATTTACGTGAGTTTGAGCTATTGGGATTGTAAATGACAATGCCTTTTATTTTTGATTTCGTTTTAAAAACATAAATAAAAGGCATTGTCATTTACAATTCCAATAGCTCAAACTCGTTTAACTGCGAGACCTA
Organism: Triturus cristatus; assembly: GCF_964204655.1. Taxonomy (NCBI): domain Eukaryota; kingdom Metazoa; phylum Chordata; class Amphibia; order Caudata; family Salamandridae; genus Triturus; species Triturus cristatus. The sequence continues at coordinate 997,804,861 of NC_140583.1, read as the reverse complement.
TTGAATTGCAAATGCTTGTTCTGATTGCTCAGAGAGGGCGGCTTTGATGTGATTTGTTTTCTCTTTGCTCGTTTGTTCCCCTCCACAGACCCCAGAGCTGCTGGGGCGGAGCAGAGCGTGTTCGGCGGCGTCTATTCTGGTATCGTACACTGACCCTAATAGTTGTCCGTGTGACTTGCGGGCTGCACCATAAAGCGCACTGGCCCCGCGTCAAGGAAAGCTGTCGTTCGAACGTAGATGCAGAATTGCGGGAGGGGAAGGGAGCAACACCTGCAGCTGCTTGCACGACACCAGTCCGGCAACAAATGCTCTTCTTATGAAGATCACAACCGTCCTGAGCACCCCAAGGGCTCCAGTCATTAACACAGGGGGTGGTCTTTTAAGTACTAAGGAAAACATGCCGGACTCTGATGTGGAAGAATATTCCCTCTTCACACCCCCCTTCTGAAGGGGATATGAAAAATAACACGGGCCAGTGTATTTTTTCACGCCTAGAAAAAAAGCAGCATCCTGAAAGCAGTATGGTCATCTTTTCCCCATTAAAAACGTGTTTTAATGCTGAGCACGATCGTCTCTTTCCTACACGCGAGTATCCAATTTTGCTCGTTGTGTTCCCGTACAGTGTGTGCACTTGGCAGCGCCTGCTTGCTTGACATGCAAATGCCACCTTCCTTGTTTTTCAGTGTGAATGGGAATTGGGCGTAAGGTGCAAACGGCGCGCATTTGTTTCTCTGCATATGGCATGTGCAAAGTGTACATTTGTCTGCGGGTGCTGCTATTAGTCATTTCATTTCATTCATTTCATAAGGCTTTATTCGGAGCTTAAAACACAAGTCCATAAAAGCAAAGCAAATACACAACAAATACAATAAACATGTCATATTTGTAAAATTGCGGACAGGTTACATGATTAAAACATTAAATAATTAAAAAAGCATACCAGGCCTTGCTTTGATAGCTGATAGGAGGAAGGTTGCAGTAAAAAAGCATACATCAGGATATGGTTTAAAAAGCAGCTTCATGGCATCTTGTCTATTCCTAACTCCATATTTTAACAGGATAGGTTTGAGATAGGCTTGACGGTAATTATCATAAAGGTTACATAACAAAAGAAAGTGCATGGTGCTTTGAGCTGATACGTTATCACATGGGCATGGGCCTACCGGATGTTTTTTAATACACGGGTAGGCCACCAAATGATGGACTATCCCAAACCGTAATCTAGTAATAACATACCTATGGGAGGGTCGAGTAACTAAGCTCAGATACGGCTGAAATCCCTCGTTTTCACAGAATCTGCCATAAAACATACAAGTACTTAAGTTACTACTGGTCCTTTCCCGTTGCTCTAGCTTAAAATTCATAAAACCCGACTTCATCACTTCTTTAGACAAACTGGAGGAGGCGTTACAGTCATCTTTAAGTCTGATACCATAAATCTCTATATAACAATTTATGACATATTTAATCCAGGGAATTTTTAGATGGCCGTCAGTGGAGAGACAATCACCAATAATTGCTCTACTTAAGGAGGTTTCTTCTTTTAACCATACGGAACGCCACAACATTAAGGGTCTTAATGCTAGTAAATCAGAGAGGTGGGAGATACCTAGCTCTCTGTGGGCCAGATCATTGGTAGCTGATTTAGGCAGACATAGCAGCCTTTTAAGAAAGAGGTTTTCCTCCACTTGCAGGTTCCCTGCCTTGATATGCCCCCACACTCCGGCTCCATAAAGGGCCACCGATAAACATCTCATTTGAAAAATCATCAGCATATCTTTAATCCGTTTATCTCCGATATTACTCGCAAATTTAAACACCCCATGCGAGCTTTTTGCCATCTTAGCCTGGACACTGTTGATCTCGCTAGTCCAGCTGCCCGATTTGGAAAAAGTGATGCCCAGGTAGTTAAAAGACTCCACTGTTGACACCTTATGACCTTCTAAAAAGAAGGCATGGGTTTTTTTACATACCACACCACATTCCATAATAAAGGTTTTTGTCTTGTTGATCAACAGCTTCCTGTCATTGATGAACAGTAAGAACCTGTCCATCAGACGCTGTAGGCCACTGGGAGTCCTAGACAAAATTACAGCGTCGTCCGCGTAAAGAAGTACGGGGACGCTGAAATCATTAATTTTTGGTGCATCAGCCACAACCTCCTTTAAAACTGAGTCCACTTTGTTAATAAAAAGAACAAAAAGTAAAGGGGCAAGCACACACCCTTGTCTAATTCCCCGTCTAACGCTGAACTTGGGGGTACACTCCCCAGCCTGACCATAGTGAACACTAGAATTTAATTTGGCATAAAGTCTCGCTAAGAAATAAACAATAGACTCTGGTGCCCCCATTTCCAATAACGTGGTCCATAAAATATTATGATCCACCATATCAAAGGCACTACTCAAGTCTGCAAAGCAGAGATAGAGAGATCCTTTTTTAGCCTTGGTATATTTCCCTATAATTAAGTAAAGGTTAAGGCATTGTTCTAATGTTCCACTGCCCTTCCTGAAGCCATATTGGGAATCGGCCAGGATATTATTAGACTCGGCCCATTCTTCTAACCTAACCATGAGTACCCGGCTCATGATTTTCACCGAGGAGTCCAGGAGGGAAATTGGGCGGTAGTTCTTTGCATCCCCCCTGTCTCCTTTCTTAAAGATTGGTACAATAATGGATTCCTCCCAGGTGTGTGGAACCCCGGTGCATACGGCAGTGTTAAATACCTTTGTGAGCAACGGGCCCCATATCTCTGGTACTGTTTTGTATACATCGATAGGAACCCCATCAGGTCCCTGGGCCTTCCCACCCTTGCTAGATTTGATACTATCCCACACTTCGGCGGTAGTAATGTCCAAGGGTATGACAGGCCACCTGTCATCATAGAGTTCTCCATTTCTGGCCGAATCAAAAATCAAGGAGAAATGAGTGACCCAACTCTCCGAACTAACATTTGCTGTTAGTTCGGGAATCTTATCATCCTTTAAAAAGGGACTATTAACTGTTGCCCAAAATAATGAAGAATCCGCATTAGAGGCTGCTTGATCCAATTTATCCCATGCCTCTTGTCTTAGTTCTATTTTCCTAGACTTAATAGCGGTCTGGTAAATCCCTCGTAATTCCCTAATGGTTCCAATGTCTCTCTTCTCTGCTGACAATGCTATTTTAAGCCTTTTAAGTGCAGTAGTGCAAGTATGGTCAAACCATCCCTTATGCTGGAGTTTCCTACCCTTTTGAGATACAGTGAAGTTGCTATCTATAGTTAAATTAATATTGATAAAAGTATGCACAATTCCGGCATTTCCTTCCTCACTTTCTAAAATTGTAACAATTTCCGTAAGACATTTTGACACAATGGCATTAGACTGAATGTCAGCTTTATTACCTTTCCATCTGATACGAATACCATTAGGGCGATGGGGTTCGATATTGGTAATAGTACATGGAATAAACACAGGTCGTTCCTTCCATAAGGTTATCTCAGCAGTGATGCAATTATGATCACTGATTAAGTTATCCACAACTACAGGGGCTGAACACCAAGGACCAATACCAGATGATATACAAATAAAGTCAATCACTGTGTTAGCGTTCCTACCCGTATAAGTGGGGACAACTTCACCTGAGTTATTAGCCTGATTAGCCAGTATTTCCATGTCGTATGTGGTTAAAATTTTATTCAGAGAATTACCATAAGAGTTGTGAGGGAAGTGAGAAACACCATCCCCCCAACGGTCAATAAAGCCACATACCCTTTGAGCGGCAAGAGGACACACCACTGTGTTAAAATCTCCACCCAGATGATATCAAAAACAATATCGAATTTAGTTACAATATCTTCCATCGCAGATTCCAATGCAAGTACAACCTGGTACCTTGAATGGTCAAAGACATTATTATAAAAATTAATTAAAAGGATATTCCTGCCCTGCTCCTGTTGAAGCCATAAAATCTGGGAATGTGCACCAACCAAAACATGTTTTTTGACTTTGATGGGTATATCTACAGAAATCAAAACCAATAACCCACCCTTTGCTCTGCCCGATGATGAGGCCACAGCTGGTAAATTAAAAGAAACAAAACCATTGTAATTGATTGGGTGAACACACCAGGTTTCCTGGAAACATATAATGTTAAAAGTATTAATAAATTCTACCCAACCCAGACAAGTGGCCTTAGATAAGAGTCCCGCGATATTCCAACTAGCGATCGAGCAAGCACTCTTTCTCCGGGGTCTGGGAGAGGGTATTGGGCTAGTGAGATCAGAAGGCTTAGGACTACAAGGCTGGTCCCCGGATAGGGGGGCACAGTTCTCTCTTTCGCAGTGACCGATCTTCCCACTGGTGATGTCATTCCTACTGGCATCTGCTGAGTCTGGCACCCTTACAATAACATTCCCTCCCTTGCCTCCCACGGTGTCAACGGCGTCTGTTGGTTTAAACGAAACTGGCGCCAGTCAATCATTCCCATCTAGTCCGCTCAGTGCTTCAAATCGATTTGCCGTAGTGATGATAGGGCCAGGGAAAACATGCTTATCTCCTTCTCTCGTCCCAGTATATGCAATATTGGGACGGGTATTAAGATGCCTATAAAAAAACCCTAGAGGCCGAAGGGATATCCCTTGGTCCAATGAGGAAGATGACTGTGCTCTTAACAAAGCTGTGGATGCAAGATGGGGGCTACGGAAATTAACTATAATACAGTCGCCCCCACAAGTCTTGCGCGAGCTCCCAATCCAATTGACTCTTCTTGTGCTTATTATATCCTTTGCCAAGACTACTGGAAAGCCGCATTCCCGATGCAACCAATCCACAGTTTTGTTTTTCAAAGAAGCATGGGTTTCACTATGATTACGGCCTGTTTCTTTGACTTGTGGAACATTAGTAAGTACCGCCACAAACGGGGCGCAAGCTGGGGGTAAGTCAGGTCTAGAAGTACCAGCATTTATTACACCAGGTCCAGTTTGATTCACAGCGATAGGGACATACGACAATCTTTGTTGACCTGGGGTCTGCAGAGAATCTGTAACATTTCTTCTCTCGTCACCTTGTTCACCATGTGATGTCTTAGTGGGGTTAATCTTGGCCGTTGATTTAGCTATCTCAGAGGCCTGTCGAGGAACATGACTATTTTCTGGAACCTCATTGTTAACTTTGGTACCAGAACTTGCGTTAAGATGTAATTCTAATAGGCCTCCTAGTCTGGCCACTTCAGTGACTACCATATCTAGTTTGTTCAGTAATGGTTTGATTAGTAGATCAAACTTGGCATCAATCATACTGATTAAGAGATCCAACTGTCTGCTTTCAATAGTGACCGGGTTGCTATCCTGCACTACGATAGGGGTTTGAGCAGAATTCATGGGCAAAGGATCAGTTCTCTTAGGTAATGATCGCCCCCCCCCCCCTCTTAGAGTGCACAATCTTATTATGTGTCCGGCTAGAACGTAATATTCTTTGCGATGTTGTAGCCGTCAAAATAGCAGTCGGTGAGTCTGAAGTACGTATAAGATCCTCAAGAGGGGGGTCAACTGTGCTATTATCCACTATGGTGTCATCCGTATCATGGATCCGATCGTTAATCTCGTCATTTACGTTATCTACAGCAGGTAAAGGAGTAGGAGGGTTAATATTTGAGAGAATGGGATCAATAGCCTCCACCCGCCCCAATGATTTTCTCCGCTCTTGATTTATCTTATCAACCATCTTCACAAGGTAATTGTCCATGGTTGATTTAGCCGAAGTTAGTTTAACTTTAGACATGGGGTAAACTAATACAAAGCTACTGCAATTCAATCATAGATGACAAACAGTTATCAACCCTGTAACCCTCTCACGTTCTCCACAATCCACTATGACAATATGAGCTAAACCCAATTACTGCCACAACACGTGAGGAGAAAGTCACTGCCCCCTTCTGTTCCGGGCTATCACGATCCACAACGTGCAACTAAGTACCAAAGTCCCAACACTTAAAGTTGTCACAATACCTTACTGCAGTGTCCGTATCGCAGTACATAAGGGGGGTGGCCCTGCCCAGCCTCTACCGGCCCCGGACGGCCCGCCCTCTGCCCGGGCTCAGCCCGGCGTCGCCCGCGCGCGTCCCGCGACGCGGAGGGAGCCTCGCGATATTTCAGCGCCTCCGGGCGCAGTGACGGGCGGAAGTGCCCCGCTCAGCAGTCTGGGTAATGTAGTCCAGCAATGGCGCCAGAGACCACAGCGCACAACCACACCGGGCGCAGCAGGACTGGACCCTCGGAAGCCTCACGAGCCTCTCTCACGGGCCCCTCTCCACACCAGGGTAAGTTTTCAAATCGCCCCCCGCTCCACCGAGGGAGCCTCTCGATATTTCAGTGCCTCCGGGCGCAGTGACGGGCGGAAGTGCCCCGCTCAGCAGTCTGGGTAATGTAGTCCAGCGATGGCGCCAGAGACCACAGCGCACAACCACACCGGGCGCAGCAGGACTGGACCCTCGGAAGCCTCACGAGCCTCTCTCACGGGCCCCTCTCCACACCAGGGTAAGTTTTCAAATCGCCCCCCTATTAGTCATCCGTACATGGCATTTTTTATTCGTTTCTTTCCCACGCCCTCCTCTTACGGAGGGCGTACGGGGTGCTGTCTGCTGGGTGAATGTATTACCACCCACTGGCTTGAAAGGGAAGGAATCACAGTCTTACTTTCCTGACATGCCTCTGACTACGGTACCCCACGTCTACACCGAGGAGCGGTAACGCTGGCACGCATTCAGTCGCCACCCTGATTTACAATTCTTGGAAATGTCCTTTTCTTGTGCAAGAACAATGATTGCCTGTCAACCTTCCACCCAGTTCTGTGCACCCAAATACGTCCTGCAACCCTCTCCTAGTGCACTCCCATAATTGTTTTCAACCAACGGCCTTCTTACAGAAACCGTGTTGCCCCTTCTCTGTCCGTTGACCACTTTTTCCTCACACTGTGAGACAGGGCTTGAATACCCTTTTCAGAACTGCCCGGGTTTCGTTTCTGTTCCCCACTAGACAAACACAAAACAAAAGCACCGCAACCCAGATATAATTGGACTGATTATTAATTAATTAACTGCAGTTCGCGTATGGAATGGCGGTTTCATTTGCAGCAGTGGAGCCGGCCTTTCCCATCATGCACCTCTTGGCCCCGGTGGTCTTGATGCATCTTTAAACGCCGAGTGCTCTGTGAGCTGGGGCGTGCTCACTCGGATGGAAAAATGCATCTTCGGGTCTCCAAAGCTGCTCTCTCTGCAGCAGGAGCGGAACTGAGATAGCAACTCTTATTGCAGCGCAGTCACCGGGGCATGGCAGGGCACCGGGCACACCCAGCACGCCGAAACCTCCAGTACTAAGCAATCGCTGTGCACATCGTGCTTAGCCAGGGCTGCCCATGTACAGGTGAGGGGTGCCAATGCACTTTCAGGGTTGGAAGTGAACCTGCCGGTGGCCATGGCAGTCAGTCAGACAGTGTACATCCCAGGGGTGCCAGCGCATAGCTCAGGAATGCCATGCACATGCAAAGAATGTCAGCGCCCATGGTGATGATGTGATGGGCACACCACAGGCCGCCTGTCACAGGACTGGCTCTTCATATCTCAGGCCTGTCAGCGTCCTTGACGGCTTTCAGTGCACTTTCCCCGGACTGACTGTGCACATCCCAGACCTTCTAGCGCCTATGATAGTGCTTTCAGTGCACAGCATTGGGCCAAGAGTGCACACAGCGCACCGCTCTGCCACTGCACCTCTCAGGACAGCCAGCGCCCAGCACAGGGCTGCCAGCGCACGTCCCAGCGCTACTAGTGCCCATAAGAACTTCCAGTGCACACCCCTGGCCTGACAGTTCACATCCTATGGAATGTTCCACGGCTTGCACGGATTGTCAGCGCCTATAAGAGAGCTTCCAGGCCACAACCCGGACTGACAGGGCACCCTGTGCCCACCACGGGCCTGCCATTGCACAGCCAAGGATTGTCAGCGCCTCTAAGAGAGATTCCAGTGCACATTCTCGGCTGACAGGGCACATCCTAGAACAACCCCTGCCCATTACATGGCTTCCGCACCTCCCGACCACAGCCCGCCCACTTCCCTGCGCCCCATAGTTTTGTGACGTGCAGCCACGCACTGCTCCTTGGTGTGAACTTCCAACAGCCAGCCCGAGTCAGCGATTTGTTAAACTGAAACCCGCGACGATCAGAAGCGGCCCTCTAATTTAACATGACAAATGGCACGTAGACAAAACAAGGACCAGAAAATGATTTATGGATTTTTTGCGATGTTCGGAGCAAAGTAATGCAACATGAATTAAACATCCGAATGCGAGCTCTATCATTCATAATATCCAACTATCGGCTGTGATATCACACCCACACTATGAAACACCGGCGCACAAACACGCACACAGAGAGGCACATCTTCAAAGTGATGCCCGCTTCACTGGCACACACAGCAACACCCAGATAGAGCAATGCAGCAAGACAAACTTAAGCCCACATGCACACCAAAAGATACACACAGGCGATTGCACACTTTAAGAGACGCAGATACAGAAACGTAGAGCTACATTACAGCTGTGCACAATTGTATGCATGGATACATACACATGTACATACAGATACATAGTTGCAGAAACATATATGCACATATAGAGCTACATACAGATCTACACACACACGTAAATATTCTCATAGAGATGCATAAACAAGTACACGCACGCAGCTATATATCTATATACAAATATGTATATAAGTACACAGATGCATGCTGGCAAAGACGCATTGCACAAACTCAATTTTGTTTAAAGAACACTTTCTTCCTGCAGTCGCCTCTGTAAATGAACATACGTACCAATCAGCATGTTCTGCTCCTACTGTCACCAAAACACACTCACGCAGACCTCCCAAACGCTGCCAAAGCTTACGGTTTCTTTGTCTTGAAAGTGAAAATGTGTTACCCTTGCCACACAGCAAGTTTTAACCGAGCTTTATTTAGCACTCATTTTGACGAAGAAAAATGCTCTAGTTGCTTGTATGGCATTCCCAGTCAAAATATGACGCGCTTATTTAAAAATACGTGGGCAGTGAACGCCATATGCACGTGGTTACAAGTTCGGATGTCCTCCCATTGTCAGACGTCCATCACTTATAGATTTACCAGTGCTTCTTTCCTGTATTTAAAAAGTGCACAGCTATAAAAAGTGTGAGTTATGTTCAACCTTTTCAAACACTGTCACCAGATTAATGGAAGATTATGTTTTCATTGTGATATGCCTTTTTGAAAAATGTTAAAATTGCTTCAGGCAACCGTTCCAAATCCTCGCATTAAAATAAAAAGTACTGCATTTCCGTAAACTGCTTGAGCCTGCCAATTATCTGAAGCCAGATAGTAAATACCAGGAAGCAAATAGTTCACATCGGGCAAATAGAACAAGCATTGGCCGCTTTCGCAGCGATCACCCGGGAGTGGTGCGTGCGTGTGTGTAGCAGGAAGTGGGATAAGGGAGGGGGTAGCATGGTGATCACTTTCGCGGGCGCTTTGATGTTCTCAGTGGCTGCGCGGCTCACTGAGAACATCAAAGCGCCCGCGAAAGTGATGAGATGGATGACAAATGGTGCGTGCGCCCAAAGCACATGCACTGTAGCTGGAGGCCTCAAAGAAGCACTAGTTTGCACTTCCAAATGCCGCTTACTAAAACTCTCGCCAGAGCAGCGCTAAAGCGCTGGCTCAGCCGAGACCTAAAAAGCTCAAAATTGTCAGTACTGCCCAGAGGAGAACGGCAGTACCACCAACCAGCTGTACCTAACCTTTTCGAGCATTAACTCCTTTGAGGTTAACCTGAGCCACACTTTAAAAGTCATTTCTTGAAAACGGCTGAGCAGGTTTACCTGAGTAAAGTTCTATATTTTGCAGAATTTGGTGTCATTTTATTCAGCTGCTTTTTCTGTACCAGAGAGCAAAGTTTCCTATGGGAAATAAAACCCAAACCCCCTCTTTTTCCTAGCCCCTGCTCGATGGATTAGTGTAAATCTTTACATGAAGGAGCCATGGTGGATACTTTTTTGGGGGAAAGTTTTGTGCAGAATCATCAAGCGCACCAAAGTTCTTAGCGAAACAGTAAAAAGCTCTTTTTATGGAAACTCTGACCTAACTACACAGTAGCAACCGCCACTGTGTCAAATACTCATATATGACACAGTTGTGGTTGCCACTTCGGAGTTATAGTTATGACTGGGTTTTCATAGGATATGGATTTTTTGGTTTCAGGGTGGTTTGCTATCAGGGGGGCGAAAAAAAATGCATTATCCCCATGCAGTTTCCCTTGGGAACTGTAGACAATGCTAAACGGCTGAACAGAACTGCACCCAATTTGGCGGAAAGCTAGATCTTGATCAAGAAAACACGCTTTTTGATATTTGCTTTAAACCTGTCCAGCAGTTTTTGAGAAATTAAGGTTCAAAATGTATAGATATCAAGTGACGTAGTGCTACCGTAGTACTGCCAAGGAGTACTGTGGTATGGCAAACTCAAAACACGCGAGGAACTGTGGACTAAAGTCCTGTGTCTTGAAAAACAAACTAAAAAATAAGCATAAAGGGAAGGATAGGGGAATCATGAAGCCCCGGGCCCAAGTAGAGGGACAACCCAAACCACTCTCCCCCTTACCGTCCCCCCATCGTCAAAGGCAAAATTTGTTTTTGGGCTACATGGCGAGACAGTGGTATGGCATTTGGCATTTCCCTGTGTATTTTTGTGGTAGTATTACAGCAGCACAGTCCAGAGGAAAAAAAAAGAAATATATCGGGGAATTGGGCTGTTGCAAGACCATGGGTGTTGGCCAGCAATAGGGTCCTTGCCATCTGCAGGGGTTGAGCTCGGAGCCTGTTGCCAACCCACCGCTGTGCATGGCTGAAGGCTGTGCTTGGCAGGCAGTTGACCGTCCATGGGGTTTGAGCACAGTGCTTGACCATAGCTCAGGCCCTGCAACCAAACTTGCCCTGCACACACCTTTGGGTGTGTGTGGCACAGGATAGGCCTATTTAGGTATGGTGATAAAATAGTACTTTAAATTAAAAAATCATCGAAACTTATTGTGACATGGGCATATCTTGACCTTATCAATATGTATTGCAGTTTGTATTATGCTAGCACTGACGTGGGTATCTGCATAGTAGGTATTTATTGTTCACAGATATTGCACTCCTGTGCAAATATACACATTGTCATACATGATTCTGGCCATACTTGAAGATCGTTCTATCTGTCTGCATTCCTGACAAAAGGATATGTTACGGATGCAATACGCACTCAGGGAATGACGTACGCTGGCTGCTTCAGGTAGTCTACAGTCTATGTGGCATCTATCTTACAGATGAACTGTCTAGATATCTGACTGTACCGGCCCGGTGGGTCGTTCGGCCGGGTCCTGGGGCTAAGTTTGAAGAAAGTGGTTGGTTTGTCAGAAAACACCAGAAACAGTTAGAGGGTTGGTTAAAGAAGGGCTGCTTCTTTTGTTTTATTTCTTTGCCTTTCTCAGGTGCTGGGTAAAAGTACACAGGTGGTTTGTAAAGGGGAAGAAGGGTAGAACACCAGGAGGTAGTCGTCCCGTGTGGGGGCCAGAGTCTTCTTCTGTTCTTGTGAAGTCCGTCGGCTGTTTTCTGTCTCGCCTCTCGGGGAGGGTTCCGGACCTCAGTGACATGCAAAACAACAAAGGCACGAGGTTACTGAATTGCTCCTACGCTAGGAAGTTTGTGTGCAACCGTCACCAGGGATTTGTGTTTTTTTTCTCGTGCGTTTTAACGTGACTATCAAGGGGAACTGGTTAGGGTGGGACGGGGTGCTGTTAGGTCAAGAAAAGGTCAGTGGCGACACAGGCTTCACTTCCAACACTCTTGTGCCCCTTCTCACAGCCCCATGCAGCCCTGCCCAGCCCACCACCACAGCGAACCCCGGGTTGTCACTTGCCTGGAGCCACGACCCAGGAACTGGGCCGCAGCGCTGGGACCTTGAGCGTCCTCCGCCGTATCTTTGCTCCCGGACCCTCCGGTCTTCGGTTCTCCCGTCTTCTTCTTCTCTGGTTCACCGCTGGGCTCCTCTCGCTCTGGTGTCTCGGCGGATTCTCGGTTCCTTCCGGACTCGTTCTCTTTTTCTCTCTCGTCGTTCTCCTTCTCGCTGGTAGTCTCTTCCGGTCGGCAGACAACGCTTCCTTCATTCCCCGCCTCTTTTCTTTCCTGGACTTCCCCTGTCTCCGCCTTCTTTTGGTCGTTGCACCAATCCCCTGTCCACGATGCTGGTGACGCAGGGAGGTGTGTCTGAAGTGTTTGGGCCACTAGACCGCTCCGTGCTTCCGGAGGTGAGTCGTCGTCCCCCTCGCCTGAGTTCCGGGTTCCTGACTCATCGGAGCCCTCACACTGACTCAGCCATATGTCTCCCATTCATATGTGCATGTCATAATTTAGCAGACAAAGTCAACCAACGACCAACATATCAGGTTGTGGTGCACACAGATCTGCTGTCTGAGCTTGAGACATTGTACACTTCTACATCCTGACCTACATGTTGATCCTGTAGCTTTCGGTGATGGCTTTTTAGAGATGGTCCTGGTCACTCTATGTTATGTGCTCCCACTACATGTGTGAAGTAACGGATTGGAGATCAGATAATTGGCTAGTTGGTCCTCCCTAGATAGGTTGTGACATGACTAATAAGGTTTACATTGACACAGGCATATGTCCATGGTATATCACAGATGTCGTTGGTGGCCTTCATGACATTGGCACAGGCCTTTCATGGTACACTTACTTGCCCATGTGATATTGGGTCATACATGAGGTGCAGTTCACACATGTCACATGGATTGTTGCGCTATTCATTGTCTGCCTTCCAATTGTTTTTGGCATAATAGTTGTCATGGTGTACTTTGCTTCACACATATGTACTCCTCTGTGAGCCATGCTCATGTGGGACAGACTGATGTTGTTATGAGGAGCTGTGTACTCCATGAGTAGCCACAATACATTTTTCATATATGTGTAGGAGTAAAAGTTGTAGGGGGGTGTGTACGTTTATGCCTTATATTTATTCTCATAGCTGTGAGAGACACTGTGGTGCTTTGTCCATGTTGGATATTACTATATGTTGATGACTGATGAATCACATGCTTAGCAGCATTGTGTTAGACTTTGTGAGTTTCAAATTGCTGGATTCATCTGCTTTTTATTTGAGCTACTGACTACACAGAGCAGGTGAACCGTCACATTGCTGATATTCTTCAATGACTGTCTGTCTATGTGTATTTGAGGACACAGACAGTCAGTGTTGCTGGGACATATGCGTTTCTTGTACTGTTGGTGTCACATTGTTATCCAGGATTATTATGTAGCCTTATAAGGCCCCGAAAATAACATGGCATGCCACACATTGCGTCTCCACATAGTTCTTCCTGTGTTGCTCTTGAAACTGTGTCAACATTCAAGTATACGGCCATATCTTGCTTATTTCCACAGTACTTGCTCTCACTCCACTGAGCTTGTTGACCTATGACTGATATGATGAGGTGGTACAACACTGAGGAGATACTCACCTCAGACGTTTCTGTGCTGGTGATGTGGCCTAATGGCTATAGCGGTCAATCAATCAGTCAATCAGTAATCTCATAAAGCGTGACTACTCACCCGTGAGGGTCTCAAGGCGCTGAGTGGTGGGGGGAGGGTCTGCGGTTCAGTTGAAGTGCCAGGTCTTGAAGTCCTTACTGAATTGCGGCAGCAATGGTGATTGCCTGAGGAGCAGAGGCAAGGCGTTTCGAAGGTCTTCGCAGCGAGGTAGGAGAAGGATCTTCCTCCAGCCCTGGTCTTGCAGATCTGTGGGATGGTGGCCAGGGTCAGTTGGGCGAAGTGGAGATGTCTGGTGGGAGTGTAAAAGGAAAGGCAGTGGTTTAGGTAAGCAGGTCCGGCATTGTGGAGGGCATTGTAGGTGTGCATGAGAAGCTTGAAGGTGATTATTTTGTTGACAGGTAGTCAGTGAAGATCTCTCTAGTGGCCAGTGATTTGGTTGCGGTGGTGGAAGTTCAGCATTAGTCTGGCGGAGGCATTCTGGACGGTCTGCAGATTTTATTTTTAGTTTCTAGGTGGCGCCGGCGTAGAGTGCTTGCTGTAGTCGAGTCTGCTGCTGACGAGCGCATGAGTGACCGTTTTCCTGGACTCAGTGGGGATTCACACAAAGATCTTACGTTGAAGGTGGAGTGTGTGGAAGCAGGAGGAAGAAACGGCGTTGGTTTGGCAGTTCATTGAGAGGTAGGAGTCCAGGATAATGATGAGATTCTGTGCGTGATTCGTTGGAGTGGGGATTCCGAACGCTGCGGGCCACCAAGAGTTGTCCCAGGTGGAGGGGAGGAGCCCTGGATGAGGACTTTGGTCTTGTCTGAGTTAAGCTTGAGGCAGTTGTCCTTCATCCAGGTGGTGACTACCTTCATCCTGTTGTGGAAGATGCTCTTAACGGCAGTGGGTTCATCTGTGAGGGAAAGAATCAGCTGGGTGTCGTCAGCATAGAAGACCATGTTGAGTCCATGGCATCTGACGATGGCTCCAAGTGGGGCCATGTAGATGTTGAAGAGGGTGGGGCTCAGTGAGGATCCCTGAGGCACTCCACAGCTGATCTCTGTGGGTTCTGAGTTGAACGGTGGAAGTCTGACTCTCTGTGTTCGTCTGGTGAGGAAATAGCAAATTCATTCCAGGGCTTTGTCATGGATGCTGGCCTTGTGAAGTCTTGTACAGAGGGCGGGGTGGGAGACAGTGTCGAAGGCGGCTGAGAGGTTCAGGTGGATGAGGGCAACAGTATTGCTTCGGTTGAGGAGGGTGCGGATGTCGTCTGTTGCAGCGAGGAGGGTGGTCTTGGTGCTGTGGTTGCTTCTGAAGCTCAATTGGGATAGGTCTAGGATGTTGTTCGACCTAGAAGCTGGGGAACCAGGTTCGAGTCTCGTTAGGGACATTCAACATTCTGTGATTCTGGGTAAATCACTTAATCTCCATGTCTGTCTGTCTGTACAACAACGGGTAAAGCACTCTGATACCTGTTGGTCAAGTTTGCGCTATATAAACTAAAAAAATAATAATAATAATAATAATTGACTTGTCTATCATGCCACATTTTGTGAGATCATATTTGTTTGGCAGTACAGTTGTTGTGGTTCCATTCATTCAAACAGTTTAAACTGATACATTGCAAGTCAGTGATGTTGTGTCACTACTGCAATAGCCAGACTGATATGTGTGTGTCAGTGTGGTACATCGTTGTCTACCAATTGCATTGCATTGTTCCCACTATGTACACGTGACACATGGACACAGATATTTGGAGAGTGGCACTGTGCAGTGCAGCAAGACACCTTTCTACACTGCACAACGTCACTGAATAAGGGCAGTGGCGCACTTAGTTAGGCCATACAGCACATTCCGGTTCCATCAGCCTACACTCGCACATAGTGTGCTGCCTAGTAGAGACACAAGTACACTAGCACCCCAGATGCTCAGGGGCCTGCATTGCATGCAGGATTGTGTTCGTGCAAGAGGGTGTACCTTCCTACACAGGGAGCAGCCTCGGAGGCCCAACCATCTCTGTATGTGTTCCATGGAATGCAGCACACATTGGAAGTGGAAGTGACTTTGATGAGGTCAGTGATTTTAGATCGCTGCACATCACCTGGTTACAACAACTTTTTTGTCACATTTTACCCCTTCCCTTGGGTGGTATGCATAAACAAGCCTCATGAGCCGTGGGGGTGGCATTGAGACACCCCGACAACACCCATGGAACACCTCCCTTGCACACAGCGTTGGCACACTGCATTTTAGGCAGCGATGCTTTGCTATGTACCTTCACACGATTCAAAGGCACACCAAGTGGCTTTAGTTCTTGACATGTGTGAGTTTGGGGTTTGCTTGACACATATGGCATCATTCATGGTGCATGTATGGGGCACATACCTTCATACTTATGGCCGGATCTGCTCTGACAGACACAGAGATGTGTATTATGTCATTCATTTCTGACTGTTCATGGGTCTGTTAGGTACTTGAGTTTTGCTTACCTTCAAGTAGGCCATTTCCATTTCAGCCATTTTGGAAGCGTTCATTTATGATGGAGGGCCTGAAGATGTATGAGTCATGCACACTCCCAGGGTAGATGGGCAGCATGTTGGTAAACATCCAATGGGCCACAATGGCCTGGACATTGATGGAGTATGTGTGCTTCCGGTTCCTGTGGAGATGGGATATTGTTGCAGGGGGAACCAGTTTCACATGTGTGCAGTCCATTGCACCCAGCACAGTGGGAGATCAATTAGTGTATTCCGCTGCCAATAAATGCGCTTCCTTCTCCTGCACTACCTTCATGGTGGTGAGGGGAGGGTGGGGGGGGAGGTGGTCATCTCCTAGTAACTCCCAGATGCAAAATCAGTACCTCCAGGCACTTAGTTGAGATTGCCACACTGTTTTGTCTGGCTTTTCTTTATATGCCACAATCAATGTGTGATTTCCTATGCCTGGATTACCGATGAGCAGGAATTTTGACGTATTTCAGACTCAGCAAGCCACTTGCTGGCGATGCGTAATTTTTCCAAAAACCCATAAATATGATAGCGTCAGTTTTACGCTAGTTTTAGCATGGGAACGCCTACTTTACATATTTCAATTTAGGTGTCGCTCAGCCAGTTGAGGCGCAGCTAAATCACAACGCAGGGCTACTATAGGTGACCCATGTGCACACATGCGTCACCTTGTAAATATGGCATACTGGAGGGTTCAGGTTGTAGTTCCTGAATAGGAATTTGTGTGAAAGCCTTACATTATTTTACAATAGCTATTCTGCCACTTTTTGCCTGAATAGTTACCTAAAAATTAGAGTTTACCTCTCTTTAACATACGTTTGAGGTGATTTCTTCCTTTATTTGCTGTTTTAAGATTACATATCAGAATGGAACAAGCACTGGCTTTAAAATACAGGTAAGGCCGGAAAAATACTGGCAAAGGGGCAACCTTACTCCTGAACCACCAACCACTTCCGAACATTCTTAGAAGCCTGAACTCACTCATGATTAGACCCCCATGCTAGTATTAACAGCTAAGCATGATGCTCAAGTAAGTGAATGGAATAGGATGGTTTTACTACAGCCAATAACATTCAGTACTATCAACCAGCTGTGCACCCACAACGTCATATTTGCTAGGTTACAAGTGCACGGTGTCATGGGTGAGAAGATTCTCAAATGTGCAGTGCAAGTGCTATGTATGTGGAACAACCTCACCAGTGATATGAGAAATCTGAATTCCTTGTGGCAATTGTGCAAGGCTCTTGAGGGGCACATCTTCTGAGGAGGCGCTGATCCCCACATATATGTTGGTAGAAGATGCTGTTGTACTTGTCCAGTAGTATGTATCTTTTAATCATTTTCTTAACTATCTTTTTAGTTCTAGTTGTATGCGCTGGTTTACCCACATGGTGCTAGCATAAAAAACTGGCTTACTTTTAAGGGGGCTAAAATTAAGTGAAGATAAAAGCCCAAGTCCCTGTGTGGGTAATAAATTAAATAACTGAGCTCACCTGGTTGAGGCTCAGGTGCCTTAAAATGGACCCAGACTTTTCCACAGATGTTTTGCCTCACAATGGCCTCTGGCGGCAAATACAGATAGTGTTGGGGCCTATCAAGATAGAACAAGAAGTTATAAAGGAGTAATCAACAGCCAGCCTGGTAGCCACATTATCCCAACGCAGCTCCACAAACAAGGGATTAAAAAACAATTACATCTTTATTAAACAAGCTTGGAAAAGCAAAGCATATATTTACTCGCAGAAGAATAAGTGTGACCTGCTTCAACCATGTTTTCTTGCTCAGGCTAACACTGCCTACAATAAATGCAGTCATGCCACTTTTACATCTGGGCTCCAGCGGTGTGTAAAACCAAGTAAGCTTAGTGAGTTGAAACTTTTTCCATTTTTGTTACTATCTGAAGACTGCTCTCTCTAGTTTATGAAGACAACTGGCATCTCCTCCTGTTGACTGTAAGGAGTCACCCTGTGGTTATTACTTGAAACTTGTGTAGAGAGGGGTATCCATTTTAGCCTTGACTTCTTTCCGTGAGCTGGCCTCCACTCACTTTTGCTGAGCGAACCCTGGCCAATCGAATCTGTGATTCAGAGACTTTAAATGTTTCTTTTCGTAATAAACAATTTCAGACTTGATAGGCGATTGAAGAGATTTCTGTAACCCCAGTGCCCTGAGTTTTGCAAATGTATTTTCAGAGGAGAAATACTGTGACGATTTGTCAGACTCCATACACCATAGATTTGTGTTTAGATTTAATTAGGAATCAGCCGCCCTAAATAATGCACTGATGTATTATAAGAACTCCAGTGGCCGGACCACATTAGTTTAAGTGAAACTCAAGACTGAAAACATTGGGTCCTGTTAGAAAAGGGTCATCTGGTTATTTTAATAATATTCTTAGAGTTTTGGGAGGAATGTAAAAAAATCAGATGTGTCCAGAGAACAATTGTGGATTAAATCTATATTTCACTCTGAAGTCCTCATGTTTAAATAAATTCCACCTGTGTTGGTTATTTCCCAACTATAAAACGGATCTTGGCCCCCTTCCACCATGTATAACAAATTATGGAAATCCTGTAATGTCTGGAAAGTCTCTTTATTAGTGTGAAGGAGGAGTTTCTGGTAGACTCTTCTGGCAGCATTGTGGTGGAGTTGATTGGTCAACAGTGACTGGACCTGAGACAATGTCTCCACTAATTCTTGAACTTGCTGGACGGACACTAGGCAGCGTTGGCCAATCTTCACGAACTCACCTCACAGTTCTCCTTAGCGCGGAGTGAGTATACAGACCGATACTGTTTTTATGGTTTCATTCTACAACTCTAATACAGGACCTCTAGAATCATAATGCAACTGAAAACCCAAGACCGGACAACCTCAGAACTATGAACTTCCAAAAATAGGAGGGGACGAGACGTAAGAGGGGGAAGGACATTGTGCATGAGAACTAGCTTAGAGGCACTACAGCATCCTCCCCCATCCCAAAAACACAAAATCTTCCTGACACTCCAGCCAGTGTCTGGGGGTGATGGACTCACACCTCTTAATGGACATCAGCTGCTTTGAGCCTCTCAAGATGATCTGGAAACCCACCCTGCGTGGAGGTTTTGAGCTCACCTTCCCTTCGACCGTGTTATATCAGTTCTTCTGTAAGTGACCGTGTGAAGGAAACTCATATGGTGTGACATGCGGCGGCACCGTGTTGGTTGCCAGGTCTGCAAGCTACTTACACCTGTCATTGGGCAACCTGAGAGCTCTGCTTCTGTATTGTGACCTCCATCGCAATGCCCGAGGTATTTCGTAAGCAGTCCTCTTTGTGTGGCTTTGTTTTACTGTGTTTTACATCTTTCGAAAAAAATATTATAGGTATTTTATGCTGAAAGAGATGATGCTGTAACTCCGGATTTTAAGAAATGTAGCTGGACGGGAACGATGCCAAGCGTTGCTTAGTATGGTCAAGAGCAAGAATGGGCTAGAGTTCGATGGAGGTGACCCTGTCCTTCTATAACTCCAGGAACCGCTTCGATAAACAAGGAGCTGGTATCTAATATTGGAGATTGAGAGCCAAGATGGAGTCATACACCCAACCATTAAACCCAACCTCTCAGGCCATGCAGGAGCACTCACCAACTGTTTTTTAGGTCTGGCTTAGAGACAAAAACACACACACAGACATACATACATAGAAACAGAGATTGGATCAGTCCTCTTCATAAAGCCTAGTCAGAATTTTAATTACGCTGGAGTAATTGAAGTAATTTCGGTAATTCCGCGTTAGACTTTGACGTGGATTTGCCGATAATGACATGTTTGCTCCTGCTTGCCTAATTAAGTGTTGGGGGGACAATCCTACCACGAGAAGCTATTTGGCGGGCGTGAGCGGCAGGTCGCTTTTACCATTCATGTTTTGATGCATTAAGTGCTGTTTCTTAGTGCAAAATCCATCATCACATCGATTCTGGTGCGAAGGGCATTTTTGAGCTAAGAAATTGTGCTATGCGCTGAATTACTCTTCTTGTGTATTTCAAGTGCAATCTTGTAGAATTTGTAAGTAATTCCGGATGATTTTGCTACACCGTAATACTTGAGTTACACCCATCCCTACTCTTCATCCATTGGTCTGTTCAAGTGTCATTCACATTTTGTTTTCCGCTCACCATAATATACAGCATTGGCTCCTCCACTGGTTGTCTTGCAGAATGCGGCCTGCATTTTGCACAATCGTATGTGGGCCCCGTCTAAAAAGAAGTGGATTACAGTGCCAGGGCTTGTATGTCTGGGCTTCAGAAACATTACATTATTTTTAATCTTGGGAGAAATACCTTTGTGTACGATTTGAAGTCCAGCGCCCCGGAAAAGGTACAACTCTCCACAACCTGCACCACAGCAACTACCTCCCTCCAGAAAAATCTTTTAAATTATCAATTTTTGTAACCCTTTGTGCATCCAATAATTGTTATGCACCACGCGGGGACTCATTTTGCAGATGTGTGCTATATATTTCGTGTATGCTCTATGTTCCCCCGCTAGTGATGCATGTGTGTGAGGAGGCATTTTTCCTCCCATGCCCACTATGTAGAGAACTAAGAGGGATTCTAAGGCCACGATCAATAGCGCCCCCCGACGAGGGTGTGACAAGCAACATCTATTTATTACAGGTTTTTGCCCTACAAATGGGGAATAACATGCAGATTTTGTTTCTTTCCACCAAAATCTGCTATTAGAACCATCTACCAGTTTTTCCCTACTAAATTTAAACAGGCCTAACAACCGAAAATACTTTACCCGAGGACAACTGCGAGGATGTGGTGTTTACAGCGAAACTCGTAATTCCCACATATCCCAGAATGCAAAGCAGTGTTGCACACAACAAATGTATAGCCAGGGCTGTTAAGAGCGCCAGTCATGACAATGAGTCATTTGGCTGGCCTCTGCGTGTCTCCCTCTCTCTGTCCCCGAAGCTGAACTAGCCGTGCCCTCCAACGACGCTGTTACGGTCCCCGTTTCCCTCAGTCTCTCCCTGCGCCTTCTTCCTGAAGTTGGGGGGTCACCCTCTTTTCACGTAGAGGGTGCATCGTGCGTTGTGGCGTGTTTCATCACACTGACACCTCCCTCTCTAACACACACTCTCTCTCTTTTCTCCCCTCTCCCTCCCTCGCCCCTGAACTCGGATTACCCTCCAATCAAGCTGTCTCTCTGGTGTCTCTGGCGCTATTATGGGATTGGCAGAGCTCGGCGCGGCTGCAGCCGCCCAGGGCGTGAGTGGGCAGAGCGGAAGCAGAGAGCCGAGCCGCAATCAGCCTTCTGGAACGCGCCGCACGGATCAGGCCACGCTCCAGGAGGGGAAAAACAGGGCAGGGGGAGAGGCACAGGGCAGAAGCAAAGAGGCAGGAGGGAGGTGAGGCGGTAGAGCGAAGACAAAAACAGAGCACAGAGGCAGACGGACGTGGCAAAGAGAACGCATGGCAGAGAGGAAAGCAGGCGGGAAGAGAAGGGTCGAAGCAGGCAGGGCAGGAAAAAATAGGTAGGCGCTGGGCAGAACAAAGATAGGAAGTCGAGAGGCCCAGAAGCAGTCGGGGCACAAAGAGGCAGGGAGGTAAGTATCGGGCAGAGGAAAAAAGAACACAGGATGGTAAGATGCTTATATATGCAGACTGGGCCCAGGTTTACAAAGATTTGCAATGGGGCTTTGCAAGTTTTTTGGCGCAGCCTCAAAGTGAAATATATTTTGGTATTTACAAGGCCACACAAAGTCCGATTTGCATGGCTTTGTGGGGGGAAAAAACACTGCCTTGCGCTACCTTACAAAGCGGAGGTATTACATGGGTGGACTATGGGCGTTTCCGTGCATACACCCATGTATTTCAACGCAAACCCATAATTACGAAAGTCATTTAAAGGGTGTGTGTGTATACACACACACACACACACACACACACACACACACACACACACACACGCACTCTCTCTATCTCTCTCTCTCTCTCTCTCTCTTTATTTCTCCTAGTTACTTCCTCATGCATGGAGAGAGGAATAAACTTAGGTGCATATTCACAAGGAGCTATCGCCGATTTAACGGCACTTTATCCCAGCCAAAGTCGTGATAAATGTACCTCCCCATTCACAAGCTGGTGCTAACAGCCCACAGCACCAGTAAATCCGCGATAGCAGCCGCAAAAAACATCGACACAGACGACCAGCGCAACTATCGCTAATGAGATGGAGAGAGGGCGTTCCCATGCCAAAAGCCGCAAATACATCACACCTCAACAGTCTCAACAACCAGCCAGATCCGCGATAAAAACACAAAACAGGCGATAAGGCGCGTTAGCAACAGGAAATCTACACCTGCTCTGATCTCGTGTAAAGTCGGACAGCAGCCTGCACCACAAAAGGGAGCACAGCTCAGGGCCACATCGGAAGGGCAACAGATGCCATGGAGCCACCCATCATGCGGCCTGGACACCCAAGAAGGCCATAACACCCACCGACACCACCCCAAGACCACAACCCACACCCGGAACACCCACCACCCCCGGACCACCACAGACGCAGCGCAGATAAAGACAGCGGACCCCCAGGAAGCGTACCAGCCGCACAGACCCAACCTCTGACACTGTCACCGTCCACCACAGGCTGAAAGGGACAAACATCCCACGCACCTGTTGGCCCCTGGCACCCCCCCCCCCCAACACCCGCCAGAGTCGGAGGAGTCTCACAGCCAGCCACATCCAAGTCCCTCACACCTGTCCTGGACATCACCATCACCCTGTTATCCCAGTCCCCATACATCCAACAATGCGCAGGTAATGCTGGAGACCAAGCAAGGACCATACGCCATAGCAGGATGCACGCACGTGTTGGGGGCAACCCACAGCACACATGTCCTACCTGTGCCCCTTGGTGACACAGCACACAACCACCGCAACAGAAAGCACACGTCCCACCCCAATATGCAGGCAACAACAGAACACCGTGGAACCTCCAACAATGTTGCCTTCAAATACACAGCCAGTGTGCATGATTCCTTCATCCTCCAACCGTCCATCATCAACCAGCGTACCCAGGATGGCAACAAGGGAAATGCACAGCTCCTTGGCAAGTTCCAAATTAACACCCCACTCACCTCAACTCCACAACCATGCAAATCACAACTCTGACAATGCACATGTCACAAAATCACAACCAACATGCACAACAACATGCCCACCCACCAGACACGACAGAACAACTCACAATGGTTACCTGGCCAAGAAGTGAACATGAGCCATCAACGGCATGGCATCTCAGCCACACAACAGCCGAATGTGGGGAGAGGTGGCACACAGGCATGTGGGAAGGATGCAATTGTACCATGATTGGGAAAGTACACAATGCCAAGAGTGGCAGAGATGTGCTGGACAGACCGCAGTATGCAGCACACACCCATATCCATGGCGACATACACCTCTGGTGTATGGAGTGTAGTGGACAGTGGACAGAACCATGTCACCACAGCCAGTGGGGGACCTCGCGGAAATCTTGCCTGTTACGCCCCCCCTAAGCGTGACCGGAGTGGGATGGCCCACTCTACTCTACTCTACTGCCGCCTCAGGCCTACTCTTCCACCCAGTAGGTCCCATATGTGAAACTGTGTCGTGAGTGATGAATGGCAGTGACCCCAGCAGCAACACTACCATGCCCCACCCGATCAGTGAGGCATAGTTCCATATGGGCTTCTTGCGACACGTGGTGCCACTAACCCTGTTCAACGCCAGCCGGCGACACGTGGTGCCACTAACCCTGTTCGACGACAGCTGGTGGCACGTGGTGCCACTAACCCTGTTCAACACCAGCCGGCGACACGTGGTGCCACTAACCCTGTTCAACGCCAGATACGTGGATGAGGGACCAGGACATCCCTGCGGACCAGTAGATCCCACATCCAGCATCTGGGCACAAATCAGGAATGGCAGAGTCCACACCAGTGGTCGCACGGAGATGAGTAAGAGGAAGATGCGGCTCAGTCCAGACGAAACCCGGGTCACATTCACGGAGTTGTCCGAACACGTGGTGCCACTGAACCTGAACTACGCAGGCCGGTGGGGCCATCCAACCTATGCTGGCGACACTCAGTGAATGGGCCGTGCTGACTGCTGCCTCAGGCCTACACCACAGTCAGGTAGGCCACACATTTGGAACTAAGTCTTGATTACACCATGGCAGTGAACACCATTTAAGGCATAGGACAAGTCACTATAACCCCTTCTATGTGGTGCCAACAAGTCTGTGCATGGCATCATAACCACACGTATCTGTGGGCCTATGCGGACTACTGCCCTCGGCCTACGCTGCGCACGAGTGGGTCACAGATTTGGAACTGAAAATCGGTTATTCAAAAGGCAGAATACATGTCAACGCACGCACGGAGAGGCGTAAGAGGATGACGTGTTGCAGTCTGGAGGGAGATCAGGATCATCGTTATGGAGGTGATCAAACACTACTGACAACTGCCCTGGTGTCACTAACTCTGTGCCTCGCCAGCCAACGACACGTGGCTGTGGGCCACTGCTGACCGATGCCGCCGGCCTACACTGCGATCTAGTAGGTCACAGTCATGATTTGGTAATGGTGGAGTTCATGTCAGTGTACCGTCATCATCGCACACTGTATCCCCGCTCAGCACCGGTGCCACTAAGTCTGTTACCCGACATTCATGGACACTCTCTGGTCATACATTGGTGGTGTCTGAGTCTATGGACTAGGGGCTGTTTTCATCCTCATGTTGCTGATACCGGATTGGTGGTGAAAACGAGGCTGGCGCTTTCCACTCCTCCATTTGCTGCTGCCTGATGACATCAGACCTTCCGCATCATGCCCTGGAGGACACCTTCCTCTGTCCTCCGCAAGCCTACGCCACATTCACCTTGGACATCGATGAGGACCCTCCCACTGCGCGTGGACCTACCTCAGTGCACCGCAAATCACCTTCCCGTGGCAGGGTGCCTGTGCCGGCCGCTGTGCATCCGGGGCCACTAACTCTGTGCTGCTCAGGTCTGGGACCCCTTCTTCTGATATACTGGATGACCTCTGTGACGGTGGTCTTGGAGGCATTAACACCATGTGTCTGTGGCCCTGCGCTGTCCGCAGCCTCCGGCCTCAACTGTGGGCCACCAGGGCCCACACATAGATTCGGGTCCTGACCGGCCCGGACATCGCATCACCGCAGGAGGCACACGCCACCACCGCAAGGACCACCTCCAACCACCATCTGCCAGAGTTGATACGGTGGTCCTGACAGACCTACGGAGTTGCTCAGATCTGTCGGGGATGCCATCATCAGCCTGATACCCTGCTCAGCACTCCAGGTGCCAGTGACCCAGTGCACTGCAAGCCATTGTCCGTTAGTGATTGAGTTTTGTGCTGTGGAGATGTTGCGCAGCTATGTCACCTCATGCAGTGGGGAAGACCTGGGACTATGATGGGGAAGATGTGTCAAGTGTGCGTACGGGAGATGGCACAGACAATGGGAAGGCAGGAGGCAACATCCCCAAGGCTGGAATGCAGACTGGAGGTGGTAGTCAAGCTACACACCCGGAACCATTACTGGGTATTGCGCTGTGGACTGCGGACGCAACTGTCACCTCAGACAGTGTGGGAGACCTGGGGCGTTGATGGGGAAGTTGATGCAGGTGTAACACACCCCACTGAATCAGCATCAGGGCTAACCCGAAGGGACACAATCCCAGGAATTCCCTCACATGAGCGCGCTCATCTCTAGTTGCCCTACCTCAGTGCACTGCAACTCACGGAACCTCCTGACTGAATATTGGGTGACCTCTGTCTTTACTCCGGCTCCCTCCATGTTGCTGTGCAGTTGACTCTGTTATGCATGTGTTTTCTGTTTCCGTTGCACTGGTGTCCAATGTTCAAGTTGTTGCCAGCACCAAGCATTCTGTTCGGACTGGCTTACACTCACCCAACACACATCCAGCACAGGCGTCACTGTACATGTGGCCCTGCCAATAAAGGGGTCAGGCGCACGTGCCCGTAACCAGTTCGACATGATATCTACGTGTGTCCCTGTGGTCTTGTTGTATGCATGAGGGCCCTGGGCCCTAGGACATTACAGTGTACTGTGTACATCGGATGCAGACATGTCACTGCAGGCAGCGGGTTGGAGCTTGGACATGTAGCTTTGTCGTCACCCACTCCATTCGTAAGGGGAGTGGCCAGGGCCGTCGTACGCCGTGCCAACGTGGGTGTATGACTGGGCGTGGTTCTGTACTGTGAATGTGCATTTGCATGTGTCTCTATGGCAGTGTGGGTCTCCTTTGTCGGGTGTGGGTGGTTCCTGAGGGTGATAGACACCAACGTATGTGTTCTAGCTCGCCTTTCATGAGTTCCGCACCCACCCCCACCTGTTGGGCCACCTCCTTTTGGCGTGATAACATATCGCATTGGGGTGCCATGTGTGGGTGGGTGAAGTGTCGTGTGCCAGCTGTGCTTGCATGTGCTTCCTGCTGTGTGGTCTGTTGCAGGGGCTGTGTTCTCCTCTGAGTAGCTTGTCTGCCCTGGTTCTGGTGGTGGTTTGCGTGGGACATCCATGGGCTGTTGTAGGGCGTGGGTGTTGACGGTGTGGTGGTCCTCTCCGGCATCACAGATGTGTTGTCTCCTGTGCTCTGCTGGAGGAGTTGTGTGCCCCTCTGCAATGTGAAGGGGAGCTGCATGTTGACATTGTGTTGACATGTATGTTGGCGCATTGTTCTGGTTTACATGCAAGCTGTTTGACAATGTACATTGTGACTGTTTGTGAGGTGCTGGATTCTTCTGCGGGACAGTGTAGATTTGGACTACATGGCGGCTGTGAGGTCGTACGCGTAAATTTCCATTTCACAGTTTCCTGCTCTGTCAGATGTGGTAGGCATGTTTCTGTGCATGTGCGGAGCCAGTTGTGTCCTCTGTTGTGCAGTGTCCGCTATGCGCATTGTACCACGTTGTTGTCGATGTGGGTGTGCTGTTCTTGCTATGTGTGTGTGCTGCAGCGTGCCAAGGGGATGGGGGACATGATCCTGGGTAATTGTGGATGTGCAGTGTGCTACGCCTCGTTGTGCATGTGTGTCATTGTGCCCTTCTCCCCCCGTCCACCCAGTCCCTGTCTGTTACTTTGCCTGTTGATGTTGTCAGGTCCTCTCGAGCTGTGTCCGTACTTCGTACTCCTTGCACCGTCTCCACACTGATGACTGTGGCCTTGGTTTCCTCCAGCTCCTCCTGTCGCCGTTGCTGCCTTCCTGTAGGCAATGGGTTTATACCTGGTTTAGGTTGTCACGTCCTGCCGGCGCCTCATGACCTCCGCCGTTGGCCTCCTCAACACCCGGCTGCATTCACGCTATTCTGTTTGTGGGTCAGTTGCTGGCAGTGTTCTGTCACCTACGTGACGCTGGTTTTGTTTTCCTGCGGTCTGCACCCCGTCTTCCTCTCCCTTTTCTTCTTGGCCTTCCCGAGCCCGTTGTTCCTTGCTAGTGGTCTGAAGTGGTCTGAAGGGGTTTTGGGGTTCGCGTCAGGGTGCATCTATGTTGCTCCGTGCTTAGGCTTATTTCTGGTGTGTTGTTTCTGTGGATTTTATGGTGCCTTTTACCGCAAGATACGTGGGATTTGCAGGCCTGTGGCTGACTTTCGCTACTTTTTTCGCATGAATTTTCACGTTCGCGCTTTGCATTTTTGCGGCGTGGCATTAATTTTGACGCTGACATTTGACGCGTTATCTGGTGTCTATCGCATGCTACCGCCTTGTTGTGAATTCCACGTTAACACAGGGTTATTTTCCCACGATGGGCTGCGATATTGAAAGCTGCATTACGCTACTCTTGCGGTAGTTATCACATGGTCTTGTGAATATACCCCTTAGAAGGATAGAATAGTTTTGATGCAGTAAGGTATGCCTTGCTGCACAGAAACTATTCTGACCACAACGCAGGCACCCTTGCATTTGGCAGCCAGAAATTCGCCAGTTACAAGAGAGCAGAACCTCGCCACATCATAGCAGATATAGCACATTTCTGCTCTTTCCCTTTGATGCAATGCAGCAACGATCATGTTTAGTAAATGTTCCCCAAGGTATAGAGCAAAGAAACAAAAGCAAACAAGTACTGGCAAACCTAATAGATCTGGCTTGCATCATAAATCCTGATTAAATTCTTAAAAAAAGATTTTTGTACTGAAAAAACTTCAAGAAAACAAACAGTGGCAAAGCCAATCGGTCTTGCCTATGCAAGCGCTATTTACTTTGCAAATGTGTTTTAGTTATTTTGTACATCAGTGTGGCTGCTGTTCAGCATGGTTAAAGGTTAGTGGCGTAGAAGAGAATGGAGTGGAGTAGAGTGGTGCAGAGTGTCGTGGAATGGCATAGACTGTCGTGGAATGGTGTGGTTTGGAGTAGAGTGGAGTGGTGTAGAGTGGAGTGATGTAGAGGTCCATAGTATGCAGGAGCATAGAGTGGAGAGGCATAGAGTGGAGGGACATAGAGTGGAGTTGATTGTCATAGAGTGGCATAGAGTGAAGTAGAGCATTGTAGAGTGCAGTAGAGTTTCACTGAGTAGACGGGCGAAGAGTGGAGGGGCATATACTTTTGCACAGTGGAGTGGCATAGAGTGGAGTAAAGTATTGTCGAGTGTCGTAGATTGGAGTTGAGTAGAGTTGTGGAAATGTGGATTTTCCTGATCAGTTATGTCCCCTATCTTGGACCCCAACGGTTCTATATGCATGTTACAAGTACATGTATGTTCCCTCCAGTTCCAGTTTCTAAGACGCAAACATATGTGTGTCTACCGTCAACATGTTCTCTGTCAGATCCGCCATCAATGGGCTGGATATTCGATTCCTAAGTATAAAAGGCCACCGACTTTATATGGCTAAGTTACTCCATTTTTACAGTTCAGGCGAGTAGGCCCGATTCTGTCCTCAAAGCCTTTCCCTGCTCTCTGTCTCTGACAGCTTCAGCTTGAGCTCGCATCTGTATCCATGAACTTTGTCCTACTCCCTGTGCAGCTAACGGTGCCTGCCTCGGCCAGTTTTCGCCTGTCTGCCAAGAAGTTGTATTTCACCTTCGAATTATCTATTTTGCTCTTCAGCCGATGCATTCCTGCCTAGTGATTTAGGTAAACATTTCCTTTAGCTCACAAGCAAAGGACTCAGCCTTTCCGCCCTCCTGCAAGTGATTCATAGCCCTGTTGCTATGGAAAGTTTTCTGCCCCTCGCATCTCATATAGACACTTAGACGCTTGTACACGCACACAGTCAGTATAGAATAGATTCTGTCCGAGAGTCTCTTCCTTGTGGATAACATAGTTCTTTAAACATAGGATGTTAGATATGATTTGGGATTAGGATGACTTGACCCCAGACTTCTCGTCTCCACATGTAGAGCTAAATGTCAAGTCCCCTTCACCCCCTAGTTACACGTCAATCACACGTCATGCTGCCGCGCGCGCATCTATGCCAAGTATTATCTTATAGATCCACCTATGTCTGATAATTCTAACCAATTATGTTTCTTTTATTCTTTATTACGCCTAGTTTCGATTATGTCACTGTCACGTCATTTTTCTTATCAAATGTTACGCCTTCTACATTCGTTTCATTGTAATGTACTTATTATAAAAATACATGTCTGTTAATAAATTATTGTACTTCACTTCCTGAACCCTCGTGGTGACGGAACCTGAAGGCCGCCACTCGAGTCGGCCATTTTGAATGGAATAAAGCCCATTAGAGAACCTCTTATACCACGGATTCTGCCTCTTGTTATTTTGAGCTATTTTACTTTATTTTAAGACTCCGTACGAAATTCAGTCAGGTAATATTTATTTTATTTACCACATAATGGCGCCCGAACAGGGACACTTTCTCATCTCACGCGCCGGCGGTGCGTTGCAGGCCCGGTCTCCTGCCACAGCTGGACGGACCATAAACGCGTACCAGCAGGATTTCCTGTAAGCTCCCTCCGGTCAAGCGGGGGCGACTGAGGCTGCGATCAACCCAGACGAGGCGGTGAGAAGTGCGAAGTATCCCGACCAGAGCCTAGCTGAGAGAGCAAGATCCGAGGTATACAGAGGCCCACCAGGTTTTCCGAAATCCCGATGTGCAGAGGGTCCGATGTCCACAGTCGTCGAGTCCTGTCCATTCTCTGAGGCCTTCCGTTTCAAGGAGCTACTCGGTGAGTACCATCGCCGGGGAGGCGTGTTGACGTGCACATAGGTTGTGCCGGTCAAGACGGATTTGGGTACACAAATCCGGTCTGCACTGTTTAGCAGTGTATATGTACTGTTTAGCAGTATATCAAGTATTCCGAAGTATTCAGTTATTGTCAAGAATTCAGCGTGGTGATTAGTTAAGCAGACTGTCATCATTGTCGATCATTGTTATAATGTTTAATGTTTAATGTTTAAAGTATTCAGAAAATGTCTTGCATATTGTGGTATGAATGACTGTTCATTGTTCACTGTTCATTATTGTGTTTCTCGTATTAAGTAAGTTCAAGAGTAAGTATCAGATCAGTTGTTAATATGCCGCTCTTCTCGAAGTTAAGACAGATTACCACCAGAAAAGGGGTGCTTGAAGAAGCAGTTCCTATTCCTCCTAGAGACACTCCAGGACATTTCATGTACCATAAACATGGCTTAGATGCCATATTGTTTCTTGATCTATGGGTAGATTATACCAAAGGATTACCGGAAAGTCAAAGGTGGCCCATAGCGGGAACCTGGGATGCAGAGTGCATCATGAAAGTGGAGGAAGAGTTATGGAAAAGAAAGGTCAGACAGTCACAGAAAGACGCTATCGAGTTATGGCGTAAAGAATCTCATAGACGAACAGAAAAAGCACGTAGACAAGAAGAGAGGAGTAAAGAAAGTTCAAATAAAGTTCAAGAAAATCTATTAATTGAGGAAGGGATCCGAGTGAAATCAGAACAAGTAAATAGACAAAGTAATGCTCTTATGAATGGTATGTATCCCCTTCTAGCCGAAGGACTACCTAAGGCTGCTCCAGAGATGCCAAAAGACTTGCCACCCCCATTATTTCCAATTAAGGTACATCCAAAAGGGCATCCCAGAACCGCAGAAGACGTTTTCCTTTCCTCATATCTAGACGATGCAGCCCCCGAGTATGCTAACGCCACACCACATAGACCGTCTGGCGGAGGGGTTCAACGTCAGGATCAGGTATCTGTCCCCGTGCAACAGCAAGTCCCGATACAAGCATCGGCAAGCACATCTGTTTCCGCATCTGTCTCCGCAGTCGACTCTACAGGGGTATCGACACCCATAGTTGCCGTGTCACGTTCAACGAATCCTTTCACACCCGACGCCCCAGATGGGGCCACGGGAGGTGCTAGCAGTATTTTTACACCACCTA
Source organism: Triturus cristatus (assembly GCF_964204655.1). Taxonomy (NCBI): domain Eukaryota; kingdom Metazoa; phylum Chordata; class Amphibia; order Caudata; family Salamandridae; genus Triturus; species Triturus cristatus. The sequence goes on along the minus strand of NC_140583.1, from coordinate 997,773,371 downwards.
GAATAAATAAACTTGTTTTTCAAGAGTCAGCACATTCACGTACACCTAAGTTCGTAAATGAACGTACGCTTAAGGAACTTCTTGTAAATTGTAGATATGACCCGGTGGTTGGTAAAGAGGACGAAATGGTCCTGGCATCATTACGTATCAGACGAGCCGCAGAGTATTTAGCAAGGTTACCAGGGATGGCTACGCATCTAGATAACATATATCATTTTGTTCAAACAGGACGAGATCCAGGATGTATTAACAGAGCTATGGAATTCCAGAAAGTAGAGATACAAGGGGAACTGTTACGTTTCCTCATAAACTGTGTGATCAGAAATCAAGATCGTCCGGGGGTAGACCGGAATGCAATGCTTATTCTTACAAGATGGAGTCAGAATATATCAGAAGGGAGACACGATAAGCAAAATTGTATAATAGCCATGTGCCGAAAAATACGTAAAGAAATAGAGCGTATTCATGAAGAGAGATTGGGAACAGACGAGTTTGAGCAAGATGAAGTGTCCGAATCAGGGGACTCTGCAAGACAGTCAGAGACCATAGCCTATGTAGGCAGAGGAAGATCTTGTGAAAATACTAGATGTTTTTCTGATCCAATACACTCTGTATGTCCAAATAATAGCAGAACGTATCCGACGCCTGTAATAAATCTGAAGTCTCCTGAACATTCGTTTCAAGCCGCAGATAAAATACTACGAGAACGAAGGGGTTACCACCTCCTCGATTCCATGGATGAGCAAGAATTAGCCAGATCAGCCGTTCACTGGATCGTTAGTCCTGAAAAATATGGTGATGAGACCGTAGCACACACGTTTCTCAATCTCAGTACAGATGAACAACGTTTAGCTGGAATCTATATGATTCAGCAACTCCTCATATTATATAAGAGCCAACATGCTGATCCTGGTCCTTTACCTGATATATTAACGGAACTACTCACGAACAGATGGAGAGGTTCTAGTAACAAGTTAATTAAAGAGATATTAGTGTCACGTAAACAGTATGTCCTTTTTGTAAGTCCGGATTCTCTCTCGCTGCCCCATAGAGAAAGAACGCCGTACTATATGGATAGACAAAATCCTTTACGAGAAGTGCACCCAATAAAAGGCGAAGACAATGAGTTTCACCGTGTATTTGTTTACACACCTATATCAAAAATGGAATTATTAGAAATGAAGAAAGTAGTACCTAGCCATGATAAAGACCCAGCGGGTTTCCACCGAGAAATTAAAGACATGTTACTGATGGGAGAGTACACCTTTCCTGATATTATGACGATTTTAAAAGTGCTTTTGCCTGCTGGCATATATGAAAAACTGAAAGAAAAAGAGTGGGAAGTGGGAGACCAAAAGATAGACTGGACAGCATTAGCAGAGGAAGAAAGGGGCCGAGCCGCAGGTTCAGGGCTCGGGGATAAAGTTAAACTATTACCAGGTTTACTAGTACAGGTACTGCCACGTTTATTAACTACAAAAAAGGAAGATTGGGGTGCAATCACAGCCTGCAAACAAAAGCAAGATGAAGACACAAGCGATTATTATGCTCGATTTGAAAAATGTTTTGGTATAAATAGTGGTATAAAAGCAAGTAGTGACTCATATCCACATTTATTTGTGACAAAATTAGTGGAAAATGCATTACCTCCAGTAAAGAATAGAATATTGAAATTCGAGAGTACCTGGCAAAGTAACACTCCGTCGCAAATGCTACAAATGTTACAGTATCATCACAATAGAATTAGGGATGAACAAGAACACGAGCATAGACGCATGAAGGATACAAAAATGAAAATGCTAGTTTCTCAGACAGTACCAGCAGATGGTCACAAAAAGGGTGTGACACATTCTGGTGATTCTGCAGTTCCTGTAAAAGGAACCTGCAATTACTGTAAACAACTAGGCCATTATGTACATGATTGTCAAGTCCTGAAACGTAATATAGCTACAGGTATTGCAAAAGAGAGACCACGATTAGTTAGACAAGATCAGAATGAAAAAGGAGCTATGCTGCATGGACAGTCCGTGCCAGTTCAGCAACAGTCTATGCCAGCCTCACAGCAACCCATACAGTTTGTGCCAGCTGCACCACCGTTGCCTACTACTGCCACACAAACCACAACACAACAAATGTATCAGACTGCACAGTATGAATACCCTGAGTATCAGCGTTACGCATGAACCAGCCTAGAGAGGGAAGTTGACTTACCGCTTATCGAGATTCCGGTAGATCAAGAAGGACCTTATGTACATAGTGAATTATTAGGTCAAGATAGAAAATTCTTACTCGATACAGGGGCAAGTCGAACAACAATAAAACGTAGCGAAGTTCCAGGGGCACCCCTCTCAGGCTCTAAAAATGTTTCCCTTGGTTTTTCAGGAAAACCTATTGTTAATGAAGTATCACAGCCTCTACCACTTACAATAGGACCTTTGACACGAACTACAGATTTGTTGCTTACTAAATCATGCCCAGAAAATTTGCTAGGAATTAAAACTCTGAAAGCACTAGGAGCCATAATATGTTGTTCTCCGGAAGGAGTAAGGTTGTTTTTGCGTGATTTTAAAGGTCACTATGTGTCTAGAGACATGGATCCCCGACTACAGACTTTACCAGTACATCTATGGGCACAAGGCCCTACGGATGTTGGCTGCATGAACATTACACCCTATCGAGTTACATTGAAAGCAGGAGTGGTACTACCACGAATGCGACAATACAAGTTACCGCATGATGCTGTAGTGGCTTTGTCGAAAATCATTGATGAGTTAATTGCCCAGGGAGTAGTTGTAGAAACAGACTCCAATGTATGTAATTCACCGATAATTCCGATTCTTAAACGAACTGATCCTACTGCTCCACCAGTGTACCGATTGGTTATTGATTTGCGTGAACTAAACAAGTGTATTGTACCACAATTCCCTGTGGTCCCTGATATATCATCATTATTGACAGCAATTGATTCCGAAGCAACATTCTTTGCTGTAATTGATCTCAAGAATGCCTTTTTCAGCGTCCCAATAGATCCGGAAAGCCAATACTTGTTCGGATTCAGTTTAAATGGGCGCAGCTTTAAATTCTCACGCGCTCCCCAAGGATTTACAGAAAGCCCCAGCATCTACAGCCAAGCACTGAAACGAGAACTTGACAGTATCCACATGCCAGTCAATACTGCACTGCTTCAATATGTCGATGATCTGCTGATCACCGCGAGAAGCGAGCCAGAATGTGAAAAAGCTTCTCTGACAGTTTTACATTTCCTAGCCGACAAGGGGCACAAGGTGTCCCCTTCTAAGCTGCAATTCTGTGTTCAGCGAGTTATTTATCTTGGTCACTCGCTGTCCAAGGAGGGAAGGCAGCTTACACCAGACCGTATCCAGTTAATTGCTAACATGTCAATACCCCAGACACAGAAGGAGGTGCGGGCTTTCATAGGCCTCACTTCATATTGTAGGCAGTGGATCCCTCAGTACGCATTTCTAGCAAAACCACTCATTCAGTTAACCACACAGGAGGCAGCCACATCGACTGTTCTCCCTTGGACTCAGGAACATACACAAGCTTTTGAAAGCCTAAAGGAAGCTTTATGTCAAGCACCTGTTTTAGCAACACCATGTTATAGCAAACATTTTACACTCTTTGTTACAGAACGCGAAGGTACTGCCTTGTCAGTACTCACTCAGGATCAAGCAGGATCACGCAAGCCATGTGCTTATTTTTCCAGTACATTAGATCCCGTAGCTCAGGCTTTGCCTGCATGCCTGAAATCAGTGGCAGCGACAGCTTTAGCAATCAGACAAAGCGATGCCATAGTATTAGGACACCCATTGACAGTACAAGTACCACATGCAGTAGAGATTCTTGTGAACCGAACACAAACACAACACTTGACCATAGCAAGACTTACCGGTTATGAACTGACATTGTTTCAACCACACATAGAGATCCGACGGTGTAATACATTGAATCCTGCTACACTATTACCTGTAATTGGAACCGACCCACTAGCTCATGATTGTATTAAAGTCATTGAAATAAAGACAAAACCCAGACAAGACTTAACAGACGTTCCATTGCTAGATCCAGACCTGACGTTATATGTAGATGGTTCGTGTATGAGGACAAGTACAGGAAATTTAGTTGCCGCATACGCAGTCACCACAGACACTGAAGTTATTGAAACAAACTGTATAGATACTCTGTCAGCCCAAGCAGCAGAACTTGTTGCTCTAACACAAGCCTGTATTCAAGCCACGGACAAGAAAGTCAACATATATACTGATTCACGTTATGCATTTGGAGTCGTACATGACTTCGGAGTGCTTTGGCGGGAGAGGGGTTATTTAACTTCTCATGGAACACATATTCAACACGGACCCCTCATTCATGCCTTGTTAGACGCAATACATCTACCCACTGCTATATCAATTATGAAATGTAAAGCACACACGAAGGTTACTGATACCATTTCTCAAGGCAATGACTTAGCTGACAGAACAGCTAAACAGACTGCTCAGAATCGCACATTAGACATGACAAAGCCAATAGTTCAGACACCAACACAGTGTATGACAATTAAGGATCCCGCACTTGACGTAATTGACATACAGACACATGCCACAGCAGAAGAAATAAAGAAGTGGACTGAACTAGGAGGGATCCAGACAGATCAAGGATGGATGACGAAGGAGAAATCTGTATGGTTTCTCCCTGATTCCATGGTTCAAGCCATTATAGCTACAGTTCACAGTCCAGCACATTTAGGAGAGAAGGCAATGCTAGACAGCATTCAGCACATTTGGTTCAACAAACATTTACGAGCAGCAGCTAAACAAAAAGTTCGTACCTGTATGATATGTTGTCAGTTTAATCCAGGAAAGAGTGTTCCCGTAGAGCAGGGTGGATTTCAGCCTCCTGACCATCCTTTTGAAGTCCTCCAGATGGATTATATTCAGATGGAACGTTGTCGAGGATTCAAATATGTCCTCGTAGTTGTCTGCGCTCTCTCCCGTTGGACAGAGGCGTATCCCGTATCAGATTACACTGCCCCGACTACTGCCAAGCAGCTAGTTCGAGAATTCTTCCCACGGTACGGTTTACCACGTGTTGTATATTCAGATAACGGCCAGCCTTTCTCATCCGAATTAATGAAACATGTCTCACTTTTGTTGGGATATCAGTGGAAATTCCACTGTGTCCGACACCCCGAGGCAGCAGGTCTCGTGGAACGACATAATCAACTTTTAAAAATCAGATTGTCTAAAATATGTCAGGAAAAAGGTGTGGACTGGATAGTAGCCTTACCAGTTGCGCTATTCTACATGAGAATGGTAGCACACTCTCGAACAGGGCTATCCCCGTATGAGGTGATCTTTGGTAGACCACCGAATATGTGGGGGACGCCTATACCCCGTAAAATAACTGATGTTGACTGTAATATGCTGACAGATTACCTGGCTTCCTTGATGTCTGCACTACAATCTTCTCGTTCACAGGTGGTCGCAGCTTTTCCTGACAACACTGAGGTGAAACCCCATGACGTGGTCCCCGGGGACTTTGTCCTGGTTCGGAATTTTGATAGGAAAAGCCAATTGGATCCTAGGTGGAAGTTGCCTAAGCAGGTCCTGCTGACGACCAGAACAGCTGTGAAGATCGAAGGACGGAAAGGATGGGTGCATTCCACCCATATAAAAAAATTTCATGGACTACCTTCAGATATAGACACTGTGCCCTGCACTCCCTCACAGACTGATTCAAAACTTCCTTTTGTTGAACTGAATGACTCTCAGTGCTATAAACAGAAACTCAGGTCCAGATCTAAACTGTCGGACGATTTGATTGTTTAAGTCCTCTCCAAGGTGAAGCGGTTGAATCTGTCCCGACATGTATCCCTTAGGTCTGAATGATGTAGAGTCCAGAATCATAATGAAACGACATGCTTATTGTAAATTACTGCGTAACCACTGTATTGTGACTTTATTAATTTTGTTTTCCTTGAGTTTTTTAATAGTTATTGCAAGTATATTGTTGCATATGTATTATCCTGTTTCTAAACGTGTTCTCAATATAACTGATGAACATTCTTTTAGTGACCTACCGCCACATGAGTTGTCCTATAGACTTGCGCTGCGCAATAACACATTCATTAGTATGTTACATCATTCCCATCAGACTAGTAATGCCACCAATTGTTGGGTGTGTGGCCGACTTCCTCCCTATCAGAATAACAAAGGAGTTCTGCCTTTCTTTCCACATCCATTTACACGCAATGGCTCCTGTGGAGCATGGTTTAGTTTATTAAATTCCATAGACCCAGACACAGCAGTTTATCAACAACATTGGATATGGGGAAATCTGAATCTAGTTTTATTCAAAGTCTGTCACCCTAATAAGGAGGGTCACCCCAGTAGAACAGGAACTGATTTAGAAAATGAAGTGTATAAATTAGGTAATTTTACGCCTAATCTTATGATTTTGAATGTCAAATCCGAAGTTGAACTAATTCTGCCCACTATGTCAGTATTTCCAGTTAAGGGTGAATTATGTGTGAGAAAAGTTGGTTCCATACATATGGGCCATAGCCAATGCGTTACTACAGTAGAATATAGTGATCAAGGCAAATCTTCATTTAGAGCTTCTCGCCATTCTTACTTTATATGTGGTCAGACGGCATATATGCGTCTGCCTCTAGATTGGGATGGTACCTGTTATATAGCATTCCTTCTGCCACCTGTTTTCCTAGCTCCCCCTGATTATTATCGAAATGTTCATTTAGTACACAATAGAGAGCGAAGAGATCTCCCAGTTGTCGATTATACTGAGACGGCATGGGACAAGTATGTAGATTTCAATAAAGGTATCTTTCCCTATATAGGTACAATATCAAATAGTAAGCTGATACGCAGACTCACCAAGACTCTTGAAGCTGTAGTAAACGAGACTATAGCCGCCCTAGGCAATCTGACAGAGGAACAATCAGCGATGAGAATTATTGTTCTCCAGAATCGTCTTGTCCTTGACGTCATCCTGGCCGATAGGGGCGGAGCTTGCAGGGTCATCGGATCCAGCTGCTGCATATTCATACCAGAAAATTCGCCATCTGTATATAAAGCTATAACACGCCTTCATAAGATTGTAAGCCAGATACACGAGAATCCAGGCACTTGGACGTGGTCCGGGTGGTTTTGGAATGTGATATCAGCCTGGGGATGGAGAGTTCTATCTTTCCTAGGTATTGGCCTTCTTATGCTTTTCAGTTGTTGCATATGTCTGCAATGTGGACCAGCGATTTGTGGTCTGTGTGCCACATCGTGTATTCCACATCAAGGTTTTCGCTCAAGATCCCGGAAGAAGAAGGAAGAAGAAATGATGCTCCATGAGCAAATCGATGGAATGATGAAGATTGATGTCTCGTGAAGGGCAAGAAGGGGACAAGGAGGGAATGTGGAAATGTGGATTTTCCTGATCAGTTATGTCCCCTATCTTGGACCCCAACGGTTCTATATGCATGTTACAAGTACATGTATGTTCCCTCCAGTTCCAGTTTCTAAGACGCAAACATATGTGTGTCTACCGTCAACATGTTCTCTGTCAGATCCGCCATCAATGGGCTGGATATTCGATTCCTAAGTATAAAAGGCCACCGACTTTATATGGCTAAGTTACTCCATTTTTACAGTTCAGGCGAGTAGGCCCGATTCTGTCCTCAAAGCCTTTCCCTGCTCTCTGTCTCTGACAGCTTCAGCTTGAGCTCGCATCTGTATCCATGAACTTTGTCCTACTCCCTGTGCAGCTAACGGTGCCTGCCTCGGCCAGTTTTCGCCTGTCTGCCAAGAAGTTGTATTTCACCTTCGAATTATCTATTTTGCTCTTCAGCCGATGCATTCCTGCCTAGTGATTTAGGTAAACATTTCCTTTAGCTCACAAGCAAAGGACTCAGCCTTTCCGCCCTCCTGCAAGTGATTCATAGCCCTGTTGCTATGGAAAGTTTTCTGCCCCTCGCATCTCATATAGACACTTAGACGCTTGTACACGCACACAGTCAGTATAGAATAGATTCTGTCCGAGAGTCTCTTCCTTGTGGATAACATAGTTCTTTAAACATAGGATGTTAGATATGATTTGGGATTAGGATGACTTGACCCCAGACTTCTCGTCTCCACATGTAGAGCTAAATGTCAAGTCCCCTTCACCCCCTAGTTACACGTCAATCACACGTCATGCTGCCGCGCGCGCATCTATGCCAAGTATTATCTTATAGATCCACCTATGTCTGATAATTCTAACCAATTATGTTTCTTTTATTCTTTATTACGCCTAGTTTCGATTATGTCACTGTCACGTCATTTTTCTTATCAAATGTTACGCCTTCTACATTCGTTTCATTGTAATGTACTTATTATAAAAATACATGTCTGTTAATAAATTATTGTACTTCACTTCCTGAACCCTCGTGGTGACGGAACCTGAAGGCCGCCACTCGAGTCGGCCATTTTGAATGGAATAAAGCCCATTAGAGAACCTCTTATACCACGGATTCTGCCTCTTGTTATTTTGAGCTATTTTACTTTATTTTAAGACTCCGTACGAAATTCAGTCAGGTAATATTTATTTTATTTACCACAGAGTGGAGTGTCATAGAGTAAAGTGTTGTGGAGGGTCGTAGAGTGGAGTGTTGTAGAGTTGAGGGTCATAGAGTGTCCTGTTGTAGAGTTGAGGGTCATAGAGTGTCCTGTTGTAGAGTGGAGTGTCGTGGAGTAGATTGGAGTGAAATAGAGTCTCGTTTAGTTGAGGAGAGTGATGTAAAGTATTGTAGAGTTGAGTGGAGTACCATAAGTGTCATGGAGGGTATTAGAGGTGAGTGTCAGAGTGCAGTGCCATAGAGGGCAGTAGAGTGGAGTAGAGCATAGTGGGGTAGAGTGTCATAGAGCAGAGTGTCGTAGAGTGGCATAGAGTCACGTAGAGTGGAGGGGCGTAGAGTGGGGGGCATAGACTGGAGGGGCCTAGAGAGTCATGGCAGAGAGTAGAGTGGAGTGGCAGAGAGTAGCATAGAGTGGAGTGCCGTGGAGTGGGGTAGAGTGACGTAGAGTAGCGTAAGGTGGAGTAGAGTGGCGTAAAGTAGAGTAGAGTATTGCAGAGTGGCATAGAGTGGAGTGGCTTAGAGTGGAGGGGTGTAGATTAGAGGGGTGTAAAGTTGTGGGCATAGAGCGGAGGGGCGTAGAGTGTCATGGTGTAGAGTGAAGTAGAGTACAGTGGACTGCCGTAGAGTGGAGTGGAATGTCATAGAGTGTCGTAAAGTGGAGTGCCGTAGAGCGGAGTGGAGTGGCATAGTGTGGTGTAGAGTGTTATAGAGTGGAGGGTTGTAGAGTGAAGTGGCATAGCATAGAGTGGAGTAAAGTGTCATAGAGTGGAATAAAAGTGTCGTAGAGTGGAGTAAAGTGTCAAAGAGTGGAGTAGAGTGGAGTGCTGCTGAGTGGATTGGAGTGCAGAGAGTGGAATAAAGTCGCATAGAGTGGAGTGGCATAGCGTGGAATGGTGTAGAGAGGAGTAAAGTGGCACTGAGTGTCGTAGAGTAGAGTGACATAGAATGTCGCAGAGTGGAGTAGAGTGGAGTGTTATGGGATGGAGTGCCGTAAAGTGGAGTAGAGTGGAGTGGGGCAGAGGGGAGTAGAGTGTTGGAGAGTGGAGTAGAGTGGCATAGGGTGAAGTGGCATAGAGTGGAGTGTCGTACAGAGGAGTAGAGGGTTGTAGAGTGGAGTGAGTATCACAGTATGGCATAGAGTGGAGTTGAGTAGAGTGTTGCAGACTGGAGTGGCATAGAGTGGAGTAGTGTAAAGTGGGGTGGAGTGGAGTAAAGTAGAGAGGCATAGAGTGACGTAGAGTGGAGGGGCGTAGTGTAGAGTGGAGTAAAGTGTCATGGAGTGCTGTGGAGTGTTGTAGAGTGGAGTAAAGTGTCATAGAGTGGAATGGCATAGCATAGCATGTAGTGGTGTGGAGTTGCGTAGAGTGGAGTAAATTGGCATAGAGTGTCATACAGAAGAGTGGAATAGAATGTCATACAGTGGAGTGTTGTAGGATGGAGTGGCATAGAGTGGCCTAGAGTGAAGTCGAGTGGAGTGGCGCACAGTGACATACAATGGAGTACAGTGGAATGGAGTAGACAGGGACTGATTAGAGTGTTTTGGAGTGGAGTAGAGTGGCCTAATGTGAAGTGATATAAAGTGGCGCACAGTTGAGTGGAGTGGCGTAGAGGGGCATAGAGTGGAATTGAGTAGAGAGTCAAAGATTGGAGTGGCATAGAGTGGAGTAGAGGGGCGTGGCGTGGAATAGAGTGCCATTGAGTGGAGCTGGATTATAGTGGAGTGCCGTAGAGCGGATTAGAGTGACGTTGAGTGGAGTAGAGTAGAGTGGCGAAAAGTGGTGTAGAGTGGAGTAGAGTGTTGTGGAATGGTGTAAAGTGGAGTGGCATAACGTAAAGGGGAGTAGAGTGTCAGAATTTCCTAGAGTAGAGGGTAGTGCACAGTCATTACAGACAACATCATTGACCATTACTTTTGCACAGACATACAGTTTACTGATAAAACTATACAACGCACTAACAATAATGTGTGGAAATGGCATCACTTAGCATAATGATTTGTTTTGATTTCATAAAAAAAATGTTTCCACTACAATTCAGAATTTAAAAAAATGTGCTTCATTAGTGCTTTTCTATTTCTGTATATATTCTGAAAGTTTTACACAGTTAATTTACAGACATTTACATTTTGTTGTGTGCTAGAAAAAAATTAACATTGTACAGCATTCCTTCAGCACACACCCCATACCAAGCATAATTGTTACAAAAATCCTCTTACTTTGAAGTCAGAGAAAGAAAAGTAAACACCTCGCTCCCTTAAAAGAGAGTCCGACATTTGACTTCTGTCTTTGAATGCACATCAAATGTGAGAAGATAAAAACAACATTTAAAGAGCTGTTTACAGAAAGTGAGCACTCATCGGAGAATACAGTAAACACGCTGTGCTCCACGGGAGGGACTAACTCAAGCTGGACAGACTAAAACAAATAAAGCCAGCAAATAGAAAGCAAACAACGATAAATTACAAAACACAAAGCCAATGGTAAGCAATGGGCGAAATGTGTTCCCTGGAAAGTTTTCCAAATGTCCCCAAGAATTCTTTGCAAACAAGACAACTGCGTGGTCTATAGGTGTCCCTTCCTTCACATAAACAATCCTTCAAAAAAATTAAGATTTACAAGTTCTATGTTTGCTAATGCAGCACACATAGAAGCTGAAAAACGCCATTTCAGATTGTTTATGTGCAGGAAGGTACACCTTCCTACGCATACCAATCATCCCCGTGACGCAGGCATTCTTGCCCCATGGTGCAAGGGTGCCTGCGTCAGCGCATGGCAGCTAATTGTTTGCCAGCGCAGCACAGGGATGTAACATGTTGTACATATGTCGCATCCCTGTGCTTTGAAAGTGACTCAGTACGGCGCAGCCAAATGGCTTGCGGCACGCACTGAGTCACTTTCATTGTAAATATGGCCCTAAATGTATGCTTCAATGTGCCTTTGAGATGTAAAGTAGTCCTTCAGGCATTAAAAATCAAGCATTCCGAGCGCTTATTGATACATCAAACATTCAATATCGAATGGTGAGAGGAAAATACTTCTCTAAGTGCAGCCAAAGCCCAATCAAATTATATTTTCAAGAACTGGTAACAATAGGTCTGTCGACAGGTGTCCTATGAAGTAAGAAATGAACAAGCATTGGCACAGCCAAATGGTTTTGCCTTAAAATTAGACCAGAGCAAAATTGAAATTACGCCAGCCTAATTTGAGTAATTTTGCTCCATTCACAGTACCATTTTGCTACACATTTATTACAAACATGCCATTTGTGGTAAAAATTTACTGTGATGGAATGCGAACAATAGAATATAAGCATCTGTTTGCAGTGCTTTTGTATTTTGCATTAGTTTTAGCATGAAATGCATCCTTGTGCCAAAAATTGATGTGATGCATTTCAAGCAAAAATATAGCTTTAAATCATAAATTCACATTTTGTGTAGTTATGTGTAATTTCGCCAACATTGTGAATAATTATGTAAAAGCAAATTACGAGAATTTCACCCACACCTATGTACAAGGCATTTACCAACTATTGGCATTTCCAAAGCTTGTTTGCATTGGCAAAAAAAAAATGGCCGCTGGTGTGTCACAACTCAAGTACGTGGATGTACATGTACTGACGGCTATCATGGAATGTTTTTGTCATTTAAGAAAAACTTTTAAAGGTCTTAGTCAATGGACAGCTAAAGCTGTCTTTAGTTGAGGCCTAAAAAGGACAAAGAGACACATAGTGTGTAGGCAGAACTCAAGTAGTCAAGCCACAAAAATACCAGGAGGCAGCGCAAAAAAAAGACACAGGAAGGTAGGGGTTTGACATTAACAGACCAGGTACATTGTTTGGACGGAAAAGTCCCTTGCATGGTGATGGACAAGATCCCCTCACCTGAGAGCCCCAGCTGCAATATCTGGTTTCCTGGTGCTGATTTTTGTTGCCATGGGTGAACACAGATTATGCCTGTGCATCTTGACATAGGCCTGTCTCACGGATTGCAGTCTTTTGGACCAGGAGGGATGCCTAAAGCTCTACCCTCATAGGGGTAAAAGGCTACTGCTTTTGCTAGGAGTTAAGTATCACAAGTGGTGTGGTGGCAGCATAGCGTGTAGTGATCAGTAGGACTGAACAGGCCTTTTTACCTGCAGCAGTGAGGTGATACCTACAGGCCCACTCACGTAAATTTCCGGTGATGTGTGCTTTACTCACCCTTGGCCTACATCACTCGTGTATGTACGAGTCGTACCCCCACCCGTGTATGTACGAGTCGTACCCCCACCCGTGTATGTACGAGACGTACCCCCACCCGTGTATGTACGGTGCAGACGCGTAGCGCTGGGGGTCCGCACCGTACATACACGGGTGGGGGTACGTCTCGTACATACACGGGTGGGGGTACGACTCGTACATACACGGGTGGGGGTACGACTCGTACATACACGGGTGAGGGTACGACTCGTACATACATGAGTGGGGGTACGACTCGTACATACACGGTGGGGGTACGACTCGTACATACACGGGTGGGGGTACACGGGTGGGGGTACATCTCGTACATACACGGGTGGGGGTACGGCACGTACATCTGTGGGGTCTGGGGGGGGGGTTCGGCATGTACCGGGTCCCCAATTCCGCTCGCATTGCGTCGTACTTCGCTTTTCCGGCACTTTTTGGGTGCCGTAAAAATATTGCCGTCCGGACTGGTGTTGGTACGATTCGTACTTCCTGGTTCGTGAAATGCAGCCTGCATGCGTCCCGACGTCACGTCGGCGCTGTCCCGGATCACATTGGTATGTGTTTTTACAGTCGGTCGGTGTTTTTTCCAACTCGTAAGGAAATGGTGTTTCCGTACGAATCGTACTTGCAAGTTTGTAGGGTTATTTTACCGGGTACGAGTCGGACGGAGAAAACCCTCCGACCGACGGTTCGTACCCGGCTTTTCCAGGATCGGAATCGGCACCTTGGTGTCTGGAAATGGACAAGAAGAAGGGGAGCTCAAGGTCCCCAAATTGTCAGCTCTCAAGCAGCCAGTCATGCTTTTCAAGGAGTAGAATCTCTGCAAGAAAATCTGCCTCTCTTTGGGTTAATAATTATTAAACATAGTTTGTATAGCTCTAAAGTATTTATATAAATGATTTTCCCTTGTATATGATGTTTTACATTTTTATTGGAAAGGGGAATAAATAGTGACTTTTGTTTCTTTTCATAATTTTATTAGGCTTCACCTTTGAGACAGTTTTAGCTGTCTCGCCACAATATTGTTTTTCAAAAAACATACATAATATCAATTCAGAAAATGGCTTTTGGTCAGTGGGCTTCATCTATTGGTCTTGTAAATTATCATTCCCTGTTTGCTTGCCCGATTTGCAGCACACTGAACGAGGCAACAGATTATCCCACTTTCCCCATTGGCTCCCTTTACTTTGAGTGACTGCATAAAGCATTTGCACATTGTTCATATCTCCCTAAAGACTGTTCCTTTCTCTTCAATGACAAACTGATTTAAAGTGTGCTTTATTTAATTAATTGTTTTATATTAACTTGACAAACCAACTATATATTTTGCCTGCCCTTTCGGTTAGATGGTGATTTATTTTCTGTACCCTTTTTAAAACTGCTGTAATTTTTTCATTGATGCTGTAACATTGCATCTGCTTGCAATTTGCTTGGTTTGGTGGTGACTTATTTTTGTCGCCTTGACAAATAATAAAATGCATGACACAACTAAAACGCTTATTATTTAAAAAACATACTAGTAAAGCAGCAACCTCAATGAATGTTTTTTCTCTTAATTATTCCAAGCATATGGCAGCCGTGTTTAAGGGGCTGCATTTTTTTTATGGCATATGCATGCATTAAAAAAAATAACATTTGCATCAGTGAAGTCCAGACCTGTTGGCTTTGCCAATGCCTGTTTTCCACTGGCCTTGACATGAAAATAAAGGTCATGAGCGATTTACATAGCACCAGTTTCGTTACATGAGGACACATTCGTTTTTTTTGTTATTCACGGGGAGATTAAGGGGCATATTATCAATGAAGTGCCGAAGAGAGGTGATAGCCGTCTTGGCTTATCGCCTCTCTTTGCACTTCGGAAAAACTAGGCTGCACCATATTACCAAGGATACGGTGCAGCCTGGCATTTCCCCCTGTGATGGCGATAAGTTACACAACTTATCGCCAGCGCAGGCACCCTTGCACCAGAGTGCAAGGGTGTCTGCGAGCAGGGAGGTTTGTTTATGTGTAGGAAGGAGTTCCTTCCTGCACATAAACAAACCTAAAATGACATTTTGTAAATTTCATGTGTGCTGCTTCGTGCAGCACACATGAAAGTTACGAAATGGAATTTTTAAAAACGTTTTTTTCATGTACAGGAAGGGTTCACCTTCCTGTACATGAACAGACCAAGGCATTTTGCTTTTTCCACATGGAAAAGGCAAAAACGAGGAGAAATAAAGCATTTCTCCTCATTTTGCCACCTTAAGACCAGGATTTTTCTGGTCTTAAGTTCGGCGCTGCCACCTATTATCGCCAAGCTTGGTAATAGGTGGCAGCAACGACTTCAATGGGTGTTGCGGTGGAATGCCCACCGCAACACCCACTGCACGCCCCTTTTCACGATCAGTTTATCGTGAAAGGGGCCCTATTATCAAGGCAGCGTTAAGCCAATAAACGTTGCTTTAGCTGCCTTAATAATAGGGCGATAAAATTATCGCCGCGTTATTGGAAGAAAAGTGCCGATAACGTGGCGATAAAGGCCTTGCTAATATGCCCCTAAGTGATATGCCCAGAATCACAGGATGTTGAACGTCGTTGCCGAGACTCAAACCCGGTTCCCCAGCATCGATGTCGACCGCTTTAGCCATAGGGCTACATGAGCTGCATGATTAATAGCTCCTAGGAGTCTTCAGGTATGGCAGACTCAGGACTGGCAGGGTGCCGGATTTCTTACACGTTAATGTACTGAACCCCTTCAGTTACCGACGAGCATAGAAACCTCTTTTGACCTTTGTAGCAAGTTGCCCGCCTTGGCTTAGTCATCCTAGGACACAGTACCTTCACTCCTGAACAGTATGATCAGTTATACTGAGGGAACAAACACTAGCCACTCCAATCTAATGAAAGTCACTGTGAGCACCGCCAAGCCACACTCTTGTTCTTCAAGCATCGGACACACGTTCGCTGTGCAGCGGCTAATCTTAAAGTGAGTGAACCCGAGATTTTTCTCCACATTAAATATTGTCTGTTTTTTTCCAGGCTTAAACACAGTAGAGGTACCGGTGAGGCAGGTATGTCCTGTGACAGGAACAGAGTGCCTGGGAACAGAAAGTGCTCTGAGATTAGTTGAGTCTTGGGCACAACCCCTCTCTAGAAACAGCGTTAGAGTACATCTCAATGTGTAACTCACACAACAAACAGAGAGGACAAAGCTTTAAACCTAGCCTACTTTCAAAACCACAAGGACCAAAAACCAAACTAACAACCTTGGAGATGACAGAACCAAAACACAGCTCCAGATTCCTGTCAGTAGCCCCTGACGCTGACACCACACACCAGGCAATTCTGGTATCTGCTAGACTAATGCCCTACACCACCAAATGTTGTATCCTCTCTGCTAGTGTGGTAGTGCCCAAGAAGATCTGGATGGCGGATGATTGCTTCACACAGTCACATGCTGACTGTCATTCAGCCTCTCGTGTGCATCTTGGTGCTTTAACAAGTTTGTTTATTGACTTATTTAACGTAAGGCTGCCTTTATCTTTCTCTAGCTTTAGCAGTTCGTTTCGGCTGGTCATCATTCACTATCTATTAATATACTGTAGAATCAGGTAAAAAAAATCTTGGAAAATAATGGCCACTAGCTAAGTCAAAGGTCCTGGGAAGTCACTCCACTTGATTTTAACTAAAGGTGGTGATGTTAAAGGACATGTGATATCATATACTCCAACCCTATAATTTGGATGAAAGTGAGACGACTTGACTCCGAGATCCAACTAGGCAGTTAGAATTCCATTTAGGCTGAGACCCAACCAGCCACAAGTAGAGACTCTAAATATAACACCCACTCAGCAGCCTAAATACTAACCTAGCCCACCGTTCAGGCCATTACACCAGCCTCTCATCCCCCACAACAAGGCCCACCACTCAACCAGCCTTCGAAAATACCACAAGGCACAACCACCTAAACACCTTTGCATCCAGACCGCAAGGCCCAACCAACTAACCAGCTTCCAGTTAAGACAAAGAGAACTCCAGTTCAGACCCAGAGGCCCAAACCGACCACTCCAACCACACTTGGATCCTAAGCAACAAACCCACCTACAGTTCAGGCCTGCAAGTCATACTCCAGGCAAGGCTCTCCAGCGAGACAGAGACTCAAACAACGACAGAGCTCACAGAGCAGATCTATCTTCCTCAAAAACACTCCAGCTCTCCAAAGCTCTTGTTCTGTTGGGTGTTTTTTTCATATGTATATGTATGAATATGAAGACACCAATCCCAGCATATTCCCCCAACATCTCTCTCCAACCTATGCCTGCTCATGACCATTAACGTTTAAATAAAATATCTCCGATTTGCAATTGTAGCACAGAAACCATCTACATTGAATACGGGAGACGCGTGCAGTGTGTGAACACAGCCACGGGTTCCCTATTGATTATAATGGTGCAAGTCGCGGTTGGATTTTTAAAGTTCTAGGGTACTTCGAGGAAGTCTACAAGCAAGCCACTTACAAGGTAAGTACTTTGAGGGCCAACACACACTAGGGCACCGGAGTGCACGAGTTACCTCACCCAGGGAAGCCCGGTGCATAGGTGTCTTTTGGTGTCGGGTCGCGTCGCTGTGATTTCAGGTCGTCGATGGTGTTTTGACTCTTTGCTCACGAGATCCAGGAGAGATCGACGATGACCAGCAGCTGGATTCGGAGTGTCCCATGACGTCTGCGGCTGATGGCGGTGTCAGCAACCGGATTGGAGCCAACAAGCCTTGGCAACTGCAAGTCTCGTGTAGACTGAAGAAAGTAGATGGTGCAGACCAGCATGGTCTGAGGGACTCACCCAGTGAGGGTAAGTGAGGGCAGGCCTGGAGCAACCAGAGGAGCCCTTTGAGTCGATAGGAAAGTCTTCGGGGGACCCACTAGCCAACAGGCAAGTGATTGCAAAGATGCCTCTTCAGGAAATGCTTCACAGGAGCCCACGGTCACTCGGGATAGGGGTAGGCCTCTGATTTTCACTGTAAAACCTGCTGGAGGCTTGGGCCACAAATGGTCCAATGCACAAGTCCGTAGGACGTCGTGAAGGGTTTGCACTTGACAATAGTGCACAGACCCCGGGTACTGCTGTTCCTCGTCACTCGTGGGGTCCACTCGCCACAGCTTTGCTGGGGACTCACAATAGCCGTCGAGAAGTCAGGAAATCCACTTCCAGGGCAGCAGGGACTTCGAACTCCGGCGGGAGCGGGAAAGTTTGCAACCGTTGATTAAGGTTTTTGGTGCCTGCCAAGCAGGGGAGTCACTCCTTGACTCCAAGGGAGATTCTTCTGTCTTCCAAAGGTTGTGGAACGTCGAAGGTCCAGGATTCTTCTTTGTAGAGCGTCGTCCAGGGTTATCTGATTTGCAATGGCAACGCTTGCTATCTTATAGTGAAGATAGGGGAGGGACTAGCTCTATGACCACTCCTCTAGGAGGGTCAGGGGAGGGGGTGGTTATACCCACTTCCCTTTGTCCAGTTTCGCGCCCGAGCAGGGGCAAGTAGCACCTGAACCGGTTTGAGCTGGCATATGCACAGAGGAGCCTACTGCTCCCCCAGTGCAGGACTTCAAAGCACTCTAGGAGTGCACCCACCTAGCCCCAATACACTAAATCCTGTCTGGAAGATGGTGACACCTCTCTGTGACAGGATGCCTTTTGTTGGGCTTCCTCCACTGCGAGTTTCAGTCAGCAGCAGGAGGGCAGCCCAGTGTCTGTGCTGGTGGCATCCATTTTGTGATGCCAGGGCTGTATGGATTTCTATCGTTTTACATGTCGTCCCCTCTAGAAGGGTGGGATCATGCTCCCACATCATGGACTGATGTGGGGTATGATTCCAAGTTGTTTGACACCTAACACAACATGTTTTGATGCAGTCATTCCAAAGTTAGCATTTTAATGCACTTAAGAGTATATGGTTTAACCGCATCCACAAACAGCCATAGAGAATAAACTCTGGAGCTGCAGAGGGGCCCTGCTCAGGCAGAGGCACCCCCTCACATTGTAAACCAAGCACCCTGCCCTCAGGATTGATAGGGCCTGCCATAGGGGTGTCTCATAGGTGTATATGTGTGTGTATGGTGAGATATAGAAACCTATATCTCAGTGAGGAGTGCTAACACTACCTCACACAGGCTGCAGTAGCAGGCCTGTGGTGTCAGATTGAGAATGCTTCCCAGGGGTGGCATAATACATGCTGCAGCCCCTGGTAGGCCTGTGAAGTGCCTATGCCCTAGGGTACCATATACTAGGGGCTCATAAGGTACCACAGTATCCAATCACCAGTGCATCTAATATGCACACCAAGTCGTTTAGAGAAAACAGAGAGACTGGGGCCCTGATTAGCAGGGACCCAGCCTGACTATAGCCAGAAACCAGTGTATACATCAGAAAAAAATTGGGGGCAACATAAGTGCAGATCCTACTCTCCTACACCCCCCCCCCTGACCCCCAAACGCAGGGACATTAAACTAACCTTGACCAGTTGAGTCTTCGTGTTCTAAGTGGAAATACCTTGAGAGTCCATCTGCATTGGCATGTTGGGTCCCAGGTCTATGTTCCACTGTATAGTCCATCCGCTGTTGGGAAATTGACCACCTGAACAATTTAGGATTTTCACCTTTCATCTGTTTGAGCCAGGGGAGGGGCTTGTGGTCAGTCTGAACTATGAAGTGAGTGCCAAGCAAGTATGGCCTCAGCTTCTTCCGGGCCCACACCACAGCAAAGGCCTCCCTCTCTATAGCTGACCAACGGTTCTCTCTAGGGGTCAGCCTTCTGCTTATGAAAGCTACTGGCTGGTCTTGACCTTCATCATTAAGTTGAGACAGTACAGCTCCCACACCCAGCTCTGATGCATCTGTTTGAACAATGAATACCAATAGATGAAGCCCACTGACCAAAAGCCATTTTCTGAATTGATATTATGTATGTTTTTTGAAAAACAATATTGTGGCGAGACAGCTAAAACTGTCTCAAAGGTGAAGCCTAATAAAATGATGCAGTGTGTGAACACAGCCACAGATTCCCTATTGATTATAATGGTGCAAGTCGCGGTTGGATTTTTAAAGTTCTAGGGTACTTCGAGGAAGTCTACAAGCAAGCCACTTACAAGGTAAGTACTTCGAGGGCCAACACACACTAGGGCACCGGAGTGCACGAGTTACCTCACCCAGGGAAGCCGGGTGCATATGTGTCTTTTGGTGTCGGTTCGCGTCGCGTCGCTGTTTTCTATGGAGACCAAAGAAGACTTCCTGCTTGCGTCGACTGAAGAAGTGTCCGGTGGAATCCCAAGGTGGATTCAAGATGGAGGCGACCTGAAAATTGAAGGGACAGTGTTCAAAGTCACTTGCCAGTGACTGGTGGCCAGGAGGATGTCTGACCACGGATGTCAGGTGATTTCAGGTCGTCGATGGTGTTTTGACTCTTTGCTCACGAGGTCCAGGAGAGATCGACGATGACCAGCAGCTGGATTAGGAGTGTCCCACGACGTCTGCGGCTGATGGCAGTGTCGGCAACCGGATTGGAGCCAATAAGCCTTGTTGATGGTGCAGACCAGCAAGGTCTGAGGGACTCACCCAGTGAGGGTAAGTGAGGGCAGGCCTGGAGCAACCAGGGGAGCTCTTTGAGTCGATAGGAAAGTCTTCGGGGGACCCACTAGCCAACGGGCAAGTGATTGCGAAGACGCCTCGTCAGGAAATGCTTCACAGAAGCCCACGGTCACTCGGGATGGGGTAGGCCTCTGATTTTCGCTGCAAAACCTGCTGGAGGCTTGGGCCACAAATGGTCCAATGCACAAATCCGTAGGACATCGTGAAAGGTTTGCACTCGACAATAGTGCACGGTCCCCGGGTATTGCTGTTCCTCGTCACTCGTTGGGTCCACTCACCACAGCTTTGCTGGGGACTCACAATAGCCGTCGAGAAGTCAGGAAATCTACTTCCGGGGCAGCAGGGACTTCGGACTCCGGCGGAAGCGGGAAAGTTTGCAACCGTTGATTAAGGTTTTTGGTGCCTGCCAAGCAGGGGAGTCACTCCTTGACTCCAAGGGAGATTCTTCTGTCTTCCAAAGGTAGTGGAACGTCGAAGGGCCAGGATTCTTCTTTGTAGAGTGTCGTCCAGGGTTATATGATTTGCAATGTCAAAGCTTTCAATCTTATAGTGAAGATAGGGGAGGGACTAGCTCTATGACCACTCCTCTATGAGGTTCAGGGGAGGGGGTGGTTACACCCACTTCCCTTTGTCCAGTTTCACGCCAGAGCAGGGTCAGGTAGCCCCTGAACCGGTTTGAGCTGGCAGATGCACAGAGGAGCCTACTGCTCCCCCAGTGCAGGACTTCAAAGCACTCTAGGAGTGCACCCACCCAGCTCCAATACACTAAATCCTGTCTGGATGGTGGTGACACCTCCCTGTGACAGGATGCCTTTTGTTGGGCTTCCTCCACTGCGAGTTTCAGTCAGCAGCAGGAGGGCAGCTCAGTGTCTGTGCTGGTGGCATCCGTTTTGTGTTGCCAGGGCTCTATAGGATTTCTATCGTTTTACATGTCGTCCCCTCTAGAAGGGTGGGATCATGCTCCCACATCATGGACTGATGTGGGGGTATGATTCCAAGTTGTTTGACACCTAACACGACATGTTTTGATGCAGTCATTCCAAAGTTAGCATTTTAATGCACTTAAGAGTAAATGGTTTAACCGCATCCAGAAACAGCCATAGAGAATAGACTCTGGTAGCTGCAGAGGGGCCCTGCTCAGGCAGAGGCACCCCCTCACATTGTAAACCAAGCACCCTGCCCTCAGGATTGATAGGGCCTGCCATAGGGGTGGCTGATAGGTTTATATGTGTGTGTATGGTGAGATATAGAAACCTATATCTCAGTGAGGAGTGCTAACACTACCTCACACAGGCTGCAGTAGCAGGCCTGTGGTGTCAGATTGAGAATGCTTCCCAGGGGTGGCATAATACATGCTGCAGCCCCTGGTAGGCCTGTGAAGTGCCTATGCCCTAGGTACCTAGGGTACCATATACTAGGGGCTCATAAGGTACCACAGTATCCAATCACTAGTGCATCTAAAAAGCACACCAAGTGGTTTAGAGAGAACAGAGAGACTGGGGCCCTGATTAGCAGGGACCCAGCCTGACTATAGCCAGAAACCAGTGTATACATCAGAAAAAAAGGGGGCAACATAAGTGCAGATCCTACTCTCCTACAAAGGACAACACCCTTCCAACCTCACACCCTAAATGTTGTAGCCTACTGCCTAAGTAGGCAAGTAAGTTGATGCCCCGTATAGGGGTAATAGGCACTATATAAATGTTGTAATATAATGCCAGTGTTTTTATTTATAGGACTATATGCTTGCAAATGTAATGTGATTTCTCGCTTGCTGTGCTGTTGCTACAGTATTGTATTTTTGTATCGTGAAGGCCTTGCCGGGCAAAGTAGGGCTCTTTCGATTGTAGACTTCAAGAAACTCTGTACAATTACCCACAGGGACAG
Source organism: Triturus cristatus (assembly GCF_964204655.1). Classification (NCBI taxonomy): domain Eukaryota; kingdom Metazoa; phylum Chordata; class Amphibia; order Caudata; family Salamandridae; genus Triturus; species Triturus cristatus. The sequence continues at coordinate 997,750,996 of NC_140583.1, read as the reverse complement.
CTAAGATAAACAGCTGACGGCTTACGAAAAAGACTCAACTCAACAATCTTGTGCTCAACATCCCTTGACATAGGAGAACGTAGCAGCACTTACGCCATGACTATTCCCTCAAAGAGGCTAATGAAAATGTGGTAGACCTTTAATTAAGGGTTCTTGGTAGCGGGAAGATCAGTATACGCTCTCTCCCTAGGAAGTGTGCCTCAAGCAATGAGGATGGTTTTTGCACTCATCACCAAAGAGGCAGGGAGAGAGAAGAATATACATCTCACAGAGGGGGTGCTGGACTAGGGCAAGTCACTACTGCCTACTCCTTTAAGGGTGCACTTAATCAGGGCAATTTTATCTGCCATGAATAGTATACAAGAGGCAATATCTTTCCCTCCTATGGAATGTATATCTCCCAACCCATGCAAAATGTGGTAGGCAGGGATAATTAAACACCAGCCCCAGAGGTGTGCTTAGGAAGTTCAGGTGTACCTCACACATATTAAAGGAGTGTTGGGTGGTGTATACACATCCTGCACACCATGGGGCATATGCTCTGTAGTTAGGCACTTATAATGCACTTGAGTGTGGACAGATACAGTCCACACCCACTGGATGTATTTAGAATTGCCTATTACCACATGCAATAGGGTCCCAAGTGTTCTGCTGGTATAACTGTATTCAGTGCCAAGAAGCTTCAGTGTTCTAGCCCTTCAAAAATTATTTTAACATAACATAAAATAACAAAGGGAAATCGCCAACGCCTTTCCAAAATCCCCTCCAAGTGTAGGTTAACCCAGCCTCTTCATTCCTTCAAACAAATATCACACAGTAAATTTGTGGATCTGGTCAAGACAAGCAGACCGGCCGGCTGCCCTTCTGACCCTTGCCCACCACAAATCTACAAGAACATTTGTTTATCTACCTCTGCCATACCAGTATGAAGAATCATAAATAATTCTTTAACTACGGATAAAGTCCCCGTATTACTTTTTACGGACGATACGTTGTTAGTATCGAAAACTCCGGCAGGACTACAGAAGCTGTTGGATCGCTTCTGTTTGTTTTGTAAGCTGAGGGGCCTAGTCATTAGTACTTCCAAAACTAAGCTTCTTTACTTTAACCCGAGTAGAGTGTCCAGATCTACCCTGTTTCTTGACGGGATGCCATTAGAGCGCGTCAAAGAGTTTGACTATTTGGGGATCAGAATTTCTGACAAGTTTAAATGGCAGCCTCACATTGATAAAATGGCGTTAAATTACAAGCGGGTAGTAGGAGTACTAAGGAGGGAACATCGTGCCTCTACTACTAAGCCCATTGCTCCTGCTTTGGAAATCTACGCTGCAAAAGCTGTTGGCTGTGCCCTTTACGTTGCAGAACTCTGGGGCTTTGGCTGTGTAGACGTGTTAGTCTCCTCAGAAAATAAGTTCTTTAGGGAGCTTGTATCCCTCCCGAGGGGCACCCCAACCAAGCCACTCTTGAGCGATTTGGGTCGGCGCTCTATTAAAGATTTAGTCACTCTGCGTCCTCTCTTATATTGGGCGTGGTTATGGCGCACTCCAGAGCTTTCTAGGTACGCTGATGGCTTAAGAGAGGTTATGAATCTCCAAGGAGCTTATAAAATTGGATGGCTAGCTAATATAAAGAAGCTTCTTTTGGCAATAGGCCTTGTAACTGCTTGGGAGTCTGAGGCACTGTTATCTAAGGCAGAAATTAAGAGAGCCTTTTGGGCATGGTTTGACAACCAAGATCAGAGGGACCCTAACCAAGGAAGGTTGACTGAGGCATTTTGGCAGCATAAGTCTATGCCCCGCCTGGAGCCTTATCTAGACTTTACCATGAAACCTAGGGATAGATCCCTCTTCATTCAGTTTAGGATGGGCACTCTTCCTCTTCGTGATCGTACTAGCAAGTGGAAGCCCCCGCATCAAACCCCCGTGGATTGCCCAAACTGCTTAGGTGTTACTGAAAACATTCTCCACCTTCTTTTTGTATGCCCAGTCTATTCGAAACCTAGACTGAAATGGTTAAAACCTGTGTGCCTGCAGCTTGGAACTAGGGACCACTCTGTTGCACTTAGAATACTAAAGGCTGACGTTAGTACAACCTTAGTGTGCGGGGTGGCTACATTTCTAAGTTGGGCATGGTTGATTAGGCGGAAGGCCATATGATGTATTTGTATTAAATATTTTTTATTATTCACAAAGCTGCTAAAGTTTAATACACTGTTTTAAATTATTTATTGTAACAAAAAGTCTTTATATGACTTTTCTCTTAATGTATTTTTTATGAATCGTGTTTTAATGTATAAATGTGCTTTTATGATATCAAATATCGAAATAAAGCTTTGTTGATTGATTGATTGAAAATCATAAATAATGCTTTAACTACGGGAATCTTTCCAAAAGACCTAAAAATGGCACACATATGCCCATTATTACAGAAAATGAACCTGGACCCGCATGATCCCCGACAACTACAGATAGGTTACCAAAGGACCTTTCCTGGGCAAACTGATAGAAAGAGCAGCATTCGCTCAGATGTCAAAATTCAGTGAAGATAACTCCAATCTTTCCGACTATCAAACAGGATTCCACTCAGGAAGAGGCACAGAATCTGCCCTCATCGCCACCTAGGATAACCTTAAAAACACAGTAGACTGGAACGGGGTTGCTGCACTACTTCTCTTGGACCTCTTAGCTGCCTTCGACACAGTTGACCCTGACGCTGTAATGCAAAGACTCTACAAAGCTGGACTAGAGAGGACTACTCTCGACTGGATCACATCCTACCTTAAAAACAGAACAAATGTCATCCATTCTCCCCCTTTCTCATCCATACAGTACTGCACAAAAGTTGGGGTCCCTCGAGGATGTATCATCTCATCCATGCTTTTCAACATCTACATGAAGTCCTGACCGGCAATGATCACTGAATTTCACCTCATGTGCTATAACTATGCAGAAGACACAGAAACACTCCTAAAACTGAAAAGCCCCAAAGACATTGGAAACTCACACATCTTCAGGTACCTTATAGCCTTTGATCAGTGGATGACATGGATCCATTGTGTTTTACAAATTTCTCATCATCATCTCAAATTGAATGCTTCCAAAATAGAAATTCTCACATACGGCAATTTGAAAAACTATGACCCACTCTACGTCTGGTCTGGCGATCGGAGAATATCCTCTAAAGTATCTAAGGAAGAAAGAAACTTTGCAATTACCATGGACTCCAAGCTATCAATTAATACCCTAGTGGACAAATTAGCACGACCAAGCTTCATTACTCTAAAAACTCTGTAACCCTTCTTTCCCCACCTGGGATTTCTACACAAGGTCCAAGCTTGTATCACCTACAAAGCAATACATGGAACAGGACTGCTCTTCATCAGGAATAAAAACCCCAAATGCATTCAACAAAGGAATCTCTGCTCAAGACTGGCACCCCTCCTCAACATCAGAGCATACAAGAAAAAAAAACATAGGTGATACATCTTTCTCTGTTCAAGCAGCCAAACTATTGAATGTATTACCCCCGAACATAAGATCTGGTCTGGCGATCGGAGAATATCCTCTAAAGTATCTAAGGAAGAAAGAAACTTTGCAATTACCATGGACTCCAAGCTATCAATTAATACCCTAGTGGACAAATTAGCACGACCAAGCTTCATTACTCTAAAAACTCTGTAACCCTTCTTTCCCCACCTGGGATTTCTACACAAGGTCCAAGCTTGTATCACCTACAAAGCAATACATGGAACAGGACCGCTCTTCATCAGGAATAAAACCACCAAATGCATTCAACAAAGGAATCTCTGCTCAAAACTGGCACCCCTCCTCAACATCAGAGCATACAAGAAAAAAAAACATAGGTGATACATCTTTCTCTGTTCAAGCAGCCAAACTATTGAATTTATTACCCCCGAACATAAGATCCACGGATAACTACCTTACGTTCAGAAGACTACTAAAGACTTGGCTCTTTCCTACAAAACCACCATATGCAACTTAATGTACAGCATATCCCTGTGTTAGTAAACATTTATAACTTGATTATACGTATTTTTCTAGGCATGTGTAATTCTTTGTACAAATATGTATAATAACTATAGTTTTTAAAATATATAGATCTTTTTAGGTCTGCTTAAAAAATGTATAGTTATAGTTGTGTATATATATATATATATATAGTTATATTACCTACTGGCGGTCGCCAGTAGGTAGTTATAGTTAGGACCACGTTTCCATAGGAAAACCTCAACATTCTATTTTGAATAACTTTGGCGCCGGTCGACGAATCCTCGCGAATTTCTCAAAATAGGTGGGGCGCTACGCTCCGCTCCTACCCTGAAAGTCTCGGGGGGATTCGTCAAGCGGGGGCTGAGATAAAAGGGGGGTCCCAAAACGCGTTTTTCCCATGCATTTTTCCATAGGACCTTTAGAACGAGCTACAGCCCGAACGGCTGAACAGAATTACTAGAAATTTGGCAGAGAGGTAGTCCCTAGGTCAAGGAAGTGCCTTTTGTAGGTTTGGTGTAAATCTGTTCAGTAGATTCTGAGAAAATAGCCTTTAAATCAATATATATATCTGAGCCCGCTTACGGTACGCTTACCGTACGCTTACCGTACGCTTACCGTAAGCTTACGGTGGCGTGCGCGAGCGCGATTCTGATTGGCTCTTAGATCTTAGTAAACATTCGAATCGGCCGAAACCAGGAAGCGGCGTCCGCCATTTTGTCTCTCGCACTGAGTGTTGTTTATCAAACATGATGGCCAAAAACATGTTACGGGGCTGTTTTGACAACTCCCTCCCACATAGTCATGTTGAGGGAGTCCCCAAACATCCCCCAAGAGCAAAAACGGTTTTATTTTTTTTTCGGCAATTTCGCGGGGTACGCTTACCGTACGCTTACCGTACGCTTACCGTAAGCTTACCGTACGCTTACGGTAAAAAAATAAAAATAAAAAAAACACTATCCACACTTACCCCACCCCCTGTGCTTTTGGTGGCCGCAGGCCACCAAATGTACAGGGCTTATTAAAGTTGATAAAAACCGTGCACGGAACGAACTGCGTTAAGTGGGTGCGCACGCCACAAATGGCGTAAAGTAACTTAGCATTTAAAAAAACGTACAAATTCACTGAAAAAACCATAGGTTTCACACACGTTATAGTTAGGAAATAGCATTTAAAAAACCTTGCTAATTCACTGAAAAAACCATAGGTTTCACACATGTTATAGTTAGCTGGACATTTTACTGATAAAAAACCAATGAAATTCCCCCGTTATAGTTACTGTAGGCAACTATAACTCACGCGACCGTAATCCTCTGCTGATGACATATGTGTCTTTATGAAAAAAAAATATTTGTAATATATGTATAGCTAAAATTTAATGGAAGAAGATATGGGCAAATAAGTGTCTAAATACAGTATTAGCATCAGCAGAGGATTACGGTCGCGTGAGTTATAGTTGCCTACAGTAACTATAACGGGGGAATTTCATTGGTTTTTTATCAGTAAAATGTCCAGCTAACTATAACATGTGTGAAACCTATGGTTTTTTCAGTGAATATATATATGAACATGTTTATAGGTCACTGCATACTTTTCATATAAGTTATTGTATTAGATGCTTATGGGTCTTTATTTATCTAACACAAGATGTTAATGTTATCATAACTATTTATCTACAGGTCCTTCACTGTTTAAATATTGAGGAAAAGATAGAATTAAAATGAAAAAGCATATATATATATATTTTACATTCAAGTACAGCAACACTTGAAAGTCTGAGTTTGTACATTGCTTATAGGAAATGTATATATATTCTTCTATGCTTAACATGTTTTCATATACGTTATTTGATTGCATACCCAGGGGTCTCTGTTTTTATTCATCTATCACAATATGTAAATATGATCATAACTATTTAACAAGTGCTTCACTATTGAAATATTGAAAAAAATATTATTAATAATTTAACCTCAAGTACAGCTACACTTGAAAGGCTGAGTTTATACAATATAACTTTAAATATCAATATATTATCTCACTTATGCATGTATAACCTTTCTATGTAGTTATGTATCTATATATGTATTAATTTACTCCTACTGTAGAAGAAGAAGAAACAAATGCATGTAAACCCTTTCTATGTTGTTTTGTATTTATAAATGCATTCCTTTACACCTACTTCAGAAGAAGAGAAAAAATCATGCAGAAACAAAATTTCTTGACTATGCAATGCACTGCTGTCCTTCTGTCTCACCCTATACCTCTCTCAATATATCCTCTACCTCCACTCTTGGACTCATCCCAAACCTCATTCTACTACTGTGATCTGCAAATAACCCTTTCTAGATTCTTCCCCTATATCCCTCTTTTGACTCATCCCAAACCTCATTTTACTAATATGATTTCCCTACTCCCTTTATAGAGACTCGTCCCTCCTCCATCTCTCTTTTTACTCATCCCAAGCCTCATCTTACCACTATGACATCCCAAATAGGACTCTTCCCTCTTCTATCCCTCCATTATCCTATTCAACCCAGCTAACAGACTTGCATGTCTACTGCTCAAATGAACACATATTTCCCTATACTAACTCACCACTAATCCTTTTTCTGTTCTGGAGTAGTGTGCTGCTCGCGGAAAAGTGCTTCAACGCCTTGTCAGTCGTAGTAAGCACTATATGAATATAATTACAATATAAAGTGCTCTTAGCAGGGTCATGGATATCGCACAGTCTATGGAAGTTGTGTTTTGTTTGGGACGGGTATACAGCATTGCCGCTCCATGATGTGCTTGGGGGAGACCAGTTATACCACTGACTTCATGGAAGATGAGCCTGATTGAGTAGGCGCACCCAAGTGCTTAATTTGAGACAGAGTTAATTGGTTTCCAATGCTCAGCAGCAATTAATTGTCAACATTGCACTTAGGACAGTCTGCCACATGGTGGCGCTGCTCATCTAATTTAGAGATGAGCAGAACAACTTTTTTTGTAAATACAGTATACATTAAAGATTACTAATACTTGCATACCCAGCTATTCCTTTAGCTTTGGGAACCTGGAATAATCTTAACTGTCGCACTTGCATGTGAGAGAGATGGTTAGTCGTTGTTTTGTCAGTGATGATGGGCTAATGGGTGGTGAAAGCTGCAGTGGCCATGGTCAGGGCCCTGGCACTTATTATTTTACAAATTAAGCACTGCACCCCACAAAACATAGGCGTGCACTGAGGAATGGAAGGTGTCCACCTAACACATGGAGGTGTATGTCTCGAGTGCAGATAAAGCAAGCATATAATTCAAGACTTTCATACATCACTGAAAAGGATGTGCTGGGCGGCAGGTGTGCTGAGGTTGGCCTGGTCACATGCTGCACTTCATGGACGGTGTACTTAGAAGTCAGGTATACCACACACCTCATGGAAGGTGTGATTGGAGCAGGTAAATGCCAATCGCTAGGAAAAGGGTGGACACCAGGAGCACTATACTCCTGATGAGGGGCGGGCACACCTCATAACCCCACGGAGGAGCGAGGAGGGGGTAGGTATACCCAACACCCCTTGCGAGGTGTGCTCAGGTGGCGGTGCACAGCATCAACCCATGAAAAGAGTGAGTGCCCGGGGGCGGGAACACCTCATCGCCACATGGAAGGGGTGCTCAGGGAGGGTGGGGGAGGGGGAGAGGAGGGGGATTGGTATATATGTACAGGAAGGCTTAAAGCGGCACACATGCGCACTCCCTGCCTAAGGCCACAGCTTTCATCCCTTGCCCTTTGCCTCTAAATCCAAGCCAAAGAGCAGCTCAGAAGACTTAATTAAATCCAGGCGGCGAGAGCAACGGCCCTGCAGAATATTAACAAGAGTTCGGCAGCGCGGAGGAGCGCGCGCCGGAGCTCATGAGGTGCAGGTGAGCTGCGCCCCCACCCCCGAGGCCGCTAGAAATTAGGAAAGCCACTAACAACCCCGCACACACACTCCACACAGATTCTATTAAAAAAAAAAAAGGGAGGGGAGCTTCTTCAAAACTGCCCCACACTACACTACATCTAGATAGTTTAACTGCCCCAGAATAGAATCCTATTAATAAGGGGCATGGGCAGGAGCGTAACACTGGCTCCCGCATTTCCCTTGGTGCGGGGCCCCCTGAGCTGCAGGGGGCCCCCTCTGCACAGTACTTATGCCTGAGCGCTCCGGAATAAATCCGGAGCGGGGGCCCCTCCGTGTATATTGCAGGGGGGGGGGGGGCCTTGAACTTTCGGTACGCCACTGATCAGGGGTTGCCCACTACGTCCTGTAAAGCCAGAGTCCAAGTGACCTATAGGGCACTGCGGCAGTGCCAGATGGGCTGGTCTGACAGATCAGTGCATGGGCTGGTTTTAAGCAGTTGTTGGGGCTGTGATATGGGCTAGTGGGCCGGTTTACAATGTTGATTTCTCTGATATTACCATAAGCATTGCCTAGAGCAAGAACAAATGGGGATGCAAGTGTGAAGCACCGCTGCTGCTTTTGTTACAGGGGGGCAATATTGCAGCACTGCTGCTAAACTGCCCCCAGTAACACCCCCCCCCCCCCCCCCCCCACCAAACAGGCACCCACCCTTCCAGCCCCCATGAAAAATGCCCGATGCCCGCTACGGCCAGGATGTTTTTTGTGTCACGTAAGGTAGATGTTTCCCAATTGCGCTCCCTGGCTTCCTAACTGGAGTGTGACACTAACAGATGCAAGGGTCTTCACAAGTGTACCCACGTCCTTGGAATTGTAACAGCCACAGGACGTCAACCATCAGATAGTAGGCAGAAAGAGACATATCGACATACAGGACATGAGTTAAGCAGAAAGAAAAGAAGGAAGATAACCACATGTGCAGAAAGAAAAGCAGACAGGCAGAAAGGGAAACAGGCAGACAAGCTCAAAGAGAGGCAGACAGACACAGGTACAGAAAGAGAGGTATGCGAGCCAAAAGCAAGCGGGGGCGTAGCTATCACTGGTGCAGTGGCACGGGGACATAGGGTGTAAGGGGCTCAGTGAACCCGAAATAATGGCTGCCCTTGACTACCTAGCGTAGAGGGTGCAGGGGGAGTTCCTTGCATACATTAGGACCCATGGCGATAGGAAAACAGAGACAGAAGCACGCTGGAAAACAAGCTCACAGAAAGGCAGCCAGAGGACTGATAGACAGCCAGGCAGGGAATCAGACACATGCAGAAAGACAAAGAGTCACTGAGACAAATACATACAGAAAAACAATCAGACAGTGAGGCAGACACACACACTCTAAAGGAAAAGCTGGCAGGTAGGCAGACCGGCTAATTAAGGGACAGACACACACGAAGAAATACCAACAGAGACATGCAGGGAAATAGATACACAAGCACACAAAGTAAGACGACCAACAGGGAGACAGAGGCGCACCGGAAGTCGAGCAGGTTGGAAGATAGACTTGTGGCCAGACAAGCAACGCATCAAACATACCCACGGAAAGACAAGCAGAGTCACTACCAAAGACACAGGCAGAAAGAAATAAAAAGAAACAGGAAGCAAGCGAAGATCGGACTGGGAGGCTGACAAAAACACAGACACACGTGCAGAAATACAAGCAAACAGAAACAAGCATTGGCATAGCCAATAGGTCTCGCTTTTGGGACCTTATAATTATTTAGTTATGCAGCACAATATCCTTGCATGGCTAAACACTTATAGGGTCCCAAAGGCGAGACATATTGGCTATGCTAATGCTTGTTCTAGTGGGGGCTCATTCAGGTAGACTGTGCAATCATTTTGTGGTACAGCACAATGCTTTTAGAAGAAAGACTCTGAGGACTCTTTGTATGAAGCTGCTAGGTGGCCCCAATGTATAATTCCTATCTGTGAATCACTATGCTCTTCACTACAGATCGGAGTAATAGTCAACAACTTATTAAATGTCCTGCATCCATAGCAGTGGTATACTGTTCAGCGTGCTGTACAGTAGCTAAGGCATAGTTCACTTTGGCTAACAGAAATGCAATTTGTGCTTACACTTATTACATGTCTCACAGAAGTAGCATTACACTAAAGTTATCTCTCTTGTGGGCCAGACAAGGGGAGAGTTCAATGTTGAAGGCTCCCTTATAACAGGAGACAGAATGTTCTTGTTAATAACACTGTTAGTGCCATCTGTGGTTTTAAAATCTTCAGACAAAGAAAGTATATATTTAAAACAATCCACAATGCCAGATTATTCCCTTGGAAACTTCGGAACACTCGTTCAATTATAGGGGAAACTAACTCTAACCCACTTTCTGGAGCCTGGCGTTCACCCTCCATCGTTGGCATCAGACACATCAGAGTAATGTATGGTTCCTCTGGCTGCAAGAGTAATATTTAACACTAGGTCTTCCATCATACAAGCAAATAATATCTTTCTGAGTAGGTGCAGTAGAAGACGTAGCCAAACAACTGTGTGGATGCAGGGACAGGTTCGCAAGGACATGTCAAAGTCCAGCAGGATGAACGTGTGTACTTGGAGTGTGAATAAAGACATGCAAAGCCAGATTCAGGCGTTAAGTAGGGGAGGTGTACAAATTAGATAATTGTGACAAGATAGTACCTGCTCTGGTTCTGGTCCCACCTCTGGGATTAAAACGATGTCCGTGTTTGTTAAGCCTTAAATATCCTCAACAGTGACTCATAGTGTCCCACGTGGGAATGAACTGTAGTCCAAAGGCTCAAATGCAAGAATGAGCTCAAGAATTTGTAGGTCTAAACATTTTTACGTAAGTATAAAAAGTATATATATTTGCTGCTCTTAAATTACGTTGGTATTTAAAGCACCCAGGGCGATTTCAGATTCCATCAAACTTTATCAACTCTTCGAGTAATACAGCCCATATTCCTCTCATAAACATTTATACTCTGTCTTCACGTACTTTAATTGGCTCCCCACAAAACTCAACTAGTATCTGGCTTAGTGAATGAAACGTTTAGAATGTCATGTCCTAGAACACAGTGGCGCTGAATCCCAATACTGTCAGACTGTGGCCAGAGAGTTAATTAACATCAATATGTTTGCCATGTTCTGTATGTTCCATTACGCTCACATGCTATTAAACGTTTGTTCAAATTATTTAAATTCAAGAAAAACGAAAGGTCACTCTGAATTCTATGATTGGTGTAGAATTGGACACAGTGGAAATAAACAGCCTCCTTTGTCCAGAAATGCCCTGAACTGGAAAAGTTTCAGATATGGCTTAAAAAAATATATATATATCACACAACACCTAAAAACTTCCAACACAAGCATGAAGACAGGGGTAGTCTAATGTTACCTCACTGGAATTTGTGTAGCACACGTTATTACGCTGCTAATGCCTCATTCATGGCACTTAAGTGAATCTCATCCTATACAGTTTAATCGTATAAAGAAGTCCCTTAAAATATATACATTTTAATCATAAACCTGAAGAGCCTGAGGCCAAGTGTCAGTGTTCTTTACATTATTGTATGCGTAGTACTGGACGTATGACGAGGTCAGCAAAAACACATCTATCAGAATACAAATAAGAAGATAACTGCATGAGAATCGGCATCCTATAATGATCAATCCGACTAGGTGTAGTTGTAGCAGTTATTACGACATTCTACAATCACAACACATCCGACACCTTAATAACCCATGAGAGCTATCAGCCAAAATCTACCTTGACTGTCGGAAGAGGGATTAAGGGAGGGCGCCACTTTGGAATAGAGTCCGCAGCACAGTGGCAGGCGATGCACGAAGTATTTTAAGGGTGAGAACCAGGCTGGCATAACGGTTCTAGTTTCTTGGCCACTTCTTGTTAACAAATTAATACCGGCCTCTCTATTATATGCGTGGACAAACGCCCGGTCGAGAAGTACAATGTCCATCGTGGTTTATCTTAGGTTACATCAATATTGGTGGCTTTATCAAACAGTTTTAACATAAAAATAGAACATGAAAAGTGTCTACAAATCTGCAGCAATACTGCAGTGTCTGGGCAGCCCATCCTGCCTCCTAAACTCTAAGCCCGGCAAGGTCTAACCTTCAAGCACTGCATAAGTGCAGACTCCCTTACTTATCTAGTGCCCTGAAGCGTGCACCTGACCCCTGCTCTGGTTCACCTTCCACAATGTAGACCACGGACCGCAGCCACTACGAGCCTCCCTGAATGACAGACAACCAGCAGAGCAGTCAGCTGATGCCATCATGTGACAGGGAGGTGTTGCGTGGTCAAGTGACATAATCCCAAAAGAATATAGTCTCATTGCTTGAGATTCCATAGAAAGAGAAAACGTATTACCGATAAACTCCGATGCAGCAGTAAGCCTTACATTCAAAACAAGCATTGGCCGCGTGGCCCTGAAAGTGAGGCGGCCGCGAAAGCGAAAGTGTTCTGCTTAATGAGGAAGAGAGAGGGGGCGGGTTGGCGCGGCCCTGAAAGTGACGCGGGAACTGTTTAATGAGGAAGAGAGGGGGGCGGGTTGGTGCGGCCCTGAAAGTGACGCGGGAAAGCGAAAGTGTTCTGCTTAATGAGGAAGAAAGTTGTGTGCGCGCGCGCTAAACCGAAATTAAAAAAAAACACGTGAGTGGTAACACGATCTGTGTTGGGGGAGGGGGAGGGAATTGAAGCGCAAGCAAAGCGGAGAGAGGCACGCAAGGCTTAATGAGCCATGACACAAACCCACATGGCGGCTGCGCCCATGCACACGCGCGTGACCGCAAGCTTGAGGCCAGCAAAAGCCTCTGGTAGCACTTTGAAAACCCCCTTACTAAATGTCTCGCAGGCAGCGCATGCGCTGGCTCAGGCGAGACCTAAAAAGCGGCTTGGACATCCACCATACACCTCTTTATTTGTGTGCAATGGGGAGAGACAGCTTCTCAGAGGCGTCCCGTGAGAGGCGCCAAGCGTTTTTTACATCTTCCCTTCAGGGCAGTGGTTTAATTTGTAAAATAAAAAATAAGTGCCGGGGTTCTCGCCAGGAGGCAGCTTGCACCAGCCCATTTCTCCTATTAGCGCCATCTTAAACAGAGCCAACTAACTATGACAGTGGGGAGAGGATGTGGTATAATGGCCAGAGCTGTCGACTTCAGAGCTGGGGAACCAGGTTCAAGTCTCAATGTTGGCTCAACATCCTGTGATTCTGGGCAATCAATTAATCTCCCCATAAATGAATGTGTCCTTAACTGATGCTCATGAAAAGCGCTGGTGTTGATGAATAAGTTCCGATGCTAAGCACGGGAAACCACCAGCTCAAATTAGGCATTGTTTTAGGGTTAGGTTGAGACCCAGAACAGGTGCAGGTAGCCCAAAAAAAGTGCCCCCCGTTTGCGGATCACAAGTAATGGAGAATGCAGAGTTTTCATGAAGTATTTCTTATTATTATCAGGGGGTTCATTCTGGGAGTTGGTTAGGTAATAAGAAAAGGCTTTTTGAAATATGTTGCCAAAGTTGTATAACTCACAAGCAGAGGCTGTGCCTCATTTAGAAAACATTTGTAGCAAGAGCTGCAGAGCATGCGCTCAAAGACTGGCAATGTGCATTTAAATGCAAATCGAATTCCCTCTGGGGCGTCATAGGGGACGGGAATTGACAAATCAGCACTTGGTGATCTTTAAACCACTAATTCCTACTGCAAGGTAGGATCAGAATACAGCAGAAAACAGAGAGGCACGTGCTTGATCGTGATAAGGACCAGCTGCGCTCCCAGGCTGCTGCCCACAGGTCCTACGCCGTGCTGTTTCCCGCTCAGGGGCTTCTTTACAAGTCCATTGTCCTGCTGGTGCGTCACTTTTTGTGACGCACTGGCAGCGGGCCTGCCCATATTTTCAAGGCCAAGTAAAGTCCCCCTGTGCGACTTTACATGGCCTTGTAAATATGGGCCCTTTCACGTATTACTTTGCATGAAAGGGGCATTCCATGGGCGTTGCTGTGGGTGTTCCCTTGCAACAACCATGGAACTTGACGTATTCCCAGATTTACAACATTTTGTGAAACTGGGAATGCATCAGAATCCTACGCCTCCCCAGGGGAGGAATAGGAATGGCGCAGCGAAGAGAAATACTTTTATTTCTCCTATATTTTTCTTCTTTTTATGCAGATAGAAAGAGGACAATGCCATTAATTGGTGTCCCTTCTGCACAAAAACAAACATCCCCACAGTGCAGGCATCCTTGCAAAATGATGCAAGGGTGCCTGTCCTGGCACATGGCCAACAATTGTGCGCCAGCGCAAGGGAAAGCACAGTGATGCATCATAATGTTGTTGATATGACACTTCCCTGTGCTTTGAAAATGACGCAGCACGGTGCAGCTAAATTGCTTGCGGTGCCCGATGCATCATTTTCTTCTAGATGAGCAGGGCCGGACTGGGAACCGACACCGGCCCTGGCAAACTGCTTGGCCGGTTTGCTAGGGCCGGTTTCGGACGAATTTGTTAAAGGGGCTGATATTGCCGGTCCTCAGTAACAAAAACAGCCCCCTAGGGGCCTGAAACAGGCCCCCAACCTTGCAGCCCACCGGGGAAACGCCCGGTGCCCGCTTCGGCCAGTCTGGCCCTGTAGATGAGGCTCTGAAAACTGTGCAACTATTTTCTGTCCCAGGACATGACTACAACCCGACACAATGGGATGACAGGAACTCACTCTCTATTGCCTTCTCTCAAGGATGATCAAGCACCCCCTGTCGTGGTGTGACTCTTCATGTCTGCTTACATTCAGATGTTTCCCAAGACTGAATCTCAAGTCAGTGGGGCCCCTGAGATAGGCCAAGTGTGAGGCTGGCCACCTTCCATTCCGAATCCTTTTTTTTTTTTTTTTTTTGGAAACCTTTATTACAGATTTCAAGAGATATACAAGTATGGGCCTACAACCTTCAGGCCGGCCGCTAGTAGACAGTGAGACCATGAAACATATTCATAAACACAAGCAGCAAGCAGTTAAAAGTCCCACAGATCAAAAAATCATTTGCGGCCACATTGCCCAAACATCCCAAATGGCGGTTTCATTTTAAATGAAAAAACGAGAAACAAACCCACAAGGCGGCAAAAATCTAGGCAACAGTATGTGCTCCCCTCGGGAGGGCTCTACCAACCTACAAGAATAAGAGGGGGGGAAGGGCAGGGGCAGAAACAAAGTGGTTACGGTAACACAGAATCAAGAGAATGTGCAGACTAGGGAGACAGGGCCGCCGCCAGGTCGGGCATCAGTGGCGGGGTACAGATCCCGCCGCGGTAGGAGTTCCAGGGGCCCCACACCTTTACCCATTTCCCAGGCTTACCTCTCGCCACATACACAACCTTTTCTCGGAACATACACCAATCCATATTTTCCTTCCATACCGAAATCGTGGGTGACCTCTGGGAGCCCCACAATTGTGCTATGTCACGCTTGGCCACCATATATCCCAATGTCACCCACCACGTTTGCGTCACCGTATAATCAGTCGGCTCCCACACATTCAGCAGACACCTCCTAGCCTCGGGGAGCAGCGCAACATGCGTGACCGCTTGCAACACCTCATGCACACCACGCCAGAATCGAGTCACCTCCGGACATTCCCACAAAATGTGGAGGAAGGTCCCTAACATGCCACACCCACGCTTACACATCCCATCCACCGCGTATCCTATGCGCATCAGGCCCGGTCCCGTAACGTAAACCCTGTGGAGTATTTTGAGCTGGACGAAACGAAGGCGGGCCGGTATGGCCACCTCTTTCGGGGAGGCCACCGCAGATACCCAATCCTCGTCGTCCAGCTCCAATCCATCAGCGACCCATGCCTCACGGAGGGCGGCCAGCAGTCCCGAGCGATCGTTGATGAGCTTTTTATAGATCAATGAGATAGTGCCATCCGGTACATGCCCATCTAGCACTCTATCCTCCAAGGGGGAGCACTCCGGGATGGACGCGACCTCCGGGAACACGGAAGACAACGCGTGGCGAACCTGTACATACCGGAAGTACTCCCTGTCATGCAACTGGTATTCCGCTTTCAGCACATCAAACGCTTTAAATCCCCCCTTCGTCCAAAGATCGCCCACCCTGCTAATGCCAATCGTGTCCCACTTCTCGAAGCCTTTCGTCGTCCACAAACAACCCAGTCGTTCAGAGGCATACAGTGGCGTCGCCCGGGTCAACCGATCTTTCCACCCCATCGCCGAGTTTGCTGCATGCCACACCCATACCGCGACCCGTGTCGGACCAGTCAAACGTGCGTCGAGCGATCTAGAGTAGAGCGCACGATTGTAGTCGCCACCCGGCAACAACAATTTGTCCATTTCAAAAGCCGGATTCAGGGCGGGCCCATAAAGCCCGTGGTTTATCGCAGCCAGCTGGGAGGCCCAGTAATAACGTTTGATGTCGGGGAGGGCGACCCCCCCATCGTACCACGGGAGCGTCAGCTTCGCGAGGGCGATCCGCGGCCTCCCATCCCAAAACAGTTGGCGTTGCAGACCCTCCACCTCCCGAAAGTAACTAGCCGGAACGACATCCATCGTGTTTTACAAGGCATATAAAAACCGTGGCAACGACATCATCTTAAACAGCGCCGCCCGGCCGAGCGGCGAGAGCGGCAAGCGCCTCCAACGCGCCACATCCGCCTTCAAACGTTGGAGGGGGGGAGTAGGTTCTGCGTGTATCGGGCCGCAGAGTCCAGAAAAATACCCAGATACTTAAATCCCTGTTGAGCAACCTGGATAGGACAACCCCGCGGGAGGATAGGGGCCTCCCCTGAGAGGACATATACACAGGATTTAGCCCAGTTGATGACTAGGCCTGAGTTACGGCCAAAGGAATTCAGCGCATCCACTAACACAATCAACGATTCACGCAGGGAAGCAAGATACAAAAGAATATCATCCGCGTAGAGAGAGACTCGATCCTCATACTCAGGAGTCCATCGGAGACCACGAATCTAAGGGTGCCACCGCAGCCACTCCGCCAGGGGCTCCAAGGCGAGCGCAAAGAGGAGCGGCGACAGCGGGCAACCCTGTCGCGTGCCCCTACCCAATTCAAAAGGAGCCGACACTCTACCATTCACCACCACCTGGGCTAGCGGTCCGGAATACAACAATTTCACCCAGCCAATGAATCCCTAGCCAAACCCAAACTTCTCCAGCGTCGCCCAGATATATGGCCACTCAAGCGTGTCGAATGCCATAGTGGTGTCCAGGGACGCCAAAATGGCTGGCTCACGTATGAACGGAACCCTCGAGAGCACCCCATGCAGACGCCGCAGGTTAAGCGCGGTGTTGCGATGAGGGATAAAACCGGACTGGTCCTGATGGATCAGGTCGCACACCACGCTGACCAGCCGATTAGCCAGCACCTTGGCCAGAATTTTTGGTTCCGCATTCAAAAGCGAAATGGGCCTGTAAGAAGTGACCCGATCACGCGGCCTCCCCTCCTTGTGAATAACCACAATAGTGGCTAGACGCTGGTCCAGCGGGAGGGAACCCGCCGCCCGGGCCGCGAGGAACATATTACGAAGATGCGGCGCCAATGTATCCGGCCGCAATTTGTACAATTCAATGGGAAGGCCATTAGGACCCATGGCCTTGCCAGAGGCGACTGAACGTATGGCCAGAGCGATCTCCTCAGACGTCGGAGTCGCGTCCATCAACGATTTATCCTCCTCCGAAAGGGAAGGCAACGCAATATCTTTAAGCAGGTCGCGGGAATCCTCTTCCGAGCGAGAAGATACCGGGGAATACACCCCGCGAAAATACTCTGCGAAGCAATCAACAATTTCACCCGGATCAGTAACATACACACCCTCCACTCTCTCAACCAGCGGAACAACTCGACTCGCTCTCTCCTTTTTATCCAGCCACGCGATCAGTTTTCCAGCTTTATCACCCATATCATACAGTCGCCCCTGCTGCTCCCTACTCAGGCCCCTTGCCGCCTCGGTGACTAGGGCCTTGTAGTCCGCTTGTTTGATCCTGAGAGCATGCAGTTTGTCGTCCGTGACACCACAATCCAGGTCCCCCTCCAACTCAGTTATCTCAGACTTGATACGGGTCACCTCCTCCCGCTCACACCTCTTGGAGTGGGAAATGAGGGACAGGGCCTCCCCCCGGAGTACCGTTTTGAACGCCTCCCACAGAGAAACAGCAGACGACACTGATCCCACATTATCTCCAAAATATTGCTCAAGGGATTTAATCAAATCTGCGCGAATCGCGGGATTACGCAGGTACTAGGGGTTGATCGGGACCACCCTCCCCTCCATCCCCGGGACAATATCAAAGTGCAACAAGAGAGGGGAGTGGTCTGAAATACTCCGAGCAAGATGCCGCACCTCCCCGACCCTCCCCGCCTGTGCCGCTGGCATCAGAACATAATCAAGTCTCGAAAGACTACCATGAGCCCCGGAATGAAAGGTGTATTGTACCTGCGCAGGATGTTTTAGCCGCCAACAATCCACCAGACCCAGGGTATCTAAGAGGCCAGACAACCAAGTTTGGGCCCGGGGGAGATCCCTGGGTGGGTGACGATCCTCAGTTCCGGAGACCACAGCATTAAAATCCCCACCAACCACTAAGATACCCTCCGGCAGCCCAAGAAGAAGGCGCCCCAAATCAGCAAAAGTAGTCGTCTGCAACCCCGGCGGGACATAAACAGAAACCAAAACAACTACTTTACCGTCCCATCTACCCACCAGAGCCGTATATCGCCCCCTGTCATCATGGAGCACCTCGTCAACCTCCAACGGGAGCGAGGTTTTAACCATAATGCCCACACCCCTCGAACCAGAGGTGAAGCCCGAATGGGCCACAAGGCGATAGCCCCGCCTATTCATAGCACAGAAGGAGTTACCAATAAGGTGTGTTTCTTGCAAGAACACAATATCAGGTGAAATCCGTTTTAAGAACTGCAGGACCACCCCCCGTTTTATCCTGTCCCCCAGTCCGTTAACATTCCAGGAAAGAAGTCTCAGTCCCCTACCCCCCATCACAGCCAAAACCAATCTGTCCCCTCCCAGAGAGCACCTTGAATAGAACACAACAATATGTCTGCCTTGTGGTACAAACAAACAATACCCAACCCCAACCCAACATTCCAAACAAAACTCCCCCCTCCCTGCACCCCTGCATGAGCCCAACAGCCCCCCCAACTTGCAGTGTGCCTGTCGCCCCTGCATGAACTAAACTACAAAGACCCCCTAGAGGAGGAAAGAGAACCCCCTCGAGACACACCACAACCTCCACGGGAGGGGGAGCAAAGCACGACAGTCAAGAAACCCTGAGCACAGCCGAAAGGTGGCATCATCAGGAATTAGCCCCAGTATCAATACCGCTGGCCCGGTCCAGTGGGCACTCTCCTCCCGCGGCCCCCACACCCTCTCGATCATGTCCCCTAGGCAAAGTGTCCAACCAGTCCCCGGCCATCTCCGGACGGTCAAAGAAATGAGAGCGACCCTCGGACTCCACACGCAGTCTGGCCGGGAAAAGCATGGCGTATTTCAAGTTCATATCTCGGAGCCGCCGCTTAACGCCCATGAAACCCAGCCTCTGCTTCTGGACCGCTTGAGTAAAGTCAGGATAGAAGTTCACCTCCACGTTCTCCAGCTTAAGCGGCCCCTGCACTCTAGAAGCTTGTAAGATCGCATCCCTGTCCCGAAAGTTGAAGATACGGGCAATAAGAGGCCGCGGGGGAGCTCCGACCTTCGGCTTGCCACCAGGAACTCTATGGGCCCTCTCCACCGCAAAGAATTTACTCAAACCTCGAGGCTGCAGACGATTAGAAATCAGATCCTCCACAAAGAGATCCGCCGCCGAATCCTCCAGTCCCTCTGGCACCCCGATAATGCGAACGTTGTTCCTCCGGGCCCGACTCTCGGAATCCTCCAGTCGCCGATCCGTGAGCGCACTGGCCTGCCGGAGCCGACGTACCTCCGTCTGGAGGGCCGCCACCTCAGTCGTGTGGCCCGACGCGGTGTGAGCCAAAGAATCCACCCTGTCATTTGTCTTGGATAGATCTGCCCTGACAAGGTTAACATCGATGAGAACCGCGTCGAGTTTGTGCGCCAGGGTATCAAATTGTTGACCCACTTCATCTCCGCGATGGCGCCCATGATGTCCTGCAAAGTCAGATCCGTCGGCAAATCCGGGGCATCTGCGGGGCACTCAGGGGACTTATGCGACCCGCCGGGAGAACCCTTCGGCAGGGTATAGCGATCCATAATGTTGGCTTGAGTTGCAGCGCCACGCCGGGTCGATTTGGCCTTTGGCCTCTCGCCATCCTGCTTCGTCGCCGTCATCCTGTATCCCGTACACCCACGAGTCCGACCGCGGAGAGCGAACAGTCGAGGCCAAGGACCCCAGAGGTCACCTCAGAAAGGTGGAGCAGGTCCCCGCAGGGCAGGCAGGGTCCCCCAGCGAGGCAACCACCACACACAGAAGGGCCGTGATCCTACTCGCGACAATGGCAAGAGGGCTCAAAAGCGAAAGTGAAAGTGTGGGGTACGCGACTCGCCAGGCTCGTCCCGCCGTTGTTGTTCACTTCTCCACTGGATCACCCCCCAACTCTAGTCCGGGGTCAGGAGAGGAGCAGGCCGCAGACTTCAATCGATGCCCAGCACGGCACACGGGGTCCGATTGAAATACGGAAAACGGGTACCACCTCAGCTCAGGTTCACCAACACAGTCCCCTCAACCGAATCAGGATGAAGACAGGATAAATGTAGGAGGTCGCGGAGGTCCTCGGGAGCCTCGCACCTACGCGGCCATCTTGGTTGCGCGCTAGGCTCCTCCCCCTCCGAATCCTTTTTAACCCCATTACATGATATGAAGCAATTGCCAGAGTGCATGCAGCATGCTGCAGGGAAGCTGCTCCGCACAATCATCCATGCACACTTGTGGGTATATTTACAAGCTGCTAGCACCATCAGAACGTCACGGTGCTATGCCCATCTCCATATTTACAAAGCGGCATTAAGCCACTTTTTGTGGCTTAACGTTGCCTTGTAAATACGCCCCATTTACACACATCACTTTGAGTTAAAAGGGCGGGCAATGGATGTTGCTGTGGGCATTTCACTGCAACACCTATTGCTTTTTGACTCTGCCCCAGATTTACAAAGATGTGTACATCTGACGCAGCCCCAAAAACTAACAACATGCAAGAGCAGGCATTAGAATGGCGCAACGAGGAGACATACTTTTATTTCTCCTAGTTTTTTTTTCTGTGTGTGTTGCATTCCATTAATGATTGTTTATGTGCAGGAAGGTTTACCTTCCTGTACATAAACAATCATTCCCTGCAACGCAGGCACCCTTGCACTATGGTGCAAAGATGCCTGCATTGGCGCTAGACAGCTAATTTTAGTGTCAGCGCTAAGGAAAACACTGGGGTGCGCCGTCTTGTAAATATGCCGCATGCCTGCATTTTGGAAATGTCGGAAGCGGCGCTGCCAAATTTGGCGCAGCACCGAGCTCCGACATTTCATTGCAAATATGCCCCCTTGATTCAGAGTTTAAGCCCAGCTGAGCCATGACTGACAGGAGGCGCGTTGGCACATGTATATTCAAGCATTGGTCTAGCAGGCACGCGCCGGATGATTGAAGTGATTTTTGGACTCTGGCAGGGGCGCTTTTCCTTTCATGTTCAAATAGGCGCCATTGCTGTGGACAATGATAATACTCGTCATTAAGACGCACAGCGACATTTCACTGGTGGGTGTGCATTAGCCCTGCATGAAATACGAGCACTCTGCAGGCCTGGAAGGAGGGTGAAGAAGGCCCACTGATTTCTGCCTCTGTTTCTTATGATTAAAGGGAACAGAATGAAGTGAGTCTGCCCTCCCAGGCTCCAGTCTTGCCTGGCTGGTGAGGATGGCAACAGTGGAAAAAGGGCAGGCAGCAGGGCCGGACTGGCCGTATTGGGCAACGGGTGTTTCCCTGTTGGGCCGCCAGGGTGGGGGATGGTTTTGGGCCCCTGCGGGCTGTTTTTGTTACAGGGGGGCCACCAATCTCTGCCCCCTTTAACAAAATCGTCTGAAACCGGCCCTAGCAAACAGCTCGGCCGCACCCCCATCCCCACCTCCCCCTCCACCCCCCAGCCCAGGGGCCGGCCAAGCAGTTTGCCAGGGCTGGTTTCAGTTCCCAGTCCGGTCCTGGCAGGCAGTGCCAGCCACGGGTAGCTGGCAGAGGCTTCAGAGTCCAGCGAGCCAGTGTAGCACTGAGTGGGTCAGATCATGGTGATGCCAGTCCACCGCCACATGGTGGGCAGCAGGTGGCAGACAGGCTGCAATTCTCTGCTGTCTTGGCCTGCGTTTATCACCCATTGCCCTTCGAAGCACAGAGAAGCCTCTGGGCGGAAGTGATGTCACCGCAGCCCAGGAAGTGTCTCCCAGTGACCGGGATCCGCTAAGATGGATACCTTGTAGGCATGGCCACTGGAATGTTGTGTTTGCGGCAGTGGCATTATTCACATTTTTATGGAACTGCCACATGATCTATCATCTGCTGCATAATCTGCTGATTAACTATAAAAAAGTGTTTCTAGCTCAAACACATTAGACGTTGCTAAAAACTCCTGATGTGTGTTGACATGCAGTGGAAGGCCCATCACAAATGGTTGTCTGTAGCTTAATGCTGTGTTTGTGTGTTAAGCTGGTGCGGATGAGGTGAAACCTCTTCTCAAGCAGTGTCAACATGTGTAAAAATGTCAAAACCATGAAATACTACTATCACAAAATGTGCCGCATTCCACTGCGTCATTTTCCTTTTTTGCCACATAATTTAGTCAACCCAACCGCATAATAAGGTGCTCTTAATGCCCTGACTATAGGCGGTCAGGAGTGGTCCATACCTTGTTTGGGCATGTAAATGGACTATGGGCGGGCCATTGCCCTCCCCATGACGAAGGAAGCTGTTTTGGACCTCTCTGTCTCACCCAGGGGGATGCTGTGGGGAGGGGGGCAATTGAGCGGCTCAGCAGCAGCTCCCTGGGGCCTCAACGTTAAGGTCCGCCAGAAATAGAGCAGGACAGACACACTTCCTGCTGCACCTGCCCAGGTGGGCTCAGAGGTTTAGGTGGGATGCAACAAGTCGGGGTGTCTAAAAGGGCTGTGGCGTATGTAATTAAGTCCATGGCTTAAAGACGTAAAATACATTTTTGGGATCCCTTTAGAGTGCCACATAACCCCAATTTTGATGCAATATTAGGTAAAACATGTAAACTATAAACACAAACTAAGTCACTGAAATGGAATACTTTAACATTTTTCCCAGTAATTTTTCGGAAATTGCGCAGTGTTATTTGCCAGGAAAGTTAAGGACATGAATATAGGGTCTGAAAGGTGACCCCTTTCAATGTCTGTTTTTAATTACTAACCGGTCTGAGACCCGAAGGGACCTGGCCCACTTAAAGACCTTGGTGGGCTCATTATCAATATTCTGTGCATGAGAACGGGCACCAAAAACAGGCAGATGAAGTCCTACAATGTAAACAATTTCTAAAACTGGCCCATGTGTGTCCCCAGCCAGCAGCCTTTTCGACCAGGGGTATTAGGGTTGCACATGCAAGCTGACCATGCTTAGGGTGGCCAGTTTTTGAGAAGCAAAAACCGGGACAGGCCAGACATAAAGAAGGACTAAAGCCTTTAGTCTTACTTCTAGATCTAGCATGTCCCTTTTTTGCATAGCCTTGTAAATATATGCACATATATCCATATACACACACGCCCAATAGGCATGTAAATGTATGTTTGTTTGTATATGTGCATACACACACACTAGGCACGTGTGCATGTGTATATATATATATTCACTTAAAAAACCATAGATTTCACACACGTTATAGTTAGGAATTAGCATTTAAAAACCCTTGCAAATTCACTTAAAAAACCATAGGTTTCACATAGGTTATAGTTAGGTGGACATTTCACTCGTAAAAAACCAATGAAATTCCCCCGTTATAGTTAGTTCAGATAACTATAACTCGCACGCCCGCAATCCACTGCTCATGACGTCACACATTACATCACTCATGACATGGTCAATGGCATCACTCATGACATCACTGATGACATCATCCTTGTGATAGAGTGGCGGTCGCGCAAGTTATAGTTATCTGAACTAACTATAACGGGGGAATTTCATTGGTTTTTTACGAGTGAAATGTCCACCTAACTATAACCTGTGTGAAACCTATGGTTTTTTAAGTGAATTTGCAAGGTTTTTTAAATGCTAATTCCTAACTATAACGTGTGTGAAACCTATGGTTTTTTAAGTGAATTTGCACGATTTTTTAAATGCTAAGTTATGTATTTATAAATATTTTTTTTTTCTTCAAGGTTTTTCACCGTGCGCGCACCGTGCGCGCACCGTGGACGCACCGTGCGCTGCGCGCACAGTGCGCGCGCTTTTGGCAAACGGTGCGCTGCGCGCACCGTGTGCGTACGCCGTGATTTTTTTGAAAAATAATAAAATGTTTTTTTCACCCTTGGGGGTCCTTCTGTGACCCCCTGACAAACGCTTGGGGGTCAGGAGCTCTCTTCCATGCCCCCTTTTCACGTTTTCCACCTTTTTTCCACCTTCCCTTTTCAGTGCGACAGACAAAATGGCGGCCGACACTTCCTGATTTCGACCGATTCGAATGTTTACTGACATCTGTCAACCAATCAGAATTTCGCTCGCGCACGGCACGGTCCGCGCACAGTGCGCGCACGGTGCGCGCGTATAGATATTTATATGCTTTTAAATGCTATTTTCTCAGGAAATACTGAACAGATTGACACCAGACCTGCAAAAGGCACTTCCCTGACCTGAGGACTACCTCTCTGCCAAGTTTCAAGTAATTCTGTTCAGCCGTTCGGGCTGTACCTCCGACTAAAGGTCCTATGGAAAAATGCATGGGGAAAACGTGTTTTGGGACCCCCCTTTTTTCTCGCCACCCCCTTGACGAATCACCCCGAGACTTTCAGGGTAGGAGCTGAGCGGAGCGCCCCATTAGTTTTGAAAATTTCGCGAGGATTCGTCAACCGGCGCCAAAGTTATTCAAAATAGAATTTTCAGATTTCCTAAGGAAACACGGTCCTAACTATAACTATCTACTGGCGACCGCCAGTAGATAATATATATATATATATATATTCACTTAAAAAACCATAGGTTTCACACATGTTATAGTTAGGTGGACATTTCACTCGTAAAAAAACAATGAAATTCCCCCGTTATAGTTAGTTGAGATAACTATAACTCGCGCGCCCGCAATCCTCTGCTCATGACGTCACACATTACATCACTCATGACATGGTCAGTGGCATCACTGATGACATCATCCTTGTGATAGAGTGGCGGTCGCGCGAGTTATAGTTATCTCAATGTCCACCTAACTATAACATGTGTGAAACCTATGGTTTTTTAAGTGAATTTGCAAGGTGTTTTAAATGCTAATTCCTAACTATAACGTGTGTGAAACCTATGGTTTTTTCAGTGAATTTGTATGGTTTTTTAAATGCTAAGTTATGTATTTATTATTATATTTTTTATATATTTATTTTACAATAAACTACGTTTAAATTATTTTTTTTTTGATGGTTTTTCACAGTGTGCGCACGGTGAGCGCACGGTGCGCGCACCCCGCGATTTAAAAAAAAAAATTAAAATGTTTTTTTCTGCCTTCGGGGTCCTTCAGGGACCCCCTGACAAAGGCTAGGGGGTCAGGAACTCTCTACCCTGCCCCCTTTTCACGTTCGCCACCTTCCTTTTTCACTCTTGCACTCAAAACAAACAAAATGGCGGCCGACACTTCCTGATTTCGACCGATTCGAACGTTGACTGACATGTAACCACCAATTAGAATTACGCTCGCGCACGTTAGGGTGCGCGCACGGTGCGCGGCTATAGATATTTATGTGCTTTAACTGCAATTTTCTCAGGAACTACTGAACAGATTGACTCCATATATGCAAAAGGCACATCCCTGACCTGAGGACTACCTCTTTGCCAAATTTCAAGTAATTCTGTTCAGCCGTTCGGGCTCTACCTTCGACTAAAGGTCCTATGGGAAAATGCATATGGAAAACGCGTTTTGGGACCCCCCTTTTTTCTCGGCCCCCGCTTGACGAATCCCCCCGAGACTTTCAGGGTAGGAGCTGAGCGGAGCGCCCCATTAGTTTTGAAAATTTCGCGAGGATTCGTCAACCGGTGCCAAAGTTATTCAAAATAGAATTTTCAGATTTCCTATGGAAACACGGTTCTAACTATAACTATCTACTGGCGACCGCCAGTAGATAATATATATATATATATATAAATGCATACAAATATACGGCAGGACCACCTCCACCCTGGGCTCCCCCTGCCCTCCTACCCACCCTTTCTCCTCTCTGCAGGAAGTCTGCAGCCATCTCTGTCTTGTGCTGCCTGACAGAAACAGATACATTACTTTCAGTCTTCAGACGTTGTAAACAGAGCATATAACTTCCAATTCTGCTTTGCGAATGACCTGACCATTGTCCCAAAAACCGGGATATTTACCTAAAATTAAGAAAAGTGTTGGGACACCCGGACAGTCTTCTGAAAACCAGGACTGTCCAGGGAAATCCGGTACGTCTGTTCACCTGAACCATGCTTCCCACTAGGTCTTTCCAAATGACCCTCCTCAGTGACAAGTCTACAGAAGGCTGTATGGACTTGCGCCATCCCTGGTCTGTTCCTCCACCTGCCCACTGATGACACTCAAATATCTTAAAGTGACATGTGCAACTGGTGCTCTCGCCCAGAAAAGCTGTCTGGATGTCATAGATGACTGGATATCTTCTAAGATTCAGAACATATTATTTGTATTGATTACATCTTTATTGCCTCTTGTAGGCTCTCTTTCTTTTCACTATAATTTTTATCCACTCAGTTTCCAGTTACAGACGTCATTATTTTAATAATGTCCAGAATATGTCAAGAAATTGACACTGCTGTGCAAGGTATAGCTAGAATGTTATCAAAAAAGGCCAACAAAATGTCAGTAATGTGTTATCATCATGCTTGGTTTAACCATAAAGTTGTCAAATAGGGAAACGTGTAAAACTTCCCATATTGTGTCATGGATTGGCCAGTTTTAGTAGGGTTAGCCAGAATATACCTGAGAAGGCTAATGATGGCACACACACACCCCATTGTGGAATAACCAGGCAATAAGGGACAAGTGAGTTTGAATGGGAGCCTTTAATCTCTGGTGTCCTCGGGTCACTCACATTACCATTCAAATGTGCCATGCCCATGTCTAAAATAAAAAGCTGAGAGTTTTAGGATCTAGAATCCTCGCAGATCTCAGATTTCAGCAAATCTATGTGCTGCAAGAATGGAGACTGCAATATACTGGGGAATCACAGCCTTTAGGAGGCAGACGTTACCCCCGTGGTTCCTTTTCTCAAATTGCTGCATTGACCATTACTCAAAATAAACGTTTAGCTGTTGCAAGATGGTGACCAATGAACTGTTGTTCCACTTCCGGGTGAGCTTAGGCAGAACTGTGTTGAAGGAGGCTTCTTATCGATAGGTCATTCTCCGCTTGGTGACTCAGTTCACACCCAGCCTTTCCCTTTCGCCTCTGCATTTATTTTGTTCTTGTGGTCCCTCTCTCTCATCTGTCTCCTTTAGTTCTTCTTGTCCTATTTCTTGGAGTTTAGCCAGAGTGCTGTCTTCTACCCCTGGCTCCTATTTCCTGTAATCTACTATCTCCTTTATCTCCTTACCATCACGGCCTGGTCTATTTGATGGAAATATCCCTGGCTTTGTTTCCTCAATTGGGAAGGTGAAACTGATCTCTATAATCATTTACAAGTGTAATTTATTTTGCATGTTGTTAATATATATCCTTGTTTCCCATTGCTCTCTGTGGTGGCTCCCACTTACCAGGGTGTCAAATAGTCCAGAGACCGGATAATTAAGCAGAGGCCATAGACCGGGACCTGTGTTCATCAATTTCCTGCCCTTGTTACCTGTTTCCCCCACAATTTCTACTGAGATATAATATTTCAAGAAGTGTCATGCGCAGCAAATAGTGTGGCTGTGGACCATCACAGGATCTGATCTGTTGCTTGACGTCTAGACAGACAGATCCAAAATTGAGCACCGAGTAACTACTTAGCTCTTGACTTTCAAGGTAACAAAGCATAGAAGAAGGTGGCCAGAAACTCAAGACTCAGAGACAAAATTAGCACACAATAATGGTACCATTGCATCCAGTGGTTTAACTTGTAAAAAGCAAAAGTACTTTATTTTGCACACAGCTATATACTACACATAAAAAGAAATAAATTAACATAGAAAAAAAACATGCAATGTAATATGGGTTTCCCACAATTAGCAGAGCTCTCCTGTGAGGCTTTGCGAAAGTGTTTTCATAACCAATAAGACACAACACATGTCCTTTAACAACAGGTTTGTTTTCTCAATAATCTATCTCTGCCTAGAGAATTTGAAAAGCGACTGTGTATTGACTTTATCAAAGGGCTCTCAACAATCAATCACCCACTGTCTATGAGCTTTGTCAGAATCAAACAACAAGAGAGAGAGGGTCAAAAAACACACTCTTGGTCCCCCTAGGATAATACTAATAAACAACAAAAGAGTATGGGAAAAATACTACAAAAAGAAGAAGGGAAAAAAGCCAAAGCTACAAAAGCAATCAAATTTGTAAAAAGAGCCCTCACTCACCAACCTAGTTGGTGACATGCTTCATCATTGGACTCCCACCAGGGGGGTCTAATACCTCCCCGGTGTGCTACAACGCCTGTTTACAGCGGAGCTGGCGATTGAGTATAATGTGTGAGGTGCAAGGTGGTGTGCAAAGTACACCACCGTAGGGACCCAAGTTGGAGGGATCTTTAGGTGTTCCGGCGGGTGCAGCGCTTTGATGAAAGTGTGACTACAAGTGCGCACCCCCCTCCTGGGTCCATGATGTGAGGCTGATCGTAGCTTCAAACACTTTTTCTTCAGAAATCCTGAAGCCTTCCGGTAACAAGAACCGTGAGTTTTTTAAGCATTGCTGCCAACGGCTGGGTGCACCTTAGTGTGTGCATACCACCGGGGCAGTAGGGTCCTGATGAATGCCTGGTGAACACCCCCAAAAAGGCAGAAACATGTTGACCAATTTTTATTATTCTTTTCACTATTAAGGGTTAACTAACCAGATCTGGTATTTAGTTATTACAACCCCCTTTTTTAACTAATGCCGGGTTTACCATAATAAAGGATTTGGTTAAAACCTCAAAATTTTTTACTTCACTTTGCACACCACCTTGCACCTCACACATTATACTCAATCGCCAGCTCCGCTGTAAACAGGCATTGTAGCACACGGGGAGGTATTAGACCCCCCTGGTGGGAGTCCAATGATGAAGCATGTCACCAACTAGGTTGGTGAGTGAGGGCTCTTTTTACACATTTGATTGATTTTGTAGCTTTGGCTTTTTTTCCCTTCTTCTTTTTGTAGTATTTTTCCCATACTCTTTTATTGTTTATTAGTATGAGCTTTGTCAGCCAGGTGTATGTGCTACACCAGGCAAGCAAAGAGTTAGTGTTTCCTTTCCTGAAATCCTGTTCACATAAAACTCACACAAAGACTCCCATGTAGTGGGGATTTAAATCTACATAGGTGTAAAACAGCTGGGTGATTTTGGATGCTTGTTGTGGTTTTGAAAGCTTGGTCCAGAGAGAAGCACCAAGCAAGCTCCAAGTCCTCTTGGAGGCAAACAGGGGACACAGGTAGAGTTGTGCGGATGGGGAAGGGTCAATAGAACTCCTCACAAGGCTGAACCTCCCCCTGGGCAGTACTTTGATGAATCAGAAAGAGTTCCAGGTCTCCTTGGACTTTTCCTACACAGGAGGTCCTTGGGTTGTGATCTCTTCGCCTGGATTGCTTTTTTTCTGCAGGGTTTGCTCCTAGCCTTCCTTTCTACAGGGGCTGGCTTCTGCTTCAAGGCAGAGCCAGGGAGCACTTCTAGCAGAGTTCAGAACCCCACGTGGCATGCGCGGCTCCCACTCACCAGGCACCTGAGCCTATCACCGCATGTATAATGCAATGTGGATGCTCTGCGGCAATATCAGGTCTAACAGGCAGTTCCTCCTTCTTACGTGCAGCCGCCAGCTCTCCCAACCTTGCCGGGGAGCTGACTGATACTCAGGAATCTTCTCCCACTGCTGTGTGGAGCCTTGATTCCTGTCAATGAGACATTCCTGGAACACTGACCAGTATTTATCTTTGGCTAGAAGATGCAGATATTCGTTCCAGAATCCTTCTCTGTTTTCCATTACATCTGGTTCTTGGTGTGTTGGAGATTTTCCCACGGCCTTCCCAACAGTAGTCCTTTGAGCTGCTTAATCAGCAACAAGAGAGAGATGAGTTGAGCGTGCCCAGAAAGAAGGTGGAAAATAAAGGCCTATGACATGCTCAATGTCCTAGCAGTCTAACACAGAGCAGGGGGGCATGCTCTCTAGAGCCCGGCAGGGGACCTTACGTCCCAACACTCACTCACTCATGCACATAGCATACCTGCCAACTCACACGGTGCCACAGTATGACACACGATATCGGTTCCCATCACAGTCTTCCTGTGAGGAGCCCATATCACACTGTGCCAGGGAAAACGATTTGAAAAACACTGTAAGTGGTTTTCCAGCTTGTTTTCAAGAGGCTTTGAACTGCGGACGTCCATTAAGGGGTGTGAAAACACCCCAGGACATTGACACCAGCCTCAGCAAGCTTTTATTTTTTGGGGAGTCTGGGGCATGCGGAGTTCAGAAGTGCCTCCTAGATACTTCTCGGGACGAGGCCCCATCCCCTCCTCACACTGTGAGATTGTTTTTCAAGTTGGCAGGTAAGATACAGACACATTAACACGTACACTCAGACCTACGTGAGTCTTTACCTCAGGGCTACACTCCTCATTTACTTCCCAGGTGGCAGCACTGACAGCATCTTCCAGCTCAAACGCCCTCCTGAGGCAGAAGAGGGAGGAGGATACTGTGCCCAGTGGGAGCAGCTTCCTGGTGCTAGGCCTTGGTGGCGGTCAGGAGATGGAGACCTGCTGACTCCAACTCTTTATAGGGTGACCAGATTTTGAGAACCAAAAACCGAGACAGGCCAGAAATAAAAGTAGGACTAAAGCCTTTATGCTTACTTCTATATATTTGGCCTGTCCCGGTTTTTGAGTAGGCACATATTTGTGAAATCAAAATTTTCATGTTATCCGGAAGGTTGAAGCGTTTCAAAGTTTGGATTTATTTCGAAAAGACAAAGCAATATGATAGGCTCTAGTATGTTGTTTTGTCTTTTTCGCTGCAGCATATTCTTTTTTTGTCGGTGTATACTAGTGCTTTAATTGAGGTCACCAATTGTCAATACTACTGTTTGCTTTACTTTAGCTGCTAAGACGAAACAAGCAAAGGATGCTAATTTAGGGGCTTATTTACAAGTCACGTCACTTTTTCCCATATTAAAAGTGATGCACCCGCGTCGCAAGGGGCTTGTAAATAAGCATGAATATTCTTTTATTTAAACCGAAAATGCAACTGCCTAAATGAATAAATCCCTGAATCAGGAGTGCTCCTTGTTCTTGGGACAAACTTGCTTCATATTCAACACGGCCGTCCAGCCGAGAGGACGCACCACCATTCAAAACAAATGAATGGGTCCCACTGGGGTGAACTGGGGCAGCCACAAAAAGGACGATTCAGTGGCGCAGGGAAATACTTGCAATTCTGGTAGGTTTGTCTTAGGCTGACCCACTGAAGGGTGAAAAACATATTGTGCAGAACTATTTGTCACAGGATGCATCATAAAGTTAAAAACCCACTTGAGAGGCCACCTGAGGGCACAACTAATTGCATAAGTATTGGGGAAATAATATGCAACAATTTCAGCCTGTCGAACATTTCTCTTGGTGGAATCCTATGATCAAGAACTTTGTTTAGTTCAAAATGCGTAAGGAAAAGCATGAATATTATTTTATATAAACCGGAAATGCAACTGCCTAATTGAATAAATACCGGAATCAGGAGTGCTCCTTGTTCTTGGGACAAACTTGCTTCATAGAGACTGCGTCTTCATTTCTACAGGCTATTGGGAATTGTGGAGGAAGAAGGTGCCTGTGGGGGCATGTTTGAACATTTCTTGGTATTGACTCTGGTGGATGGAAGAACAAGTGACAGCTTTTCCAGTGAGGGGAACTCTGGGACATGTAGTCGCATTGTAACACCACAAGGTTTCCTCCAATGGGAGCGAAGCAGCAGGCTCATTTAAACTCGCAGCGCGATCACCTGAGTGATCAGCATTCGAAATAGGCATTTTAGCCGAAACGTGTCACGCCGCAAGAAATAAAAGTGATCTCTGCAGACTGCAGACCCGCTGTGTTCCCCGTTTGTTCTGTGAAGAGAACGAATTTGGTGCGATATATATATATATATATATATATATATATATATATTCACTGAAAAAACCATAGGTTTCACACATGTTATAGTTAGCTGGACATTTTACTGATAAAAAACCAATGAAATTCCCCCGTTATAGTTACTGTAGGCAACTATAACTCACGCGACCGCAATCCTCTGCTGATGCTAATACTGTATTTAGACACTTATTTGCCCATGTCTTCTTCCATTAAATTTTAGCTATACATATATTACAAATATTTTTTTTTCATAAAGACACATATGTCATCAGCAGAGGATTACGGTCGCGTGAGTTATAGTTGCCTACAGTAACTATAACGGGGGAATTTCATTGGTTTTTTATCAGTAAAATGTCCAGCTAACTATAACATGTGTGAAACCTATGGTTTTTTCAGTGAATTTGCAAGGTTTTTTAAATGCTAATTCCTAACTATAACGTGTGTGAAACCTATGGTTTTTTCAGTGAATTTGTACGGTTTTTTAAATGCTAAGTTACTTTACGCCATTTGTGGCGTGCGCGCCCACTTAACGCAGTTCGTTCCGTGCGCGCACGGTGCGCTTCGCGCACGGTGCGCGCACAGTGAGCACGCGGTGCGCTTCGCGCACCGCGTGTCCACGTTACGTGTAACGCCCTGAACGTCTCAGGGTCGTTTAACAGACACGATAATGAGGACGCAACCACTTGTGAAGGGTTAGTTATTTTAATGAAGGCAAAAACAATACAACGAATAAACAAAAGTTATAGTCACTGGAATCCTCCAGGCTAAGTACGTTACCAGCCCACAGCACGGATGGTCCTAACCGTCCTCTGCATATACACCGATCCCGGCGTATGCCAACAGAGGGCAGAAATGAAATGGCCGACAATGCCAATCGGTAGGCTGTGAGGGGCACGAAGAGTGTTGGGGAGAATCGAGGAGTCAGGGAAACACCCAGCCGGGGTCTCTACCTGAAGGGAGCAGCCGCTCAACCTCTTCCTCAGACTGCACCGGGACGCGGAGTCACCTCCTGGTGATGCGTCTCCGATACCCCAATCAAAAGCAAGAAGACTGAACCGAGAGCAGCCGCTCGATCGATCCTGTGGACTTCCGAGTCTGTAACGCGGCAAACACCTCCTGGTGTGCGTTACAGCTGGCAGTCCCTGTATCTCTGGTCGGGCTGGGAGTTACGACTCCAACCAGCAAAAGCGCCACTGCGCTTTGACTCAGCCGAGTCAAAAAGCGAAGCTCAATGGTTGACCGGTAGAGCTTCCGGGTCCTTCACAGGTGACGATGGGGCAAGACACGGCCCAGGGAGTAACGACTCGACCTACCTCCGTTCTTGCCTTACTGGAGCACCACTCCGGAACACTGCTCTTCACGAAGCAGGTACGTCGGTGTAAACACAATATCCGACAGCGTTGTACCTCCCGGTTCCTCCCTTTATAGGGCGTGTTTTCCTTGAGTTATGTAACAGCTCTCCTGTTTACATAAGGGCGTGTTTTCCCTTGAGTTATGTAACAGCTCTCCTGTTTACATAAGGGCGTGTTTTCCTAGAGTTATGTAACAGCTCTCCTGTTTACATAACCTCTCAACCGCAAAGCATCCTGGGAGATGTAGTCCGTTTACGCTGGTTACCGTTTTCCTACCCTCGCATGACAGGAATTCTTGACAGTACATCCTCCCTCTCAGCGGCTCCCCACGGGTCCAGCGCTGGCAGGAAAACGCCGATGGAACAAGGAGACCAAGCGCGGAGCATGAACCCCTTCAGCCGGTTCCCATGATTGCTCCTCCGGGCCATAGCCTTTCCACGCAACCAGGTACCACAGCTTCCCCCTGCGCCATTTGGACGCCCGTATGCCCGACACTTCATACTCCACCTCCGACTCCAAGCATACCGGCCTAGGTGTCCCAGACGGCTTGGAGGGTGCTGGTTTGAGCAATGATACATGAAAGACAGGGTGTATCCGCAATGACTGGGGCAAGCACACCTTCACGTTCACGGGACCCATACACTTGGTAATGCGATAGGGGCCCATGTACTTGGGATGGAACACACTGTTCTTTCGAAACCTCATGTTTCTTGTGGATATCCAGACGTAGTCTCCAGTGCGGTACAGTGGCCCGGGCCTTCTCTTCCTGTCGGCCGCAGCCTTGTATCGTCTCTTGGCCTCTATTAGGACAGCCCTTGAGCGCATCAACATGTCTTTTATGTGTGCCACCCTGTCCGCTGTGGCGGGAATCCTGTCCTCTCTGAACGGATGTAGAAATGGCAAGAACCTGGGATGTTGGCCATAGTTGCTATAGAACGGAGATGACTGTGTGGAGCTGTGAGTGGCGTTGTTATAGGCTATCTCTGCAACCCATAGCAAGTCGACCCATTCTTCCCTGCCCTGGTCCACAAAACATCGCAGATACTGTTTGAGCGTTTGGTTCAGGCGCTCGGTTTGGCCGTCCGTTTGAGGGTGGTAGCTGGTGGACAGGGCGGTCTTAACATGCAGCGCAGTGCACCAAGTCTTCCAGAATTGCGCAGTAAACTGCGACCCCCGGTCCGACACGATCACCCCAGGTAATCCATGCAGTCGTACCACATTCTTTAGGAGTAGTGACGCCAATTCCCCGGCCGTAGGGACTCTCTTGCAGGGGATGAAGAGCCCCATTTTCGTTAAGTAATCCACCACCACCAGTATTGCCGTCATCCCCTGGTCTACCGGTAGGCCCACCACGAAGTCCAGTGATATGCTATCCCATGGTCTATCCGGGGTCGGAAGTGGATGTAAGAGCCCTTGGGTTCGGCCATGGTCGGCCTTCATGGTAGCACACGTAGGACACTCCTGTCCCCACCTCCTGACATCCACTCTCATGGTTGGCCACCAGAAATGCCGTCCCATGCTAGCCACCGTTTTTTCAAAGCCCAAATGACCTGCACATGGAGAGTCATGGCACCAGATGAATGCTTGTTTCCTTAGCCTAGGCGTGGGTATCAACAGGCACCTGCCCTTCAGGGGTATCCCGTCCTTCAGCTTCCATTCTCTGTGACTGAGGAGCCACCTCCGCCATGCGAATGACCTGATCCCTCTCTTTATTCCCCTCAGGAAAGTATCCGGTTGGATAACCCCCAATACCATCCTCGGGGAAATGATGGAACGCTCGGTCGCAGGCAATGGTTCCTTAACTGCAGATTGACGGGACAGGGCGTCCGCCTTCCGGTTTTCCGTCCCCGGCCGATATGTGATGCGGAAGTTGAACCCCGCAAAGAAGATCATCCACCGCAGCTGCCTGGGAGAAAGGTGTCTTGTGGCCGTCATGAACTGGAGGTTCCGATGGTCCGTGTACACCGATACCACATGTCTTGCCCCCATCAACCAATGCCTCCATTCGGTGAAGGCGTCCTTGATTGCGAGAAGCTCCTTCTCCGCAATATGGTAGTTGCGTTCGGCGTCGTTGAGTTTGCGGGACATGTACGCAACGGGATGAAGCACCCCTGTGTCGTGGTTGCGTTGGGACAAGATAGCCCCCAGCGCCACATCCGATGCGTCCGCTTCCACCACGTAGGGGAGATCCGGATCGGGGTGAGCCAACACCGGCGCCTTACCAAAGGCGCTTTTCAGGGCCTCAAAGGCTTTGTTCGCTTCAGGGGACCAGACAAACTCCTTGGACTTCCTCAGTAGCTGTGTGATTGGGGCCACCAATCCTGAAAATCCATCTACAAACCGCCTGTAAAAGTTGGCGAAGCCAATGAAACTTTGGACGTCCTTCACGCTTTGGGGCACCGGCCATTCTTTCACCGCCTTGATCTTTCGTTCTGCCATCTCCTGTCCCTCTGGACTCAGCATCACTCCGAGGAATTCCACAGATGTGACGTGGAAGTCACACTTGCTGAGTTTACAAAACAGCATGTTTTCCCTCAGCTTTTGGAGCACAGCTTTGACGTGGTGTACGTGCTCCTCCACACTGGACGAATAGATGAGGATGTCGTCGATATATACGACCACGTAGATATCCAACTCCTCTCTGAATACCTCATTCAAAAAGTACTGAAAGGCTGCCGGGGCGTTGCACAGACCGAACGGCATGACGAGGTACTCAAAAAGGCCGAACCTGGTCTTAAAGGCGGTCTTCCACTCGTCTCCGTCCCTCATGCGCACCAGATGGTATGCCCCTTTCAAATCCAACTTGGTGTAGATACGAGCTTTCTTGACCTGTTCCAGAAGTACACTGATGAGAGGCAAGGGGTACCGATTTTTTATGGTTATCGCATTCAATGCCCTAAAGTCCACACAGGCTCTCAGCTCCCCATTAGCCTTCGGGATGAAGAAGAGTGGCGAGGCGGCCGGAGACTTGGACGGGCGGATGAATCCTAGCTTGAGGAGTTTATCCAGGTACCCCCGGAGATGCACGTTTTCAGGCTCCGTCAGGGCATACAGCCTGCCGCTGGGAACGCTGGCCCCTGGCACCAGGTCGATCTGGCAGTCAAACTGTCTATGTGGTGGTAGCACTTCCGCCTTCACCTCATCAAATACATCCTCAAAACTGTGATAAGCCTGGGGGAGAGCCACATCTTTTTCTGCCGCTGTAGCCACCGTCTGACTCCCGCTCTCATCTGCGTCAAGGGATTCCGTTCTTATTCCACAATGCAGGATGCAATACGGTGACGTCATTTCGATGCGATGTGTTGGCCAATCCACAGAGGGGTTGTGTTTCTGTAGCCACGGCAATCCCAATATGACGCCATATTGGGGCGCTCGGATGATGTTAAAATCGATTTGTTCCAAATGGTCCCTCCCATATCTCATCGGAAGGACCCCCGTGTGCTGCCCGATGGGCCCCGTCACCAATCGCCTTCCGTCTACAGCATAGACGTCTTCGGGTACAGCTTTGGGAAGAAGCACTAGCCCCAGCCTGCATGCCTCGTTGTGGTCCATAAACATGCCAGTGGCCCCTGAATCCACCATGGCCACAACGGGTATCCACTGGTCATGCACTCCCACGTGCACCGTGAGAAACAGGTGTCGTTGCCCCTTAGTGACCGAGTTGGAAAGTGAAGGGATGGATGAGTGACTCCGAGATGCCCCTTCTTTGGTCTGGGAGTCCTCTAGTTTTCCGCCGGTATGTCCACCACGGCTGTTACCGACCGGTTGGCCCGATAACGTGACGTCTTCGGTTTGGCAGGGCATTCACGTACGTAGTGGCCTTTTTTGCCACAATATAGGCACAATCCTTGTTTACGGCGTGACTCTTTCTCCGTGGCTGTGAGGCTCGCTCGTATTGCGCCGATGTCCATGGGTTCTCCCTTGGATGTGGTGGAAGTTTCAGGACTTCCCACCGTCACATAGGATGGAAGGGATTTTCCTTTTCTCCCATGATCCCCCTTTCTTTCACTTAGCCTATGTTCCAGCCGTAATACCAGGTTGATAAGGCCCTCACATGTCTTGGGTTGAGGGTCAATATGAGCCACGGCGTCCTTGAGCTCATCGCACAGCCCGTGATGGAAGAGCGCCGTCTGTTTAGCAACAGGCCACTTGGTTTCCGCAACCAGCCTTCGGAACGCGTTGAGATACTGCACCAGGTCGTTGGATCCCTGTCTCAACTCAAGCATTTCACGGTCCGCCGTGTACGAGTTAGCCCTTCTGTCGAATACCTTCAGGAATTCCTCGCGAAAAGCACCCCAATCACATAAGATGGGGTCGTCCCTGCTCACCAGAGGTACGGTCCATTGTGCCGCGTTTCCAGCCAAATAGGAAATAAGGAAAGCCACACGAGCCTGACTCGTGGGGAACGCCTTTGGTTTGCACGATAAATGTAGCGCCACTTGTGTGAGGAATACCTGCACTGTGTTAGGATCCCCACTGTACCTCTCTGGTGTTGCCAAGGGGATGGCTACCGGCATTTCCACTACTACCGCAGGGGTCTGGTTCGTGAGGGAGGTGCTGGGCGTGAGCGGGTCCAATTGGATAGCATCCAGTCTGGCTTTTACATTGGCTGTTTCTTGCCTAGAGGCAGCCACTTCAACTTGCACGGTCACTAAAGCAGCCAGCACATCATCAAGTGTTGCCATGTCTGTTATCAACCGGGAGACAGTTAGTGTTATTACGGTCGGATATTTTGTAACGCCCTGAACGTCTCAGGATCGTTTAACAGACACGATAATGAGGACGCAACCACTTGTGAAGGGTTAGTTATTTTAATGAAGGCAAAAACAATACAACGAATAAACAAAAGTTATAGTCACTGGAATCCTCCAGGCTAAGTACGTTACCAGCCCACAGCACGGATGGTCCTAACCGTCCTCTGCATATACACCGATCCCGGCGTATGCCAACAGAGGGCAGAAATGAAATGGCCGACAATGCCAATCGGTAGGCTGTGAGGGGCACGAAGAGTGTTGGGGAGAATCGAGGAGTCAGGGAAACACCCAGCCGGGGTCTCTACCTGAAGGGAGCAGCCGCTCAACCTCTTCCTCAGACTGCACCGGGACGCGGAGTCACCTCCTGGTGATGCGTCTCCGATACCCCAATCAAAAGCAAGAAGACTGAACCGAGAGCAGCCGCTCGATCGATCCTGTGGACTTCCGAGTCTGTAACGCGGCAAACACCTCCTGGTGTGCGTTACAGCTGGCAGTCCCTGTATCTCTGGTCGGGCTGGGAGTTACGACTCCAACCAGCAAAAGCGCCACTGCGCTTTGACTCAGCCGAGTCAAAAAGCGAAGCTCAATGGTTGACCGGTAGAGCTTCCGGGTCCTTCACAGGTGACGATGGGGCAAGACACGGCCCAGGGAGTAACGACTCGACCTACCTCCGTTCTTGCCTTACTGGAGCACCACTCCGGAACACTGCTCTTCACGAAGCAGGTACGTCGGTGTAAACACAATATCCGACAGCGTTGTACCTCCCGGTTCCTCCCTTTATAGGGCGTGTTTTCCTTGAGTTATGTAACAGCTCTCCTGTTTACATAAGGGCGTGTTTTCCCTTGAGTTATGTAACAGCTCTCCTGTTTACATAAGGGCGTGTTTTCCCTTGAGTTATGTAACAGCTCTCCTGTTTACATAAGGGCGTGTTTTCCTAGAGTTATGTAACAGCTCTCCTGTTTACATAACCTCTCAACCGCTAAGCATCCTGGGAGATGTAGTCCGTTTACGCTGGTTACCGTTTTCCTCCCCTCGCATGACAGGAATTCTTGACATTACGCTAGATGGGCCATGAACGCACGATGCGCTTCGCGCACCGTGCGCACATGGAGGAAACATATGATGAGCATTGTTGTGACTGGTAAAATATATGTTTTGTTTGCAATACATTTGCCATGCACAAATGGTGCCCTACGGGCACCATTTGCACACGGGGTGGGGAGAATTTGGATATTATTTTTTTTTTAAATTTATTGCTACCGTACGCGTACGGTAATCGTAATCGGCGAAATTTACAAAAAAATAAAAATTGCCTTTTTTCACTTGGGGGATCGTTGGGGACACCCCCAACATGGCTAAGTGCTTGGGAGCTGTCTAAACAGCCCCTTTACATGTTTTTACACTTTGTTTATCCTCCCCCCTCAGAGTGCGAGAGAGAAAATGGCGGCCGCTGCTTCCTGGTTTCGACCGATTCGAATGTTTACTAAGATCTAACGGCCAATCAGAATCGCGCTCGCGCACGTCACCGTACGCGTACGGTAAGCGCACCGTAAGCGCACCGTAAGCTGGCTCAGATATATATATTGATTTAAAGGCTATTTTCTCAGGATCTACTGAACAGATTTACACCAAACCTACAAAAGGCACTTCCTTGACCTGGGGACTACCTCTCTGCCAAATTTAATTAAATTCTGTTCAGCCGTTCGGGCTGTAGCCCTGTCTAAAGGTCCTATGGAAAAATGCATGGGAAAAACGTGTTTTGGGACCCCCCTTTTATCTCAGCCCCCGTTTGACGAATCCCCCCGAGACTTTCAGGGTAGGAGCGGAGCGTAGCGCCCCACCTATTTTGAAAAATTGGCGAGGATTCGTCGACCGACGCCAAAGTTATTCAAAATAGAATGTTGCAGATTCCTATGGAAACGTGGTCCTAACTATAACTACCTACTGGCGACCGCCAGTAGGTAATATATATATATATATATATATATATATATATATATATATATATATATATATATATATATATATATATATATATATATATATATATATATATATTCTAACCATAATTATAATTAATATATACATTTGTTAAGCAGACCTATAAGAATATCTATATATTTTTAAACCATAAGTAGTATATATTTGTACAAAGAAATGCACATATCTAAATGCATACATATAATGAAGTATACATGTTTACATACAAAGGCATATGCAGTACATTTGTGTTTTGAGTACGGTGGTCATGTAGGAAAGAAACAGCTCTTGGGTAGTCTTCTTGAGATAAAATAGTTATCTGTTGATCTTATGTTTGGGTATTGAATTAAATAGTTTGGCTGCTTGAACAGAGAAAGATGTACCACCCATATTTTTTTCTTGTGTGCTGGGGTTTTGAGGTGATGTACCAATCTGGAGCTGAGGTTCCTTTGTTGAATGTATTTGGTGATTTTATTACTGACGAAAACTGTTCCTGTTCCATGTATTGCTTTGTCGGTGATACAAAGCAACTTGACAGTGGATCTAAATTGGTAACCAATGTAGGGCCCACAAGGCAGGGGAGATGTGGGCTTGTGGCTTTACATGTAGTAGTAGTCTGGCAGCAGAGTTCTACATTTGTTGTAGCATTTTTATAGTTGATAAAGATGATCCGTGGTAGGGGCCTTTGGCGTAATCAAGTTTAGACAGTACAAGAGAGTTAGTAGCTTGGACCTTGTGTTAAAATCCTAGGTGGGGGAAGATGCGTCACAGAGTTTTCATAGTAATGAAGCTTGATCTTGCTAATTTACCCACTTGAACAATCATTTATAGCTTGGAGTCCATAGAAATTCCAAGGTTTCTTACTTCCTTGGATACTTTAGCAGGTGGTCCCAGATCGTCAGGCGAGGCGCAGAGTGGGTCATAATTTTTCCAATCGCCATATGTGAGTATTTCAGATTTGGAAAAATTCAATTTGTGATGGCTCCATGTCATCTACTGACCAACAGCTGTGAGGCAATTGAAGATTTTTGAGTTTCCACTGTGTTTGGGGCTTTACATTTTAAGAAGTATTTGCGTGTCATCCGTGTAGTTATAGCATGTAAGCTGAAATTCAGTGATCATTTCCGGTAATTACTTCATGTAGATGTTCGACAGTATGGGTGACATGATAAAGCCTTAAGAGACCTCTGCTTTTGTGAAGTGCAGTTTGGATGACAAAGGGAGAGTATGGATGACATTTGTTCTGTTTTGAAGAAAGAATGTGACGCAGTCGAGAGCAGTCCACTCTATGCAGGCTTCGTAGAGTCTTTGTATTATAGTGTCATGGTCAACTGTGACAAAGGCAGCTGAAAGGTCCGAGAGAAGTAGTTTAGTAACCCCGTTGTGGTCTAATGTATTTTTAAGGTCACCCCAGATGGTGATGAATGAATGAATGAATGAATGAATGAATGAAGAGGCATTTCTAGAGCGCATGGGTACCCGGGGGCATCCCAGCGCTAGCAGCAGTGCAGCTTCAACCACGGGCAGTATTAGGGGAATAGATACGTTTTTAGCTGCTTTCAAAAGGTCAGGTAATTTGGTTTGATGCAAATACTAAGAGGCAGAAGATTCCACAGTTTAGCGGTATTGTACGAGAAGAGTCGTCTTCGGCTTCGTGTTTTTCTTATTTTTGGAACTACCGCCAATTGTTTATTATCTGACCTTAAAGACCTATTTGGGTGATAAGGTTGAATAATGGAGCAGATTCTGTACCTCTTCCTGGAAGGAATCCTGTTAGGAAGTCTGAAAGTATGAAGTTATCTTCAATGAATTGTAACATCTAGGTGAACTCTGCTCTTTCTATATGTTTGCACAGGAAAGGTCCATTTGTAACCAGTCTGTAGTTGTTTGGGTCATGTTGGTCCAAGTTTATTTTCTTTAATAATGGGTATATGTATGCCTTTTTAAAGTCTTCTGGAAAGATTCCTATAGTTAAATAATTATTGATTATTGTTTGCACTGGTGTGGCAGCAGAGGTAGATAAAAGAAAGTTCTCGATTTCTGGTGGAAAAGAGTCGGAAGGGCAACCTGCTCGCCTACTTGTTTTGACAAGATCCATAAATTCACTTTCTGATAGTTGTTTAAAGGAATGCAGAGGGTGGGTTAGCCTACCCTTTGAGGAGATGTTGGAAATGGGTTGGTGCTGGTGGTTTTCCTTTGCTTTAAATATGAGTCCAACATGTCTGCTTTGGTTGTGTAATGATTTGCCAGTTACTCAGTGAGTTCTTGAGAAATGGGATGAGTTCCTTCTGTGCATTTAGGATCACGAAGTTGATTGCAAATTTTATAAAATTCTTTATTTGCACATTAAATTTTTTTTTTTTTTTTTTTTTTTTTTTTAAATTTTTATTAAACAATAATTCGGTTACAAGCACGGGCCTACAACCACCAGGGCCGGCCGCTAGGTACAGAGTGAAATATCCATATATCAAGGCTGCAGTCAATTCCCGGGGCTCAGCCCCGTAGTGGCTCCGGATAGTTCTCGAGGAACAGGAGACTTAAGTCCAACAGACACAAAAATTAAAAGAAAAACAAAAGGCGAGGCATAAGGGCAAACAGTGCGGGTCAGGCTCCCTCCGGGGAACTCCAGTTCAGACCATTAAGCAGCCGGCAAAAGGAAGGAGTACCGGGAGGCTGGGGACGGGGGGGGGGGGGTCAAGGGAGATGAACGTCCATATGTAGTTATTCCAAAAGGTGCCAGGAACCATCAAGGGTCAGGGGGACATGGCGATATCGGTGTCTACCAGGGGGGGCGTACAGATACCCCCGCGATACGCATTCCATTGCCCCCAGATTCTACCCCATGTCCCCGGCTTGCCACGGGCCACATACACAGTCTTCTCCCTAAACATACACCAGTCCATATTCTCCTTCCATACTGACACGGTGGGCGGCCGTTGGGCGCCCCAAAGCTGCGCTATATCTCTCTTGGCAATCATGTTCCCCAGGGCCGCCCACCGAGTCTGAGCCGCGCTGTAATCATTGGGCTCCCACACATTCAGGACACAGCGACGCACCTCCGGCAGCAGCACAACCCCAGTGACCTGTCCCATAACCGTATGGACCCGGCGCCAGTAGTCCGCCACCTCGCGGCACTCCCACAGGATATGGAGAAAGGTGGCGCTGAGCCCACAACCCCGCTTACAGAGCCCGTCGTCGGAAAATCCCATCGAGACCAAGCGAGGACCCGTCACATACACCCGGTGAAGAATCTTAAGCTGTACCAACCGGAGACGGGCTGGAATGGCGACCTCCTTGGGGGACGACAGTGCAGACTGCCAATCCTCGTCGTCCAATTCCACCCCATCCCCCGTCCAAGCCTCCCGAAGGCGCACAAAGAGGTCAGCCCGATGATTAATCAGTTTTTTATAAATTAAAGAAATAGTACTGTCAGGGACATGTCCGTCAAGTATGCGGTCCTCGAGGGGCGAGGAAACCGGGATCTTGGTCCCCTCCCCAAAGACCGAGAGCAGGGCGTGTCGAACCTGGGCATAGCGGAAGAACTCCCTGTCCGTAAGCTCGTATTCGGCCTGGAGCACCGCGAAAGTCTTAACCGTGCCCTTATGCCACAGGTCTCCCACTTTGCTGATACCAATCGTATCCCACTGGTCAAACCCCTTCGTAGTCCAGAGGCTGCCCAGGCGGTCGGAGGCAAACAAAGGAGTAGCACATGTTAGTCGCTCACTCCAGCCCGTGGCCGCAGTGGCAGCCCTCCAGGTCCGCACCGCAATCTTAGTAGGACCCGTAAGGGTCCGGCCAGCCGAACGGGAGTAAAGTGCCCTGTTATAGTTCCCGCCGGGAAGCAGGAACTTGTCCATCTCATACGCCGGATTCAAGCCAGGCGCATACGTGGCATGGTTAATGGCCGATAGCTGCGAGGCCCAGTAGTACCTGCGAATGTCAGGAAGCGCGATGCCCCCGTCATACCAGGGGAGAGTAAGCTTAGCAAGAGCAATACGCGCCCGCCCGTCCCACACCAGTCTCCTCTGCAGGCTCTCCACCTCCCGAAAGTAGGCCACTGGGATAACGTCGAAGGAGTTCTGGAGTGCATAGAGGAACCTGGGAAGGGACATCATTTTGAACAACGCGGCCCGACCCAGCGGGGACAGGGGCAGCCTGCACCACCGGGCCGTGTCCTCTCGCAATCGCCGAAGTGGACGCAGGAGATTCTGCTCATAGCGAGCCACCGGGTCCAGCGAAACGTATA
Source organism: Triturus cristatus (assembly GCF_964204655.1). NCBI lineage: Eukaryota > Metazoa > Chordata > Amphibia > Caudata > Salamandridae > Triturus > Triturus cristatus. The sequence continues at coordinate 997,706,260 of NC_140583.1, read as the reverse complement.
TCCCCAGGTACTTAAAGCCGCTCAGAGATATTTGGATCGGAAGCCGAGGCGGCAGGAGAGGAGGACCACCAGAGATAGGATAGACGCAGGATTTAGACCAATTGATCGTGAGACCCGAATTGGTCCCAAAGGAAGTCAGAACGTCAAAGAGGATGTTAAGCGACTGCCGCGGTGAGGTGAGATACAGGAGAATATCGTCCGCATACAGCGAGACCCGATCTTCGAAGCCCGAGGCCCACCGGATCCCCCTAAGCGAGGGCTCCCAGCGGAGCCAAGCAGCGAGTGGCTCCAGGGCGAGAGCAAAGAGCAAAGGGGACAACGGGCACCCCTGCCTCGTGCCCCTGCCGAGGGCAAAGGGCCGAGAGACCCGCCCATTCACCACCACCTGAGCCATGGGTCCCGTGTAAAGAAGCTTCACCCAGCCAATGAATCCTTCCCCAAAGCCAAATTTAGCCAAGACAGCCCAGAGGAATGGCCACTCGATGGTGTCAAATGCCATCGTGGCATCCAAAGAAACCAGCACCGCCGGTTCGGAGAGGAGTTCCGCCCTGGCAAGGGCACCGTGAAGACGCCGCAAGTTAAGAGCGGTGTTGCGGTGCGGGATAAAGCCGCATTGGTCCGGATGAATAAGATCGCACACGACGCTCAACAAACGATTGGCCAGGACTTTCGCCAGGATTTTAGGCTCTGCATTTAGCAGTGAAATAGGCCGGTAAGAAGTACAGCGGTCTCGCGGCTTGCCCTCCTTGGGGATCACGACTATCGTGGCCAAACGCTGGTCGGCCGGAAGGGAACCCGCCGTAAGAGACTCACGGAACATGCGACTGAGGAAGGGCGCAAGCTTATCAGGGCGCAATTTATATAGCTCAATGGGCAGACCGTTGGGACCCATAGCCTTGCCCGAGCGAAGGGAGCGGATCGCGGTCGCTATTTCATCCGCCGACAAGGGGGCGTCCAGCCGCTCACGGTCCTCAACGGACAGGCCGGGCAGGGCAATATCCCGCAGTAGAAGGCGAGAGTCGTCCTCATCCCTGTCAGTCACTGGGGAGTACACAGCCCGGAGGTGGTCGGCAAAACATTCCACAATCTCATCCGGCTCAGTCACACACACACCATCCGCAGCACGCAACTCCGGGACCACACGATTCACTCTCTCCTTTTTGTCCAGCCACGCAATCAACTTTCCCGCCTTGTCCCCGGCGTCGTACAGTCGGCCCTGCTGCTCCCTATACATAGTTTTGGCCGCGTCGGTGACCAGGGACCTATATTCAAACTGTTTCAGGCTAAGGGCGTGGAGCCCGTCCGGAGTGACATTCGCCTCCAAGGCCGACTCCAGCCCCGAAATGTCAGTCTCCAGCCTCACCACTGCCTCACTCTTGACCTTCTTAGCCACCACTATCTGGGAGAGGGCGTGTCCGCGGATCACAGTTTTAAAGGCTTCCCACAGGGACATTGCAGACGATACCGACCCCTCGTTATCAAGGAAGTATTGGTCCATAGCCGTAACCAGGCTGTCACGAGTCGTAGGGTCTCGCAGGTACCATGGGTTAATGGGAGCGATCCGCCCAGCAGACCGCGACCCGGTGTCAAAAAGAAGCCACAGCGGAGAATGGTCGGAGATACCCCGCGCCAGGTGCCTGACCTCTCGAATCCGACCAGTCTGCGCCGCGGGCATAAGGAAGTAATCTAACCTAGAGAGACTCCCATGCGCCCCCGAGTGAAAGGTGAACTGACACTGGGTCGGATGCATTAATCTCCAACTATCCACCAGGCCGAAGGTCTCCAACATCCCACCCAGCCACGCCTGGGCAGCGGGGAGGGTCCTTGGTGGGTAACGATCCAGTTCACCCGAAACCACAGAATTAAAGTCCCCGCCCATGAGCAGGAGGCTGTCCGGAAGGTCAAGCAGCATTCGACCCAAGTCAGTGAAGGTGGAGTTCTGGAGGCCCGGGGGGACGTAGACTGAAACCAGGGCAAGGGGCTGCCCCTCCCACCTCCCAATCAGACACACATAGCGCCCTCTGTCATCCGAGACTATCTTAGTGATCTCCACCGGAAGGGAGGTTCGCAGGAGAATGCCCACCCCCCTGGAACCAGTTGTGAAACCAGAATGGGCTACGAGGCGGTATCCCCCCCTGTTAATTGCATGACAAACATTACCAACCAGATGCGTCTCCTGGAGAAACACCACATCAGGAGTCAAACGACGCAAATATTGCAGTACTACACCCCGCTTGATACGGTCCCCCAACCCATTGACGTTCCATGACATAAGCCTCAACCCGTCTCCCCCCATCCCCTCCAATAGATCAAGGGTCCCCCAGCCTGCAGCACAGTTCCCAGATGTGGACAAAAATCAATACCTCGCCCTGTAAACAAAAAACACACAACAAAACAACCCCTCCTCCCCCCCAACCCCACCCCAAGTCCAACTCCCCCCACCCTGCACCCCTGCGGGCCAAAAAACCCCCCCAACTTGCAGTGTGCCTGTCGCCCCACTAACCCCATTCTACGAAAAGACCCCGGAGGAGGAAAGGGACCCGACCCCGCCCGCCCCCCTCACAGGTCCTGGTGAGACACAATATACAAAAGAAGTAAGACCCAACTGTACAGTGCAAAACGGCAAAATCAAGGACCAAAAGTCATTCTAAAGGGGACCCGTCACCTGCGGTGCCCGCAGAGGGTCCGGGACGGCCACCCCCGTCCGGCAGCGAATCCAGCCAGTCACTTGCGGCCACAGGAGAGTCAAAAAAGGCTGTCCGATCCCCATGTTCCACTCGGAGTTTTGCAGGGTAGAGCATCGAATACTTTAGGCCCAGCTCGCGGAGACGACGCTTCACCCCGTGGAATCCCATCCGCTGTTTCTGGACCAGTTGCGTGAAGTCCGGATAAAAATTGATGGTCGAGTTCTCGTGACGGACCGGGCCATGGGCCCGTGAGGCCTGTAGAATAGCGTCGCGGTCCCTGTAGTGGAACAGTTTGGCCACGATAGGCCTCGGGGGGGCCCCCGGCCGCGGCCGGCCGCCCGGGACTCGATGGGCCCGCTCCACGGCGAAGAACTTACTTAGGCCAGCCGGGGACAACTGTTGCAGGATAAGTTCCTCGACCACGAGGTCCACCGGACGGCTGTCGGAGGACTCCGGTACACCTATGACGCGGATGTTGTTGCGTCGGGCCCGTCCCTCGAAGTCCTCGAGCCGCCGGGCCATATGATCGTTGACCACTCTGATGTCTCCAAGCGCGGCCCGCAGATCCGACACCTCCGCACCAAGGGTGGAGGTCCGTGTATCGAGGGCCTGGACCCTCTCGTTCGTCTTAGAGAGGTCGGCCCGGATCAGGGTGACATCAATCGCGACAGTGTCGATCTTACGGGCCAGGGCCTCGTATTGCGTCGCGATGGTTTCCCTGATACCATCGATGGCGCCCATAATGTCCTGCAGGGAAAGTTCCGTAGAGACGGTCGTGCCTCCCCCTGCAGCATCCGGGGGGAGGCCAGCAGCGCCAGGGGACCCCCTGCCCAGGGTGTAGCGGTCCATGTTGTTGCTCTGGACCGCTCCCCCGCGAAGAGAAGCCTTGGTCTTGCGCCCCTCGGGACCCCCTTTGCCCCCCATGTGAACACGGTCTCTCAAGGGGTCCTCCAATCAAGAGGTATAAGGGCACCAGCAAGAAGACCACAAAATGTCGGTATAGGGGGTCCGAGGCGATAGGCACTCTAGTGGCAGGTGGAAGAAAACCTCGCGCAGAGGCCCAGGAAGCACCTCGCCACCCCGAGCACACCCGCCAGCTGGTCTCCTGAAGTCCAAAACCGAAACCGAAAGTGGTGGATCGGCAACTGGCACCGCGCTGAAGCCGCTGTTGTTCAATTGCAGCCCGGCCCCACGGGTCACCTTCACCCCGGTCACCTCCGTCGGGTGGGTCCCAAAAGTTCCGACGACGACAACTCAGGATTCCCAGGTCCGATTTGATTTTGGAAAAGAGATAAGTGGTCAGCAGGTCCTCATCTCCCAGATTCCATAAACCACGTCAGGATATTATCAGGATAAATTCCGAGGAGCAGAAAGGGTCCGGGGAGCCCTGTGCTCACGCGACCATCTTGGATGCGCGCTAGGCTCCTCCTCTCACATTAAATTTTTTTAATTCTGTTTGAATGTACCTTTTTCAGTTTTTTAACTATTGACTTGTTTATTCTGTTTAGTTTGTGTAGGTGAAGTTTGTCTTTATTGTTATTTGTTTTGAGCCAGGTGCATTGCAGCTTTCCAATATATCTATCTATCTATCTATCTATCTATCTATCTATCTATCTATCTATCTATCTATCTATCTATCTATCTATCTATCTATCTATCTATCTATCTATCTATCTATCTATCTATCTATCTATCTATCTATCTATCTATCTATCTATCTATCTATCTATCTATCTATCTATACATATATATATATATATATATATATATATATATATATATTCACTGAGAAAACCATAGGTTTCATACACGTTATAGTTAGGAATTAGCATTGAAAAAACCTTGCAAATTCACTTAAAAAACCATAGGTTTCCCACATGTTATAGTTAGGTGGATATTTTACTCGTAAAAAACCAATGAAATTCCCCCGTTATAGTTAGTTCAGATAACTATAACTCACGCGCCCGCAATGCACTGCTGATGACGTCACATATTACATCACTCATGACATGGTCAGTGACATCACTCATGACATCACTGATGACATCATCTTTGTGATAGAGTGGCGGTCGCGCGAGTTATAGTTATCTGAACTAACTATAACGGGGGAATTTCATTGGTTTTTTACGAGTGAACCTAACTATAACATGTGTGAAACCTATGGTTTTTTAAGTGAATTTGCAAGGTTTTTTAAATGCTAATTCCTAACTATAACGTGTATGAAACCTATGGTTTTCTCAGTGAATTTGTACGTTTTTTTAAATGCTAAGTTATGTATGTATTATTATTTTTTTATATATTTATTTTACAATAAACTACGTATGAATTTTTTTTTCTGGTTTTTCACCGTGCGCGCACGGTGCGCGCACCCCCGCGATTTTTTAAAAAAACCTTAAATCTTTTTTTTCTGCCTTCGGGGTCCTTCAGGGACCCCCTGACAAAGGCTAGGGGGTCAGGAACTCTCTACCCTGCCCCCTTTTCACGTTCGCCACCTTCCTTTTTCACTCTCGCACTGAAAACAAACAAAATGGCGGCCGACACTTCCTGATTTCGACCGATTCGAACGTTGACTAACATGTAACCACCAATCAGAATTACGCTCGCGCACGTTAGGGTGCTCGCACGGTGCGCGCACGGTGCGTGCACAGTACGCGCTTATAGATATTTATATGCTTTTAAATGCTATTTGCTCAGGAACTACTGAACAGATTGACACCAGACCTGCAAAAGGCACTTCCCTGACCTGAGGACTACCTCTCTGCCAAATTTCAAGTAATTCTGTTCAGCCGTTCGGGCTGTACCTTGGACTAAAGGTCCTATGGGAAAATGCATGGGGAAAACGCGTTTTGGGGCCCCCCTTTTTTCTCGCCCCCACTTGACGAATCGCCCCGAGACTTTCAGGGTAGAAGCTGAGCGGAGCGCCCCATTAGTTTTGAAAATTTCGCGAGGATTCGTCAACCGGCACCAAAGTTATTCAAAATAGAATTTTCAGATTTCCTATGGAAACATGGTCCTAACTATAACTATCTACTGGCGACCGCCAGTAGGTAATATATATATATATATATATATATATTCACTGAAAAAACCATAGGTTTCACACATGTTATAGTTAGCGGAAATTTTACTGATAAAAAACCAATGAAATTCCCCCGTTATAGTTAGTGCAGGCAACTATAACTCACGCGACCGCAATCCTCTGCTGATGCTAATACTGTTTTTAGACACTTATTTGCCCATGTCTTCTTCCATAAATTTTTAGCTATACATATATTACAAATATTTTTTTTTCATAAAGACACATATGTCATCAGCAGAAGATTGCGGTCGCGTGAGTTATAGTTGCCTGCACTAACTATAACGGGGGAATTTCATTGGTTTTTTATCAGTAAAATTTCCGCTAACTATAACATGTGTGAAACCTATGGTTTTTTCAGTGAATTTGCAAGGTTTTTTAAATGCTAATTCCTAACTATAACGTGTGTGAAACCTATGGTTTTTTCAGTGAATTTGTACGTTTTTTTAAATGCTAAGTTACTTTACGCCATTCGTGGCGTGCGCGCCCACTTAACGCAGTTCGTTCCGTGCGCGCACGGTGCGCTTCGCGCACCGTGCGCGCACAGTGAGCACGCGGTGCGCTTCGCGCACCGCGTGCCCACTTTACGCAGTTAGTGCCGTGCACGCACGGTGGGCACGCGGTGCGCTACGTGCACCGCGTGCCCACGTTACGCTAGATGGGCCATGTACGCACGATGCGCTTCGCGCACCGTGCGCACATGGAGGACATATGATGCACTTCGTTTTGAAAGGTAATATTTTACTTTTTCATAACTGGTATAAGCAATGCACAAATGGTGCCCTTCGGGCACCATTTGCACACGGGGTGGAGAGAGTGTGGATAATTTTTTTTTTTTAAAAAATTTTTACCGTACGCGTACGGTAAGCGTAATCGGCGAAATTAGCGAAAAAATAAAAATTCCGTTTTTGGCCTTGGGGGATCTTTGGGGACTCCCTCAACATGGCTAGGTGTTTTGGAGCTGTCCAAACAGCCCCTTTACATGTTTTTGTGCTTTGTGTTTTAATCCACACTCTCAGTGCGAGAGAGAAAATGGCGGCCGCCGCTTCCTGGTTTCGGCCGATTCGAATGTTTACTAAGATCTAAGAGCCAATCAGAATCGCGCTCGCGCACGCCACCGTACGCGTACGGTAAGCGTACCGTAAGCGCACCGTAAGCTGGCTCACATATATATATTGATTTAAAGGCTATTTTCTCAGAATCTACTGAACAGATTTACACCAAACCTACAAAAGGCACTTCCTTGACCTGAGGACTACCTCTCTGCCAAATTTCATTAAATTCTGTTCAGCCGTTCGGGCTGTAGCCCTGTCTAAAGGTCCTACGGAAAAATGCATGGGAAAAACGCGTTTTGGGACCCCCCTTTTATCTCAGCCCCCGCTTGACGAATCCCCCTGAGACTTTCAGGGTAGGAGCGGAGCGTAGCGCCCCACCTATTTTGAAAAATTCGCGAGGATTCGTCGACCGGCGCCAAAGTTATTCAAAATAGAATGTTGCGGATTTCCTATGGAAACGTGGTCCTAACTATAACTACCTACTGGCGACCGCCAGTAGGTAATATATATATATATATATATATATATATATAGTTAGGACCCTGTTTCCATAGGAAAACCGCAACATTCTATTTTGAATAACTTTGGCGCCGGTCGACTAATCCTCGCGAAATTTTCAAAACTAATGGGGCGCTACGCTCCGCTCCTACCCTGAAAGTCTCGGGGGGATTCGTCAAGCGGGGGCTGAGATAAAAGGGGGGTCCCAAAACGCGTTTTTCCCATGCATTTTTCCATAGGACCTTTAGACACAGCTACAGCCCGAACGGCTGAACAGAGTTCCTTGAAATTTGGCAGAGAGGTAGTCTACAGGTCAAGGAAGTGCCTTTTGTAGGTTTGGTGTAAATCTGTTCAGTAGATTCTGAGAAAATAGCCTTTAAATCAATATATATATCTGAGCCAGCTTACGGTGCGCTTACCGTGCGCTTACCGTACGCGTACGGTGACGTGCACGAGCGCGATTCTGATTGGCTGTTAGATCTTAATAAACATTTGAATCGGTCGAAACCAGGAAGCGGCGGCCGCCATTTTCTATCTCGCACTCTGAGGGGGTGGAAGAAAAACAAAGGCAAAAAACATATAAAGGGGCTGTTTAGACTGCTCCCAACCACCTAGCCTTGATGGAGGTGTCCTCAAAGAACCCCCAAGGGCAAAAATGCTATTTTAATTTTTTTCGAATAATCGCCGATTACGCTTACCGTACGCGTACGGTTTAAAAAAAAAAAAAAAAAAAATATCCATATTCTCCACACCCCGTGTGCAAATGGTACCCGAAGGGCACCATTCGTGCATGTCTTATAACAAACCCATAGCACAACAAAAAATTTGTGCATGGCATAACACAGACCCATACAGACCAAAAAACCCCGTGTGCAAATGGTGCCTGAAGGGCACCATTTGTGCATGGCATAATACAGACCCATACAGACCAAAAAACAGCAAAAAAAAAAAAATCCATATTCTCCACGGCCCGTGTGCAAATGGTGCCCGAAGGGCACCATTTGTGCATGGCATAATACATACCCATAGCACAACAAAAAATCAAACAATACCTTTCACAATGAAGCGCATAATATGTCCTCCATGCGCGCACGGTGCGTGAAGCGCACCGTGCGTACATGGCCCATCCAGCGTAACGTGGGCACGTGGTGCGCGTAGCGCACCGCGTGCCCACCCTGCGTGCACGGCACTAACTGCGTAAAGTGGGCGTGCGGTGCGCGAAGCGCACCGCGTGCTCACTGTGCGCGCACGGTGCGCGAAGCGCACCGCGTGCTCACTGTGCGCGCACGGTGCGCGAAGCGCACCGTGCGCGCACGGAACGAACTGCGTTAAGTGGGCGCGCACGCCACGAATGGCGTAAAGTAACTTAGCATTTAAAAACCGTACAAATTCACTGAAAAAACCATAGGTTTCACACACGTTATAGTTAGGAATTAGCATTTAAAAAACCTTGCAAATTCACTGAAAAAACCATAGGTTTCACACATGTTATAGTTAGCTGGACATTTTACTGATAAAAAACCAATGAAATTCCCCCGTTATAGTTAGTGCAGGCAACTATAACTCACGCGACCGCAATCCTCTGCTGATGACATATGTGTCTTTATGAAAAAAAAATATTTGTAATATATGTATAGCTAAAATTTAATGGAAGAAGACATGGGCAAATAATTGTCTAAATACAGTATTAGCATCAGCAGAGGATTGCGGTCGCGTGAGTTATAGTTGCCTGCACTAACTATAACGGGGGAATTTCATTGGTTTTTTATCAGTAAAATGTCCAGCTAACTATAACATGTGTGAAACCTATGGTTTTTTCAGTGAATATATATATATATATATATATACTTTTGGGGAGTTTTTATATAGCGCAAACTAGACCCGAAGGTGTCAGAGTGCTTTACATGAGCACCAGTTGTGTTACAGAGGGAAACATCATTTGTGTTATGCACGGGGAGATTGAGTGATTTGCCCAGAATCACAGGATGTTGAGCATCCTTGTGAGACTCTAACCTGGTTCCCCAGCTCCGAGGTCAACCGCTCTAGCCGTTAGGCCCCATCCTTTCCTCTCTTGTTATTTTATCTTTTTTAGTTCTGCAGTCATACAAGGTGCTTGTTTTCTCTTGTCTTGTTTTGTTGTTCTTAGTGGCATGTTGACATATTAGCATATCAAAAGCTTCCTGGAGCCACTGAGAGTTCTTTAACTGAATTTATTGTTTTTAGATCTGTGTTGGACATTAGTTGTGTTTCTAAGTATTCAAAATTGAGCTTGTTTGACGGCCGATATGTGGTTGCATGTACGGTGGCCTTAGGTGTGGTGATTCGTGGTGTTTTGTGTTGGAAAGCTACCAGGCGGTGGTCTGATCTTGTGACTGGAGTAATCCTTTGAAAGGTAACTCATTCTTATTTGCAAAAATGACATCTAGGGTGTGTCCAGCGATGTGTGTCGGTTTGTGGATTATCTGATGTAGGTTTAGTGTGTTAAGGCCAGTGATGATTGTTCTTGGATGGGGTATATTGGGTTTGTCAAACTATATGTTTAGGTCACCAAAGATGCATTGGAGTGTAGTGTTATAAGGTTTGAAACTGTGTCTAGAAATGTGTCTGGGAATGTTACATTGCTAGATGGTGGTCTGTAAAGATGGAGGAAGTTACAGGAGGAAGTTGGTGTAGGGTGGCATCTGGTGATGAGGGCCTCACAACCTTGTATGAAATGTTATCAACTTTGGTGAGAGTTATTGTTTCCTTGAATATGTAGCTAGTCTAGCCGCTTTATTGCCTATGCGATTTTGTGCAACAATTTGATACGCTGGAGTCACGTCATCTCCCAACCATGATTCAGTTATGAAGAGTAAGTCAGGTTGTTTGTCAGTGAGTAGATCTTAAGTGTGGTGCTTGTTTTTAGAGAGTGATTGAGCATTTCAATCATTCTGGATTTGTAAAGAGTGGCTAATCACCAGTGAGAGTATCCTGGCACTGAGAGCACTGCTGCAGGAAGGGTCATTTGGACAGCCAGGTCTTGAGCCCGTTTCAGAATTCCAGCAGAGAGGATGAGGTCCGGAGGTGAAATGGGACATCGTTCCAGGACTTCACAGTGAGGACAGAGAAGGAGCATCCTCCACTAATGCTGTGGTGGATGCGGGGGCTGTGTGCGAGGCAGAGGGAAGCGGAGCGCAGGTATCTGCAGGGAAGGTGGAAGTTCAGTCGGTGGTTGATGTATGCTGGTCCCTGGTTGTGGAGGGCTTTGAAGGTGTGGGTTAACATCTTGAACTGGCATTTCTTCAGAATGGGGAGCCAGTGAAGCTTTTTGAGGTGGCGAATGCATTTATTAGTAGGCAGTCTAGAGATTGTGTTTTGGTGGTGGTGTGACTTTGTTTTCTAGAGTAGTATTCTTTGAACTTTTAGCAGGTGTATCATTAGTGTGTATATTAACTGTATCAGGATAGCAATAGTGTTGTTTGTATATATTGTAATCCTGTGCTAGTGTGTGTGTTATGATTTGTTTTTGTGGAGTAGCGAGAGGAGATATTGAATTCTGTGAAGGCTCTGGATGTAAAGTACTGTTGGTGAGTAAAAGTTGAATGGTAAAGCGGATGCTGATGTGAATTGGAGGAGAGGGGGTGTGGTGTGTGAGAGGGGATGGACAGGGATAATGAGTGTGTGCATTAGACCTGGTAGCAGAAGAGGTGATATTTGTGGGGTAATGTAAGGATGTTTGGTTGGTGTTTTTTTGTCAAAAGAGCAGGAGGGTGTTGTTGGTGGATGATATGAGAATGGTTGAGTATATGGTTGATGGTGATGGAAAAGGGTCTGGTGGGAATACGTAGAGGTTAGACTGGTGGCTTGTGTGAGAGTGAAGGTGCCCTTGTGTGGCAGAAGGGGTAGAGGAGTATATAGATGTAGTTTGTGGGGTTTTGTAGTGGTTGTTGAGTCACTGAAATGTGATTAAAGTTTGTCTGTTGCAAATGAACAGTGTATGTTTGGTGAGATTGTGTTTGTATGTCTGGGGATATGGATGGCTTAAGGTAGTTGCTGGTAAAGGGAAAATTGGAAAAAAAAGGGCAGCATCTCTGGCCCTATGCCAGAACATGCCCAAACAGGCAACTGCTCTTCTCCTCTCCACCCTTAGCCTCAACACAGGCTGAGACGCCCTGAGCCATAAGGTTAAATAGCCCAAGAACAGGTGATCTTGCTCCAATTGGAACCCTAGCCCCAACCCAAATCAGGTAGAACCATAGCCCTAAACCTTGGAGTCAATGGGAGCCCTGGCCCTATTAACAAAACACAGCCCCAGCTCTAGCAATCAATCACAAACGTAAGCCGAAGTCCAATTGAAACCTTAGCCCTAAGGATCAATCAGAACCCAAGCCATGTCAGTCAGTCAGAACTTAAGCCCTAAACTCTACGGCCAACAGAAAACCTATCCTTAGTGCGCTTTACAAAAACACATACATACATACATACATACATACATACAATCAGAACCCTAGCCATATAAGCAATCAGAACTAAAGCCCTAAGCCCTAGGTACAATAGAACCCTAGCTCTAGGAACCAATCAGAACCCTAGCCCTATCAGTAATAGAGCATGCATGCATGTGCAAACAAAATGATGCAGCCACGTTGTAGGAAAATGTCCCTTTTTGTCATTCCCACTTTTTTGCCACTGGTACTGATGTTTTTTGGCTGATATGCACTAGGTACCTGCTAACCAGGCCCCAGTGCCAGAGCTCTTTCCCTTAAACTGCAAATATGGTCAATTATACCACAATTGGCAAGGACTTAAGCACTCCTGTAAGTCCTTTGTAAATAGTACCCCCGGTTCTTTGGACATGGGTACTAAACTGGGTCCCTCAGGGCTGCAGCATTTATTGTGCCTCCCTATGGGACCTACGGCTGAATCCATGCAGACTGTCATTGCAGGCTGCGTGAAATGGCGCAAACCATTGTAAAAACACGACATGACACACCCCCTGTGTGCCATGATAACAGACACTGCATGCAATATATATACATCACCCCTACAGCAGGCCTTATAGCCCTCAGCAAGGGTGCATTATGTTTCATGTGAGCACATATCTACATGAGCAGATATGACCCTGCGATGTCTAGTTCAATTACTAGATATTACAAGTGAACAGCGAAGCCATCTTAAGTATAGGTACTGGGCACTGGTCATTGCGATTTGCTCAGCTACATGATGGATTTACTGAAACCTATGGTGTTTAATATCAAAAACCTTGTCTTAATAAATCTGTACTGTTGCAAGTACTAGATTTATTAGGACATGCACCCACAGGGTGCCTTAGAGGAACCCCCTGGTAAACCTACCAGTATCTAGTGTCCTAGCTGACTGGAATCCTTCAGCCTGCACCCACAGACAAGTTTCTGACCCCCTGCAGGTGAGTGCCCGCGCTCTCTGAGGTCAGATACAATACCTGCTCTGGAGGAAGGATGGCTAGTGATTTAGCATATCAAGGCCAGCGGCTTCAAAGTCCCTGCCGCCTTTGATATATGACCCTGGCTTTCCCCACAGACCTGGAAATTGCACCCTCTGCCCTGAGGTTCATTTGGCACAAGGAGAGGTGGGAAAATTAGCTCATGAGAAGGTGTGTTCACTCTCAAGCTAGTGACACCTCTAAGGTGGGCAACCTGAAGTGAACAACGAAAGAAGGGTTTCACCATCTTGTTTTTTATGAACTTGGAACTCTGGGCCAGGTTTATGCCCACTCTTAGCGGAAAGTGGTCATATATCGGGGGTGTAGTCACCCCAGGGGTAGGTAGCCCACTGGCTACAGTATTTAGGGGTCCCCCTGGGACCAGGAACTCAGATTAATCTACTGGGAACAGAAGAAGGAACAAGAAAAAGCCAAAACGCGAGAATTGTGGACCAGCACTGTAAGTGGCGCCAAACCCTGCCTGCCTGCTGCTGTCCTGACAATTGCAAAGACTCACTCGCTCAGCAGCTGTGCATCCTCCTAAAGGCTTGGAGGGCTGCTAGCATTTCGCCAACCAGCCAGCATCTCCCTTGAAGTGGAGGATCCACCATCCTGAAGGCACTGACCGCAGCTGCCAGATTCACTGATCTGCCGGCCACCGGGTCCACGAGGGAGCAGCAGCCCAGCAGAGGTTTTCCAACTCTTCCAGAGGTCAGCCCCGTCTCCTCAGTGAGTTTCGAAAAGCTAGACCCTCCAGGAGCCCTCCAGAAACAATACCCTGGGTACCAGAGCACTTAGTGTGCAGTCCGGGCACCAACACCCCCAAGACCGACCTACCAATGAGGGACGTTAGCTTCACAGAGGCCAGCATTGAGAGTGGCCCAGCTATCCTGGTTCAACTCTATCTCCTAGTCGACCCCAAGAAGTGGGAGCCTCCAACGCAAGCTATCCGCCGGACAAAACACCTCTGCACCCAAGCCTCATAGCCCAAGTCCGAGCCTACCGATGGTGTCCCCTTGCCCCAGAGACCATCGACCCCTTTTGGGTTCTGCCGGACATGTCCCTGATATCCCCACTTGCAACCTTTTTATTGTTACAGGTTTCTCCATTAACTTCAGCGGTAGCGTTTGAGGCTACCATCGTGACCAGCACCTCTGCACCCTAACACACCAGGGCAGATAAAACCAAACTGCTGGTTGTTCTAAGGACCTTGGCCCCTAAGCGCCTTAAGTCCAAGAGATCAACCCTGTAAAACATTTGCAAGTATATGCAGTGTATGTTTCTCCCATAGGATAACATTACAGCGTTCGAGGCTCATGCCTCAAATCTGACAGCTTTGTATTTTTTTCTGTATTTCTAAAAATCACAATCTCGAAAAGTACTTACCTGATTCCAATATTCTTGGTGTCTAAATTATTATAAAAATATGTTATTTTTCTAAATTGGTCTTGAATTTCTTCCTTGGGTGTATGTCTCATTTATTGACTCTGTGTGTATGCTCAACACTCCACTCTGATCATCTCTAAAGCTGCTCGACCACACTACTACAAAATAGAGCACTTTGGGATTGTTAAAGCAAGCCCCTGTAAACCAATAGGGTCACCTGGACTTTCTGCACAGTGCACCTCATTTTGATACACTATATAGAAAGCCAGCTTCCTACACGAGTCAACACCTTTTTTAACCTCTTTTTCTCTTGTTCTTTTTGCCATGTTGCACAGCTTCATGCTGATGTCCAACGGCATGGCTATAAGGCATTAGCAACACCAATAGGTTCCAAAGGGGAGAACTATTGGCCCTGCCGATGCTTGTTTTTATTTTTGTACTAACTTGGGGGTGAGTGACTTTTTTTTTTTCTTGCTTGCATTCGGACTCATGATATTCTTACTATGCCACTGACCAAACTGAGCTAATAAACTTGGGGTGTGGGGCTAGAGTTGCTTGTTTCCGCTGTGTTAGGGACCCTTCTCGGATGGACAATGTTTTGTGCCCACAATGGCTTAATTGTGCAACATCACCAGCTGTCACACCGAATAAGACCCCTCCGTCTCCCTTCTTAGCCTGATTGTGCAATGGCGCTGGACGTTTGCCATGGCTAATACACAACAAGCCATCAAAGCACGCACTTGTGCTTGTGTGTGTGTGTGAGAGAGAGATCGAGAGAGAGAGTGAGTGAGTGAGTGTCTGTTTGTTTGCAAATATGGAGTAGAAATATCCATGGAACAAAGTGTCCAGAACAGTCCATTCATTTCATATTTATAGAAGACTCAAACCCAAGGGCACCCAAGTGCTTTTAAACATATTAATGACATTGACGCCCAGGTCGCTTTGCGGCTGTTGGCACAGAATGTTTAAATGTATCCCGGAAAACGTTTGCAGGAGATACTGTTTTTTTGTTGTGTTTGCTGGGAGCCAATGATGCGTACATAGAATTAAAGTGATGTGAAATATGGTGTTTAAGCAACAATTTCAGTCCTTATATTTTGGATTACTTCTAGTGTTTGTATTTTATTTTAATTGGATTTATATAGGACTTATCTCCCCTGATGAGGGGTTGAAGTATTTTACTGCGATTAGCACGCTACTCCAGCACGCTACTCTCAAACCCAAGGTTCGTGGTTAATCCAGTGGTTATTGATTGTTATTGAACTAATGTTTAGTGATGGTTATTGGGGCTCATTTTGTGCTCTCAAGCAAATAATTCCACATCCCATGCATTTATTTCAGGTTTTTGTGGTAGATTAAATGAACAGGAGTTAGGTGTGATCATCAGTGTCGGTATGTAAGTTCATGCAAATGGGATAAATGGGATAAATAGAAAGGATAGAAGAGATTAATGATTGTCAGTTTGCAGAGATATGGATTTAAAGAAGGAGATGTTAGTGTGTATTAGATATTCTTACTGAAGTTTTTTAAAATGTAATGTTTTTTTAAGCGCCTCAGTTTTCTTTAAAGTAATCAGGCTGTTTTAATAAACAAGCATTGGCATAACCAAAAGGTCGCTCCTTTGGGACCTTATAAGTGTTTAGCCAGAGCTATTGGCGGTTTGTGTTTGTGTCCTGAAAGACTCGACACACACAAAACGGCCAATAACCATTTTGCTCATACTCTGTGGTAGAAACATCAATGTGCCAAATACTAATTGTGATGCCTCTGATCAACCCCCGGTTAGTATGCAAAGGAATATTTTTATTTGACAGGATAAAGGATGGTTGACTCTCCCTCCAACTGACAAACAATGGATTATAGTGGAAAAAGACTTTTATATTAAAGCAACGTGCTGGAAAACTGGTGTTTCTTTAATGGGATCTACAGGGTACCAGCTTGCGAACCCACCAACTGCAAAAAAGACGTTCCTGGAGGGAGGAAGGTACACAAGCAGTGAGCAGGCTCAGATGGAGGTCAAGGGAGTAAGGGAACAGGCAGGGACAAGTGGGTTTAGGACAGCGAGTAGGCACGGCGGCAGCCGCGGTCGGTAGTAGGAGTAACTGCAGGGCGGTGACGTGGGGAGGGGGAGGGGCAGGGTGGGGGTAGTATACTATGGATTACGGAGGTTTGCAGGTAAGTTAACATATAAATTAATAAAACAAATTTCGTTGCGTGCACTGCATCCCCAAATGCGATGCAGTACATAAACGAAATTCGTTTTATTAATTTATATGTTAACTTACCTGCAAACCTCCGTAATCCATAGTTTACTACCCCCCACCCTGCCCCGCCCCCTCCCCACGTCACCGCCCTGCAGTTACTCTTACTACCGACCGCGGCTGCACAGCGGGAATAAAACGTTGGGTGGATAGGAAGGCACATGTAGTTTGAAAGGCTGAAAAGTCTATGCAGGGAAAAAATGCCAGAGACAGAGGGACAGGGAGGAGTTGTTAGAGTGGGCTCAGTCAATGTGCAGAAAGGGAAAAAAGGGAGGTGGAAGAGATGCACAAATAGATGACCATCATGAATAGGGAGGCACGGTTAGTATGAAGACAATGAAGGAGTGGAAAAGAGGACCAAGAAAAGGCAGCAGAGCTGCCACAGAAAGAGTGCATATAGAGTAGAGTGTGGGAATATAGGCACATGAAGATTGGCAAGTGCAGTAGGGCCACCGTTAAAGGTGGCACAAAGAGGAAGGAAAGCAGAGACGCAAACAGGAAGGTGCAGGGTATACAGTGTTTGGACCAGGCAGAGCTGTGCTGGCAGTGTCAAATCTGAGTGCCAAGTACAGCCACAAACAAGCCCCCGGGCTGAGATCCACATGTCAGTTGTGTAAGAGGTGTCAGAAACGGCTCCAGGAGCCCCCTGCACTGCTTTCTTCTATGACAAATGACATGTAGACAGTGTGGGGGGAGATCAGAGGCACATGACGTTTGAGAGGCAGGAGGTGACACTTTGTTCAGGAAAAGGAATGGCACAGACATAGAGAGAATGGCAGAGGACATGAAGAAGTGATGGAGCAGAAGCTATGTGGAAGACAGATGGGGACAGACTGGAAACAGGGACATGGGGTGTATACATAAACAGAGGGAGGATAAGAGTATCCAAGAACAGACAGAGAGATGATGGCATAGGGAGTGTGCAGATAGAGTAGATAGACAGGCACATGCAACAGACTATCTAGGGGAAGAGGGCACAGCTGAAAGAACCAGTGCAAATGAAGGCAGAGAAGTGAACGTGGGGTGGGGCGTCGAGAGAAACATTCCATGACAGGGACATACAGGCAGTGCACACTGGTGCAGATATGCAAATATGGGCTCTCGCTATTGGGGAGCATACTAGTAAGATGGATGTGTTCCTTCTGCCCCCCCCCCCCCCATGGCAGGAGGGCCATTCAACTAAAATCTCCAGAGAAATAATGATAGTTAAAGCACATGCCCTAATGAAAACAAGCAATCCCTTCAAGTCCGACAAAAGCGCCCTCTGAAAACAGCATCTGGTCTCGGCCTTTGAATGCACGGCAAATGAGCAACATAACAAGAAGACTTACAGGGCTGTTCAACAGAGGTCGGAGCGAACCCGAGCTGCTCTGTGATAAGTGCTGTTAAAGAAAGACAAGCAGCTACAGCACCAAAGTTGAACAACAACATGAATGGGAAGCAGCTATGTGCAGAAGTGAAAAGGAAGAGGATTGACATCCAGAAGTAACACTGAGTGAAATCTGATGGGAGGGAGCCAAGCATGCAGCGACTGGCGGGAGTGATCAGAGAAAGGATGGCCAACAAGAAGGAACAATGCGTGAAATTGCCTGGGTGTCAACGAAGCACCCAAAGGAGGGACTTTTATAAACAACCCCCCAACATTTCTGAATGGCACAAACAAGAACGAATGGCAATCGATGGGCGTGAATTAAGCCCATATTGTACTTACAGCATGTCTTGCTTACAGCACATGTGCACTGCCTAGACTCAACCTAAAAAGGATTCAATTTTGAAGTGCAATCACAAGGATGTTGATCAGCGGTCCCTGGCAAATCAGAATCCTCGTGAAGGTACCCAATCAGAGGAGCCAGTATTTTGTTACATGACCTATTAATACATAATTCTATTGGCAAAATTAGATAGGAGTTGCAAATTGTAATCACTTTTAGCGACCATCTAGTTTTGTACATCTGGCCCTAAATCCAGTGCTATCAATTGCAGTTTTTCTATGGGACAATAACAAGTTCTACTGTACTTAGGCCATGGTAGAGGGACCCCCCACCTAGACTGGAAGGGTAGAGAGTTATGCCAGATGTGGATACGTCCTCCCAAATCAAATTGTTAATTACTAAAGGTATCCCAACCAGTGTATTAAAGGCTCACCTCTAAACTCTCGAGGCGTTGCCCGCACAGCTTTCCCGCGCTGAGCAATTCCTTTTTGTTTAGTAACCCTCACACACCCTAGTGGTGTCATGCTTCATCATCGGGTTCACCATGACTCCTAAAGGTCTGGGTGGGCTCAACCATATTCCAGGGAGCTCTTTGGAGAGAAAGGCCAGGGGGTCTAAAGATACAAATCCTACTCTGTCCTACTCTATCCCTTTATTCACAGAGGCGTAGTGTTTTTTAAAAGTATATATATAATGGGTCTTTAGGAGGTGATGGTCCTATAGCCCTAGTGTCTTGCTAACATAATTCAGCCCCTGAAATTGGCCTCTTGGGACCCGGGCTGTCTTCAAGGCAAACAGAGGTTCCCTCCCTGGTTATTTACATAGGGATTTCCCTAACTTTTTAGTTGGAAGATGCAGAAAGCTGCATTTTCATCAATGATACGGAAGGTATACTTATCTTCCATCCAGTTTTCTTATGTCTTATATCCTCCTGTAAGAGAAAGTGAAAGAACCCCCCCCCCAATTTTTTTTTACATTACATTTTGTACATTTCACCCATGTGACGTCAGCATACCGGTTACTGTCATGTGCTCTCACTACAATCAATCGTGATGATTCGTGATCAACCAAGATGAGCTTATTGTCCAATTTAGTCGCATTTTGCGGCGTGCGTTACAGGACCGCGCTGTTATTAGCAGTCCTTGAACTTCATTCCAATAAAAACTCCACAAAAAAATTATATATATTCATATAATCTCATGCTCATCCAAAAATAATCCACATACATACACGTCACCTTCATGTTATTGTTCCTCCTTTCATCAGTGTTGGTTCTCATATCGTACATATCTTACCCTATTATGGTGGAATTCATGTGTCTCAGGGTGAGCGGTAGAAGGGGTAGCCTTTTAGTCACTCACTGCGCCATGGTCAAATTAAAGTTGAGTGGGAGACAGAAAAAAACACAACACTCACTAATTTAGTATCGTTAGTATCCAGGTCCAGCCATGTTGCTATAGCGGGCCCCTCCTATCCGGGAGATAATCCTCCTGTCCCCATTTACTTCGTCAAAGGTCCTGCCCCTCGATTCCACCTACTCGGGCCCTGCGTTTACCGGCGTTCGCAGTTTACTCTGCCAGTAGTGCGGCTTATGAAGTCAGCTCTTCTGCGTTGTTGATTATTTTCTTTATGGCATTATATGATGAGTTATATGTGGTGACACATATCAATGCCTCAGTATCCCTTTTTGGTATTAGTTTCAAGCAGTGTCGCCTGTGGTGTGTTGCGGGATCTTTTTCGCGCCTGCTCAATCACCTTTTTGGGGTATGCTTTTTCTCGTAATTTGACAGAGAGTTTGTCTGCTTCTTTGTTATAACTTGCAAGGTCTGAGCAGTTTCTACGTATTCTTAGGTACTGCCCAAAGGGGAGGTTCTCTCTCAGTGATCTTGGGAAGACACTGTCAAAATGCAGCAAGCTGTTACGATCAGTAGGCTTTGTGTACAACGTGCTCTCCAACTTCCCATTCCTGGCTATGATGTTGATATCCAGAAATGGCACCATCATATTATTGGTTGTCCTTGTAAAGTTTAGGAAAGGATTAAGGTTATTGATCCATGTTCCAAATGCCAATGTGCTGTCTTTTTCTCCATGCCATATGATGATAATGTCATCTATGTATCTTAGCCAGCTGCAGATTCTTCTCGCAAACAGGTTATTCGCCAAAATGTGTTCGTACTCTAGCTCTCTCATCTACAGACAGGTAATACTTGGGGTAAAAGTACTGCCCATGGACGTCCCATGTACTTGTAGGTAGAGTTGATCTTCAAACCTAAAGTAATTTTTAGTGAGGGCAATGTGCATGAGTTCCATGATCCACTTGACTGGGTCTTCCCAGTGCCACTCCTGTGTATCGAGCATGTTTTGATCACACGTAGGCTTTCTTCCTGTAGAATGCTAGTGTAAAGGGCCTCCACATCCAGACACACCATGGTCCCACTGTGTGGGTCGTAATCAAGCTTTGCTAGGATAATAATTAGATGTTTTGTGTCCCTAACATATGACCTGATTAAGTCACAAGGGGGCGCAAAAACCAATCTGTGTATTTAGAGCAAGGTTCCAACACAGACCCAATGCCAGAGACAATGAGCCTGACTGGTGGAGGAATTCTACCCTTGTGTATTTTGAGGATGGTATAGAACAGGGGTGTCCTAGGCTCTTCCGTGTTTAGGAAGTCCCTCTCATTCTTCGTTATCCAGTTCCTCTCCAGTGCTTCCGTCGTGATTGTTATCGTTTTTTGTTTCCGGTTGGTTGGGTCCCTCTGCAGTTTCTTGTAATGTCTCTCGTCCGAGAGTAGGGCTAGACATGCAGTTCTGTAAGCAGTGACTTTCTGTATTACGATTCCTCCACCCTTGTCAGCAAGTTTCATAATTAGGTTGTTTCGATTGCCTAAGGTGTTGAGTGCCTCTCGTTCTTTTCTGCTTAAGTTGTTATATGTGTTCCTTCCTGGTTTTAATGACTCAATCTCCTTGGTGACTGCTTCCTCAAAAGCGATTACTTCAGGTGACATAAGGGACAGGGGTGGACAAAATGTGGATTTTAGTCATAAGGGGTTGTATCCTATATCTGTCTCCTGTTGAGGTTTCCCCTCAAAGAAGGTCTTGACGCGAATCTTCCTGAAAAACTCGCTGACTTCACATCGAGTTTTAAATTTGTTGATGTTGGTGGTCGGGACAAATCCGAGTCCCTCATTCAGAACCCTTAGTTCATCCAGGGAGAGCTCCTCGTCAGAAAGGTTGCCAAGTAGGTCTACCTCGAGCTCGGGCCTGCCTGTTGGTCCTTTGTTTGGCTTCTTGTGTTCTTCCCTCTCGTGTTGTTGTCCCATTGCACTCTCCTGTTGCCTCGTCTGCCACGTCAGCCTCTTCTCCCGCGCAGCCTAAATGCTGCTGGTTCTGGTTAGTTATACAAACAATGGGGTAACCCAGTATCCCTCAGAACCTGGGCAGTATAATGTAAAGAAAACAGTGGTTCTGTTGGGTGAAAGAATTTCTTTGTACATGAAGCATAAGTCATACGCTGTCTGAACAATATGCAATATTTTGTTATAAGCAACACACCAAACGATTTGTATGTTAATCTGATTTTTTATATAAATTACGTCATTGATATATGCATCTAAATTATCCACAAATTTTTGGGAGAGGCCATCAACAAACAATGTGATAAAAAATAGTGACAAAGTGACAAGTGGTGCTCAGTGACAATGTGCGTGATATATACACAATGGTTTAAAAGATTGAAGATTTCAAAATGGCCAGACGTTCAAATGTTTATAGTAAGGCTGCGGAATAGATGAATTCGTTTTAACGCAGGTTCTATATACTGGTCCAGGCTATAAAGTCGACGTTTCAACCCTGGTGCTGCACTACTGTAAGGTCAGTGCGGGTCTTCATCAGGACTTAGGCAAAGGGTGACGGCCTGAGTGTGATTAAAATTCAAGTGTGGTCTGGGCCCTTCCAGAAGGTACACATCCGACGTGAATCTCGGGATGGGATTCCAATTATGGATTATTTGGTAATCGGCCTATGTTGTATGTGAGGACAGTTGACTCGCTGATCACGTAGCACTCGGAGTTCGCGATGTGCAAATGGGGGCTCCAAAAATGTATTTTCATGGGAAGTTAATCTGGGGTAAGGCCGTCTCTATTCCGGGTGCTTCTATCTCATTTAGAAGTGCGGGCGGCAGGCAAAAATCCTTGCTCCTCATATGAAGTTAATCTGGGGTAGGGCCATCTCTATTCCGGGCGCTTCTATCTCATTCAGAAGTACGGGCGGCAGGCAAAGGTCCTTGCTCGTCTGGTAGGATCGGCCTCCGCTGGTTCTGGTTAGGCTGGAAGTATGGAATGTTTTGAAAAGGTGGGGGGCCTTGAAACTGTGGGTGACCATATGGGCCTGCCCATGGATACATCTATGGTGGAGGGTACGTTTGATTATAACCTCCTCCCCTCTGTATTCTTGGTTTATTTCTCCAGCTCCTGGCGGAGTTGCCGCTGGACCATTTGTCTTGATCTGAGTATGAGGATCCAGATTCACTTCTGTTGGATGAACCAGTATAAGTGTCTTGCTCTTTGGTGTAGTCATTCCTGATATAGGGGTAACCTTTCTCATGGGAAAAACATTTCAAGTCTTTCTGCCACTTATGGATTTGGCTTTGCATCAGGTACTCTTTGTGTTTGGTGATTTCCTTGTTAACCTCCTCAAGTTTCTTCTTATATGCTGTTATTTTGATGTGTGTGTTTAATGCATCCTCACTCGTTTTGATGGGCGTGTTAATAATTAAAATCAACCAATCACGTGTACACCTCCAAGCGATCAGCGACCATTCTTTTTTGAAGATGGGGTTATCTAGGAAGATATATAACACAACAAGGCGCTGGGAAGTTCCAGTGACCTAAAGGGTATGAGAGGTGATAATGTGTAGAGTATATCCTCCCTACAGGTAACTATATTCACAAAAAATACTCTAATGGACCTAAAAAAAGGATCCAATAAACTGAGGGGAAGAGGAAAGTGGAAGATTCTGAAATAAAGGTTGTACCTAACCCAACCATGATCGTGGGGGAGAAAAGTATTTCTTTAAGTTACCCTCACACACCCTAGTGGTGTCATGCTTCATCATCGGGTCACCCAGACCCCTAAAAGTCCGGGTGGGCTCGACCACAGTGTTGGGAGTGCTTTTGATATGTTAAAGACAGAGGGGGTTAGCTAGATAAAATACCTCAGGCAGATCCCCAGTTTCCCTTTATTTTTGGGTCTGTCTGGGTGATTAAAATAAATAAAATTGGGTCTTTGTAGGAGTGTTATGGTCCTAGGACCCTAGTGCCGACATGTTTCAGTCCATAACAGGGCCAAAAAATGGTCAAGGACTTTCTTCAGGGCAAAGATGTAACTCCCCTATGTGAGTGAAATTACTGGGATGGGACGTCCCTATCCTGTCAGTATGGTGGGGGCAGAGTAGCTGCTCCACGTGATATTTCGTAAAGGTGGGTGTGTGTCAACTGCCAGGCTCCATCCAATTCGGGGAGGTTGACTGTATCTCACAGGACCAAAAAGACAAAGAGGGCGGTCTTAATTAAGATCGGTCACCCTGCCTGCTACCTATTTGGTTCTGGTCCTCGGCTTTCGCGATATAACATATTAAAAGCACTCCCAACACTGTGGTCGAGCCCACCCGGACTTTTAGGGGTCTGGGTCTGGGTGACCCGATGATGAAGCATGACACCACTAGGGTGTGTGAGGGTGTGTGAGGGTAACTTAAAGAAATACTTTTCTCCCCCACGATCATGGTTGGGTTAGGTACAACCTTTATTTCAGAATCTTCCACTTTCCTCTTCCCCTCAGTTTATTGGATCCTTTTTTTAGGTCCATTAGAGTATTTTTTGTGAATATAGTTATCTAGGAAGATCCTAGGCTAATTGGTAACTAGTAGACCTGTGGTGGCTGCATTCCCCCACAACTATTCTGTCATTATCGCTCCATGCAGCAGTATCTTCATATGATTCCTCTTTAGTTCTTTAAGCTAATACCAACTCTGGGATTGGTTCAGGCATTAAGTGATGTTAGTGTCTGGCAGAAGTGATGGTGCTGCCAGAATCGCCGATGCCATGTCATCAGAGTATCCAATTCCCAGTTGTTCATTCAAAGTTGAGGGGTATGTGGAGGTGACTATGTGAGTGAATTCTACAGTATATCTGCAAAAGACGCGGATTTCTTTTATTGTGGTGGAGTTCTACTATGGGTGTTCAACAGACTTGAGAATAGGAAATCTTCCGGATACCCTACAGCTGTCTGCTGCTCAAACACTACTGTACTTAGGCCAGGGTAGAGGGACCCTCCACCTAGACTAGAAGGGTAGAGAGGTGTGCCAGGTGTGGATACGTCCTCCCAAATCAATTTGTTGATTACTAAAGGTATCCCAACCAGTGTACTAAAGCTCAGCGCTAAACTCTCAAGGCGTTTCCCGCTCAGCGTGGGAAAGGAAGCAACCTTTTTGTTTAGTAACCCTCACACACCCTAGTGGTGTCATGCTTCATCATCAGGTTCACCCTGACTCCTAAAGGTCTGGGTGGGCTCAAGCATATTCCAGGGATCTCTTCTCAGGAGAAGACGCCGACCCCCTTTGTCCAGATCCATTTGCCACCTGGACAGGCAGGAAAATTAACTAGTCAGATAAGCGTGTACACCCTCAGGCTAATGCCACCTCTAAGGTGGACTAACTGAGGTGGAGGCCACTTTTTAAAGTTAAGCCATAATGGTGATGGCAAAATCGGGAATTCTGGGACAGGGTTATGACCACCTCCCCTGGGAAGTGGTCATACAGGGGACGTTGTGACCCCAAGGGTAGGTAGTCTATTGGCTACTACCCTACACTCCCCTAACGCCCCTAAGGTCTGTATTTAGAGGAAACATGGCACCAGGAAATCAGATCCTGCTAAACAAAAGAAGAAGGACTGAAGAGCCACGAAAAGCAAGAACTGTGGAAGAAGCAACTGACTTGGTGCCAACCCTGCTGGCCTGTCTGCTGTTTCTGACGATTGCGCCAAAGTCGACTCATCCTGCAAGCTGCTGTTCCTCCAAAAGCATGGGAGGACTGCCCGCACTTCTGCCAAGACTCAGGAACTCCAGTGGAGCAGCGGAGCTACTTCCCTCCATGCTACAGGCACCCAAAGAGACCTGAGAGGACTCCGGACCACCAAAATCCAACACAGGAAAGCACCACTGCACTCGTTCTGCCTATTACAAGCTGAAGTGGGCCAATGGTGCCAGCGTGATCCCCTGGCCCTCCAGAGACAAAGCACACCCTGGACTTGCCCACTGTCGCCTTCCCAACGCCGCCTGCGATCTCTGTTTGCAGGCCCCATCTACCGCGAGTGCTCCCCGTGATGCGTGGAGACATCTCTGCACCTGCCACCCCTGGCCCGTGGAGAAGAGAACCAAAGGTGTTCCCAAACATTGTGAGACCTGAGTCCCTCTTGTGGTTCAGACTGACTGACTTCCCAGTCCAAGTTTGCAGCCACTTTTCGACCAGACCAATCCCCATATGATAAGATTGGGCACACGACAATGAAAAGCACTTCTGGACCTGGCTGCCCAAGTGCCACCCGAGGTGACCTGTAGGTGCTGTCTTGAACCTTACCCCACACTCACACCTTAAGCCCAGGAGATTGGTCCCATTAGTCGCAGTGAAGTGCCAAAATCCAGTAGGTTTTCCGTCCATAGGATATTATTGGGCAACCGACACTGAAAAGCACTTCTGCACTCTTCAACTGGTCCTATATGATGAGATTGACTCTCATCAGGTCCTGTTTTGACAGCCACGAGCATCAAACATGGTGTAACCTGTGGGTCTATAGTTATTGAAAAGCAAAACTACAAGTCCCGTTATCCCTAATGCAGCTGACTGCTAAACCAGGGTCTATCGAAAGTGTCCATTCTGGGGCTGGCATGGGTCCAGCTGGCAGGTATGGACAATGGAGGAAACTATGGGATCAGTTTTTACGTTGGGGGCAGGTCGGGGAGATATACCCCCCCCACAACTTAAACTTATCCCAGTAGAAAGGCCTGAGTGGGTATGCTAAGGGAAATCTCCTCATGAGATTGCTGGTTTCATGTCACTTTGGAAGATAGTGTGCTGTGGCTTTCAGTCCTACGCTCTGTCCCAGGGCTCCTACACTAATAACCTTGGACCTATTATTTGCTTTACAGTTTAGTATACCAACCTTGTCAAAGCACTGCCATGGCTCCTTGCAGTCATTTGAGAGCACCTGCTCGCAAACGTCACTACTGAACACAAGGTTAGTAGGTTAGTATATGTTACTACGCGATACTCTGGGGCTTATTTACAAACTCCTTGCGCCTCCAGTGCGTCACTTTTAATATGGTATAAAAAAAAACTTACCGGCCGCGCAAGGGGCTTGTAAATAAGTCCCTCAGTGCTATAATATAAGAATAATTGTAGTGCTGGTGTCAGCCACCACCATGTTGCTCTTGGATCCTGGGTTAGGGGCTGAGTATGCGTATAATGGCTACCTAGTGAT
This sequence comes from Triturus cristatus, assembly GCF_964204655.1. Taxonomy (NCBI): domain Eukaryota; kingdom Metazoa; phylum Chordata; class Amphibia; order Caudata; family Salamandridae; genus Triturus; species Triturus cristatus. The sequence continues at coordinate 997,679,615 of NC_140583.1, read as the reverse complement.
TTCGGAGGAGGAGATGTATAGAGGTAAAACTACATGTCGGCCAGTCACTATATAAATATTTTTTTGTCACTGCACATGCATGTAACTTGATGCAACAAGACTCCATAATGCACAAGACTGTCCAGGGCATGGGTTGGTTCTGTGCTGTCAGATACTTTGTTATGTCTGCCTGGATCTTGTGGGAGGCCGCCGGTTGTGGTTACTACATTGTTGGACAGTAGTGTTAGGGTCTAGAAAAGTTGGTGTTACATAAGAAGAACTGTGGTTGCCATGTGCTGTACCAACAGACCTGAATGCATGGCTTGTCTATAGAGGTTATTATTTCAGGAGAAGCCCGAAGGATAGCAAATTGGGTTTGGCTTCCATCATGGGTCCTCAATCACAAATGATCAGCTTTTGTTCTTCTCCCTGGTGAATTTCAGCTGACATCGTGTGGGAGTTGATCTGCCTGGTTTGTTGTGGGGCAGTGAGTTCTGTAAGTACTGAACCATCGCTTCATCACCACCTGGGCAGTACTTGTAATTTGGCCTTGACCTCACCCGAGAGACAATGTAGGACTTTTAAGGTATGTGGCATGTTGTCCTGCATTTTTCTCCATTTACGTCTAATATGACCATCTGATTGTGAACTCGAATTTAGCCTTTTATGCGTTTTTTTTAAATAGGATAATTGTGTACATATATTGTAATAATTGAAACATGGCAACAGGGATTTCTTTAGTTACACTGGGTGTGAAGTTTTAATAAGCGGTAGCGTCTTTCTTATCATGAAAAGTTAGAAATTGGTATTCGTGATCACATTATGTGAGGAGAGATGAGGTATTGATTGAGCCAGATGTCTGAGATGCTCACCTTAAGTCTGGGTCCATGTTATTGATCACCTCCAGGAGTGACCTCACATCTGGTGTCTCCTACTAACGGGTCCACATTGGGCTTCTGAAGGAGGTGAGTATTCAGTCTATGGTGATGGTAAGGAACATAGTTTGTTATGTCTGTGGTGAGAAGGGGAATACCTCTTTAATGCCTCCTACAGGCGCCATCTTGGATGTGTGGCATCATGCCAACTCTCATAAGATTTCCTGAGGCCCACACTGCTGTAAAGGTTGGTGGGTTCCATTGGCAGGGAACTGTATTAGAGGAGGTGTTTACAGTTTCCACCAAGACAGCACGTTTAACATTTCTCTATATTAGGCCAAGCAGTGCACTACCACTGTAAACCATCCGAGTCCGACTACCTGCTTGCAACAAGACATTGCCAAGAGTTTAGCTAAGACCTAACAAGAATTCATGCCCTACCCCTAAAGCTGTGAGACTGAACATTTTCCCCTAGAGTGCAAATAGCCTGTTTGCTGAACCTTTCCCAAGTTTATGGAAGGAGGATCCTGAAACGTTGTGTATCTTCCTGTTGGTTGACATACAAAGTGCCTGGAAACATGCCTGTTTTGTTTGGCAATGACTGCTTTTCTAGTGGAGTGATCACCTCAGCTTTAGTTAGGACCTCCTAGCCAGAAGAGGAAGAATTCTTTTCAAGCCATAGTGTGAGGTGAAACTGTCTACAGTGCCTAGAAGCCTGCAGAGAGATGAAATTGCTTATGATCTGCCCAGGCACTTTTTGTGCCTGTGGCCCCAGGAGATGCGGTGTATATTGTATGCTTACCACAAACTGCTGAAACAAACAAAAGGACCCTGTTCCAAAGGCTGGCTACCTATTGGTTGATATCCGGTAGCCAGCCTTTGGAACAGTGTCCTTTTGTTTGTTTAAGTATTATGATAGAGGAGCATGGACACTGGACCGTAACCCGCTCCTCGGTCCCCCTCCTTCTTCTTTTCTTGATTTAGTGCTTACCACATTGCACATCTAAGATGAGGAGAAACATTTTCACAAATACTCAAACAGAAGTGCTTGTGACCTTTCTTTAGCACTTCTATTCTCTTCTGCTAACTGAGATGACCCTGCTCCCACTGATCTGCCTGAAGTCATGGACCTGCAGTGTCAGTAAGAACACCTCTGGAAGCAAAATTCACTACATAAAGAAACTTACCTTTGTTGCTCAGTATGTCTGTGATGGCCAAAGTCTTCACAGCCCTTCCAGCCCTTGAAAGACTGTGACCTAATGGAAAATACTTTGAAAGGCTAAATGTTTTTTTTTTATATATTTTGAATTACAGTTTTTTACCATGTGAAATTGCATAAATTGACATGGGTAGATAAAAATGCAACAGTACAGGCTGCCTTTTTCATCCACCTCCAGCAATTATACATTTTTGTTCTACTCTGATCATTCTTCCCTCTGTTATATAGTTCGACCGACAATCACTCTTGCTTTTAGAAGCGGATTCTGTATCGAGTCCTCTGCAAGCCACAGAGGGAATGGAGTGCTGAGATCGAAGCAGTGAGAGAAAAGAAGGAAGAAAAGGTAACAGGAAGTGAACGCCCTCCTCCCTTATCCCCATAGCAACTTCCAAATCAACCACTTGCTATAATGAACTAAGCACTAATGTACTGTGAGTAGGTGGGAATTCAGCCTCCCAGAGCAAACTCAACCGGCCAACAAATCTACTACACATCACCATGTGCATGTCACTCTACATCTCAGCATATCTCTTTAAGAAGATTTGCCATCTTGTCCAGGCTTTTTCTTGTCCATTTTCTACCCTCAGTGCATTCACAGTAATTAGACGTGCGGACCGGTGTGCTTCGTTCCACTCGAAACGATCGACTCTGAAGCCTAGCAATCATTGTGAAGCCTTTCTTATCATTAGTTGTAGGAATCATTGTTTTATTCATTTCAAGTGGCCATAATCTCCCCAGTTGAGGTTCCCAGTCAAGGACAACTCAGCACCGCGCCTAGAGGCAAACACTTGTCACAGGTTGCGTTGCGCCATTTGGGTTCACTTTCTAACTTACAAATCGATTTACGTATAAAACTGCAATAAATGTTTTTCTATTTATTAAAAAAATAAAACTGTCCAATTGAGAAATGGAACCAATCTCCTGATGATCTAAATTACTCTTTCCAAAGAAGGGAAGGTTCACACTTTCCCCTTAAGGGGCCTTTGTTTTGCTTTATTACTCAATGCATTCAAGCGCAGGTATCACATTCGAACCATGGCAGTGTGAACCCCTTATTGTACTGGTTCATACATTCTTCTCCAATCCACAGTGGTCCGGCCTCTTCTGGTTAAAACTTCCACTGCTGGTTGCACAACAGCTAGAGTCTTAGAAAGTGAAGAGATGACAAATGCACCAGACCTAGAGTCCCATCAAAGTGTACATTCTCCCTATATGGGATGGTGCCTTATTTGTAGATGGCGAATCCCTGCATCTTCTTTGCATTGACATTATGACCCCAAAAGCATCAGACCAGCCTTACAAACCCACTATAGAATTCTGACCAGCTACTTATGTACACTGATGAGGTACACAAGGATCACTTGTGATAACTCTTTGGGCTCATCTGGGAAGCACCTTGGTGCTCTCTTTTAAGATCCCCTTGATATGAACCCCCTTCATCACAGAACTTTCTATATGTTGTAGGGGCTATACCTCTTTCCAAGATGTCCGCCAGCATATGTTGTTCCTCACATTAACAATGCTGATGGTGTAATGTAGCTGCCAGAACCTCCATGTCCCGTGACATTCGACCAGGCTTCACCAGCTTTTCACACCTTCACTATGCGGGGACCCTATGTGTCCTATGTTATCTGGAGTTGCCTTTCTGCTCATCACACCGAGGCCCCTCCCAAAGCTCCCTTAATGACACACCTTCCATGCCTCTGACAGTAAATGGTGCATTATCCAGGAACCCAAACCACAACTCCACTGATACACCACTACCATCTGTACAAACTCCTTCTTCACAACCTTCTAGCAAACCCACTCCTTTCAGCATCTGGAAAATGTGTTCACTATCCTCAAACTATGATCGCCATGTTATGAAAACCCATCTTTGATCTATGGTAAACGGCAGCATGACTTTGACTGCTTACACCCTGCAGACAAGGCAAAGACTAATTGGTGTTAACTGCTGAAGCACTAACACCTGTTGAACATGTCCCTACTGTAGGAGAGTAGGGTCTGCTTTCTATGTTCACCCCCACTTTTTGCTTTTGCTTTACTGGTTTTCGACTTAGATGTGGCTGTGGGCCTGCTAATCAGACCCACAGCCCTGCTGTTCTCTCTCTAAATTGATACTATGTACTTTAGGTGCATAACCCATTTGGATAGGGTCACCTTATCGGCCCCTGTACAGTGTACCTTAGGTACCCAGGGCATAGGTGTACCCTAGGCCTACCAGGGGCTGCAGCATGTATTATGCCACCCCTGGCCTGGCCTTCCATTATGACACAACTGGCTGATCACTCAGCTGGGGCAAGGTCGTGTAATCACCCCTTGCTTAGGTGTAGTATTCCTATACCTAGCTTACATATAGACACATGTGTACCTATCAGCCACTCCTATGGCAGGCCTTAACAATCCTGGAGGCAGAGTGCTTGGTAACATGTGAGATGGTGCTCTAGCATGAGCTGAGCCTGTCTGCAGCTTTCGGAACCATGTCCTTATAGCTGTTCTATGATATAGCCTACCATATACTCTTAAAGTGCCTTATAATCTTAAACGGTTATGGTAACTATGGTTTGGCTTTATCAAAACATGTTGTGTAAGGTGTCTAACACTTTGGAATAATACCCCCATCCCATTTCTGGGGATGAGGATATTATCCCTCCCTTCTAGAGAGAGAAGACATGTTGTAACCTACTTACCCGGTTAAAGTTAACCAGAGCCCCAGCATCACAAAATGGATGCTGCTGCCACAGACACGAGTCTGACCTCCTGCTGCTGGGAGTGATCCCGGCAAGGGAGGCTTGGACAATAGGTTTCCTGCCTTGGGAGGTGCGAGCACCACCCCAGACAGGCCTTAGTGTATTGGGGCAGGGAGGGATGAATAGAATGAGACATGCCTGGGGCACACAAGGTGTCCCGTGCATAGTCCAGTTCAAACCGGTGCTGGGGCTCTCCAGCCCCAGTCCTGGCGCGAAACTTGACAAAGGGAAGGGGGTGTAACCACCCCCCTCCCAGGTCCCACCCATAAGGCGTGACCTAGCAGGTAACCCAGCCCCCCAGATTTGGATAAGAGTGGTAGCTGGGCCCCAGGAGATTAGATTATCCTGAACCTGCAACTTGAACAGAAACTCTGGACCTTCGACATTCGACGAAAGAAGAAGACTGAAGAATCTCCCTTGTGGCCAAGGAGTGGCTACCCTGTGCAAACAGGCACCATCAAGAGACTACCCTTTGCTTTGCTAAAGTTCTACGAGGGACCGACTGCAGAGCCCGACCAGAGCCTTGACTTCCAGACTTCTCCGACCCTGATCCACATCCACAGCCGAGCTGAGATCCGTGGAGGCGACGAGAGACGTGGGACCGGCTACCTGGGAAAAGTGGCGAGTATCTTCCAGCGCAGCTTCTGAGGCACCCTCGAAGTTGTGCACCGGGGATTGAGAAGCCCCAACCTCAAGCACCATCTGCACTGAAGATCAGTCCCCCACACTCCACGAGTCCTGTGTGGGGCCCTTCTGCATTTTCCTGCTTGCCGCGCCTGTCCGGTTGCTTGCCCGTTGGCTAGTGGCCTTTGTGACGACGCATCCAGAAATCTTCACTGCTGGTTTGGCTCCTCCAGACTGGCTCCCGCTTCCTTGCAAAAGATAAGTACCCCAGACCTTCCTGGTCTGCACCAGAAGCAAGTCCTCCGTTCTTCGTGGGTTCCGCTTGCCAAGGCTTGGTGAGTCCTAGCCCAGCTTCGACGCCGCCGACAGCAAGAGCCTTTGTGGGACAGCTCGCCTCCTGGTCCTGGTCGTCCTCGACGTTCCCTGGTCCTCGTGGCTGCAGCGACAAGCTTCACGGTCACCTGCAATCTTCACGACATTGCCTGGTTCCTTCCTGGTTCCACGTGGTCACTGGCTAGTGACCTTGACTCTGTCCCTTCTGCTTGCAGGTCTCCTCTCTTCTTGATCCCAGCCTTGGGATCCACCGGACACTCTTCACTGACTGCCTGTCAGCAACTTTCCTTCAGGCATCCATAGACGTCCACGACGAAAACCGACGCAAGTTCACACCTATGCACCCGCAGTCCGTGGGCTAGGTAACTTGGGTACTTCGGTGCTCACAAGGGTAGTGACTATCCTAGGGTCTAGTTTCCGAGTCTCGACTCTCTAGCTGCTTTAGTAGTGTCCTTAAACTGTTAATTTCTAACTGCTAGTAATTCTATCGACTTTTACGCATTACGCGTGAGTGTTTCCACTCTGCACCTGAATCCCGTGGGCCTCCCACTTCCTAACTATTGCTAGTACAGTGTAGCCCCAGCGATTCCCTAGGCCTAGGCCTATCCTATTTCCGTGACAGTGGTCCTTATACCACTTACTTAGTATATGGTTTGCGTGGCCCCTAGGGCCTAACTGTATTACTTACCTGTGTGACTTAATGTATGCTTAAATAAGACTGTGTTGTACTTACCTCTAATCTCATAAAGAGTGCTGAGGTATATTTTATATATATATCTGTTGTGGTGTCCTTTCATTTGGTATTCAAGGGATTATATATGGTATCACAGCTGGCTTCACATGCCATTCAGAGTTTAGCCTAAGACTGCTCTTGTCCATGCTACCACTAGGATAGCTGGTCTATAAGGTTGACTTTACAACCAATCACCATAAGGGTTGTTTGGACTGATATAAGGTGTACACTAGAACTAGTGACATCATACATCAGACCAACTTCTCACACCTACACTCTAGGCGTGTCCAGTTCTCAGGAGATGTCCATTTCTTCCCCAAAAGTGAAGACTACCCAGAGTTCCAACTAAGCTCATGCTTTGTCACGTCCGATTGGCTTCACCCCATTTTACACTTTTATGTGACTGCTTAGTGAAATGGTTGTGAGACCTTTACACCAATTGAACTCTTTTTCACGCGAGATTTGTATCACTTTTCAGTTCAAAGTTGTGTGTGGTACAGGTCACTCTGCTTTACTGTTAGTTGTAGTGGTGATCATTTTTGGGGTGTTTGTTCTGTCCCTTTGTGTTGATCATACATGCCACCACTTCCAATTTAGACGTGAGACCCCTTGTTAATTATAATTATTAATATTTTACCATTTTAGCCCTTAAAATTTCCACTGCTACATTGGAAATTCCTTATAGAATTCAAGTCCCCTAATTTTGTTCTCAAAATCTTCCTCTTAGGTGTTCCAAGATGTTGGAGAATAGACTCATGCCCCTTGTTTTCATGTTTGCATGTGGCACCTCGTATCTTACTAGCGCTCATGTTGCAGACATTGACTCTAACATGCATGCCCAACTTTACTTAGTTGCACTGGAAGACAAAGCTGTCATTTACTCATGCAACACACTCCCTCTGATTCTCGCAGCACTCACATAACTCACTGTGTGTGGGGGGGGTCATGTTTACCATGGTGTCTATGGGTGATTTGCATTTGTGGGGACAATGGGGCATGGCACATTTTTCTCAAAGATGCCGATTGATGATATGTTGCCAGATTAGACCACTGCAGGCTTCGGATACTATCATGATGGTCTCATCAAGAGGGCTTAAACCAATCCATCATGGTGTATGTACTGCGTGCCTCACAGTGGCGGCTGCCAGCTGGGATAAGTGGTGAGGCAACGCGAGAGACAATAAAAAGTACGTTCAAAATAAAACTTACCTGCCGCCTTGGTGCTTTTCTCCCGATCTCAGGCTCCCAGACTCCCCTGCACCAATCCATATGCTGCTCTCATACTGGTAATAGTATTACCCAGCATGAGAGCAGCTCTGGGATTGGCTAAAGTGGGCTGGTTTTAAAGGTACTGGGAGCCTGTGTCTGGAGAACAGAGCCTGTGCCTGCTGTATCTGCATGTAATAGCCTGGAGATATCTAAGTGCGCAAGACGGTTTGGCCAACAATTGTGAGGAGCATCCTTCTCTGACCTTTTTTACCATCTGGACAGACCATGTGGCTCGTGTAAAGGTTTACCTTTACTTCCACACATTTGAGGATCAACCCCTGGGACAAGCTTGACTTTATTCTGATTTCTTCTATTTTGCCATCGATGTACGATATTTGGTATGATTTGATAATTTTATATTTATCTCTGAAATGTAATCCATTACACTTGTTGACTCCAGCATCCCCAAACACCTTTGCACGCTGTATGTTGATCTCACTTCAGTTGGCTCCCCATAAGGAAAGCTAAGCGTGAGTCAAGGAGCCTTAGTCCACCTCAACCTGTGAATAACTGGATTTACAGGGTATGCAGGCTTAGCTCACATCTACTCTAATAGCTTCCCCAGAGAAATGGAATCCACCCCAAGAAATGGAATCCACCCAAGCCTCGAGAGCAGAGTAACAGAAGTCTCTCTCCAAGCCCTGAACGTCCACAAATACTGATGCTTCATAAGCAGCAAACCTAGACCTGACTACATGAGGATGGGCTCCTTCTGCCGACAGAATATTTATAGTTCAGTTCTAAACAACAGAAACACAACCACGTACAGTGTCAACAGACAACTTCATCTCCAGTCAACAAGTATCCCAGAACTGTAAACGTACCCAGATTCTGAAAGCGCTACAGGACCTTAGAAATGGTAGGGAAGCATATTACAAGTATACTTAGCATAAGGTACTACCGGCCGGTGAAGGAGGGAGGCCGGAACTGCAAATGTTGCATTGATGACCCTAGTCCTGTAAAGAGTAGGTCCGTCTTTAAAAGCTGGGGTTGGTCTAGTCTGGGAATCATTCGGCCTGTACCTGCCCCTTGCTTGAGATTGCAATCTCTACTTGGAAATGGGCAGTTAGTGGCCACAGGGTAGAGTAGTCATCATAGTTCCCATACTTGTTCTATGCACTTCAACCTTTGGGAATTAACACTGGTGTATTGTAAACAGGTTCTGTGCACAAGGCTCTGCTGGAGCATCAGTGATACTACTGCCTGCCAGCAGGGCCCGCCCTATATCGGAATGACCGGGGCAGAGCCCTGGGCGGAACGAAAATGTGTTTTTTGTTGTGGGGGAGAGTGTTGTTGTGGTGTGACAGCAGGAGGTTGAGGAAGATGGGAGGAGGGTAGGGTATAAATTGTAAAAAAAAATAAGTGCCAGGGCTCTTGTCAGGAGGCCACTGCAGCTTGCGCCACACATTTCCCCTGACATGCTGCAAATGATAGAAACAACACAACTACTAACCATCACACTCCTGCAAGAGTGACAATTCAGACTATTCCAGGCCCCCAAAGCTATAAGAATGGCTTGGGTAGCAGCTAATAGTTATTTTTAATGTAAATTGAATTCATAATTAACTGTTGTTGTGGTCATTTCCAAATTAGATAGACAGTGCCACCTTGTGGCTGACAGTCACAAGTGCCCACGTTGACAATCAGTGCCGAGCTCGGGAAAACCACTGCTGAAATTAAGCTCTGTCAGGGAGTTGATGGGGTGCTAACAATTACACTGAGGTACATTAAGTGCTGATTGCAAAGTCTCTAACGGACTGATTAAGACGACCAAATGGGATGGATGAGCTGCTGTTTGCATAAAATTATGCCAGCCAGCTTCCTACTGCGCTCTTTGGAATATTCATTTGGCGCCCCGGACTTGGGCCCAGCTCGCCGGCCTTCCCTGCTGCCAGGGAAAAAGGGGACAGGGCAAGGAGTCGTCAAATGGTCAATGCCAAGAGCCGAAGAGCTGCCTGCAGTGGCCGTGTTTTGTACAGCTCTTTGAGCCAGTCGGTCGCCTGCGGTCACTGTGTGGAATTAAGGGTGTTTATTCAGTGCCTTTGAGCGGTACCGGATAAGCAGACTGGTGTTTGATTTATGTTTTTTTGCGTTTGTTCCAGACTCACTCGTCGCATGCCACCTGGAACGAGGAGCGCATGCGCCCCCTTCCCCCACCGCCTGCCTTTGGTTGTTGACGAACGTTTTCCCGCGCAGGGGAGATGCGTGCTCGGGCCACGGCGGGGAGCTGGCACGCTGCACATTGTGCAGGCTCCGCGGCCCCCGCTGCGCTGACTGCCAGCTGACTTATCTGATTTTTCTTCCGTTTATCCCACACGGCCTACCTGCCAATCACAAGTGAATGAGCGCAGACGCATCTCCAGCCCCACAGGCCGTCAAAGACGCCGCGCTGCACTGATCCTCTCTGTCGCTGCCGCAGTGACAGCAGTTTGAGCTGTGGGGGCCGGTGCACTCCCTTTCTCCCGGAGGATTTGAAGGGGTGGGAAGATTGTTGTGGTGACTGTGCTGAGTACACCTTATTTGTATTGTATTTCCGGCTGGCTCTTTGTTAGGACGAAACTCCTCGGCGTGGCTTGGTGAAGCTCTGCCGCCATGACCTTGTTACTCTGGGCGGGAAGTCCTGTGTTTTTATTCCAGTGACCTTGGGCATCAGCAAGTCCACTGGAAGTTAGCCATGTTGTACCTGTGCTTTGTCGACCTAAGGGCTATGATCTTATGATATCAGAGAGGCACCCAAAGCTACGCCCATTCTGCGAAAACGTCTACCACCATTCTCAGCCTGGGCTAGGTGGTGAGTCTGGTGACTGACGGCGGAGTCAGGGGGATTCTGATGCAGGAGCACGGGTCATTTTACCTGTACCCCTGCAGAGACTCCTCCCTCCAGTGTTCTACTTGTCAACCGTGCATTTGGCAGGGCTCCCCACTTTTTACCTCTATTTGTCCACCTGTCAAACAGAAGTGCCTCTATAGACTTTAATAGGGTCACCCGCTTTTAAAACCGATATTGCCCCCCAGAATGTTGGTTCTCCTTTCAACTTAATGAGATCACCTATGAAACGCCTGACTTTACCTGCATGTTTGAGCCCGCGCGCATTATAGGCCCATGCAATCCCCATAACTGTGACCCTTTACTTTTAAACATGCATGGGACATGATGAAGGATGTATGTTGTGTGTTTCTAAAATTTCTGGTTCACAGTTGGATTGCTAGTTGGTGAGGGTCAATGTGTGTCTTGTGGTTTCCTTTGTGTCAGACTGGTGACGTCAATCTCGGCTTACAAACGTATCCCCCCACCCCCTGAAGACTCACAGAGGGAAATCCCTGTTTAAATAGAACAAATCTAATACCTTCCATGGTAAGGCTAGGAGAAGTGAACCTTGATTACAGGAAGTGCCTGACCTCTTTAATTCGGTGAATGCACATTGACCTCCAACAATGTAAAATGAGACTTGGAAAACATTATTGGAAGCTCTGCAAAGTTGAATTAAGCTTCAGCCAGGCTGCTGGTCGCTATGGACAGGCAGTTAGATAGGAAACTAAAAGCTGCCGCGATGCTGCCAGGTAGAAGACACAGATCAGCCTAACATCACCATCCCAGTGGCAGGATAGACAGTGGCTTCTGAAGACTTCCCCTAAGGTGGCAGTGGTCAGAAGGTCTGCCAGGGGCGCAGCACCCAGAAGGGTTGAGTTCTTAGGTGAGGCATGGTCACCTGCTGTTTCCTCATTATTAGCAAATAAGAGAACAAGTGCAAACCTACTGCCCAAATCTATGGAAAAAGCTCTCTAGGCAATATATGGGTAATTTTAAAAAGGTCTCTGGAAGATCTAAAATTGCATAAGTACCATCGACACCCCTCCAGTTCATGCCATGCACACCATACCTTCACAGTCTTGTGATCCGCCCAAACACAGCTCTCAAGCAGGACAGAAACCACCAGGTAACAGTTAACTCTACACCAAGATCTGCTTCGTAGCGCGGCAGCTCAGTGACTTTTTCAGTAGCCATGGAAGTATCTCTTCCTAAAGCAAGCCATCAACCTCCTGAGTTAAAGATGCAAGTGCCTTGTGAAGAGCCGCAAAGGACAGCACTGCATCTCAAGTGGTCCAGCTCATGTCACTGGTGAGCAGACGGTATCCTAGAGACATTGGCATAGATACAGGAAGGGCCTATCACAGATAGGCAACTCTTGGATGTTACATGAGAGGGCCTTTACACGCAGTTCGAGTCACTGTGAGGAAGACTGGCACAGAGGAGGTTAAGGAGTGGCTAGAGGCTTAACACACTTTAGATGAACTTCCAAAACACTACAAATTCAGTTATTCAAAAAGAGAGAAAGGCCAAAGGTATCCCGATGAACCCCCCGCTCACCACCGAGGTGGCTAGGCTGGGCCCGAGGCGTATCCTTGCCAGAGGTGCTGGACTATGCCGGAACCAGCACTCACAATACATTATAATGAAGAGAACAAACACTTATGGTCCACGCAAAGGTTAAACCAGGATCAACTTGTTAGCAATAACATTTTGGAGAAGAAAATATGAAGAACATTGATAAAAACGGACATAATTATTAGAGCAAAAATATCTGAAAAGCCGGATTAGGTTAAACAAAAGAAAGGTCACAGTGGAGATAGTTTACAAAATGTCAGAGAACACATGTGTCGGCAATGCATATAAACCTATGACAACACCAGATAGCAAATGCGATGAATGACTGTGATTTAATCAATTAAACAAGTTTTTAGTCAAAGGATCAACAATTCAGATGACAGAATATATGTAAACATCAACATTTTGGTTAATACAGGTGCAGATTGGGTGACGGGTGCAAAAATTGGGATCAGTGCAAGTGATGTGCAAGGGTAAGGTAGTGCATATAGGTACATCCACAATAGATTTAGGGACCTATCCTGCCAGACTTCTGGCAAATCAAACGAATGCAATAACATAAACACAAAAAACAGTTATCGAATCACTGTCAATCCAGTTTGTTGTGGAGGAAAAAGAAAAAGTAGACGTTTCGACCCTTGTTGGGACCAGCAAAGTGAATGTCTTGGAAGCGGGGTCTTCTTCAGGACCAAGGGATAGAAGGGGGTGGGGGGTTGCGCACCAGCATCAGCAGGAGACTTTCGAGCTGGAGGATGAGAGTGTGGGCCTGCGTGGCTCCATTGGGGATTGAGTCGTACACCATAGAAGATAAATAGCTATGGACGTCTGATCAATCAGTAGGAAAAGCAAAAAGGTTCAAACGTAACCTATGGTTCTGGGGAAGCGTCAAAACATCTGACAGCTTTGGTTGCAATCTTTGTTTTTCCTTTGCAAAGGCCAAATAGAATTTTAACATAATAAAACATTATTAATTTATACTTTTTAAAGAAGATGCTGGGCAATGCACTGCGCCTTTTCGTAGGTTATGGGGACTTGTTGTTTTATAATGATTGCTAACTGGAAATTTCCTTTACCCTTTAGTGCTTGGAAATTAATCTAATGAGCGACTGGGAGGATACAAATTTGCGAGGGCTGGGATTTTACGATTTAAAGATTTAGGATGTGGTAGACTGGCTGCTGAACATTTAAAGACTCCTAGGTACAGTCCTTGCATGTAGTCCAGATAATAGTGCAAGACCGGCTGTGGTTTGAAATCTGTCTCTAGCACTATTCCTAACATTTCTACTCCATCCATAGAAGAGGGATGCCTGGCCCATGTACTTGCTTCCATTGTGCATCTATGTACCTCCATGTACTTGGATCTGTGTGTCTGTTACTTTTCTCCTAAAAAAGCATATCCAATGCACTGCCCTATTTCTCATCCTGTATCTCTATCAATATCTTTAATCTACATATACTTACCTCCTTTATGCTTCTATATACTTTCAATGTACTTATGGATCTATATATTTATCACTTTCTTCTAATTTAGCATTTCCAATGCACTACCCTATTTCTCAGCCTATACTTCTCTCAATATATCTTCTAGCCCAACTTTCTCACTCATCTCAAACTTCTTTCTACTACTCTTTCCAATGCACTACTCTATCTCTCACCCTATACATATATCAATATATCCTCTACATCCACGCCCTCATTTATCCCATACCACTACTATGATCACCAAAATAACCCTTTCTAGACTCTCTCCTACTCTACCCCTCCTTGCATCATCTGAAACCTCTTTCACTATACCGACCCCCCAAAAAGAACCTTTCTAAACTCTTCCGTCTGACTCTTCCCCTCCAAAAACCCTCGACTATCCTTTTCAATCAAAATAACAGACTAACATGTTCACTTCTGAAATTCCATATTCCACTATACTAATTCACCACTAATCCTTTATGGGTTCCAGAGTAGCGTGGTACTCGTCAGTAAAGCGTTTCATCACCCCATCAGGCTTACAAGCGCTCTATAAATGCACATCATTTTCCCTTTTCTACCCCTCCCCAACCCTTCTCAATTCAAATAACTGACTAGCATATCCACCACTCAAATTAATTTCATGTTTCACCATACTAATTCAACACTAATCCTTATGGGTTCCAGAGTAGCGTGCTACTCACCAAAGAAACGCTTCAAAACGCCATCAGGGGTAGCAAGGGCTATATAAATACAAACCTCTTTCCCTCTTCTATCACGCCACCTACCCTTCTCTATCCAAATAACTCAATAACATAGCCACCACTCAAGTTACTTTATATGTCACTATACTAATTTTCAATACTAATCCTTTATGGGTTCCGGAGTAGCGTGCTACTCGCCAGAAAAGCGCTTCAACACCCATCAGGGGTACCAGGTGCTATATGAATACAAACCTTTCTTCCCCTTCTATCCCTCTGCTATCCTTCTCACTCCAAATACCTGACTAATATCCACCGCTAAAATTACTTTCATATTTCACCTTACTAATTCTCCACTAATCCTTTATGGGTTTCCAGAGTAGCGTGCTTCAACACCCTATAAGGGGTAACAAGCGCTATATAAATACAAACCTTTTTTCCTCTTCTATCCTTCTGCTGTCCTTCCAAATCCAAATAACTGACTAACCTATCCACCACTTAAAATTTACTTGCATGTTTCACTATACTAATTCAACACTAATTTTCAATAGGCTCTGGAGTAGCGTGCTACTCGCCGAAAAAGCGCTTTGACACCTCGTCAAGGGTAGTAAGCGCTATACAAATGCAATTACAATACAATATAATGTAATCAAGTGTTAAACTGGCACTAATGAGGTACTTTTTGCTCAGACGCTAATGAGGTGAAATAAAATGACAAAATACATCAATAATTGTCCCAAAGAATAGTATGTTGCTAATTGTGCTTTTTCCTGCTGTGAAATTTAGTCAACACTGCTACATAATTTGGTCTTTGCTGCTTAATTTCAATGGCCCTTACTACAGGCATTGGACAGCTCTTCTGCTGGTCTCCACAAGAGACGTGTGAGGCTGGGTGGAGACCACTTTGGTTGTCACACAGTTCAGAGGGAATCTGTAACACAGCTAACACATCCGCTTGTTCGGGGCTTCCAGGCACTTGGTCTCACGGCATGGAACTCTAAGGTCTCCATCAACAGCTTAGAGATCAGTTATTTTCAGATGGTGTCACGGTACTGGTTGACTAATTTTGCAAATATTATTTAGCCCAGGTCCATCTTTAGCGCTGGTGGCGCCTTGTTCAATAGTTTGGTTTTGGCATCTACCCACTGACGACCTTCCCCACGGATTCCCTCACTACTACTCTCCAAGTGTGCCACCGATCTCTCCAAAGCCCCTCTCTCACATGCATTTTCTTTGCTTTATAGCATTACTCCTACCAGTGTAGGGTGTAACAGTACTTTACAGAACACACATTATACAGGGACAATGAATCGTATGTGGGTAAATCAGTTAATAGGAAATATTACAAAAGACAATGAGCATTTCAAAGGTGTACGAATCACATGCCATCCAAAATAGTAGGCAGTATATGTTAAGGGTGTTTTGTCTGGAGAAGCAGAAACTCAGGATTTAAAACATACTACAAAGGATGGAGTTGGCTTTACTTACAAGACAAACCCATTTTGGCAACATTAGGATAATGAAAGACTGCGGAACAAATATCACTTTCTTACCTATACCATGCAGTTTGCATGCTGCTCTTTAATGACAGTTCAAGTCACTGTGTTATGTTAGGATTGCAATTTATGAACAGCAAGTAACAAAATGATCTCTGTGACTAAAGCAGTAACCCACTGAGCTATCCACTTAAAATACAGTTCTGTGATCTGCATGGTACACGTTCTTTGCAGGAGGCATATTAACCCTCTACTCTACATTATGATGAATCAAAACTGCCAGTAGACAAAACTTTGATCTCTCTCCAGGGGAACATTAATCACAGAGTAATCTTGACATTTTTATTGTTGCCTGAAAACTGCTGGACACAAAAGGAACTTGCAGCAGATGCTTTTAAACTCATAAGTTATTTCTATACACAGCACCGCCAGCTGCATCAGTCGTGGTGCCCTAAAGCCAGCCATGATTCAGCCTACCATGAGCCTAGGCAAAGGGAGGCAGGGAGGTAGGTTATCTTAAAGGTGCTGAAAGGTGGTGCTGAACATGCTGGAGCTTGTAAGGAAATACTAATTCCTGACTGATTGGGAGCTAAAGGCCCATTGAATGTTCAATAAGGGTTTTATTTGGGCTTTGCACCAATCCACATTTTGCAGCAGAGTAACTTTGGAAAACACCTGTAGGAATGGACCTACTGGCCTCCCAAATCACATACTATACATAAGGATTGCAAGACACATCCAGATGCTTGGGCAAACCTACTCCCTGGCTTCTCCACCTCTACGCTCGGGCCCTCATTTATGAAAAGTGACGCATCGCTGCGTGAAAACAGTGATGCGTCACTTTTCATTGCGCCCTCCTTGCGACACCAATGATGCGTCATATTTACAGTATGACTCATCATGTCGCAAGGAGTTACAGATACGTCAATATTTCTGACGTATCTGTAGGCGCAAAAATGACACATTGCTGGAGTGTGACACAAAAGTGATGCAACTCCAGCATTGGGGCATTTCACATGGGCAAGTCCCATTACAAATGTGCATGCGTCAGTCTTATGCCTGCTGTGAAGCAGGGGTAAGAAATTTACGCATTTGCATCCTAGAAGAAGCGCAGTGAAATCTCATAGATTTCACTGCGTCACTTCTATGAGGCTTACTTGCGTCAGAACGCCCACCCTGCATACATTATACCTGGCGCAGGTATAATGTGGCGCAGGGGTTTACAAAGTGAAGCATCTACCTAGATGCGCCACTTTGTAAATATGACGCATCATGGCGCATTTTTTACGCCGCTGGTACGTCACAGAAAGTGACGCGCCGGCGGCACAAAAGTGACGCAAGGGCTCATAAATAAGCCCCTCAGTTCCTTTAAACCATTTAACATCTAAATGAACTGGGTTACACTGGGGCAGCATTTTTGCTTCATCTCTACTCTGGGAAACAAAGGCCTAGACTCACTCTGCACTATAAGAAGCAAACAACACTGCAGTTGCTATAAAAGAGGGTTTATTAAATATCAGTGAATCTGCTTGCAAGATAATTTACAAATAGTGGGAAAGTAGGACATATTGCAGTTGCTGGAAAATGCTTCTGTAGTTACACGCGAGTTTTAAAATACCTTTAAAGTCGCAATATAAATAGAAGAGTGTTATCAGAAATTCTCTCCTACCTTATAAAACATCTGGTTTATGCTACACAGCGCTCTTAGAAATATAGCGGTCCATATGAGTTATTATGGTTCCCAGCCTGACCTGGAGGATTCAAGCTTGTGCTATCAGTAAACAACGAAGGGGCACATTGTTTACACCCTTGAGTAACGCTACGGTGGACTCTCTAGAGCACATTGGGGAAAAACAAGCACTGGCAAAGGCAAATGGTTTGGCCTTGGCAAGTGTCCAATTTTTTAAAAATATATTTTTGCAAACATATGCAATAGACGAAAAAATAGAGAAAGGCCCTTACTGCCTAGCCACCCCAGTCCCTCGAACTGAAGTGCATTCTTTTTTTCAGGAGGATGTGCATATGTGCTCAGGCAAAATGATGTCCCTCACAGTGCAAGACATGGATGACATGGGCTGACCTATTGCTCCATGCTGGATGCTGTGGTGGGGAAGCAAAATGTGAATGACGCTTGAACAGACTACTGGATGAATAGGGCTGACCCAAAGCCGTTTTGTATATATATGTGTGTATTTTTTTTATTGTTTTGGGACATGAGGCCAGCTATACAACTAAAACACTCTCTTAGCCAGACCTAAAAAGGTACATTGCGGTGCAGAATCAAGCCGCGGACCCACTTTAACAATGCATTGCATTGTTTTTCTTACGAGGACTGTGCGGTGCCCACAATAGGATGACTTGTGAAACTCTTGGTGGGGGTCCATTCAAGGGCGTAGCGCAAGCTCCTATGGTGCAGCAGGCCCCAGCCCTTCAGGAACCCACCAACCCTTCAGGGGGCTTCGATTCAGCCTAAAGCTAATGAATATCTGTGAGATATCAGAGACTAAAGGGCAGTGGCGGCTGCTGGGGCATTAATGTGGTGAGGCAGCACGGGGAGGCAGCGCAGGGGGGCAGCACGGGGGGCAGCGCGGGGAAAGGAATTTTAAAAATGCTTACCTGCCATCTGCAGCGTCAGTGCTCTCCTGGCCTCTGCTCCTTGACTACCATCATGTCAATGGCTCCCCTACGCCAATCCAGATGCTGGTCTCATGTTGGTATTACCCAGCATGAGTGCAGTGCTGTGATTGGTGTGAACAGCCTAGTTAGGTGCTTACTAAGGGAATACGACCCTGTGCTTTCTTTCTACTCAGCTGTACAGCAGAGCTCTTGAGGAGAGATCGAAGAGCGCTTGACGGTTTGGCCAACCTCAGACGGCCGACCAAACTGTCATGCACACTTGAAGCAGTGCCACCACTCCCCCTCCTTCCTGCAGCTGTGTCTTGTCAGAATGGATGGCCCCGCTCTCAGCTCAGCTGCAGGAAGTGAGTGAGGAAAAATAAAATGATAATAACCTTTGCTAATATCATTTTATTTTCATTATTCACTGCTGAAAAGCAGTGGGGCGATGCTCCTCCACCTTAGGAGAGAAGCCACAACTGTTTAAGGGCCCCCCTTCTGCAAGGGGCCCATCATTTCCCACTATACCACTGGGTCTGTTAACTACCACTCACCCCTACTCTCAAACACCCACAGATGCAAAGCTCCCAGGTCGGACTGGGGCAGAAAATAGGCACAGACACCAAAATAAAAGTGTTCCATGTTCATCTCCTTGTATTTGTCATGTTCGCCCTAAGTTGGCAGGGTATGCCCAGACGTGGGTCCCTTGCTCACTTTGCCACTGGATTCAGGCGAGGCTGGCTGTTGAGGGGTGTTACCCTCCAGGGAAGACAGGGCTTGGCAGTTCGGGCTGGACTGTTCCCATGAGGCACATGGCCAAGACTGATTTGCATATAGTTGTGTCTGAACTGAGGTGGCAAAGTGAGCTAAAGAATGATGATGGATTTAACCCAGATCTGTGACTGGGGGTGAGTGTCTGAAAAGTTTCAGCACTCCGTCCATCATCTCCTTGTGTTAGTCTTGTTCGCCCTAAGTTGGCAGGGTATATCCAGACGTGGGTATATCCAGACGTGGGTCCCTTGCGCACTTTGCCACTGGATTCAAGCGATGTTGGCTGATGAGGGGTGTTACCCAAAAACCGGTCTCAGTATGCTTGTTTCCGGTCTAGGGAAGGCATGGCTTGGCAGTTCGGGCTGGACTGTTCCCATGAAGCACAGGGTCAAGACTGATTTGCATATATCTAGGTCTGAACTGTGGTGGATGATGGATTCAACCCAGATCTGTGACTGGGGGGGTGGGGGGAGTGTCTGAAAAAGTTTCAGCGCTGCGTCCATCATCTCCTTGTGTTTGTCTAGTGAAAAATAGTGGCCAATATTTGTACATCTAGTAGCTCCGCCTGGATGGTCCTTGAGGTTGAGCTGGATGGTCCTTGAGGTTGAGCTGGATGGTCCATGAGGTTGAGCTGGATGGTCCTTGAGGTTGAGCTGGATGGTCCTTGAGGTTGAGCTGGATGGTCCTTGAGGTTGAGCTGGATGGTCCTTGAGGTTGAGCTGGATGGTCCTTGAGGTTGAGCTGGATGGGCCTTGAGGTTAAGCTGGATGGTCCTTGAGGTTGAGCTGGATGGTCCTTGAGGTTGAGGAATGAGGAACCGCACTCGCTGTGGGCAGTGTGCACATCCACATACTGGCCCACATACAGCCACAAAAAAAGTCTCACACACCCTCCTGCCAAACTGGACCTTCGGGCACTGCCAGATTGACCTATAGGCCAGCCCGATCCTGCCCAGCTCAATGTTAACAGTTTATTACCATCTCGGACTCGGTAGTGGCTAGCTCCTCATTTCCCCAGACACACTGGTTGTTCTGTGGCGGTGTGACCCCAGGAGACTCAGATGCATGAGTTGTTTTCATGAAGGCTGTTTCCTCAAAGCCTCCAGATGCACCGGTTGATCTCTGGCAGTGGTTGCATACTATTGTTCACAGACTCATAGCGAGGACTCAGGGAGGAAGTTGTTTCCCAGCGCCTTGTCTTCCGGTGCACAGATTGACCTTGGGTAAAGATTAGAGCTGTGCACTCAGATGCCAAGGCTCAGGGGCGTAAGTGTAGGCCCTTGAAGCCCCTGCGGCGCAGGGGGTGGGGGCGGAAAGCTCCAGGGGGACCCCAACCCTTCAAGGAGGACCCCTTATTTACCCCAAGATCAATGAATATCTATTAGATATATGAGAGGCAGGGGACCCTCATAACAACACGAAGGTGTTACCCCACTGCCAAGGCTCTTACGCTTTCCCTTCACATGCACGGGTTGCCCCCGTCAGGAGGTTGTTCCCGCAGCACCTTCAGACGCACAGGTTGATCGTCGGCGGGAGTAGAGCCTTCAAACGCACGGATTGATCTCAGGCAGGGTCCCCCAGCGCCCAGGCCAATCTCTAGCAGCCGGTTGTTCCGGTTGGTGACAGCACCGGGCTCAGAAGACGGATGGGCGCCAGGCCGGGCCCTCTCCAATAACATCAAATCACTGATTCAGCAAAGCCTGCCCGCGGGGTGAGAGGGACGGGAGGAGGGGGGAGCGGGACACGGCGACCTGGCACCAGCCGCGCTGCACTTACCGCTCCACCTCCACTCCGGCACTTCCTCAGGATGAAAGGCAGACACAGAGGGGGAGGGAGGGGAGAGACGAGCAGAGCAGAGAGCCATAAAAAGAGAGAAAGGGGCAGAGCAGGAGGAGAGAGAGGGAAAAGAATGGGGGAAGCCAGCAGGGCGCAAGGAGGCGGATGAAGGGTTGGAGAAGCTATAGAACGAGTATTGAGGCAGGAAAAAGGGAAAGGACAAGAGAAGGACATTTAAGAGAGAGAAGCAGAGGAGACCGAAGAGGATGGAGGGCTTAAAAAGAGGGAGGAAGGAGAGGTATGGGGAAGAAGGAAGGAGTCCAAAGGAAAAGGAAGGGAAGGAAATAACAGGGGTGTAAAGGTGGGCGACAATTATACGGAGAGCCGAGCCAGGGGTCTGGCTTGGCTCTGAGAGCCCGAGCACAAGCCAAGCCATCAAAATATTAGCAATAAAAGCCATTTAAACAGATAATAAAGGCCTTTCAGATAAAACATAAAAAAATGTGATTCTTTGTAATGAAGGTGCGTTTCACTTTAGTACATCAGATTATATTATATCACTGCATTGAGTGTCATTTATTGGAGGTGAAGTACAGATACAGATGAAGTAGAAACATTGTAAATGTTATTTATATAGCACCTGCTACCCTTGATGAGCACGGAGGTGCTTTGCGGTTAGCAGCACACTACTCCGGAACCCAAGATAAGGTGTAAATAGTTAATAGAGTAGTCCACCCTGCTGCAGAGTATGGTCCTCCCATGCTACATAATTCCAGTGGTCCTTGTTATAGGGTTGGGAAGAGCAGTATAGACTGAGGAAGGGAGGAGAGGCAAGTGGAGAAAAAAAGGGGAGAAAACAGCAAGAGGACCAATAGGAAGAAGGACGAAGGAAGAGAAGTATAGGGAGAGAAAGAGGTAGAGTAGGAAAGACACCCAAAAATAGAACAGAAAAGGAAGGGGAAAGAAGGTGAAGGAAAAACAGTGAAGAATGGAGAGCAGTGGGTAGGCCAGGGAATAAGGGGAAAGTGAGATGGAGAGGTCAGGAATATAGGAGAGATAAAAGCAGGAGCGGCCCGTGCAGGTAAGAGTGGTTGGGCGGGGGGAGGGGCAGGGTGCAGGGGAGTCGACAGACAATGAGGTAAATGTAAATAAAAAAAAAGAAAACCACATATCTTGCGCTTGCCGGATCACCAAGACAGCGATGAGGTGAGCGCAAGGTAAGTTGTTATCAGCTTTTTAAATTTAATTTTATCTCGTCTTCCTTTTTTTTTTTTTTACATTTTCAATAGATTTATTGAACCAACGTTATTCTTGTATAGAATACACGTGCTGCAGTGATAAATAAACAGAAGCAGCTAAAAGTGATTAGAAAGCACCAAAAGTGTGAATAGTAGATATAGTTCTAACATGGTGATTAAACAATGTATACATGCAGACATATAAAACAAGGCAGTAATCGAAAATACTCCTACTATGCGGACCCAAGTGTACCTAGAGTGTATGCAGGTGTAGAGCCAAGAATCCCTCAAGGGACGATTCATCCCAATTACCTTGTGGGAGAGAATGAAGGACCCCGTCTTGGTCACAAACTGGACTCCCCTCACAAGATGTCAGACTGCTGCATGGTGAATTCTCAGCATGCAAGGACCTCTGGTGTCAGCTGGAGTGCCTACTCTGCTAATCTATTGGGAATGTCATCTTTTATAATAGAAAGCAACCTCGCAGTGTGCGTATAGATTAGTGATATTATGGATATGTAGATAGCCCTGTCGCCCCGTGGATAAAGATAGAGATGACCTTTGTACATAGTGCAAAAAGAGACCTTGTACATGATGTTCAGGGCATTGTGATAATGTTGTGCGAAGCTAGATGTGTAAATATGTTTAGTTTCAGGAAAACTAAACCAACATTCCTGTGCACGCAAAGATGTGCAAAAGTTTACTGCTGACAAATAGGACAATGTAAGAAATAAGCTGCTTCGTTACATGAGCCTAATTTGGGACTATAACCGGTCCTCCAGGTCCGACCCCTCCTTGCCCTCTTTCCTTCCCATCGGCTGGTGTGCAGAGTGTTACAGTGGCTGATCTTGGCTATACTTCATCTTCACATCTACATATAGCCACTGGGATATATGATGGCCTGGCTGGGCATCTTAGTTTAGTATTGCACCCTCAATTATATCTAGGATGTCATCAGTTGAAAACGTTTGTCACCTTTGTAGGCTTTGGTTCAATATTGGCTTTCTGTTCTTTTTTTCCCCCCAACTCTTTTATTATTAGTTTTACAACATGGTTAATGTTCACATTTATCAAGCAAATAGTGTCATTCTTGGCACAGCCCATCTTCTGCCCTCCCACCACCCCCTCATGCCCACCCTAGCAGATGTACGCATACAGCAGATGGCAGTCTCTAGATAGTCACGTATCAAAGGTTCATGAAATAGGATATTCTTTTTTTTTAAACATACTTTATTGAATTTGACATGAAGTTTCAGGCAGCATCACTGCATTGTGTATCATTTGATCTGGATCATAGATCTCCAGGTCCCTACCCACAGTATACAGAAGTAGGAAAACCTTACCTTTACCTCGTCTTCTTCTGACATCTCCACCCCCCTGCCCATACCTGTACGGGACATTCCTGGATGAAAGACAAAACTATCTAAACAAGCTGACATAAAAAATGAAGGTCAAGTGGAAGTGATGTGGGCGTCTGAGTGGTAAGAGAGATTTGAGGTGTGAGAGGAGAAAGGGAGTGTGAGGTCGAGGAAGAGAGTAGGACGGACAGATAACTCCCGCTTCATGAGTGAGCCTCACATCTCTTAGCACTGTCTCATCTGGCCCGGTTTCACAAAGGAGAGTCACACTTTTCCTGTTAAAACAGAACGATTTGGTGTATATCTTTTCAACCTCAAGCCTGCAGAGCTGAATAGGCTGAGAAGCAGTGAGTGGGAGACAAGGAGATGGAGAGAGAGCAGTGTAATAGGGAGACCCGGAGATCCAGGAGTATTGCTGATAGGGAGACAGCCAAGCTATTTTAAGGATTTATGAATGCCTGGTCATAGGCATACTTTGACCCCTTATGTCTGGACCTTTGCACTTAGAGGCCTATTACGATGTCGGTCGTAAGGCCTCCAACCTGAGGTCAGAGGCTTTATGACCGACATCGTCGGTTTCAATTCCGACCGGTTGATTTTTATTCAGCCAGTCAGAATTGAAACTAGCCGTTCATTCCTGCAGGCTTCCGACGGCTCAAGGAGCCCATCGGACAGTCGGAGCCCCGTAATCCAAATGGATAGCGGTTTACGCCGACCGAATTACGATGCATGGTTTCCAGCAGGGTTTCCATTCCGGCCATTCGGACATGGAAAGCGTGTTTGGGGACCCTTAGCAGGTCCCCCTTTCCTTTGCGGCCTCCGGTTGGTGGCCGCTCCTGTTAATCCCTGCAACCTGTGGCAGGCACCTAGAGGTGCCCGCCACGGGGTGACGGGATTAACGGCACCTCACATTTCCCTATGGGAGCTTGTACTATGGCCGGTTTACAGCAGTAACACATGCTTCCATAGGGAAATGTTGGAATGCGACCATCATAATGAGGCGGTATGGACCACTGACCGGAGGTCGGTTGGTCTCGTTTCCGAGACAGTGTTGGGTGTACGCAAGTCCGCCCGACATCGTAATAGGCCCCTTAATGTTTTGGAATATATGCAGTCTTCTAAAACAGGCACATTTCTCTAAAATGTGAGGTATATTCAGGGCCACTGGAATTGTGCATTTCTGTGACAGTATTGTTTTACTCACAGTTAATGAATTACCATACTAGTCACACTACCCAAAATCTGCTACATATTTTACACTTTCCAATAAAATATTAACTTAGCAAATATCACCCGATGATATTTGCATTCTGGCATTAAAAAGGAAGTTTTTTTTGACATGGTGTTAATATTCAGTGACATGATTCCATAATGGCCACGAAAATGTTATGGTTTTCTATGCAAATTCATGTTTACTTTAAGTGTTCTAAAAGTAAAAAGAAATGTTTCAAGAGAGCACCCTTAGTTTAGAGGAACATAAACAATTTTTTATCTATTTTGATGATCTAATTTGTTGAAGCTTAAGGTGTCTCAGAGTGAAACAGATTCATGATATAGGAAAGTGGAGTATTATGTAGTGAGGCTGGTAAGGCTTCGCTATGCAACACTCTTACAATGCCCCAGGGACAGTCCTTGAATTCACAATAATAAATCCTTAGCTCAGTCCCTGGAGTGTGGCAGAGGGCAGTCAGGCGTTATGGATTTCAGAAGCAAAAATGGATTTTAGAAACAAAAATAAATCAGTGCAAATTAATACTGCTAAACTTTAGCATTGTGGTCAATGATAAAAAGCACTAGTGACAATCGGTCACTTGCAGGTTGAGTTGCGTGGAACCCACTGAGGGTTAAGGTGATGCGGGTCCCAGGACCAAGCCACAACAGTCAATTCAACTTTTCCTGGCTCAAGAGGCCCGGGTGCAGCTTTGTCGTGGCTGTCCTTGGTGTTGAAGTGGAAGCTACGGACGAGCTGGTTTTACTGCTTAGACGGTGCTGGCAGGGAAACATGTGCAAAAAGTTAACAAAGGGGCCACTGAGGTGGAGGATTGTAGATGCTGTGGAGTTCCCTCGTGCGGTGCTGGACTGGCCAAAGCGGGCACCGGGCATTTCCCCAGTGGGCATCCAGGGTGGGGGCCAGTTTTGGCCCCCCAGGGGGACCGTTTTTGTTACCGGGGCCAGTGACAATATCGTCCCCCTGAACACAAGCAGCTGCAGTGTTTTCCAAGTGCACCCCCACCCCACCCCCTTGTGGCCAGTCTGACTCAATTGCCAGGGCCGGTTTGCGTTCCCAGTCCGACCCTGCCCTCTTGTTGTAATGTCGAGTAAAAGGGTTAGTTGCCGGACTGGCCACCAGCAAGGCTTGGCAGCTGTAAGGTAAGCAAGATGTTATTTCAATTGCCGGAAAATGGTAGTCACCTGAAAGTTGCTGGAGGTCAGGACTATGTTTCCTACAATGGACTGGACCATCTACTTTTGGGTGATCCCTCGGAGGGCCCGATATGCAGAAATTGTGTGGTTCTGATATGGTGTTTTTTTCTGCAGAATGCAGGCAACTAGCACCACCAGTCCAAGGGAGTCTGGAGTTTCCTTTGACTCTCACAGGGATCCCTCTGTCTGGAGGAACTGATAGTTGGTCTGGGACGAGTCGCAGTTGTGCAGTATCAGGTTGGCTGCCAAAGGTGCAGAGTATCACACCTTTGTTTTTTGCAGGTCCTGTTGTCCCAGACTCGGGTCTCTTCTGTATGCACTGTTGCAATTCTAATCAGTACTGAGGTTCTGGTGCCAGTGGCACCCCTTAAATCCTAGATTTATGTGAGTTTGGGGTACAAGTGGGCAATGGGCTACTAGTCCCAGCTGCTAATCTGCCACTGAGGTGAGCACATCCAGGGGTGTGTGTCACCTTCTCTACCCACTAACCTCTACAGTGCCACTTTTTAAAATGACAGAAACAGTCCTTTTACTGTATAGTCCAGGTAGCCCACTCTAGGGGGTCTTGCTAGCCTACTGTGGGTGTACACCTCCTGACTACATCATTTTCCCACCTGCCCGGGTGCAAATGTGCCTGGGGGCAGTGGGATGGCTGTTTCCTCCTTTGGGAGGGAGCCTGGATACACATCAGAGGCGGTGCAAGCTTCGAAGCTCACCATCTTGATGTGCCACTTCACTAGTTATCTTGTCAGGGAGGGAGGTGTCACCGGCTTTCCATCCAGGCCATTGTTTCTGACTCCTGGGAGAGTTCACACCTCCTGGTAGGGGGTCAGACTCCTGTCTTAGCTGCAGCAGCTGCTGGCTGCCAGCCAGAGCACAGGAAAGACTGGGGCTACCAGGTGGGCAACCACTAAGGTATCTCCTGGGTGCATGCCACATTGATTCTGGCACAAGAATTGTGTCAGGGGTGATGAGGCAAGTTGTTTGATACCAAACATGACATATTTTGGCGGTACTATAGTGGAGCTGGCAACCTCGACGTTGCCCGGGTGCCATTCCATGTTATCCTATGGACTGCTGATCATTTACAGAAGCCTTTAAAGGAAAAGGGTACTTTAGGGACATATAAGCTTGCACTTATATGTCCTCACCTTTAATATAATGCACTCTGCCTCCTGGGCTTAGGAGGGCTTCCTTAGGGGTGACTGGCATATAATAAAATTAGTGCTTTGACCTTGCCACACATGACGAGGGCAAAGTCGAATTCAAGCAGTTTGCACTGCTCCTGCAGTCTGCAATGGCAGGACTGTTTTTATCTGTTTACTTGGGTCACTCAGGGAGACCCCATGAACTCCCATGCCCTGGGTACACTGGTACCATTTGCCAGGGACTTATAAGGGGGTTAAAGTCCTTGCCAATTGGGGTTACCAATTCACATTTATCACTTGGGCCTGGTTAGCAGCACCCAGTGCAGTTTCAGAGTCATAACCATAAGCATTGGAGCACAAAATGTGGGGGCGGGGGCGACCATACAAAAAAGAGTACTTTCCTACACATGATAAATAACAAGTGTACAACACAGTTCAAGAACACTGTTTCTTTTTGGGAAGAAGTGCTATTAGAGCTCTATTGTGCGAACACACCTTAAATCCAAGGCTGTGGGAATATATATATTTTTTAAAATCTGAGATTCCAAAAATGAAAGCAGCTCAACTTTTATTACAAGACGTGTATACCCAATACCTTGTTTTCTACAAGTGCAACCGTGGATGCTCTTAACTCAAACCAGACTGGAAGGCAGAGAGTCCTGTGCAAAACAAAATTCTTACTTTTTGGTGAATAACTTTTTGAATACGGTCTTACTCCCAAATGACTGGGTTTACACCCGGTAGATCCCCTAATCCTCAATAAAAAAACAATACTCTTTTTGGAGAAAAGGATAACTTGGAGAGTGTCTTTCGCTCCTCCCCTACAGAGTTATGTTTTGGTTTGCAAGAGTGTTAGGAGTCAGACAATCCTGTCAGAGAATTTCTAATTTGCATGTAGCATGTACAGAGCTCTGCCACATATTCCCAAATAAGTATGCACACATAATAATTGGTATTTCATACTTTATGATTATTCACGGTCTCCAAGACACGTGTATTAGAATGATTGTAAGCATGATAAACAGTCCAGCAATAATTCTGCAAATTAAGGCAAAGGTTAAATATGGCCCAAACATATTTAATCACATACAACTACATCCTCAGACTACCTAAGTTATAGACAGCTATCTAACAGCATGGTTGTACCGATTTTACAGTATATGTCAAGTTATACATTGGCTCCCTACATACCTTATTGTGCCTTCAAGCTTGAAGTCAGAACCCCTTAATTTAGAAAACTCTCACCCCTTCACCAGTAGCTTATATATTTTTCTTACAGATGGTGTTCTTTGGAACAAGGGGGCATATTATCAAGCCAGGCGATAAAATTATCGCCGCTTTAGCGCCAGAAAACTGCCGCTAAAACGGCGATAATGGACTTGATAATATGCTCTATGGAATTCCAATTGAAGCCCATGTTAAATGTGAAGGTCGTCTAACATGGGCTTCAATTGGAATTCCATAGAGCATATTATCAAGCCCATTATCGCCGCTTTAGCGACAGTTTTCTGCCGCTAAAGCGGCGATAATTTTATCGCCTGGCTTGATAATATGCCCCAAGGAGCGGTAGCCTCAAGTTCAGCTCCTGTATCATTATTACACTGGATATTTGCACAATGCTTATTGTTCAAATTTTACGTATAAGGTCATTGTTACTTTTCTTCCTTCTTCCTACGAGACCGACCATGCAGGGCCATCTTCCTTTCTAGCCCTATTTCAGCTGACGTGCTTCTGGACAGTGTGTGCACTAGAGAATGGAAATGTTTCTTCTCTGTTCTGTTAGCGTTGTTGGGTTAAGAATTTCCCCTGTGTGGTAAAGTAGCATATACTCATTCCCTAAGTGCACAACTGTTTCTGAATCTAGTATCCCGACTTTACGTTTGGCCCTGGCATCACACTAATCTAGTAAATAGACCTGTCTCTGGCCATGAGATGTCCAGGACCTTTCCCTGAACAATGGCCATGTGAGGTTCAGGACCTGGTCTGTGATCTGGAGGGGTATGCCAAGTGTGCCGTCAAAGCAGGCAGTGAACTACTGGTCTGGGTGTACATATAAATCACTGGCGGCAGTGTACCTAGTATTGTAATTTGTAGTTTGACCAAAACTTTGCTCTGAGATCCTATGTGTATGTCCAGTGTGTGTGCACATATATTGTATGTGCTTGGCACCAAGCACTTAATTGTCAACACCGGTGCTTGTGACAGTCTGCCACAAGGTGGCGCTGTCTTGATAATTTAGAGATTACCACAACAACAGGTAATTAGTAATGTAATATAAATTAAAATGACTATTACCTGCTGCTCAAGCTGTTCTTGTAGCTTTTGGGGCCTGAAATAGTCAGAATTGTCTCAGTTGTAGGAGTGTGAGGGTTAGTAGTTGTGTTGGTGCTGTCATTGGCAGCGCTGGCAGGAGCAGTGGCCAAGCTGCAGTGGCCTCCTGACGACCCCTGGCACTTATTTATTTACAAATTAAGCACTGATTATGATTATTGCAATGCAGGCACTCAGCACAAGGAATGAAGATATTCTGCTGAAGTGAAAACAAGGGTATGATCGAAGTGACTGATGGTTCATTTAAAACTATGAGAAACGATATTAACACCTAAGCCTAATTCATATCGGAGAACTGCAACGATTAGAGACCCCCGAGTGGGAAAAGAACATTGCACAGAGGAAGGAAATATATGGAGCCCAGAGGCAAATTTTACGCTGGCAAAGAACGGAAAAGGAGCAGGGCACTTCAGCATTATACTGGACTTTTCACAAAATAGCAAGATATAAAGAAATAAGGCTCTGAAGGCCTAGGCGCAAGGGACATGTTCACTGAATATTAAGGTGCAGGAGAAATACCTTGCAATCAGCTAATTGAATCAAGCGGAAGTGCAGAGTCGCTGGTGTTGCAAGGCATAGAATTGAGCGAAGATTCAATAGAAACGCAAGACATTGCGCTTCAGTGATGTAAGCAGGAGGCATGTAACTAACTAGTGTGGGAGGGTGTGAATACGTGGCGGCTCCTCTGCTAAGGCGGAGGAGCGTTGCCCCACTGCGCAAAAAGGAAAAATAAAATGACAATAACGTATAGTTATTATCATTTTATTTTTCCTATTGATTGTAGTCAGTGGCCTTGTTCAATGTGGGGCGAGGCTGTCCCGAGCAGGGGAGGAGTGGTTCGCTGACCAAACAGTTCATGCGCACTTTGCATGTTCCCCACCAGGCTGTACTGCACAGCCTGGTGGGAAACATGCAGAGGCTCCCTGTTCCCATTGGAGCGGTGAACCACAGTGCTCAGACCAATCACAATGCTGCATTGCAGCATTGTGATTGGCTCAAGGGAGCCTGTGTGCTTCCTGCTGCCGGTCAGATGGGAGAAAGGAAAAAAGAAGAGGACACAGGGGAGGCGACACCCGGTCATTCCAAGGTAAGTGTTTTTCCCCTTAATTTCACCCCCTTGCCTACCACCCTTGTCCGGAAGCAGCCGCTACTGGTGTGAAGCTCAACAACGCGCCAGCTGGAACACGATAAAATGCTGAACTCTGATGTAATAACACCCACGTGGCCACTGAGTGCTTGTTATGCTGTGAAACAAACTGCAGACTGGAAAATGTGCACCAGAAAGAGGAGGCCTATGCACTTCCTAGCAAAGCATTTTACTTTATCAAGTGACAGGGAACAAGAGAATGTGCTTCAGCAAACATGTCCGTGAACAGTGATATGGGATTAACATCAAGTGGGCAATATTTGCCTATGCAGCAGATGGAAAAAAGTGTTTACGAATCATGCACATATATGTAGACCACACATGAGTGTTGATGAGGGCTCTATTGTTTCATAATCTAGGAGCAGAAGGACAGGCAGTGTTAGATAATGTGCCAGATTAAGAACGTGATGTTATAAGTGATCTGAATCAATATGCAGTGGGCATTGAGAAGATAAATTTACAATATCATACATGCCAACCCTGCCAATTCAGGCGAGAGACTACTGATTTCAAGGCAAGTCTCCCACTTCCCGATTCCTGCAAGCAAAAATCCAATTGCTTGGCAGGCTTCAGCCGACAGGGACTGGTCTTGTGTGACTCGTAGTATGCACTGCCAGTGACCCCCTCCTGCAGGCCAGTGCACAACATTTTTGTCACACTCTCTTTGCCTGTGCTCCTGACAGGTAAAGAAAAAAACTATATTTTTATTTAGTCCCAGTACATGACAATAGACCCAATTAAGGCCTTAATATAAGTCAATAAGAGAAATACATTCCGGTGGTTATTTTTAAAAAATAACCCACTTTCCCCTTCTAAAATGTTGGCATGTATGCAGTATTCACCATTTTGGAAAAATATAATTTTGGAGAGACACAAACAGTCAGAAGGAGTGTGTCGAGGAATATCTAAAATCAGTATGAAAGTTACCAGTGTTGTGCAAATCTGAACAATCAATAAGCAAGAGAATTTGAGACCAGTTTCTGTTAAATTGTAGGTGTAAGAAAGTGTGTTAAGAGCTATGGTTACAGGATGACGCTACCATTGAGCATGGTGGTGATATTTTTTTTAAAAAATTCGAGCATATGATGAAGTGTGTAAATGGGTTAAAGGAGGAAAGGGAATAAGAGGACATATGATGAAGCTGTAAAGACTGTGAAAAATGATGAAGGTGGAGTAGAAGAATATTACATTCAACAGTTCTAAACGTTTTTCATGGTGGGGCACATGGCAAACAGTGGCGGTGTCCCACACTCAAAACTAATTGTAATCATTTTGTGAAGTGCTATAAGAGTTCATTAAATCTACAAAGAGACAACAAGATATAAAAGAAGTGTGCGAGGAGGCAATTTTGCAGCTCTTTATTGGATATGAGTATAATCCTCTTGTTTTAATAAATGAAGTACTAATAAGATGCTATTTGTGCTCTAAATTGACAATAATTTCAGAAGAGCTATATAACAGACATTTTGCAAGTAGATATCAGTCGAGCATAGATGGGAGATCTATGAGATTCGGGCATGGGAGTCAACCTATCCAAATAAGAGTTTACTGTGAAACTACTCTAGAGAGAAAGGAGAGAATCTTTCTAGATAAAATATATGTTTCTGTGAGAGGTAACAAGATTCTTGGATGACCTCTTCAAAGGGGAATTTGAATTTTGCTGGATCCCAGTGCAAATCTACAGGTACAGGTGAGGCATATAGAATGTGAATATTTGGAATTTGAAACAAATGTTTCCTAAAGCGTTCAATGAAAAGTTAGGGTGACGTAAGTCTTTTATTAATAGAATTAGAATGAAAAATGGTTCAGACCAGAGGTGTCTAAACTAAGACGGCAATTGATTGCATCAGCAACAGGGCTATCATGGGTGGAATTATAGAGACTATGCGAGATGGGAGTTATTACACTGGTAGAAGCTACTGAATGACTGACTCAAACAGTTGTAGCCTAGAAGACAAGTGGTGAAATAAGCTTGCATTTCGATTTCCGAATACTGAAAAAAGATGTTGTTGTGGATACATTTCTGTTACCCAGCATCAATGACAAGCTTAGAATTCTGGCATGGGCAAAGATTTTCAACACATTGGATGTTGTCTCTGCATACTATCTAGTAAGGTAGCAGGAACACGATTTGACAGCCTTCATTACTCCCATAGTTGCGTTTGCATTTCTTTGCATGCTGTTTTTGCTTGTATGAGCGGGTTCAGCCTTTATAAGAGTAGTGTCCTCAATGTTCAATGGTATGACACACGTTGTGTTCTACCAAAACAACTTTCTTATCTATAGATCAACATAGGAGAAGCACAATGTCAGAGTGAAGACGGTGCTCCAGGTATTTGACGTGACTTGGTTAACTCTAAGAGCGAGTAAGCACTGTTTTGGAAAGAAAGAGATTTCTTACCTAGGTTATGAGATTAGTGAAGTGAGGCCTCAACCAAATAAATATCTTTTGACTTGAAGTGCCTTGTTGTATGGATGGTATTCATTGCACTTTAGGGATGGTAGAATACAGTTGATGTTTTGTGCATTTCATATTTTAGTGCACTTACAATGTGCAGAATGTGGATTTACATAGAATTTTACACATACACACTGACAGTGCATTTGAAAAAAATGTGTTATGACTTATAGAAGTGTGTTTTTCTGGCATATGTTAACTAAGACCAATTTAGGACCTGACGGCCATCTTGTTAAAAATGAATGTCTCTTCCTGCATGTCCACTGTTCATTATTTCTGCAACACATTCAACTGATTTTTTTGTCTGTTTTTGATGATAACCTTCCAGCATGGTCAGAATAATGTTTCTTTTCCCCAGGACCTTGTTATAGTTCATTGTAAACTATTAATTCATAGTAATTTGCTGTTGTTCATGTAAGTAGTTTGTTCTGTCATTTCCAGATGACATTAGCATAGAGTGGGCAGAATGAATATTCATGCAGTCGGATAGTGCATAGATGCCAAGGCAATATGACGTTTAATAAAACTGTACTCCTATTTACTGAAAATGTAATTTTTTTGCTCACCCCATGATGATTTAGTTGAATTTGATGATTTTCTGTGCAGGAAATGGTATATAAACATGTTATCTTGGGGGAGAACTAGACTTTTCCTGATTACTTTCTGGTGCTACTAGGGATGCAGTTAATTTCTGTTTTGATTTTGCTGATCATTTGAGACTTAGATGTTTCTGATTTACACATTATTTTGTAATGCCCTATTCAAAGAGCCTGCATGGCATTGATTTCATGCATTTGCATTTATTATCTCTGTGAACCTTTTGCATTTTTTAAATAAACCTTCTAAATATTATTTCTGATTTAGAACTCAATTCTTTAGTGGGTCTTTACTTAATTGACTGTACTTTGATATGTCATGGGGTTTAACACCGTCTCTGAGTCATCAACCAGTGATCGAGGTATTAAGGTAATATTTTGGGGTGTACAAATTTAGAGGTTCCCCCTGCTCACACAGTGCTATAGTAGATTCACAGAGAATTTGCCGGCAAACAACTGTGCTTTCTTTTGCTTAAACAACATTCAGAATTTAAATTGACTCCTAAGTGTTTAAAAGCATTAATTAAGGTCAGATGTGGTTTGGAGGCACCACTGGGTTTGAAAAGTATTGTACCTGGTATGGAATGTGTAGTAATTACTAAAGCTAACTCTAAGGGGCTGGGTGCGGTTCTAATTCAGATGGTACAAGGCAAGGAAATTACAATGCTTTCACCTTCAGAGTATTAAGAGGAACTGAATTAAATTATTCCGTTATTGAAGAGGAAGCTTTGGCAGTAAAATGGGTGTTTGATGAGTTTCAGTTGTTTTTATGGAGTGTAGTGTTGAAGATTAGGATGGACCACAACCCTCCCTTTTAGATATTTGCCACCAAAGTTTATCTTGAATTTCTGCCCAGATTTGTAAGTGGGACTTGAGCTTACAGAAGTACACACTCATTGTACAGTACATTCCCTGGTTGAAAAATAGGGCAGCTGATTGTCTTGCCAAAGTTGTCTCTCTCGGGCAGGGAAATGCTTTGATTGCTTTCACCCCATGGCATTAAAAGAAAACTGCTCCCTTAGGGATTGGAGCAGTGCCCACATCAGCAACTGCTGCAAGCTGAGGAGCAGGTGGGGCTGAGGGTGCCCTGGGCCTCCCGTGCTGCCCTCAATGAGGGACTAACTGTGGGGTGTCCCACAAAAAAAAACGGGAGAAGCTGTGGCGTGCCCTGTGTGGGCTCCAGGGCACACCACTTATTTTTTTTTAAATAACGACGATGGGGCCATGGGGGCTCTGGGGCTTCCCTCATGACCCCCATAAATAAATAATGGTCTGGGGTGCTTCGGGTGGGCACCGGGACAGCCCACTTTTAAGAGATAAAATTAAAATGGGACTAGTTGTGGCACGTGGAGGATCCGTTGCAATATGCCTTTTAAAAAAGAAGCCAGGGCTCCCGCGCTTCCTTTTAAAGCTCCCAGAGGGGACAGCACATGTTTTATTTTGGGGAGGGGGGAGCATGGCCCCCCTAGTCTAGCTGTTTACGGCCCTGGGTACTGAAGCATTTTTTAAGAGGAGTGGGAACGTCCCGGGCCAATTTCGGCTCTGGTACCCCATCCCCCGGGGCCCAAAGTATTTTTGAAGAGCAAGGGGGCATGTGGCCCACCTCCCCAAGACTCTGTTAGCCTTAGGAACCATGTTGCCCAGAGCCCAATTTATTTAATTAGAGAAGGAGAGCATGCCGCCCCCTCTCCGTGCCATATTTGGACCCACAGACCCCATCCCTGGGGCTTATATTTATATAAAAGGGTAGGCGGGGCATGCAGCCCCACTCCCGAGCCTTAAAAAGTCCCTGGTGACCCCATCC
Source organism: Triturus cristatus (assembly GCF_964204655.1). Classification (NCBI taxonomy): domain Eukaryota; kingdom Metazoa; phylum Chordata; class Amphibia; order Caudata; family Salamandridae; genus Triturus; species Triturus cristatus. Next base: position 997,644,122 of record NC_140583.1, on the reverse strand, counting down.
CCCAGGACTGTAATTGAAGCAGAAGAGAGGGCAGCTGCAGGCCCCCTTCCCTGATCCTTTAGTGGCCCTGGGACCCCATCTCCCAAGGGCCGGCACACATACTCTGCCCCAGGGGAGACCACCCCGCGCTGGCGGGGGCAGGGAAACTTCTTTTTTTCCTGCCTGGTATGAGCATTTTTAAAACTTCTGCTAACCGAGAGCAAACACAAAGTCTGCTCCTAGCCAGCGGGAGCTTTAAGAATGCTACTTCCGGCTGGGAGAAGACTTGAGATCTGTTTCCCTGTCCGCACTGATGCAGGCAGGGAAACTGATCAAAATACTGCTCCCACCTGGAGGGAGCAGCATAAATGCAGCTGCTCCCTCCTGGTGGGAGCAATGCCGGCTTTCACACCAGGCGGGGAGCTTGTTAGGGCCACAGGTGTTCTGAGGCTCCCCCGCAGCCTCCATCATTGTGCTTGGTGGGTGCCATGGGTGGGCAGCCACCTAATATAGGGACAGGCCCTTGGGATGGGGTCCCAGAGGCCATAATAGGCTTGTAGAGAGGGGCTGCGTGGCTACCACATCCCTTTTAAAAAGGAACAGCTCTAGAGATATGTCTTGGGATGGGGGTTTCAGGGCCTTTAAAGGCTCGGGGAGGGGGTTGTGTGGCCCCCTTTCCTTTTATTTAAATTTCAGCCTCCACAGGATGGGGCCTCCATGGGATGGGGCCTGATTAGGGTCAGGGAGGGGGGTTAGCGGGTCAGGGAGGGGGGTTAGCGGGCCTAGAAATGGCTTGGGGGGGCAGCATGGTCCGCTTCCCCGGTTTAATTGTATTTGTTCCCAGTAGGTGGGCTCCCTGAGGCCTTATAAAACTTGGGGAGGCGGGCCGTGTGGCCCTCTTCCCTTTAATATTGACTTTGGCCCCGGGGATACGGTACCCAGGGCCTGATAAGGCTTGGTAGAAGGTTGTGCGGCGCTCCCTCCCCTTTTTAGTTGAATTTGGCCATGGGGTCTCCAGAGCCTAGTAAAGCTTGGTGACTGGGGCTGCACGCCCCCTCCCAATAATATATATGTTTTGGTCCGGGGGGAAGGAATTCCCAGGACCCAAAGGCCATCCCTACGCCACGTGGCAAAGGCTCACCCCGGTCGCAGACAGCCGAAGGCTGTTTGTGGTGTGTGGTTGGCTGCCTGCGGGGGGTTGGCTGCAGGGCATGGCCACCGGGCAGCTCCTATGGCCAACCCTCTGCCATGCATGGCTGAATTCCCTGAGCAGCATAGAATTAGCTGCCTGGGGGTTTGGGGTTAGCTGAAAAGTCCTGCACAGCATGGGGTTGGCTGCCTTTTGGTGCGTTGACTACAGGGCCTGGCTGCAGCCCAGTCCTTGTGGCCAATTCCCTACCGTGCACGGCCAAAGGACATATGCAGAGTGGAGTTGGGTTGCCTTTGGAGGCATTGGCCACACGGCCTGGCTGCAAGTTGTGTGCAGCTGGTGGTTGGCTGCATGTTGGGGGTTGGTTGCTGCATGACATCTTCTATGACATTGATAATATCACTGCAACATTTGTAATTAAATTATTAATGAGTAAACTGTGCATGACAGGGGATGAGTTATGGTTACTTTAGGACACGAGTTATAGTTACTGTAACTGGTGAATTCCTATGATTTTTAGAGTTCATAATGCTATGTTGTTACTGAACATTTCACTTAACTATAACGTTACTTTAACCTTTGATTTACTCAGTGAATATATATATATATTCACTTAAAAAACCATAGGTTTCACACAGGTTATAGTTAGGTGGACATTTCACTCGTAAAAAACCAATGAAATTCCCCCGTTATAGTTAGTTCAGATAACTATAACTCGCACGCCCGCAATCCACTGCTCATGACGTCACACATTACATCACTCATGACATGGTCAATGGCATCACTCATGACATCACTGATGACATCATCCTTGTGATAGAGTGGCGGTCGCGCGAGTTATAGTTATCTGAACTAACTATAACGGGGGAATTTCATTGGTTTTTTACGAGTGAAATGTCCACCTAACTATAACCTGTGTGAAACCTATGGTTTTTTAAGTGAATTTGCAAGGTTTTTTAAATGCTAATTCCTAACTATAACGTGTGTGAAACCTATGGTTTTTTAAGTGAATTTGTACGGTTTTTTAAATGCTAAGTTATGTATTTATTATTCTTTTTTTTTTTCAAGGTTTTTCACCGTGCGCGCACCGTGCACGCGCCCCGCGATTTTTTTAAAAGATAATAAAATGTTTTTTTCACCCTTGGGGGTCCTTCTGTGACCCCCTAACAAAGGCTAGGGGGTCAGGAACTCTCTCCCCTGCCCCCTTTTCACGTTTTCCACCTTTTTCCACCTTTCCTTTTCAGTGCGACAGACAAAATGGCGGCCGACACTTCCTGATTTCGACCGATTCGAATGTTTATTGACATCTATCAACCAATCAGAATTTCAGTCGCGCCACCACCTGAACAGCTTGACACCAGACCTGCAAAAGGCACTTCCCTGACCTGAGGACTACCTCTCTGCCAAATTTCAAGTAATTCTGTTCAGCCGTTCGGGCTGTACCTTCGACTAAAGGTCCTATGGAAAAATTCATGGTGAAAACGCGTTTTGGAACCCCCCTTTTTTCTCGGCCCCCCCTTGACGAATCACCCCGAGACTTTCAGGGTAGGAGCTGAGCGGAGCGCCCCATTAGTTTTGAAAATTTCGTGAGGATTCGTCAACCGGCGCCAAAGTTATTCAAAATAGAATTTTGAGGTTTCCTATCTACTGGCGACCGCCAGTAGATAATATATATATGCATATACATATATATATATATATACATATATATGTATGTATATATATGTGTGTATATATATTTTTTTTTCACTGAAAAAAACACAGGTTTCAGGGTCGTAATAGCTAGGAATCAGCATTTAGAAAACCTTAGATATTCACTAGAAAAACTACAGGATTCAGGGACATTATAGTTAGGCTGGCATTTCACTCGTACAAAACCAGAGAAATTCAGCTGTTATAGTTAGCTGAGTGCACTGCTGATGACATCACATATTACATCACTCATGACATGGTCAGTGACATCACTGATGACATCTCAAATGACATCACTGATGACATCTTCCTGTGAGTGTTTCTAAAAAGTTTAAGAATGTTTTATATATATATATATATATACGCCAAGGTGTATTGAAGAATGTCTGAATGGATGATTAAGTGGGTGCATGACTGACTGTATAAGTGAGTGATTAAACATGTCTTAGTGAATGCATGGGTGAACGACTAATCTGTGTGAATGTCTGTATCAGTCCGTCAGTTGGTGTGTAGTGGCTGCATGGTTTGGTGAGTAGCTACATGAGTGTCTATAAGGGTTAATGATTGTTTGTCTGAGTACCTGTATGGGTACCTGAGTGTCTGTGTGGGTGGGGGTGGGTGTAACTCCCTGCATGGTTGTGTGAGTGGGTGACTCACTGGGTGTATGGGTTCATGAGTACATCTTTGAGGGGCTGTATGGGTGAGTGAGTGTGTGTATGGCTGTGTTGGTGAGTGAATGGATGACTCAGTGGTATATGTGTGAGTAACAACATATGTGAAAGGCAGTACATGTGAGTGTTGGAGTATATAAGTGACTGTATGTGAGTGATTGTGAGAGTGGCTGTAGTGTGTGCTTGTGTCAGTGATTGTAGAAGAGCGTAAGTATGTGTTAGTATCTGTATGAATAAGGGAGGTGGTGTTTGTATATCTGTATAGGTGAGTAAATGGCAGTGTGATGGATTCTTTGGGTGACTAGGTGTGTGAGTAACTCTATGGGTTAGTGGCGGTGTGTGAGTGTCTGTATGGGTGTATGAGTGCATATACCAGTGGCTGTATTGATGAGTGACTGCGTGTATGAGTGACTGTATGGGTGAGTGAGTGAATGTGTGTGTAGACCTATGAATCAGTAAGTGGGTATGTACTAACTGGTATTGATGTGGTTTTGAGAATGGTAGTCTGTATTTTAGGGTGGGTGTAGGAAAGGTTATATTATGGTGTGAAGAGGAGCATCAGATATTAAGTAGATGATGTCATCAGTGATGTAATTTGAGATGTCATCAGTGATGTCACTGACCATGTCATGAGTGATGTGATTTTTGACGTCATCAGCAGTGCATTGCGGGGGCAAGAGTTATAGATAGCTCAGCTAACTATAACGGCTGAATTTCTCTGGTTTTGTACGAGTGAAATGTCAACCTAACTATAACGTCCCTGAAACCTGTAGTTTTTTCAGTGAATATCTAAGGTTTTTTAAATGCTAATTCCTAACTATAACGTCCCTTAAACCTGTGTTTTTTCAGCGAATTTCTCAGGTTATTTAAATGCTAATTTCTAACTATGCCTACATAGGTAGGACATGTACAGAAAGAGGAAGAAAGGCACAGAAGGAAGCAAGAGAAGTGCAGAAAGAGGAATAAAGATGCAGAAAGAAGCAAGAAAAATGCAGAGAGGGGCAACATGTTGGGAATTAACGGAGCAAAACCTTCTTACCTCCATCTACTTTCCTTTTCCGTCTGCCATGCGTACATGATTGGGCATGTACTTGGGGATATGGGTGGGTTGAAAAAGGAGTATATAACGCCGTTCCATGCACATGTTCGGTGCTTGGTTTCCTTCCCGGTCCTGTGACCTGGGAGGTCTTTGCTGGTAACCTTGGAACTCCCTCTTGTGCCTGGATTGCCTGACTTCCTGTTTCGTGGATACTGGACGCTGGAAGCTCGCGTGCTGAGAGCCCATGCTGGGTTATGCGAGCCTGTGGATTTAGCGGGACATTCAAATCGCTATCTTGAGGATTGGAAGAAAATACGTAGCCTTGCCTTTTCTTATTATTTTTGTTTGCTTTTTCTTCGTTACGAGTGTACGTGTACATATGTAGCGGGCGGGAGTGGAAGTTTAGTACAGAGGATGCAGGGTTTATGACGCGACTGCGTTTCCGTTTTTCCCCGTGTTTATATACTTCTTCCCGCCGAGATTTCTAAGAGCATTGTGATATCTCTTGTGAGTATTTTGTTTAAGTTTTTGGCTGCAGCTATCAAGAGGACTGGTACAAAAGTATCCATCTCTTTTGTATGTTTCAGAGGGCTTTTATTGCCGTTTTTGAGCTTTTTCCCCTTTCCCTACGATAAAGAAGGTATCCTTTTTTGGGAGTATTTGATCCTATGGACGTTGGAACCATAGATACCACTGGATCTTTGCACTGTGTGGATCAAGTTGTCATGGTGAAGACACAAAAGATGGAACACTACCACACCTCCATAACTAACTGTTGGAACCTAAGTAAAGGGGTAAGAGCGTTTTTCTAAGTGCTATGCCTAATCATGTGCGTATGTGTGGGGCTTTATGTTTATGGTGTTAACCTGCATTTTGTTGATTTTTGTAGGTTGCCCTGGGTTCCCGGTCTAGTACCGAGGCAAGGGATATCATGTCACCAGTGCTGGTCCTATATCTGGTCTTCTTGTTTTGTTTTTCTTCCCACCTTCTTCTGTGGTTCTTGTATGTGATCGCCTATATATAAAAAGGGCAGTGGCGGCCGAAGCTGAGGGAGAGGAGTGGGATTATTCTTCGCTCCCGCAGTATTGGGTGTTTCTGCTGTGGAGACAGGACACAACAGGAAGTTCAGAAAGAGGAACAAAGGTGGAGAAAAAAGCAGGAGAAGTGCAGTATGAAGGCACAGAGGTGCAGAGAGAGGCAAGAGAGGTGCAGAAAGAGGGAAGAGAGGTGCAGTAATAGGAAAGAAGGGTGCAGAAAGAGGCAAGAGGGGTGCAGAAAGAAGCCATAGATTTGCAGAAAGAAGCAAGAGAGGTGTAGAAAGAAGCAACAGAGGTGCCGAAAGAGGCAAGATAATTTCAGAAAGAGGCAAGAGAAGTGCAGAAAGAGGCTACAGAGGTGCAGAAACAGGCTACAGAGGTGCAGAAACAAGAAAGAGGGGTGCAGAAAGAGGGAAGAGGGTTGCAGAAAGAAGCAAGAGAGGTGCAGAAAGAAGCAAGAGAAGTGCAGAAAGAAGTAACTGAGGTGCAGAAAGAGGCAAAAGGGGTGCAGAAAGAAGCAAGAGAGGTGCAGAAAGAAGCAAGAGAATTGCAGAAAGAAGCAACAGAGGTGCAGAAAGAGACAAGAGAGGCGCAGAAGAAAGAAGCAAGAGAGGTGCCGAAAGAAGTAAGAGAGGTGCAGAAAGAAGGGAGATGCAGAAAGCTTAAGAGATGTGCAGAAAGAGGCAAGAGAAGTGCAGAAAAAGGAAGAAAGGTGCAGAAAGAAGGAACAGAAGTTAAGAAAGAGGCAAGAGAGGCACAGAAAGAAGAGTGGTGTGTGCACCATTAGTACCAATTTAACACCCACATTTAGCAATAAGTAACAGTTGACCATTCCAGGTTTGCAAAGGGCCTTCCACCACACTGTAACACTTGTCGCTGCATTTTTGGTAACGTTTGAGCTGTTTTTGTTTGTTCAAATCTGCAGATTATGAAGCAGATTATGGATTATGTGGCAAATGAGGAAAATTTATAATTATGCGTAAATCGGTGCAGCCGAACAGTCGCATAATTCCAGTGGCCCTGTTTATACCTCTGACTAGGTACAGAATTGCTCCTCAGTTGTTCCTTCCTTTTTTTTGTCTGATAGTTTATAGTTTAGCTTCTATCGAAACGAGGAAGACTAAACCTGAGGTTATGACTCCACAACACAGACTACCATACCACATAATTACTCTTCATAACACATAATCCCACTCTACATAATTCCTATACACTAAATACCACATACTTTCTATGCACATAATTTCACTGCACAACATACCACATAATTCCACTACATACAACGTACATCCACTTCACTCCAAAAAACATTAGTAAATAACTTTTACATTTACAACGCCAATAGCTCTAACTCTTGCAAATGCGAGACCTATTACATTGCAAATCCTTCTTTAACTAGTAGTCGCATTTGCAGAGTGGTGGAGAAAGGGGGCTGGGCCTCTGACCAGCGCTCAGGAATTCCGCTGCGTAGGACTTACAGGAGGTAACAGGAGGGCTTCTTGGCCCCCAAAGTCTCTCAGGAGTAAAGTGGACTTCATCCCCCAACAAGTAGTGTGCCCGGAGGCACGTTTGCAGAGTGGTGGAGAAGGCAGGCGTGGCCCCCGAAAAACTGTTAGCAATCCCACTGTGTGGGAGTTGCTGGAGGTAATAGGAGGGGTAGTAGGCCCCCAAGGACTTCCTTGGGGGCCAACTACCCCTCCTATTACCTACAGTAAGTCTCACACAGCAGGATTGCTAAGTTCTCAAAGCAGGCCACATCCCCTTTGCCCACCACTCTGCAAACACGCTCCCTGGTGCGCTCTTGGATGGGGATTGAAGTCCTCTTCGCTGCTGGGGTTCCTTAGGGGCCAACTAGCCTACCTGTTACCTCCAGTAAGCCCCACACAGTGGGACTGCTGAGAAATAGACACAGACAACGCCCCCTTTCTCCACCACTCTGCAAACATGCTTCCTGGCGCTCTCTTGGTTGGGGGATTAAGTCGCCTTGCCTCTTGAGGTTTCCTGGGGGCCAACTAGCCCTCCTGTTACCTCCAGTAAGCCCCACACAGCTGGATTGATGAGAGTGGTCAGAGGCCACGCCCCCTTTTTACACCACTTTTGCAAACATGCCTCCTGGCACACTGCTGCTTGGGGGATGAAGTCCACTTTAGTCCTAAAGTCCTCAGGACACATGGTGACCTCATCGCCCCACCAGCAGTGTGCCAAGAGGCGCGTTTGCAGAGTGTTGTAAAAAGAGGCATGGCCTTAGACCACCTCTCAGCAATCCCACTGTGTGGGGCTTACTGGAGGTACCTGGTGGGCTAGTTGACCCATAAGAACCCTTAGGATCGAAGGGCACTTGATCCCCCAACCCAGAACGAACTAGGAGGCGCGTTTGCAGAGTGGTGCAGGGAGGGGGCGGGGCCTCCGGCGAGTTGTCGGTTTCTTTTTTTTACATTTTTTTCATTTTAGGATGGGGCTGTGTCGCCCCCTCCCCTTGACCTTTTTGGGCTCCGGGACTCCATCCCTCGAGGCATGAGCAATTTTTTAAAAATTATTGAAAAGGGAGTGGGGCGCACGGCTCCCCTCTCTAGGCCGATTACGGCCCTGGGGACCCAATCTGCCTGGGCTAGGCCTTTGTTTATTTATTTTTTTTTAAAGGGGAGGGGGGCCGTGCGGCTCTCTTCCCCAGGCCGACTTCAGTCCCGGGGACCCCATCCCCCGGGGCATGGCCAGAATGTTGAGGACCGCGGAGGGAGCCCAATGCCTCAGCGGTCCTTGCCGGCTCTCCGCCTCCTGCGGGAGCCGGCATTGCTTTTGGACAAAGGGAGCTGCTGACTTCCGGCTCCAATTTGCCCAAAAGCAAACCTGCTTCGCTTCATGGAAGCAAAAGCAGTTTTCCTGCTCTCGCTTCCATAAAGCGAAGCAGAAGTTTGCTATGGCAGGGCGGGAGCAGTGCTCCTGCTTGCCATAGCAAAATGCAATGTCCCAGGGGTGGGCCCCCAGGACATTGCTGGAGCTGGCCCTGGGGGGGTGGCGGTCCCCAGGACCATGGAGGGCTCCACAAGGGGGGCCACGCGGCCCCCTCCAGCACGTTCAAAGCTTCGGGTGGTGGTAGTCCCCGGGGCAGCGTGGGGGCGGGCAGGAGCTCCCCCAAGCATTTTAATTAAAAGAAAGCCCCGGGAAAGTGGCGGTCCCCAGGGCTATAGGGGGGTGCGTGCCCCCCGCATATTATAAACAAAGCGCCGGGGAGGTGGCGGTCCCTGGGGCTGTGGGGGGCCGAGTGACCCCCGCATATTATAAGGTGGTGGCCCCCGCACCATATTTTGACATTGCCCCTTGGACCTGGCCTACCCGGGGGCTTAATTAAACGAAGCACGGGAGACCGCACTTACTTTTAAAAAATAAATATTCGGCAGGATTTGCTGACCCTACGCAAATACCGCCAAAAATATATTTTTTTTATGCGTTTTTTGGCCCTTGGGGTCAGGATGTTTCTACCCTGTCCCCTTTTCTTGATTTTAATACTTTTTTAACCTTTTTTCTTGTGACTTAAGATGGCTGCCAACACTCCTGGTCTGAAGTGTTGGCAGCCAATCAGAGTCAAGCTCGTGATCGGGACGGTTCGCGGATCGATTGCTGTCACCAGATACTAATCTTTCTAAATATATGAATTTCTCAAGAACTACTGAATGAATTTACACCCTTTAACACAAAGATTGCACTCTGGACCAAGAGCTACCTTTCTGCCAAATTTGGTGTAATTCCGTTCAGCAGTTCAGGCTGTAGCTGCGGGCCATTAGTTTTGAAAATTTCACGTAGATTGGTCAAACGGAGCCAAAGATATTGGCAAAAGAAAGAAAACTTTTTGAATAGAATAGAAACAAAGGGGCAGATTTATGAGCCCCTTGTGCCACTTTTGCGTCACTTTCAACATGGGAAAAGTGACGCAAAAGTGGCGCAAGGGGCTCATAAATCTGCCCCAAAGTGACTACCTACTGGCGACCTCCAGTAGGTAATATATATATAAACTTTGACCTCACCCTAGGGTGGCCACCCCTGTTTGGAGCTGGGCACTGTGGAAGGCACTTGCCGAACGGTGGGGTCCTGAGACCTTTATGTTGGATGAGAAGTCGAGCCATATTGGACACTTATCTGTAGCCTGGTTTAAGCAGTGCCGCTTTTGGGAGTACTCCGATATGAATCCTAATCACTGGACTCTGATCATGGAGTTTGTCAATTGCAGGAAGATGAGGGCAGGGTACCCTCAGAGAATTTCACATGACTCATGTGACAGGGGTACTTGGATGAGTATGAAAGCTGCACCACTATGTTTTAATAACAGTCGTTTTTGAGTGTTCGATTGTTAGTGATTTAAGTACTTACAATTTAGGTTTGCTTCTTCTTTAAAGATCTTCGCATTTTGGAGCAGCAGCATATGACATAACAAATGGGTCTGTTCAGCTTTTTACATGTGCCAGCAAGATGCATCATGGGACTTGCTGTTCAAATATGGACTTTTTTCCACATGTATTGCGCTCAGTAGCGTTGGCTTTACATATATTTTTTAGTAAACTCATTGTGAATATAATTATTGTGGGTATTTATACTGAGTAGCTTTTGCAATGCTTTAATGTTATGAATGTCGAACTGTGTTCCCATGTGATTCATTACTTTGCTGCTCGGGGAAGTACTTTGTCTATGTTTATTATTTTTTAAATGTTTAAATAGAGCACTTACAAGGTGTGATTTAGATTGAGAAAGGCAGTTTCACTGCCGAAACGCGTCTCTCTTGTTTTTAAGTGACCATGAGGACCTGACTCATTAAACAGGTTAATTTCTCAGACTTTGAGTGCTGGTTTCCCTTTTTTTTTTTTTTTAAAGAAATCTGGGAAAATGTCTATATATGTAATGCATATGTCGTATCCTGGTACAAATAGGGACCTGGGCAGTGGGCAGTTAGGACAGTATGAAAATGATGGGGTTCCTTCTGAGTTTCTTGAGATTATAATCAAACATTAAGTATCTTAATTAATCAATCACCACCAGCATTAATGTTCAATCGGATTAGCAATAACATAAGGTCTAATTTATCAAGTGGATAATTCAATTGAACATTTTGAACATTTTTTGGTGGTGGTGATTCATTAATTGATCCCCTAAATTTCAAACTGCATATTTTGATATAATTACGATAGGTTGCCTACTTTGCCTTTGATTGTCACCTAATTTGGCTTTCTTTGCCACACAATGTAGTTAACTGTGCCACATGGCTTTGTCCTCCATTGCTGCATAATGTTAGTGGGCATTGGAATAGTTAAATCTTTTCAGAAAATCCTATCTACATATTCTTCAGAGCTACAGAACACTATCAACATTGTCCAGGTAGCATTGTCTATGTTGGACATGCACTGCAGAAAGTAATTGGCACAAAGCCATCTTTATACTGTCATATACTAAGGGTGGCATGGATACACTGATTCAATTTGCAGCTTGTTCATGCATATGCGGTGCGGGGGGAGGGGGTGGGTGAGCTCCAGGGGGTCCCCTTTAGCTCAGTTTCTTGGCCTGAGAGCTCCGGGGCGAGTCTGTAGTGGGGCCCCTCCGTTTACTTGCCAGAGGGGCCCACTTCAAGTTTTGTGACACCACTGCAAGTGTCAATCAAGGTATATAGATCTCCCAGGCAGAGACCTCAGGTACAGATATCCCTTAGGTTATACATCTTACAAACTGAAGCAAAAAACCTCAGGTTATCGCGATCAGATGCACTCAGAAATGTGCCTGTGGGGGACAGACACTCAAAAGACTCTTACTTTAGATAGGAGAAATAGCCACATTTGAAAGTCATTTCCCACAACTTCTGCATGTTATATTCTCATACCGAACAACTCACCATGGCATTGCTTAGAACTCACAGGCTCATGCAGGGTATCCCTCACTTTGTGCACACCCCTTTAAAAGGGATGTTCTTTCCCGATCGCCCTATAGACCAGGATTATGACTTCAAAACTTTAAATTCTTGACCAAATTGACACATTATGTACCGGCAGGTGATCAAAGTCCCCAAGAGCTAGCGAAACCACAACTGCAAAATGCAGCTTAAAGCCTTACAGAGGCGGAGCTCTAGCATTACCAAGCCAGACGCATGAAAGAATAGTAACCAAGCTAAATAATTATGTAAATGTGAAAAAATAGAAACACACTTCCATGAAACCTGTTACACCAAGGCACTTCTGCAACAAGTAGAGCGGGTATATGTTGGAATTCATTAAAAGAATGTATTTTGTGCTGCTATGCACAAAGAAAAGATGTAATGGCTCTGACTGGCGACGAGGCCCCGCAAAAGCATTTTCAATGTAACTTTGCAGATTTCACTTTCAAGCTACCAAAGATGTATATTGCTGTGTCATGGAAATCGCCTTTAGCCTCAAAAATATCAGTTCAGGTGGCCAAAGTAGAGAAGTTGTCCGAAGTGAAAACCTCAGCATTGTGAAACTAGAGAAGTGACAGGGATGCTTCCACCTCCTCGCTGCATGTAATTTTAGTGGTAGTAGTGAAGAAGAGATGGAGTGGGCTATACACTAATGTAATTAATGGGGTTTATCTTGGGACATACAAGGTCTAGATTGGATGTTACAGAGAACAGTCTATCCCTTGGGACCAAATAGGGCCTTTGGTAAGGGAACTGCAAAGACTGCAGGTTCAGCAGAATCAGGACAGCAAGTACTGTCACGACTGATGACAATATACCCATGGACCAGAGAAGTGTAAGGAACAGAACACTGAGATAGACAGATTGATGACTACAGAAGAAGTAAATTGCTGTATTACGTTGGATTTAAAGAGGCAAAATGACCTATCATACTAAATGTGATGAAAGAAGGGTTATTCAACCGCAATCTAAATGTGCATAATGTTTATGCTAAAAATCCAATAAACTAATTTGAAAAAAACACTATGTTCTCAGTGCTGTTGTGATCCCCACTTCCTTCTGCAGCCTCAGCTGTCGCCCCTTCGGGGATGGCGAGTGATCCAAAGTGCCATGCAGTGCTTCATGCCCACATACATAAACATTAGTGCACCCTTTGCTTTAGTATATAGAGGACCGGCCAGCAGCCCCAAATATAGAGCTGGTTCTATTAGGTAAGAGAAGACAAGGCAGCTGCCTAGAGTACCTATCTCGTTGGCTCAGGCGCCCAAAAACTTTCTCCAGCTCTCTTTGTAACAGTAACTCCCATAGTGGGCTTTTTCAAATTTTAAATAGAATATTATTATATTTACTAGCCCCAAAGAAGAGTTAAAGGCTTGCTGTGAAAGGCCGCTCAGGGTGGGACTGGAAGAAAAAGAAGGAACTTGAATGGGAAAATAAGAGAAAGAAGATAGAAAATGAGAGATACAGTAAAGAGAGAGAAGAGTAAGAATGCCCCCCAGAGTGGGGGCACTCCTGCTTCTTATGCGTCAGCAAGCAAGAGATCGGCCTGTTCAGTGGCGGCTCCTCCGCACAGGCCGAGGAGCGTTGCCCCACTGCTTTGCAGCAGAAAAATAAAGGAAAAATAAAATTATTATAACTCGAGGTTATTACCGTTTTATTTTTTCCCTGTTGCGACAGCTTTGCGAATGGGGCGGGGCTGCTCTGCTGACAGAGCAGGGGAGGAGTGGTTTGCACTCCCAAAGTGCGCATGAATGTTTGGCCGGCCATCTCGGGCCAGCTAAACATTCATGCGCACTTTGCATGTTCTCCACTCAGGCTGCATTACCGCCTTGGTGGAGAACATGCCCAGGTTCCCATTCCCTGGCTGAGCGCCGAACCATGGTGCTCAGACCAAGCACAAGCTCAAGGGAGTCTCAGCCTGGGTGCTTTCTGTTCCTTTAACACTGGCCGGGAGAGATGACGGAGGAAAGGTGAGGGGGTATGTTTTTTTTTTACACCAGTCTTACCGCTGCCCTGAGCCCCCGTCACCGCCACACCCCAATCTGTATCAGATGCTCCTGGGCCCATTTATTCAGGATCTGCGGATCCCTTTTCCAGGATCTGTGGATCCTTCCTGAACGCTGCAGAGTTCAAACTCCTCTAGAAACGCCCTGAAGGCGGTTTGTGAAGAGGATCCTTTATTGCAAGAGAGATTCAGTAGCAGTGTCCCATTCGCATGCTCAGTGGCGTAACTCAATATGATGGGGGCAAGATGGCAGACAGAAAAATAAAATACCCCCACTTTGAACCTTATCCCAAAGGACACTGAGTGAGTTAAGCGAGCAAGCCCGGCACTTGTTCCATTGCTTTGCTGAGGAAACCCTGAAAACACTGTGGCCAAATTGTGCATTTTATACTTACTTTCTCTGTGAATTTGCTCATATGTTCCTCCATCCATCTATCCATCCTTCTTTACGTCCTTCCTTCTTTCTCTCATCCACTGTCTCTTCATTCACCCATCATTCCTTTCATCCACCAACAACTCCATCCATCCATCCACCCATCCATCTCTTCTTGGTTCCTTATGTCCATCTACCCCCGCTATCCATATGTCTCCATCCATCCGCACGTCTTTCCACCAATCCATCATCTTTTTCTGTCATCCATACATCATCCTTACTTCAAGTCTTCCTTCTTTCCATCATTTCACCCACCACCCAGTCACCTCTCATCTACCAATCCATCCTTCCATCCACCACTTTGTCATCAATCTCTCCATCCACCCATTCATTTACCCATCTCTTCATTCATTTCTTTATCCACTTCTCCCTTCTTTTCTTTCGTGCTCTTGTTGCATTCCCTCTCCTCCCCACAACTCTATCATGCTTTTTCTACCAGTGTCTCCAATCAAAATTAAAGTAAACACGGAGACAATTTTAAAGGTTTAATGTCAGACACACTGCCCAGTGCCCTGCCCCTGTCAAGCTACTGAAGTGGTAGTGGGGGAGGATTCATGACGACCTTGTGGGGAGCCCTGCCGATTGTGGTGAAGGGCCCTCGTAACTCCCATATTTCACCTGGGGGGCCTGAAGGGTGCCCCCTCCCTTGTGCTGCAGGGGCCTGCATTACCCTCCTGCAAAGGCTCCTTCCTCCCAAAACCCACCTCTGACTTTCGCTTCCTAAAATAGCACAGCCCTGGAGCCCTACCACAACAAGCATTTGTAATGGAATAGGTCTCGCATTTGCGAGAGTTTAAGCTATTGGCATTGTAAATGACAATGCGTTTTATTTATCTGTTTTGATAATTAACACATAAATAAAAGGCATTGTCATTTACAATGCCAATAGCTGAAACTCTTGTAAATGCGAGACCTCTGCCGCCATTGTCCCTGGCTGCTCGGAAAGTGAAAGCGCGCATGGCGCACTGAATGTTGCAAGAAAGCATGTCATGCCTGTAGCAGGAGAAACTAATTAAAGAAAATAGTGCTATCAGACTAAATAAGTCCTACCATGTAACAACAGAAGTAAAACGGCTAGTCCTCATAGGAGGTTACAAATTAATACAAGGCGGTACCTAGGAGGGACTAACAAGCCTATTAACAAATGAGGAGCCAGCATTTACAAACGACAATGACACAAGCCAATGACAAATATGGGCAGAGAGTGAGCGGGGCTTCAAGTCCATACTCTAATACAGCATGCCTCGCAGAGCAGCACATGCGCTGCCCAGGCTCGACCTAAAAACATGGAACTGCTCAGCACTCTACAGACGGTTATTCAGGTGCACGCAAGCACAGAGACACATGCTGATATGCACACACACAGGAGCGGGCCCGCAGATGGACGTGCCACAGTGTTACAGAAGCATACGCTGCCATGACAGACCTTTATTATGGTGCATCACTAGGGTCATTTGACACAATTTTAGATTTTTCTGTTGTTTATGAGAATACCCTCCACAAATATGGCAACTCTGTAGCTGTTTCAGTCTTACTGAGCTGCTCAGCGACAGGGGTTGGGAGGCTAGGCCCTTGAGAAAGAATGAACTGGACACACCAGGAGTTTTGATGAAAAGTCTGCTTTATTTGGAAGCAGGGAGAGTACTCAACTTCAAATTAACCCAACACACTATGAGGCATATTTATGAACTAGTCACGCTGCATTGCGTGACAGGGAAAGGGCAGGAATGCGCCGTATTTAAGGCAATACGGCAGATTCATGCTTTTTCCCTGTGCTGGCACCCTTTTTGGCAGCCTAGCGTTATATGCAGGATTGGTTTTGTGCAGAAAGGGACACCTCCCTGCACAAAAACAGTCCTGAAAGGCATAGTCCTTTTCTCTGTATGTTGCTGATATTTCTCCTTGTTACGCCTCACCTGAGAAGGCGTATCTTATTGGAACACCCACGCAACGCCCATGGAATGCCCTCCCAGGGCAGAGTATAGCAATGCAGCATTTGCGCTGCGTTGCCTTACTCCAGAATAATGGAGCCACTCAGTGTCATGCAAAATGGCCTTGCGTGGCTTCATAAATCACATGTAAGGTTTGCGTTGCTCTTGTCTTGCACCACGGCATGTAGTAAAAGAGGGATGCAAACCAGCTCATAAATAGGCCCCTAACACTGTACTAACAAATTGAACTCTAACCCATCCACCTCCTCAAAGCATTCCCCTGCCCATAAAGCTCTAAACATCCCCCCTTTTTTCTTGATTCCAAGCACTTGTAACAGTTGTACATAATAAACTCCTATTTCCAATTATATTTTTATTCGCTCTTTATTTGGTTTTTGTCTCACAAGCTTATACTTTCACAAGCATTGTCACGGCAGGTACAATTAAAATAAGAGTCAACCCACCCCCATTAGCACAACATGGGAACATCGCCCACATCCCACAACATTTTTCCAAATGTAGGTTGTATTTGGAGCTATCACTCAAAATTGGAAAGGAAAAGCAACATAATATCATACTACAATTCTACTCAGGGAGACAAAGCTCAGGTGTCACCCTTATAATACTAGTCACCACCTCTGCATCTTCCACAAAAATAATTTTGGGAATGGGCTGCTTACTTTGTTTCCAGGACAGTCATTGCCTCTAAAGTGACTTTTGTTGTATAATATCACATCCATTAAAGCCTCTATTCGACACAATTTCAAGATTTAGAGAGGCCCTTTTGAGACTTGTGAAGAAATTTATGTTACGGTTATAAAAGGACAAAATACAGAGCCAGATAAGAAAAAATGCGATATAGGAGAAGGTGAAAAACTAAAAGAGTAGATGTAATATTCTAAAGATATTCTTAATGTACAACGTCGTTAAAGTATCTGGGGGATGGTCATTTGCCCCAGTAACAAAGAATGAATTGAGGCTGAAATGTGTATCAGCTCCACGTCTGTGCTCAGCAACAAAACGCGACAAGAGTGCATGAGATGGTGCATGTACAGTTTAAGACCAACAAATCCAATCTGTGAGCTCCAGATGTCGGTGCGGAACAAGGAGAGCCGGTATCGCGGTAAGTAAATAATATTTCCATTCTCAAAAGAGCAAGGGGCATATCAGCAAGGGCCGGCGATAATCATCACAAAGCGTGAGGATAATTATCGCCGGCTAGCGCTGAATTTTATCGCTGAGATAGCGTGCTATCAGCAACGCTTATCTCAAAAGCGATAGCATTCCAGGCGCAAGCTGCCTAATGTGCGATTATCGCTGGAAATCCAGTGATAATCGCACAACGTTTGGCGATAGCTTGCTGATAGGGCAGGGCAGACATTACCATGATATCCACCTTCCATTGGATATCATGGCTAAGTCAATCTAAAAGGGGGCGTATGGAAAGTAGCGTTAACCACGGGTAGCGCTACTTTTCTTATTGCTATGCTTGTTAGCGTGCCCATTGATAATTGGAGAAATGTCGGTTAGCGACATTTCTCCAGTTATTTTGGGACGGAACGCCCACTTTGCATCTCATTAGAGATGCAGAGCGGGGCGTTTTTGTGACGGGCGCTAAGTCAGCAAAACACGCGATAGCGTGTCTTTGCTGATAAGGCGATTAAATTATCGCCGTTTTTCGCCTGAAAACGGATGCAAAAGCGGTGCTAATTTCTTTGCTGATAAGGCGATTAAATTATCGCCGTTTTTCGCCTGAAAACGGATGCAAAAGCGGTGCTAATTTCATAGCGCCGCCTTGTTGATATGCCCCTCAGTTCCTCTGAAAAACCCACTTTAAGCTGATGCCTCGAAAACAGGAGTGTCCAGCTTAGGTCCAGGAGGGCGGGCTCCAAGGCAGATTTTAATCATGTCCATTATGCATTTGATTGAGGTTCAGACTGCATAACTGTGTTAAATGTTCATATCTTGAAAACATTACATGGACTCAGCCCTCATATCCTGTGTTGGACACCCCTGCTTCTGAAGGCCGGTAAGGATGGCGAATGAGTCATGTGTAAGGCCAATTTTTCTGAAAATCTGGTATGGTTGACAGGGCCGGACTGGGAACGCAAACCGACCCTGGCAAATGTGTCAGACTGGCTGCAGGGGCGGGGGTGCGCACGGTGAACACTTTTGTTACGGGGTTATGCTGCAAAACCAGGCCTCACCCTGGCAGCCCACCAGGGAAACGCCCAGTGCCCGCTAAGGCCAGTCTAGCCCTGATGGTTAATGCGCAGTTTGACAGGTTAGGCTACTGCCCTGAAACATTGTTTGTGTTGAGGCAGAGTCTGTCACTTGTTAGGCCGATGCATGTGGCAGTGCAGGGGCAAAAAGAAGTAGCCTATGTGTGTCTGACCCCTCTGAAAGTCCGACAGACACGTGTTGAAGCTAGTGTCTGTGAATGGCCACATGGGCTGGGGAGAGTCAGTAGCAAGACAGACTTGTCAGAACAAAGCCATCTTAATTACCAGTTAGTCTGGTGGCACAATGATGGAGAGTGAGCCATGCGTCAGCTTAATCAACGTCATTATATGCTGTGAGTGGGTCCCTTATTGTTTTCAATGTGACAGTTTCAATGGGGATTTATTAATCCTCCAGTGCCACTGTACACCAAGATGCAGCCCTCCTCCAGGCAGCGTGTTTATCTGCTGATCAGGAAAGTGGCACATGTCCTTGCCAACTCAACCGCTCTTTGTAGGGTACCTGTGTAAATGTTGCTTTTTCTCCTGTTGTTGCAACCTCCCTCTGTAAAGGCTGTACTTTTCGTAGTTAATTTCGTTTTTAAGTATAGTGCACCACACAGGTATTGTTAATTGGATTTAAATGGCACGATTTCAACCACTGGGCTGCTGCAGGGTGCTCTTTGAGTAGGCAGAACTGGCTTGGGCTGGCTTCCCTTTTCAAGTGCCTCTCTAGGCTGTTCTGCAGGCACAGCCTTTGTGCAGAGAGATGCAACAGAGGTACAAAGAGGTGTGAACTATCTGCTCCCAACTATGAACAGCTCAGAAGACAGTGATCAAGAAAGAGGCAAAAGGCTGCTCTCACCTAAAGGATCCTCACACTCTGAACAACACAGACTACAGCCACCCTGCCCTCCCTCTTCACCCATCTACCAAGTGGCAGTGCTATAGGGTAAGTATTCAGGAACGCTTCTCGGCAAAAGGACCTCAACAAATGTTTATAGGAGCACTGTCTCCTCTGTGCCTACTTCAGTGACTGGGCCTCCTGTTTCCTGCTTCAGGATTGCCAGCAAAACACTTTCACTTCCTGGGAAAACAAAATCACTTCCGTCTTGTGCACAGGAAAAGGACAGGGGCTTTCAAAATGGAACCCACAGGCCTCCATAACTCTGCTTTCCTTATTCGTACGATGCATATACTACATTGGCAAACACATACACACACATGACATGCACAACATACACTTGGGATGTTAGCTGTAAGTACCTTTCATATCAGCATTCGCTCTACTGTGTCAATGAACCAACCTAGAATGTGAGCAGGTAACAAAACAAGTGTAATATTTGTTTGCTCATTGAGGAGTCGCTCTCAGCCAATGTCAAATAACTCATTTCACTGAGTGAGAAAAAAATACAAACTTTTATACAGAATAGTGACAAAAACACTAAATGAGACCTTTCTTTCTGCATAACACACAAACAGGATGAAGGGGGTCCAAGGGAACATATTTTAAGACCTGCGAGAAGTTTTTTTCCCCAATACGTAATATGCAACACACAAATAAACTCTCGGGTCTGAGCAACTTTAGAACTAGAGCATGAAAGGAGAAATACTATATTTAAGCTGTGTCTGAAATGACAGTGACCTAATCAGGAAAGAAAGAAATCCCTTTTAGGATGAATGCCCTCACTCACCAGAAGGTGACATGCTTCATCATTTGGGCTTTCTCCTCTCAGTGGGAAAACCTAGTCCCCCTGAGGGCTACAACCACCGCACTGAGAGGTGGGAGCTCAGGGATGTTTTTAGGATTTTAGGATACTCAGATCCCAAAGATGAGCACTAATGTGAGGTGAGGGCCCACCGCAAAAAAATACAAAGATGTGTAAAGTGTGATCTAAAACTGGCTAGCGCTATTGAAAAAATGATTTTTATTGGCTCATTAGCCCTGCCAGAGATGAAAACAGTGCAAAGCAGTTGCTATTGAAGACTGCTTGATGACAAAGGTCAACATGTTTCAGCCAATGACCATCTCAAAAGTATGTATGGCTTTCATCAGGACCAAAAAACAAAGCTGCTGCTAGAAAGTGTTACACACGTGCAAATAAAGTTTGAAAAAAGGACCATGTACTCCGTTGATGTACAGAAATTGCAACCGGAGGTACCAAACCTCTGGTTGCAATTTCTGTACATCAACGGAGTACCGACGGAGAGAGCGGGGCTCCCTTTCCTGAGTTGTAACCAGGTTGAGGTGGGCCTACTTGTCCCACAGATTGGACAAGTTCCAGCGAGATTGTATCCGCAAGAGCATTAACTGGTTTGGTCCTTTTTTCAAACTTTATTTGCACGTGTGTAACACTTTCTAGCAGCAGCTTTGTTTTTTGATCCTGATGAAAGCCATACATACTTTTGAGATGGTCATTGGCTGAAACATGTTGACCTTTGTCATCAAGCAGTCTTCAATAGCAACTGCTTTGCACTGTTTTTATCTCTGGCAGGGCTAATGAGCCAATAAAAATCATTTTTTCAATAGCGCTAGCCAGTTTTAGATCACACTTTACACATCTTTGTATTTTTTTGCGCTGCGCCCTCACCTCACATTAGTGCTCATCTTTGGGATCTGAGTATCCTAAAATCCTAAAAACATCCCTGAGCTCCCACCTCTCAGTGCGGTGGTTGTAGCCCTCAGGGGGACTAGGTTTTCCCACTGAGAGGAGAAAGCCCAAATGATGAAGCATGTCACCTTCTGGTGAGTGAGGGCATTCATCCTAAAAGGGATTTCTTTCTTTCCTGATTAGGTCACTGTCATTTCAGACACAGCTTAAATATAGTATTTCTCCTTTCATGCTCTAGTTCTAAAGTTGCTCAGACCCGAGTGTTTATTTGTGTGTTGCACCTTTCTTTCTGCACCAACTCATCTTGTGCAGCGTACAGGCCCTGTACTAAGTTTGGAATACTCAAGACTATGGGCCAAATTATTAAGAACGGGCGTAAAATTATCGCTGCTTTAGCGGCAGGAAAATGACGCTAAAGCGGCGATAAGGGGCTTGATAATATGCCCTAGAGAATTCCAATAGCCGCCCAGGTTCTGGTGTGAAGGACATCAAACCTGGGCTTTTATTGAAATTCTCTAGGACATATTATCAAGCCCCTTATCGCCGCTTTAAAGCGGCGAAAAATGTTATCGCCCATTCTTGATAATATGGCCCTATGTTTACAAGGGCTGTCCTAGGGTTGGCACCCAGTAGGTTAGACTCTTAATGTTTAAGTGATGTGTACATTCCAACCTACATGTTTTAATCTCTCTGCCCCAAGTATGGAGCCCTATGTATAATGCTTTTTATTATAACTTACATCCTCAGATTGCTTGCTATCTCAGAAAGCCGTCTCCAACTACATTCCTAAAACCCAGCATGATTCCTTTCAGCTTGATTCCTCTCTTTTGTTTCTTCAGAGTGACGCTCTTCCTACCTTCCATCCTCCGCATGCTTTCTATTTCTGAGTATAGCCTCCTCTCATTCTCATGCTTTAATCTCTCTTATTGTAATTCTTCATAAGGCTTACACCTCATTTCTTAGGTCACAACCTTTCCTGCTTTAAAACCCTATCCCTGCACCCTAACATTACCTAATCTCCGCCAGCCTTCCTATCTCACCAACCATTCACCTGAAACCACAGAGCCCTCAATAATGATCACACCTAACTAGTATTAATGTAATCTATCACAAAGTAACCGGAGTAAATGCTTGCAAGGTTTTTCTTGAGAGCACATGACTAATCACAATAACCAACATTTAACCACTGGAATAACCATTGACCTTGGGTTCCAGAGTAGCGTGCTACTCACCATAAAGCAAAAACCAAAGGAAATGATGGACGGAGTGTTGAACATTGCAAGCACTCACCCCCAGTCAACTGATCTGGGTTTAATCCATCACTGTACTTTAGCCCACTCTGCCACCCCAGTTCAGACATGGCCATATGCAAATCAGTCTGACCCTGTGCCTCATGGGAACAGTCCAGCCCGAACTGCCAAGCCATGTCTTCCCTGGACCGGAAACAAACTTCCTAGGACCGGTTTCTGGCATTTCAGCCGTCTTCAGCCAGGCTTGCTTGAATCCAGTGGCAAAGTGAGCAAGGGACTCACGTCTGAGCATACCCTGCCAACTTATGGCGAACAAAGCAAAAACCAAAGGAAATGATGGACGGAGTGTTGAACATTGCAAGCATTCACCCCCAGTCAACTGATCTGGGTTTAATCCATCACCGTTCTTTAGCCCACTCTGCCACCCCAGTTCAGACATGGCCATATGCAAATCAGTCTGACCCTGTGCCCAGACGTGGGTCCCATGCTCTCCATGCCACTAGAATCAAGCTATCCTGGCTGAAGAGGGGTGAAACCCAGAAACCGGTCCTAGGATGCTTGTTTCCAGTCCAGGGAGGACCTGGCTTGGCAGTTCGGGCTGGACTGTTCCCATGAGGCACAGGGTCAAGACTGATTTGCATATGGCTGACTTCAAACTGGAACGGCATGGTGAGCAAAGAAAATGATGGATTTAGGCCCAGATCTCTGTACTGGGGTGAATGTATGACATTGTTCTGAATTCTGTCCATCAACTGTTGTTGCTGCATTTGACACCCCGAGTGGGAAGGGTATGCCCAGACGTGGGTCCCGTTCTCTCCATGCCACTGGAATCAAGCTATCCTGGCTGAAGAGGGGTGAAACCCCGAAACCGGTCCTAGGATGCTTGTTTCCAGTCCAGGGAGGATCTGGCTTGGCAGTTCGGGCTGGACTGTTCCCATGAGGCACAGGGTCAAGACTGATTTGCATATGGCTGGCTTCAAACTGGAACGGCATGGTGAGCAAAACAACGATGGATTTAGGCCCAGATCTCTGTACTGGGGTGAATGTATGACATTGTTCTGCATTCTGTCCATCAACTGTTGTTGTTGCATTACTCACCATAAAGCGCTTCAGTGCCCCAAAAGGGGTAGTGAGTGCTATATAAATATAATTCCAATATGGGCACCCAAAAGATCATTTATCAAGGAAAGAACCTGCATCCAAACTGCTGTATGACCCCACAGTCCTAAACCCTATAATAATTTCTTGTGCTCGAGTTAGGCCCAGTAGGAATTAGTATCATTCTTGCATATACACAAACCCTTTTCCTAAAGTTGCCTTCTCTTTGCCACATTAACGTTTGATACACATTTTGCATTTGTGACGCTTTGACTAGTTTCACAGAAATACCGACCCAGCTGACACAGAACACTTTGTGAGAATACTTTCATACTGCCTTGGCATTAGTGCAGGGCCTCTCACATGCGTAATACACGTGTTAATTTTTACATTCATATGGTGGCGCAGCTATCTGTAGAACACAAACAATGGTTGCCCGATCACACTCTCAGCCCAAGGCAACGATGACATTTCTATTACTAGCCTTTTGTTTCCTAACATAATCAGAGAAGACACTTCTGCTGATCTCGAGGGGTCCCTGCATGCTGAAGCTTTCACCTAGCAGTTGACTGACATCTCATTGAGGGGTGTTCAGTTTGTGACGAAGATGGGGTTGTACACTTGTAACCACCAGGTAAAGGGGTTAGATCATCCAGATGGGGGTTTTCTTGGCAGACCATACATTCACACCCTTGACACTTAGGTTAGGGTTAGCATTGTAGGGGTGCGCTTGATTGTTATAATCTTTTATATGTACGCATATTTAACCTGTCTCAACAAGATGGTAAACTCTTTGGGACATATGTATCAAGCCTTTTTCCCATTCGCAAACAGGCCGATTCTCAGAATCGGCCCGTTTGTGAACGGGAAAAAGCCTTTTGGGATGTATCATCCCAAAAGGCCATCCCAAAATAGAGAATCACAAAATTTGTGATTCCCTATTTTGCTAATGCATTTAAGGAATCGCAAATTCTGGAAGCACCCAAGTTGTGCGAATTTGCCTTAAGAAATCGCAAATTACCACCAACTTGAAGTTGGTGGTAATTTGCGATTTCCTAGAAAAATTCACTTATTTTGCATTTTTCAAAGTGCCATGTGGCGCACATACATTCCCTTAGGGTATGTATGTGCGCCACATGTGCACACATGCATATTTCAGGGGTGCAACAGGGTGTCCTTTTGGCACCCTTGCACCCTTAAAATTGCATTCGCAATTTGCGAGTACCTAATGGTACTCGCAAATTGTGAATGTCTTTTCCATTCATTCCTATGGGCCTCTAGGGTTATAGGAATGAATGGGAAGGTATTCCGTAATTGCGAATCGCAATTTGCGATTCGCAATTAAGGAATACGTTGGAATCACAATGAATATTACGAAAACTACATACATTTCATTTTGCGAGTTCACCAAACAAAAAGAAATTCCATTTTGGATAGTGCAAAGCAGTATTACCCTGTACGGGCCTGCAGGAAAAGCATAGGATATTAACAATTTGCTTGCCTATGGGGATGGCTCTTCCGGTAGAAGATTGTGTCACTTGGGGTACAGTCTTTGCTGCAGTCTATACCAGAACACATGGTACCCCTTCACTGGTACTTTTACCTGAAGTGTTAAACAGGTACAGAATGAGCATGGGTCAGCACCAGCCCTGGACTTAGGGATGAAATAATGTTGAGCAACATAAAAGGGGAAGCAGCCATGTTAGCTATACGCCAATGACTGAGGGATTTGCCTCTTGCACAACAGGAGCGCGAATTGCCTAAAATTATCGAAGAAACCTATGCTATGCTGGGTAGAGATAATTTGGGAGCCAGACCAGGGAAACCACAGGTAAAGAGTAATTCTGAAAAGGATAACTCTAAGCAAGCACCCGACCCTTCCACAAAGACAAAGTGGAATAACTAAGAAAAATAAAGAAAAAACAAAATCACAGGGTGGGTATCCTACACAGGAATCTACCAAAAAATGTGACAACTCACATAACTGTGATAATATTAAACCACCTATCAAGATACTGATACACGTTCCTCTCGTTCCTTTCAGGATAATTCCGACAGACTCTCGGAGAGAAGAGGATGGTTAAAAAGAAGATGAGAAGAGCACGTGAAACAAAGGAAAGATTCACAACACTCGTCTGAATACATAATTAAACAAAACGTTAAACTCAAAATATCAAAACCTCAATTTAAAAAGAAAAAGGTAGCGGGACTAAAATCCAGCCATGCCCCGGATTTGGAGGACTCTGCTTCTGAACGGGGAGTGGGCATTGACAATGCTGGACAGTGCAGCAGAATTCACAATAGTTCGCCAGAACCTGATGGATTGTCTGGTGGGAGTAGCGCTGAGTGTGTATATCACATTGAAAACACCTGATACCAAGGTAAGCGTCTTGAGGTTCCGTGTGGGACGGAACGACACTTTTGAGTGGTGACGAATATGGATGAGTTTGATGTCCACGAACCGCAAATGACGAGTATAGTGGGTGTACGCAGTTTCGCTACACAACCACGTATGGTTCGCCTTATTTTTGGGTTGGTTCATCCGAACCCTCGGGTTCCATTTTAGATACAGCATCCATTTTGTTTTTTGCCCTCAAGTAGCCAGCGAACGGACTTTGTCCGCTTCGTGACCCTGGGACTCCCAAGCTTACATTAGGGACACGTGTTTCTTTGAGGTGACTTTTACAATGAGGGAAATGACACGGCTAAGGCAGATGGCCCCGCTCGAGGCTCATCTTGCCGCACCGGTCTATTGTTTCAGCCATGCATACATTGGACACAAGGCCTTTGATCCCGTTATCAAGTTTCCCTTATTACTCCAAACACCCCTTTTCTAATCTGTTGTGCAATAAATCTAAACACAAGGCCCCCCTTAATATACTTTGAGGTCCAAGAGAAAGGGGGAAGGACTAAACAATAAGGGAAAAGCTCTTTCAGGACCTATATAATTTTGTTTGAGACTACAAGGAGTTCTCACCTGCCAACAGCGAAAGAATTAAACAGAAAGATACATATATTTATTAACAGTTTTTATTTATATTTTTTTTAATTTTTTAAGTATTCATTAAAAGGATTTCTCTATTGTTCTCATTGCTTGGTCACATATATATTCTCATTTGATAATATCCAAAAAACCCTAACACATGATCCCGTGGTTAATCATATATAAAAAAACACAAATCATACTCTCACACATACCTCAGTCATACTCATATTAAAATATAACACTAAACATTTGGTTGTTTAACATAGTCTCCAGGACAAAGAAATAACAGCAAATACAGTTATATCAGGTGGTATCGAGTCTCTGGGGACCTCTCCTCTGGATGGAAAGGGGCCCCTTTCCATCCAGAGGAGAGGTCCCCAGAGACTCGATACCACCTGATATAACTGTATTTGCTGTTATTTCTTTGTCCTGGAGACTATGTTAAACAACCAAATGTTTAGTGTTATATTTTAATATGAGTATGACTGAGGTATGTGTGAGAGTATGATTTGTGTTTTTTTATATATGATTAACCACGGGATCATGTGTTAGGGTTTTTTGGATATTATCAAATGAGAATATATATGTGACCAAGCAATGAGAACAATAGAGAAATCCTTTTAATGAATACTTAAAAAATTTAAAAAAATATAAATAAAAACTGTTAATAAATATATGTATCTTTCTGTTTAATTCTTTCGCTGTTGGCAGGTGAGAACTCCTTGTAGTCTCAAACAAAATTATATAGGTCCTGAAAGAGCTTTTCCCTTATTGTCTAATCTGTTGTGCATCCTTGTCCTTTCTTTGCATCTGTTTTCGTCCTTTCTCTTAATGCGTTTACGGTTAGGATGGAATGTGTTTATTGCAGAGAAGATATGTTTTTACAGTTGGGAACCGGCAAGACTGTTGTAATTGTGTTCCGGCCTCCTGAAACATGAACGCGACCCTTTTGAAGTTTATTGTGGGAACTGAGTTGTAACCTTTGTTCGCCATACTGTGCTATGGCAAAAACTTGTATAAAAGGACCGATCCATTTCTACAATTTGAAGCAGTCTCCGAGAACCTACACGTTGTGTACTTCTTGTGACCTCTGTATCCCTGCAGTAAATAAACGCTGATCTCTGACGTCGCTGGAAGTGTCCCGTGTCTCTGTGTTTCGTACGCCAGAACAGGTAACCCACGAAGGTTTCAGGTGTTGTTCCCTGGCACCGCTGGGTCTTAAGAATAACCCAGTCCTTCAGTTGGCGCCCAACGTGGGGCGACATCAACGGTACCGGTCCAAAGCCCGACGATCGTGAGGAACTTCGTGTGAAATCTCCGAGGGAAGGTGCACCCCGCTTCATCGATCCAGTTGTCGAAATAAGTGGCCCGACGTCTTTTCCCGCGAAGATCCCCGCCTCCTGACGGCTGCGACGGACCGATGCCCTGACTGTCGACCTGTTTTGGCGCCTGGCGTAGTCCTTTGTACGGCGAGACGATAGACGGGCCTTCCTGGTGACGCCATTTTTCTCTCAGTTAAGTATTTGTGGGTCGCTCCCAGTGTTTCTTTGTTGTTTGCATGGTTCCATAGCATTCGTGGTTCTTAGTTGTTGGGTTTTATTTGACGATTGCAATTGCCAAAAACCGAGGGTCTTGCATTTTTTTTTTTGCGAGGACATCGTAATTCGATAGCCCTTGAAGTTTGTATACTCGGTTAGTGTGCACGATGCCTGGCCGTAGTACTTTGTTTGGGTTTTTCAAATGTTGCAGAATGGATTCCCGGCTGGAGGATTCATGTCCGATACCTCCGGTTGGAACTCCAATTTACGAGCTCTATAGCCGTCATGGCGTGGGTCCTATCGTATATAATGAATTTTGGGTCCGCTACACTAAAAATGATGGCGTCCTTAGTTGGGCATCTCATGGTAGTTTCGAAACTGCTGTTTTAGATAATTTGGAAGCTAAACTGTTTAAAAAGAAGGCTAGGCCGGCCATGTTTGATTCCTTCCGGTTATGGCGGAAAGAGGCCAAGCAGAAAGAAATCAAACAGAGTAAGAAAAATAAAAGAGAAGGTGTTATTACGGTGATGCGAAATGCAGAACAGTATCAGTTAGACAAAGATGAGAAAGAGCAGGAAGTTAGTGCTCGGCTACATCATATGGCGGTGGATAAATGTTATCCGGTGCTACCTTCTAATGTCGATAAGACGGGAGAAGAAGCGATGGAGGATTCGCTCTTGTCTTATCTGTTGAAATCACCACCTCCCTATGCTCCCGATGCTATGGGTCCCGTGCATCCACCTCTTCCTCAACCCGCTGTTTTGGCGGCTGCTGGTCAGCCCGCCGTTCCTCCCGCTCTCCCGAATCCCCTTGTGCCACAGATCGTTCATCCTCTTGTGCCGGTTTCTCTCCCTACTGCGCCTTTCCAAGTCCCTCCTCAGCCTGTCGTTCCCGCTACTCCTGCTGCCGCGTCTACTTCTACTGCCTCCACCCCTACTGTTGCCGCGCCTGCATCTTCTTCCTCTTCTCCTTCTGTTCGTAGTCGTCTCCTGACTGCTGTTGCTACTCTTTATTCTCCGCTTTTTGGGCCGATACTCGGCTCGACTCTTTCAGATGTTGCTCAAAGGCGCAGCCAGCTTCCTGATGGTAGGGAACGTGACTCGCTGGTAAAAATGGCACGCAGATGGATTCGTAATCCTGTTAAATACACCTCACGTATAGTGTTTGAAACGTTTTCTCAGTTTAATGCGCCCACGCAACGATTCGTGTTTGAGGAACTGTGTAAATCGTTGAAGGAGGAGTGGGATGATGATGTGGTTGATAATGTACCGTCTGAGGTTTCTGAGCTCCAGCATCGGTTCGCCACGGGTGTGATCGTAGGTGACAAGGTTCGAGATGCTCTAGAACGCTTGTTATCCTTTCGATGTACAGTGCAACCTCGTGCGTTGTTTAAGGAAGAGACTGCAGAATGGATGGCACAACCTGGTCAATATCCTATGCGGGAAGTTCCCCCGGTATGGATGCCAGGTAATCCTAATGCTAACCCTGCTGTCCCAGGCCGTTTCCAGAGAGTGTGGATACACCTCCCTTGAAAACGATCGGAAGTTTTACAAGTGAAGCAATCTTTGCCTGATCCCTGTAAAAATCCTGCAGGTTATTATAAGGAGCTGTCCCAATTGGTAGATGCTACCGTTATGAACCTTGCCGATATCGACATGTTGTTTGGCAATGTGGTGCCTCAGCCGATTTGGGCGAAAATTCGCCACGAGAATCACGCAGCCGAGTTAGGCGGTGACTGGGCTGCCCTTACGGCGGCAGACGCTCAGCAGGTCGGTGGGGCTAAGCCTGAACAGCTTATTGTGGCTTTGCCTCAGAGGATAATTACCCTGATGAAAACGGTTATGCCAGCGATGCGCGTCAATTGGGACAAATTATCAGCGTGCAAGCAAAAGAGGGATAAAAGCGTTTCTGATTTCTTTACGAGATTTGAGGAAGCGTTTGTTGATCATAGTGGCCAGGACATGGGTTCGGAGGGTGGTCAGCGGCTGTTCGTTGATAAGTTTGTATCGAACTTGTTGCCCGACCTTAGCAACAAGTTGAAGAATTCTGAGAGTTCGTGGGCTGTTTCTACCACTGCTCAAATATTGGCTACGGCCCAATATTACGAAAATAGAGAAAAGGAGGAAAGTGAGCGTGCAGATAGGAAAACAAAGGATCTTAAAACCAAGGTCTTATTGCAGCAAGCCTATCCTCCGCGCTCGAATTTCAGTGACTCGCAGCAGCCAAACTGATCACAATCACAGTTCTCCAGATCGCAGACGCGAAATGACTCTCCCGCACCTCGCTTTGTGTTGGGATATAATCAATGCGCATATTGTCGAGGGGAGGGCCATTTGAAGTTTAATTGTCCGGTTCTCCGTGATAGGAACAATGGTGTGTCGGCTCGAGGAGGACGTAGTGGTCCTCAACAGGCTTCTCGTGGTAGAGGTCGTGGAGTTACTCAGAATCAGGCCGAACGTTTTGCCACGTCTTCGGACTCGCAAAATTGTTTTGACCGGCGCGAACCATCGTCCGGTCGATCTGCACAGTATCATGTGGATGACTGTTACGTCGAGTGTGATGTTGATACGGATGGTATCTACTAGGACAGCCATAGACAAAGGAAGGGAGAAGTATCAGTTCCGGTTGATCAGAGAGGGCCTTATGTTGCAGTAGCCACTTTGGGCGTCGTTGAGCCTTTTCTGTTGGACACTGGTGCAGCAAAAAGTTCCATCATGCATTCGAAACTCCCTGGCGCGCCTTTGTCTGGCTTAACGAATGTTTCCGTTGGATTTTCTGGCGCCCCCGTTAGCAATCCAGTTTCTGGCCCCTTGCCCCTTACAATTGGGTCTCATGAGCTAGAAGCTCCTTTGATTTTGACCACTGGTTGTGGTGAGAATCTTTTGGGCTTGGACTTGTTGAAAAGGTTACATGCGACTTTGTACTGTTCTCCTACGGGCGTGGAGCTTACGTTGGGTAAGAGCGTGATTTCCCCTATGTATTTATCGATCGATAAGCTCCCACCGGAATTGAGTTCTCTTCCGGTCTCTTTGTGGGCGACAGGTCCCAATGATGTGGGCCTGCTGGATATACCACCTTATGTTGTTCAATTGAAAGTTGGTGCGCGCTTAACGCGCATACCCCAGTATCGTATTTCCCTTGATGGTGAACGGGCACTATTAGCGATCATTTACGATCTGATCGGTAAAGATGTTATTGAGGAGACACGGGGTAATGTGTGTAATAGTCCCGTGTTGCCTATTCTGAAACGAACGGATCCCTCCAAGCCTCCCGTGTACTGTCTAGTTATCGACTTACGGGAGGTAAATAAAATTGTTGTTCCGCAGTTTCCTGTGGTGCCAGACATTACGGCTTTACTGACTCTGATTCCAGCCTCTGCATCATGGTTCTCGGTAATCGATCTGAAGAATGCGTTCTTTAGCATTCCGATTGCAGAGGAAAGCAGAGATTTGTTCGGTTTCTCATTGGGTGGTCGTAGTTTCCGGTTCAAACGCGCACCTCAGGGCTACTGTGAGAGTCCATCGATCTACAGTCAAGCTCTTAAGAGTCAACTTGATGCGTTCATACTGCCAACTGGTGCGGCCTTGATTCAGTATGTCGACGATCTGTTGATAGCTGCAGACACTGAGCAGACTTGCAAGGCTGCTACAGTGTCACTGTTACAGCATCTTTGTGACTTACATCATAAAGTGTCACCTTCTAAACTGCAATATTGTTGTCAAGAAGTAACCTATTTAGGTCACTTATTGTCAAAGGCGGGAAGAAGGTTGACCCCTGAAAGAATCGCAGCTATTGCTCGAATGACTGTGCCGACGACCCAGAGAGATGTGCGTGCCTTTTTAGGTATCACATCATACTGCAGACAGTGGATTCCAAATTTTTCACTGTTAGCGAAGCCATTGATAGCTCTCACGTGCAAGGACGTTTCGACTCCTTTGCCATGGACGGAGGAATGTCAGAAAAGTTTTTCTGAACTACGTGATGCACTGTGTTCGGCTCCTGTGTTAGGTACTCCTGATTACAGCAAGCCTTTCACATTATACGTCCACGAGAGGGAAGGTTGTGCGTTGAGTGTTTTAACGCAACAATTTGGCGGCAAGCAGCGCCCGTGTGCATATTTTTCCTCGACCTTAGACCCGGTAGCTAGAGCATTGCCAAGTTGCTTGAGGGCGACAGCGGCAGCGGCGGCGTCTATTCGGCAGTCCGCAGGTCTTGTTATGGATAATATGCTCATAGTGATGGTTCCGCATGCAGTTGATACGCTCTTGAATCGGACAAAGACTCAACATCTGACGAGTGCAAGGTTGTCTGGGTACGAGCTGACCCTTTTGGCAAGTCATATACAGATCAAACGTTGTAATGTACTGAATCCGGCGACATTGTTGCCGATTAATATGGAATCAGATGATGTGCTGCCACATGATTGTTATTTACGAACTGAGGAAGAAACAAAAGGTCGTGTGGACCTGAAAAACACTCCCTTGGCAGATCCCGATGGTACCTTGTATGTGGATGGCTCGTGTTTTAAATTGCCGAATGGCGATGTGACGACTGCGTACGCTGTAGTGACGTTGAGCACGGTTGTGGAAACTGCGAGATTGAACCAGAATTCAGCACAAGCGGCAGAGTTAATTGCATCGACAAGAGCGTGTGTTCTGTCGTAAGGAAAGCGAGTGAATGTGTTTACCGACAGTCAGTACGCATTCGGTGTTGCGCATAATTTTGGAAGATTGTGGAGAGAAAGAGGATTTATGACATCGCATGGTACGAAGATTCAGCATGGGCAGCTCGTGAATGATCTTTTGGATGCACTTACATTGCCTAAACAAGTGGCGATCGTTAAATGTAGTGCACATCGGAAAGTGACGGATGATGTTGGTCGTGGTAATGCGTTTGCGGATGAGATTGCTAAGGAAACGGCTAAGAATCTTGCGACCCGAATGTATGTTACGAGTTCAGTGAGGTGGCCGACGGAGACTGGTATGTGTGAAAATACTGTTGAGAGTGTGAAAGCAATTCAGAACGAAGCTACTAAAGCTGAAAAGACCAAGTGGAAAGAAAGTACGGGAAAGTTGGATATGCATGGATGTTGGGTTGACCTGACGGAATGTCAGAGGTGGATGTTACCAGATGCGTACGTATTAGCTGTTGTGACGATGGCTCATGGGTTGTCACATATTAGTGCGAAAGGAATATGTAAGTTCTTGTCCCCTGTGTGGAGGAATGAGGGTATCGCTAAGTGTGCCGAGAGAGTGGTTAAGAATTGTATGGTGTGTTTGATGCACAATCCTGGAAAGGGCACCCCCACTCCACCTGGTCATTTCGCTCCTCCTGTTTGTCCCTTTGAGGTTATCCAGCTGGACTTTATCCATATGGAGAGATGCAATAACCTGAAGTATGTTTTGGTTGTGGTTTGCGCGTTCTCCAGATGGATTGAGGCCTATCCTCTTAAGGATAATACTGCCCTGTCCACAGCAAAAATCCTGCTGAAGGAGTACTTTCCTAGGTATGGAATGCCACGGATCGTGTGGTCGGATAATGGAAGCGAGTTTGTGGGAAGTGTAATGCAGAGTGTGTGTAAGGGCCTGGGAATTCGTCAAAAATTTCATAGTGCTAATCACCCTCAGGCAGCGGGTTTGGTTGAAGGGTACAATGGTACCCTGAAGCTAAAGCTCGCCAAGATTCAAGCTACGACTGGTCTATCATGGCCTGATGCCTTGCCTCTGGCTCTCCTATCGACCAGAGCGACCGTACACTCTCGAGTAGGGCTTAGCCCATATGAGATTGTGTTCGGCCGCCCTGCGAACATTTGGGGAGTTCCGAGGCCGAGGGCTTTTGATAGTCTCGAGTATCCAATGCTAATTGATTACCTGCATGATTTGACCACTAAACTACGGTTAATCCATCAACAGGTCTTTGAAGCTCTACCGGCGCAGACAGAGGGTCCTGGACACCAGCTCCGGCCAGGTGACTGGGTCGTTACCCGAAATTTCGGTCGGAAACGTAACTTGGAGCCAAGATTCGTCGGACCCTTTCAAGTCTTGTTGACAACGAGGACAGCGGTTCGACTGGAGGGCCGGAAGAACTGGGTCCATGCCAGTCACACAAAAAAGGTACCGATCCCCTTACCAACGGACGGTTGGGTGAGGACTGGGATTTCGGCCACAGAAACTGAGACTCCTTTGCACTTTGTGCCGTTTAGCGACGCTCAACTTGTGGGGGAGGATTTGTCACTGCCAAACCCACATGTGGAGTCATCGGTAGCAGAGAACCCAAGGTCTGACTCGTTGTCCACTTCATCGAACACTGTTGCGCCAGCTGAACAATTGTTTGTAGAGCAAACTCGACCTGGAAGAAGTCGATACTTTCTTCGTTCAAGGACTAATAAAAATTAGTAGTATATTTGCTTTTTGATGTTATGAACATTATGGACAATTATATCCTTTCTTTTTGAGTTCGTATGTGCTTTTCCACTGCTAAGAGATTTGTAATAAAACTGAACGTTTCGAGGGAACCTCTCCATCCGGGTTACCGTAGGGCCGTGCGGGTACTCCTTTCTGTTTAGCAGGTTTCTGACGTTAGGTCGGTTACTTTTGTCGATTTCTGGGAACTCCTGGGGATTGATAATCGCTACTCAGAACGAAGTGCGTCAAGTACGTCACGGACGGTTTGTAGAGGATGGCATTCTCTAAGCTGTTGGAAGTAGAAAGGATGTCGGCGCAGAGATTAGAGCTATGGAGGGTTGTACGAACAAAATGTTTTCTGTTTCAGGTGTTTCTACTGTTCCTGACCGTATCTATGTTATTGGTGGGTGGAGTGTATTTTGGAGTACAGTTGTTATTACCTTCTATTTCACCTACCCTTTCTCCTAAACTAAGTTCCCTCACCACTGTCTCCCCACATTCTTTTCATCCTTTGCCTCAACATGAGCAGGTTAGACGTGCGGAATTCATGAATAACTCCTTCGTTCAACTCCTACATCAGCATCAGTTGGTGATGAATACTACCAATTGTTGGGTATGTGGGTTAATGCCACATACCATGGATAGGGGTATTCCGTATTTGGTCCTTCCTTACAGCTCCCAGGGTTCAGCTCGAGCATTCCAAACTATGTTCCGTAGTGCACTAGATTCCTACCCCAGTCGAGAGCCACGTTCTGTCAAATTTGGTCCTGGGCCGTATCACAAGCCTTTGGCGATAGCAATAGCGGATCTGGATAGAGATGTTTTTGATGCATCACTCATTCCAGATGAAGAAGTGCAGGCCTATAAGGATCTGAGCGAGGCTGAGTATAGTACGTCAGTGGGTGATAGACAGCTTAAGAGCTCGTCCCCAATATGGATTGTACCACACCTCGGTAATTTCTGCTTGAAAGGTTTGGGTCGAAATCCGAGAGCACAACTTGGGAACAGTGCTTGCACTGACACGTATGTTCTACCGATGCTCTCCTCCCCTGTTTTTCTGACCGCTAAGGGCACTTATTTTGTATGTTATGAACGCGCATATACATGGTTACCCCGTGATTTTTCAGGTACCTGTTATATTGCGAATCTTTTACCACCGACTTTCACGGTTGCTTCAAACTATCACAAAACTAGAGTCGTGAGAGGCGTTATTAGCAAAGAGGATACTGCTGGTCAAGAAGCAGGAGACTTCTTTAAGGGTTTCTTGCCGTTTTGGGGACCTATGGTTAATAGTAGGAACCTACGACAATTGACCCGTGTAGTTGAGTCGACTGCTAATATTACTGCAAGTGCCCTT
Organism: Triturus cristatus; assembly: GCF_964204655.1. Taxonomy (NCBI): domain Eukaryota; kingdom Metazoa; phylum Chordata; class Amphibia; order Caudata; family Salamandridae; genus Triturus; species Triturus cristatus. Next base: position 997,608,810 of record NC_140583.1, on the reverse strand, counting down.
GGTAATTTAACAGCTGAACTTCAGGCGGATAGACTCATGACGTTGCAGAACCGTATGGTTCTAGACGTTGTTCTTGCAGATAGAGGTGGTGTGTGTAAAGTTATCCATTCGAGTTGTTGCATTTTTATTCCTGACAATGCTCCAACTGTCTACCAAGCCATCTCGAAGTTGCACAAGATTTCCGAGTCCATACACGTGGACGAAGGTAATTGGACGCTCCTAGGATGGTTTTGGGGCCTGATGTCAACCTGGGGTTGGAAGATTCTGATGATCGTAGGGGTTGTTGTAATGTTTCTGTTCACGTGTTGTCTTTGTGTACAGTGTGGTCCTGCCTTATGTGGCCTATGTGCTACAACGTGTATAAGACGGCCATCTGTTACCAAGGAGACGTTGATGAATAGAATGATGTTCCAGCAGCAGCTGAACGATCTGATGAATATTGAAATAGATTCCGATCTTGACTAGTGCTTGCCTACATGAGGGCAAAAGGAGCGTCTGAGGTTCCGTGTGGGACGGAACGACACTTTTGAGTGGTGACGAATATGGATGAGTTTGATGTCCACGAACCGCAAATGACGAGTATAGTGGGTGTACGCAGTTTCGCTACGCAACCACGTATGGTTCGCCTTATTTTTGGGTTGGTTCATCCGAACCCTCGGGTTCCATTTTAGATACAGCATCCATTTTGTTTTTTGCCCTCAAGTAGCCAGCGAACGGACTTTGTCCGCTTCGTGACCCTGGGACTCCCAAGCTTACATTAGGGACACGTGTTTCTTTGAGGTGACTTTTACAATGAGGGAAATGACACGGCTAAGGCAGATGGCCCCGCTCGAGGCTCATCTTGCCGCGCCGGTCTATTGTTTCAGCCATGCATACATTGGACACGAGGCCTTTGATCCCGTTATCAAGTTTCCCTTATTACTCCAAACACCCCTTTTCTAATCTGTTGTGCATCCTTGTCCTTTCTTTGCATCTGTTTTCGTCCTTTCTCTTAATGCGTTTACGGTTAGGATGGAATGTGTTTATTGCAGAGAAGATATGTTTTTACAGTTGGGAACCGGCAAGACTGTTGTAATTGTGTTCCGGCCTCCTGAAACATGAACGCGACCCTTTTGAAGTTTATTGTGGGAACTGAGTTGTAACCTTTGTTCGCCATACTGTGCTATGGCAAAAACTTGTATAAAAGGACCGATCCATTTCTACAATTTGAAGCAGTCTCCGAGAACCTACACGTTGTGTACTTCTTGTGACCTCTGTATCCCTGCAGTAAATAAACGCTGATCTCTGACGTCGCTGGAAGTGTCCCGTGTCTCTGTGTTTCGTACGCCAGAACAGGTAACCCACGAAGGTTTCAGGTGTTGTTCCCTGGCACCTCTGGGTCTTAAGAATAACCCAGTCCTTCAGTCTCGCATCGGTTATACAAAGTCCAGCTGCAGTTGAAAGGGGACATACCCAGATTTATAAATGTCCTCTTTTGGGAGGAACTCATCCAAGGTTATGACATCTTGTTGGCTGGAAAAGAATGGCCACCTGACTTTCACCCTTGGGCGAACTACATCGAGGGCAAAGGTCAGAGGCACCTAGGTATAGCCCAGCTATTCTGGCTGGAGTCAGGTAAGTCTTTTAAAAAAAATCTTAATTTTGCCATTTATATTTATCCCAAACAACACAACATGGCATTACATGTAACAAATAAATGCTGCATAGCTTTCCCCTACAATTCTTGGTTGCAGCATATATATGATTCATGTCCACCCTCTCCAAGTCTTATCCACTTATTGACAGCTAATCAACCTGTCGTCACAAAGTTTTTGTCATGGCAGGAGCATATCAAAAATCACCTCTCAGCTTCCACCTAACATACCATTCACATAGCACTCCGGACAGGACGCGTTTTGGTTGTACAGAAACCTTTGTCAACTGGAAAGCGCTTTCCAGGTGACATAGGTTGTTCAACCGAAACACGTCCTGTCCGGAGTGCTCCAATGAATTAAATAATGGCGATAATCTTCCATTTTAGATTGCCGTTTATTCCTTGAAGTCGGAAAGTTAGCGGTGAATTTACAAGCGAATTCAGTGGCGCTATTACGTGCACCACCAGCGTTCACCCCATAGGCCTCACATCTCACTTCTATAGGGAAGATCCCCAACCAAGCCCATCCTGATATCTAAAGCACACAGATATTAGTGTGCAAGGAAACATCAGTTGGATGTTTTCTCCCCTATTTTTACAGCTCAACATACACATAACAAAGTACAAAATTATAATCGCAAACAAGTTAACCATATGCATGAACACATCCCTTTTGGACCTTTACCTTTCTAAGGCAGAGGGTGATGCAAGAGTCATGAGATTGGCAGGTAGAACCTGGTTCTACCCATGGACCTGTAACATCTGCCTACTTTCTCATCCCTCCCCACCTGTCTCATACTCAAAAATGCTTACACAATCAGGTCCCAAACAATTGAACTACAAATATTATCTACTGTTACAGCAAACCTTCTGCTGTCATGGGAGTCACATCAGGACCTGCATACATGAGATCTACTGTGTCTTCAACATTCAGCTCTAATCTTGCCTTTATTAACTCTGGGCTAGCTTCTGAGCTTCTGAACCAGTCTTCTGAGAAAGCCTATGTTGTTCCACATCTCCCATGACCTCACCACCTTCTTCTTCAGTTTGTCATTTGAACAGTCGACTGAATGTTTTGCTTCTGTTCCATGGTCGTGTTGTCCGTCTCCCCGCCTCGCACCATTCCTCTTTATCTGCGGGGGAGACTCATTGACCTGCACCAGTTCCAGACATTCACCTGAGTCTTAAACAATTGTACTGCATTATCTCTAGCCACTCGGAGCCTCTCTGGAAACAGCATGGTATACTTAACATCCATTGGGTGCAGCTTGGCCATAACTTCGAGAAAGGAACTTCTCAACTTCGGTGTTCTGGTGATGTATTCGGGCAATAAATACATTCTGTTTCCTTTTACGCACCATTGTATGTGCCTCTGGGCCTTCTGCAAGGTCTGATCCCGATCTCTATAAATTTAGAATTCTAGCCACCATTGGCCTAAGAGGAGCACCTAGGATAGACAGTCACCCCGAAATACAGTGCGTCCTGTCATCCACAAAGTGGGTAGGTGGGTGTCCCTCAAACACCTTCTCAAGAAGCCATGTTTCTGCAAATTGCACTACATCCTGCCTCCCATTTTTTTGGTAGGCCAGTGATGCGCATGTTATTTCTTTGAGAACGACCCTCGACATATTAGCTCTATCCTATAGGTGCGGCACGGCCTCTATCTGCATCTTCACTTGTGATTCCAGCTCCTATACTGAAGGTCTCTTAGAGGATAGCGTAGATTCATTTTCTGTCACTTTGTCGACAAGCTTTTTATGATCTGCTTGAATAAGACCTACATAAATGTGTACCCCATATAGTTTAGTTTCCAGCATTCCTTTCAAGTCAGATGTGGCCCTCAAAATAAGTTTTGATTGCTCTGTGTACCCCTCAAATGCAGACTCCACTTTCCACAGAGTGAGAATTTCTTCTCCCACATCAAACTGCAAACATTTTACAGGTACCTTTATGGCCAAGACCTTTGGTCTGGGTTTCACCATCCTGCATGCTACCACTGTAGTAAGAGCAACCCAGGTACGCACACATACAAAGTGTAAAGTCCAAACACGCTGCTTGTCAAACCCCCACAGCTGACCAAGTCCATCAGTACCATCCGGCCACCTAAACCAGTGTTTCATTGTGCCACCTCTGCTAGCAAAATAAAGATCAATCAATATGTCCAGGGAGTTCCCTTCAGCCAGTCATTTGTAATTAGTCATAATAGAGCAGAACCAGAAAAATACAGGTTTGGGACCCTTAATGGAGATCACCATCATGGCGCTCAAATATACAATCCATGTGCAGCCCTATGAGTCTGCCACAGATAGCCATGTGCCTACCCCTCCTCAGACGCACAGTCGCTGCAGGCTCAATCTCAGAATCAGGGTTTCAGAACAAGTCAAGGCTTCTCATAAAAAAAACTTGAAGGCGCTCTATATAAATACAGTTTCTTTCACAACATTTCCACCAGTACAGCCGTCCTCAATCAGGAGCAGCTTTCCACGGGGGACCGCGGCGCCCCCACACCAAGACCCACCATCCATGTGGGGCATTGCACCAAGAGAGCACTCGCTCACAGTCGATAGCGCAGGTACAGTTTCAGCCTTACAAAGCCACGGGTGGTTGCTATCCTAGGGGAGTAGCTAGGTCAGTAAGATTGGGGAATGTGAGCTTTAGATTTCTAAACAGGCAGCTGCTCTGAACTGGTTTAGAGTGACCACCGGGGTGAGGCTGTGACCATCCTCGACGTTCTCTGTCACTGTAGTGGATGGCGCACTGAGTGCTGCAGCTCACTGATGACATTTACCTTACATGCCCTGGGTACACTGCAGACACTATATACTAGGGAAATTTTAGGTAAGTTAAATAGGAGGAGGATCCCCATTTTACTGTGTTGAAAGGAGTAGTGCAATCACTTTACCCCTGGTTAGAAGGGGTAAATTGCAATTCCATAGCCTACCAAATTAGAGTTCATCAAAAAGGCCAAAACAATTGTGTTGACCCTGCAGAAAGGCAAATTTCCAACACATCTCCCCTCAGCTAAAAGCAAGGGTAGACTAATCCATACCTTGACGGACTTCCCCGCAATAGAACATGAGCAATTTGCCTCTCCTGCATTGGCAATTGTCTGTTCTATGCCCCAATCAGCTTATCTTATGCCTCTGTCACCATCCTCCTGGGCCATTCTACTGGCCCATGGGTAACTCTTCCACTCATCAGCGCACCCCATTTGTGACACTCTTAACATTAGCTTGATCACAGTAGCACCATGGTCAAAAAGCTAATGTAGCTCATTCTGCCCAATCGATCAGACATCCACCCCACCCCAGGGAAAACCGTTCCCACAATGGAAAATAACCAACAAAAGCTGTCAGTGTCAAGAGCCAGGCCCCTGATGACCAGCTGCCAGGTGGAGGCTCGAATCTGGGTCATTGGGTAGTCCCCACTTACAACATTGGGGCTGGCAAGGTGCCCTACACTTGCTCCTGAGGTCTCTCTGGCCTCTTAGGTTTCCCAGAGTCGGGACTACACCTTCAAGTGATAGACATCCTCCTTCCACTCCTGCCATCGTGATGGTATCCTGAGTCTGGCCTCTCTGCCTAGGGCCTGCACCTGAGAGCAAACAGGTGCCTGGCAGTCACAGGGGAAACCACAGACCTCATCGATGGTGAAACACTCTGCCTGGGTTTACCTGAGGCAGGTCTCCTGTTCTTTGATTCTGTGACAGCACATGCAGCACCTCAAGGTCAGAAGTGGTCAGTCTTGGGGTGCTCTTTCCTCAGAGCAGATAATCCCTGAACCATAAGACCCCCCCCACACTATGGATGGTCTCCACCTCATAACCCTTACTCGTCATCTCCGGCTCCATGCTTTCCGTCTGGGGACAGTGCGCACAGATATGTGAGGGATTGGCTCGCCCGGCACAGCTCCACTCAGCTGTTTTCTCATCAGTGGAAGTTCATTGCTAAGGATGCAGTGAATGGGCATCTGGGGACTGACAATGACCCTGCTCTGCCTCCTCCCCCGGTCCAGGAATGCCAAGGAAAAAAAAAGTCCTGCGCATGGGATTGGATTACCCTAAATACCTGTCCTGGCAGATACTACTTTACCAGATTTTCAGAAATCATGACCTGGCTGGCCCAAATATCCCTCACAGCAGTGACAGGGACCCCATTCACTGTGATCTGGTGAAAGTGGTGACTTCCACCCTCAGTGACCACCAGCTTACCTCCTGGGTCCACTACTACAACTAAGTTGAGTTCCCCTTTTTTGCCATGACTGGTGACCTTTATGACACCTCGGTTGGAGAAAGGGCACCCCTATTCTTCTGCCAATCAGGAACTCCCCCATGTTCTCAAAAGGGGTATGGAAATCCTTTTCCTTCAAACACTTTTGGGGCCCGTTTGGGAACTTTCATCCCGGCTGTCCCACTCTCTCTCCTGAGTGGGGCCTAAACTAACTTATTTGGCGTCACTCCCAGGTACCTTTTTGGACACTCTGCTACTCATCCAGAGCTCAACCTCCTTTCCACACTCTCTGGGGACAGTGAGCTCAGAATCAATAAGGTGTTGGTGCAACTCTGGAAAACAATTACTGATTATGTGCTCCTTCATAATCAAATTGTAAAGCCCATCCCAATAACTTACTTTGCTGCTCTCCAGCCAACCTTCCAGTGTAGAAGAAATGAAAGAAGCCCTGGGACCGGAGGAAGAAAAGGCAGCAGCAGAGATGGACTGAAGGAGGAAAGAATGACCTTGGCCTTGGAGGAGAAAAATGCCATGCTACACCATGAGAGGGATCAGAGAGAACTGAATCTGAAAGCCAAGAGTATCTCTGAGTCCAGTGAGGATGGCTACAGAGACGTTGAAGTGCCCACAGGAGGTAAAAGGGTCCACATCCCAAAAAAGGCTTGGCACCTAGCTTTACAGTGGGCCATGACGTAGACACGTGGTTTCAGGCCCCTGAGGTTTCCGTGTGTATGCATACAGTCCCAGAGGACGATTGGAGGGCTAGTCTGCGTCAGCATATTTCCACTACCGGAGGGATATCTTATTGGCATCGGGGAAAGTTTACAGGATTACATAAGCCTCCATGAAGGAAGCCCTTTATGTGAAGTTTGGTTTGACCTCAGAATGAATCGCCTGAGGTTCAGGGATAGCCCGAACCAGACGCACTATTAATGGTTTGATTTTGTGGGCTGATGCGCACAATCCTCTTCCCCATAGTACCAAGGAATTGTGTAACTTTCTTTGGGGAAGCTTGCATGATACTAGAGTAGCATGGAGGTGAACTTTGAGTAGTGGATATCATGGGAGAACAGCAGTACTGAAAAGAACGAGAGAGAAAAAAATGTGGTTTGGGCCCCCATAGGGGTTGGACTTAGGCAGGAGATGTGTGAAGGGCCTGACATGAGGTCAGGACCTGCATCCAATTCCCCACTGCATACAGCCAAAGGCTGTGCACAGACGTGAGTTGGCTGCCGGTGGGATATGGGATGAAGAGACTGGCCAGAGGGCAGGTCTTGCAGTGAACCCGCACCAGGCATGGCCTTAGCAGAGAGTGGTTTGCTGCACAAAGCCGGGTTGACTGCTGGGAGTGGGATTGGGTGCAGAGCCTGGCTGGAGGACCAGGCCTAGCCGCCAACCAGCTATTGCGGATGGTCAAAGACCAAATCCATTTAACAAGTCATGAATGATGTAATATGTGAGGCCTAATGCATTGCAAGGTGGGGTCCCAAGGTTTAGGTAGCCCAGTGAGCTGTAGCTCGTGAAATTCAGTGTTTTTCTGTTTTTTTTAAACAGTAGTGTTTGCTTTCAACACCTATCTATACCATCACCATAAACATTGCTTTTTCAGTGAATTTCGTCTTTTTAATGCAAACATACCTATCTATAACGTGGAAATATCTCGCGAACACACATTTTGAAAGCGTGAACAAGCAAAATATTCCACGAAGCTGCGGATCGCGGAATTTTTACTAATTCCACATTCTCCGCAGAATGCAAACTCACCCAAATTCCGCAAATTCCACGAGCGGAACAGAATTTTCCGCCCAGGCCTAAATAAAATGAAGCATCATTACTTCTATCATACATACAACCACCACAGTAAAGCAAGCTTGTGTTATTTGCGACAGTGACCCTATACCATACACTTCATGGGTAGCCGAGTTCATGTTCACTATGAGTCTCAGATGAAAGGGTAACCTATTCATTATATGTTCAATCTGTATGCAACTATTCAGAGGAAAATAAAGTTCCTCCAGCTACTGAAGCCCTGTTACATAATTAATGCCCTACTACAGACAGTCTTTATTTGTATCAAACCCTTGACAGTCCCCGAACCTACATTGAAAAAAGAAGTTCATTTGAGTAGAACAGGGGTACTGTAAACAGTGTTTACTCTGTGGAGAGAGTGTATCACACTGTTTGCAGAAAGTGAAACTCTCCTCTCATGAGAAATACACCATAGAATAAAAGTATCTATTTAGAACAGTGTACACTCAAAAAAGACACTATTCCCTTAAAATAACCAATGTCTGAAAGTGGTAAAGATCATACTGTGGTGAAAACTTTACAGCCCATCTTCTAAAGTGAAATAAGCAAATGTACATAGGTTAGTTTACAGTCTTCTATGTTAAGAAGAAATTGTCATGCTAAGACTTTTCTGTCTAATAACTCAAGCTACGTACAATACTTAGTACATAGTACGTAGAATCTTTGCGCTCCTGAAAACATTTTCTGCAGTACAAAAACGTATGTGAAACATAATGAACACAAGTCGTCAACTGTCCCTTGCACACAGGGTCACTCTTCAATGCAAAAATTGATAATGTATTCAATACCACTACCTAGCTATGATGTATTAGGAGCACATGCGTTTGGTAAACACTTGCACCCATTTGCTTGACACAGACTGTTAAAATAGGGAGTGAAGTATTATGGCAGTTACCTGCCACTAAGTAAACTATAAAGCAAACTAACACACTCATCGGATGATATCATCAGTGATGTCATCAATGATGTCATAGAACATGTAATCAGTGCTGTCATAAGTGATGTCATAGAACATGTCATGAGTGATATAATATGTAAGGTCATAAGCAGTGCATGTGGGGGCGCAAGTTATAGTTAGCTGTGCTAACTATAACTGGTGGATTTCTGTTTTTTATTAGCTCTAAATGTTAATGTTGTCACTGACATATTCACCTAAGTATAACGTTACTTAAACCTATGGTTTTTTTAGTGAATTTCTAAGGTTAAAATTTTTTAACCAAAAACAGATCTTTTAAATTAGAGTTTATTTATTAAGTTTTATATAGCGCCAACATGATCCCGAAGGATATCAGAGCGCTTTACATTTGTGCTTAATTGCGTTGAACCCAGTGCTCGGTAAGGAGGATTGCAGCCAATGCCTCATGGGCCCCAGGTAAAACATGGGAGACCTGGGCAACAGATGTCAAACTCCCCACAGACCATCCCATATCTCCTAACAGATCCTCAAGAAACACCTCGGGTTATAGAAATATTCATTTAGTTAACTATAACGTTACTTTGACCTTTGTTTTTAACAGGGAATATCTATTTTTTTAATTATAAAAAGTAATATTTTATTACCATATGTAAAGTCAACCCCCTGCCATGCACAGCCTTTGGCCGTGTGCGGCCAGCAGTTGGACACTCAACCTTATGCTTTTGAAAGGGAAGGGGTCCACATGCTCCCGTGTTCGAGCCGTGTTCCCCAGGTCCTTTTTTTAATGAACAGAGAGGGAACTGTATGGCTTCCATCTCAGAGCCTTGTTAGATCCTGGGGACCCCATCCGCCAGGGCCGTTTTTTTTATTTTTATTAAAGGGGAGGGGAGCCGCGAGGACCCTCTCCTCAAGCCTTGAGAAGCCCGGCTTCCCGCATGCAGCGGGAGCCAGCATTGCTCCCATCTAGGGGAAGTAGCTACTAATCCGATCCCTCCAGATGGGAGCAATATTGTGATCTGTTTCCCTGCCCGCATCAGTGCTGCTCCCAGCCGGCAGAAGCATTTTCAAAGCTCCTGCTGGATGGAGCAGACTATGTTTGCTCCAGCTTGGCGGGAGACTAAAAAATGATCCCGTCAAGTAGGAGCAAACACAGGATTCTCTGCCCTGTGCAGGCAGGGAAACTGCTATGTCCTAGGGTTGGGCTCCCCGGGGACATAGTATGTCCCGGGGTATAGGGTCCCTAGGGCCCTTAATGGCTCTGAGAGGTGGGCCCTCCCTTTAAATAATAGGGCAGAGGTTTTGCTTGGGCCTTTAACGGCTCAAGGGAGGCAACCGCACAGCCCCCTCCCCATTTGAGAAATTATGTCCCCAGGGGGTGGGCTCCCCAGGTGCCTTCAGGGGATTCTGAAGGGGTCACATGGCCCCCCATTCACCATAAGTACTTATTTTGGCCACAGGGTGGGGTCCCCGAGGCCTCTAGGGGAAGGGGACCGCACAGACCCCCTCCCCAAATACACTAAGTTAGGGCCAGGTGTGGGCTCCCTGTGGCCTCTGTAGGATTAGGGAGGGGGCCCTCCTTCCCTTACATGCAAATGTTGGTCCCGGGGCTGAGCTGCCCAGGGCCTTTAATGCCTCGGGGAAGGGAACTGTGAGGCCACCCTCCCCATTTTTCATGATTTCAGCCCTGGGGGTGGGCTCCCTGAGGCCCTAAATGGCTCTGGAAAAGGGGCCATGTAGCCCCCTCCCCTTATTGAATACAGTCCCTGGGGTGTGCTCCCCAGGGCATAAACCTTATGAATGCGGACCGGCTGCCATTTGTTTTTTACCGATTCCGCTTCAGTCCAAGGAAGTTGTGGCAATGTTTGTCAATTTTTTTGTTCTTAGTCCCAAGAAGGTCCCTCTGGTTCCCCCCTACATGGGTCGCAAGGGATCAGGGTATCCTTGTATTGCCCCCTTAAATTACTTTAAATTTTTTACTTCAGGACAGGGGACTAAGTCCCCCAGTCCTGTAATGGCTCACAGCAACATTTTTCTGATGTTGCTGGTAGCATATCAGAACCCACGCTCCCACTGGAGTCTGACTCCCACAGGAGCGAGGTGGCCCGAGGGAAATACAGCTCTATTTTTAAATTGGAGCTCCCGTGAGAGTCACTCGAGCCTCTTGCGGACCTAACCATTCAGATATAAAAATATTTTGTAGTCTTAATTTCTCTCTCGGTTATATACATAAATATACATATTGTTGCATGACTTTGTACTAACAATTGCGTAATTTGCACAGGGAAATGCGTTATTTGCACAAGTACAAACGGTATTCAGAACCGATATTAATTGTATCATTGCATGATGTTGTACTGACAATGGCGTTATTTGCACATTACATAACGGTATTTAAAACCGGTATGAAATTATCAGTGTAAGAAAAAAACAACACCGATATTGCTGTACAAAAATAGACGGATAGTCTGTTTTCAGTTTTTGTTTGCACTGGTCACTTTAAATTCTGGAGGAAACACTGGTATGTCATGTGATCAAGGCCTCTAGGGGCTGAAACGTGTCATGGCGGAGTAGCACATGTTTGAATAAACTCAGCACGAAGAAAACTAGTGTCCGTTTCGTTTCTGATTCCGGATTCATAGAGTTTTGAAGAATCAGTATTTGTGGATATATATATACATATATATATATATATTGCTCCAAAGGTTGTCCACCTGGTGAGTAGCACTTGAATGAGACTGTGCATTGTGGGAAATGTGGTCCGGATAGCACACAAATCTTATCCTGTATGGACCCTGCAAGTGGGCTCGTCCTCAATCCTGTTTGCCGCTGCTGGCCCACATTGCCGACATGATAGTTACCATGTCGGGTGGCCCCCATAACATTACGGGATGGTGCACACTCCGCGGCAGGATGGCCCCGTATTACATTCTGCTCCAAAGGTTGTCCACCTGGTGAGTAGCACTCAATCAGCAGCTTTATTTATGATAGGCAGAGACGAGGATCCGCTTGTAGAAGCCGCTCCGTAATGGAATTGCCTGACGCGTTTCGAAGCTCCATATGCTTGTCTTCAGAGGCTTGAACGGAGACGGCGTGTGCAAACGCTTAACTCACTTTGCCATTTTCATATTGCACACCAACCAATGGGAAGTTCGAATGAGATTGTGCGTTGTGGGAAATGTGGTCCGGATAGCACACAAATCTTGTCCTGTATGGACCCTGCAAGTGGGCTCGTCCTCAATCCTGTTTGCCGCTGCTGGCCCACATTGCCGACATGATAGTTACCATGTCGGGTGGCCCCCATAACATTACGGGATGGTGCACACTCTGTGGCAGGATGGCCGCCTATTACATTCTGCTCCAAAGGTTTCCCACAATGCACAGTCTCATTTGAGCTTCCCATTGGTGGTTGTGCAATATGAAAATGGGGAATGTGGCTCAGCGTCTCCGTTCAAGCCTCTGAAGTGAAGCAAATGGAGCTTCGAAACACGTCAGGCAATTCCATTACGGAGCGGCTTCTACAAGCGGATACTTATCCCTGCCTCTCACAAATAAAGCTGCTGATCGAGTGCTACTCACCTGGTGGACAACCTTTGGAGCAGAATGTAATACGCGGCCGTCCTGCCGCGGAGTGTGCACCATCCCGTAATGTTATGGGGGCCACCCAACATGGTAACTATCATGTCGGCAATGTGGACCAGCAGCGGCAAACAGGATTGAGGACGAGCCCACTTGCAGGGTCCATACAGGACAAGATTAGTGTGCTATCCGGACAATATTTCCCACAATGCACAGTCTCATTCCAGCTTCCCATTGGTGGGTGTGCAATATGAAAATGGGGAACTGGGCTCAGCGTTTGCACACACCGTCTCCATTCAAGCCTCTGAAGAGAAGCAAATGGAGCTTCAAAACGCGTCAGGCAATTCCATTACGGAGCGGCCTCTAGAAGCGGATACTCGTCCCTGTCTATCATAAATAAAGCTGCTGATCGAGTGCTACTCAGCTGGTGGACAACCTTTGGAGTAGAATGTAATACGCGGCCGTCCTGCCACGGGGTGTGCACCACCCCGTAATGTTATGGGGGCCACCCAACATGGTAACTATCATGTCGGCAATGTGGGCCAGCAGCGGCAAACAGGATTGAGGACGAGTCCACTTGCAGGGTCCATACAGGATAAGATTTGTGTGTTATCTGGACCACATTTCCCACAATACACAGTCTCATTCGAGCTTCCCATTGGTGGGTGTGCAATATGAAAATGGGGACGTGGGCTCAGCGTTTGCACACACCGTCTCCGTTCAAGCCTCTGAAGAGAAGCAAATGGAGCTTCGAAACGCGTCAGGCAATTCCATTACGGAGCAGCTTCTACAAGCGGATACTCCTCCCTGCCTATCATAAATAAAGCTGCTGATCGAGTGGTACTCACCTGGTGGACAACCTTTGGAGCAGAATATATATGTATATATATATCTATATATCAACGCTCTATTGCCAATCCCACCAATTGAGCAGCACTCGAATGCACACTGAAGGTGGCAAGCCTTTAATTCAGGATACAAGCAGGTTCAGTTTGTAGTTTCAATCACACAGCCAGCATGTGATTCGCCTTACGCATTTCAAAAGTCTCTTTTTCTTCCTCAGAGGCTATCGCTATGATAAACACATGCTGCGGTCTCCATTTATCACTGCCAGATCACGCCCCTTAGATGGGCCGGTCCATTGACCCTCGGCATTGTGGATGCTGTAGTCCCGTTAAATCCAACCTCAGATGGTGCACTCATTTCTAATATATATATATTTATATATATATATAGGTCTATATATATAGGTCTATTGTGTACATACATATATATGTGTGTGTGTGTTTGTGTGTGTGTGTGTGCGTGTCCAGAATTCTGTCCCACAAGTCACGCACGCCGGTATGTGCTCCCCAAAAGGTTTATTGCTCCATGAACACCAGGTCAAGTTCCAGGGAAGTCCAGGCAAACCCAACGCGTTTCTGCAATCTCAGTCACCTTCGTCACAGGTGGGTAATTGCCTCCCCTCACATGGTTATAAAGACAAAGTGAAGTTCAACACTGCACCACATTATAAAAAGTGAAGTCGTACTTGCCCATCAATGTGTCCATCCGGTAGTTGTGCTGGCCATAGTGCGACAAGATTACAAATCTAAAGACAGTGGCATTTGTAAATTAATTCAGCACTGTATGAAGGATTACACAAAATAATGCAGACCTAATACATATAATAAACATATGTTATCAAAATCAAATGCCGGTGCCCGATTCAATAGACATTCACCAAATAACGTGTGCTGTGGGTAATGTAGCCCACAGATCTCCAAATATTGTACTGTAGCTTTGCAATATCAAATGTCAGCTCACTCAAGCATGTAACTCATTGTATACATATGATTGAATGACCCTTGGACTATATGCACTGTATCATTAAGCGTGCGCACAGATTGACTGTACCGGAGACCTGCAAAGCAATTGAATGTGTTATCCGTCCGGGAGAGGCCATGTTGAATGATTCAAATCCAATCCTAGCCCTGCACTCCTGAGCTCATGCAAAGGTTTTGTCCTAAAGCCTGAGTGGGCATAAAGCCGGACCTGCACTAATGCAGTAAAATAAATCATTGCAGCCCAGTGAGGTAAATATTTCTTAGCTGGATCAGACAGTAATAAAGGGGGGGGAGAAGGTCAATAGACGACCCCCTTCACCCACTGCCAGGGCTGGCAGAGTAGAGACCCAGTGGGCAGGTTCTAATAACTAGTGCCCAGAATTGGTATGCAAAACAAATTAATGCACTGAGATAAAATCAAAATGAAAACTTAAATACTGAGTACAAATTAAATTCCGATCAGTATGATAACGAGTTTTACATCTGATCAAAACAGAGATGATATGCTGCAAAGCCATCCTGCATTAAATATGCATAAATGCATGACATGGTGATTGTGCCATAAGTATGTAAGGTCCATACTATAAATAATCTCCCATGTGGGCATACACATATATGTATAATGATGTACACTTATAATTCATAATGAATATCAAGCTGCTATTCAGTCAAGCATACACTCACTTAACACTCCCAGTGAACATATTCAAAGACTGATTTCAGCACAATCATATGTCAGACACCCTAACTATATATAGTCCATGCGGGTACCCCATTAGAAGATCCAGCATGCTGGAATGATTCCTTAAAACTGCAATTTGTGATACACGCCCTGTATCAAAAGTAGTGCAGCGAGCAGGTGAAGAAGAAGAAAAATTAAAAAAGTGAAAAAAGAGGGAAACTAGGATAGGGAGAAAAGACAAAAAAAATATCTGTAAACTCAATGCATGAATATGATTTAAAAACAATTTAAAAATCAAGCGGCTTCAGATGAACAGTAAAATCAAAACAGTACTCATGCATCAATATGTGCACATTGCAAGGATAACAGTCAAACATCTTAACCCAAATGTACACTCATCTCTTCATCAGTGTTTTGGCCTACTGGTATCTTAGAGTTTAGTTCTAGGGTATATTTGGACTCTAACTTCCTTATAGCCAGTTCTCCATCACCTCCTCTCACAGAGGGGCCAATCCTGTCTATTGCAAAAAAGCACAAAAGTTT
This sequence comes from Triturus cristatus, assembly GCF_964204655.1. Taxonomy (NCBI): domain Eukaryota; kingdom Metazoa; phylum Chordata; class Amphibia; order Caudata; family Salamandridae; genus Triturus; species Triturus cristatus. Next base: position 997,593,596 of record NC_140583.1, on the reverse strand, counting down.
AGTTTTACTGTATATACATATATATGTGTGTGTGTATTTATGTATGTATATATTCAATGAAAAAACAAAAGGTTAATCCTTTGTCATAGTTAGGAAAACTTTATTTGTTCTTTCGACACAAACAAAACTTAATATGCAAAAATGTTAGATTTTTCAGTTAAAGTTATACCTTAAATTTATAATTTATGCACCACCTTTAAATTAATATAACTTTATTTATTCTTTCACTACAAACCCATGGTAGTGGGGTGTTTCTGTTACCCTGATTGGCACCTAAATTAATTATTTTTCATACTTAAAATTTGCCAACACGCTGCCCACCTTTACACTTCTTTGTTCTTCTGATGTGCGACTGTCTGTGCCACCACTACCCCGTCTATTTTATAAAGTGTATTGCGTACACTGAAGTGATAATTACCATATTGTGTGGCCCCCCATAACATTACGGGATGGTGCACACCCCGCGGCAGGACGGCCGCGTATTACATTCTGCTCCAAAGGTTGTTCACCTGGTGAGCAGCACTCGATCAGCAGCTTTATTTATGATAGTCAGGGACGAGGATCCGCTTGTAGAAGCTGCTCCGTAATGGAATTGCCTGACGCGTTTCGAAGCTCCATATGCTTCTCTTCAGAGGCTTGAACGGAGACGGTGTGTGCAAACGCTTAACCCACTTCGCCATTTTCATATTGCACACCCACCAATGGGAAGCTCGAATGAGACTATGCATTGTGGGAAATGTGGTCTGGATAGCACACAAATCTTGTCCTGTATGGACCCTGCAAGTGGGCTCGGCCTCAATCCTGTTTGCCGCTGCTGGCCCACATTGCCGACATGATAGTTACCATGTCGGGTGGCCCCCATAACATTACGGGATGGTGCACACTCCGCGGCAGGACGGCCGCGTATTACATTCTGCTCCAAAGATTGTCCACCTGGTGAGTAGCACTCGATCTGCAGCTTTATTTATGATACGCATGGACGAGGATCCGCTTGTAGAAGCTGCTCCGTAATGGAATTGCCTGACGCGTTTCGAAGCTCCATATGCTTCTCTTCAGAGGCTTGAACGGAGACGGCGTGTGCAAATGCTTAACCCACTTCGCCATTTTCATATTGCACACCCACCAATGGGAAGCTCGAATGAGACTGTGCATTGTGGGAAATGTGGTCCGGATAGCACACAAATCTTGTCCTGTATGGACCCTGCAAGTGGGCTCGTCCTCAATCCTGTTTGCCGCTGCTGGCTCACATTTCCGACATGATAGTGGCATGGAGAGCATAGAGAGGTGTGGAGTGGCTTAGAGTAGAGGTGCTTAGTATGGAGTAGCGTAGAGTGGAGTGGCATAGGGTAGAGTAATGTAGAGTTGAGTGGGGAGGTGTAGATGGAGTGACTTAGAGTGGAGTGGCGTAAAGTGAAGAAGCGCACAGTAGAGTGGCATAGATTTGAGTGATATAGACTAGAGTGGTGTTGAGTGGTGTAGCGTGGAGTAGAGTGGTGTAGATTGGATTGGAATAGAGTGGTGTAGAGTGGAGTGATGTAAGTGGAGTGGCATATTGTAGAGTGGAATAGAGTAGAGTGGTGTAGAGTTGAGTGACGTAGAGTGGAGTGGTGCAGAGTGGTTTAGAGTACAGTGGAGTATCATTGAGTGAAGTGGAGTGGCATAGAGTTGAGTGTTGTAGAGTTGAGTGGTGTAGAGTGAGGTGGAGTGGAGTAAACCAATCAATCAAACATTTGTAGAGTGCACTATTCAACCGTGAGGGTCTCAAGGCGCTAAGGGGGGGGGGGAGGTGTAGCTACTGCTCGAACAGCCAGGTCTTGAGAAGTCTCCTGAAGGTCAGCTGGTCCTGGGTCTGTCGCAGGTGGATGGGAAGGGTGTTCCATGTCTTGGCGGCGAGGTGGGAGAATGATCTGCTGCCGGTGGTCGTTCGATGGATGCATGGAACGGTGGTGAGGGTGAGGTCAGGGGAGCGTAGCTGGCGGTTCGGGGTGTAGAAGGTGAGTCGTTTGTTGAGGTATGCTGGTCCGGCGTTGTGGAGTGCTTTGTGAGCGTGGGTGAGGAGCTTGAAGGTGATCCTCTTGTTGACGGGGAGCCAGTGCAGGTCTCTCAGGTAGGCAGTGATGTGGCTGTGGCGGGGGATGTCGAGGATAAGGCGTGCGGAAGTCGTTTCTGTAGTTTGGCCGTTGTTCCCGCGTAGAGGGTGTTGCCGTAGTCCAGCCTGCTGCTGACGAGGGCCTGGGTGACCGTCCTTCTGGTTCCGGTGGGGATCCATCTGTAGATTTTGCAAAGCATGCCGAGGGTGTTGAAGCAGGAGGAGGAGACGGCATTGACTTGCTGGGTCATTGAGAGTGATGAGTCCAGTATGAACCCCAGGTTGCATGCGTGGTTTGTGGGAGTTGGGGCAGCTCCCAGCACAGCCGGCCACCAGGAGTTGTCCCAGGCGGATGGGATGGAGCCAAGGATGAGGACCTCCGTCTTGTCTGAGTTCAGTTTCAGGCGACTGTTCTTCATCCATTCGGCGACGGCCTTCATTCCTTCGTGAAGATTGGTTTTGGCAACGGCGGTGTCCTTGGTGAGAGAGAGGATCAGCTGGGTGTCGTTGGCGTATGAGATGATGTTGAGGTCGTGTTGGCGAGCGGTGCCATGTAGAAGTTAAAAAGGGTTGGGTTGAGGGAAGATCCTTGGGGTACACCGCAGGCGATCTTGGTGGCTTCGAATTGGAATGGAGGGAGGCGGGCTTTCTGGGTACTGCTGGTGAGGAAGGAGGTGGTCCAGTCCAGGGCTTTGTCGTGGATACCTGTGTCGTGGAGGCGTGGGCGAAGGGTGTGGTGGCAGACGGTGTCGAAGGCAGCCGAGAGGTCCAGGAGGATGAGGGCCTCGGTTTTGCGGTGGTCCAGCATGACCCTGATTGTATTGTATTGTATTGTATAAACTCTTGTATAGCGCTATCTGTCACCAAAACGGGTATCCTGGCGCTATGAGACACGACAGCATGAGACAACACAGAACGCCTGGCCAATGGTCAGGGTTGATGCCATACTATTCCTGACGGAATAGCCAAGTCTTTAGATCTTTCCTAAAGCCTAGCAGCGTTTTGGCCTGTCGCAGCTCTAGGAATATCTGATTCCACAGGCGAGCTGCCGCCGTGCTGAAGGCCCTACCTCCCATCCTGACACGTTTTACTTTGGTGACAACTGCCAGGCTCGGGCTAGAGGAACGGAGGGGTCTTTCTGGTTGATACCATGAAAATCGTTCCCGCAGAGGTAGAGGGCCAGTATTATGTAAGGCCTTATAGACCATAACTAGCGACTTGAACTCAATCCTCTTCTTAACAGGAAGCCAATGGAGGTCCCTTAATGCCAGCGTTGCAGATGATTCACGCTGTCTCCTGAGAGCCAATTTTGCTGCAGTCGACTGAACTCTTTGCAATCCCTGCACAATATAAAGGGGAGCACCCAGGTACAGTGAATTGCAGGAATCCAGTCTACTCAGGATCACACTCTGGACCACCAGAGACCTTGTCTCATCAGGAAGAAGCGGGAGGATTTGACGAAGAGCTCTCAGCAAAGCAATGCAGGTACCAATAGTTTTATTGGCCTGAGATTGCAGCTGAAGGTCGTCGTCCATCATAACCCCAAGGTTACGGACTGATTTTGCTGCGGCTATAGGGGCATCCTCTGGCCAGAGCCGAAACTCGGTCAAAGGAAGTTTAGAAATTTTGGCTGCGCAGCAATGTAAGAGCTCTGTTTTCCCGGCATTCAACTGAAGTGAGTTGGCCTTCAGCCATTCAGAGACCTTCCTCATACAAGCCTGGAAAGAGTTTAGAGGGACTGCATGCTCTCCTTCCAGGGAGAACATCAGTTGTATATCGTCCGCATAGTTGACTACCTCGATCCCATAAGATTTTATTAGAGGGATCAGAGGACCTAAATAGGCATTGAAGAGGATTGGGCTGATGGCTGAGCCCTGGGGTACTCCATGACAAACCGGGGACCACGGGGAGACAAATGGCGTCAGGGTCACTGCCTGTTGACGGTTAGTCAAATAAGACTGTAACCATTCCAAGGCCCAGCCCGTAATCCCCAAACCTTCCAATCTTGCCAGTAACACCGAGTGGCTAACCGTGCCGAAAGCGGCCGACATGTCGAGCAGCACCAACACTGAGGAGCTGCCACCGTCGGCTCGCATTCGAAGTTTGTCCAAAACGGTTGCCAACGCGGTTTCCGTCCCATGCCCTGGTCGAAAGCGAAACTGGTCTCTGTCCAGGAGCAAATGTTCTTCCAGGAAATTAGACAAGGACTTACTGACCAGTTTCTCCAAGATTTTAGCTGGAAATGGTAGGAGGGATATGGGGCGGAAATTAACCGGCAGCGATGGATCTAAGGAGGGTTTCTTTAGTAGTGGGGTGACTATCGCCTGCTTCCAACCACTTGGTACAGTTCCTTCGTTCAGGGATTGGCAGCAAATATTCCACAGATCCGAGAGTAGGTCGGGGCCAAGTTCCTTCCAGATCTTATGAGGAAGGGGATCCAGAGGTGACCCAGATGAGATCTCCCGCGCTATGTTATTGAAGGATTCTTCCGTAGGGGGTTGGAAGTAGCTCAAAGAAGAATCTTTCCTAATGACTCCCATAGTCAAGGAAGTCTCAGAGCCGCCTTGATCAAACCCACCTACGATGTTGTTAACCTTGTCAATGAAGAAAGTAGCGATTTCATTGCACACATTTTGTGATGGTTGAACAGTACTAGCCAGGCAACCCGGATTACTAAGGTCTCTGACGATGTTGAATAGAGCCCTGGTTCCATTTGATGCCTGCAGAATGGAGTTAGCAAAGAATTTCGACTTGGCCTCCCTGATGGCAATCTTATATTGATGTTGTATTGTTTTTAGGGCTTTTTTGTCTGTATCTGAGTACAGCCGGCGCCAGCTTCTTTCTGCCTGACGACGCGCTAGCCGTAGCGCTTTAAGCTCTTCACTAAACCAGGGGGCTGATGGGGTATTGCGCATTCTGAGCTTTTTTTTTCGTATAAGTTCCTCCAGCACTTGATGGATAGAATTACTATGTCGTCGGTGGCGGCAATGAGGGTGGTTTTGGTGCTGTGGTTGCTGCGGAATCCAGATTGGGACGAGTCCAGGATGTTGTTCTCCTCGAGGAAGCGGGTCAATTGCCTGTCGACAGTCTTCTCGATGACTTTCGCCGGGAACGGGAGCAGGGAGATGGGCTGGAAGTTCTTGAGGTACATTTGGGTCTGCCTTGGGTTTCTTGAGAAGGGCGTTGATCTCAGCGTGTTTCCAGCTCTCTGGGAAACTGGCTGTCTCGAAGGAGCTGTTGATGATCTTCCGGAGTTGGGGTGCGATGATGGAGCTCGCCTTGGTGAAGATGTGGTGAGGGCAGGGGTCAGATGGGGAGCCAGAGTGGATGGTGTTAATGATATTGATGGTGTCGTCGTCATTGACGTGGTTCCAGGAGGCCGGTAGGGTTGGGGGGCGGTGAGTCTGAAGTGTCGGCGGCTGTCGGTGGGGTCTGGGTGTTGAAGCTGTCGTGGATGTCTGCGATCTTGCGGTCGAAGTAGGTGGCTAGGGAGTCGCAGAGGTCTTGCCACGGCGGAATGTCATTGGAGCTGGGGTTGGTAAGTTCTTTCACGATGTTGAAGAGTTCCTTGCTGTTGTGCACGTTGTTGTTGATGCGTTCCTTGAAGGAGGTCCTTTTGGTGGTTCGAATGAGTTGATGGTCCATGCAGCTGGCGTTCTTGAGGGCTGCGTGGTTGTCCGGTGTTTGTTCGTGGCGCCACTTCTTCTCGAGTCTTCAGCAAGTCTGCTTGGATGCCTGGAGGTCGGTGGTGAACCAGCTGGCCCTCCTGTTGGTGGTCTGTTTGAGGGTTTCCTGATCGGGGCGAGAGTGTAGTGCAGTCGTCGATCCATTGCCTGAAGTTGCGGGTGGCTGTGTCGGTGGGGTCGGTTGGTGGGTCTCGAGCAAGGGTGGTGATTTGTTGGTCTTCGGTGACCTTGTTCCAGCTGCGGTGGGGGATTCGTTGTGGGTGGTTGTGCGTGGTGTGTTACCTGAAGGAGAAGTGGCTGCACCGGTGATCTGGCCAGTGGAGTTCGGTGGTGTGGCTGAAGGTGACGTGGCTGCTGGCGGAAAAGATGGGGTCGAGCGTGTGTCCAGCAGAGTGGGTGGGTGTCATGGGGGGTCTGTAGATGAGGGTTCCTCTGAGGGTGGTGTTGGGATCGATGTGGATCTGGATGTGCAGGTGTTCGGCAGTGCTGAGGGTGTCTTCGGTGCTGGTCGAAATTCTGAGGGTATTCCTGTGGACGATGGCGATTCCTCCTCCTGGTTTGTTGGTGCGGTCCCTGCGGGTGATCTTGTAGCCGTCCGGGATGGCTATGGCAATGTCAGGTGCCAAGGAGGGGTTCATTCAGGTCTGCATTGGGAAGGAGACGTCCGGGGAGGATAGGTCCCAGAGTTCGATGGCGTGCTTGTGGACAGAGCGGGTGTTGAGTAGTATGCATCTGAGATGGTTGTAACCTGCCCTGGTGGGAGGGGCAGGACGTGCCATTGTTCGGTGGCTGGTAAAGCTGCAGCTACGGCAGGTGAAGGGTCCATGTGCGTGCTTCGGGGTGGCCTGGAAGCAGGTGGATGATCGGCCGGCGTTGAGTTCGTGGTGGAAATCGGCATTGTAGCGGCGTCACGTGTCGTGGTGCTTGCGGGGTCCACGGTTTCTGGCTCTGGGCGTGGTCTAGGCGTGGTTGGGCTTGCCTTAGGTGGCTGCCATTAAGAACGGGAGGTGGGAGGGAGGAGCAGCTGGGAGGCGGGGAACAAATGGGCGAGCGAGGGGGGCCGGCCGCAGGGGACGCATCGGCGGGAAGGGAAATTGGCATGATGCCGAAATCATCGGAGAGTCCCAAACAAGGAGGAATAAGCAATCGCAGGCAAAATAAGCAATCGAGTTGAAGGAACGGCAGACAGGCGAAAAACCGGCAGAAATGGGGAAAGCAGGCAAGCTGAGGCAGAAGGACTGGCGCGAACTCGTGGCAGCAGTGGGGGCGGGAGCACGGGCTCTACCAGGTGGAGCTGTGCGGCGTGGAGAGCGACCTGCCTGGCAACAGTGGCATGGAGTAGAGTGGAGTGGCATACAGTGACATATCGTAGAGTGGCATACAGTGACATGGTGTAACTTAGAGAAGAGCAGTGGCAGCTCTTGTGGAGGAGCGTTGCCCCACTGCACAAAAAGGAAAAATAAAATGATAGTAACATATTGTTATTGTGTGGTGTAGCGCAGGGGGAGGGGTGGTTTGCACTCCCACAGTGCACATGAACTGATTGGCAGGCCCTCTTGGGCCGACCAAACAGTTCATGCGCACTCTGCATATTCCTACCATGTTACATTACACAGCCTGGTCAGGAACATGCACATGCTCCCTGTTCGAGTCTGAGCGCTGATTCACGTCATACAGACCAATCACAACAATGCATTGCAGCGTTGTGATTGGCTCAGGGGAGCCTTTGTGCCGGGTGCTTCCTGCTCCGGGCCGGACTGCAGAGGAAGAAAGAGGAGGACGCAGGGGAGGAAATGGCCGGTCGTTATAAGGTACGTTTTTTTTAAAATTAATAAATCATCACCCCCACCCCCATCCAGTAGCAGCCGCTACTGGAGGAGAGTGGAGTTGTGTATAGTGGAGTAGCGTAGAATGGGGTGCGGTAGAGTGGCATACAGTAGAGTGGTGTAGAAGGCATAGAGTAGAGTGGCACAGAGTGTCCTAGAGTGGCATTGTGTGAAGTGGACTGGCATAGAGTAGACTGGTGTAGAGTAGAGTGGTACAGAGTAGAGTGGAATGGCATAGAGTAGAGTTGCATAGAGTGATGTAAAGTACAGTGGCGTACAGTGGCATATAGTAGAGTAGAGGGGCATAGAGTGGGGAAGAATGGCGTAGAGTACAGTGATGTAGAGTGCAGTAGAGTGACATAGGGTGCCATAGAGTGGCATTGTGTAGAATGGGGTGGCGTAGAGTAGAGTGGCATAGAATAGAATGGCATAGATTAGAATGGCATGCATTGGAGTGGCGTAGAATGGAGTTGCATAGAGTAGAGTGGCATAGAGTGGCGTAGAGTGGTGTGGTATAGAGTAGAGTGGTGTAGAATAGAGTGGAGTATTGTAGAATAGAGTTGAGTGGTGTATAGTAGCATGGAGTAGAGTAGAGCGGTGTAGAGTTGCATAGAGTAGAGTGGCGTACAGTGGCATAGCGATGAGTGGCATATAGTGGGATGGAGTGGGGTAGAGTGGAGTGGTGTATGGTGACATAGATCTGAGCGGCGTAGAGTGGCGCGGTGAGCTGTAGAGTACAGTGGAGTGGTATAGAGTAGAGTAGAGTAGCATAGATTAGCTCGTGAGCTACCTCTGAGGAGCTCACCTGTGTGCAGCAAAGCTTATTAAATGAGAAAGCTTTTGCTTGGTTGAATCAATATACATATGATTATACAAAACGAATAATATTAGTAGCTCTGAATGCGTTTCATTGAACATAAGTCGCTCTTAGTACAGAAAAGGTTGGAGACCCCTGGAGAGTGCCGTAGAGTGGCTTTGTGGGGAGTGGAATGGTGGGGAGTGGCGTAGAGTGGCACAGAGTAGAGCAGAGTGGCATAGATTAGAGTGGCATAAAGTGACAGAGAGTGGTGAAAAGTAGACTAGTGCAGAGTGGGCTAAAGTGGAGTAGAATATAGTAGAATGGTGTAGGGTGGAGTAGAGTAGAGTGTCGTAGGGTGGAGTGGCATAGAGTGGCGTAAAGTGGAATGAAGTGACATAGAGTGGAGTGGCAGAGAGTGGCATTGAGTAGAGTGGCATATAGTACAGTGGCATAGAGTAGAGCGGCATAGAGTAGAGAGGCATAGAGTTAGGTGGAGTAGAGTAGAGTGGAGTAGTGTAAAGTAGTGGTGTAGCCTGCAGTGGAGTGGCGTACAGTAGATTGGCATAGAGTGGTGTAGAGTAGAGTGCCTAGAGTGCCAGGCAGTAGCACTGCATGGAGTGGGATAAAATAGAGTGGTGTAGAATAGAGTTGCATCGATCACAGTGGCATAGAGCGGCGTGTAGTAGAGTGGTTTAGAGGGGGAATGGGTGGCATAGAGTAGAGTAGCGTAGAGTAGAGTGGAGAGGCATAGATTAAAGTGGATTGGCATAGAGTACAGTGAACTGGCATAGAGAAGAGTGATGTAGAGTAGAGTGGTACGGAGTAGGGAGGTGTAGAGTGTCGTAGATTAGAGTGGAGTGGTGTAGAGTAGAGTGGCATGCAGAAGAGTGATGAAGAGTGTTATAGATTGCAGTGGTGGTGAGTGGAGTAGCTGAGAGTAGAGTGGCATAGAGTAGTACATTTGTGGGTGTAAGTAATTAAAGCATCAATAACTACGAAGATGGGGTCAAAAGAACATAAAGAAGAAGACGTATGCCTGTGTTAAAAGTAGGAAAGCCCATTGCACGTCCAGGAATAATAACAAAAGGCTTGTAAAAACATACTGCATTTCAAAAAGACAAGGAAGAACAAAGACGAGGAAGATCATGTACTTGGTCCATGCTCCAGGGAGGAACTAACACAAGAAAGGAAAAGAAAACTTATAGGGGCTAAGCAGTCAAAAGATTGCAAATGAGAATGACAAGAAAAACAACTAATGGTATACCGTGAGCATGTTGTAAGCCCACTGAATTGTAAACAATACATCTCATGCACTGTTTAGGCGAGACCGAAATACTACAGCAGTCAAAAAGGGAGGCAGCTGCCGAAAAATATATCCCTGCGGTAGTATTGCTGACCCATCAGCAGAGACAGCTAGTGGAAAATAGCCTTTTGGATGCTACTGGAAGGAAACAAAATAAGATATAGGAGGAGGAGAGGTATGGGCATACCGTGCCTTAAAAGGTTGCCCTAAAAGTTAATTACATACAATCTTGGGCGGCTGCAGCGGGTCCAGTGTAGGCTACATCCTCTACTATGGGAAGGTAGCTGATCAAGCCAAAAGGGTCAAGGGGTTCTTTCTACCATGCAGTATATTAATTGCTGCTTGTATTTGAAATGAAGACACCAGACATTAATCATGAGAAAGGCAGAGCTGTATTAAAATGAGTAGCGAATAATGCTAGGAGGCAGACATGTTATGACGGTAGGAGTGATTTTCCCACTGTTACTACAGATTCTGCCGTTTTTAAGCACATGAGCACACAGGATGATACTGGGTGCAAGTTTGTCTTATGTTCATCACAAGAGGACGCAATACATGGTCAGTTTCTTGCAATCGAGCGTTGTAATGTAGGTATGCTTTGTTCAGTCCGAAGACCATGGGAGAGGAGTTGGCCTAACGGCTAGGGCGGTCGACCCAGTATCTGGGGAACTGGGTTCGAGTCTCGGCGACGCTGAACATCCTGTGATTCTGGGCATCGAGGAGAATGGAGCTGGGATACTTGAACCCTTAGATGTGGGAAGAGCAGTCTTGTGGAGGTGTGGCTGTCAAAAATGGAGTCACAAGTTAGTACATGCGGTGGAAGGGATGGTGAGGGAACCCAAGATTGTTATTGTTATTTAACATTTTTATAATGTCCAGTGTCCCATTGGTATGTCACGTGAATAGGTTTATGGACATGCGCTAGCAGGAAGGTGAGGCAATGTTTCTTTGCTATGCAGGGAGTTTCTTATACTGTATTCTCCATCAAGGTTTGGTATCTGGGGGGCAAGAAGACACTTCCAAGATCCTGGGGAATTTATTCCCCTTTCGTTCCTGCCTATTTAGATAACCTCAAGGCTTTGCAGTTGTAACACGCTGCGGGAAGTTTGGAAAACATGGGTTTCAAAACATGTTAAGTTGGTCGGGGTCTACTGGAGAATCGAGGTTTTTAGGTATACATTGCTCAATAAGTCATTGTTTGGAAAAATCAAGGGGCAAATTTACTATTTTTTTACGTAGTGCACTGCAGCAGCCGCAAATGCTGCGCTACATGAAAAGGAGAGAGGAGGAGAGTGCCCTATTTACTAAAATAAGGCACTCTTTCACCCTCTCACTAGCGCCTGTGCTGAGATAAGCTGCCGTGCGCACGGAGACGCCCTTGCGCTATTGTGCAAGGGTGTCTCCGTGAGTCTAGCATAGGGTTTGTACTGGAAGGATACCCTTCCAGTCCAAACTCTTATGCACCGACACACTTTAACCATTTCCCACTTTGCATGTGTGCTGTAAAGTGCAGCACACATGCAAAGTCGGAAAAGGAAGGAGAAATTAAAGCATTTCTCCTTCCTTGCACCTACATGATAAGGGAGAAGTTTTCTCACACTAAACCAAATCTACTTTATTTAGTAAATTGAGTTTAGCATGAAAAACCTTAGGTGTTTGCATGGGAACCCCCATGCACCACCCTTGGTACGCCCCCCATGGCGGGAAGTAATGCAAAGCAGCACAATGCGCTGCTTCGCATTACTTTTCCGTTATTTCCAGCGTTAAACAGGTTTAGTGCTGGAAAGAAAATTGAGAGAAACATTTTTTTGCGTCACTTTTGTGATGCAAACACAGTGCACAATCATAGTAAATCTTCTCCTAAAAGTTGTCTCCATTAATACGAGGGACAGCATAAAACCTGAAATCACTGTGCATTATAGCCAACACTGAAGCGTCAATTTTACAGGGTCCCGAGTAGGGGAAGCCTTAAAAGCGCTCTAGCACCTAGGCCTTCTCTCACACACAGACGCACAGACAGTGGCGTAAGATACAGAAAGTGGTGAGGGGCCGTGAGAATTTGATTTCTCTTAAATTTACATAGGCCTTAATTTGAAAGCGGCTCTCCTGAAGGGTGTGCACACACCGTTCGCCATGCCCTTCTTCAGACTGTAACTAGAACACACACACCACCAATCACTTTCACTCTTATGAGAGACAAACATGTAGCAATGGCAGGACCACACCATCAATGAAATCTGAAAAACATTTCAGAAAATATACCAGAAATACACAGGCCTAATACAGATCCGAGCCTCTCATCCCAAACTTGAACAAGCATTTGCAATGCAATCTGTCTCGAGTTACTGAAAGTTTGAGCTATTAGCGTTGCAATATTTGCAACGCCAATAGCTCAACCTTTTAGTAATGCGAGACAGATTGCTCTATTTTTTCAATATATTGGGCCCGATTCATAAAGGCAATCTGAGACAAAAGTCTAACTTTACGACTTTTGGTATTTACAGAGGTCATTTATGAGTCGTATCTTTGCGTCCGCAGTCGGGACGGAATCTCTGGCTGGGGCCGTACTCTCCGCACCCAGACAATACTCTCGGGCTCGGGTCATACTCTCCAGCTCGGGTCGGATGAAGTGTAATCAATGGGCCAGAATAACATTTGTACTAAAAGGAACATTAGGAATGTGTGATAAATGGTAGAGGAGGTCATGAAAATCCGTTTGGGCTGTGAAAAGGGTGTGGCCGGACACTACATCATATCCCAGAAATGTTTGCTCCTTTGCATGATGGTACATGCAGTCCACAATTTGAGCTCCCCTCAGTGTTGACTGAGGTGTCAACACTACAGTCAACACTAAGGGCGCTCCACTTCATGTTGACTGTAGTGTGGACACTAAAGTCGTAAAGTTAGACTTTTGTCTCAGATTGCCTTTTTGAATCGGGCCCTTAGATGGTACCAATTTTGGTAGGGTAGAGGAACGTATTCTGCAGGCATGTGCATGGTATGATGTGATGTGAACACACAATAGGAGGACAAATAATTTAGAAAAGCTCTTCACTGTGCACATGCCAACATCAGATGTGCTTTTGACAACTGGTAGTGTTGACTGAGATATGTAATACACCCCAACCACTCCTGTGTCCTTAGCAAATTTAGATTTGACAAAAACATACTGTGTCAGGAAAATCACAGCCTATCCCATGCAACATTTCTGTCAAATATTCGGAGTAACATGTTGGCACTTTCTGACCATATTATACTGTTGTAATCTTGGTTTGCTCTGCCCCCCCCCCTATTCCTCTCCTCTTGGTACCTTCCCCCTCCTACTGTCAACGTTCTATTGCAGCCTCCTCTGGCACTGTTGTCAGAGAGGCTTTGGACGTAGTTGGTGATGTGTAATAAACTTGTGACTTACCTGACAAGATATCTTTTTTTCAACACTGGCGACGAATACTGCGTGGGGGCAGTACATCACCATCCCCAGCTGTCGGCAATTCTCCGTCCATGCTTTCTACCATAAAGGATTTTTGCTTCATCGACGGTCGGACTGATTTCGGTGTTCCGGTTCCAGTCAAGTGAGTGTGTTCACTCTTATCCACGGTGTTCGTCTGCACTGGTTGATCAGCTTCTTGCTGTTTTACTGTTTGGTCACTGCCGGGGTCATTGCCATAGTGCTACTCCCCGTTTGCCTTCCTGCCTGTGGGTGCTGTTCCGGGTCGGGTCCCCATCACCTGTGCTGGTCTGTCAGTTGCTGTGCCAGGTTGTGGGTGACTGTCAATGTTCCCGTAGTCTGTGCCTCACCGCAGTCACAGTCAGGGTGGAACTCCTTGCTGGTCTCCCTGCTTGGTTGGCGCGGCTACGTTTCGTGCCACTCGTTCTTCGGCCGCGTTGTGCAGCTCACCTGTTCTGGTTCTCCTCAGCGGGTCCCTGATCCTGGGAGCTACCGTGAGTGAGCCGATTTTGGGAGTATCCTGGTGTTTCTGCCTCCTGTTTCTCGACCAGATTCTTCCGTGTTCTGAGGAGATTTCGTCAGACGAGCGCCCCTGGTGGTTTAATTTTCCTTTCAGCAGATTCTTCGTTTCGTTCAGAAGCTATTTTGAAGGAAAAATAGTTTATTTCTGTTCCTCAGTTTCCACAAAATCTTCAACGCTGATGGGCACAGCCTCTTCGCCTGTCATTGTGGAAATTTGCATTCTCTGTTTGGTTTGTGACAATGTTCTACACACTGACAGGCACAGTTTGTTTTGCCTTCGTCAACGCTGATGGGCACAGCCTCTTCGCCTGTCATTGAGGAAATTTGCATTCTCGGGGGGGGGGGGGGTTTGTGACGTTGTTCTTCACGCTGATATGCACAGCCTGTTTTGCCTATTATTCCTATGAGGGTATATACATATAAAAAGTATTGGTTTTCAGTCACATTGTATATTTAAAAAAAAAAAATTTTTTTTTTTACCTCATGATATATTATCCGCTTTGGTAAGTGTTTTTGCTTCTTGAGGATATTGTCTTTACCATTATTGTTCTCATTTTTGTTGCCTTCCATTTTGTCATTATTTTCACTACTCATTGTGGTGTGTTTTCCAGTCAGGGTTCCCAGTATGGCTGCGTTAAATATGGCGTTACCTCCGTCTTTCCTCAATGAAGAGGGAGATCCAGCCATATGTTGGAAAGATTGGAGAGTCATATTTGAATCATACTTGGTTGCGATAGGAGAAAAATTTTCTAATTTCAGGAAACAACATATTTTGCTACATAATCTAGGAATAGAGGGTAGGAAAATTTATAATAATTTGGAAGGACCTGATACTGAGGATAAAGGAGGTAGTGAGGGGGATTTCAATGTGTATTTGGCTACAATGAATAAGTTAGAGAAACAATTTGGGAAAGCGATAAATGTTGTATTGGAGAGACATACATTTTTCTCAAGGGTTCAAGGCAAGAGTGAAAAAGTCAAATCATACATTGCAGCTTTGAAGGGGTTATCTAATACTTGTGATTTCGAAGGGTTAACCGATTCTCTCATCAGAGACCAGTTGGTCAGGTGTACTAACAACCATAAAATTCAAGAGAAACTGTTAACAGGAAATCCGGATCTTAAACAAGCAGTGGACATAGCGTTAAGTGTTGAACACACAGCGGAGTGCATAAAAGAAATTAATGTGGGGGAGGATACCAAATGTCATGAAGTTAATGCAATTGTCAAGCAGGATAGATCAAAGGAAAAGGAGGTTAAACTAAAAAATGTGAGCACTTCAAGTGTCAAAATTAAATGTTACAGATGTGGTAATCCTGCACATTTGGCTAATAGTCCTTCTTGCCCAGCTAGGAGTGCTACATGCCATAATTGTGGCAAGAAAGGACACATAGCCAGGGTATGTAATAATTATTCCATGACAGTTTCCTTAGTCAATTCAGAAAATGTACCAGATGATAATAAGCTGATATTTCAGGTCGAAGACAAGGACAGTACGGTTAAGTTTCCGGAATGCACCATCACGGTAGACAACAAGTCGATAAAAGTCTTCGCTGATTCATGCTCCCCATACACTTTGTTAGATGGTAAAGTATTTGAAGAGTTATTTCCTAACAAATTAGGAACTCTTGAAGAAGCTGACATAAAACCCAGAGGGTATGGGGGAGACCCTATCTCGTTGTTGGGAATGACTACCATGAGAATTGAGTATAAAGGCAGAAGCACAGTTGGGAAAATCTATGTGTCAGAGAAAGGATCTAATTTAATTGGTTGGAGACATCAAAAAGATCTGGGTATGAAGCTAGATCCCAACAGCACTGACCAAGTTCTTTTAGTGGATAGATCAGTGTGTGGTCAAACTATCTGTGAAGAATTTCCGGAGGTTTTCACAAATAAACTGGGCCTACTTAAAAACTACCAACATTGCATAAAACTTAAAGACAGGGCTAAAGCCATCGCACATAAAGTGAGGCCTATTCCCCATTTAATGCATGAACCGTTACAAAAAGAACTAGACAGACTGCTTGAACTAGGGGTCATAGAGCCCATTGAATGTTCCCAATGGTTGTCTCCAATTGTTATCACGTCCAAGGCGGCCAGCAAGGATATTAGGCTTTGCATTGATCTTAGGGACTTGAACAAAGAAATTTGGGTAGATAGGCACCCGCTACCCAGAATACATGAAATTCTCACTTTAATCAAAGATGCCAGTCATTTTAGTGTCCTTGATTTATCATCAGCCTACCACCAAGTAGAGTTACATCCGGAGTGCAGACATCTAACCTCTTTTGTTACTCCGCTAGGGCCATTTCAGTACCTCCGAATGCCTTTTGGGCTAGCCTCGGCGGCAGCTGCATTTCAAAGAATCATGCAGCATGTACTCAAGGATGCCCCAGGCACGATGTGCTTCCAGGACGATATTTTGATATTTGGAAAAAATGAGCTGGAGCACAATGACAGGTTGAGAAGTACCCTGAAAAAATTGAGTCAAGCAGGTCTTACCTTAAAAAGAGACAAATGCCAAATAGGTGTAAAGTCTGTAGAATATTTGGGACACACCATCTCCAGTGAGGGTATCAAACCCAAAATGAACCTAGTGGAGGCAATACTGGAAGCAGCTGCTCCCACTAATGCAGAGGAATTAAAATCCTTTCTAGGGTTATCTGAATATTACTCTAAGTTTATTCAAAATTATGCCAGCAGAGTAGAACCGTTGAGAAATCTTCTAAAAAATAAAATACCATTTGTATGGAATGAAAACTGCAAGGGAGCTTTTGCAGACATAAAAAATTGCATTACCCAAGCTCCTTTCCTGGGTAGGTTTGATCCCACTAAAACTACTTACCTGTCCACAGATGCCAGTAATAAAGGGTTGGGAGCCAGCCTTACACAAAAAGTAGGAAATACTGAGCAAGTGATAGCATTTGCATCCAGAACCCTAAAAGGCGCGGAACAAAACTACTCGGTCATCGAGAAGGAAGCGTTAGCGTGTTTTTGGGCTGTTAACCATTTTAAGTTTTTTCTTTGGGGTATACCGTTTACTATCAAAACGGATCATAAACCACTCACATATGTGTTCACGACCAAAGGGTCCATTAGGCTAACCCCTAGAATAGCTAAATGGATGATAGGCTTAGAAGGGTTCAATTTCAAAGTAGAGTATGTACCTGGGAGAACAAATGTAATTGCTGACTTCCTTTCTCGCTCCCCTTTAAAAGTCATCGATGATGTGAAGGAGGAGGGGAGTGATGTGATTGTATTAGAAGTAACAGGTTTAACTAAGGAAGAATGGGAAGAACAACAAGAACTAGACAATACATTGAAAACAGTAAAAGAATGCATCCACAAGGGTTGGCCAGAGCAAAAGAGCATGTTAACTGACCTGGTTGGAAAATACTGGGAAGTTAGACATGATATGGTTGAAATAAATGGAACTATACATAGGGGGGAGAAAATTGTACCCCCTGAAGGTATGAGGAACAAAATCATCACCCTAGCACATGTGGGTCATCTAGGGCGGAGTTTAACAAAAAACAAAGTAAGAGAAAGTTACTGGTGGCCTAGCATGGACAAAGAAGTAGAGGAAGTAGTAAAGAACTGTGAGAGCTGTGCCAAGAGTGACAAGACTCTGTCTACTAGGAAACCTCCTTTATCACCCGTTGAAGTTCCTGACCGTCCATGGTCCAAACTGGCATTGGACATTATTGGGCCGTTAAACCTAAGACAAGCCTCAGACCGATTTATCCTAGTCCTTATAGACTATCACTCTAGATGGGTAGTAACCAAATGGGTGAATATGATTGATACCAAGGTCTTGATTCAGTTTTTAAGAGAAACGTTTTATGAAGAAGGTATTCCTGATGCCATAGTGACGGACAATGGAGTCCAGTTTACCTCAGAGTTGATGAAGAAATTTTTGTCTGACCTACGTATCAACCATTTGAAAACAGCGTTGTATTGTCCGAGAGCCAATGGTCTTGTGGAACGGATGAACAGGGTCATTAAAGAATGCATACAAAGAGCAGAGGCCACCGGCATTCCGGCCAAACAAGCATTACAAGAAACGATATGGTCGTACCGAACGGCTCCAAACACTGTCACTCATATTTCTCCGTTTGTGTCTTTGAAAGGAAGGAAACCTAAAACCACTCTCACAGCAGGGTGGATGTGTAATACCTACAACTGCAACATAGACAGGTTGAACATTGCGAGAAATATTGGAAAGCAACAGGAGAAGTATAAGTTGAGGTATGACCTGAAAAAGAGCGTCAAAGTACCTTCAATGGAATCAGGTGATTGGGTCCGTATAGACTTACCACCTGCCAGAAGGAGGAATTTTTCTAGGTTTTCTGAGCCTATCAAGATAGCAAGTGTTGGAAGAAATGTGGTCCATTTGGATAATGGACAAACATGGGGTATGGACAGAGTGGTAAAATGTGACCCTCCAAAAAGTGATGGTGGGACTTATGCTCCATTGCCTAGAAACCACGACAGTGTTCGCAGTTCTACAAGGAACACTACTAGTCCTGTTTGGCACAAAGACTATGTTATTACTTAACTGGCAGTTATTTTATTTCCTGTTATGCTTTTTTATATTCCTTTGCCCAGGGAGATGTGTTGTAATCTTGGTTTGCTCTGCCCCCCCCCCCTATTCCTCTCCTCTTGGTACCTTCCCCCTCCTACTGTCAACGTTCTATTGCAGCCTCCTCTGGCACTGTTGTCAGAGAGGCTTTGGACGTAGTTGGTGATGTGTAATAAACTTGTGACTTACCTGACAAGATATCTTCTTTTCAACATATACGTGAGAGGGACATGTGAACTAATGATTATCATTTGGTTTTGGGACAGATGGTTGTGTGCCATGAGCATCCACTCCATAGCTTGCACAACATTCACACAGCAGATTCTGGGCCTGCATACACTGGGATTAATTTCACATAGCAATTTGGCCCTGGCATTTTCACATGCAACTTTGTCCTACTTCTGTTGTGATTCCACATGTAAAGTAAATCTTATTTGCTCTGACTGATGAGACCCCTTACACATCTCACTGCAGCCAATTTACGGGAACACACACACTCCTTACAGAGCACCGGAACAATCAGTTGACACTCATTGGTAGCACTAGGATCTCTGAAGGTCACCACCTTGCCACGGGTGTATGGGTTTGGTCAAGCTACAAGTCAAAAAGATGGTACATTGTACTGTGAATGCTGAACATGTACACTGTGTACATATGATGCACAGTACATTGACTTCACAAATGGCTGTTATTGTCTGTACGTTGGACTTGTAACGTTAGGCAGAGTTGGATTGCCCTAATGCTGGACCTGTGTAAACTGTGTTGCTTTGTATTAAGATAATACCTGGCACATCACGTATCAGGTGCACAGAGTGCAGACAATGCACAAGACCAGCCTAACTGGCTACATGGCCAAGGGAGCCTGGCTTTGATGTCAATGTGAACAGTCCAATCTGACTGACCATACTCTGCATAGTAAGATGATGCTGGGACCTTCTAATGTCAATACGTTCTCTTGAAAAAGCTACCCACAAAGTACCCACGCTTTTTTGTCTTCCTCACCACGCTCCTTACATGTGACCAGTGCACTGTGGGTTAACAATGACCATTCAAGGCCTGTACAGGCTTACACAAGAATTATTACAATATTTCTTTATTTACACTTATGTGTGCCCATCATGGGGGTAAACCAAACACCCTGGGCAACCTGTGGCCTGATGACATGTGAGTGTGCTCCCCTGCAACATACATGGGGGTCAGCCACCACAGTTTGGGCTCAATAATGACCTAGCAAGCTGGATGACAATACTCACTGGGCCCCACTGCATCTATGGGCCTCCCTTGCACTGCATGGAATGCTTTACCATTGCCATGCCCTTGTGAACAGGCCTCTGTAGCATGTTCTGTTCATTTAACTGAGTTAGCCCGTATCATGCTATACTAACCCATATACATGTCTGGGCCTTGCTGAAGAAAAATCTTTTAAAGATCTCTCCAAAAGCCACACACCTATGAGCTCATGGCATATATGGACTTATCAGTAGGCCCACAAACTTAAATCCCCAAGTGATCAAGGAGATCAGCCTACCGGCTGACAACATCGGACCATTGGTGCTTTAGTTGGTCGATGCTCCACTGGACATTGAAGATCCTACTAGTTTTGTATTGCACCTGCTGCCACTGGACCCGTCTCTCACGTGGAGGTTAGCAGTGGTTTACAATACCTGTACTGCCGATCATGTGTGGCAGGTACCTCACCAGCAGCCCTTCAAACTTCTCCTCTGACATGTTCTTCGACCTGGCCTTACCGGACTTCTCCCTACCCAATAAACCTAAAACTACTAACGCCTGAATGGATGAACACCTGACAATACAGTGGACAAAACTTTACAAAATACAATTACAATACACAAATGACAGTAAACTTACACAACAGTTACAGCAGAGACACCAACAAGACCCAAATTACACATCAAATTGCAACAGCTCGTTTCCTCAAGGGTCACGTTCCCTACTTGAGCATTGCCTTTTTGACTCACGCGTCACTTTACAGACTTAAGCATCACTTTTACTTCTAAAGCGTCTCATTTCCTAAAGAGTCATCTTTCCAACTTGAGCGTCACCTTTCGGACTCAAGCGTCACCTTTACAACACAAGCATCGTATTTTGACTGAAGACTCTCTAGTGAAATGGGTAATGCGTTTTTTTAATTGACGCAACTAGCCCTTTATGTGTGGTACAGTGTCTTGTTTGTTGCAATGCAGATAAACACTCCCAGGGATCACTTTTCCAGCGCAAAGTTTTTTTGCAGGCATGCTTGTAGACTTAGGATGTGTCACATGTATATGTTATCAGTGCACATATGTGTGACTCCTTGCATTCATGGTGCAGTACAGTTTCACGTAGTTTTTCTGCATATGTGCAATTGATAGATATGCGGCCTGGGCTCATGTTGGTCAACAGGTCTGATGACATGATTGTAAACTTTTGAGGCTTACTTCTAGTTGACGAGATGTGGGTGTGTAGATGTCCACAGGGACTGTAACATTAACACAAAGACAAATATTAGACTCATACATTTATTTGTCAGTTGTACATTTATGATATGGTAGTTATAGCTCTATCATTGTACATGTGATGCTGAAAAACTATTGCAAAATATATGTGCCTCGCCCATTGCCAGCCACTAAGTTTTGGATGTCTCCACTATCTTCCACCTCCTCCTCCATTAAGTCCTGTTGCTGCTGGTCCCCATCCCACGGGACATTCGTCCGCACACATATATTTAGGCCTGGGCAGAAAACTACGCTACGCTCGCGGAGTGTGGGTAGTTTGCGCAACTACGCACTACACGAATCGCACGTACCACAGTGCAAAAACGCGTAGCGTAGCGTGGCAGGCATTTTTTGCTCGCTCGTGGTCCTCAATGTCAAGTTGGCTACAGCGAGCGAGAAAAATCAACATCCCGGAGAGACTTTTTTCTCGTTCGCGATCGGCAACATCAAGTTGCCGATCGAGAGCGTGGAAAATAAACCTCCCGGCGAGATTCTCAACGCGGGGAGGTCAGGTTTCTCATTGCGAGTGGTCGCGTATGCTCGCGACCGCTCCAGATGAGAAACTACCAGTCCGCGTTGAGAAAGCTGCCGCTCGAGTACAAATCTACTCGAGCGGCAGAAGACGACCGCTTGCACTGTGCATGATGCCGTTCGCAATGATTGCACAGTGCGGCCAAGCATCCGGCACTGTGCAATCATTACGAACAGCATTTCCCTACCGCACTACGCAGTTCGCGTAGCTACGCGTAGCGTGCGTAGTGCAAAGGGCACTTCGCGTAGCTACGCCCAGGGTTACATATATTGTGCAGGATGGCACAGACAAGTTTGATCTCGAACACCACTGGAGGCATGTACAGCAATCTCTTCCCTGAAATGTTGAGACATCGGAACCTGGCTTTGAGCAGACCAAAAGTTTGCCTGACAATACTGAGGGTCTTGCTTAGTGCCTGATTGTAGTTCCTATCTGGCTCGTTCTAGGGGTGTGCATATGGAGTGTGTGACCCATGGCTGGAGACCATATCCTTGGTCAGCTGAAATGGGAAAAGATAGGGCAACTGTAAATGCTTTAGGTCACTGTTACAGATATATTCTGATCCATGTTTGTAATGTGCAGTTAAATGGTCACACAAATGTTTAATGGTTTTTCACAATATTTCTTACTCATGGAGTTGATCAAAGGTTTACACGTCTCCTCCATTACTCTGTGTAATGGCAAATGCTGAGCATGGGTTGAGACAGTACAGTTCTGCATCCTGCCTTACATGTTGATCCTGTAACTTTCTGTGATGGCTTTTTGGAAATTGTCATGGCCAGTCTATGTTATGTGCTTCCACTACATGTGTGAAGTGACAGATTGTAGATCTGATAATTGGCTAGTTGATTATCCCTACGTAGGTTGTGACATGACTAACATGGTTTACACTGACACAGCATAGGTCCATGGTAATGCATGGATGTTGGTGGCCTACATGACATTGGCACAGGCCTTTCATGGTACACTTACTTGCCCGTGTGATATTGGGTCATACATGTGGTGCAGTTCACACATGTCACATGGATTGTTACAATATTATTTGTCTGCCTTTCACTATATTTTTGGGCATAATAGTTATCATGGTGCACTTTGCTTCACACAAATGTATTGCAATATGGGTCATGCTCATGTGGGACAGAATGATGTTGTCATGAGGAGCTGTATAATACATGAGTAGCCACAATACATGTTTTATTCACATGTGTTTGTAGGACTAGAAATTGTAGGGGTGTGTGTGTCTGCCTTATATTTATTCTCATAGCTGTGGGAGGTCCATGTTGAGATTGTGTCCTGAGTACACTGTGGTGCCTTGTCCAGGTTGAGTATTATTCTATGTTGATGACTTTAGCTGTGTTGACATGTGTGAGCTGTGGATTTGCTTGACACATGTGGCATGATGGATGGTGCATGTATGTGGCACACCCCTCATACTTGAGGACCGATCTGCTCTGACAGACACCGAGATGGGTATTCTGCAATCCATTTTTGACTGTTCGTGGGTCTGTTAGGTAGTTGAGTTTTGCTTACCTACAAGTCGGCCATTCCCATATTGGCCATTCTGGAAGCGTTCATTAATGATGGAGGGCCTGAAGATGTATGCATCATGCACACTCCCTGGGTATTTGGCTGGCACGTTGGTGAACTCCTCCCAATGGTCAACGATGGCCTGGACATTGATGGAGTAAGTGTGCTGCTGGTTCCTGTAGAGATGGGATGTTGCTGCAAGGGAACCAGTTGCATGTGTGTGCAATCCATGGCACCCAACACATGTGGGAAACCTGCAATGGCATAGAAGCATTGCTTGCTCTCCAGCTGCAGTTGTTGTGTGTTGGGGAAAAGGAGGTACTGTGGCGCTAGGCAGATTATGGCGTCCAGGACAGAGGTTAGAAAAGACAGGGAAGATGGCTGGGAGATTTCTACCACTCTGTTGTGATTTGGAATGAGCCTGATGCCAACATGTTGAGGACAGCTATGAGCTTCACCTGGGAGGGATGCTGGTGGCCCTGAGAGTTCATGCCTGGAGCCTTGGCACTACCTGCTGTAGCATTTGCCCGATGGACTCCCTCCTGAGCCGGAAGTAGGTGATGATCTCATCCTCCCTGAAATCAATAAGGGTAGTCTACTGGCAATAAATGTGCTCCCTTCTCCTGTGCTGCTGTGATGGTGAGGGGGAGAGGGGTAGGTGGTTGGGGGCGTGGTGGTGGTCGTCTCCTTGCGGCTTCCAGCTGCAAAATGAGCACCTCCATGGTGTAGTTGTGCTTACCACACTGTTCTCTCTGGCTTCTCTTTCGACCAATGTCAACACGGAATTTCCTACTTGTGGGTTTTACAGGCGTAGGAATTTTGAGGCTATTGGGCCTCTGCGTGACTCAAGCCGGTGATGCATCACTTATGTTAAAACTCGTACCTATCAATGCATCTGTTTTATGGTGGAAATTATGATGGAACCTACCTTCCATATATTAATACTTACGTGACACTGGCAGTTCCAACGCTGGTTCCTTTTGATACAAGACTCCAAAAAATGACGCATGCTCCAAGATACGTCACCTTATAAATATGGAGTACTGACAGTGCCGCCAATGCATCAAATATTTTGACACATTTCCTGTGCAAGCTCTTTGTAGATAAGCTCCATAGTGTTCAGAATATGGCGTATAACCTTTATATTGTACGGCTCCTAGTATTATGGATTTTTATTTGAAGGTTTCCATTTGTGATTGGCTGTAGATACATTGTAGGTCCATTTGGCTGCAATCAGGGTATTTAGAGAGCCATGAGGAAGTTTAGGTAATATTACTTTCTTATTCATGGGATTCCAGAAGATGATGAGCATAGTCAAGCGAGAAGTTTAAATGTGCATAAGGCTCTTATTTAGAGTGCAGTTCTGAGATCTGCAAAGGTGATTAACTTTCTGTAAAATTTGGAACAAGTAAGAGAGGCATGAAGCCTTCTACAGCCACTCTTAGCCGGTGGGTTCAACCTTTGATAATGCTGGGTATGATTTTGCAGGAGTCCAGCTTCCTCCTTTCTTGCAAGGTAGTGATTGAAGAGGCTTAGGACTCAGGGGTTCCATTATTGGATGTATTATGAAAGCAACTTGGTCCTCACCTTTAACTTTTTTGATTCATTATTAAATGATGGTTCCTGACCAGGCCGACTTGACAGTAGGTCCAAATGTAAGTAAAAATGTTCTGGCGGTTGGATTTTGATGAAGTATTTGTATCCGTATTCCATTAATGGTTGTCAGTAAAGGACACACTGGAGAATGCATTTTAATATTGGTGTGAGGTATAATCTTTATTTACTCCTTCATCCCCTGAATGTGGATTTATGCTCACTTAATAAGGATTGGTAAGACGAAGAAGAGAGAGGGAGGTAATGACTGGATTATTTGTGATAATCTTCAGTAATGTTTCTCCATTTCTTCTTCGTACTATTTCCTTTGCTACCCTCCCTTCCTACCTTTGAGGGATTTAAGCAGGGTTTTTTGCTTCAGATGTACAGGAAGTATTCTGGAGAAAATTCACTATAATAGTGTCCCCCAGGAAGTACATTGAGAGACGGAGTAATCTTAGAAAGAAGCCTATGCAAGAGCTATTGGCTTTGACAATGTATTTTAGCCATGTTGTACAGTAGATTGGCTGCTGTTCAACATGGTTAAAAGCTAGTGGTGTGATCTAGAGTGGCACAGAGTGGAGTGGTGTAGAGTGGAGTGTGTGGACTGGGGTCTATTGGAATGGCATAGGGTAGAGTAGCATAGAGTAGAATGGTGTAGAGTAGAGCGATGTAGAGTGGAGTGGCATAGAGTAGAGTGGAATTGCATAGCATGGAGTGGCTTCGAGTGGCATGGAGTGACGCAGAGTAATGTGGCGTAGAGTGGAGAGGAGTAGAGTGGCGTAGAGGGTAGTGGAGTGGCATAGGGTGGAATGGAATGGATAGAGTAGAGTGGTGTAAAGTGAAGTGGTGTAGAGTGAAAGCATCATAGAGTGGAGTAGAGTGGCGTAGAGTAGATTGGTGTAGAGTAGAGTTTAGAGACGTAGATTAGAGTAGAGTGGCATAGAGTAGTTTGGCGTAGAGTGGCATGGTGCAGAGTGGCTTTGCATAAAGTAGCATGGAGTAGAGTGGAGTGGTGTAGATTGGAGTGGCGTAGAGTGAGGTGGCATACACTGGAGTGGTGTGGAGTGACATAGACTGGAGAAGCGTAGAGTGGCATGGAGTAGTACAGTTGTGGGTGTAAGTAACTTAAACAAGGACCCGAACTTAAAATCAAAGCAAAGGTCTGGGAATGCCCGGTGCTGCGTTCCTTCTGGGACGGGGTGGGACGTGAGCGTTCGGTTGTTCTTGGGCATCTCCTTGAACTGACTCAACGTACTGCCCTGTTGGGGCTGATGTAGGAACTG
Source organism: Triturus cristatus (assembly GCF_964204655.1). Classification (NCBI taxonomy): domain Eukaryota; kingdom Metazoa; phylum Chordata; class Amphibia; order Caudata; family Salamandridae; genus Triturus; species Triturus cristatus. The sequence continues at coordinate 997,567,908 of NC_140583.1, read as the reverse complement.
AGAGGCCCTCGTCCCCACAAGAGACATGGCCCGCACATGGAAGCGGACATCTCCCCCTCGCTCCAATTCTGGCGCAGGGGGTAGATTGGTGTGTGCAATAGGAAAAGCCTATCTACACTGCCCGCTGCTGCCCTCATAAACATGACAAGGTGTGGGAGAAATGGTGTTCCTTCTTTGGATTGTCAATGTAATGTATTTGATTCTACTTGCTGAGATGATGACATGTCCTTTGTATTTTTCTCAATGCACAGCTCTCATTATTTACGAAGTGAAATGTACTTGTTGTATAATAATAAAGTTGGCTATGAAAAAAAATCAAAGCAAAGGTATGAGGCATTAAGTGGATGAATGATGTTTGGCTGAAAGGCAACGAAAATGTGGCACCAAGCATCATAAAGGTGTACATGTGTTGTTAGTGTGGCATTTATACATGATAAGGGCTGGTCTAGTGGTTGCAGCTCTCAGCCATGTACCATGGGCAGGCAGCTTTGGCTCAGAATCCTTTATATCTCTGTGCCAAAACACAAAAAGGTATGGCATAGTCTCTGTGTCTGTGTTGGCGCCAGGGACATCTTAAGGATTTGGGGGGCCCTGGGCCAAACGTATTTTGGGGGGCCCCTTTTGGGAAGAGTTTTGAATTCATGATTCAATTTAAGCCCTTTCATGCAGTCTTTAGCCAGATCACTAACAGGCACACTCGTCCAAATTCTAAATGTGTTTACTTCTAATATTCAGGGATAGTGACTTGTGTTTTCAATATTGTAACACAGCAGTAGCTCACTAATATTGCTGCAAATAATCTCAGTGACACCCTCCCATTTCTTATATGTGAAGTCCTGTTTTGATCTAAAAGAAAGTTTTTGTATGCATGCTGCATGAAACATAAACACAACATTTCTCTGCAAAATGTCTGAAACAGACTCTCACATACCACCCACAATAAAAATAAATTAAAGGGAAAATGATATTTAAAATAATCTGTCTCAAGAATTAGTAAAGGTCATCAGGGTAAGACTTTCTGCAGAACAGAGCTGGCTCTCTCAGGGGGCCCCCTGAAAGAGTGGGTCCCTGGGCCAGAGCCCACTTTGCCCATGCCTTAATACGTCTCTAGTTGGCGCTCTTATGCCCTTGGGCAAGGTTCGCACCGTGTAAAAAAAGAGCCAGGCTTTGGTGTATTTCCCCTCCCTTCCCTCCTTACAAGTTCTTGTGTTTGTGTGCAGGCTTCCTGGGTGCAACAGAAAGGGGCATTTTGATTACCCATTATCAATTTGTAGAAAGCCCTGCAGAGCTGATCAGCTCCTCTTCTACTGCACCCAGGGAGGTGGTTGCGCCTCCGGCTTTTTATATGTCGATAGTGGGGTTGCCAAGCACACAATAACAACACAGCAGATTAAAGAAGGGACGGGGGCAGAGGAGGCTCTCTGCAGAAGGCTGTCCTCTGAAGATTACCGTGAAGCAGAGCTGTTAAATGTTTTCTCTGCAGATGGCTTGGACTGTAGGGGAATCATATGGTCTCCTGGCAGGCGTAAAGGCTGGGGAAGAGTCAGTCACACAATGATGGAACAGATAAGGTCGTCAGGCGCCTCTGGCCGACCCATTTTTCTGCCTGTTACCTGGCCATGCAACCAGTGCTTAATTTGAGCCGCTGCTTTCCAGTGTTCAGCACCGGCACTTAATTGGTATCCGGTGCTCAGCACAGGCACCTAACTGTCAACACTATACTTAGAACAGTCCACCACATGGTGGCGCTGCTCCTCTAATTTAGAGATGACCAGAACAACTGATGTTTAGGAATACAATATACATTAAAATAGTGCTAATACCTGGCTCCCCAGCCATTCCTTTAGCTTTGGGAGCCTAGAATAATCTGAACTGTCACATTTACATAATAATAATAATAATACTGATATTTGTAGAGCGCGAACAGCTACCTCACAAGGAGGTGTCCCGGCGCTATAGACCGCTGGGGAACCCGTCCTGGCTATCCCTGTGAGATGGTCCCTTTCTGGGTATCTCCAAGGTGAAACCAGGCATCCCCAGCGTCTGTGGGGGGCCGTTGTATGCAAGAGAGATGGTTAGTAGTTGTTTTGGCAGCGATGACAAGGGCGATGGGTGGTGCAAGCTGCAGTGGCCTCGTGCTCCTACTTCATTTTCAGCTCTATCTTTGTTCCTACACGATGAATACACCACCTATGTCTCTCCCAGCCGTCTGTGAAGCCTGTCACTTTTTATCAACGTTAATCAGATCTGACTAATGGGTGAAAAAATATACTGGTGAGAAAGCTGACACTGTGTTGGATGGAGATTTCGGGGTTGTTGTTATTTGGTCTACAAGAAATTTCGAGTAATCAAGCGGAGGTGGGGGGTGAGATCGGTTCGTGGGAGAAGTGGTGTAGCAAGAGTGTCATGGGAGTAAATTAAAATATCAACTTGTTGGATAGCAAAAGAAAGAAATGGGAGCAGTGGGCCCCTAATACTCATGGGTTCCGGTGCTACTGCACCTGCTGCATTAGTGATAGCTAGACCTAAGGGCTTGATGTAACTCCTGCCCGCACCTCTCTATGTGGGAGTAGCTGCAATGGGTGTACCTGGACAGTACACATACTCACACGAGCATCCCAGAGACAGTCTTATCAAAACTAGGCCTTTGAACTGAAAAAAAGATTAAGATGATGGATACATTTTCTTTCATTTTTCTCTCTTTTTTTCTCCAGAAAGCACCATGAACAAGAGAGGGGCACAGCAGGGCGTCTATAATCTTGCAATTTAAATGGATTTGTTGTAAAAACCTGTATGTTGTTGTCTCATTAGTCGCCACAGTATTTAGAACATAATGGGAAATCATGGAGCTTGTATTTGCAACAAACGTAATCGCCTCTTGGTGCTTTAATAATATTTGTTATTATCGCCATACTTAGTGGTGCTCGTTTTATCAGCCACAGAATGAAAAACACCTGAGTTTGGCCCTGCCAGGATTTGGACCGCTGACTTGAAGATTGCACCTATATCTTGGAAGCATTTGCTCCACTCAGCTCTTTTAAGGGCTTCACTCACCATAGACCCCAGAGTCTACTTTCTCCTCAGTGACCTCAACTTTCACCCAGAATATTGAAATGACCCCGGCTCCACGGCACTCCTCAAAAGCTTGAACAACAGCAAATTCACCCAGCTGTCTCAAAACCAACACACACTGCAGGACACACACTGGACCCAATCTTCACCACAAGCAACACTATCAAATACAACTCCACCACACCGCTCACATGGACCGACAACTCCATCATCCATTTTCAAATCAACACACCTCAAGTCAACACCTCTACCAGGTTCAACAGTCCAAGCCACAGGTGGGGCAGAATCAGAGAAGCAGACTGGCTCAGAGTCCTCAGCATGGATCAACCTAGCCCTACAGACAACCTCTACAAGGACATCAACAACTTCAACTTGATCAAGAGCTACACAGACTCCTTCTCACCCATCAAACCCAACGTGCATAGTAGATCAAACAAACAAGCAGGCCAGCTGGTACACAGAAGATATCAGAGACAACAAACGACACCATAATTAGACAGTAAGGAAATGGAAAGCCAGCCACAACACCACCGCAGAACTACCTACAAAGATGCACATAGATGCTATCACTGGAAAATAAGCGACACCAAGAAAAAAGCATTATTGGACCGCATCGAAGGAAGGTCTAATAGCTGCAAGGAGATCTACTTGATCACCAAGGATTTCACCTCGCCCTCAGTCGATGTCAACAACATCTCTGCCTCCCAACAACTCTGCAACAACCTATTCATCTTCTTCCACAGAAAGAACCACGGCACCAAAACAGCACTCATTGCAGAAACCAAAAACATTTGACTGAGGAGAAACAGCGGCCCTCATCCTGCTCGACCTCTCAGTGGCCTTCTACACTGTCTCCCATAACCTTCTCATCAGAAGACTTCACAAGATTGGCATACAGGAGTCACTCCTAAATACATTTGTTCCTTGCTCACTAGAAGAACCCAAAGGGTCGGGTTGCCACCCATAACATTAAAGAACAAGAAACTGATACCACAGGAATTGTACCTCAGCGCCAACCTTTTCAATATATATCTATGACACCACGCGCCAACATCATCCAAACACAAGACATCACCATCATCCCTTTCGCCAATGACACCCTACTTATCCTCTCCCTGACAAACATGGCAACCACCACCAGAACCAACTCACCAACTGCATGACCATGGTAGCAGACTGGATGCAAACCAACTGCCTGAAGCTCAGCTCCAGCTAGATCCATGGCACAGATGGATGGAGTGAAAAGTTCAACTGTAGAAAATTGGCAATTTAAAACAGGAGCAGCCTGTAGGCAACCATCCCCCTTTGCAGGCAACGGCAAAAAGGCCTGTCCCCACACACAATCTGTAGTTGCCACCAGTGTCAGTCTTCCACAGCAGCAGTCACACTCAGTAAAGGAGAATATACACAGTGTGCAGACCAGAGAGGCCGTCAGTGCACATGCAGGATTGCATGTGCAGCCATAAGTTTTTTTTTTTAAAGAAAGAGTTTCACTATAAGTAACTCTGGGCATAAGTGCATGCTTTTCTAAACCATACAGGAGAACCTTTCCATCCCAACAGCATCAAATGGTGAGGATATGGTTTAGGGATTCAGAACCTCTCCCGAAAGAAAAGAGATGTTTCAGGGACAGGTCCGGCAGTTTTTGTGGAAATGTCTGAAGTTGACAGATGGAGCATGATCTGGATATATGATTTTGTCCTGAGATATTCTGGAAATTGATTCTTAAGATTATGTTTAATTCTTCAAATTGATTGAAAATATCCTTGGGTAGAGAGGGTTTTGATTTGCAGTATTTGGATTTGATACCTTCCTCTGTTGCCATTAGTTTGGGGTTTGCCTTTTATAGCACTGGTTGCCTCTGCTTGATCCCCGGCACGCCCTCCTTATGTACAACCTCGCATAACAGTTCAAAGGACTCTGTGTTTCATTTGTTGGCAAACCAGAAGAGGGAGGTTTCAGAGATTTACTTCTGGGGCAGCTCATCTGCATCACCTAAGTAGATCACTGCACCATCGAAAGTCCCTTTGCGCAGTGTCCCTGTGACAAACTGCTCCTAGTATTATTGTTCTGGCAGACCTGATATGTTTCCATGTACTGAAGGCTTGTATCAAATGTCTCCCCACCATGGTCTCTACATAAAGAATGTGTCATGTTTCATACTATAATAGTGGTAGACTCCTTTGGGGATCCAGGAACCACCCAAAGTCATGCTCCTTTTGAGTCAACGACTATCAATCCCATGCCAAGACTATAACACTGCTGATGGCTGGTGGCAAATGATTTCAGGGGGGGTGCAGGCCTTTTACCCTGACCCTTACGGGGGAATTTCCTACTGACTGTCTCTGGTAAACTCAGTGTAAAAGGTCTTGAATGGAACCCCTTATACCCTCCAAGTATTTGCCGTGTGTGCATGTGTGTGCTTAAATATACGTGAAGTGGTTTCCCAGGCTGTGTTTAAACCAGTATAAAAGTGAGCATATAAAAGTTGCAGGGCACTCCGTGAGGTTAGCAGTAGCCAGGGGTAGCTGATTCTCCTTTCCAGTCGTGGCTGGCACGGATCAAGGGTGGCGGGGCAGGGGCGGGGGAAGGTTAAAGGGGTGTTAAAAATAAATAAAAAAACACTTACCTTATTGCTGCGACCCTCCTCCATGTCTTCTCCACGTTGGACTCGGGCCAGGAACAGGACGCACCCAGGCTCCACTAAACCAATCACACGCTGCAATGCAGCTTTGTGATTGGTCTGAGCACTGTTGTTCGGCGCTCAGATGGGGAATGGGAGCCTGGGCAAGTTCTCCACCCAGGCTGTAATGCAGCCTGGGTGGAGAACATGCAAAGTGCGCATGACTGTTTGGCCGGCCCGAGACGGCCGAACAAACAGTCAAACAATCATGTGCACTTAGTGTGCCCACCACTCCTCCCCCTGCTCTGTGAGCAGAGTAGCCCCGCCCCACCCCACCCCGCAGAGCTGCTGCAGCAGGAGAAAATAAAATTAAAATAACATCAAGTTCTTGTCATTTTCTTTTTCCATTACTTGGCGGCTGCAAAGCAGTGAGTGGAGCTACGCTCCTCCGCCCTAGCGGAGGAGCTGCCGCTGCTCTCTTCCAGCATGTGCCCAATGCTGCTCCTTTATATTTCCTCTCCTGGTAGAATTGGTTGTAAATATGCCTTGTAAGGCTAAGTACCCTTGAAGGAATTATTGTGCTCTAACTGAAACTACAAGCCAAACCAGTTGTGGCAGGTCACACTCTTACCAGGGAGAGAGCAACACTTGGGCTAAGACTTTGGCCTAGTGGCCTGGCCGTATTATCCCACATGCTCCAAGAAAAGATTTGGCTACCTCCCCTCCACCCCCATCTTGTGCTTTGAGCTGAAGGCAAGAGTTATATGTATGGAACACAGAAAGACAGTAACAGTTGTCTACATGGAAATGATTCACGCAGCGATTCAAAAATTTAAGCAATGTATCGTACTATGAAGGACAGAGTCACTGAGTTACTGCAGAAAACCGCTCTGTAGTTGACTGCTTTGCGATGTCTACAGTTACTTTTATGTACTGCGATTTTACCTCACTGCCCAAATTAACACCTTGCCTTCAGGTTTTCCCAGGCACCTATCGAGTATATGACCTTGTGTGGCATAAATGTTTAGTGAGAATTCTTTGTAACAAAACGCTGTGACACATTATTTACCTCATACCTCAGCAAATCAACAATTTTCTTTCTTTCCTTTATCTTGGTACAATAGTTCTTTATTGACAGGGCTAAATGCAGAAACTAGGAACAAAAATATAATTGAGATAACATTTCTATAATTAAGGCAGCCTGCTCCTACTCGTGCCAGTTTCTTACCTATACCTGGAGTTTTGAGTGTCTTATGTTATTACACACTGCTGGGCATTTATCGTTTTTTCTGGTATCTCAGTTTTCTTCTAAGAAAATGTGTAGCTCTTGTTCTGTTCATTATTTAGCCTTCGAAATTCTCCGGTTTCCTTTTCAAACTCTTTGATATAGTATCTCTTTGCTACTTAGGCTTATAGGTCTGCGTTTTGACAGTGCAGCTCTCAAACAAATATACAGTCAGTGGGCTTTGGATCCACCACATTGAGCTGTAGGCTTTCTTCAACCAGCCTCCTTCAGCCATTGGCTGAAGACTGTCAATCTTGTCTTGGATTGGCCCAGTGAACCAAACTGGATCTCTCACCTAATGCTACTGGTTGTTTGGGCGTATCCTTTCACCTCCACTTGAGTGCTTGTCTTGAACTACATATGGGACTATTTTACAAAATCCCTTTGTCCGCTCCTGCTGGCTCTCTCCTAGGTGTCTCGCTCTACAGTGCTAACACTGCATGTGTAAACACATTAAATGCAGGCATATTTTGTTTGGTTTACTGGAAAAGAAACTGAGTTTTGCCTTCTCCAAGATCCATGTTGTATTGCTAGCAGATTCTTAATTCCTGTCGGTTTCCAGGACTGAATGTTGTTGTCTGCCTCTAGTCAAAGCCTCTACGAACTTTCCCTGTATTAGGTCATTGCATGTTTAATATTTGTTTATTCCCATCAGGTTCTATGTGAAGTTATGACTATTTTTTCAACGATCTGTAACATTTAATGTTGTGTTGTGTCAGTAGGTATGTGGAGTGGAAGCTGCCTCCAAATCTCTGTAACAGGCCTGGCCTCTCTGAGCCTCTCTCTGTCAGGTGAGACCGGGTCTGGTGGCGGGCTCCTTTCATTCCAGCCGCATGCCTCATGATTGCATTGCTGACAGGGTGGTAAATTCGTGGAGCCGGCTTCCAACAGCAGTCCAGGTAGTGGGGGTAACGGAATCGTGTAAGGAGGGGGGGGGGGGGGGGGGGGAGAGCAGACAAAAGCCTCTAATAATCGCCTGACAGCAAAGACAGCTGGAGGCCGCGCAGAAGATGGCGCCTGCCACAGCAGACAGAGGGATGGGCGAGCCCCAGAGGCCTGCGGGCGCTTATCTGTCACCCTCGTCTTCGCAGGCAGAGGAATGTGCAGAAGAGCGGGAAGATGGACTTGGACTGAGACACCAGGGGGTGTGGGGTGAAGGAGGGAGCCAAGGCGGAAGAAGGGGGGAGAGAAAGAAGGGGGGAGAGAGGAACAAAGAGGGCAGGGATGTTGGAAGTGGGGGAGGGAGGGAACGGTGATTTTGAAAAGGGAACGCTGTGCACATGCAGTGTCTCCTGAGGCAATGGAAGCCCGCTTGAGGCCCGCAGATGGGCGGCGCCTGTTTCGCAGCACTTCCTGTGCCCACCCTGACACCCAGCGCAAGGTGATGATGATGTCGTCACTGGAGTCTTTTTTTATGACCTCTAGGTGATATTGGGGGTTTGTGAGGGTGACGTAGTTTCTTTATTCGAGCTAGGGTTGTCACCCTTTTTAGAAAACAACATAGCACTTATTTATTTAAGCTTTGCAATTTTGGAATGGCCAAGAACTAGTAGCTGAAAAATGCTTTTGTGAAAAATTCACATTATTCTGAACATAGCAATTATTCCTCCATTTGCTTTAATTGCCTCTTCGCAATAATTTAGACAGCTCTCAAATACCTTTAAAGTGATTTCTTCCCTGTTTGCTGTTCTAGGTTTACATTTCAAAAGGGAATAACTACCGGATTCTGCAGATTTTCTCAATCTGTTACTCGCACAGACGTAAAAATACGGGACAGGCCAGAAAAATACAGGCCAGGTGGCAATGCAAGTTCCAGCAACCCTCCCCACGGCGGAGGGCTGTCTGAAAGTCCCTGCAGCTGAAGCGTGTGGAGAGGGGTTTGGGCGGGTCCCTCTGCTCGGGTGTGGGCCTCTCCACTAGCCGCGCCCCTTCCTCATTGCATGGCACCGCTTCCACATTGCCCATCATTTGTGCCTCTGATGGTTTTTTTGGGGAGGAAATAGGCTTAGATTTCTATGCATCACCGTGCAGGCTTCCTGCTATACGCCTCCAGCCTTAGCACATCACCTCAGCAGCGTGTGAGGAGGCGCAGGTGCTCCAGCGCACCGCACCCACCCTCGGAGGCAAGTCTCCAACTCCTCCTGCCCACTCTTCTTGTGTAGCTGCTGTAGCATATTGATGTTATGCGCACTAGGACCCCCTCGTGGCTCTGAGCGGACTCTGAAGAGGAAATACAGACTATATAGGTGTGGTTAATTGTGAAGTATGATGTAATGCGCAGTGTGCAAGTGTATGCTGAAGAATAAGGTAATGTTTGACAGCAGCTCCCGTGTGGTGAAATTCATCTGCATGGTCCTGGACTGGGGAAGACACTACAACTGGAGATGAGATGGGGATATGTGCCTGAAAGGACAAGACTGCTCTCCCTGAGAGTTTGCAACTTTACAGCAAACTGCTTGTGCGTGTCACGTGTGCCCAGAATCGATGCAGAGCAGTCGGCGACCAGCGTATGTGGAGCCAAAGCAATGCTCCAGCTCATACACGGCCGCAGAAGAGATCGAAGACCCTGCAGAGGAGCATATTCAAAATGCCCACCAAAACCGCAGACGAGGTGCTCGAAAGAGATGCTGCTCTGTGCACCACATACAGAAGCAAAATATAATATCAGCAAGGTTTGAGAAACAGAGAATGTCGTCACCGCCACGGGCGATTGAAGCATACTGTCATGCATACCTCTCTAGAGACTTCTGTTGTTGGTGGGTGCCAGCCTGTACCGCAATCACCTGAACGGCACATGCCAACACAATCTTGACAAAAGGGAATGCAAAATACAACACAGCCATGTTCCTGAAGTGCCAGGAGTGCTGTGTCGATCAAAACATTCAGGTGCCGATTACGATCCTGTAAAAAAATTGCCCGTACGACTCGTATCCGGTCTTTTTACCGTACGAATCGTACAAGTGCCGTACAAACTGCCAACTACGATTCGCATGGGAAAAAGTCCATACGAATCGCATTGGGAATTATTCCCCACACGTCCTCGGGTCGGAAAATGTGTCCGACACGTCCCCGGACGATGTACCGTACAAATGTGAAAAGTGAAGTCCGACCGCGCAAGTACGATCCATCCCGTGCGTCCGATGTTACAACCGTATGGAAAAAACACCGTCCGCACCGAACTCCCATAGCAACCATGGAGACATGTGCCCGCATACGCGCCCAACACTCCCCCCAGCAATCCTATGTACGAGTCGAATCCCCACCCGTGTATGTACACCCGTGTATGTACGACCCGTACCCCCACCCCAACTGTGTATGTACGACCCGTACCCTCACCCGCATATGTATGGAGCGTACCCCCACCCCAACAAACAGTGAATGTACGACCCGTACCCTCACCCGCGTACGTATGGAGCGTACCCCCACCCCAACCGTGTATGTACGGACCGTACCCCCACCCCAACCGTGTATGTACGACCCGTACCCTCACCCGCGTATGTATGGAGCGTACCCCCACCCCAACATTCTAAGTACGGAGCGCACCCCAGGCCCCAACACCAGCACCTTCACACAACATCGCGCATGTACGAGTCGTACCAAGCCAGACACAAGGACAGCACTGTACAACAAAATTCCCGAAGTACACACCGTACACACGCTAAAAACGCACGTACACAACCAGGACAAAGCAAAACAACACAAGAATACACCATTCGAATGGCACAAAGCCACAAAACATGTCCAACAAGCACAAAAACAACACATTCACTGACCTGCAACTGCCAAAATCCCAAACAGAGGCCCAAAACACAACCACTCCTTATAACACACCCACCCAAACTTCAAACACAGCCACACCCACCAATGGACCAATAAAAAGGGCCCACAGACACAAACCATGAGCCTTTGCAACAGACTCACTGCTGCCAGACCCCACAGACAACCTACAGCACCATACTTGAACCTTTACTACACCTTACACTTGCACACCTTCACACACACACCTTCACAAACACCCCCTCATCACATTCACACACACACCTGCACAACCACACCCACACACCCACAACCATCCACACACCCCCCCTTCCCCAACCATCCACACCCCTCACCATGCCCACTAACAAGAATCCAAAGTTCACTAGCCGAGAGTTGGAGGTCCTTGTCGACGAAATCCTCAGAGTCGAGCCACACCTCTTTGGAACATTGGTCAGACAGACCAGCATTTCCGAAAAAACAGCCATGTGGCAGAGGATTGTCGATGCTGTGAATACTGTTGCGGCCACCAGAAGGACCAGGCATGAATGCCAAGCCAGGTGGTACGATCTGCGGAGGAGGGTCCGAGCCAAAATGACCGACGACCACAACCAGGCCAACGTCACTGGAGGAGGGCCGCCCCGCAGACCCGTACACTACCATCCCTGGGAGGAGAGGGTGATGGCCATACTGCCAGTGGTGTCAGTGGACGGATTAGAAGGACTCCGAGACCCGGGTGAGTACACAAACAACTCACCTCACATGGGGGTAACGTCATCCACAACCAAACTCACAATCAGGCACGCACACACCCCAAGCTATCGCATGACTCAATCACACTCCATGAACACGCACATGCCACTGGCGCCACCATGCCCCATGCACCCAGCTGGACAATGCAAAGTCACAGGCCACAGAAAACACCAACACAAGACACGGTAAGCCGGATGGCGGGAGTGTGGGCCCCAAAAATCACATAGTGCAACTCAGAAGCAGACAACAATGCCCTCTGCCCATATGGCCTAGGTCACAGCCAGACAAACAGTGTGTCCCCACACAGGAAAGACTTGCCAGCAACGCCTTGCATTAACACATGGGGGTGACGGCACGTTTTTGCACATGACAGCAGCTAATGAACAGCCAACACTGTGAAAGAGTGGCAGCACACACCACCACAGCAGCAGCGCAGACACAGACACTACACCCAATGGGTGCCTGGAGATCAGAAACAAACTCACATCAACAAGCCAAGGGCCATTAAAAGATCTGCAAAAAGTGTGTGCCTAGGAAGCTGGGCTGAGGTGACAGAGGGTGACACACAGAGGGAGGGAGAGGGGGACAGAGAGGGAGTGAGAAAGGGACGCACAGGGAGACCAATTCAGCCTTGTGGGGTGTGGGAATGTCTGCTCGTCAGCAGGTGGACTGCGTGCATGTAGACAAGGGTGGCCAGTGCCTGAACCCCCCCTCTTCTCCATGGCAAAACACTGGGCCATGTCTCAACCTGTGCACGAGCACAACGCCAGCTACCTGCATTACATAAGTGTGTGGAACAACTCCATGTGCCCACGTACAGTGCAACACGGAAGGCGCCAATGCATGGCTCGCCACACCTGCTCACTCCACTGCTGACTGCAGTCACAATTGACGCAGCAAGTAAGACTGTGCCACACATAGGTAAAGTCGCAAAAGCTGTGGCCAAGGGACATACCCATGCACAAGTGCACTGTGAGTGGAATGCAAGACATATCCAAATTCCCAGAGGAAATGTGCCAACTTAGAAACGAATGAAACATGGATGTTGCATGGAACAAAATTAACATTGTCTCTCTCACACACAGGTCAACGTCGTGGATCACCCCCCAACACTGGGGGGGAAGACTCACAGGACCCGGCTCGACGGGATGACGGACCCACCGGCAGCGACGACTCTCACCACTCTGTGGACGAACCCGACCCCGACCAACCTGGCCCCTCTGGTGTCCAACCACCTGCAGCACCTGCGTCAGGTACAACTGGGCCAACCACCACCCCCACTCCTGCCACATCCCAGGAGACACCCAGGATCCCTGCCCCACCACCACAATGCAGCCAGGCTGGCCAGGAGGGACACGGTGTACCGGGCACCCAGGAGGAGGCAGGCGACAACGCCAATGCCACCCCTCAGGGGTCCCGGAGACCCGATGTGCCCACAAGGGCAGGCCAGGTGCAAGTGGGCAGGGGTGGTGGGAGTGGAGGACGGCGGAGGCGCGAGCCTGACCAGTTGGCTGCGGAACCGGTATATTCCCATGTCAGAAACATCCTGGACACATACCAGCAGGACACCACGGGTATGGCCCAGGTTGTGTCCATCCTCGAGGAGATCAAGACCCAGCAGGCCCAGCAACATGCGGAGCAACATGCCTGTCTACTGCGACACCAAGGGCGGATGGAGGACAGACAGGCTGAGCTCGTGACGGTGCTCACGGGAATTAACCGTTCACTCCGTCGGATAGCCGACAACATGGGCAACCCTCCCTGTGCCACCAGGCGTAGTGTGGAAATATGGATTTTTATGACCAGTTATGTCCCCTATCTTGGACCCCAACGGTTTCATGTATAAATCACAAGTACATGTATGTTTCCTCCAGTTCCAGTTATGAAGACGCAAACACATGTGCGTCCACCGCCAACATGTCCTCTTTCAGATCCGCCATGAATGGGTCGGATATTCTATTCCTAAGTATGAAAGGCCACCGGCTTTATATGGTTCATTTATCCCATTTTACAGTCCAGGCGAGTAGGCCCTGATTCTGCCATCAAGCCTTTTCTGCCTTCTGCCTCTGAAAGCTCCAGTCTGAGCTCGCATCTGTATCCATGAACTTTGTCCTACTCCCTACGCGGCTAACGGTGCCTGACTCGACCTGTCTGCCTGCCAAAAAACTGTATTTCACCTTCAAGATTATCTGCTCTGCTCCGCTCTTCACCCAATGCATTCCTGTCTAGTAGTTTAAGTAAACATTCTTTCAGCTACCGAGCAAAAGGCCCGGCTTCTCTGTCTTTATGCAAGTAATTCATAGCCCTGTTACTATGGAAGATTTCTGCCCTCGCATCTAGTGTAGACACTTAGACGCTTGTACACGCACTAACAGTCAGTATAGTCAGTATAGTATAAGATTCTATCCTAAGAGACCTTTCTTTTTGGATAACACAGTTCTTTAAACATAGGATGTTAGATATGATTTGGGATTAGGTTGACATAACCCCAGACTTCTGTCTCCACATGTAGAGCTAAATGTCAAGTCCCCTTCACCCCCTAGTTGCACGTCAATCACACGTCATGCTGCTGCGCGCGCATCTCTGCCAAGTATTTCTGCTGACATTGCGAAATTCTTTCATGGAACCACCCTATTGTGACATCATACCTGATGACGTTCTTTAAGTTACGCCCAGTTACACCCATTTTAGTTACGCATGTATGTTTTATCTTTGTTATCAACTGTTACGCCTCCTGCATCTGTTTCACTGTAATGCCTATTGTATAAAAATGATTACTTGTCAATAAAGTTTGTCCTTCACTTCCTGAACCTTCGTGGTGATGGAATATGGAGTCCATCAATTCGAATTGATTTTGGAATAAAGCCCGTTCCGAACCTCTAATACCACGGATTCTGCCTCTTATTTTACTGAGCTATTATTATAGATTTTCCGCATCAAATTAAGTTCCGGTAATTCAATTATTTACCACATATATGGCGCCCGAACAGGGACACTTTCTCATCTCACGCGCCGGAGGTGCGTTGCAGGCCCGGTCTCCTGTCACAGCTGGACGGACAACAACGCGTACCCACAGGATTTCCTGTATCTCCCTCCTGCCGAGCGGGGGTAACTGAGGCTGCGATCAACACCCAGACGAGGCGGTGAGAAGTGCGAAGTATCCCGACCAGAGCCTAGCTGAGAGAGCAAGATCCGAGGTATACAGAGGCCCACCAGTTCCGAAGTTCCGAAGTTTCGAGTCAAGTCCAGTCCGGTCCGAGTCCAGTTCAGTTCAGTTCCGAGGCTTTCCGTTCCGAGCTACCCGGTGAGTACCATTGCCGGGGAGGCGTTCTGACGTGCACATAGGTTGTGCCGGTCAAGACGGGTTTGGGTACACAAATCCGGTCTGCACTGTTTCAGCAGTGTATCTGTACTGTTTAGCAGTATATCAAGTATGTCTAGTATATAATTCAGAATTTCCTAGTTAGTGCCGAGTATTATGCTTAGTGACTAGTTCCCTAAATGGCCATCATTGTTGTTCATTAAATGTTAAATGTTAAAATGTTTTAAATACGTTCTGCATATTGTGGTGTGAATGACTGTTCATTATTGTGTTTTGTTGTATTAAACGTGTTCAGAATTAGGTATCAGATCAGATCAGTTCTCAAAAATGCCGCTCTTTTCGAAATTAAGACAGATAAAAACTAGAAAAGGGGTACTCGAAGAAGCTGTTCCCATTCCTCCTAGGGACACTCCAGGGTACTTCATGTATCATAAACATGGCCTAGACGCCATATTATTTCTTGATTTATGGGTAGACTACACCAAGGAATTACCAGAAAGTCAGAGGTGGCCCGCAGCTGGGACCTGGGATGCAGATTGCATCGTGAAAGTAGAGGAAGAATTATGGAAAAAGAAAGCTAGACAATCACAGAAAGATGCCATTGAATTATGGCGTAAAGAATCGTATAGACGTACAGAAAAAGCACGTAGACAGGAAGAGAAGAGTAAGGAGAATTCAAATAAAGTTCGAGAAAATCTATTAATTGAAGAAGGTACTCGAGTAAAATCAGAACAAGTAGACAGACAACGAAATGCCCTTATGAATGGTATGTATCCTCTTCTGGCCGAAGGGTTACCTAAGGCTACTCCGGAGATACCAAAAGACTTGCCACCCCCATTGTTCCCGATAAAAGTACATCCCAAAGGGCATCCCAGAACCGCAGAAGATGTTTTTCTTTCCTCTTATTTAGACGACGCAGCTCCCGAGTATGCTAATGCTGCGCCACATAGACCGCCTGCCGAGGGGGTTCAACGCCAAGACCCTCCTCCGTCTGTACCGCCGCAACAACAAACTCCGACACAAGTTCCGGCAAGCACATCTGTTTCTACAGCTGTACCCACATCTATGGTTGCTATATCACGTTCAACGAATCCTTTCACATCCAGCACCCCAGGTGGTGCTACGGGAGGTACAGCAAACATTTTTTCCACGCCACCCAGAGTAAATAAACTTTCCTTTCAAGAATTAGCACACCAACGTACGCCCAAACTAGTAACTCCCGACACGCTTAAAGAACTTCTAATAGATTGTAGATATGACCCGGTGCCCGGAAAAGGGGACGAAATGCTGCTGGCATCATTACGTATCCGACGAGCTGCAATATATTTAGGGAGGCTACCAGGAATGACTACACATTTAGAAAATATATATCACTTTGTCCAGTCAGGACGAGATTCTGAAAGTATTAATAGAGCCTTGGAGTACCAGAAAGTGGAGATACAGGGGGAACTGTTACGTTTCCTCATAAATTGTGTGATCAGAAATCAAGACCGACCAGGGGTAAATCCGGAAGAAATGCAAATTCTTACCACATGGAGTCGGAATATATCAGAGGGGAGACATGATAAACGATCATGTATAGTAGCTATGTGCCGCAAGATCCGTAAAGAAGTAGAACGAATACACGAAGAAAGATTAGCAGTAGACGAGCCTGAACAAACCGAGGAGGAGGAAGAATTAGAACTGCCCACAGGACAGTTAGAAACAATGGCCTATGTAGGTAGAGGAAGATCTTGTAATAATACTAGAGGCTTTACTGATCCGATACGTCCGATACGTCCAGATAATAACAGAAATTTCCAAACCCCTATAATAAATATAAGGTCCCCCGAGCATTCGTTCCAAGCTGCTGACAAATTACTCCGAGAACGAAGGGGTTATCATATACTCGATTCTATGGACGAACAAGAATTAGCCAGGTCAGCCGTTCATTGGGTTGATAGTCCCGGAAAATATAGTGATGATACATTAGCGCACACGTTTTTGAACCTCACCCCAGATGAACAGCGTTTAGCTGGTATCTATATGGTTCAACAACTCCTTATATTATATAAAAGCCAACACTCCGATCCTGGTCCATTACCTGATATATTGACTGAATTACTCACGAATAAATGGAGAGGTTCAGGTACTGAGTTAATTAGAGAAATACTAGAATCCAGAAAGCAGTACATTCTTTTTGTATGTCCCGAACATGTCTCACTGCCCATAAAAGAAAGAACGACGTATTACATGGATAGACAGAATCCCTTACGGGAAGTACACCCGATAAAAGGTGATGACAATCAGTTTAAACGTGTGTTTGTATATACACCCATATCTAAAATAGAACTATTAGAAATGAAGAAAGTGGTACCCAGTCATGACAAAGACCCAGCGGGTTTCCACCGTGAAATTAAAGACATGTTGCTCATGGGAGAATATACCTATCCCGACATTATGACAATACTGAAGGTATTAATGCCTGCGGGCATTTACGAAAAACTCAAGGAAAAGGATTGGGAGGTGGGAGACCAGAAGATAGATTGGACAGCATTAGAAAACGAAGAAAAAGCTCGAGGTCCAGGTTCAGGGCTTGGGGAAAAGACCAAAACACTACCAGGTTTACTAGTACAGGTACTGCCACGTTTATTAACTACGAAAAAGGAAGACTGGGGTGCAATCTCAGCCTGTAAACAAAAGCAAGATGAAGACACTAGTGATTTCTATGCCCGATTCGAAAAATGTTTTGGTATAAATAGTGGAATAAAAGCAAGTAGCGAATCGTATCCACATCTATTTGTGACAAAATTAGTTGAAAATTCCTTGCCCCAAGTTAAGAATAGAGTATTGAAATTCGAGAGTACCTGGCAAGGTAACACTCCGTCACAAATGTTACAAATGCTACAGTACCATCACAATAGAATTAGAGAGGAACAAGAACATGAACAAAGACGCATGAAAGACACGAAAATGAAAATGCTAGTTTCCCAGACAGTTCCAGCTGACGGTCATAAAAAGGGTATGACACAGTCCAGTGTTTCAGCAGGTCCTGTAAAAGGGACATGCAACTATTGTAAACAGCCAGGCCATTATGTACACGATTGCCCAGTTTTAAAACATAATATTGCCATAGGTAATACAAAAGAAAGACCACGGCCACTTAGACAGGATCAGAACCAACAAGGAGCTCCGCAGCATGCACAGTCCATGCCAGCTCCGCAACAGTCTCTGCCAGCTCCACCACCGCAGCCTATTGCTGCCACACAAACAACGACACGACAGATGTACCAGACCGCACAGTATGACTATCCTGATTATCAACGATACTCGTGAAACAGCCTAGAGAGGGAAGTTGGCTTACCCCTTATTGAGGTCCCTGTAGATCAAGAAGGACCTTATGTACACAGTGAACTATTAGGCCAAGATAGAACATTTTTACTTGATACAGGGGCAAGCCGAACAACTATAAAACGTAGTGAAGTTCCAGGGGCACCCCTCTCAGGCTCACAGAATATTTCCCTTGGTTTTTCAGGAAAACCTATCATTAATGAGGTATCACAGCCTCTTCCCCTTACGATTGGTCCTTTGACACGAACTACAGATTTATTGCTTACTAAATCATGTCCAGAAAACCTGTTAGGTATAAAAACATTGAAAGCTCTAGGAGCTATAATATGTTGTTCTCCGGAAGGAGTAAGATTGTTTCTACGTGATTTCAAAGGGCACTATGTGTCCCGAGACATGGATCACCGACTGCAGACTTTACCCACACATTTATGGGCGCAAGGCCCTACAGATGTTGGTTGCATGAACATTACACCATATCGAGTCACACTAAAGACAGGAGTGGTACTACCACGAATGCGACAATACAAGTTACCCCCAGATGCTGTAGTGGCTTTACTACAAATCATTGACGAGCTTATTACCCAAGGAGTGGTTGTGGAAACCGACTCCAATGTATGTAATTCCCCGATAATTCCGATTCTTAAACGAACTGATCCAAAAGCCCCGCCAGTATATCGATTGGTTATTGATCTGCGCGAATTAAATAAATGTATTGTACCACAATACCCCGTAGTTCCAGACATTTCTTCATTACTGACAGCCATTGATTCCGAAGCAACATTCTTTACTGTAATTGATCTCAAGAATGCCTTTTTCAGCGTCCCAATAGATCCGGAAAGCCAATACTTGTTCGGATTTAGTTTAAATGGACGAAGCTTTAAATTCACACGCGCACCTCAAGGATTCACAGAAAGCCCCAGCATCTATAGCCAAGCACTGAAACGAGAACTTGACAGTATACACATGCCAGTCAACACTGCCCTGCTTCAATATGTCGATGATCTGCTGATCACCGCTAGAAGCGAAGCTGAATGTGAAAAAGCCTCACTGACGGTTTTACAATTTTTGGCCGAAAAGGGGCACAAGGTGTCCCCTTCTAAGCTGCAATTCTGTGTCCAGCGAGTTGTTTACCTTGGTCACTCGCTGTCCAAGGAGGGAAGGCAGCTTACACCCGATCGCATCCAGTTAATTGTTAACATGCCAATACCCAAGACACAAAAGGAGGTGCGGGCTTTTATAGGCCTCACTTCATATTGTAGGCAGTGGATCCCTCAGTATGCATTTCTAGCAAAACCACTCATTCAGTTGACAACACAGGAGGCAGCCACATCGACTGTCCTCCCTTGGACTCAGGAACATACACAAGCTTTTGAAAGCCTAAAGAAAGCTTTATGTCAAGCACCTGTCTTAGCAACACCATGTTACAATAAACATTTTACACTCTTTGTTACAGAACGCGAAGGTACTGCTTTGTCAGTACTCACACAGGAACAAGCAGGATCACACAAACCATGTGCTTATTTTTCTAGTACATTAGATCCCGTAGCTCAGGCTCTGCCTGCGTGTCTGAAATCAGTGGCAGCGACAGCTTTAGCAATCAGACAAAGCGATGCCATAGTGTTAGGACATCAATTGACAGTACAAGTACCACATGCAGTAGAGGTTCTCTTGAACCGCACGCAAACACAACACTTGACTATAGCGAGACTCACCGGTTACGAGCTGACATTGTTCCAGCCACACATAGAAATCAGACGTTGTAGTACATTGAATCCTGCCACACTTTTGCCAGTAAACGGAATAGACCCATTAGCACATGATTGTATTGAAGTTATTACTATCACGACGAATCCCAGACAAGACTTGACAGACGTCCCATTGACAGATCCAGACCTGACGTTGTATGTAGATGGTTCATGTATGAGAACAAGTACAGGAGAGCTAGTGGCCGCGTATGCAGTCACAACAGACACTGAAGTCATTGAAACAAATCGTATTAATACCTTATCAGCTCAAGCAGCAGAGCTCATCGCTCTGACACAAGCCTGTATTCAAGCCACAAATAAGAAAGTCAACATATACACTGATTCACGTTATGCATTCGGAGTTGTACATGACTTCGGCGTGCTGTGGCGAGAGAGAGGTTATTTAACTTCTCACGGTGCCCACATTCAGCACGGACCCCTCATTCATGCCTTATTAGATGCAATACATCTACCCGCTGCAATATCAATTATGAAATGTAAAGCTCATACGAAAGTTACTGATATCATTTCCCAAGGCAATGATCTAGCTGACAGAACAGCTAAACAGACTGCTCAAACATCTGACATGACAAAGACAATAGTTCCGACACCAACACATTGCATGATGGTTAAGGATCCCGCTCTTGACGTAATTGACATACAGACACATGCTACACCAGACGAAATAAAGAAATGGACTGAATTAGGAGGGATCCAAACGGATCAAGGATGGATGACGAAGGAAAAATCTGTATGGTTTCTTCCTGATTCAATGGTCCAAGTTATCATTAATACAATACATAGTCCAGCGCACCTAGGAGAAAAAGCTATGCTAGACAGCATTCAACACATTTGGTTCAACAAACATTTACGAGCAGCAGCTAAACAAAAAGTTCGTACCTGTATGATCTGTTGTCAGTTTAACCCAGGTAAAAGCATTCCCGTAGAACAGGGTGGATTTCAGCCTCCTGATCACCCTTTTGAAGTCCTCCAGATGGATTATATCCAGATGGAACGATGTCGAGGATTCAAATATGTTCTCGTAGTTGTTTGTGCTCTGTCCCGTTGGACAGAGGCATACCCGGTTTCAGATTACACTGCCCCGACTACTGCCAAACAGTTAGTTCGAGAATTCTTCCCACGGTACGGTTTACCACGTGCTGTCTACTCAGATAACGGCCAGCCGTTCTCATCCGAACTAATGAAACACGTTTCACTTTTGTTAGGATATCAATGGAGGTTTCACTGTGTCCGACATCCCGAGGCAGCAGGTCTCGTGGAACGACATAATCAAACTCTGAAAATTAGATTGTCCAAAATATGTAGGGAGAAAGGTGTCGACTGGGTAGTAGCCTTGCCAGTTGCACTCTTTTACATGAGAATGGTAGCGCACTCTCGAACAGGGCTATCCCCTTATGAGGTGATCTTCGGTAGACCACCAAATATGTGGGGGACGCCTATACCACGCAAAATAACTGATGTAGACTGTAATATGCTGACAGATTACCTGGCTTCCTTGATGTCTGCACTACAATCTTGTCGTTCACAGGTAGCTGCAGCCTTTCCCGACAACACCGAGGTGAAACCCCATGACGTAGCTCCCGGGGACCTGGTGTTAGTGAGGAACTTTGACCGGAAGTCTCAGCTGGATCCTAGGTGGAAATCGCCTCAACTCGTACTGTTAACCACGAGGACAGCCGTGAAGATCGAAGGTCGAAAAGGCTGGATACATTCAAGTCATATCAAGAAATTTCATGGATTACCATCCGATATAGAGACTAAACCCTGTATTTCCTCAAAGACAGACTCAAAGCTTCCTTTGGTTGAACAAACGAACTCAGAACTATATAGACTAAAATTGAGGTCCAATAAGTCAGACAATTTGATTGTTTAAGTCCTCTTCAAGGTGAATCGGTTGAATTTGTCTCTGACATGTATCCTCTGGACCGGAATAGAGAAAGAAATAATCAAATCCAGTTGAAAAAACATGCGTACTGTAAATCACTGCGTAGTCATTGCACAGTGACGTTATTAATTCTGTTTTTCTTATGTCTTTTAATAATCGCTGCAAGTATATTAATGCACATATATTATCCTATTTCTAAACATGTTTACAATGTTACTGCTGAACATTCTTTTAGTGAATTACCCCTGCATGAGTTGTCATATAGATTTGCGCTGCGCAATAACACTTTTATTAGTATGTTACATCATTCCCATCAGGCTAGCAATGCTACAAATTGTTGGATATGTGGCCGACTCCCTCCCTATCAGAACTATAAGGGAATTCTGCCTCTCTTTCCATATCCGTTCACACACAATGGCTCCTGTGGAGCATGGTTTAGTTTAATTAATTCCCTAGATTCGAATTCCGCAGTTTATCAAGACAACTGGGTATGGGGAAACCTGAACTTAGTTTTGCTTAAAGTCTGCTACCCTAACAAGGAGGGACTTCCCAAAAGAACAGGAACTGATCTAGAAAATGAAGTATATGGATTAGGTAATTTCACGCTTAATCTCATGATCCTGAATGTTGAATCCGAAGCTGCACCAATTTTGCCCGCTATGTCAGTATTTCCAGTTAAAGGTGAATTGTGTATAAGAAAGAATGGCTCCATACACATGGGCCACAGTAAATGCACCACTGTAATAGAATTCAGTGATCAAGGCAAGTCTACATTTAGAGCTTCTCGCCATTCCTACTTTGTATGTGGTCAGACTGCATATATACGTCTGCCTCTAGATTGGGATGGTACCTGTTACATCGGATTCCTTCTACCACCTGTTTTCTTAGCTCCTCCTGATTATCATAGAAATACTCACTTAGTACACAATAGAGAACGGAGAGATCTCCCAATAGTCGATTACACTGAAACAGCATGGGAAAAATACACAGATTTCAATAAGGGTTTCTTTCCTTATATAGGTACAGTCACTAATAGTAAGCTGATACGTAGATTAACCAGAACCCTTGAAGCAGTAGTAAACGAAACTATTTCCGCCTTAGGCAATTTAACAGAAGAGCAGTCTGCTATGCGGATTGTTGTGCTTCAAAATCGTCTTGTCCTTGACGTCATCTTGGCCGATAGGGGCGGAGCTTGTAGGGTCATGGGATCAAGTTGTTGCATTTTCATACCAGAAAATTCGCCATCTGTATATAAAGCCATAACTCGCCTTCATAAGATTGTAAGCCAGATACACCAGAATCCAGGCACCTGGACTTGGTCCGGTTGGTTTTGGAGTGTATTATCTACCTTTGGATGGAGGGTCCTATCCTTCCTAGGTATTGGCTTTCTCATACTATTCAGTTGCTGCTTATGTCTACAATGTGGGCCAGCGATTTGTGGTCTGTGTGCCACCTCGTGTATCCCACATTCAAGTTTTCGTTTGAGATCCCGGAAGAAGAAAGAAGAACAAATGATGCTATATGAACAGATCAACGGATTGATGAAGATTGATATCTCTTAAGGGCAAGTAGGGGACAAGGAGGGAATGTGGAAATATGGATTTTTATGACCAGTTATGTCCCCTATCTTGGACCCCAACGGTTTCATGTATAAATCACAAGTACATGTATGTTTCCTCCAGTTCCAGTTATGAAGACGCAAACACATGTGCGTCCACCGCCAACATGTCCTCTTTCAGATCCGCCATGAATGGGTCGGATATTCTATTCCTAAGTATGAAAGGCCACCGGCTTTATATGGTTCATTTATCCCATTTTACAGTCCAGGCGAGTAGGCCCTGATTCTGCCATCAAGCCTTTTCTGCCTTCTGCCTCTGAAAGCTCCAGTCTGAGCTCGCATCTGTATCCATGAACTTTGTCCTACTCCCTACGCGGCTAACGGTGCCTGACTCGACCTGTCTGCCTGCCAAAAAACTGTATTTCACCTTCAAGATTATCTGCTCTGCTCCGCTCTTCACCCAATGCATTCCTGTCTAGTAGTTTAAGTAAACATTCTTTCAGCTACCGAGCAAAAGGCCCGGCTTCTCTGTCTTTATGCAAGTAATTCATAGCCCTGTTACTATGGAAGATTTCTGCCCTCGCATCTAGTGTAGACACTTAGACGCTTGTACACGCACTAACAGTCAGTATAGTCAGTATAGAATAAGATTCTATCCTAAGAGACCTTTCTTTTTGGATAACACAGTTCTTTAAACATAGGATGTTAGATATGATTTGGGATTAGGTTGACATAACCCCAGACTTCTGTCTCCACATGTAGAGCTAAATGTCAAGTCCCCTTCACCCCCTAGTTGCACGTCAATCACACGTCATGCTGCTGCGCGTGCATCTCTGCCAAGTATTTCTGCTGACATTGCGAAATTCTTTCATGGAACCCCCCTATTGTGACATCATACCTGATGACGTTCTTTAAGTTACGCCCAGTTACACCCATTTTAGTTACGCATGTATGTTTTATCTTTGTTATCAACTGTTACGCCTCCTGCATCTGTTTCACTGTAATGCCTATTGTATAAAAATGATTACTTGTCAATAAAGTTTGTCCTTCACTTCCTGAACCTTCGTGGTGATGGAATATGGAGTCCATCAATTCGAATTGATTTTGGAATAAAGCCCGTTCCGAACCTCTAATACCACGGATTCTGCCTCTTATTTTACTGAGCTATTATTATAGATTTTCCGCATCAAATTAAGTTCCGGTAATTAAATTATTTACCACAGTAGAACATCACCACCCACAGGGAGGGATCAGGAGGAGGAGGAGGAAGCATCCGATGGAGCATCCCAGACGTCGTCACGGCCTGCTTCTGAGGGTCCCCGCAGGAGGGCGGGTCGTCCACGGAAAAGACCGTGAGGGTCAGCGCAACAGCACCATCTCCCAGGACACCTGGCCTGGCACCTGGCCCACTGGACCAACAGCAGCACAGCAGCAAAAGACATTCTCTGCCACATGGACTTGCTGGTCACTGTCTGACCAATGTTGACAAAGACTGTGGCATGGACTCTGAGGATTTCCAATGGCAAGGACACCAACTCCCCTAGTGAACTTTGGATTCCACACACCCGGAAAGCCCCTCATGTCATACCCCCCCCACATACCCCAACCAAAATAAAAAGTTACACGATAAAGAGATGATGCCTACATTTTGCATTATTACCTTACACGTGTCTTGTAAAGTCTAACCATGCCTGAGCTCTCATTTGACTTCAACCATCCACACCCTGGGGCCTGAGTCTGGCACAGGACACACATGGGTCACATTGTATTAGGCAAGACAGACATGGAGCACCATACACACCCGTGATGGGCCCAACCAGCTGAGGGGGTGGCCGCACAACCGTGCCGACAGACATATTGAGTACAGCGACAGCCATGCGCAGAGGTCAGGGATCATGTGGAGTGTCCTGTGGGGCACCCAGGTATGTGTGGACAGGTGGCAGAACCATGTCCTGCAAGCTTGAGTCAGGTGGATGCAGAGAATGGTGGCCTGGCCAACGTTGGATGCATGGGGATGGCACATGTCACAACCCACACAGTCATGGACATCATGCACAATACACAGTCTAATCCCACACAAACAGCTTGCATCTTGCTACTCGACACATAGACACATAGCCACTATCACGGAAAACCATGCCAGACATGCCGGATGCACCGTGGCAACACACCAGCATTGACTGAGAATAGGCACCTTAGAGGCATAAGGACACCTTTATTATTCATGTATTCGGGAATGCAGAGGCAACTCAGAGTACACATAAACAGGTCATGTGGAGTAACATGTGGGTCCAACACGGGAACCCCCCTTCTGCAGCACAAATGCGTGATATCCATGGAACTGGCACACAAGTGTTGGCTAACAGCTAAACACCCCCTGCTGCTCACGGAGAGGCTGCCATACACCATTGATCCTCTGATGTGGAAGTCCCACACCATGTCAAGCCAATGCAAACCGTATGTGTCCGAGGGCAGTGTTACACACATTGATGCCATCATCACAATCCACAATCCCATCACAGATGACTGTCAACAAGTTTGACCATCTATTCAGGTGTACCCAGCTGCATGTCATGTGTCCCATGGTGATGCGACATGTCTGCAGAGGAACCAAACATTGACAGGGGCAGTGTGCACACATCGTAAACAACTGCCACACCCAATACACCCCTGATGCATCCCTTACCCTAAGGAGACTTCCAAACTTGTCCGTGCGTGTAACGCTGAGTCAGCACGCGATGACGTGTCCATGAGGAATAGCAGTGCCACAACAATGCAACCAGCAGACGGCATGCGCAAGTACCTGGGGATGAAAGACACACAAGAAGTCAGCCACAAAAAGCACAGCCACTTGCATGTGCATGTACTCGACACATGTAAGGATGACAACATGCTAGGTCACAATTATGACTGGGGAAATACACTCATCACTGGCACCATCACTCGAGTGACACATCCACACACACCTCTGATTCACGTGGCATACATGCAGATGGACACACACATCGCAACACATGCCACACGGGGACCAATGCGTGCACACACAGACACTGGTACTCACCACTAAGCAAAGAAGTTGCGTATGAGCCGACTCCGGATGTCCTCTTGCGGAACCACATCCTCCACATCACTAGCCCCATTGCCAAGCCCTTCGTCCTCCACGGGTGGATGGTCCTGATCATCTTGATCCAGGATGAGTGGCACAGCTTTCTCAACTGCCATGTTGTGCAGCATGCAGCAGACCATGAAGATTTTGCAGACCTTCGCCGGGGCATATGGGAGGGCGCCGCCGGTCTTGTGGAGGCATCTGAATCGGCTCTTCAGGAGGCCAAATGTCCTCTCTATCACTCGCCTTGTCCGGCCATGGGCGGTGTTGTAGCGGAGCTGGGCCGGCGTGATGGGGTTGCGGAGAGGTGTGATCAGCCATGGCATGTTGGGATAGCCAGCGTCCCCTACATGGAAACCACATGGACATAAGTAGGACAGGAGAAGCGGTCGTGCTGGAAGTCTATGCAAAATACAGGACAGACAGAGTGTACCCACCAACAACACATGCTCGTTCATTGCGCAGCTGCATCATCATTTCAGGCACCCTGCTACGCCTCATGATGTAGGCATCGTGTGCTGATCCTGGAAAACGAGCACAGACATGTGAAATCACCATGTTGGACAGACACACCACAAGGGCATTGATGGAGTGGTAGTGTTTGCGATTCCTGTACGCTACCTCCTGTGCCTGTGGTGGTACCAAAGCCACATGTGTCCCATCTATGGACCCAATGACATGGGGCATCCCTCCCAGGGCATAGAATCCACGCTTGACCCCAGTCAACAGTTCAGGAGTTGGGAAATGGATGAACTCATCCAGGTGAAGCAACATGGCCTCTAAGAAATCATGCAGCACACGGCTGAACATGCTCTGGGACATGCCACCAACATGAGCTATGGTATATTGAAAGGTACCCGTGGCAAGAAAATGTAGGGCTGCCATTACCTTCAGCTTGGGTGTCAGTGCCGTAGGATACCTGTGCAGCGGTTGCAGGTGTGGTGCCAGCCTCGCCGTCAACTCCTCAATCAACGGTTGGGGGAAGCGGTAGCACCGGATACAGTCATTCTCCCGCATGTCAGCCAAGTCCGGAATTGGTCGGGGAAGAGGCGGCGCTCTGCAGTAATTTGGAAGTGACAAGGAAGAGTGAGTGCACTACAACAACAATTTTTTTGTACTGAGCACATGTTAATCTGTCAATACACATATGCGACATACGGAGTCAGGTATGTGCCACATGCCCTGGACACGTATGGCTGCCAGGTGACACTCCCACCAAGACCCAGCTACTCACGGAGATTGTGAACCTCCACATGCCATGGCATGGTATTAGCTATGTCCCAGTGTAAGTGAACAGCCAGACGCAACACAGGAGTGACATACATCAACACATCAGCAGAAGTAGGATGTCGATTTCAGAGACTGGTAGCGGAACACTAGAGCCACAGGTCACATGACATTACACTAGGACAGCCCACACACCTTGCCAATAAGGTGTACATGTAATGACTCACCACACATTCATTGAGAGGATGCAGACATGTCCTTGTTACGCTACTCCGTGTCCCATGCATACATACGCACCTCACATCCGATACCACATGTGGCTTGGTGTGCGTAACAGTGTGCCATGTCCATCTACACACAGACACATGTTGGTTGCTGCAACAGCTGATGCTTTTGAGGGAGCACCAACATCAAGCTAATGGGAACACCCCACACATACATCACATAGACACATCGTGCACGGTGGGTAGTCACATGTCTGGTGTGGTAACCCCTGTCGCGGGCATCAGGGTACACTTGCGTGTGTTGTTGACTGTGCCATGTCAGTGACGCTCATCCCAAGTGTGCAGTACGACATGCACACATGTCAAAGGAGTTAAGGGCATGCCTGGCACACATTGCACTGTCACACATAACATCTGTACACATCTCATCATACATCTGTTGCCTTCTCGACTCAGGAGTAATGTGCCACATCACAGACTTTCACACCTGTGCCCCACACATGTAGTAATGCCCAGACAATGCCTTGATGTCCATCCATGGACAAGTATGTCAGCTCTATTCCTTCCTGTGTGCTGCCTGTCACCACTGTGATGTGTGAAAGGCACCGTACATTCGCTCAGAGGGCCTGTGTACGTTCCCTATCACTATGGGTGTGCTCGCGTATGCGTACCCATAGTGATAGTGAGCGTACAGGCGTGTGTACGGTCCGTATCACTATGGGTGGGCTCGCGTATGCGTACCCATAGTGATAGTGAGCGTACAGGCGTGTGTACGGTCCGTACCACTATGGGTGTGCTCGCGTATGCGTACCCATAGTGATAGTGAGCGTACAGGCGTGTGTACGGTCCGTATCACTATGGGTGTGCTCGCGTATGCGTACCCATAGTGATACGGACCGTACACACGCCTGTACGCTCACTATCACTATGGGTACGCATACGCGAGCACACCCATAGTGATACGGACCGTACACACGCCTGTACGCTCACTATCACTATGGGTATGCATATGCAAGCACACCCATAGTGATACGGACCGTACACACGCCTCTACGCTCACTATCACTATGGGTACGCATACGCGAGCACACCCATAGTGATACGGACCGTACACACGCCTGTACGCTCACTATCACTATGGGTACGCATACGCGAGCACACCCATAGTGATACGGACCGTACACACGCCTGTACGCTCACTATCACTATGGGTACACATATGCGAGCACACCCATAGTGATACGGACCGTACACACGCCTGTACGCTCACTATCACTATGGGTACGCATACGCGAGCACACCCATAGTGATACGGACTGTACACACGCCTGTACGGGCCGTTGCTATGCATTTGGGGTGCCCTAGGGCCCCGGTACGCACCGTACCTGTGTGTGAAACTCCAAATTACATAGGGGACACATGAGGGACAAGTATAAAGGCCTACATGCATGCTGGTTGTCATGGAGACCAAGTTTAAAGTTTGCATTTTTTTCAGCAGGTGCACAGCAGTAGTCAGTTTGAATGAATCTACTTTGTTGCAATGTGGTTCTGGAGTTGACATCATGCTCAAGAAAAAAACGCAATAAGAACCCACTAACTGTGCTAGGTTTGAAGGGATTGGAGGAAACATAGGATGCAAATGTGAGTGACCAATCACTCTGTACTCCTGTGTATGAAACAGGCCAGCAAGGCAGATATAAGGCAGCCAGGTCCCATGAGGGAGCACTTGCCTGCACATCTTTGGATTCTACGACCCAGCTGCTGCTACTGATTCCCTGGAACCATGTCAAGGTCTGTGGAGAGGGCACAGCCTTTCACCCTGGAGGAGAACCTGGCATTGCTGGATGTGATCCTCCCACAGTACCCCTAGCTGTATGGGCGACCAGGGTATCAGGTGAGTGCAGAGTCTACTAGCACAGACTGTGTCCCTTGTTTGTGACTGTGACTTCTGGCATTGTGTCCAGGTGTGACGCACATGCTATGTACTGTAGGGGGGTTCCCGGGGGGGGAATGCCTGATGTCTCCCAGCCAGAGCATGCTGTGGTGCATGTCTGCCGTCCTCACTTGCATTGTGTTTACTGTGACAATCACTGCATGGTGCATGACACATTCTGCCTGTCTTGTCCTCCTGGGAATGTAGCCTCTACAGTCCTCATTTGATTATGTGGTCAGCCCAGTGTGACAGGTGACTGTACCCACAGATGTGTGTTAGTTCTGTGTACCTGTGCTGAGAGTGTCCACATGATGTGTTCGTACCCTGGACATCGGTGTGTGTGTAAGTCCCCTGTCATGTGGGTGGGTGCATATGTGGAGTGTGGCACCCGGGCTGCATGAGGGATGGATATACCCTGCCCATGTGATGTGAGCAGGGAGCGGTGCTGTGTGTCTGACGTGCAGAGCCAGCCCCACACCTGTGAGCCCCCCCGTCTAGTGGCACATGTGCAGAGTGAGGTTTGTCGCTGCATTTGGCAATGGCAGGTGAATGTCCTGTGCCTGTGTGTGTCTGTGTACTCTGCTGAGGTAGCGTCAGTGGCCTGTGGCATGTGACTGCTTAGAGGTGCTGCACATAATCCTGGTGTAGCTTGTGATGCACAGTGTGAGCCTGGATCATTGATTGTGTCGTTGCCCTCATTCCACCTGTGTACTTTCAATGGCACGTACTGCTTTTGCCCTTCCCCAGAGGATCATGTCCCTATGACAAAGGTGCAATGCGTTGGATGCATACTATGCCTTGTTGTAAACAGCAAATTTGTTCTAATATGTGTCTCTGTGACATGTGCCAGGTGTATTGATGTAGTGTCACTTGTTCATCCTCACAGGTAGGCGCCTCTGCTAAGAAGCAGATCTGGATGAACGCCGTCAGTGCCGTGAGGAGGACGGACGGTCGCAAGCGGCGCCTGGCCCAGGTGAGGAAACGCTGGCAGGATATCCGGTGCTGGACGCGGAGGATCGCACGGGTCCTGCTGGGGGACTCACCTGAGACCCATAAGAACCGCGGGCGCCGCCGTCTGACCCACATCCACAAGCTTGTGCTGGCGGTGGTATTTCCAGACTTGGACAGGCGCTTACAGGAGAAGCAGCAGCAGGAAGGGGGTAGGTACATGTGTGTTTGTTGTGTGTCACCAGCATTTGTAAGTGCACAGTTGCATGGATACACTGCCAGGGTTTAAAGGTGCTGTGCAGATCCTGTTACCCACAGTATAGCGGTGCTCTTCTGCCTTCCTTCCCCTCCTTGCAATGTGTTCCTTGGTCTGTGTGTAGTCACTCCTTCACAAGGTTATGTAGGCTGGCACTTTCTCCACGTGTACTATGCCTGTAGCATCATGTGTGGAGGTGGTGTGTAACAGGTTTTGGGACCTTGCCTGTGCCCTGTCCAGTTCAGTACTTGTGGGTTCCATGTCAGTTGGCACTGACGCTGAGTCCAGACATGGGAGTTAGTCTCTCAAGTGTCATGCCTTAAAGCACGCATGTCCTATGTTGTGGCCTGTGACATGATGTGCATGAGTGTGCGATACGCATAGTGCAGGGATGGTGGCGTGTGTTGCAGTCATTCCCATTCAGGACCATGGAGTTGTGTGGCCACTACTGTCCCCTGGGGCATATTTTCCTAGGTGTCATGTGTGTCATCACAAAATGTGGACACTCTCAGTGTCTACAGCATAGGTTGTGCTCTGTGCCATTGTCCCCTGGCACCATGTATATTGACGTAAAATGTAGTACAAGTGTCCACTGTACAGCCTGACCTGATTTTCCTTGTTCATACTCACGGTGGCCAGTGCCTGTGTGTCTTGTTACAATCATCTGATGATGACCATTTGTACATGATTATTTGGACAGGCGCACCTTGGGTATTTTGTGTCCAATCTTGCATTTATCCAGCCCATGTGTATTTCACCCAGACTAAGAGATGTAAGTGCTTCCTGTGTCTCAACAAATTGTCTCATGTAGGGGGTGGTTGGTGCGGGCAAAGCATACATGTCAAAACCTGATATCTCCTTGCTAGGTCTGGCCAGTGTGTGATGTTTGTCTGCACATACACTCAAGGTGCAGTGAGCCAGTCATGGTGGGCATGTTTTCAGTATTACCTATGCAGCATGTGCCTCAAGTTCATGGATATGGTCCCTGCTCATCCCTATTTTCGGCAACGCTGTGTGGTGCAGATGCAGTGCTGGATTGTCCCCAGGGCCTGGCTCCTCTGTCAAACTACATTTCATGTCATTTGCTATTGTGTCATGCTCTCCATATTTTTTCAGTGGCATGGTGGGTCAACCAACTGTGTGTTGCATGCCCTACATCTGTACCTTGTTTTGTAGATGTTACTGATCTTTCTTTTCAGGCTATGCACTGTAACCTATGTAGATTGGACTCATGTGACATATGTATACAGGTGTATGATTAATTGCTGTCTCTTCACCTTGCCCACAGCATCGTCGGTGGACACGGAGGGAGACATGAGCACAGACGGAGCGGAGGGACCGAGCACCAGTGCCAGCGGTGACATCGTGGCTGGCACATCGAGTGGTCCTGAGGCGGAGGAGAGTGAGGCCGAGGACCTGTCCACTGGCACGACAGAATATGAAGCTGACGGGTCCGAGGATGATCTCTCCGAGTGGGCGGAGGCTGCACCAGCAGCTGACAGCGG
This sequence comes from Triturus cristatus, assembly GCF_964204655.1. Lineage (NCBI taxonomy): Eukaryota > Metazoa > Chordata > Amphibia > Caudata > Salamandridae > Triturus > Triturus cristatus. The sequence goes on along the minus strand of NC_140583.1, from coordinate 997,535,359 downwards.
CACAACATCTCTCCCCGCCCCCTCCATTGCCATCAGCCGCCTCCCACTTGCTTGTGTCCCTTCCCAGCGTGCCCAGTCACCACATGTCTCCTTCCTGCCAGGCACCGCACCCCCTGCCCCTGTCTCCACTGCTGCCGCCAATACCGAGTCTGTGGACATCCAGCAGCAGTTGCAGGTTGGTCAGGCTGCGATGCTTAATGTCCTCCATGGCCACAGCCAAGTGCTGAACAACATGGAGGCATACTTGGAGGGCATTTTCTCATCGCAGGCTGACCAACGCAACTTGCTGAGGTCCATTGACTCGACACTGACTGCAGCAGTGGGTCTCCTGCAGCGCTACGTCCAACCCCCTACCCCTGACCCATCCACACTTCCCACTCCCATGCCTGTCCCACGGACACCCAGACGTCAGCATGCACCCACCACAACAGACACAGGCACCACACCAGCAGGGAAGGTCAAACGCACACCTCCTGGCATGCACACACAGGGTGGAGTAGGCACACCAACTGGGTCGGGGGGCAAACGTCAGACACGCAGCCAGAGTGGGAGTCCGCATTCCACCAAATCCACTCCCTCCAAATCCTCTCCCCTCAGCTCTCCTGGCCACATATCCGGCAAAGACTCCTTCATAGCCACTCTGTCCCTGAGCCCCACAGTGACACCACCCCGCAAGCGGTCAAGGGACTCTGCACCTACCCCTCCTGTGACTGGGCACTGCTGGGAGGACTCTGCACCCACCCCTCCTGTGTCTCGGCACTGCTAGGAGGATTCTGCACACACCCCTCTTATGACTGGGCACTGCTGGGAGGACTCTGCACCCACCCCTCCTGTGTCTGGGCACTGCTGGGAGGACTCTGCATCCACCCCTCCTGTGTCTGGGCACTGCTGGGAGGACTCTGCACACACCCCTCTTATGACTGGGCACTGCTGGGAGGACTCTGCACACACCCCTCCTGTGACTGGGCACTGCTGGGAGTGTTAGGCACCCACCCCTCCTGTGTCTGGGCACTGCTGGGAGGACTCTGCACCCAACCCTCCTATTTCAGGATATGTACGCTTAGAATATACACGGGTGTGGGTTCGCTCCATGCATACGAGGTGGGGGTACAGTCTGTACGTACACTGTTGGCATGGGGGTATGCTCCATGCATACGCGGGTGAGGGTATGGGTCGTACATACACGGTTGGGGTGGGGGTACGCTCCATGCATACGCGGGTGAGGGTACGGGTCGTACATATACGGTTGGGGTGGGGGTACGCTCCATGCATACGTACGAGGGTACGGGCCGTACATACACGGTTGGGGTGGAGGTACGCTCCATGCATACGCGGGTGAGGGTACGGGTCGTACTTACACTGTTGGGGTGGGGGGTACGCTCCATACGTATGCGGGTGAGGGTACGGGTCGTACTTACACTGTTGGGGTGGGGGGTACGCTCCATACGTATGCGGGTGAGGGTATGTGTCGTACATACACGGTTGGGGTGGGGGTACGGTCCGTACATACACGGTTGGGGTGGGGGTGCGCTCCATACATACATGGGTGAGGGTATGGGTCGTACATACACAGTTGGGGTGGGGGTACGCTCCATGCATACGCGGGTGAGGGTACGGGTCGTACTTACACTGTTGGGGTGGGGGGTATGCGCCATACGTACGTGGGTGAGGGTACGGGTCGTACATACACGGTTGGGGTGGAGGTACGCTCCATGCATACGCGGGTGAGGGTCGTACTTACACTGTTGGGGTGGGGGGTACGCTCCATACGTACGTAGGTGAGGGTACGGGTCGTACTTACACTGTTGGGGTGGGGGGTACGCTCCATTCGTACGCGGGTGAGGGTACAGGTCGTACTTACACTGTTGGGGTGGGGGGTACGCTCCATGCATACGGGGTGGGGGTACGGTCCGTACATATCCGTACCCACGCTATGGAATGCTTGTGCGGGCCGTACCCAGGCCTTTGCCACGTGGGTACAGCCGTCCCGCCATTGATGGGGTGATGTAGGTGTGGGCGTGGTACGACTCGTACCCACGCTCTTAAGGCGTGGGTACGGGACGTACCTGTATTGTTGTGTTGCCGGTTCGTGTCGTCAAGCACTTCCGTTGTGGCGGACGCTGGCTTTGCTGGACATGCCCCCACCCCCTCGTAGTGACCAGGGCCTGGGGGTCAGGTATGTCCAGGGCATGTGTGCTGTGTGACTTTGGTGGGGGTTTTGTGGCCTGCCCCTGCTCCTGCCCCCCCCCTTTCCACCCTCCCTTTGTTGTTCTGACCTTCTGCGGCGTCTGCGTCGTAACCTGTAGAGGAGGTCGACTGCTATGAGGGCCGGGATGACACGTAGGTTCGGGTCCATGTCTGTCCGTCGCGTGCAGGTACTCCTTGTTCGCGTCGTCCTGATTTCCCGGCAGTTTTTGGCTGCCGGAAAATATTGTCCGTGCGGGATGACGTCGGTGCGAATCGTACTTCCTGGTTCGTGAATGGCAGGCTGCGTGCGTCCCGACGTCACGTCAGCGCTTTCCCGGATTACATTTGTATGTTTATTTTCGTCGGTCGGGGTTTTGTACGATTCGTACGGAAATGGTATTTCCGTGCGAATCGTACTTCCATGTTTGTATATTGTTACGACCGGGTACACGTCGGACGGAGAATATGCTCCATCCGACGGTTCGTACCCGGTTTTTCCAGGATCGTAATCGGCACCTCAATGTCTTGATAGATGGACTAGAGCAGAGGTCTTAAAACTTTTGTAGGTTGAGCCCCCCCAGCTGAATTCTTTTAGATGTTGGGCCCCCCCACCAGACAGTAATTTCTGGAATCTGGTACACAACATAATCGACCGCCACGCGCATATCACGGGCCATATCCGGCAAATAATGTTGAACACAATAAGAGTGTTTAGTAAACTGCAGGTTTGTGAGTGGGTGTGGTGAAATGACAGAGGCTTATTACACATCTCAAAACACAATTTTCCAAGATAAAATATGCGCAAATTGTTTTTACTAGGATGCGTTTTTTTACACATGACATAGATTAATAATAACACCACCAACATTAATGTGACGGGTGTGCCTGTTTTTCACCACAGAGACGATCAATCTGTGGATGGAGTTTTGCTACTGCCATCCTCAGGTTGTGCTCCCCATCCAGTCTTGAACAGTAATTAGTCTTTAATACCACAAGTGCTGAGAACCCAATCTCACATGAATAGGATGAGCTGAAAGCCAAAAGAGTTTTGATAGCAGTTTCTCTCAAAGCTGGATATTCTGCAGACATTTGACATCAAACAGTGACTGTAAGGGAGACAGTGTTATCAGATTTTCTGAGCACTCCCTAGCTCAGAGGTGGTACACGAGAAACAATTCTTCTCTAGAAACCATTAACAAATGTTTTAGGCAGCATTATAATGGGATAATTGCCCACCAACCAGTTATGCATCCGAAGAGACAGGTGAAAGTCCACAGAGCGGGCGCTGAACGAACACCTAATTGAGAATTCCTAAGTGGTACGATAAGTTGCTTGCCTGAAGCAGTGGGGGTTTAGAACACGTCGGGCTTATGTTTAATAAAAAAACATAGAACTGATAATAAATTAATAATGTTGCCTATTTTACTTCAGAGCACTGTTGTCTGACAGACTTTGTGGTGGCAGGGACATGTAAAGGATTTTGGGTGCCCTGGGCCTATACTATTTTGGGGGCCCCTGTTCAGAACAGCTTTGAGATTAAATGATTCACTTTCAGCTCTGCCATACCCTCTTTAGCCAGGCTACTAATGGTGCACAGGCGCTATGGTTGAAATTCTAAAAGTGTTTACATCAAATTTTCAGAGATAGTGATGTGTGTTTTCACTGTTGTAACAAAGCAGCAGCCCACTAATTTTACAGCGAATAATATCTGGGATATCCTCCAATTTCTCATATGTGAGGATCCATTTTGATCTAAAATTAACTTTTTTATGGTTGTTGCACGAAACAAAAACATTTCTCTGCAAATAGTAATAGACTCTCTCACATCAATCACATTAAAAAGAAATTAAACAAAACCGTATTTACAAGAATCTGTTTAGGAATTATTCCAGGCCATCAGGGCAAAAACAGAGCTGCCTCTATCAAGGAGCCCCCTGAAAGGCTGGATTGCAGTGCATGTAAATATGTCCTTTTGTAATTTAGGACGAAAACCTTGATGGGGCACGACATGTCCATACTTGTGTACAGGGGCGCAACTAGACCCTTACTTCGGGTGAGGGCTAACACTCCCATTCAGTGCTGGCCCTAGCACTGGTCTCACATAGTGCAACGGTCTGTTTTGGCGCCCCCTTCCCCATTTCCTATATCTCCTTCCTCACTACCACCCACCAACAATGCCCCCATCTCTCTTTTGCGCCTTTCTGGCAAACATTTAATTTTTTTATAGAGCTACTCATAGTTTACCCACACTCAGTTCTTTGATCTGCATGGTGCACGTTCTTTGTAGCAGGCACATTAAACCTCTGCGCTGTGTGGGTGGCAGGAGTACCTATGTGAGTGCACGTTGAGTGATGCGACAGTGTGAGAGTAGGGTGAGAGGAGTGACTTCAGGGTGAGTGAGGTGACCATATGGTGTGGATGTAAGTGCAGAGTGGGACGAATGAATGTATGGTTGGTGATGGTCTTATTTGAGTGAGATTGAAAATTGAGCAGTAAGGAGGACATGTGAATGAAGTGTCGCATGAGTGCAGGGTGAGTAGTGTGCTCGTATGACTGCAGTGTGAGGTACAGGGTGAACAGCGCAAGTGCATTGTGCATTGTGAGTGCAGAGTGATCAGTGTGAGTTCAGGGTGAGCGGCTGAATGGTGTGAGCGCATGGTGATCAGTGTGAGTGCATTGTGATAACTGTGAGTGCTGGGTGAGCGTGAAAGTGGAGGGCGAGAATGAGGAGCGAGTTGTCTGAATGCATGGTGCATTCCTAGTCACTTGAAGTAACTCAGCAGGTTATTGACGGCAGCGTAGGGTTTCAGATATGTTAAACTATTGTTATTATGGCATTAACCAGGGATCAGGGCGGAGGAAATAAATGTGCTGATCTTGCAATAAACTTCCAGTTTTATGATTAGGGTTGCCAGCTCATTATTTTGATGTCCCATGCAGTACAAATATAAACAGTCACCTAAAGCTGTATTGTCAGCACTTGTATGTGCATACTTTGCATAGATGCCAAGGTTTCAGATTGCCATGTTTGACATTTTCATAATTTCAGTGTAATTATGAGTGACATTTCAATGACTATGAGTGACACTTTATCACGAGCAAAATCAAGCAATGAAGGCGAGCGAAACGTAGAAATATAGAAATTACACACATTTGAGCAACGATAAAGCCAAAGATTTTAAAACTGCCTCAAAGCAAGCACCAGAAATGAAAGGCACTACCTGCACTTGTGTGTCGAGGGCAGGAAGTTGAACACAGGTGTCGGTCTTCCTGTAATTTAACACAGCCAGCACTGGGCGACAGCAGCAATTCATCGGGACCCGGTTTGTCGAGAAAGGTAACAGAATGTTAAAGGCAACTATTTGCCACATATTAATGGAGAACATGTACCAGTGCTGGCACTGCATGCTAGTGCTACTGAGGGCCCCCAATACACGGATCTTATCAGCTGACTTAATTGATGCCAGCTGCCTAAATATCACAAATTAATTCCTTGTAGGTTGTTTTTTATACATATTATATTATATCATAATTGAAAGAGTCAGTAGTCAGATGACTCGCGAGCCGTCGCAGACAGCACGGGCATTGGCAAGCCTCAGGAGAGTGAGTATGGCGCACTAGTGCAATCAGGACGCTGTAACTATCTGAATACAGTAGACGTCAGCAATGCACTGCTCAAGCCTAATACAAATCATTAGCGAGCCGTGAGTGGTGTCCGCCCTGGTTGGTGCGCCGCAACCCGTCCAGCCACAGATTACATCAACAGACTGTCACAGAGCGAATTAATACAACACCAGCTCTGCTGACTTAACTGCGAAGGTGGCCGCGCTGAAAGTAATTTGTTGGATGGCACCAGTATTGTCATCCTGCGCTAGCGCTCTCCAGAGAAAGCACATTTGTAGGTCAAGCAGAGTGAGAGAGAGTTCACACTCCAGGCTCCACTCACTTTGCTTTGAGGCGAGCAGCAATTATTTGCACAGGCCGCCTCATCATGGCCTCAACACTCCGCAATTATTCTGCGGCTCAGCAGCTGCGTGAAGAGGCCGGTGTGCTCCTCTGTGCTCGGCAACTTCACAACACATTACTACAAGTACGTCATTGGCGGCTGCCTGGCCATTTATTACTTACTCTCTCTGTCTCACAGTCACACTGCCGGCGGTCCGGCGGCCTCAGCAGTGAGCCACACACAGTCTCCAGACTCTCCCGCAATCATCTGGAGGAACACGATGCCTGATGGCCAGGCCCATTGCTGAGACTGTAGTGATAGTCACAGTGAGGGTCGCGGCTGGGCGGTAATAATATTTAATTTTATGCGCAGGCTGAGAGGCAGCAGGCACTCACTCACTTGTCTGTCTGTCTCGAGTCCCTCGCCGCTTCTAAAGACCAGGGACCTCACTTCCTGTGCAGGCAACCGGACGTGATGAGGTCACATCCGATTAATAATCCCCCCCACCATGGCACCACAGCAGCCAGTAGCAACCTCTGCTGAGCTGAGCTGAGTGAGGGCAGGCCCCGCACCAGGGTCGAGTCTTCAACAGTAAATGAGTCAGTGTGTGTCTTCAGTGATTGACAGCCGCGCGGCTGGCATGTAGGGGGACTGGAAATTAAAGCCAGGGCAGTCGCAGATTGTAACATTGTAGCACCTCACTGACTCTCAGAGGCTGAGCCAGAGAGACAGATTAACTGTTTAACTTGAGTCTGCAGTGCAGCGCCGGGGAGCAGAGCCTGCACACAAGTCAGCACGAGTTTCTGAGTAGCATTAATAATGCGTGACATTGCATTTCAGTGCGGTGATGCGGAACACCGCACTGAAATGCGTGAGTGTCACACCTGATGCGTGATACTTGGCAGGACTGACTTTGAACAGCAAATCTAAATAGTAGCACTTTTAATTGTGTCCTAGGGCTGCCTGAATGATCCATGACTGATAATAAAATGTAACAAAGACAGAAAAGTCACATGACAAATGTATACATACCTCTTTATTTATAAGCATATTTAGTGTCAAGACAAGCAATTTGCAGGCTGTTTTAAAAACACATGGCTGGCTGGCATTTTTCTTTTGGTAACTTGAAGCCCTGTGGGCATTGCGGCACCTGCCTGTGTAAATTTAAAAGAAACTTTGTCTCCTTTCTGCTAAGAGCTAACCCTCCCAGGACGGCTAGAGCTGAAATGCTTCAGCTGCAGTGGAAGGCAGGATGTCTCCTCTGCTAAAACTGAAAGAAAGGAACAGGCAGTCATTTCAGCTGCAGTGGGAGGCCTCTGCTATGAAATCAAATGTGAAGGAACAGGACTGTCTATTCGCTTTTCGGTTTTAGCAGAGGAGACCCTGCTTCCCACTGCAGCTGAAGCATTTCAGCTCTACTAATTAACCCCCTCCTGGGAAGGTTAACTGTTAGCTCTTTACGTGACAAAAGCGCAGTCATGCTTTATCTATTTCCCCTCCCTCCCCCCTCCAACCCTCTGTTACCAGAGTTCTCCAATAAAGAAATTCCCATTTGAAATGGGTGAAGACTTGCGACGCCGCCGCAGCACAGTAAAAGACCAACAAAGGTAAGATCTTAGTGTGGAGTGCGCGCCCCCCCCTGAGATGGTGTCGCGCCCCCCTGGGGTGCGCGCCCCACAGATTGAAGAACTCTGGACTAGAGGAAGAAGATGACAAGAAGATCATCAATTATTTAAAAAACCTTGCCGGTGGTGAAGTGAAAGAAGTCCTAAAGAAAATCTTACAGACTGATGGGGCTCAAAGTGAGTAATTGATATGATGAGGTCTGTCGGTAATACTGAGGACAGCCTATTCAAAGGTGATGCCAGGATTTGGTAACTATTGTTGAAGGTGGTGAAGCTAAGATGTGGAGGCAGTTACTGCTATGACTAGGAAATGAAAAAACGGGGGTGTGAATAATTATCAATTTTTCCTTTGTGTTTAGAACTTGTACTACAGTAGAGTACATGCCCAAAAGGAGGGACTCACGTTTGGAGGCTTCCTTAGTGTGACGGAGTGGAGACCTGGTACGAGTGACTTGGGCTCCCACATGGTAATGACACTTGCTGAACTAGGTAATGATGTGTGTTGAATTCTGGAGAGTGAGAATTTTGTTTTAGTAATCAAGCCTTATCTTTGTGCATTTGACAGTCATTTTATAGAGCGACACCAGTGTCCAAGATTGGTGATTGATGACCCTGCCCTGATGAAATTGCCTTGAAGTAATGTTGGCAATGAAACATGTCGGCTGAGTAATAAAGTGGTCTGCATTGATGCAGCCGGTTTTAAATTTTAAATAAGTGCACAAGTGAAGAATAAAGTTGGTAATTGTGCTACTTATTTCAATTTTAATTTTCACGGGGTCTTGTTTTTGTGGTAGTCGTGATATACACATTACAGTGGTATGATAACTTTCGGCACTAATGTTTGGGACACATCTTTATTTTTTAAGACAAGTTGGTTACCAATGATGAGAAAAGTGAGCATAGCTGGTGAGTACCAATCAGCAAGCTCGACTGGTGGTGCACACGTGAGGAGCCATCTTGTCCTTTCACATATTTTTTGTAAAAGGGTAACACATAGTTTGGTGTAATCTGTGTTTGACTCACTATTAAAGGTACTCCCCTTTATATATAGGGGGTACGTGGGAATTGACTGTCATTTGCAAAAAAAATTGTTTTAGAAAATTCAGGCAGTAAAGTCAAATGACACTAACTCTAATAAAAGTGAGGAGTGGTAGGGAAAAAGAGTGATGGAATCCCCACCTCCACTTATACGAACATCCTCAAGAAGAGGAGCCTTGGATGAACAGGTCTTTGTATTTATATTGTATGTTGAGAGGAGGGTGACCTGTTTATTTCTTTCCCTCTATAGCTCCTTATTGATTGAGTGATGTAAAATTACACCAAAAGGTAAAAGAAGCGTTGGAGGTCAAGTTCAATCCAATGTCGAATGTCGACTATGAAAGGTATATCTTCAACCGAGCATGACAGCAGGTTGATGAAACAATGGACAAGTTTGTTGAAAGACTTGATACATTCCTTAAACATTGTAAGTTCTGCGACTTCACCAACGAAGAGCCCATGCGCCTCAGAGCCATTGATGGCTGCCTTTCAGATTAGTTTAAAAGGCGCATGCTGAGATAGACACATAGTCTAGAGAAAATGCTAATGGCTGAGAGAGCAGAAGAACTATCAGACAGACAAGGTGCTAACATGGAACCAGGAACAGCACACAATGAATCGACATTGACCCTGAAAAGCAAGCACAAACATAAACAAGATACATGTAAGTCAAAGTCTCCATAGAAAACAAAGCTATGCTTCCAATGTGGATTTTTGTTTCCCCATAAAGGTAAATGTCCAACGATAGGACAAGTCTGCAAGGGTTGTGAGAAAGAGAACCATTTTCATAGTTGTGTGCCAAGCTAAAGAAAAATCAAGTGTGTCACAACAGTAAGAAAAGAGGAACACAAGAACATTCCAGAAGTATTCTTGCCACGTCCCTAAATCCAAAAATACAACATCAGCTATGACAAGTAGAAACCAGGCAAAATCAATATTCGTCAAGCTCATCGTGCAAAGGTTCTTCGACATCACTATTGAGTATCAGCAAAGAAGATGGGTGCGCACTGATGATATCTACCAAAGAACAGCATGCACGTGAGGTTAGCTGGATATAAAAAAGATCACAGTTCAATGAAAGCTCACTAAACAAAGCGAAAAATGTCATTTGCACCCTGTCCCAAAATCGCATTGAAAGTGAACGATCACCTAATAACTTTCATCATAGACAGTGTTGCATCGATCAATAGCATGCCAGTGGGAAAGTTTAACAGCCTGCTTCACTCCATCACGTATGGAGGTATATACCTGGGCCACTTCTGAGCCACTGCAAGCCAAGGGTCGTTCACAGCGACACCAAAAGACATTGATGCAAGCCACCATTCATGTTCTACAATGGACTTTGTCGAGTGCCTGTTTGCTCAGTTTTGCCACAGCTGCTGACATGAGGTTGATGTCCCTCAACTGCAATCTCTGTGCTCAGTCTGAGATCACAAACTGGTTCCCGTTGTTGTTCTATGGCCTAGGAAAACTCAAGAAAATGAAAGTCCATCTTCAAAAGCAATGAAGACAATCGCCCTATTGCTCAGTGGCACCATAGAGTTCCTTTTTAACTGCAAGAAGCTGTAGAGAAAGAGATGGAAGCACTCTTAAAACATGACATAATTGAACACTCCACAGGCCCCACACTATGGGTTTCACCCATAGTAGTGGTACCAATAAGGGGTAGCAGAGCGGTGCGCATTTGTGCTGATATGCACCAAGCAAACAAAGCCATTGAGAGGGAGAGACACCCTGATCCGCACATGGTGGATATGATCATGCAATTGAATGGAGCAAAAGTGTTTTCCCATCTTGACCTGAATAAAGGATACAATCAACCTGAGCTGTAATGAAACTGCAGGCACATTACTACCTTTTCGACTCATGTTAATTTGTTCAGATTTAAGAGGCTGAGTTTTGGAGTATCTTATGCTGCTGAGATATATCAGGACATTATTCGCAGAGTCATCCAACCTGTAACTCATAATTTCAATTGCAGCGATGTCATACTGATTTTTGGGAGAACAGAGAAGAAGCACAACAAAGCCCTTATCCAAGTGTGCCAGTTACTTGCTGATGCAGGTCTCACTCTGAACACTGCAAAGTGTGAGTTTCACAAAACCAAACTCACGTTTTTTAGGCAAATGTTCTCTGATGGGAGAATGACTCCAGACCCAGACAACGTGCAAGCCCAGTTATCCACCTGCCCCCCACAGGATGTTAACATGCTCCAATCCTTTCTAGGACTGGTCAGTTATTGCTCATACTACATTCGCAACTTTGCTACAATGAGTGCCCCATTGAGAGATTTGACAAAGCGAAATGTACCGTTTCATTGGTCTCTGGAATGCGACCCCTGTTTCAAAGACATTACACATGTGATTGAGCATGCAACTGAAATGGCCTACTTTGACCCCAAGTTAAATACTGAAAAAACAGCTGATGTGATTCAAGTAAGGCTAGGGGCAAACCTTGCTCAACACAATAGCCATCACAATGGTCAGAGACACATTATGGCCTATGCCAATCGAAGCCTGGCTGAAACAGAGCATGCTTACTCTAAGCCCGAGAAGGAGAGTCGGGCTGTGGTGTGGGCCTGCATACATTTCCATGTATTCCTTTAGGGAAAAAGATTCTCTATCATCACAGATCGCCAGGCATTGCTTACAATCTTTGGAAACCCAAAGGCTAACATACCCCATCGCATCGAGAGGAAGGGCTAAGACTGCAAGAGTATGACTATGAGATCGTGCACAAACCGGGGAAAAATCAAAACCCAGCAGATTACTTTTCATGAATGCAGTTAAATCATCACAGTTCGACATCCAAGACAGCTGAAGCATATCTCAACTTTATTGTTAGATCCTGCACACCAGCGGCTCTGTCTTTGGAACAAATCATTGCAGCCACCAATGCAGATAAAGACATGACCTTAATCAAAGAACTTATTACCACGCAAACATGACTCAGCCTCTTGCAGTTGATGTTGAATTCCAAAAATGTACAGGATGAGGTGGCAGTCACCCAAGAAGGTGTAATACTGCGAGGCTCGAGAATCATCATACCTGGAAACCTAGTGAGTGAGCCATAGAGCTGGCTCATGAAGTACACCGTGGTATCGTAGCTACCAAAAGAGCCCTAAGAGTGCAAGTGTGGTTCCCTCAGCTACATGAGCGAGTCGAGAAGAAGCTGAAGGCTTGCCACATTTGCAATTGTTTGTCCCCCAAGGTTATGCAGCACCTAATGACTATGTCCGACCTTCCTGCCCATTCTTGGGAGAGGGTTGAATTTGACGTTTTGGGCCTTTAGGAAATGGGCAGGATCTCATGGTAGTCATAGGTGAATATTCATGTTTTTCCCTGGTGGAAGACCTATCCTCGACAACCCATGACAAAGCCATAAAACGGCTTGATGACATCTTTGCAAGGTGGGGTATCCCTAAATCTGACAATGGTTTGCCCTTTAACAGCAAAGAGTTCAAATAATTTCTTGTGCGTCTCAATGTCAAACACCAAAAGAGTACGCCCCAAGCCAATGTGTAGTCGAACGATTTATGGGCACCCTCAAGAAGGTCATTCAACGAGTGTCCATAGAGGGAATCAATTCGGACCAAGCTATGTGCCAGGCCCTCTGGGCACATCGATCAACTCCTCACTCCACAACTGGTGAGAGTCCAACCACCCTGCTATTTTGGAGGGCCATCAGAACAACACTGCCTCAATGCACCCCAGATCTATCAGTGAATACTGACATGGTTCGAGACACAGACGTGACTCAGAATAGGAAAATGAAAAGTATACAGATCAGTGACGCCATGCCCAGGGGACAGCCTTTGACAATGGAGACTGGGTACTGGTTAAACATTGATGATAATGGAAAATGGACACTCCTATTGCTGCTGATCCTTTACAGGTCATGGTGTGCAAAGGACATATGGTGACAACACACCGTTCTGGACAATCCATCACTGGAAACACATCACATTTTAAATACATACTGCAACACTTATTGAGTCCTGAAACCACGAATGAGGTGACCCTGCCAGCAGGCCCGGTCCAAGCCCCTGAGCCTATGTTGCTGTTGCCCAATCAAATTCCCTGATGCGTGCTGCCCATGACGGCCCCATCCACTGGCATGCTTCTGCGGTTCTTCCATATCTGCGAGAAAGCCCAGTGTGTTTCTAATCATGACACCTGGCCTCTGCAGTGCAAAACCAGAGTGGCTTTATTAAGCTATAACAGGGAAATCGCTCAGGGTCATAGTGATGGTTACAATGGAAACTTTAAAAATGGAGCTCTTTCCCTGAAATTTGTGCCCTCTCCCCAGCCCATCTCCTTCCCCTGGATCACTCAGGTAGGCTCTCCACGTTTCCCCTGACTCTACATATGCAGAGCATCTGCATATGTATGGGCTCTGTTCGGGCTAGTTCTCTAATCACAGTAAGGCTCAGAATATGCCAGCAGTTTCATTATGCTAGAGTACAGATTATAGCAAAGTTGGACATACATCATTGTTCTGATTCTACTATTTCTCTCTTTCTTTGTTCCCGAGGACATGTCCAATAAACTGCTTTTACAAATTTACTTTTAAATATTCGCTGGATGTCATAAAATATTACTGTAGATAAATCCTGATTATATTTGCAGTTCAGTGCCTAAATTGTCAACTGAGGATCAATAGGATGACTCACAGCCTAACTTTCTCCACTTGGGCGTGTGTAATTTTCGAGCAAATCACTTAATACTACAGTGCCTCTATTGGCTTCTGTGCAATAATTGGGATTGTATAGTAAGTGCTAGATCAAGGTACAAATGGTATGGGCCTGATTCGCAGAGCTATTTATGTATATAAGCTTGGCTTAAATGTGCAACAATTGGTTTTGCACCCATAAAAAGATTTACTCACAGGAAGGTTTTCATGCTAGCAAATCGACTCACAGAGTCTGGATGGAGCTGGGAAATGGAGGTTCCAGGACTGGATGGCCATCTGAATTTATGCACACCTACAAGCTTACAAGCCTAACCCCTTTAATGCTAAGGACAAGACATTCATGTGGAGGAAATGAACATCTCATGCTTGGGGCGCTTAGGGGAAAATTCTAAAGCTTGCACAAGAGACTTCCCTCGTTTAATAAAAAATACCGGGCGAAAACAAGGAAGAGCTTCAGCATCAGGCCCTGCCCAATCCAGCCTCCAACAATGACTTCTGCATGCCATATGGCAGACTCATGTAATTCAGCCACCAGATGATGCAGGTGCCAGCAGCAAGTGAACGGTGTTCCATGAATCTAGTTGCATTTCTTTCTCCGATGGGCATCCATAAACATGGTAGCGGTACAGAGGGAAAGGGGAGTCTCCCCTTCATAGAATTGTCTCTTCCAAAAGAATTTTTCATCTGGGACGGCGAATGCGCTGTGATCCCCACATAGGAATCCATACTAGGTCACAAGGCCATTTTTTGGGGGGCGGGAGTCGCTCCCCCCAGCCAATAGTTGACCCCAACCCCAAGGGGGCATAAATACTTGAGACTCTTTTCCCTTCCCTAGGGGAGGTGATTAGGCTCCCCGCCTCCCAGCTAGGCACAATTGGCTGCCAAGGTAATGGAATATATGTCAACCACTTTGCTTTGTGGCAGCTCCTTTCAATGGGCTTCTCAGGACAGAAAAAACGATTTATGGAGAACCATTGGAAAGGGGAGTCTCTTCTATTTCCAAAGATGCCCCTAAGTCCCTTTGTCATAGATTCCTGCACAGGGATCAAGGCAGGGCCACAATCCCGGAGCTCAAATCCCCAACTAGACACCAGAGGAGGTTTTTTTGGTTGGGTCGGTTCCCCCAGCAAGTGTCAACCTCCCAAGAGGCATATATTATTTATTATCATTTTCCATTCTTGGGAGTGTGGCTTTTTGCCCCGCCTCCCCCAGAGGGTCCAGTCACTCCCCAGGAATGGAAAATGCCAGCGTCCATATTTCCACTGGCCCTCCTCATCCATTGGTCTATTGCTGTGTGATTCATATTTACATTCGGGCCCTTACAGAACACAACATGGGCAACTGAGTTATTCCACCTCAGTCATTGGCTAACTTCACCATGAGTAATGATATTTCTGTATAAATAACAGCGTCTTTAAGTCAGCCCTATTCTTTCATTGGTCTATTGCTGTGTCATTCACATTTGTCTTCAGCCCACTACATGATTCAGCATGGGGCACTTCAGCTGTTGGCTGACTTCACTGTGAGTGTTTCTTTTATACCTTCATTCTCACACAAATTAGTGCCCTTCATGGCAAGGGACTACTTTGGCAATATGTGCCTTTTGAAAGATACTTTTGCTTAAAGTACTTTTTTTTCCACTGACGAGTGCCCGGCAGCCTTCTTAATAATAACGTTTTGCAAAAACCATGAATTTGTTTAGTGGCTTACTTACTTTTAAGCATTGTCCCTTCCCTTGCAGAGCTGATCAAGCCATTGTCCCCCACTCCACACCAGAAAAGGAAAACTGAAAATTGTGGTTGTGATTGCATTTTAATTTTCCTTATTGCGTACAGTGCAAGTTGGAGTATTTGTTTCTCTTTTTGGTGTTTTTCAAACCTACTGATGACTTCTAAATGCGTAGTTTTTTACCTTTCTTAATTAAGGCAAATGTTTTTGCTATTCATTACTTTTGTGCTACATACATTCCGCAGCATTCTATTCCATGGCAGTCCTGATGTCCCTTCGTAAGCGCAGTCTATGCAGCTGAGAGACAGTGGTATTGTAGCCCAATTGTGAGTGCTGGGAGGTACTGTGCAGAGCAAAGGTAGAGTCTGCCCCATAACAGATTTCATTTGCAAATGCACCTATTTGTAAAAGATGCTGGTTATGAAGTCAGTATTACATTTTTTTCTCATTTACTACTTACAGCTTTTTTCTAATGTGTGTCCCTTGAGGAAATTGTGCACCAAATGAATTTGCAATGCTGAACAGTTTCTAAGGGAGCATAGAGACATTCTAGTGCCTCATTCTAGGGCACACCTGTGGATTGAAGTCAAATACAAATCTCTGGGGGTCAGGGATTCAATCCCCGGAAGAGGTAGGGTTACTTTTTCTAAACACTGGGGGAGGGGGCTGTTGTACTTCTGCACCCCCCGAGTACTCTTTAGGAAACACTGGTGATTCCCCTGTCCTGCCTTGGGGCCCCACATGAGAAGAAATATGCACATTTATGCCACACAGTGCATTATAGGGCACCCCTAGGCAGGGAGCTTCAATAATTAATGAACAGGTTGGTCCACTTTGCTGAGGCTTCTGTAGTCGTGTGCAGCATATGTTTTTGATAATCCCACAGAATTAGCCATCACTTGGAGGCTGCAGGGGGGCCAGAAGGCCCCTGCAACCCTGCAGGCTTCCCAGTCACTGCTCCTGTGCTGTGTGGGAACTGACATATTCTTTACTGCTCTTGCTGTGGCAGGAGCAGCTCTGTCTACTGCTGGGGAGGTGCTTTGCATGCCCAACCAGGTTTGTCTTCAATCCTCGAACCTGGGGAGCCGCTGGGACCAGGGAGGATTACACGCAGCGGCTCCTTCTTTGTGTTCCTTGGTGCTGCCCTCTGGGGAGATATGGGCTGGTGAGGTCAATAAGGTAGGAGAGGAATGAGGCAGCACACACTTCTCTTCCAGCAGGCAGAATTAAAATCACTATTGTGCCGACCACCTAGCCCACCCTAGGGGTTTCCTTTGAAATAGAAGTGGCGTACCACACGCTCAGATTTATGCATTCTTGTTTTTAAAAGGCAAACTGTTAAACCTTTGTACCTCTGACCCTGTTTGGCCAATGTTCTTAATATGTGGCTTGTTTGCTCCTGGTGGCAAACTCTAGCCATTTTCTTTAGGCCTCTTATCCTCTAAATTGTGCTTTGTGTGGGGAGCAGGATTTTTACTGCTCACTGCACCAGATCTGTCCTCTGCTAGCACTCTTGAGGTTCTTTTCTGTTTGGAGGGGGGTGTTTTCAGCAGCTCCAACACAGCCAGCAAACATAAAACCCTCCCTGCTGCACACCCCAGGCCCTATGATTTCCTGGTCATCTGGCAGGGCACCTGTGTATTAGCAGCTTAGTCAAGAGCCAGTCAACATAAGTTCTAGGGGATCCATCTAGGGTCCACGAGCAGGTTCCTTACTCCAACTGGTCCGCAGGTGCATAAGTGAGAAAGCCCCACTGGCCCTGGAGAGACCCATCCTGGTCTTGGGGGTCATTTGGAGTCAAAGCCCTTAGTCCGTCATTGCAAGGCATCAGGTGGCTTCTCAATCAATCTAGGCAACCTTTTGCCATGGTCGGTCCCAGGTCCAGGGTCTTCTTATCAGTCTCTTCCTTGTGCAGGAGTTTTTAAGTGGGGATGGCAAACTTTAGGGCCCAGCCCCCTGCCCCAGCAAATCCTAGATTGCCTCATCATCCCTCCACCCCTGTCCCAACCCTCCTGCATTGCATTCTGGGAAAATCCAAACTGGTAACTTCAAGTTTTCCCTGGTAAGAGCTGCTCTGACAGAATCAGCTCCACCACTAGCTGACACAACTGCCTGATCCTTTCCCACCAAAACTTCTAAGGCAAGGGGGTCTTTGATCTCTTTTATGGGGCCCAGAGTAATGAACTGGGTCCAGTAGGGTGAAAGAAGGCCAGTGCCGCTTACCCTATCTGCGAAGCAGCAGCCTTTTCTTAAAAGGCAAACACTGGTGATTAGCACACTCATTCCAATTACTGTAATTTTACTGTGAATACGACTCATGTAGTGAGCCTCACTCACAGTAAAAGTAAAAAAAACGGGTAGTCAATAGTAAAAAATCACAGTGACCTAAATGGGTGCAACTCATTTGCAACACAGTCTAACTGGTTATGTTATGTGTATTTCTAAAGCGCACTATCACCTGCCAGGGTGCCCAGGTGCTGAGCAAGTGTGTGTGCCTTTCCCTGCCTATGGTAGGGTGGTTAATTGAAAAGTCTGGTCTTCAGCTTCTTGTGGCATTCAAGAAGAGAGGAGGCTGCTCTAATTTGCAGCAGCGTGGTCTTCTAGTGTGTTTGGGACAACACCCAGCTTCCCAGTGACTATGACCAGACATTTGTTTTTAAATCTGCAGCATATGCAGCATTTCAGAAATAATTCTGCTGCATCTCCACTAGACCATCCAGATTATGACAGGTTGTTTAAAATTCAGGGTATCGTGGAACACTTATCTGCCAAGTTTCAAGAGGTTTATACTCCAAGGTTGAATATAGCTGTTTGTGAGTAGTTGATTCAGTGCATAGGATGGCTACTGTTGAGGCAGTATGCAATCTGAGAGTGCATCCAGGGAAGAACTCCAGCCTGGGTTTGGTAGCTTTCCATGAGTGGGAGGCGAGACAAGTCCAGACACAAATACTCCAGTTACAACCTTACTGAAGTCACCATTGACAGCATTTAGATGCAGAGTCAAACCTTTCCCCTCCCAAAGTGAAAGTACATACATGCCTGCCACAATAAATGTAGTCCAAAAAGTGTGAGATCAATAAATTAACAATAACTGTGTACAACTTCCATAATACAAAGCAATTACCACTTGTGTGTTTTTTTTTTACAATCAATTGTGGGATAACAATTATGCAGAAAGGTAAACCCTCACCCACATAGTATGGTATGCTTCATCATTGGATCCAACAATCAGCACTGGGGAACTTTCTTTTGTGTTGGCTGGTGTTTTTATAAGTGCACAGCACAAGTGCCACGAGGGTGCTGAGATTATAGGTAGACCTGTATGCGTGGTTAGAGAGGTGTGTTTTTGTGGTATGACCTATGCTAGTAGTGATGATTGCAGTAATGGTGTGTCACTCCTACCCTGACAATCTGCCTTCTACCTACCTACAAGATAGCATTTGTCACCCCGAGTGGGAAGGGTATGCTCAGACGTGAGTCCCTTGCTCTCCATGCCACTGGAATCAGGCTATCCTGGCTGACGAGGGCTGATAGCCCGAAACCGGTCCTAGGATGCTTGTTTCCAGTCCAGGGAGGACCTGGCTTGGCAGTTCGGGCTGGACTGTTCCCATGGGGCACAGGGTCAAGACTGATTTGCATATGGCTGGGTTCAAACTGGAATGGCATGGTGAGCAAAAAAACGATGGATTTAGGCCCAGATCTCTGTACTGGGGTGAATGTATGACATTGTTCTGCATTCTGTCCATCAATTTTTGTTTTTGCATTTGTCACCCCGAGTGGGAAGGGTATGCTCAGACGTGAGTCCCTTGCTCTCCATGCCACTGGAATCAGGCTATCCTGACTGACGAGGGCTGATAGCCCGAAACCGGTCCTAGGATGCTTGTTTCCAGTCAAGGGAGGACCTGGCTTGGCAGTTCGGGCTGGACTGTTCCCATGGGGCACAGGGTCAAGACTGATTTGCATATGGCTGGGTTCAAACTGGAATGGCATGGTGAGCAAAAAAACAATGGATTTAGGCCCAGATCTCTGTACTGGGGTGAATGTATGACATTGTTCTGCATTCTGTCCATCAATTGTTGTTTTTGCATTTGTCACCCCGAGTGGGAAGGGTATGCTCAGACGTGAGTCCCTTGCTCTCCATGCCACTGGAATCAGGCTATCCTGGCTGACGAGGGCTGATAGCCCGAAACCGGTCCTAGGATGCTTGTTTCCAGTCCAGGGAGGACCTGGCTTGGCAGTTCGGGCTGGACTGATCCCATGGGGCACAGGGTCAAGACTGATTTGCATATGGCTGGGTTCAAACTGGAATGGCATGGTGAGCAAAAAAACGATGGATTTAGGCCCAGATCTCTGTACTGGGGTGAATGTATGACATTGTTCTGCATTCTGTCCATCAATTGTTGTTTTTGCATTTGTCACCCCGAGTGGGAAGGGTATGCTCAGACGTGAGTCCCTTGCTCTCCATGCCACTGGAATCAGGCTATCCTGGCTGACGAGGGCTGATAGCCCGAAACCGGTCCTAGGATGCTTGTTTCCAGTCCAGGGAGGACCTGGCTTGGCAGTTCGGGCTGGACTGTTCCCATGGGGCACAGGGTCAAGACTGATTTGCATATGGCTGGGTTCAAACTGGAATGGCATGGTGAGCAAAAAAACGATGGATTTAGGCCCAGATCTCTGTACTGGGGTGAATGTATGACATTGTTCTGCATTCTGTCCATCAATTGTTGTTTTTGCATTTGTCACCCCGAGTGGGAAGGGTATGCTCAGACGTGAGTCCCTTGCTCTCCATGCCACTGGAATCAGGCTATCCTGGCTGACGAGGGCTGATAGCCCAAAACCGGTCCTAGGATGCTTGTTTCCAGTCCAGGGAGGACCTGGCTTGGCAGTTCGGGCTGGACTGTTCCCATGGGGCACAGGGTCAAGACTGATTTGCATATGGCTGGGTTCAAACTGGAATGGCATGGTGAGCAAAAAAACGATGGATTTAGGCCCAGATCTCTGTACTGGGGTGAATGTATGACATTGTTCTGCATTCTGTCCATCAATTGTTGTTTTTGCATTTGTCACCCCGAGTGGGAAGGGTATGCTCAGACGTGAGTCCCTTGCTCTCCATGCCACTGGAATCAGGCTATCCTGGCTGACGAGGGCTGATAGCCCGAAACCGGTCCTAGGATGCTTGTTTCCAGTCCAGGGAGGACCTGGCTTGGCAGTTCGGGCTGGACTGTTCCCATGGGGCACAGGGTCAAGACTGATTTGCATATGGCTGGGTTCAAACTGGAATGGCATGGTGAGCAAAAAAACGATGGATTTAGGCCCAGATCTCTGTACTGGGGTGAATGTATGACATTGTTCTGCATTCTGTCCATCAATTGTTGTTTTTGCATTTGTCACCCCGAGTGGGAAGGGTATGCTCAGACGTGAGTCCCTTGCTCTCCATGCCACTGGAATCAGGCTATCCTGGCTGACGAGGGCTGATAGCCCAAAACCGGTCCTAGGATGCTTGTTTCCAGTCCAGGGAGGACCTGGCTTGGCAGTTCGGGCTGGACTGTTCCCATGGGGCACAGGGTCAAGACTGATTTGCATATGGCTGGGTTCAAACTGGAATGGCATGGTGAGCAAAAAAACGATGGATTTAGGCCCAGATCTCTGTACTGGGGTGAATGTATGACATTGTTCTGCATTCTGTCCATCAATTGTTGTTTTTGCATTTGTCACCCCGAGTGGGAAGGGTATGCTCAGACGTGAGTCCCTTGCTCTCCATGCCACTGGAATCAGGCTATCCTGGCTGACGAGGGCTGATAGCCCGAAACCGGTCCTAGGATGCTTGTTTCCAGTCCAGGGAGGACCTGGCTTGGCAGTTCGGGCTGGACTGTTCCCATGGGGCACAGGGTCAAGACTGATTTGCATATGGCTGGGTTCAAACTGGAATGGCATGGTGAGCAAAAAAACGATGGATTTAGGCCCAGATCTCTGTACTGGGGTGAATGTATGACATTGTTCTGCATTCTGTCCATCAATTGTTGTTTTTGCATTTGTCACCCCGAGTGGGAAGGGTATGCTCAGACGTGAGTCCCTTGCTCTCCATGCCACTGGAATCAGGCTATCCTGGCTGACGAGGGCTGATAGCCCGAAACCGGTCCTAGGTTGCTTGTTTCCAGTCCAGGGAGGACCTGGCTTGGCAGTTCGGGCTGGACTGTTCCCATGGGGCACAGGGTCAAGACTGATTTGCATATGGCTGGGTTCAAACTGGAATGGCATGGTGAGCAAAAAAACGATGGATTTAGGCCCAGATCTCTGTACTGGGGTGAATGTATGACATTGTTCTGCATTCTGTCCATCAATTGTTGTTTTTGCATTCTACCTACAAGAAGACACCTATGAAAACAAGTCTAGGCTTAGCTTTGAGTAGTTCTGTCTTACTCTGAGTCCTGACTAATATTGTGTGCGAGGCCAGGTGGACGTTTACTAATGAGTTCCCATAGCAGTCTGCTTAGGCTCAGGAGGACATGTCTTTCCTGTGCCAATTGTGCGCGCCCTTTCCTTAGCAAGAGCCCTCTTTTTTATTATTTGACTCCTGATCTGCAAAATGAATGCTAAAAATGCAGTTGATAACTGTGAAATGCAACTCCTTAGTTGAGAGTGTTGGAGACTATCCTGTGACCCAAGCATAAGACAGTGAGCTTGTCTACAAACCCTGGGGCAGACGCTCCTAAGTGCCATGAAAAACACTATATATTTCTGTAACCAGAAGTGCCCAAACAGACGTAAAAGTGCATAACTTTTTTTTTTTAAAACAGCCATATAGGTTAAAAAAATTACAGATAAAAGCATCCCCCAATTCTATTTTTTGTTTACCTATTTTTTTTTATTTTTTATTTCAACAATTAGTTTATTTGGGAGAAGCATGAGCCATTTACACAAATCACCCCTTGCGGAATTCCTAATTATGTCTACTTTTCAGAAATGTGTAGCTGTCTGGGTTCACCTATGGCTATCACACAAATATCCACCACAAACTGCAATTAGGTAGAAACCCTGAAAAATATGAGAAAAACAGACTACCACTTAGCACAATGGAAAAACTATGGTAAAAATGTTTTTATACAACTCTGCCTGTTTCTGGGACCTGGAAAGAGGGTGATCTTAGCACAGCAAACCTATTGGTGATATTGTTTTTAACTCTATGCTTTCTTATATAGGTATTTTGTGATTTTTCTAAATAGAACACATTTTGCTATATTTTCACTATTTTCTCAGTTACCTCCAGGGTAATCAACAAACCATGAATACCTTTAGAATTCCAAACTTGTGGAAAATAATGGTGCAAATTTGGCCATGATAGGTTTTGTGGACAAAAAAGTTATGGAGACATCCCCCCCTCCCCACCCCCAAAACAGACTCAGAACCCAGTTTAGGTAAAACCTTAGCAGTTTAACAGCATTCGCCAAGTCGTCTGTAACCCATTCCCATACTGAAAAAGTAGGATATTTACTGCTGACAACAGCCCCCCCCCATCTCCATAAACAAATATGGTAGTGGTGTTACACAGTGCTTTAAATGGGCAGGTACTGACCGGTATGGAGTACCAGCACTTTTTTAATTTAAGAGGGGCAGTACCTGCACTTCTCAAGAGAAATGTAATACTTTTAATTGGGGAGCACCAGCACTTCTCATAAACAAGCAGGAACTCTGGTACAGAGTACCTGCACTTCTATGTTTCAATTTCAAGTACTGGTGGTGTGTGAAAAGAAGTTTCTAAATTGTGTTGTGGGATGATATTTCCCTACTGGAGAAAATCCAATGCAGGAACTGTGGGTGTTTTTCTGAGGCTTTCTCTAAGTATGAGGCCCTTTTTAACATGTTTTCATAATGGTTTTATACTGATTCTCCATTATTATGTATTTATTCTTTTAAGTACTGGCAAGCCTTAAACATGTTTTATTGATGCCTTACATAAAATATATTTAAAATTGTGTTGAAATGATGCATGATAGTTTAACAATACAGTCTGGAATTTTCATCTGTTTTTTAAATATTGTTTGGATGCATTTTATTTTAAAACAATCCTCAATCTTGCTACCATTCTTCTACGTGCATTTGCACACAGTCACTGAGCATTCTGGGAACATATAAATAGTCACAAATTGTTACCTTGTATACGATCTAAGCACCTTATAAAAAATGATACATATCTTAGTGTTCGAGAAGGCAATCATGTATTCCTCAACCAAAGTACACAGTGTAAATTGCCACAGGACTTCTGCGGAAGTGGGTTGGCTCTCCTTGTCCAGTTGGCACAGTAATCAAGGAAACCTCTTCTCCTTGACCCCAAACAATATGTCCTGTGCACCTGGCAATAGGAATTTCCACACCCCTTCCACTAATATACCAGGGTTGTGTCACAATCTCTAAATGTTCCGACAGGAACATGGGGCCTGGGGAATAATGTCCCCCCTACTTCACCCTCACCCCCAGGTGCTAGGGTACCTCTACATGGGGTAGAATGGAGCATTTATTGTATGGGGGAGAGATGGGGATCCCACATAAGGGTGCTGATTGCAGTAATGAGTGAATAAAAACATGGTTTAAATGAATGAGAAGATGGGTGTGTGTTATATCCTGTTAGTATTAATCCAAGGTTATTCTACCACAAGTGGAATGTTGATGTGATGATGCTATTAGAATGTTGGTGGGTCTGTCAGAGAAGGGACAGTTGCCTGGGCTGAGCTGCCTACTGGCTGCTCCTGGTGGGGTCTTGATTTAATCTACTTGTACCATCTTGAAATAAACCTCCTTAAATCATCTGAACTGAGTGGACTTGATTACTACAGAATTTTGGCGACGAGGATGGGATACCCTCTTGACCAGCAGGATCCATGACACTGACGCAGGTAAGGTGGTGCTTGCAATGGTCTCGCGGCAAACATTCAAATGTTGCGGCTCGTGGCACACATTCAAATCTCGCTGAGTGTAACGGCACGTTTTAAAATATTAGATAATGCCACACCAAAATACCGTAATTTGTGTTATTTTCTTTTACAGTTTACAAGGTATTCCATTTCTAGTGCATGGTATGTCATTGCTCAGTGACATTTCTAGTGAGCTATGTTTAACAAGTGTTTTAATACGGTCACACAGTGCACAATTTTTAAATTACTCCTCTGTGCACAATCTCTGTGCCTTATTATTAGGTGTCTATGCAAAGGTTACCACCCTTTCGCATTAATCAATTTGCGGGTTCTTACCCCTATTCTTTCTAATGTACCTGTCTACAGGGTGCGTCTATGCAAAGGTTACAGTCCTTTCGCATTAATCAATTTGCGGGTTCTTACCCGTACGCTTTCTAATGTACCTGTCTACAGGGTGCGTTTATGCAAAGGTTACAGTCCTTTCGCATGAATCAATTTGCGGGTTCTTACCCGTATGCCTTCTAATGTACCTGTCTACAGGGTGCGTCTATGCAAAGGTTACAGTCCTTTCGCATTAATCAATTTGCGGGTTTTTACCCGTACGTTTTCAAATGTACCCGTCTACAGGGTGTACCCATGCACAAATGTTACAGTCTTATTGCATTAGTGCGGGTTTTTCAAACACTTACATCTATTTAAGAATTTTATTATACACTGTTGTCTTTAGATTATATTTTAAAATTTCATTGATGATGGTGTTTCTTGTAGGTGAGGAATACCCTTATTTTTTCCTCATTTTTCCTTGTTTCTTTCTTCTTTTCTGTTTCCCTTTTGAGGTCTTCTTTTCGTGTCTCTTGTGGACTCTGGAGTTTCTTTTTGTTTTTCTGTCGTGTTTTCTTCCTCTGTGTTTGTCGCAGCCTGTAGCCCTATGTTTTGTTAGTTTTCCATTTTCAGCCCCATTTCATTCCTGTTCTGGCCAGTGGGTGCGTTTTGGGGAAGTCTTTTGTACTCTCTTATATCCTTTTCTCTAACGTTGTTGTTATTTCTCCGCTGTTGTGTAAGAAGGGAGGATGGTTTCTATGTTTGAATTCTTTTCTTCTCTGTTTCTCGATTTCTCTCTTGGTTGCTTTTCTTTCTATGGTTGTTCTCACACTGATGTTCTTTTATTGTTGTTCTTTTTGCTTTTGTATAATCATTCTGCTTTCACTTTCTCAGGTTCTTCTCTTGTGTTTCTGTTTTTTTTGTTTCCCGTATAAGAAAGGGAGATATGTTATATCCTGTTAGTTTTAATCCAAGGTTATTCTACCACAAGTGGAATGTTGATGTGATGGTGCTATTAGAATGTTGGTGGGTCTGTCAGAGAAGGGACAGTTGCCTGGGCTGAGCTGCCTACCGGCTGCTCCTGGTGGGGTCTTGATTTAATCTACTTGTACCATCTTGAAATAAACCTCCTTAAATCATCTGAACTGACTGGACTTGATTACTACAGTGTGCAAACAGATGCAGGGATGAATAAAAGACAGGAAGCAGGTAAGGGATGGGGCAGGAGGGGAGGAAAAGCTCTTGGGATACAGAGTGATGAGAAATCGGGAATAGAGGGGGGGTTGAAACAGGAGGGAAAACTCCAACTGCCTTCCTGCCCCAAAATCAAAACACCAAAGCAAGCAGCACGTCACGCGAGGAGGTAAGCGAATGTGAGTGGATGGCAGAGGCAAGGACCAAGATGTACAGCAACTGGTGCTGCACAGGGAGAAGCTGGGTCCTAGTGGTGGGCAGAGAAGGTTAAAGGAGATGGAAATCATTTAGGACAGAATAGGCAAGGAGATAGGATTCACAGGTACCAGGCAGAAAAAGGATTGGCGAGTGACAAGGGGTCCTGGGGAAAGAGGAAGAAAGTGAGGCAAAGGAGTGGTGTGGCAGAGTTAGAGAGGGCAGTGTGGTGGGGCCCGTGGGCTTCTGAAGAGAAGGAGACTGTGGCTACAGGCTAACAAAGAGGGCTCGGAAAAGGAGAGTACCAAGGGGTAATGCTAGGCACCATGAAGCAGGCAGTGAGAATGGCAAAGAAGGGAAGGGAGAGAGAGAACAGGTAGCACGAAGAAGCCTGCATGTGTGGTTGGTCTCACCTGAGAATACAAAGAGCGGGGAGTGCCAGGGCGAGGGTGGAAGCATTACAGAAGGCTGAAAGGTGAGTGTAAAGAAGGGCATAGGGGGAGGAGACTGGTTTGATAAGTGTGCAGGGTAAGACCAGGTTGTTAAGGCGTGAAGAGCTGGGTAACAAGGCAATGACTGATTTTAGGAAGCCACATAGGCTTAGTTGGCTCCAGCATGGATGGATCGTTTTGTGGAAATAGTTAACTAAGTCTAACAAAATGAAGTAGAAAGTGGTGAGGTTTCCAGGGAAAGGCCCAGTAAAAGTTCACCCTCAGGTGGGGGGAGGGGGGGTGGGGAGCTTAGGTGGATTCAAAGAACAAATCTCCGAAGCGAGTACTGGCAACAGGGTTACATGGGTACTTGGTCCAGAGTACAGAGATCTGGGCCTAAAACCCTTGTTTTTTGCTCACATTGCCATTCCAGTTTGGACCCAGCTATATGCAAATCAGTTTTGGCCCTGCTTCCAATGAAAACAGTCCAGCCGAGCTGCTGGGCCAGGTCCTCACTGGACCGGAAACAAGCATCCTGGGACCGGTTTTGGGGTATCATTCCTCATCAGCCAGGCTAGCTTGAATCCAATGGCATAGTGAGCACAGGCCCCACGTACACCCTTCCCACTTAGGGCAACTATAGCAACACAAAAAGATGAAGGACATACTGCTGAACATTGTGAAATATTCACCCCTAGTACAGCGATATAGGCCTAAATCCATCGTTTTTTTTTGCTCACCATGCCATTACAGTTTGGACCCAGCCATACGCAAATCAGTCTTGACTCTCCTCCCAAATGTGTTGCTATTTGGTATCATGGTCACTATTGTGTGGCAAGAGATGCAATACTTGACAAAGGACAAGCAACAGATTCAGAAACTGCATGACAAGAACAAAGGTGAAGGCTGATATAGCTATGATCAGAAATGTAGGCTATATAAACAGGAGCAATTAAAGACTCAATGGGGCAAGATGAATGCTTATATGATGGAGACCTGCGGTACACCGCCAAGCAAGCTCCATCGACAGAGGGGCGTGGCTTAAGAGGAAGTGGGAGTTTCCAAGGAAGAGGAAAGTTGCTGGGAGTATGATGTCTAGAAGGGATGGAAGTACTTTCATGAGTGTAGCTTGAGTGGAGGAGGGACCCCAAAGCCTGTGTGTATACAGAGGCTGAGGGACAATTACGATGGACACTAGCAATACAGAGGGAAGAGTGCTGCAGGCACTGGGGAGTTAAGATGGAAACACACTACTCTCGTGCTAAGGAGAAGAGAAGCAAGGGAAGGAGATGCTGGAAGAGAAAAATGACTTCCAGCCCCAATTATGATTCCAGAGTTAAGTAGGGCATTGAGGGACTTTCTACAGAAAACAGAAGCTACGTTTCTTTTCAAAGATTTTCCCCTATATTTGGACCAAAGAGTCTGCTTGGGCTAACAAGTCGCAATCAGCAAGAGACATACCAGAAATGTTCGTGGTGAAGGTGCACAAGGAGCGTGTCTTATGGAGGACAGTGGGTCTGTGTGCTGCTTCTCTATTGTGGGGGTTCAATGTCTCGCCTTTGGGACTAGTGTTGAAAATAAAGAGAGGAGAATTCCATATGATGCAGCATTTGTCATTCTCTGAAGGAAACTCAGTTAATCGCCATTTGATCAGGGAGGCTTGTTCAGTGTAATTTCATTTGACAGTGGTGAAGGCCTAATGGGCAAGGGGGCAATACTAGGCAAAGCAAACACTAAATCAGCCTGTAAACTACTGACACTTCAGCCACAAAGTCAATCACTGATGAGGTTTGCAGTGGAAGGTCTATTCTTCTTTGACAAATGCTTACTGGTGTGATGCATGTTCTATGATTCCTCATTAGTCAGTCTACCATTTCTTTTGCTCTCGTGAATTGTGTCTCTTTTACTGCTCAACTTGTTCTATGGAATTCATAATGCACTTCAGGACAGTTTTTTGGTAGTTCCTTAGTCAATTGTACCCTTTTTAGGTCTCGCCTACACAGCGTGCATGCGTTGCATAGGAGGGCCTTTAGCCGTCGCTCTGCTCCTTTTCAAGCACACACTCGTGCTTGTGGCAGCATCCACCTTGCGGGAGCGAGCAGCGGCGCGTCACAAGCATGAGTGCAGTGCTTGAAAGTGAAGACTGTGCGCTCATGCACGCACCACTCCCTGGCTTGTTATTTCTGTTGCTTGTAAACGTGCTCGCATGCACGCACCACTCCCGGTCGAAATGTCAGTTGTTTTTCCTCTAAGCGTTTACACATTCCTACTACCAGTACAGTTGCAGCGTCTGCAGTTGCCTTTCGATTTGCCTTTTTTTTTGTTAACTCGTAATCATACAAAAGTAAAGCAATAGAAAAAAACATCTAATTCTTTACTTTTGCTACAATCGCGGCACCCGTACTTTACCTTTAACCATGTTAAAGTAAAGCGCGGGTGCCGCGGTTGTAGCAAAAGTAAAGAAATAGATGTTTTTTTCTATTGCTTTACTTTTGTAGCAATCGCGGCACCCGCGCTTTACCTTTAACATGGTTAAAGTAAAGTGCGGGTGCCGCGATTGTAGCAAAAGTAAACAAATAGAGAAAAAAAGAGTGGCCTGCCATTTTGTTTTATTTGTTTATTCTTGTTTACAATGCCATAGGTTGCAAACTTGCAATTGCGACACCTATGGCATTGTAAATGCTTGTTCAAAACGGGGACAAGTTCACTACATTTGTAAACCCCACAAACAAACTGAAGGCTGTTTTTGATTTACAGTAAAAGCTATGTATTAGGAAATACACATCAGTATTGAAAATAATCTTTCCTAATAACTTTTTTGTACCCACTGACTGTGCTTGGCAAGTATTATATTTAGTTAAGCATCGCTCTTAATTACCTCCAGGCTGGTGTCAAAGGAGCTAAAACACTTGTTGCCACAAGTCCTCTGGCTAGATGTCCCTTGCCTTGGTGGTTTCCGTCAGGCTGCCAGGATTGCTGCGGTGTAACGCTTGCCACGGTTCTCCCCCCATTTTACTTGCAAGGATTTGAAAGTCAGCCACGCTTGCAAAAACCAGGGGCACAGGGGCACTGAGGCCACTCCACACCAACCTACCTCCCAGCTCCTCGGCCCATCAGACTGTGACAGGAGAGGGCATGGATGCTGGCTTTGGAGTAAAAGAAATGCAGACGTGCCCCGCTGTGCACACTTAACAAACACACTTCACCTGTTTATCTGTAAGGGGTTCTGGCACTTCTCCCGAGCACTCCTCTGCTCCTCTGTTCTTGCTCTATTTAATGTTGTGGAAACACTAACATTACCGCTATAATTGTTCAGACTATGCCAGCACCAAGATGTTTGTAAATGTATAAGGGAGATGAAGCAACCAGAATTGCCGAGATGTGCGGTCTTGTTTTAAAGAACAGAAAAGGTAACACATTTTTATACCTACAGTATTTTCCTTGTACTCCCTTGAAGCAGTAGCTTCAGATTTTGAGTGTTGAATCTGGGCGGGAAGCTTCTGCTCGTCGTCATTGCCACGGGAAAACAAAGGACAGATTACTACTGTTTAATAACGCTAAAGGTGATCTGTGCGGTAAAAGCCCTTCTAGGCCGAAGGTGTCAACTTCAGACCTGCGGGTTCACAGTGAGTCATGGGGAGATAAAAGAGAACACAAGAAGCCCATTCTTTTAAATAATTCAGGGAGCCTTAACAGATGATGGGCTCGGATGCAGTCCTGACTGCTCCCTCCCCAACATCCGAGCTTCCTCCTTGTGCTCTCTGTGCCAATAAATTCATACTCCATGGGCAGAGAACTATGTGGCCAGACCAGATCGACAAAATGTATGAGCATGCCTCAACACCCGTACCCTCACCGTTCGAACCCAATAGATAAACCGGGTACTGGCTGCCTGGATGGCATTGTCACAAACAGATGCAGCCTGGTAGTGAACACCAAGAGAAGGCATGAACTTAAACCACTTGAAGATACAGGAGCCAGACTGCGCCCCTTTTTGGTTTGAAGTGGCATCCATTGGTATGTTAACATATTTATGAAAGCTCCTGACAACATAAAGCTAAAACAAGCATTGGCATAGCTTTTGGGACCTTATAAGTATTTAGTTATGCAGCACAATATCCTTGGTGCAACAACATCAACTGTTGCATGGCTAAACACTTATAAGGTCCCAAAGGCGAGACCTATTGGCTATGCCAATGCTTGTTATACTAGTAAGTGTTTCTCTCTTAATGCACAGCTATTTGCTTGGAAATTACCCATTCGTTTTCTTGTGGAATCTGACATGTCACAGAGCACGTAAAAATAATTTCTTCATTTGATTCCTACTGTTCTGCAGTTGCTGCTCGAGAGATTGTGTTTTTTTCGGATGCCACCATACAGCGGGAAGTTCAAGATAAAATATAGCAAATTTTCTTTCTCACCGAAGACGTATCTGCCTGTGGGTCGGTGGATGGGCGATGGGGTAGAGGGTTCAGACCTGGACCGAGGAGGAAAGGGTTGCTTTTAATATTCCAATGCTAGCTCAGATCAGAGCCCTAAGGGAGCATGGATCATTTTGGGCAGAACCAAAAGGGGAGACTGTTACTGCTGACAACATTGAATAAATATCCTGGGGGCATGGGGGTTGATGGTTCGTGAGAATTGGGATCCAGTGTCCAAGCACTAGTTTAGAAAGTTTTCAAGAGATGCTCAGTTTTTTAGTGGCCTTGATGATGAGAAGCGATTAGGCGCCCACTCAATCTGAAATGGTGTGGCATCGAAGGATGCAGTGGCTGGCTAGGTAAGATGCCAGAAGTCCAATTGTTTCAAGCACTATGTGCGGCCAATCATGAAATATGTCACGGAGGAGGCTGGTCCAAATGTTTCTTGTGGATTGTCGTCTGGTAAGAAATGGACCAGAAGGTAGCCTGCTCACTGTTGTTTAAAGGCACTTAACATAATGCTTGGGCCATGCTAGTTGACTTTAGAGGGGTATCCAGGGGGATTTCCACACCTTGAGTTTTCATCCAGGGTGTTTTTCAGGCAGGTTGGTTTGCCCCTGGCAGGCTCACTCTCAGCTCATTAACAGAAGAGGTGGGCAGGTGTGAATGGTGGCCATAAGGGCAGGAGAAGATTCAAAAAGATCCAGTTGCTTTCCCCAACAATCTGAAGGAGCGGGGGTATTCCAGGTGCACTTTAAGCAAGATGTGTCTTCCTCATTGTCCATGTGCTGTCCAATGGGACGTGGTTAGTGATGAAAAGGGAGAGGCAAAGATGAGGGAGTGAGACAAGTTTGCCAGGAGTGGAACGGTGTGCATACATGTAGAGAGCTCTGAGGTAGAAGAAGGTGTTACTGAGGTAAAGCTCCCTGGAGATGGTGGGTAGCCACCTAGCCTAGTGGCTGCTTGTCTGTAGTAGTAAAAGGATATTACCTGCTGCATCAATTTGCCAATTTGGCGAGGTAATGTTGGACCAGCTAGGAGCAAGGAAGGCTCAAGGTCAAAGCCCTCCGCCGCACTTTTCACCAGTGCCCTTGGCTACAGACAGGACACTACAAGGCAGCCTGGGGAGATTAATGGCGAATCCCACCTCTGTCAAAGGGACAGGCTGGAGCCACCAGGAACTAAAAACTCCCCAGGTCAAACTTGTAGCAGATACCAGGTGGATGCCAGGTATAATCTATCCGGTGTGCTTTACTCAAGGGGCTTTCCCCGTTACCACAAGTTGTAAATATTCAGATGTTGACTGCGGCCAATTTAAATCCAAACCTAGGTTGTAACGTCTTCATTGTTTCCTGACTCCATGAATTACATATCTTATTGCGTACGAGTCAAATATGATTATAAATGTATTGGATTCACAAGGCCATAAAAAGGGTTTGGGAAAGAGTTTGCTGGATGTCCTCGTCCCAGCATAATGGTTCTTCATGCTCCCAGGAATTCTCTATTTCCGGGAACAGATAATATTGTGAAAGGTTTGGTCCCAGACATGTTGGCTTGCATTTTCCATGTCCAGCTTCTTCTTGGTACCAGCAGGATTTAGAGAGAGGTGTCTGACTCTGGTTCATCACATTTCGGACCTATATTTTTATTTCCTGAGTGTTTCCTATAAATCGAGGTAGTGCCTAATTTGTAAAAAAAATTAAGTGCTGGGGCTAAAAGCATTTCTCAAGAGTCCGCTCACCTGGCAACACCCAGCTCTTGTCACTGCTGCCAAATACCAGTGACAGGAGTACCTACATATACTAAATCCCCACTGATGATTACTGCTAAAAAAAGACACACAGCACCACCATGTGGTGGATAAATAAGTGCTGATGTTTATTAAAAGGTGATGGTGCTAAGCACCAGCAAACACTCGCACAAATTAAGCACTGAAAGGGATGAGTGGGAGATATGTGTTGGCTTCATCTCAGTGAACACTGCTTGCCTGGGAGTTTGTTTCCTTGCATGAGGATGAAGAGTCTGAGCTAACATTGCCTTAAAAAGGCCACAGACAGTCAAACAAGCATTGGCAAAGCCAATAGGTCACGATTTAATGTGCAAAGCATGTAAAACAGGCAGGCACAACAATGCATTTTTTAATGTTTTAGTAACAAGGAGTGGAAGGAGAGGCAGGGAGATCTGAAATAGTCCCTCGTGCATTGCAATACATGCACTCCATTAGAGAAGGAATGATACACCCAAATAGCCAAATGCATTAGGTGGGAGAGAAATAGCCCTCTGGGCTGAGCTGTGATTGAAAAGTCTCAAGCCAATGGCGGTAAGCACCAATGGTTAAAAGGGGCAGACTCAAAGCCCACTACATGTATAGTCGAAACATCAGGCCTGTTTAGACGGCAGCAATGTCAAATTATATCTAATAATGTCTGTCCCAGTCCACACCTATTTACGAGTCCCTCTCCCAAGGAATGGGCAGAAAGAGAAGCTCTAACTTTGTAGAGATGCCTTCACCAGGAGGGGGAACAATCCCGGTGGACAAGATGCAAACTGGAGGAGAAGGTGGGCAGATACTTAGTGGGAGGGTAGGCCGTGGATTTTCAGTCACGGGCACATTCCAATCTTTATTTGCCCCTGTCACAAGTGGCAATAAGTAAAAGGAAGTCCTGATCAGGCCTGATATGGCAGAGAAAACTAATCATCTGCATCTGGCACGCCCAGGAAGAGAGGGTAGGCAGCTGCTCAGGCATTATGCTTTCTCCCATGAGTAGATGAGCAGGTAGATTGGCTTTGCCGACACATGGCCTTCTCCCATGTAGCACAGAGGCACCTGCTGCTTCGCTCCTAAGACTTGAGATATTTTCCCATAGGGGATGGGCATGGCGGCATGGCACAAAATGACAGCGGTCTCTCTGCAGAATGTGGTGAGAGGGCCCTGACCCTTCCAAATATCACAGAAATTCACTGGACTTGGTCTGGAGGGCCCATGAATGGTGTTGCCCTG
The DNA here is from genome assembly GCF_964204655.1 of Triturus cristatus. Taxonomy (NCBI): domain Eukaryota; kingdom Metazoa; phylum Chordata; class Amphibia; order Caudata; family Salamandridae; genus Triturus; species Triturus cristatus. The sequence continues at coordinate 997,501,671 of NC_140583.1, read as the reverse complement.
ATGTGATGCAGGGGCAGCACATACCTGCATTAATCCGCTAGATGAGGAAGTTCAAGCTCCTTAGATAAGAGGCCGGTTCCCAGTTCTTGCAGACTGGCATGTGGTGTGACTACCAGGAAAGGGTCCTTGAGAAAGAAAAGACTTGATTTCAGCACTTCAAGGTGGCTAGCAAGCCATGGTTTTTTACATGCAGTCAAACCCTACTTCCCATCGCAGGGTGCAGACTAGTCTTGGTTCCACAGACACAAGGCCTATTCCAACAAGCATTGGCATAGCCAATAGGTCTCGCCTTTGGTACCTTATAAGTGTTTAGCCATGCAAAAGTTGCATAACTAAATACTTATAAGGTCCCAAAAGCGAGACCTATTGGCTATGCAAAGCGGCCGTGCGGCCGCAAAAGTGATCGCGACCGCGATCACGATCAAACATCAAAGCGGCCGCAAAACCGGAAGTAATGGCGGTAAAGCGTGGCGCGCGCGCCTGCGCACATGCCCTGTGGCTCTAGGCTGGCCTGGTAGCACTTTTTGGAGCCCTCTCAATAAGTCTCGCCAGACCAGCGCATGCGCTGGGTCAGACGAGACCTAAAAAACTAAGTGGCTGGCAGTCAGGCCCTGGCTCCTCAGAAAAAAAGGCCTGCTCCAGTGGAGGGGTGAAGAGAAGCCCTGCGTCCTCAAACATGAGGCCTACTTTGATGGATAGCTGCAGCCATGTCCTGGCTACAGAGACATAAGGCCTGATTCCAGAAAGCATAATAGAGAGGACCTAGCTCCTAAGATACGAGCCTGCTCCCACAGAATGGATGCAGGTAGTCCCTGACTTCCCAAACACAGGCTTACACAAGGAGACACAAGGTCTACTCCTCGCACATCCATTGCAAGGGTTCAGGGGATTGCCAGCAGGCCCTCACTCCTCAGATAAAAGTCTGCTTCCAGGAGGGAGTCAGGTTCCTCATGCATGGGGCCTGCAACCACAGAGGGACAAGCAGACAGTGACGCCTCAGACATGAGCACTGTCCCACCTCAAGCAGTGCAGACAGGTACTTGTTCCCCAGGCACCTGTTCTGCACCCTCTCATGTGGTGCACACAGGCCCAGGCTCATCAGACACCAGCGCTACACCACCTTGTGTCATGCACATAGGCCCATGCTCCTCCAACACCAGCACTACACCACATCAATTGTACAAACAGGCGGCATTAGACACAAGCTCTGTGCCAGCTCTAGTAGTGCAGACCGGCCTTGGTTCCTTGGACACCAGTGCTATAACACACAAAATCTTGATAAATAAATAAATAAATAAATTGAGGGTGCAAATAGGTCCTTGTTCCTAAGACACCAACCCTGTGCCACCTCTAGAAGTGCAGACCGGACCTTTTTCCTCAGACATGAGCGCAGCACCACCTTGAGTGTCGAAGCCTATTCCGAGAGCTATGGAATGATGGGGATGCTGGATTCCACCTCGTGCCTCTTCCATCCATCATCAGACACTCCATGTCTCTTTGTCGCACTGTTTCAGGGTCGGTTTCTTCATAGCTTTCTTTCTCGCTGTTTTCTTGTATTTCTTTCTCCTTGCCCCCTTTTCAATGTTTTTCAGTCTCTTCGCCTGGGTCAAAGTTTGACGAGTACAATTAGTGCCAGTCCCCAACAAAAACAGTGCTGGTGAGCATCCCCTGCAACCACTTGCTCCAATTAAGCACTGTCGAGTGGTGCAGACAGGCACTTGCTTCTCATACGATCCCTGCACCAAGGCCCTGGCTCCTCCGACATTAGCCCTGCGCCACCTCGAGCGGCGCAGACAGGCCCTGGCTCCTCCGACACGAGCACAGGCTCCTCCGACACGCTCGCTGCGCCACCTCGAGTGGTGCAGACAGGCCCTGGCTCCTCCGACACGAGCACAGCGCCACCTCGAGTGGTGCAGAGAAGCCCTGCCTCCTCCGACACGCGCGCTGCGCACCTCGAGTGGTGCAGACAGGCCCTGGCTTCTCAGACACGAGCCCTGCTCCCAGCACTCCCCGCTTCCTGTAAACACCAGCTGTGTCAGGAGTGAGCGGATTCTGCTGGGTCAACAGACAGCTGTGCGGTTGCCAGGCAACGGCTCGGCTGCAGCACCCCCCAGGCCTGGCAGCTCCTTTTCTACCTGGCAGCCTCCAAAGCCCCGCCCCCCCCAGCGCCGAGTGACTCACGGAGAGGCTAATGAGCGCCCGCGGGGCCCGCGCCAATTACCGGCCACGTCCTCCGCTGGGGGAGGGGGCACTGGGACAGGAAGGGAGGCGAGATTCCTGATTGTACCATTGGGGCAGGGAAGGTTTAGAAATACCTGTCTGCGTAGTGGGGGCTGAGGGGTGACGGGAGCTAGGCAGGCCAACTTCACCTATGTGAGTAGAGTAGAAAGACTTTTTTTTGTGTGGCAAAAATGCTGAGGTTTTCATATGTTTGTGTTCTCTCTTCCACTCCTCCCCCATGAGTCTCCCTAAAATATTCCCAATTTCAATAGGTAAATATAATCCTTCTATAACACCTAAACCTGGCAACTCCCCCCCCCCCCCTCACATACTTGTACCTACCATCTTTAGGGCAAAACCATGACTGACTCATCACTATAGCTGTAAATATTTACAAACATTAAAAACTCAACATTGCTCTAAACTGTGCGTCAAAGCAACATTGTCCAAAAAGATAGCTACAATAAACCCATTCTTTTCTTTCAAAAATCACTCGTAACGTATAGTGGGCCTTGACATGAACCACAGCTTCCGGGTGCTGAGAGAAAGACAGAAAAGAGAATGGTACCAAAATGCTAAGCCATTTTATTTTGTGCTACCGTAATTGTAATGATGACACGCAGGTGAAACAGAAGAAGATTTATTTCATGGTAATATCAGACAACAGGCAAGAACCAGGCAGTACGACCCCCCTCCAAGACAGCAGTAGCAACTGCCCTCCTGGAGTAGAACTCGTACACAAACAGAGTGACATTCCAAGCCTTGCTCCGCACATATATTCTATGTCACCTTAACCCCTTGCATGCTTCTGACGGAACCACTCCGTCATGAGCCACGGGCGCCGTGTGCTCATGACGGAGTGGTTCCGTTATGCTGCGGCTGTTGGCGGCCGCTCCGCCCACGTGGCGCTGTTTCCCCGCCTGTGCGGGCGATCAGCGCAAGTGGGTGGAGTCATGACGGAACCACGCCGTCATGAGCACAGCTCGCCCGTGACTCATGACGGCGTGGTTCCGTCATGAGCATGGCGGCGCCGCGCTCACCCCAAACCCCCCCAGCGCTGCGGCGGAATTCGCGCCGCAGCGAAGGGGTTAAAGGTAACACGAGTAATAACAACATAACACATTCTCCCCTTACAATGCAAAAGGAAAAACAAGAAACCAAAACAGTACAAGGAGAAACAAAGAATAGCACTAAAAGGAATACATGAATTATAATATTATACACTACACATTTTCACATTACATATTCTTTCAACCACCCTGGAATAACTCTTTTTCTCTTACCAATGTCACCAGAAGCCACAGGTCCTTCAACAGGTTCAGTAGTAGCCACACCAACTGGTACCTCAAAAACTTCAGTGGTCTCCTCATGCCCCTCCTCACTCTTTCTAGAGGAACTCTCCACTGAGTGAACAGTGTCCATCTGGACAGGTTATTTATTCATCTCAACATTCTAGTTAACCTCCCTGGAACTGCACAGATGAGCATTATCTGAAGTTAAACCAGACTGAGAAATGGCATGATTAAAATAGTCTTCCACCCACTCTGAATCCATAGAAGCTTCACTAGGTGAAATTTCCTTTAGTGGAAGCACTGATCTGTGTTCCAAATCAAAAGCCACCCTTTTAAGGTTCCACACCCTGCCATCCTTCAGTCTGACCGCATTATGCAAAACTTCCACAGCCTCTTGCGGTGTTTCAAAATGACTTTCGCCTTTGGGGACCTTTATAGCTTTTTTAATGCGAACCACATCGCCCACTGCAACTGGAACCATTTTATTACCATTATGCTCATTATAATATTCTTTACTCTTCATATGAACCTCCTCTAAATTGTTTTTAACTTCAATAGGGGACCATTGCTCCACTTTTCCTTCCAAAAGCCAATTAGGATTAAACTTGCATCTGAGTTTCCTGCCTCTCCACATCACAAATGGAGGTAATCCAGTAGCAGCAGGCGTGGTAACTCTATATGCCCAAACCGTCTTTTGTATTTCTAATTTCCAATCCATTTGTTTGCTCATTGCAGCCTGAATCACTGCTTTTAACACCCGGTTAAAGCGCTCCACGGTACCATTTCCACTAGGATTATACAACGAAGTAGTCCTATGTCTAATTCCACACTTCTCAAAATACTCTTTGGCACTCCTAGAAGTAAGTAAATTGCACACTGTTGTCACTCAAAATACTAACAGGCAATCCTTCCATAACAAACAGTTTGTCTAAAAATCCCAGAACAACAAATCAACTTTCTCCACAATACTGACAACAGGCCATTTGGAGAATAAATCAATAGCCACTAAACCATATTCTTTGATTTCACCAACCGGTCCAACAATATCCACAGCAATAGACCTCCCTCCAAGACAGCAGTAGCAACTGCCCTCCTGGAGTAGAACTCGGACACAAACAGAGTGACATTCCAAGCCACGCTCCGCACATACATTCTATGTCACCTTAAAGGTAACACGAGTAATAACAACATAACGGTAATATCGTAGCACAAATATTGACAACCAAAATAATGCGTAATATGGTTACGTGTATATTGGTAAGTATAGGTTTACTATCTAATCCAATTGTGAAGTTCACATTGGATTGCACTCATCAAACTGAGAGCCTTGGAGAAAGCCCAGGGCATTCCAGCTCTTCCCAGACTACTGTTTCTTTCCCTTCTGATGTTTATGCTATGGCCCCAAGAGTGAGGCACCATTCACCTCCTGTGTTTTCTTCTTAATTCTTAATTTTCCGTGCACAATGTGGGGGTAAGAAATGTCCTGAATGTCTTTGTGTGCATGGTAGAGTAGAAGAAAGTGTCTGCATCTAGTTTCTGGTTAGGTGCGTGCAGGCCAGTTTTTTTATTCCCAGTCTCTGCTCACTCGTATCGGCAATCATATATATATAGTCACGTCACCCAGCAGGCCTGGGGAGCTTAGCATCCTGACATCAAACCCAGACCCATCACTTCTCTAGCGGTAATCAGTTATCTACAATACCGCACATCTTCCCACCAGCGCTGGAGGATAGTACCAAGGGGTACAGTTGGTATCCCAAAACCAGGGCTTTAAGTGGGATGAAAAAACTCGCAAAGGGGTGGGGCCTATGTAACTAGGGGCGTGGCTTAAAACACATACGCTAAAAATCATTGCTCAGCATAGTGTGCATCCCGACTGGTATTTTGCTGCTTCTGTCATCGCATCCAGATATATAATACAACAAGTAACATTACACCTACAAGAAGCAAGGACTATTGGCTTTGTCAATGGTGCTAAGTTGCATATGATAAATAAGCACCAACTACTCCTTTGCTGTATATAAAATTGAAAATGCTCCAGTTCTGACATGATGAGATATGACGAGGCTCTTTGAAGTTGCAGCAATGGCAGTGAATGGTGGTAGTGCTGCAGAGTTTAGATATTTTTTTCACCCTGAGGGTGAGGGCAAAAATGGAGAGTCCGACAGGGACCCGTCTCACATCTGCTTTTTAGAACTGCCGGTGCAGGACCCGGCCCACTTAAAGCCCGCCGTAAACCATATACCTAAATCCTCTTTCCCACCTGGTCTGGGCAAAAGCCGATTTTTGCCAATTAGCCACACATCATTCTGCTTGAAACTCTGCTTTAGGTGTCGGTGTGTCTGTTTGCGGGTCTTTGTTGGCCTTCTAGCTAAGGCAGTGGTCCCTGCCTCCTTTTCTTGTCTACCCAGAACAAGAGAATGGCGGCCATTGTTTCTGTGAGCCAAGTAAGATAGATGTGCGACTGAGGAACATGCGCATTGGTCTGTGGGCCACTCCAGAGTGCCTGGAAGGTCACGGCCTACCCTTTTATTCAAAATTAGTAGCATGGATCTCATGAGGGTTGCACATATTCCACATCTCTCCCCATGGAACAATAGCTGCCTACAATCCTCAGTGCTTGCGAGCAAATGTTCTACTCAGTTTTTGGGTCATCTGTCACAGTTCTGTCATCCTGTAGATACTGGGCCACTTGTTGCTATGCAGGGGTAGCTTTGTCAGGCCTCTCGGTGCTCCACTCAGATTGCCCATTTCAGGTAGAACATGTGAGCATGGTGTAGGCCGTCATTTTGTTGCTTCCAGTACAGCATTCTCTTTGCTTCAATGGTGGCTGAATCCTGGTGAAGCCTATGAATGGGTGGACTGGTGGTTTGTGAAGTCACCCCATCGGTCAAGCTATAGTCTGCAGTGTGTTGGTGAGGTGGCGAAGGACAGCATGATGTTTTGCTGTCTGACCTTAGTGTCTTCGTTTAGTCTTTTTCTGTACTTGAAGGGGATACTTCCTTCTAAACATAATTCAAGATTCTTTTACACTCCAGGCACTATGCATAGTGTTTTGTGGTCTTGTGCACATGGTTTGGCAATGCTTTGTTTTCTGTGCTGCATTAAAGGGCATTGCATTTTTTCTCTTCATGTTCCATGTGTGACTTTCTTTCACGGACCATGTGGGGCCATGTGGGGTTGTGCTGGACATCTGCATCTTGGCATGTACACTAGGTCATTTGTATATTTGTTTGAACATAGGCCATATCTTGTCGCGGGCTTTGTGAGTCAGGGACATATTCTGAGATGCTTGCATACCATTTAACATAAGCATTTGTGAAGCACACGTTCGACCCCAGAGGGGTATCTTGGCGCTGAATAACACATGTTTATTATTACACAACTCAGTGGTACTCATTTTATCAACCTCAGAAAGGATGAAAGGCTGAGTGGACTGGCCGGGATTTGAACCTGTGACCAGGAAGGTCAAACACAGACACCTGCAGTGGATGCATTAGTCCACTAAGCCACCAGACCTGGATTTCTGTGATTTTCCCTTCATTTGGGCCACATTATCTCATTTGTCAAGTTTGGCTTGCCAGTATCGATCATTTTTGGTTTTTATGACTTCGTCAGCTCAATATATTGTTATTTTGTCTATGTGGGGGCTTTTTACTTAGTATTGCTTCTGCCACATGGTACCAGTTTGCAGTGGTTTTTCGTGTCCCTGGATCTACTCCCATTATGTGCTGATTGTTTCCAGTGGCCACTTCGAGCCTTAGTTCTGTATTGCAACAGTCTGTCTCATTTCATTGGGGATGTGAATGTCCTTTATTCTTTCTTGGGCAGCAATGGATTCCTTTCTTGTTTAAGTGATTCACGAGGACCCCAGATTTTGGAAGCAAAAGACACACAGATGATGGACGGAATGCAGAGCAAATCAAACATTAACCCCCAGTAACAGAACTGGGTTAAATCCATTGTTCTTTTGCTCACTATGCCACCTCAGTTTGGACCGAGCCCTATGCAAATTAGTCTTGACCCTTTGCCTCATGGGAACAGTCCAGCCCGAACTGCCAAGCCAGGTTTCGGAGCATCACCCCTCATCAGCCATGCTAGCTTGAATCCAGTGACAGAGTGAGCATGGGACCCACGTCTGGGCATACTCAGAGTACTTAGGGCAAGTAAGTAAAAGACACACAGATGATGGACGGAATGCAGAAGTTTTGGAGGCAGGCCACCTAATTTTGGTGGGTTGTTTCCTGAAAGTAGTGGGGCTTATGTCTTTTTTTCCCTGGCTTCACCAGCCTAGATGTGGCTCGATCAGTTGTATGCATGAGATCAGCCTGGAAGCAGCTTCAGGTCTTTCTAGCTGGTCATGGTTGTGAAAAAGAGTTACATGTGTGAGGGCTTCTCAAGGTGACATTCTTAGGTGATGTTTTTCTTTTGACATTGCAGGTCCAATAATCCATTGGAGTCTGAAGGATACACTTCAGATCTCCCACTTTGAGAGGGTTCCTGTGCAATCTATTTGCCACATAGGCTTAAGTAAACAAAAATAATTGCAAGGGCCTATAGTTTTTAATGAGTAGGCCGCTGCCAAATGCCAAGATTAATTCCCCCTCAAACTTCTTTCTTCCACCACCCTGCACATCCTGTCTTGTTATATCACTGTTTTCCTACCTTTCTTTGCCTCTTTCTGTCCCATTTTTCTGCCTTTTTAGGTCAAAGCCTACCAGACAGCTAAAGACATCTTGAGAACATTTGGAAAGCTGTCCTAGGAATGTATTCCACCCACTGCTTGCCATTGGCTTTGTGGTTTGTAACTCACATTTGCTTGCTTTCAATTTGCTTTTTTTTAGGCTGTCTAGCATATCGCTGTCCCTCCTGTGGAGAATAGCTTATTTACCATCGCTCCTTGTATTATTCCACGAGTGCTCAATTTCAGTAAATAGACCTTTAAATGTTGTTCTTATTGCATTTCCTATCCATTCAAAGACAGAAGTCAAATATAAGGTTCTGTCGTCTGAAGGAGCTTGGTGTTTGCTTTTCTTACCCTGAATTGAGTGCTCACTGTTGCACCCTCGAAGCCCATTCCTTGCAAGAAGAAAGGGTGGATGAGACAAAATTCCTGATCCATCGGGTGTAAGAAAGTCTCCCCACAAGCGCCAGAGCTTAAAGATGTTTATACATGTGATCACACCATTGTTCCCAAAGACAGAGCTGGCCCTTAGTTCCCGGGGGTGGAGAGAAATGTTGCGCCCTTGCTGATGTTAGTGAATGCAATGAGGCAGCAGGGGGTCCTTTTTGTGTTCACTGGCCAGTCCCTGGTTGAGCAGTGAATGGTACCTGAACACAAATCTCCCCATTTCGCCCCCACCTCACCTAAATCGCCCACAGCTTAGCTGCCTCACTCTGATGAGGGTGTTGTTGGTGTGTGTCAGTGGGGGTGAAAAGGTGAAGTAAGGGCTAGGAATGGGGCTAATAGGGTGTGAAAAACATTATCTACATATGATAATGAAAGACCACCTTAAACCGGCAAATCTGACAGAGAAACAAGCACGTAGACACAGACAGAGTTGGAGCAAGCTGAGAGTGGCACTGCTGTTTGCATAACCTGAATGCACATAGCTCCAGGAGCCTGTCAGTAGACTGGCGCCCTGGGCCTGCGCCCAGCTTGCCCATGCCAAAAGCCAGCCCATCCCAACTAATCTTTGTTCTCCCTGGCTCACAGGCAGATACTGTGGATGGGAGGGTTACCACGGTGGCAGCCCCCTCCCCCACCCCCACCAAGTCCCTTAATCACAGAAATTACGTATGATTAAAGAAAAACATGACACACAGGCATAAACACGAGCTGCTCCACAAAGCTGCAGGTTCTCATCGGCCACTGCAGACCACCAGCCTTATGTAATAAAGATTCACGTTTACAAATGTTGCCAATGCTTGCACATACTTAGGTGTCGCAACAGCTTTTCTTAAGGATGGCTGTGTCTATAATGGTGTTCCAAGCTGACTCGCCTGACAGCTGTGGGATTTCACCCAGCAGAATGTGAATATCGCACTCTTCTTTAAGTCTTGTGAAGTCACACGCTGCATAAGAAGAATGAACGCCCCTATGGGGCTTATAGGCAGACTACGGGCCCTCATACCACTTCTTATAGCAATTTCCAAATGTGCATGCAGATTCAGTTGCCACGCGACAGGCAGTACTTAATGTGTGCTGGTGGTTCCAGATGGTGGCCAGAGGCTCTAATTCTTTAGGGACCTTGATTTATTTTTAATGTCAGAAATTGACCCAGAGCAGGAGAGAAAAAGTATAGGCAAAACCAATGGGTCTCGTCTATGTAAGAGCAATTGGCATTTGCCAATGTGTTTTACCCATATTGTACACCACAGTTGCTGCAATTCAGCATGGCTAAAAGTTAGTGGTGTCGAGGAGAGTGGCTTGGAGAAGAGTGTCATAGAGTTGAGTGGCGTAGTGTAGAGACGAGTGGCGCAGTGTGGAGAGGAGTGTCATGCAGGTTTGTAGAGTGGAGTCTCATACAGTGGAGTGTTGTAGAGTGTAATGTCTTGGAGTAGAATGGAGTGTCGTGGAATAGAATAGAGTGTTGTGGAGTAGAGTAGAGTGGAATGGCGTAGAGGGGTTTGCGGCAACTTTATGGAACATGTGTGGTCCTGGATTACGTTGTCAGGCTTGCTGCTGGCAGGACAAGCTCGCATAAGTTAGTAGTTGTGTTTTAACTTGGGTGGAGTGTTTGTCAAAAGATTCGTTTTGACCTTAAACAGAGGAGGCTGTTGAGCTATGGGAGGCCTGGGGTAAACTGTCAATTTGCTGAGACAACTGATAGCCATTTAATGGAATATTGGGACGGGTAGTTGATGTGTGGTGGACTTTTTAAGGGTGGATGGCTCGTTATAGACGTCAGGTATATTAGTGTGACATTTCAGTTATTCTGGAAAGCATTGTGAGAGTATTGTTTTTAGCACAAGTACACTTTAGCACTTTTTAGGTCTCGCCTGAGCCAGCGCAGGCACTGCAAGGAGAGACATTTGGTATATCCAAAGTGCTGCCACAGCCGGCCTAGCGCTTGCGTTCATGCGAGCATGCACGCGCGCAGCCGCCGTCTGCGTCCATTCCAGCGCGATCACTGCTGCACGCGCACCACTCGTGTGATTACCACAGAGCGCGTCCGATCACTTTCACGCCCCTCCCCCTCCCATGCCGAGCTGCATTCACTTTCGCGCGTGGCCAAGCATGCCGTAATTATGGGAGTCCTTTCAGCACTGTTCGCGGCCAATGCTTGTTTTTACATTACCTAAGCCAACGCTTTCGCCATAGCAGGCTGCCATAATTATGGGAGTCCTTTCAGCAGTGTTTTGCTAGATTAATAATAAACCCTGTCTTCACTGTAAAATATAACTTCACGCTTTTCGTTGGAATTCTGCTGCTGAGCGATGTTCCTCGGCTTTATGCACTGCATGCTTTCCTTCCCTCATTGCCTTTCGATGCTGATCACTGCAAATGTTAGTTTGCACACAGGGGGCTGGTACTAGAGATGTTTTGTCTGGATCAGTGGGTGACTTATTTCGTGGGTTGCTTTGTGATATGGTTTGTCATGTGTATGGCAGGGGAGAAGTTGCAGTGTTAAGTGTGTTGTGGGTAAGATCAGAGTGCTTGTTATGGGCAGTGGGTTTGTAGTGAAATTTCATTTACATATAGGAACAGAATACAAGTTTAGTCAGACAAGTCACATCCTCATATAGACTCCCAGTCCCTGTCACCAGGATACAGTGTTTCTATTTACAGTTTGCAAGTCATTGTTTTACACCACTAGTCTTTGCATAAGTACGGCTTCAGCGTCGTTTCACTGTAGCGTTTTATAATATGTTTTCATGCAGCGCTTTAAATCACGGTGCGGGGTCCTAAGCGCTTTGGGCTGTAGCGACCATTATCTGTGCGCCTGGTGAAGGGCTAAGAGCTGTGCTTCCAGCAGTCAGATGGCAGGGGTGGGGGATGGAGCTATCCAGTGGAGTCAACAGACAACTGTACCCCTACATGGTTCCCTTTGATGCATGTGTGTCCCCCAGCGGGGGCTCAGGGGGCGGAACATCTCTTTTCAATTATCATGCCCAAACACGTGCACGATAATTGAATACAGATCGCTAGCTGTGGCACGCAATTTTTTTTTTTTATCGCTTGTTTTTTCAATACTTTCATTTTGTGGTGTGCCTGCACGAATTGCTGCAGTAGGTACTTTGCATTTCAGTGCAACTGTAGGCAAATATTCATACAGTATAACTCTCTGGACTATACTTTATGTTCTGTACCACCTAAATAAACATATGGCTCCCGCGCTGCACTCTGAATTTAGATAATCTTTTTTCAGCCCTTCTTGTAAAGGTAAAATTAGTTTTGTTTGGTGCTCACAGCTCTCTGGGGAAACTTCCAAAGATTGTATGCAACATAGCAGGAGTCTCGGATGAGTTGTTTAAGTTTTTTTATTTTTTTTTAACGCCTACACTATTTTTGCGTTTGGACTACACTTGGAGTCTTAATAGTTGGGAAAGAGTAGACACCTTCTGTGCGGTTCAGATCAGTTTTGTAGGACTTGTGTGCTAAATACCCAAGCTGCCTACTCATGACTAGCCGAAAGTCACCCCCTCAACATAGGGTACCAGGAAGCCATGTATTATTGTGTGTGCAGAATTATAAACTTTAACTGCTTGCGCGTGAACACTGTAGTACGTACATTCCTGTGCATGTCATTTGTGCGTGTGTGTGCCAGCAGCACCGCTAGAACAGCCAACGCTTTCGCTATATCAGGGTGGGGGCTCTGCTTCTGTGATAGCATGCTACATTCAGCGCATCCCTTTTGACGGAAAGATGGACGTTTGACTAACTGGCTTACAGCTGCTGCAAATGTATCATGGTTTTGATGCCAGGACTTCTTGAGCAATGAACAACTGTGTGCGTACATACAGGTACACTGTGATATTAAAGACAATGACTTACCACTTGATGGATTTTCATGAATTAAGTCTTGTGAAAAGCAAGATGGGTCATTACATTGATACCTTGCCGCTCTGTTAAATTCGGCTTCTCCAAAGTAGCATATCTATCACCCTTCGCAGGCCTTCAGTTTTCTACAGCCAAACAGCTGTCCATAGGAATGCCACAAGCTTCACACAAAAAGCAGAAACTTCGCCAAATCACGTTTAGCTCAGATACTACACACCAACAAGTAATCGGTATTTCTATATATGTCTTTATTGAGCAGAGCCAATAGGTCTCGCCTTTGGGACCTTATAAGCGTTAAGCCATGCAACAGTTGTTGTTGCACCAAGGATATTGTGCTGCATAACTAAATACTTATAAGGTCCCAAAGGCGAGACCTATTGGCTCTGCTCAATAAAGACATATATAGAAATACCGATTTCTTGGTGGTGTGTAGTATCTGAGCTAAACGTGATTTGGCGAAGTTTCTGCTTTTGTGTGAAGCTTGTAGCATTCCTATGGACAGCTGTTTGGCTGTAGAAAACTGAAGGCCTGCGAAGGGCGATGAATATGCTACTTTGGAGAAGCCGAATTTAACAGAGCGGCAAGGCATCAATGTAATGACCCATCTTGCTTTTCCCAAGACAATGCCAATGCTTGTTTTACTTTGTCTGGCGTTTATTATGCCTTCTCAACCGAGGCTGCATCCGGCTCGTGCAGTTCCTGCCCGTGGGACTCGCAGACTGTGATGAAGGTCTTAGGTGCCTTTGTGCGCGGAGGTGAGCAGTCCTGGCAGCCTCGGCAGGAAGTTGTTGTGAGGGAGAGCGGAAACAGTGTGGGCCTTCTGAGAATCCGGGGCTTGGATGTGCAAGGCTGATGCGTGGTACATAATGCCAGGCACAGCTGAAGGCCGAGCCCAGGGCTGACCTCTGCTCTGATCAGGGGACTGGCACAGCGGAGTATGCAATCTCTTGTGTTGTTCGGGACCTTTCTCATGTGAAGGGCTGTCTGGAGAACAACGTTTTTTTCTCCTGAGGGGTACAGGAATATAGAATCTGTTGCAATTGCTTCGTGTGTCAGTCTGAGTTAGGGCACTAGTGCAGCATGGCTGCTGGTACCCCGAGGCTGTGTGCAGGCAGGAGAGTTTGCTGTGGTAGGCCTCATGTGCATGGTAGGTCCGGAAGTGTTCCAGTGGTAACCATAGTCTGGTGTTTTCAGTGAAGAAGGCAGAAAATGCCATATGAGCAGCCGCGGTGGCCTCTCTGTGGCTTACCAGTGAGAGTGGTGTCTGCTTACCTTGTAGCCTGATTTGTACTTCGCGATGAGACAGCATGGATCCTAGTTCTGGCACTGCAAGCTTGGGAAGGGTGTTCTCCTCTGGCTCACTGCACGAGGTAGAGAACCTTGGCTGGATTCAGTAAGCAGTGGAGAGGCCATTTAACAATAGATTGGGGGGGTGGAGCAGGCCCCAGAAGGCACTGTCTTGGGCCCATAGTTACTTGTGCTACAGGGTCAGAATTGCTGACAACCTAGCTGGTTCAATCCGCAGTGGGGAGAGCTGGGCAGTTGGCGGAATGAGACGAAGGTCACTCGTCATGCCAGGACTCTTGCTGCAAGAACTGGGCCAGTGGGGGAGCAATGCCACTGGGTCAGCCTTTTAGGACCTCGGTTGGGAACTCCCAACATTACTTAGATACAAGTGCATCCAAATTCAACATCAGACACCATCAGTTAAAGTAACATCAAATATGTAAACATTCTGATGCACCGCTGTATCTCAATAACAAACACGGCGCAGCACAAATACTTCAGTACACCACACTAACATGAGATGGTTGTAAGCTTCAAGGACGGATCCCTAGACAAATAGAAGGTAATCAGCCTCAGGGAGAAAGAAAAGTGGCACCTTCAGTGCTTCAAAGAACAGGAGTGAGCAGTGCACACTAAATTAATAGGAGCAGATGCTTTTAGAAACAGACAGCAACATGAAACCAGTGTTACAACCTCAAACTCACGAATGTGAGTTGAGTCTGAGGGCCATAAGACATAATCACCCAAAGCAGCAGCCTCGTTTGGAGTTAACCCACTGCCAGGAAGGCCGAAGGTCTTGAAACAGAAATGCAGAGAATTTCATTTGTTCATTAACTGTTATTCGTTCGAAGAGCATTTAGGAGAGCAAACCTAAAACAAATAGTGATTGAATTGGAGAGCTTTCTCCCCTGAAGCCTTGATTGTGCCTGCCCACCCTTACCTTCTCTGTCTGTACTGTGCTTTGTTCTGCTTTCCTGGTCCTCATAGCCTGGAGTGTGGTCAGTGCTGTGGTTGGTGTTGTGGTTCAGGGTAGATTATTGAGTGGCACATTGACACAAACTTATTGTTTAATTTTTGTTCTGGTTCCGACTTGGGGCTGGCAGTGAGTTACTGCTGGACCACAGGCATCCTGGCATTTAGCACTTTTCCGTTTAGTGGTAGCTCCCTTGTCACAGCAGTCTGGCACAGTGGGTCGGCGCTGCTGTCACTGAGCTCTCGTCCCTGGTGGCGCCAGTGGGTTGAGCAATGCAGTAGGGTGGTTGAGCAAATCCCGCTCATGTGTGCTCTTGTGCGTTTGGCAATCTTTCCAGGGATAATCCCTCTACCTCAATAAAGCCATTGAAGTTAGTCGAGACAGCATGAAGCGATTAAACTGTGTACCAATTCCCAGCTACAGGAACAGTGGATACGTATACAACGAAGTGCTGGAACTTTATTTGGACAGCTCAACCTACAAATCTGCGATACAGAAATAGAAAAACCTGTAAAAAATTATCTTCTGGATGAAGGTTGCAGGTGATTCACATGAGCCTTTGTGAAGGATTCTGGGGAGGAGGTAAGCAACACATCTTCTTTTTGCCCTTTTTGTTTCCTCTTTGTTGTCAGTCAGCTCAATTGACGCAATTACTTGTAAAAATCTCAATAACACTGATAGATAATCTTTATTTGTTCCATCTGGGTAGTCTACCTTTTGGCCCAAGAACTAGGGTGTGAAATTGGTGTTGACCCAAAAATGACATACACTAGTAGAAGGCCTATTAAAAGGTTTGAGATTCAGGCAAATTCCAATATAGCATATTCGGGGGACAAGAAGAAAAACAAATTACTGGTTGAGGAGATGAACTAGTCAGAGAACCAGAATCATGCCCAGACGAGGGGGGTTTCAGGAGACCAGTACCTTGGGGAAGCAGAACATGGAAAGCTAGCAACCATATCATCACCTTTGACTGCTGTTATACAGAGGTTAGCAGGCACATGTTTTAAATCAAAACAGATAGAAAATCCCCCAACCCATTTAAAGTCAGCAAGTATAAAGAAGGATGAAGTGCCCATCACATCTTTTGAGTCATTTGACATTACTCAGTGGTAGAATTTCTGGAACTACACCTGTCCTCTTCTCTGAGTTTATTTATATCTTACATACCTGACAAATCTTTAATAGATGATCCTTCAGTATCCCAACTTGGAGAAGGAACTTGTCAGAAGAGTAGGCGTATCTCTAACTTGGGGTGTAGTTTTTTTTAACAGACCTGGACAATCCAGAAAATGGAAACTTATCTATGATCTTAAATATGGACACCTCAGCTTCACTATCTTCTTCCATGTTTGTTATCCTGCTATTAATGCTAAATATCCTCGCTGGAATATTCAGAACACTCTGCTTCTAAGCAACAATGCTCTGGTATCTCAATCAGGGTATTTAAATTGGATAGTGTTAGAGTTAGGAAAAATTAATAGTTGTTTATCATCTCTAGTGAGACCCTCACAGGTAACTCCCCCTACAATACAGAGAATGTAGATAAACCAGTAAGGTTAAGTAGCTCACAATGGCCTTCAGGTTTTTCTTTCTTAAGTCAATGGTGATTAAAAGGTGTGGCGATTGAGTTTATTATAAGCATTGTTACTTAGGCAAATGGAGTTCTAAGAATAAACATAAAACCATGAGGAAAAGAAAGCCTTAATTAGTAAAGGAAGTTAGCATAGAGCAGTCAGGTTCAACTATGAAAACTGAGAAATTTAAAAACAGATAGGGAAAAACAGACGTTTGCCTCAGCTCAGTTAGTCACAAGACCCAATATCTCTGGCCAGACCTCGATTATCTCCACCAAAATAGCTAGATATATAGAAGTTAAAGATATAAACACAAAATTTGAATGGTTATTGGTGGCCAAAGCAGCACAATTGTACTTACATTTATCACCTATGGAGTTATATATTACTGCCAAATGTTTGTGCAAATGTATTATATACCCGTTAAAATTGTAGTCCACTGCAAAAAGTTCACTAAGGACTTGTCCCATTGGTCGGCCAGGTTTTCTAATAGAGCAACACTCATAATGGGTGATTGTAACCTCTTTCTTAACCCTAAAGGATGCTTCAGAAAACAATTAGCTCTATAAATAGCATATAATTGACACATAACTACATTCACTAATTGTGTTAGTTCTAAAATTGCACAGTAGGTTAAGGAAAAAACTCTTTCTGTATTCTCTATGGTTTGTTTGAATGTATGCTTCACCTCTACCATACTGAAAGCCCATATGTTTAGCACTGGTAAATGCTAAAACGGGAAGGCACACATGGACTATACCTTCTCTATGCTGATGATTTCCTAATAATGAATGTCACCCAGATAAGATTACAAAGGAAACTAGATGCATTTATTAGATAATGAGAAAGTGATATACTCTGTATAAATATGGAAAACAATAAAATCCTGTTATTTGGACATAAAGGTAAAATCGAAAAATGGTTTATTGGAGATCTAATAGTTGGAGAGGTTTCCTCCTGTAGCCATTTGGATATGTTATTTCACACTACAATGAATGGATCTTTCTATATAGATCTCCAGAAATGTAAAACTTTTTAAAGTGTTGTCAGCTTTAGGAAATTTAGAAAATTCTTTGGTGGGTCATGTTTACCCCAGTACTAAGGGCCTGATTAATGAGTTTGACGGACAGGGTTACTCTGTCACAACTGAGACGGATAGCCAGACCACCAAATTACAATTCTATTATATCCTATCGAACTTGTAATACGGCGAATGGGATATCCGTCATATTTGTGACGAGGTGACCCATCAGCCAAACTTGTAATCAGTCCCTAAGCGCCTTAAAAGCTATGGCGCAACCATACATTTTATACAGGGCTGGAATTTCGGCCACAGTGGGAATTTCATGTGGGACAGAATAGAAGATCAATGTTTGAGGTATTTGATAAGTTTACCTAATTTGGCAATGGTTCAAGCTGTCAGAGTAGAAACCAATATGACAGACTGCAAATAAATCATAGTACAACAAACCCTGCTGGTATAATCTTTGGTTCACCACATAAACCAAAATTACCAAACTATGTTTACATTAAATAGTACAGGGTGAACTCAAATGGGACAAGAAGGTATGGAAGCAATGGGATGCTCGTGGGACTTATATTAATCTTAATTTTCTTGATCCGGCTGTTCCACCTATCTTGTCTAAAAATGAATTTTGATCCACAGGTTCATATGAAACAAAAATACGCAATTTGAAGTATTTGGGTGTGAAATATTCTGTAACACTGTGTATGCTTTTGTGGATATAAGATTGTGTGTTCTATTATATCTCCTCCTTGCCTAATCCTGGGGTGAGACACACTATTTTTATATTTAGAATTGGTCTTAATCTCTTTTATGCACATGCGGAGACCAGGAGGCTTATGAAAGGAAATGGGGGACATTGTTGTACTTTAGGTGTAAAACGTAGTAATGTGCATTTACAATTAGATTGTCTCATGCTACTGCAAATAAGGCATTCATATTTAAGACCAGCTTGTATTAAGTATGGAAAAGGCTTACGATTGAAAGCTCAGAAATGTGTATATGATATGCATCTCTTAGATGTGACTTTGGCATTGGAAAGATTTTTCAAGTCAATTTTAGATATATAATTGTTTTCATGGTTATATTTGTTTCTATTGTATTTCGAGGTGAATTGTATCTGCTGTTTTGTATTTGTTCTAAGGATCATTGTTCAAATAAAGAACAAGTTTTAACATAAAAAAACACACTGTAAGTTTTTTTTTAAATTTGCAAACAACACAAATGAGGTTTTACCACACCATTGTTACATAACAAAATACAAATCAAACAAAAAGTATTTATATGTTGTAAATGAAGCTGGTAAGACGACAATCTGAAACAAGCATTTACAATGCAACGGTCTCGGCATTGTTAAAGTTGGAGCTATTGACTTTGCTCATGACATTATTTTTGCTTATGTTTTTGTTTTAAAACATTTAAAGAAACGGCATTGTTATTTACAATGTCAATAGCTTAATCACTCTCAAATTAGTATGGCCTGCCTCCCAGGACCGCCGCCGCGTTCTCTGTTTCTAACACCAGATGGGAGCCTGTCCTCGTGAAGCCCGGTCGGGAGGGCGAATCCCTCGCCTCGGTGTGGCTTCTTGCGCCTCCTGCTTGCGGGCTGCCAGTGCTGCCATCACCCCTCTCCTTGCTGCTGTGTATCCGAGCCCCTCTCCGCGCGCGCTTATACCCAGAAAAAACAACTGTAACTTGCACACCCGTGCCATCTGACGCCCAGTCACTTAAGTTTACTACAGATGAATGCCCTGTTACCTTATTTTGGAAGTTTATGTATTTCTTTGCATTCTAACACTTGCACGCAGTCTCCCGCACAGGCGCTCCTGCCTCCATGCATGTACTCGGCGATCTTGCTTCACAGGTCAGCCCTTATAACCCCTGTTTTGCCCACTTCCCTTGTCTTGTTTACCATGTTTTTGGCTGCCTTTTAGTAGCCCCTACCAGAACCCCCCCACCCCCCCAGCCACCCGTTCCTGCGCGCACAGCTATCCGCCCGTATGCTTATTCTTTCCACATAGGCGCGCTCTCGTTACTGCTATTCTTCTAGTGTAACTATCCAGATTCAAAGATTTATTTCGAGCTCCCCATAAGAGGTCGAGCCCATCCGGTGGAGGGGGTGGGGGCACCTATGTTGAAGCATGAGGGAATTGTGTTGGCCTATACCTGTCTCTTCCCCTGTGTTTGACTCCTCAGTTCTGGTGTTGTCCTAGAGGCCAGGCCAGCAGGCATCGTGGCGCGCACACACTGAGGCCAACTTGATCACAGCTCAGATTGTGTATTTGAGAAGTGGCTGCTCTTGAAGTCTGCTTTTTAATGAGACGGACAAATGAGGTGATTAAAGGATGGTCATTCAGTTATCAGCATGAAACGATATTATAAGTAATGTGTGGAATGGAAATGGAAGTACATATTGATGAATAATAAGGTTTTATTGTAATAAACATGGGCAGGTTAGGCTAAACCTGTGAGTAGAGATTGAAATGTTCTATTTTCTACGTAAAATGTGTTCATTGGTAATTAATTGAAGCGAAATTCAAGTTAAAAAATGTTAGACCCCCTACATATGGCTGCCACCTCGCTAACATGTTTCCAGTTCACTGCTTTCCTTTGACAATCAGGTGCGTCCTGGCACTTACGTTATTGGCTTGCTTAAATAATAATTTGTGAGCGTGAAAGGCACAACCTGGTAAAGGGTGACCAGTGGAGATGGAGAGGTGGTACCCCAAAACTGCATTTCACCCGGACTTCTCTTTTGTGGTCCGTGGTCCGTAAAAGCCTGTGTTCAAGCACCAAATCAGCAGCTGGTGAGAGCCTCGTTGTTATAGTGAACAGTCATTAATAGCACAAATTAAAGCATGCACGTGTGTAGTAGACACATCTAAGGAGCACGCTTGAACACGATTCTAGCACACTATTAAAATAAGATGTCATTCTAAGATCTATTTAAAGATCACGTTTATTATTTATAAAATAAAAATAATAAATAATAATAATAATAATAATTGAAAAACCAGCTGCTGATTTGTTGCTTGAACACAGGCTTTTACGTGCAAGATCCAGGCTCTGCGTGATAAGCTGTGGATCTTCCTGGTTCAGTCTTTTTATGCTGTTCGACACACGGAGGGCTGGAAACGGATGCAAGCAGGTATGTGCTCTCGCTTCATTGCTGCGCATTCGTAATTATCCGCTTGCAAGTAATTATTTATACGTTTTGGGATGAAGTAGATGGGTTTATTAACCATAGATGTGGCGATTTTATGCTTGAACGTTTTAAAATGTCAAACATGGCGGGGAGGAAAGGGAGATAGTGACGCCTTTCTCCGAGGTCAAGCAGAAATGCCTCGGAGAAACGCAGCGTCATGTTCGGATTCGGGGGCGTGTTTTACTTTCTCTCCTCTTGCCATTGGCTGGAATGTTTACATTCCAGAGGAGAGAAAGAAAGTAAAAAACACGCCCCCGAATCCAAAAAAGACGGGGCTTAAACGGACAGACGCCCCTCTCCTCCAATGGCTGGCCTCCGTTTAGGAAGCCAGCCAATGGAGAAGAGGGGCGGGTTCAAGCCCTGTACGTAAAAACATTAAATCTCACGAGCGAGACTGCGCAAGCGCAGCCTTCGCTAGCCGAGACCTAAAAAGAGCAGAGCTGAGAATCAAATGCTCCAATAACTGCCGTCAGGATGTGGGTGGTGAACCAAGATGAACTCTACTTTAAACAAGCCAACTTGTGCCGTATAACTCAAAGCATTCTCGAGGAATTAGCATTTTTATATTATATAGATGATTTCTATCACTGTGAATTCCCAGTCCGTAGAGAAACAATGAGTGTCCTATGCTATGTGGCCTTGTAACAGATCGGTTTGCTCATGGTCACAAAAGGCCTCTATCGGCAGTTCTCTCCGTGCCTCTTGTGGAGCATATAATGTCTACCATTGAAAACAGACATCAGATCTGCTTAAGAGTGAACACAGTTAGAACAGCAAAAAACTGATGCATGGAAATGTTTGAAAATCTGGAATAACTGGAATAACTGTAATTAGACTGGGCACATTCGGCTCATCCCAAATGCGCGCACTGCATCCCCAAATGCGATGCAGTGCACGCAACGAAATTCGTTTTATTAATGTATATGTTACTTACCTGTAAACCTCCGTAATCCATAGTTTACTACCCCCCACCCTGCCCCTCCCCCTCCGCACGTCACCGCCCTGCAGTTACTCCTACTACCGACCGCGGCTGCTGAGCATAGCTGCAACTATACTCTTTAATGTAAAGCTGCAAGAGCCCAAGTTTTTTTATTAGCATTTTGGAGGAAGGGCAACGCTATGTCCATTTATTATTTATTACTCAAAACTGACAGTCATCATTACTAGGCCAATTAGTTACAGATGACCAAATAGGCAAAGTAGACGCCGGCCTTTGGGCCCCACTCCTTTTAGGGGCCCGCGACAACGGATCAAAATACAATTTAAAATACTTAAACCAGAGACATCAGATTCACATAACAGTTTGTCTCTTAAAAGCTCATCTTCTGGCAGCTGCCAGTTTGTAAAGAACTCTGGTGCATTGGGTATTAGGAGAAAATTTGCGAGGGTGAACAAGAATTTTCGACAGCCTAGGGACCCCCACGGGTTTATTTCAGCACTGGGCCCATAGCTTAGAGTGATGGGCTGGGAAGTTAAAAACACAGGGGGAACCTTTGCTAATGGCGCTTAATAAAGACAGGTGCAATGTGCATATATGCCCATGTGTTCAGATGAGTGGAGTGATGTGTCATATATGGGTACATCATTAAAATCTGTCATGCATTTGTGTGCTGCTGTAACTTCATTGATTAAACTTATATGGAATTAATTAGTTGCAGTTTTGTTTTTTCATAACGCCTGAGATAAATGGATAAACACTAGTAAAGCTGAAAGAAAAAATAAATATGGATAAATACAGATTGAAAAACTAAAAAAAAATGTATTCTATAAAGTTGTGAGCTATAATTATAAGGCTGCACGACTTTGTAAATATTATAAGTATTTATCTCATATTTCATTAGAAAGGTACGACTCCGGGCCAGGGTTCATGATGCCAACATGCTGTGCGCCAAACTGTGTAGCTGTATGGTCACTAACTAATGAAGCATTGATAATAGCCAATAGCTGTGGCTTTAATGTGTAAACGCCTGTAAACATAGATATTCACAAATGCTATTTACGTGGGATGGATGTTTTTGTTTATCTCATTAAAGACAGCCCTATTGGCTTTGCCAGTGCTGGGAAAAAGTAGCAAAAATGTAATACTTTAAGTGTAGAATGCATAGAGGAGATAACGAATTGAACGTGGTAAACGATTTACTGTACTTTTATGATGTGATCTGCTCCCTCGTGCATTCCAAGGTAAGCACTTCCTAAAAGGCAGAATGTAAGTCAAAATAGCCAACAACATGAGGTGAGAGAGTAATTGTCCACTGGGTGGAGCCAAAGCCCACTCTATGTATATTTTATAGCATCGGTAACAATGCGCCTGGATACAGCTGCGCTGTCAAGCCCGGCCTAAAAACGTGAATAGACGGATAAATCCTTGCAGTGAGATTACATTTTCTTCCACAGAAAAAAATGAAGAGTTGCAGTATTGGAAAATTGCCACTAGATGGCGAGCACACAAGACAGAACATTTTATTGGCAGCGGGAAGTCTGACTGGAATCGATGCAGGTCGATTGAACTTCACACAATAAAACATAAGGATGCAATAACATGGAGCAATCAAACACATAAGGGAACAGGAGCATTCAAGGTAACACCTGAGGGGTCTCCTAAAGATAGGAAAGAAACATTACAAAGGAGCATTACCTCAACTTCCCTTTTGTCCTATGCAAAGGTCAGTTTGCCCTGGTTCCAGCAATAATCAGTACCTCAAAAAAGGCAGACGCAGATAGATCCCAGAGGCTGGACCTGGAATACATGCGCTGCCAATCACGCACGTCTCTGAAAATTGACTTGAGTACGTGACACTCGCTCATTTATTCAAGAACCCTTCAGCTCGGAATCCTCCGCGCACACACACACACGTACAGTGTGTTCCCGTATTTTGCACTGCACCTTCTTTTCCTGGCACCTAGAGCATGGGGCGCTGAAACAGATCTGAAGGGTTGTTTTATAGCGCAATATCACGGACGTGCACACATATTAAATCCACAAACTCAGCTGCAAATACACTGTCAAGGTACATCTCTTGCGCGCGTGCGCACACATTCGCAAACAGAATTATTACATTTACAGATCTAACCCAGTGGTCGCAGTGGGGGGAAAAAAAGTAGGGGAACTGTGGGCCGAGAATCGGGGGGCGGGAATAACCTGAGGATTGGGTCAGTGGGCGGAGTCAGAGGTGTGGCTAGAAAGAGCAAAACATACCAATATTTAGTATGTTTGGTAGTTCACTGACCAATTACAGCTTATAATGTCATTTAATACAACCAATAGATACACGTTTATTTGAGGTTTAATATATTAGTTATTCACATTAAAATACATTTACAATGTGGGATAGGTTTTCAATCACAGAATGTCCCAAATACGCTTATAAGTGGAATAATAAGCCATTTGTCTCCGAGCCATGCAGTTTCATTCATCAGCACTTCTCCTCCCTTTTTCAAACCATTTCTGAACATAAAATGTGGGTTTAAATTCTGTGACAGGAGACCCCACGTTTTGGGGAGCACTATTGATTACATCATTCTGTGCCCAACAGTCAATGCAAAATTGTAGTCCTACATGTTTTATGTGCTTCACACAACATGTCATGAAGCCTGCATTAGATGCCTCTTAGTTTCCTGTTATCGTATCTAGACATAGCACTCAAAAGTGAATATAAACACCTAAAACAACCCAGACAAGTTGGATTAGCAGATCCTTTAAGCAGTATCAGATGAATGAGATACAACTATTATATTAGTAGTTTGTGTAATTACTACTCAAGGTAGTTAGCAATGAGAATTACAAATGTATCAGCTATGGAATTATGAGTATAGGAAGCAGGCTCTGTATATACTATACCAAAGTAACGTATAGTGTACACAGAGTCCAGTGAATCCCCAAAGACTTACAAAGGTAAAAGTAGATAATACCTTACTCTCTATTTGTGGTAGTGTGGGCGGGCAGTAATGCTTTATCAGAGGGTAGTGGTGAGTATTTATTGTACACACTGAGGCAAGAAATTATAGCACACACTCAAAGAATCAACTCAGACCAATTGTTTGTATAAAAACACTTCTTTAATTTTATTTTATTTTAAGAACCAAGCAGGACTTGGTAATGGTAAGTAAAATTGTAATTTCAGACAGGTTGAGAAGAATATGCAAGCTGAATGAATTTGACTTTGTTACAGGTAGGTACAATGCTTAAAAACAGTTGTACTTACTTTTGGATTACTTTGTGATTACTTTTTAGGTTACTTTTTCTACTCAGTGTGATATACCTAGATATCACACTGGGACATTTCCTAGACAAAGGTAAGTAAAACACTTTTACATTAAAAACACAGTTACTTAGGTTTCCATACAAACACAACTCAACAAAACTTTTTCAGAGAAAAACACTCTATGCAATCCTATGGAGGAAAATGTGGTTATCGGTTTGCAGGTCAGTTATCGGTCTTGAGGGTTGAGTTTCAGGGGTTAGAACAAGGAATCCCCCAGGGTCAAGGATGAACTCAAAAAGCACCCTCAGCGGCACTAGGGCAACCGGGTGCAGAGGGCTGACGCCAAATGTTAGCCTATGGGGCTAGGTGGGCCTTCGGTTTGTGGCTGCTCACGGGCTGGCAACTCGGTCGTGGGAGCCAAGCTCCTAGGGTTAAGGTCTGGGCAAATGGGATCCCAGGTCAGCACTAGGTCCATAACACGAGCGGTGCCGAGGCGGCAGAGTGCAGATTGCTTAGGAGGGGTCGGGATCCCAATGCAATCCTATGGAGATTGCCTGTTTTGGATTTCAGCTGCAGGCTTGATCCAAGAAGTCTTCCAGGAGGAACCAACAGCTGGTAGGTAAGTTTGAGGGCTCGGAGACGTAGGTGCAACTCAGGTCCTCTGCAGGGTGCAGGGTGGCCGGATGCAAGGGTGCCCTTTGAGGTTGGATTTCACCTTACCGGGCCACTCAAGGTTGGGGGGTCTCCATAGAGATGCTGCAGGCAATGTCAGGGAGTCCTGGAGGGGTCAACCCCCGGAGGACTTGGACTCTGGAGCGCTGGGGGACCTCGTTAGGACTGGTGTGCCACTTGGACTCTGGCCGTAGGCGACGAGTGGAATGGTGGCTCCAGGCATCGGGTTTCTTTGTCTTCAGCAGGCTCAGTCTTTCTTTGGAGATTCTTTTGAACAGAGTTGCTGTTCACAGGATATCCTTTGTTGACAGTAGTCAGTCCTCCCAGGGGTTCTGGAGCTCGCTGGCTGCAGGACAAGACGACTTCTGGTGCAGGACCTCTGGAAACTGCAGATGGGCTGGTAGAGCTGGGGACCAGTCAGTTCACCTCTTCAGTCTCCTCTGCTGTGCATCTTCTTTCGTCGTTCTTCTTTGTAGGTTGTGGGAATCTCCCTTCTGGGTCCAGGGCAGGCCCCAAATCACAGTATTTAGGGAGCGTTTTAGGGGTCTCAGATTAGTAACCAAAAATCTACTGACCTCAGGGTGACTGCACCCTTGGTGTGCTCACCCCACGTGGGGGAGTGAGCACAATCCCTAACCCTGATTGGACAGTGCCTGCCGTCTGCAAGAGGGCAGGCACTGAAGAGTGGGCTTCACCTCACCTCCCCCACCTGAGGGGTGGAGATGACAGAGGTGGGCACACCTTCTAGGCTGTTCTATTTTTGCCCGCCTGTCTTTCTGCTGAAAAAGAGGTGAGGCAGGAAGGGGGCCTACTCCTGATAGCAGCAGAGGCTGGGGTGGCTTTGCAAAGGTGGCAAGGCCTTTAAAGCTCCCCTGCCACAGATGGCTCTTCTTGATCTGGGGAAGGTGTGAAGGCTCCCACCCCAGGGGTCCAGAAACTTGTCTCGTGGTAGCAGGCTTGTGTCTTCCAGTCAGGGAACCTACCAGAGGCTGGTTCTTTTTCAGGTGGCATCTCTAAGATGCCGTCTGAGTGTAATCTAGAATAAATCCTACACTGGCATCAGTGTACCTTTCTGCACAAAAACAATCCTGAGAGGCTTTTTTCTCTTTCTATGTGTGCTGCACATATAGAAAGAGGAAAAAACAGGGAGAAATAAAGATCTTTCTCCTTGTTGTGCCTCCCTCAGGGAGGCGTAAGATTTTGATGTATTCTCAGGTTTACAAGTCCTTATAAATATGGAAATGCTTCAAAAACCATGGAAGTTGAGTGGGAATACCCACTGCAATGCCTTCCTTGTACAGAGTAAGGCAAAGCAGCGATTTGCACTTTGTTGCATTACTCCATATTTATGAAACCATTCAATGCCATGCAAAGTTTGCTTTGCGTGGCTTCATAAATATGGCTTGGATGTTTGTGTCATGCTTTTACCACATTCCGTGGTGCAAGCATGACGCAGGGCCCTCATAAATAGGCCTATTAGTTTGGTGTGCGTGCAAATCATGCATTGCTGATCCCTGGTGAGTTGCACTACTACTGCTGGAACAAGGCCAATGGAGGCACCAATGGGTGAGGCGGACTGGCCTCAAGGGTCCTGTAACCTCAATGACATCGTCTCTGTTGATCTAGGTTGTGCTGCTTTGTAGGCCTGTCTGCAAGACTGGAGGTGAACTTCAGTATGGATTGTGGTGGACAAGACTTAAAGGTTAACCCACACTGGCCACTGGTAGGGTACACCTGCTGGTGCTAAGAGGCTAGGGCTTCTATGGTCTAGTGGGGCCTTCTAAGGTCCAGTAGCAAGATGTGCTCCCTCAGAATAGTGGTCCTGTGGACTGG
Source organism: Triturus cristatus (assembly GCF_964204655.1). NCBI lineage: Eukaryota > Metazoa > Chordata > Amphibia > Caudata > Salamandridae > Triturus > Triturus cristatus. The sequence goes on along the minus strand of NC_140583.1, from coordinate 997,474,382 downwards.
TAATGAAGCCTGATGCTGGTTCCCCAATTCCAAATTTGGTAGCTTTGGCCACAGTGCCTCATCCTCTCCCCACTGAGCACATTTCTGCACCACTGAGAGAAACATGCACTGACTTCAGCTACAACCCAATTGTGCCCTGTTATAACAGCCTGGATGTGACTCAATTCAAATTATGCACTACCTGGAAAAAATAAGAACATTCTGTAAAAAGCAAACTCTCATAGGCAATGCAAGATTATGTAAAGCATGCAAAATATAAGCAGAAACAACATGGTTACCTTAACGCTTTAACACTCACTGTTCAGAAATCAATGAGTGTACAGGAGAAGCCCTGTATTCAACTCGAGAGAGCTCTTGAGAATTGAAAGGCAAAAATTATATTTTCATTTGGGAAGTGAAGGATACATCCATCTTTTTTTTTTTTGGGTGACACTATAGTATGTTAGTGATGCTGAAAAGCGTTGCTAAAAAAGAATCACCAGAATGCCAGACAGGGCTAAACTGGGAACCCAAACCAGTCCTAGCAAAGAGGTCCCAAAGACAAGACCTATTGGCTTTGCCACTGCTTGTTTAGATATCTCATTTGCTAAATAGGGTACTTTGAATTTGGTACCAGACAAGGCTGAACTGGGAACCCAAAGCAGCCCGGCACTTTGTCCATCCCCTTTACATGTGTTGCGAGCGAACGCAGTAAGCGAGCCTGACCCCTACGAAGGGGGCATGAGAAGAGGGTGTTCTGTTCCCAAGAAAATTACATAAATTGGGCATTCTACAACATATGTTATTATATATTCAATTGTATTGGCATGTAGAGCACAGTAAATGATGACCGTACAGTGCACCAGAATATGACAATCTTTTTGGGGCTCTTCAATGTTTCCCTCACTATCACCCTCCAACACTGCCCCTCATCTTTCCATAGCCTCTCTCACATGTATTTCATTTGGTTTATAGCGCCTCTCATACCAGTGTAGCATTGTGCGGCAGGGAGGGAGCAGGAGAGCGCCATGTTTTCAGATATATGGCTCACTCCTCCCCTTTCCCTTGCGCCGGCGCTCATTACAGCTAATGTGCAACACACACACACCTTAGCGCCATAACGCTACGGAGTGTGAGTCCAGCATAGGTTTTGTACAGGAAGGGTACCCTTCCTGTACAAAATACGATGCCCAGGCACAGCCAACGTTTTTCCCACTTTGTATGCACGCTGCACAGTGCAGCACACATACAAAGTTGGAAAAGGAAGGAGAAACGAAAGCATTTCCCCTTCTGTAACCCTACTTGAAAAAGGTGCAGTTTTCTCACGCTAAACCCAATCTACTTCATTTAGTAAATTGGGTTTAGCGTGAGAAACCTTGGGTGGTTGCATCAGAATGCCCATGCACCACCCATGGTACGCCCCTATGGCGCTAAGTAATGCGAAGCAGCACAATGCGCTGTTTCGCATTACTTTTCCGTTATTTCCAGCGCTAAACACTAAGTAAATTGAGAAAACAGAGTTTGTGCTAATTTGCGTCACTTTTGGGACGCTGTGCAAAATCTTAGTAAATCTCCCCCTTAGTGTGCTGGACAGCCCTGCTGGTTTTGTGACTGGGGGACAGTTTTTCAGCCCACAGTAATAAAACCAGCCTCCCACTCCTCCAGCCTCCAGCCCGATGCCCATTACGCCAGTCCTGCCTTGGTGCCTGGGTCTATTTGTTTTCAAAGTCCAACCCTGGATGGGGTCCACAAGGGGCTCTGGTGCTCGGGCGTCACAGAACTGAACACCACTGGCTGCTTTTATGTTATATCCTTAAAAAAGGTAAACAGTATTTTTAAAAATACCGCATCTCTCCCTGAACACACAGAGCAGCAGTACACAATTTATAAAATAAAACGAGGAAATAAGGAAGATATTAAATGTTTTCTACAGCTTTTTTTGTTGTTGTTAAAAAGTGCTAAGGTTTGGGCAAAGTTTGCCAAAGTCCGCGCTGGAGTCTTCTTCCTTTTCTTGTGGCGTCGTCAGTCTGGGTGAGTCCGAAAATAAACGGCAGAGGAGGTCATGGGCGGGGCGCCAATGCATCCTGATGAGACTAATTGTATTAGTCACAGTAGGGGGCAGGCAGATAGCATCGTCAGTGAATGAGATGTAAATCATTCCAGAAGCCGGGCCATCATTGGAAGCCACTTTCTCGCGCTGCTTAATTGTTCCTACAGTGCAAAACGGCTCTTACAGTGTTGCAGGGCAGGCCCCTTCCCACAGAAACAGAGGGGAAGGGGGAAGAGGTCCCGCCACTGCCGAGGCCTTCCTCATTGTGCACCACACAGAGCTCGTAATATTTTTTCAAGTTCGGACTATTCCTTCCATCCTGGGACGCATTTTAGAAATAAAGAAGTAGGGGAACGGACTTTGTTAAATTGAAAAAGTAGGGGCACGCCGTGCCCTCCTGCTCCCGCCCACTTCGACCACTGATCTAACCCCACATGCTCTTACCTCGACAAAGAAGTGCAAATCGATATTGTGGAGGTCGATATCCCCCACCACCTGACGCCATTGGCTGCACTGCACATAACTTTTCAGAAGGGGGGTGGGGATGATTACGGACTCTAAGGGATATAACAGGAGGTATGGGGCACCTCATCCAACACCTGTTAAAACGTCTTGGAGTGATCATGGGAGGGGGTTGTATGCTCGAGCTCCTTGGGCCCCTCCGGCACTAGCAGGTCCCTAGCCTGAGAGCTCCGGACTGTTCCGGATTGTGGGGGACCCCCTGCATGTACTTTGCAGGGGGGCGGTCAAGCTTCGTTATGCCACTGGTGGTGAAAGTGAGCGCATGTTTGTATAAAAGCCCGGAACATTCTGTCATAGTTGTACTGTCCTGCAGTTTTTGCTTCCGCTCCCCCCTCACACGTTCCTTAGTTTACAACAATTTTACCAACTGGTCACTAATGTAGCGACTACCCAGATGGCAGCTCGGATGTGTTGCCAGGCAGAGTTCTGACCACCCAAAGCAGAGAGTAAATACTCTTGGTAGGCTTACAAGGGAGTTTTTTAGGTCTGGTGTTAGCCAACACCTTTTGATTTGACTAAGTGGGGGGACTAACCAGGTTAGGCAGTATGCATGTAACATCCTGACGCGTGCCATCACAGAGCATGATGTCATGACGCGTGACATTGCACGTGACATCACAGGAAGTGACCTCACAAGAAGTGACATCACAAGAAGTGACATCAGATATCAGGTATATCAGGAATACATTTAAGCACATTATGAGATTTAACAAATGAAATTTGGCGCCGGGCTGGTGTTAAAAAAAAGAGCGCAATCCCAATGCAAAATCTCGGCCTCAACTAATACATTTATTTTTTAGAACCCTGCCACTAAGAAATTGGCAAGAAGGAGAAGCATGGTAGTAGATCTGTTATGCTTATTTGGTAACAAAGTCTACATTTTAAAATATTTGATTGGGTTAAGGCATCTGGTGTGAAGGGCCCCAGTAAATCTCAGGGAATAGAAATAATGGTGAGATAACTGGAGTTTAAAGCATTTTTTGGAGAGATCTGTGTTTTGTGAAGTTCCAGATTTGAATCAAAGAAGTAGAGAATGTAAATGTGTCTCCTGCAAAGCACATCATCTAACACGCAGGTGACAGATTTGTATTATATATATAAGTAGCAAAGTGGGTTACTGCTTTTAACACAGAGATTTTTTTGTTACCTGCAGTTCATACATTGTAATCCTCCTAAAAGCCCACAGTGAGGTATGAAGGACATGTGACTCCTACACCTTGTAACCCTCACTATCTCATGTAACTCATCTTGAACATTGATTTACACATGTACATGATTTATTGTCAATGTATAATGTGCATGTTAAGTAAAGAGCTCGGACAACGTGAATTAGGTTGCATAGTGCTGTCAAAGAAATAAAATAGTGCTACTGAAATTGTTATTTGTGTAAATACTGGGACAGACAAACACATCTGACATTCTTACAGTGCATACATCTATTACATACAGGGACTGAACAAAGGCAAACAGCTGCTTCTCTTAAGTACTTGTGAAGAGATAACAAGCTGTGTGCATTTGTTTCCCCTCCTTGGAATTTACATTTAATTTGAGGTTCCACGCCGCCTCCATTCAGGATATTCAAACAAAAAGAGGTCTGATGGCCCCTATACTTCGCACCAGCTGGAGGTGTAAAATGCTCCCTCACTGCCTGGACGTTGCTGCTGGGAATGGAATGCAGACAAGGTGCAGGCGCTGCTGAAGGTGTCCCGGTGTCTGAAAATTACACTGGGACACATTCAGCATATTTCTGTGGGGGCCAAACTTCTTGGCAGAGGGGGCAGTATCCACCCTGTGAAAAAAGTGGATCGACGCCGTGTACCTGTATGTAATATACTTACTTATAGGGGCTTTCAGTCATCGCTCTTCATCACCTGGTCTGTGATGTCATCCAGGTTTTTTTGCCCCACTATTACCATGCGGCAACAGGACAGACATTTCCAAGAATTCACTTCACTGTGAGTGACAGCATTCTGCTCTTTCACAAGGCGCATGCTCCCACAAAAAGTAAATTCCTTCAGTGCCAAGAACTACCATGGCAATGCATGTTCATAGGGACCAACATTGTTTTGATTTAAGGTAGTTTTTTTTAAAACTGATGAGGGGCAGTAGCTCCCTCAACAGTACAGTTTTACAAAAAACGTTTTAAGCAAAAACCGAAAGACTAGCAACCAGCAACCACCCTCTTGGCTTCGCACATTATTGTAATTCCCTGCTACTGAGATCTATCACCCCACCTGCATGTAACACCAAGTGTGATCACTACTACTTTGCTTTTTTTCCTGCGTACCATGTGTGGTAAACATGGTTCACGAATGCTTGAGACCCCTATTCATAGCGATGGGGGCCTTTGACCATTTGCCCTAGAGCGGGGCCACACACATTCTTGGAAGATTATGCCTTTGTGGTCTTTCTAAGACGTCATGGTTCCTCGCTGGCGATCGGCTGGTGCATGTGACCCACCACACACCTCAGAAAGAGCTCCTTTTCCCTACCTGCTGCCTCATAAAGAGTGCAGCTATTTGTCTCACAGGTGACACCAACATCACTCTTCAGTGGAAACCGGGTAAAGCCTTGAATGAGGTCTCTTTTTGTATGCTACGCTGACTGATATGGGTTTATACGGAGCAGAGCGCTTAACTGAATAAGAGACGTTTTCCTCACCTGAGAAAATGGAATAGATATCACTCTCCTTAGTTAAGTAGAACAGCAGACTCTTGACCTCCACCTCAATTGCCAAGCTTGTGCTGGCAGTCCTGTATACAAAGGACTAGTATGAGGACAATCATCCATAAGCTGGGGACACACAGGAACAAGCGTCTTCCCAAGAACCTGCCTGCTGAAGCGATACCTGAATGATGGGTGCCCCACAACACAAGCCATAGAAGAGACCAAGAGTCTCTGCCCAGAGCCTTTTGGGCCCAGCCTGATTGAGGAACTTACAAGAAACAGATCCTCGCGTCCAAGAAATACCACAAAAAATACGTACAATGTAAACATTGCATCGCTTTGGAGAAATGGGTCTCCAAGACGAGCTTGCTCTCTTGCTCTCTTGCATCAATGCAAAAACTCTTTGTTTTATCCCCTGCCCTGTACAACAGTGTCCCAATATCTGTTCTACTGAACATTTAGCCTTAGGTTCAAGATTAGTTTTCTTCTCACCACTCACCCCCCACTCACAGAAGACTGCAAGGTGACAAAAAGGATCCCCAAAGTAAACAAGGTCCAGTGTCCTTGGCTGCCTCTGAATCCTGGGATAGAGACTTGCTGTAGCCATAGAATATCTTTAAGATTTGCTGTCTCTGGAGGCCCCAAACCAATTCATATGGGTGCCTGAGACCCATAGGAACCCATGTAGAAAGCTGTTTTTTTATTTCAATATCAGGGGTTGACATTATTCTCACTTGACCTCACCACCAGCACCCCGCCATGCAAGACACCTACAACCCTAGGGCATCAAAATAATTTTACATGAATACGCCAATTCCAAAATCCTGGTGCAGTTGTCTCCTCAGTCTCTCCAACAATTTTTGAGGGCCATGGGAAGCTCATAGAGATGATTCAAATTATCCACTACATAACTTTCTGTTAACATCACCCCACCTCCCCAAACAACTCTGACTTTCCCAATTGTGGGGCTCACATGGTCATTTTGCCTATCTTCAGCAAAAGGAAGTTAACCTGCTGAGCACCTTCGAGTCTCAAGTAAACAGGTACTCTTGTGCGGGGGCGCAACTAGAACCGAACTTCGGTGAAGGGGGCAAGACTCCCAGCCAGGGCTGACCCTAGAATTGGTCGTGCACAGTGCAACAGTCTTTTTTGGCACCCCTCCCCCACTTCCTTCCTCTCCATGAATTCCCTCACAACCACTCGCCAACAATGCACTCATCTCTCTATAGCCCCTTTATGACAAACATTTAATCTTTTTATAGGGCTACTCATGGTTTACTCACACTCAGTTCTGTGATCTGTATGGTACACGTTCTTTGTAGCAGGCACAATAACCCTCTGCACTGTGTAGGTGACAGGAGTGCCCATGTGGGTGCAAGGTGAGCGATGCAACAGTGTGAGAGTAGGGTGAGAGTAGAGACTGTAGGGTGAGTGAGGTGACCATATAAATTTGGGTGCGATGTAAGTGCAGAGGGGGACGAATGAATGTATGGTTAGTAATGGGCTTGTTTGAGTGAGACTGCACAGTGAGCACTGAGGGGGCATGTGATTAAAGTGCCACATGAGCGCAGCGTGAGGTACATGGTGAACAGCGCAAGTGCATTGTGAGTGCAAAGTGATCACTGTGAGTGCAGAGTGAGCGGTGTACTCATGTGACCGCAGGGTAAGTGGAGGGAGAACCAGGGCTGGACTGGCTGTAGCGGGCACCGGGCATTTTTTTAGTGGGCTGGAAGGGTGGAGGCCGGTTTTGGTACAGGGGGCACGTTTTGCAGCAGTGCTGCAATATCGGGCCCGGGTACCAAAAGCTGGTGCAGTGTTTTCCACGCAGGAAACCAGATCTTTGGCTTGTCATGCCAAGCCAGAAGCTCTTCCATTTCAGTTGGTCTTGAGAGGCAATCTCCGATTATGTTAGGCCCTTTTTTCAAAATCACTGGGCCCAAGGAAGTAATCCTCTGTGTCTTTGATAAGGGACAATAGAACGTGTGCCCTGTCCCCTACAGAGGAGGCCTGAATTATGTCATAATAGTGTGTTCCGTTGTGTCAAGACAAAGACTTTTAGAGATTTATGTACGGACAGCTTTTTTCCTTGATAGGTTTGGAGGGAACACTGGTCCATCATGGGCGCAGTAGAAGGACGCAGTGGTGGTTAGCCCCATGTCAAATAGATCCCCAGCTACTCACTGCATGTATGCGGCGTTGTTCATGCGGTATTACTCCCATTCAGGACTTGCTGACCTTCGATGGGCAGTGATTCCATCCCATTGAGATCAAAAATCTGCAGTGCAAGCCTCCTGGTGATGAGGAAGAGAGCTTCACAAAAGGGGGTGGTGATGGACGGAGCATCAGAATCAATCAAACACTCACACCCAGTCAACAGATCTGGTTTTGATCCATCACCGTTCTTTAGCCCACTCTGCCACCCCAGTTCAGACATGGCCATATGCAAATCAGTCTGACCCTGTGCCTCATGGGAACAGTCCAGACCGAACTGCCAAGCCATGCCTTCCCTGGACTGGAAACAAGCTTCCTAGGACCGGTTTCTGGCATTTTAGCCGTCTTCAGCCAGGCTTGCTTGAATCCAGTGGCAAAGTGAGCAAGGGACTCACGTCTGAGCATACCCTGCCAACTTATGGCGAACAAAGCGGTACAAAAGGGGGTGGTGATGGACGGAGCATCAGAACCAATCAAACACTCACACCCAGTCAACAGATCTGGGTTTGATCCATCACCGTTCTTTAGCCCACTCTGCCACCCCAGTTCAGACATGGCCATATGCAAATCAGTCTGACCCTGTGCCTCATGGGAACAGTCCAGCCCGAACTGCCAAGCCATGCCTTCCCTGGACAGGAAACAAGCTTCCTAGGACCGGTTTCTGGCATTTCAGCCGTCTTCAGCCAGGCTTGCTTGAATCCAGTGGCAAAGTAGGAAGAGAGCTTCTGCATTTCTCATATGGGTGATCTGCACATGCGCGGAGTTTCTTTTTGGCAGCAACTTGGGCGTGTGCTTTTCATAGCATTTATATTCCTGTACATTATATTTTTGCTGTTGGTCATATTTAGGATGAGGAAATCTTCTATAAAATGGAGGCATTGTTCTCCTTCTCTGTCACCCTCGTCTCATGGTTCGCTGGCAGCCTTTTCACCCTCGAACAGACAAGGGAGGAATAGAGAAGAGGAAAGAATGAGAAGGATTGTCCTTGAGTAGTGTTTAGAAAGGACACTGTGAACGCTAGGGTTGGGGGGTGTAAAAGGAGAATGGGAGACACCCTTTCTGATTCTAAAGCAGGAATGGAAGGATCCAGATAAAATATCTCTTCCATGGTTCATGGCGAAATTGTATTCTTCGGAGAACATGAATTCTGTGTTACTCAATAATGGCCATGTGGACTCTGTGGTGACGGGTTTCATAGGAAGGTCTTCCACAGCTGAGGAAAATATTTTGAAATAACTTGCAGACAAGAAAGTAGATTCAGCACTGAAAAAAGTGTTTTCTGGTCTTCATGTTTCAATGTGAGCAGGCAATTATGGTGCCTTCACAGTCCACTCCCTGATCGCGGAATTCAAAGCCCTGTTTTAAGTCATCAAGGATGGCTTTGAGTGTTCCGAGATGTTGGACGCCATGGAGCGACAGGTGGAATTCTTGTTGAATATCTTATTTGATGTAGTAAGACCAACAGCACTAGCTGGTGGTGTGGGCGGAACCGACGAAATTCTGCTGAGTTACATAAAAACTCAGCGAGATTCTGTGAAGTTTCACCCATGGGCTGAAAAGATGCATGTCTCACAGCTCGCACTGCAATTTAGCACCAGTAGTGCGAGCAGCGCTGAAAACTCAGGATGAACGCAACCATGCAGTGCGCAAGAGCGCACGGCAATTCGAGTTGATTTTGCTGCCGCTCGAATAGAATATCTACTCAAGCTGAAGCAAATCTACTCATGAAGCAGCCCTCTGACCGCAACTGTTCGTGATCGCATGCGTTAGGAAATGATGCTATGGGACTCCAAATCTCGCTCGCATTTTGGAGCCTTGCAGGAAAAAATTCCACTATGCAGCGATTGGCCAATTTGGCTGGAACTCCGTGTTACTAGAGTAACACTGAGTTGCCAAATTCTGCCATTTCAGCCGGTGGAATGAAACATTCCGCCAACCCCTAATTTTAATCTAGGCATCTCAACTTTCAAGTCTCGATGGTTAACCATGAAGGTCCTTAGAGAATTTTCAGAATCTGTTGAGGATGTTGATTCTCTAGTTTTCGGATTCTTCAAAACGTTTTCTATCCCTTAACCTTCTCGTTATGTTTCTCCTGCTTGGGTTCTTTGGACAGTTCTGACAGCCTCTCAGTATCACTCTTCGAACCTCTTGAGTCTGTGGATCTGAAGATTCTTCCCTATAAAACGTCTTCTTTAGCAGCACTCACTTCTGCTCATAAGATTGGAGAGATCGCAGCCTTGTTGTGCATGCTTGTATCCCTAAAATTAAATCTTCCTTTCATGTTTCACAAGAGGTGGTTCTCCCTTTTTAATTGGAGCATTCAACACCTCTTATATATACTTTATACACTTATATGTGTATGTACTTTGTGGGCTCTGGAGATCATCCCCAGGATTGTCTGCTTCCGCCTTTGCTTAGGGACTTTTTTTGAAAGAAAACGACCAGTAGAGGTCAGTAAAATACCAGAATTGCTTTCTGCTGAGGCCTGTATTTAAATTTCTTGATAGAAAACGACCAACAGAGGTCAGTAAACTACCAGAATAACTTCAGCATTCTCTAGATTCCCGTCCACAGAAATAGTCTTCCACGAGCACTCACAGACGATAATATTTTTTCAAATCTTGTATTTTCAGTAATATGATCACTGAAGGCCCTGATTTTATATTAATAACTGAGCTTTAGACAATACAATTTCCCACTGAAAGGCAATATTTCTCTCCATGTGTTCCCAAACCTGGTGTGTCACACAGTTTGGTGCTTACTTTCCCTCCATGTTAAAGAACAGTAGATGTTTCAGCACCCAGACTAATATGCAGCATAGCTAAATACATATGAGGTCCCAAAGGCGAGACCGATTGTATTGCAAATGCTTGTTTCTATTCTTCTCCTTGTTCTGTGGAAGAAAACTTTTTAATACATTGGACGCTAAATGTGCTCTGATAATTTATCGCAACAAGTTGTGTTAGTACCAAAAGTCAGTTAATTGGTTTGTGGCCTTTAAGCAGTCGGAGAAAAGTTAGAGAGCAACACAAATGACATTCAGCAGATGGATAATATCCACAATTTTCTCTGCCTACGCCACCCAAGAGAAACACTTCATGCTACTGCTTAGGAAAGATCCGTGAGGGGTTGAAGCCTCTTGTTCAGAATTGCAAAGAATTTCTATTCAGATCTGGAGCTTTAGATGACACTTTCATGAGACGTTATCATGTGCAGAAACCAATGTTGGTGTTCCTAAACCTGGCTGGTTTAATTCATTGCTTTGATTGTTTGGAAACCTACATATTTGGTCACACATATGCATTAACATTTGAGTGTCTGCCTATTAAAGTGTATAGGGTTTTCATTTATCAAAGGTCTGTGGCTTTGGTATACCTCATATACTAATGACTGGGATGAGGCAGAGGGGTGTAGAGCTTATTGCTCTGATTACTTACTGGTATACTTGACTAATTTTAATTGACTGCATCATCGTCACAATCATGAAACCCCACTCTCCCTCCCTCCCTCCTTCCCTCTTTTAGGCCTTTGCTTGACTTGGAAAGATCAGGAGGACGCTGCAAATGCCAACCCCTTAATGGCACTCAATAGGGTGAGTGGGGCTTGCATTTGAGCACTCCTGTTTTATTCTTCTCTTGGATGTGGGGTTCACCTTATATACTAATTACTATGATGGGGACAAGTTAGACTAAGAATAATGAAGACTACAGGTAAGCAAACAGGGCATTAACTCTACTATTCTTGTACTAGAGCAGCGCCATCAAGGCTACTGAAGCGTGATGAGGTGAGAATTGCGTTCCTATGATATCTGACATTTTATGCCACTATCTAAGGACTGCGAGCATAAAACCACGCCCTACTCAGTTTCAATGCTTCGCTTTTAGACTTTAATCTGAAGGGGTTGTGGTCATGATTTTACAGTTTCTGTCTTATTTTGGGAAGAAGTGCATCTCACTGCAGAGAGACGCATAGAAGGAGTCGTCAATCCACCATCAGTTAGGTGCAGTTGGACCCATTTCAGTGGCCACCTGCAGTACCCTGCAGGTTTTGGCTCATTTTCTAAGGGCAGCAGTTAATCCTAATTTCACCTTCTCTCTGTGTCTTTACACTGCCAGACATTTTATTTTCGATTCATCAAAAAAAGTTTATATGCTGTGCAAAACTTTGAAGTCAATTTTCTTTATGTGACTGTGAGAAACATTTAGAGATTTCAAACTTTCGAATTTTGGTTGTGTATAAAGAGACTAAGGGCCCAATTTAAGGTATGACAGATTGAGTAAGGGCCAAATTTAGAGTTCACTGACAGCATCGTGGTAAGCTCTGTGGGTCTGTATGACCCGCCATCATGGCGGTTAGTACAAATCCATTTAAGACTGGTGCGCATCTGTCAATGATGACGGACATTTACACCAAACCAGCCAGAGTCTGTGCAGGTCACGGCGGTGGGGCTGGATAAGGCGGGATTTTGAGGGACGATGCAGAGGAAAAATTAATTATTTATTTAATTTTCCCTCTGCATCGTCCCTTGAAATCCTCCCTTACCTGGTCCTACTGGCCCATCGCTGTTACCTGCACAGATCGCGGCTGCACCAAACTTAAAAAGTTTTTACTTTTCCAAAAACAAACTTTCAAGGTGGGAGGAGTAAAAACTAATGGCCCCAACACCATGGGATTTTTCTCCCATGTTGTGGGGGTAATTTTTTTAGTTTTTACGCTCATTTCCTTCCAGGATATTCCTGGCAGTGACTGAAGAAACAAGCATTTACAATGCAATGGTCTCGGCATTGGTAAAGTTAGAGCTATTGGCATTGCTCATGACATTATTTTTGTTTATGTTTTTGTTTTTAAAACATTTAAAGAAACGGCATTGTTATTTACAATGTCAATAGCTTAATCACTCAAATGCGAGACCTATTGCATTTGCACCCACACACAGAGCCACCTACACACACACTGATTAAGCTATTGACATTGTAAACAACAATGCCGTTTCTCTACATGTTTTAAAAACAAAAACATAAACAAAAATAATGTCATGAGCAATGCCAATAGCTCTAACTTTACCAATGCCGAGACCATTGCATTGTAAATGCTTGTTGCTTGCAGGAATCGGGAGGCGGGAGACTAGCCTTGAAATCGGTAGTCTCCCGCCTGAATCGGGAGGGTTGGCATGTATGATTAAAACTGCCATAATTGGCCTTTAGTTGTCCCCAAACTCCAAGGGGCCCGGAGACACTTTACTTTTTGCACCAATGATACTTAAAGGCTGTCTCCTCTACCCGCTCCACATGCATTTCCGCTGTCAGCAAACAGATGTGGAAACGAGCATTTTGTTCACAGCCTCAGTGGGCGTCAATGGTGATGTGATATGTCCTCAATTAAGTTACTCAGCATATATAGAAAATTAGGTCTGCTGCAATTCTGCTCACGATCCATAGATGCCGTTTTATGCAGTAATTGTACTGCAGTAACATTTTAAACCTACACATGTCCATTTAGTTGATCATGGCTTTAGCGAAGCTGATTTCAACGGTGATGTAATATATAATGTAATTTCTCATATAATTTCGGCTATAATCTGTTTATATAGAGAACGAAGGTGGCTGCAACTCCACCTAGTAGTAATATAGTATTGTATATATAGTATTATATATATATATATATATAAAGAAGTGTTGTATTTCCACTGCTCGCTGACAGGTGTTAGAATGGGTAATTGTTTGCGCTTCAGTGATGTCCTTTATGATATCAATTTTGGTGTAATATATTATATCATCTGTTTATAGGTAACAATAGTTGCATTTACACGTTTTAGCAGCCTATGTATCCTCATGACCATTAAACATGTAGCCTGAATTATGACGTGCACCATACCGACACTTGTTCAGTACATACATGGAAGAAGGCATAATTTCCACTGACAGCAAACAGATGTGGAAAAGCACCCAGCTGTAGCCTTTCTTTTAATTATTCTCTGAAATGAAGCGCGGGCCCGCAGAGCATTTACCCCTCCGTAGCCTGGGCGGAGACTGTCACGCCTTTCAGCTGCCTCAATATCTACCATTTCCACCAATGGCAGGTGCCTGAGTACGAGTAGCCGGGCTAAGAAAAGGGCGAGGGGTGCCTTGTACCGCAGATAGATTGCACCCCGGTCCTCAGACACAGCGATTCATTAACCTCGTTTCAGGATCCATCACAGACAGACATTTTGTGGATTGCGAGCTATGGTAAGGGAGACTAACGACGGGAATGTGTGCATCCTTGCCCCTCGGCTAAGCTGTCGTCACTTTACCTCCGGAGGGCCCAAAAATGTGTTTACTAAATCAAGCAAAGTTGGGCTACCTTCACTTAAATGGTTCTGTGTACAAGGAGAAGGGCGAATATGTGGGGATCCATGAGGAGAAAATAAGAAATTTGCAGTTTGTTAAAGATGCCGGGGTGTATTGGCCTCCACTCTCCGCTGGCCCCTGATGCTGGGGGGTCGCAGTTCCTCCTGGGCGGTGGGGGTCAAAGAGCTGCGGGCGCTGTGTTTATCTGGTCCCCGGAAACAAGTGGCTGTAGCCCTCTCCGCGTGAGATTTTCGGGTCCCCAGCTGCTTGTTTCACCCTTCAGTCCTTAACGATCGTACGGCGGCCGGGCACGCTTCCCTTGCAGAGCCCGCCCGGCCACTTTCCTCGCGTTCACCTCCACCCTCACCAATAAAATTAAAAATAATACAGAAGGAAGAAAAAAAAAGTAGACGGAATCGCCCTCTGGTGCGACGCCACCGGTGTGTGCGGGGGAGCGCGGACCCCGAGCAGCTGTGGAGCCCGGGCCTTGCACTGGACGCCACCCGACTGACACCAGGTAAACTCCGGCCATGCACTCCGCAGCACGCGGCGGGGCACTTGCAGGAAGGGCGGGCGGAGCGCCAGCGATGTGTCGCGCTGCAGTAAGGCGATTATTTTTCCCCTTAATCTGTAAAAAAAAAAGTAATGGATTTCCTAAATCTCGTCGCATTTATATCTTGTCAGTGAAACGACTTATCGTTCAGCCATCACATTACGCTCTATACTTTTACCAGCATTCATCGGGGAACCAAAGTGGGCTGGGAGGCGGAAAACAAAGCCGGGTAGAGCGGCCATTTCAGTATATGTACAATTCAGGTTTCAAAAAGAAACGCAGCTGGCCCCTACCGTAACCAACACACCCCTCAGTGTGGTGTGTGACTCTGAGCTGTGCACTGTTACCACGAGCTTTCTCCGGACGCCGGGACACCACTGCCTTTCTCCGAGGCGAAGCAGAAATGCCTCGGAGAAAGGCAGCGGCGGTTTCGGATTTGGGGGCGTGTTCTCCTCTTGCCATTGGCTGGAGGAGATAATTAGAAAAGTTGAAAAAAACACGCCCCCGAATCCGAAAAGGACGGGGCCTGTTCGGAGTGACGGACCTCTTCTCCAATGGCTGGCCAGCATTCAAGAGGCCAGCCAATGGAGAAGAGGGGAGAAGAGGGGCGTGTTCAAGCCCCTCTTCTCCAGGTCATTATGTCTCGCAGGCGAGACTGCGCAAGCGCAGCCTTCGCTAGCCGAGACCTAAAAAGAAACCATCCAACTGCCCGCTCTGACAGTGGTGGCTGGTTGATTTTGGAAGTGGTGGAGTTGGGCATATAGCAGCAAATGCCTCGTAGCCTAAAAGCACTCTCCAGCTCCTCGCCTCAAGCCTTGCCTTCTTATTTTGCAAACTATTACATCACATGCACACAGACTATCAAATCACACAATTTCATTCTTTAAAATTGCACGCACACACATACACTTAAACACGCACTCAGGCATACAAGCAAACAAACATACATACACGAACAGTCATAGGCATGCACCCAGAGATAATCCCACAGACATACAAATGCACCCCTCCCCCAGAACACAGAAAAACACACACTCAAGCCACTTAACCCACAATCCTACCTTGAAAAGTCTTCGATATGAGCGTACATGATTTTTGTCTGCTGGGCAGGCTCATGATTTCCGACATCCCCGTCAATCTGCAGCATACCAGAAGCAGGTCCACAAGCTTCCACCCAATCAGAAGCCGGAATAGAGTTGAAGGTACCGAGGTAGACCATTTTACTCTATTCCAGCTTCTGATAGGAAAAGAGGGCCTATGATTGACAAGCCCTGAAGCTCCACTATCTGCCATGGTACACTGCCTGTCTCTAGTGTAGCATGTCAGATATGTATTGTGTCTGTGTGAATCCAGGCGTTAACAGACCCTGCCTAGCACATGCGCAATACAGCTAGTGGAGCCCTCTTCTGCTTGCAAGGTAATATTACAGCTTTTAAATACAAAAAAAATGATCAGTGAGATTGTTTCTTTTCATGTAAAAACTGTAACATGCTGAGCAATGCTGGCAGAGAGAGGCAGCTGGTCTCTGCCCCGTATGGGCTGCTATCACTGCAGTCTAAATTTGGCGGACGGTCAGATGGTTTACCTCTGACAACCTGTACTCACTTGGACTGTCTGAGGAAGGTTTACTCTGACAGAGTAATTTTTACTTTGTTGCTGTAAACCTGGTGGTCTGTATGACTCAAACCTGGGCAGGCAGACTGAGAATTTGGTGGACAGGTACTCCACCAGCATTGCGATGGAGTTCTGTGTCTGCCAATCTTTAATTGGGCCCTAAACTAAGCCTTGGCAAAGCACTACGCTACGCTCGCGTAGTTTGCGAAGTTTGCGCTACTTCGCACTATGCAAATTGCACGTAGCACAGTGCAAACACGCGTAGCGTAACTTTGCGTAGTGCAGCGGTCATTTTTTGCTTGCTCGCGGTCCTCAACATCAAGTTGGCGACCGCGAGCAAGCAAAATGACATCCCGGCGAGACTTTTTCCTTGTTCGCGATCAGCAACATCAAGTTGACGATCGCGAGCGTGGAAAATAAACATCCCGGCGAGATTATCAACGCGAGGAGGTCAGGTTTCTCATTGCGAGTGGTCACGTATGCTCGCGACCGCTCGCGATGAGAAACTACCAGTCCGCGTTGAGAAAGCTGCCGCTCGAGGAAAAATCTACTCGAGCAGCAGAAAACTACAGCTCGCACTGTGCAAGATGCCATTTTCAATGATTGCACAGGACCAGATGCTTGTCCGCACTGTGCAATCATTGAAAACGGTATCTTGCACAGTGTGAACAGGGTACTACGCAGTTCGCGTAGTGCTACGCGTAGCTCGCGTAGTGCGAAGTGCACTTTGCGTAGCTTCGCGTAGTGCTACTTCGCGAACTACGCCCAGGGTTACCCTAAACCAGTTGCTGATAAACTGAACAGAAAAAAATATCCGAAAACTATTGCTTTATTGTAAGAGCAAGATCCATCAAGATGAGCAGGGCAGAAAATGACTGTGGATGTGAATGTTTTAATCAGTAAATTGTCCTAGGGAAATATTGGCTACATTATTTGGCTTCTAGAAGAAATATGACAGTGACCACCCCCCGTGTTAGGTAGAGGATTTCTTGTTAATACAGTGCTTATGATAACAACTCTTTTGAATATCATGTGATGTGTTCGTGATTTTATTCTCTATTTCATTTTGGTAAGTTAGTAAATTCCACCAGGAAGATTTGGTTCTCCTCACACAACCTTAGCAATTGCTTCTTCCCCACAGGTAGGTTTTAGGAATATGGAATGGACATTAGCATCATATTTACAGAATAATCTGGCTGGATAAGTAATCCAGTTATTTTCCTGCACTTGCAATGTGTTTTTTATGCCTTTTTTGTATTTGAGATCATTGTTGTTTCTACCAACTATACCTCCCTTGGGTACAACTGGTCTCCAACGCTGAGTCCATTACTTGCTGTGGGTTAGATGGTCACGAAGCATTGTAGGGTCCATGTTACCTCTGAGATTGTGTGGAGAGAAGCCAGACAGGGTTCTGCAGCATTTACAGAGACAAACTGAGCTTTCATATGCTGAGGATCAAACCTTACATATTCATGTGAAGGAGGTAATGGAATGGGTGGACCATCATCAGTTTAAGGTTAACCACAAGGCCTATCTCGTTCTTCTGCCATCGCCGCATTAGTTACTTCTGGCTGTTTCATCACAGATGACAGGGTCGGCCAATGAGCAATAATCTCCAAAGATGTCAGCGTCCACAAAGTTACATCCATCCGTAAACTAATTAGCCAAGGCTGACGGCTTCTGATTCAGATTGACACAGAAGAACTTAATGTGTTCCTCCCTCAGTGTAAATTACTGCTCAGATTTACCAATGATTTGTGCCGGGTTTGCACTACTTCTGTAACGCAAACCTGACGCAAAGTGTTATCAAGGGATTTACTATACAACACAATCTGGATGTGCATTGGCTAGTTTCTTAAAGTAACACAAAGTTGTGCCATGCGCTACTTTGCGTCAAAGGGTCGTTGCAAGGGTGGTGCATGGGTGTCGCTATGCTACCACACATGGGTTTTGATGCAAATCCCGATCTACAAATATTTGTATTCATGGATTTCCGCCAAAATATTATGACTCCTCGAGGCAGGTGTAACGAGGAGACATTTTTCGGTTTCTCCTTTTTTGCCTACTTTGCATTCATGCTGCATTGTAAAGCTCACATACAAAGCACAGCAAGGGTTAAAGGATATTTTTCGAACTAGAAGGCTACCTTCCAGTACAAAAACTATTCTTCAATGAACGCACACTGTGGAGGGAGAACAGGGAGATGCACAAGAGCACTTGTGTTCCCTCCTGTGACATCTTCCACCATTTTCATGGTGACCACAGGCAACATTCATGCTCTCTCTCTTTTCTTTAGTGCAGTGATCCAGATGCTATTAGAAGGAGGAGGAGACCCACTCCTTCACTGGGGTCAATTCCTTGCACATGCGCATGTCAGTCCACACTTCTATGGGGTTCCTTACTCCCAGGCACCACAGATAGGCTTCTCCTCTAGGAAGAATTCCTTTTGTAGTGATGCCCCCTTTTCCCTATCTCAGCAGGCCATGTAGGCTCTGGACCAAGGTAGACCCATAGCTGTCCTCCACTATTTGTTACAAACTTCCAAAGAATGTTGCCAATCTTTGGGAGACTGACTGCCAGCAACATCATCCATCAATCTAAAGAACGCCCTGACACTACAGAGTGACACCTCTTTGGTCAATGAAAATTTCTGGAGCACCTTTCGGAGTTTTTCAGTCCCTTTTTTACAGTCAGTTTCCAGACAAGAAATCTTGATTCCACTGTCACTCTTGTCTCCAGGGCAGGCGCATTCTTTGTTCCAAAGTAATGGTTCTTCAGCATGAAGTGATTCGAGGTGTCTTCAGATGGAGCAACCAAATCCAGAGCACAATTAGCAGTGAAGACCTTGCACTTGGCAGCCATCTGCCTTTTGGTTCTAGCTCCTCCGGGTGAAACAAAAGGCAGGTCCTGACAGACTTTTTCCCTTTGCACTACAACACACCATTGTCTCCACCTCCCCCAAAACATGCATCTAATCAAGTGGGAGATCTCAGGAAGGATGAATCAGGCAGAGCCCTGGTGAATTGTCACTGATCCATTTCTAAAGGCGGTCCTGTCTCCGTCCTAGCACACCTGAATGCCTAGTATACCTCAAAAGCGTCAAGAATGCCTACATTGCACTACGAGCCTGATTCCCAATGGTAAACTTACACTATTGTGTAAATTTATGATTGCGTTCTATTCACAAAGGGAGGGCTTTCACTATGTGTGGTATCTTTAGAAGGGCTTGGTCTCCACACATAATAAGATTGGATACTCCTATGTTTTTATATGTGGAGACTCTGCACTCATAAAGATACTACTCGTAAATCCCTTTGTGAATAGCAAACAATCATAAAACTTACACAAAAGCGTAAGTATAACTTTGTGAATCAGGCCCTACATCTAGGAGGCTGTGACTCAGCCTCAATGTTTTACAATGCTATACCAGGGGGGAGTACAAAAAGGATCCCACTGGTCTCTACTACTCATTCATCTGCAATACAGCTCGTAAATTACCAGTCACCTTACACTCACGTACCACGCATTCAGGGCCTGATTTATCTTTTTTTGCCATAGGGCAGCACAGCAGGCCTTGCTACTGCACTGCCATAATGCAAAAGAAAATGGCAGGAACGCGCTGTATCTATTAGATACGGTGCATTCCTGTCCTTTTCTCCTGCGCTGGCGCACAATGGGTTGCCGTGCATCAATGCAGGCACCTTTGCACCATGGTGCGAGAGTGCCTGCATTGTGGGGATGAATATTTTTGTGCAGGAAGGGAAACCTTCCTGCACGAAAACAATCACAAGAAGCATTTTCTTCTTTCTATGTGTAAAATGCAGCACACCTATAAAAAGGAAAAACAGGGAGAAATAAAGATATTTCTCCTCGTTGTGCCTCCTCACGCCTGCCCAGGGGAGCCGCAGCTTTTGGCGCTGCCTCAGACTTACGCCCCACAGCAACATCCATGTAATGCCCCTTTCACACAGTTTTCTGCGTGAAAGGAGCACATATTTATAAGGCCATGAAAAGCCATGTAACATGGCTTTATGTGGCCTTATAAATATGCAAGTGGCACATTGAGCCACCGAAACATTAAAAGAGGGACGTTCCGGCGGCGCAAAAGTGCTGGTAGGTTAGCCCGAGGACCCAGTTATAGCACTTCAGCGGACGTTTACAGAGCGAGGACAGTAGGCAGCCAAGAGCAAGGTAAAAGGTCCTGGCACTAACCATGCAAAACAAGTATGCTGCTGCCACCAACGCCCAGTGTCTGCAGTTCATAGACAGTACAGTATAGTACAATGTAGTAAGGAGGACGCGCTTGGTTAGCCCGGTGCATGAGTAATGTGCACACTGGGGTCATGAAAATCTGGATTACCATAAAAACTCACAGATGGGCTACAAAGGTCAGAGTGCGTGCTTACAAAGCCATGCAGGAGACACTGCTGTCCCAACAAACACTCTGCAAAACTTTGTGAGTCTGAGAGGACAGGTGGAGGGTGAACAAAGGACAGAGGAAGAGATCTACCTGCATGGTCTGTGTTACCAGTGCATGTAGTTAGTCCAGTTTGTCTGGGTGGGGAGGGTGGGGTCCTAAAACTTCTAGAATCTACATAGCACCAACCTAACCAGAGCTGCAGCTGAATGCTGTTCCGCATACTTGTAAAAGAAAGGTAGTCAGATTCAACGCAGTAAAATCCATATGTTAATCGTAGTAAAAGGTACAGATGCTGACGAATAAGTAAAAAGATTTCAAATGGGCTGGTCGCGAAGTTGATATCTTGCCCCATAAAGCAATGGAGTAAATGGGTGCCAAATAGTGGAATAGTTCAATCAAATGTATTTCAGTGGTAAATGTTCATATATACACTCATATACGAGTTGAAAGTCTTCAGGGGAAACTCAGTCGGGCAGACTGTTTGTAGACTCAGCTGTCCTCCATTTCAAGCACTGCACAGTGCACATCCGTGAAGGCCTCGGTAAAAGATGGCCGTCCACCCCTTGGTCGGGGACAAACACTACACCACTGAAGAGGAAACGCACAGTAGCGTGAAATCAGTAGGGAGGGCAGCCAAGGGAAGCAGAAAAGAACACTGCTGCGCAGCGAGTCCAAACCAGGCACACTATGCACTGGCTCTGAGCACCGGATGCCAGCATTAATAAAGTATGCAAGTTCCAGTGCTTGTAGCCAGTAGGTACAGCTTGTGAGTGCTAAATGTTGCCTGACATGCACATTCACGGGAAGTAAAGCGGCAATAGAACACGCAGAAGCGCGTGCGTGCTCTCGCGCGACCAGGCGGCAGCAGAGTCACGCACACGCGGTGAGCCGCATGGCATGTCGATTCACACAATGGGCTCTTCATCCTCCAATCCTGGTGTGCAGCTACTTTTCGCCCCCAACCACTCCAGGCGCGTTCGACACGACACACATAACTGCTTGATCCCCTCCCAGCGAGTGAGGTCACCCCTGTAAAGAAGGAGATCATACCTACGCGAAATGCAGTCAAGCAGGAATGTCATGTTGAAAACAAACAAAAAACAGAAAAGAAAAGGATGCCAGGAGCGAAGGTTTAAAGTCCTACGAATGTATCTCCTTTACAGCTGCAGAGCAGTGGAACAATGTGCGCTCAGAAGTCTTTATTCAGTCAGATGAAGGAGCGCTGCGCCTGCAAAGCAGAAAGGAGACCTGGGGAAGACCCCTTTCAAAGGGATTGTATTGTGTGAAGCTATTGACTTTGGCCTTCTGTTCCAGGGTAAAACCTATCTCTTCACTCTTGTAAGAAACCTTGGAGTTATGATTGAGTACGCGCAGTAACTGGAATGCCACGATGTGGCATTGGTTAAGGCCACCTTGTACTATCTCTGGTCCCTATGTGCACTTTCCCCTACCTTGCACTCACCTGGTCAGCTCTGTAGTGCCCTTGCAATGCACTTCAATAATGGACTTCATGTGCTTAACAGAGCTCCAAGGCTGAGACGAAGGCCCTCAAAAAGGAAAAATGTCAACTCATATGGTCTTCTATACTAGTTTCCTCTGCTGTCTGTTTCAGTATTTTGCTTTCTATAAAGATTAAGTCCCATGATCCCTCCCTCCTGCTGTGGGTCTCCCAAACCTGGTTACAACTAAAAGGGATTCTGGGGCACCTAAGGTTTATGCCATATGCAAAGCTTTCCACACCCAATCTGACAATGCATTGCAGAAATGCAGGTTCACGCCAACTTTTGCCAACCTAGCCATGGCTAAGAGTAAGCCCCATCCCTCCCTCTTGGTAGGTTGCTCCAAATCCTGGCTACTGCTAAACATTATTCTGGGTTAGCTAAAGTCCAGGCCGCATGCAAGTTTTCATAGATGAGCATGTGAGGCACTACAATAATTTAATTTCACACTAACATTTGCCCACCTAAGCACAGCTAAGTGATCCTGAAATGAGACGGGGCTGATCGGTGGGGCACATTCAGATATGAGCTATGACTGACCGCTGCATGTGCTTTCATAGCCATAGACGATTTCAAGAGCTCCCCAAATGTTTTATTTGGAAGTCAGAGGAAGGAAAAGAGTGATTTCTGCTCATGCAGCCTTCAGACCTTGTATATCTGTACAATTCACTGGCCACCTTCTTGCATCGCAAGATCACAGACATCCACGACAGCTTCAACGTCACGACCGCCCCGACAATCACTGAGACCTCCGCCCCCACGACCACCATCCGCACACACCACCTGCTCTCCTGGACCAACATAAACGACGACAACACCATCAAGATCATGAACACCATCCACTCCGGATCCCTGTCAGACCCATGCCCACACCACATATTCAACAAAGCCAGCATCACCATTGCACCCCATCTCCGGAAAGCCATCAACATTTCCTTCGAGACAGCAACCTTCCCGGAAAGCTGGGAGCACGCTGAGATCAACGCCTTACTCAAGAAACCTAAGGACCTCAAGAACTTCCGGCCCATCTCCCTGTTCCCGTTCCCGGCGAAGGTCATCGAGAAGACAGTCAACAAACAACTGACCTGCTACCTCGAGGAGAACAGCATCATGGACCCGTCCCAGTCCGGGTTTCGCAGCAGCCACAGCACCGAAACTGCCCTCATCGCCGCCACCAATGACATCAGGACCCTGCTAGACAACAGAGAGACTGCGGCCCTCATCCTCCTGGACCTGTCAGCCGCCTTCGACACGGTCTGCCACCACACACTACGCACACGCCTCCACGACACTGAGATCCAAGAGAAGGCCCTGGACTGAACCACCTCCTTCCTCTCCGGCAGAACACAAAGGGTCCGCCTTCCACTCCAAAGCCACCAAGATCATCTGCGGCGTACCCCAGGGCTCATCCCTCAGCCCAACGCTGTTCAGCATCTACATGGCACCGCTCGCCCACGTCGCCCGACTGCACGACCTCAACATCATCTCTTACGCCGATGACACCCAGCTGATCCTCTCCCTCACCAAGGACCCCCACACCGCCAAAACCAACCTCCACGAAGGAATAAAGGCTGTCGCCGAATGGATGAGGAACAGCCTACTGAAGCTGAACTCGGACAAGAAAGAGGTCCTCATCCTCGGATCCACCCCCTCGGCCTGGGACGACTCCTGGTGGCCGACCGCACTGGGAACAGCTCCAACACCCACCGACCACACACGCAACCTAGGGGTCATCCTCGACTCCACCCTCTCCATGACCAAGCAGGTCAACGCCATCTCTTCCTCCTGCTTCAACACCCTCCGCATGCTCTACAAGATCTACAAGTGGATCCCCACCGAAACGAGAAGAACAGTCACCCAGGCCCTCGTCTGCAGCAGATTGGACTACGGAAACACCCTCTACGCTGGAGCATCGACCAAACTCCTGAAACGGCTTCAACACATCCAGAACGCCTCTCCACGCCTGATCCTCGATATCCCTCACCACAGCCACATCACACCCTACCTGAGAGACCTGCACTGGCTCCCCGTCAACAAGAGGATAACCTTCAGGCTCCTGACCCATGCACACAAGGCTCTCCACAACACCGGACCTGCGTACCTCAACAGACGACTCAGCTTCTACACCCCCACCCACCAGCTCCGCTCCGCCGACCTTGCCCTCGCCACAGTCCCCCACATCTGAAGAGCGACCTCCGGCGGCAGATTTCTCCCACCTCACCGCCAAGACCTGGAACACCCTACCCATTCACCTACGGCAGACCCAAGACCTGTGACCTTCAGAAGACTCCTCAAGACCTGGCTGTTCGAGCAGTAGCAGCACTATCTCCCTCCCCCCCAGCGCCTTGAGACCCTCACGGGTAAGTAGTGCACTTTACAAATGCTATGATTGATTGATTGATTGAGGAAGACAGAAGAACTTCCATTTTAGTACCATTGAGCTTGACCCAGTTCAACCTCACTCACTTTCTAATCTTCTAATAAATTGCAGCTGCCTGGACCAGGGCATAAATCACATGACCTGGGAGTCTCACATGCCTGGACTTTGCTAGTTCAATTTATTTTGAGCTGCCCAAATATCTTTTCCTTCTGCGCCTCAAAGGCTCTACAGCTAGCATCCTGTCTTCCTATGAGACTTCCTATGAGACTTAAGCACTGCTATGTCTTACGCGATTCTCATCACATTGGTTTCCATTAGACCACGGAGTGGAATGTTTGTGCATGACTCTTGATTTTTATACTAGAGGGTCCTCTTACTAATACCATGCTCTTGCACCATGATCTGGTGAGGAATTTGAGATCCTTACTCTTTCCCTGGATCAGAAAAGAGTGTGCCAACTCCTTTTCACTGCTGGCCCATCTTATCTGAAACCGTTGACATGTCCATTCTGGAGATCAATTTCCGTAGGAACCAGCTTCGTACCTGGCTGTTCAAAGTTAAATCTCAGAGGCTGTGCACTGCTGCTTTGTTTCTGCCACAGATAGTGCCATGAAATCATTTGCGAAAAGTATTTAATAAATAAATGTAAAAAACGCTACTAAAGGTGGCAGGTTTGTGCTTACCAACGACAAGACTGGTTTGCAAACCAACCTCATCCTTTGTAAATGGCGTGAAAATCAAGCATACCATGATCGCACAATGTGTGGGGAGGTTCCATGTCAAAGATCAAATCCCACTGAGTGGCTGGCAACATAACCTGAGTCCAGTGACAGGACAGGCGTTTTGGTTACTCACTCACAAATGAGGGTGCATAATACACCTTCTCAACCCTGGTCTCCCACAAAAAGACATGGGCTCACCCAAGGGCATACCACTTTTTAATCCTGCTCATTATCCTTTAGAAACAAATATTAATCCCATCTCTTTTGGAAGTAGAGATGCTTCCATGTGAATGGAAACAGAACCTAACACATTCTTCTAGTTTGGAAAGACATGGACCAATCAGGCTGTAAAAAGCATGTAAATGACAAATGGTTAAGGAGTGTCTCTACCAGCTAGGGAAGCAAGGCCCACACCGTGCTCCAGAACGACAAGTAAAGAGATCCTCAGTCCATCGATTAGTCAAATGGCAGCAAGTGCCAATACCACAACCCCTGAGGAGAGACACCCGACCAAGAGATTCAGGTAGAGCTTGTACTGAAAGCACTTGAGGATGGACTGTAGAGCACAAAATATGCATCGCATCTTACTTCGCTCCGTTGTGGTTTGCAAAACACAATGGACGGAAATGCTTGAAACTCTCAAAAGCACTGATAATTACTCTAGTTGCCTTCCATTTCACAATTGTATAGCTCTTT
Source organism: Triturus cristatus (assembly GCF_964204655.1). Lineage (NCBI taxonomy): Eukaryota > Metazoa > Chordata > Amphibia > Caudata > Salamandridae > Triturus > Triturus cristatus. The sequence continues at coordinate 997,448,740 of NC_140583.1, read as the reverse complement.
TCCAGTCTAAGGCCAACCATGTGCTAATTATATTATGTCCAGCATAAAAGAGACAGCTTAACCCAAATTACTTTGCCACATCCCATCTAAAAAGGAACACAAGCAGCCTCAAAAATATTTCAGCCAAGTTAAACCTCATTGGGCAGGTGCAGCTTGAGTTGCCAGTGAACTCATGGCCCCACATTAGTGCACACCAACACACCACATAGGAAAAGTTTGGTAGATAAAAAAAAGAGATAGATGGAAATGCTTGATGTCTTTAGAACCACTGGGAATAATTATAAGCATATTCCATTCCAGTTCACTGCCGTGGACACACACAGAGTTACTGAAAGACATCATCCAAGTGGACCAACTTTCCCCAAGAGGCTAGTAAATCCCAGAATTTGCAGCAGCCAAGACGTACAAGGCTCAGCTTTCTCTGGAAAAAATGCCCATGAATTTACCACAGGCTGGCTTGATGCCAACAGCAAAGACCACGTCTGAGGTTTGAACTTCCGAATAACACGGGTATCTATCTACGGCACTGCTCATCTTTACAAATTGAACATGGGCTCCGATAACACTTTCAAGTGCTTGGTCCCCTTAGGAGCAAGACCCAAAGAGAGGAGCGTAGAGGAACGACAATAACTCGGGATATTTGACAAGGAATGATCAATTTATTAGACTGCATTATTGGATTTTCAGGGGGGGTCCCAGGGATGAATTGAAAGATACTCAAAGTGCATTCAAGAATCATCTTTGGAAGCTTCTCACAAAAAAAACGAGGGAATCACACACAATGCAGAAGGAATCCTGCCTCGTTTGACCACTGTCCTATATATCTAGAACACTGTAATTTTCCAGAGTGTGCAACTGAAGAGAAATGGAAAACAGCTGACTTGTAATATAAAGCAAAGAGTTGTCGAAATTGGAACAAGGATGGTTAGAGATCCCTATAGCAGGTTAGATAGTTACAACATATATGTTCATCCAGCGGGCAGTACAATTGCCCAGTGTTCGAAATACCCTATTTCCTCAAATGTTTAAAACAAAAGAATTCCTCAAACTTCAACCATTACCTATATATTCAATAGTGGGTCACTATGACTCCTTCTTTAGCCACATATCCATTAACTCATATCTTCACATATACATTGTAAAAAAAACGCTTTTGTTCCTTTCTGTCAACATTTTATTACAAAATATCTTACATGTGAAATAAATTGTATGGACATCTCATTTCTTAGATTTATTCTCTCCAGTTCACTCATCATTCAACTCACACTCCATTCAACCCCCCACTCTGCTATAAAAATATGTCCTATTTCTGTTTTTCCATTTTGAGAACCAGACATGCTATCTCATTGACATAGACTTAAAACAGAGTTTAGGTGGACACAACTATATACTGCCAGCTTCCTCGGAACAGCATGTTTGTTTTAGCAATATCATCTTCAATTTTCTCGGATATTAACTATATTCAAAGGGATATTTACTGTTTTCCCAAAAGCTATGAAACCCTTCATCCTTCACCATATCCTATTTCATATACAGAGGTCACTTGCTTTCAAATTCTTTCATCAATGATATACAGAAAGTCATTGGACAGTGCTCTAGAGATTCGGGCAAAAGGAACAAATGATGGACGGAATGGTGAACAATGCAAACATTACCCCCCAGTCACAAAGATCTTGGTTAAATCCTTCGCTCTTTAGCCCACTTTGCCACCTCAGTTTAGACCCAGCCATATGGAAATTATTCTTGAAACTGTTCGTTATGGGAACCGTCCAGCCTGAACTGCCAAGCCAGGTTCTCCCTAGACCTGAAACAAGCATCCTGGGACCGGTTTCGGGTCATCACCCCTCATCAGCCAGGCTAGCTTGAATCCAGTGGCACAGTGAGCAAGGAGACCCACATCTGGGCATACACTTCCTGCTTAGGGCGATTAAACCCAGATCTTTGTGACTGGGGTGAATGTTTGCATTGTTCAGAATTCCTCCCGTTATTTGTTGCTTTTACATAGAAATTCAGAAGCAAAGGTTCTGACCCCTATATGGAGTGTAGTAGCACTTGCACTCACACTCAAAAAGATTCTCAAAGATCTCACATAAATTCCCGAACATCCTGTATTAGGATTGGCTTCAATGCCCCTGCTTCCGTACTGTCATGGAGTGTCTGTTTTACTTACAAACACTCAATAGGATACTGTGGGTGCAGGTTTCCAATAACCATCATTTGGGACAAAACATTGCTAAAAGAACAAAATGGACTCTGATTTACTAACTCAAGATGGAGAGAAAATATTCTCAAAGATTCATCTAAAAAGTCAAAACAAAGCATATGACTAACTTCATCTACAAATAATGTCATAAAAAATCTGCTCCTTAATGACATAAGGTAGAGAAAAAGATTAATCCGCAACGTATGTGGTGGCACTACTTTAAATGAATATGCAGCTTTGATGAGCTATAAAAAACAGCCTTGGATTTCTCAGATGCTGGTCAACACAGGGCTATCAAGAGGGACAGCAATGACACTGGGTGAAGGAACCCATGATGGCGAAAAACAAAATAAAATCACCGTAATGGCAGACGCACCTCAAATGAGTTTGTTAGAGAAGCAATCATCCAGCGATGCACCATAATGTGCTTGCAGAGCATAAAGCAACCCAGGGTACACAAACCCCAAACACAGCTCTTTTTATCCACCCCTTGGAGGAAAAGGCTATGGGCACTGGCACAGAGCTTTGCAAATGTGGGCCCTGGATTCTAGGCCTAATGGAGGTGGGCTGGGTGAAATTGCTCCAAAAGGAGGCCTTTATCCCCGACCTCTTTCTCATGGATATCAGGGCACAGGCTGGGCATGCCGGCTATTCTACCAGGCATTTCTCGGCTGGGCTGGGGCCCTTGGAGCCTTGTTTCCAAGGCCAGGCCACTCCCAGGGCCTGTACCACTTTCCCCAGCTCTTTGAGATAAACTGCAGCAGGCAGGGGAGGCTTCAAGAGAGAAACCAAAGGGGTAAAGGGAAGATAGAGAGAAAGCGACCAGAGAGGAGAGGAGGGGAGGGGAGTGGAATGAAGGGGATGAAAGGAGAGGAGAGGAGGGGGAAGGAGAGGGGAGGGTAGGTGAGGGGAGGGGAAGAGAGGAGAGGGGAGTAGTGGGGGGAGGGAAGAGAAGAGAAGAGAAGAGAAGAGAAGAGAAGAGAAGAGAAGAGAAGAGAAGAGAAGAGAAGAGAAGAGAAGAGAAGAGAAGAGAAGAGAAGAGAAGAGAAGAGAAGAGAAGAGAAGAGAAGAGAAGAGAAGAGAAGAGTGGGCAGGAGAGGGGGAGAGGCGAAGAGAAGAGAAGAGGGATGGGGAGGGGGAGAGGAGAGGAGAGAGGGATGGGGAGGGGGAGAGGAGAGGAGAGGAGAGGAGACGAGAGGAGACGAGAAAAGAAAAGAAGAGAAGAGTGGAGTGGGCAGGGGAGGGGAGGGGGAGAAGAGAAAAGAAGAGGGGGGAGAGGAGAAGAGAAGAGAAGGGAAGGGAAGGGAAGGGAAGAGAAGGGAAGAGAAGAAAAGAAAGATCAGTGAAGTGCAGTGCAGTCAAGGGCAGCTGGCTGGTTTGAGTATTTTTACCAGTGCTGCTTTAGTTCCCTAGTAGGGCCCTGATTTCCAGTGTCCTTGGCGACCAGCGATACATCAAGGCGTGAACCTAATGAGAGGATCGTGAACTCCATGTCTCCCTGGGACCAAAAGAAAGATCCAGGGGTTTCTGTGGCCCATTCATCTGCGGATGAAAGTCCTCCTTCAAACGGAGCGCACATTGGCCTGAACATATTGAAGCGGACACAGTGAGAGAGAGAGAGAGAGAGACATTCACCCTTTCCACTCCCAACGGCAAACAACCAACTCATGCACGAAATAGAAAGGAAAAAACGCCTGAAGCAATTTCGTCCCTGTGACGACGACAGTCACAAGGTGTGCGAAAAAACACGTCATCACCACCAAGATTCAGAGGCCAAAGTAATAACTAGAAACGGCAAGGCTGTCCAAAAATAAACCGTGGAGATGAAAGGCGGCATCAGGTTTCTGCTACTAAACGGGATTACAGCCAACGGCCTGCGGAGGCCTAGATTACAACCGGAACTGCAGAAAAATAAACTGCAGAAGAGGCATCTATTCAGTCACGGAATAGCAACATTCAACCCCTGCGGAAAGTATGTGTAAATCCAAATTGGTGCTGTATTAGACCCGCAGATGGGGGGGGGGGGGGAGGGGGCGCTTGTGGAAAAGCAGAAGCGCAATTGCGTCGTAAAGCATATAGTCTAGTTTCTTTTTTGGGGAGTTTTATATAGCGAAATTAGGCCTGAGGGAGACCCGTAGGGCTAAGAGCACTGTACATGAGCACCACTGTGGGGTTACAGTTGGACACCAAGGGGAGGTTCAATTATTTGCCCTGACTCACAGGGTGTTGAGCGTCCCTGCCGAGACTCGAACCTCGTTCCTCAGCTGCCTTCAACGTCGACAGCTCTAGCCGTTACACAACATCCTCTTTAAAAAAAAAAAGGGGGGTGGGGGGTAATTGTGCAAACTAATGATCGTATTTGTCCTCATGTGCTGTGACCTGACATTAACGTTCAGCAGGGCACATGGCCCAAAGCACAATCAAGTCATGCTAAAAAAAATGCTGTGGGAAAATATTCAACTTGTGTCACTTACCTCAGCCACGGAAACAAATTGCCATTTTTACCAGGAAATTACAGCTGAACGCCTGAAAACACCAGTCGAGGTTGCGCGAGATGGTGGTGACGCAAGGTAAAAGAAAATGTGATCTCCGAGCTGTTAGCTAGGTTGAAGGGGGCCCTGGGGAGCCCAGCCGCGATGGCATGTTATATGCTAACAACGTGCAATTGTTTAATTTATGCAGCGCTCCTGGTGTTGGTGAATTAGTTGAAGACGGAGGGAACTCGCACATGCAGTAGAGTAAATGGGGGCGTCAAGAGTGCCTGAGGGCGTGAGGCCCGTTCGACGGCTCGTGCCGCATCTATAGGTGACCCCGCTGCACCTTTGGATGTGTGTGCACTGCCTCTGAGTGACAAACAATTGCATGCCTCCACTACGACTCACCTGAATGTTTATCTATGAAATGCATTTGAACGAAAAGCTTCGCATAAACCATTGTTCAGGGTCAGAGGACCCTCAGCGCAAACTTGACAGGTTGTGAGCCATGGCGGGGCTCACTTTCCACCCTGTGACGGCACAAAGGATAACGGAACACCACGGGCCTAGCTTTACAACAGAGATTCGGCCGCCATACTTATGGCAAAGGTTTTGTCCTCCCTCATTGAGGTGGCAGCCATACTTTGAGAAGCCTGTTCCCAGTTACATGACCCAATTAAGGCCCAAATTACTAAGTGCCACATCAACTTTGGCCAGCCAAGACCAGGAAGAACCAGTAGGAATCAAGGCACAGAAAACACTGAACACTGCATAGATGGCCAGCCACTCTAATGCTGCAAAAAAAAAACAAGCATTGGCATAGCCAATAGGTCTCGCCTTTGGGCCTTATAAGTGTTTAGCCAGAGCTATTGACTTTGCCAATGTCTTCAAGCTGTGCTGTAGAGAAGTGTGGCTGCTGTGCAGCATGTTGAAAAGTTATAATAAAAAAGTGTCAGAAGAATTTTTGTTACCTTATATATGACCAAGAAGGCATTATGTACAACTGAACGACCATATTAAAAAATGTATTTACAATAAAAAATTTCCTCAGTTTTCTTTTGTTCTTGCACTGCTGGCAACTTGTTTCTGCCTATTCCAATGGTTGTTTGTTAAAGCTTTTTTTTAGGGATCATAAACAATCAGGGGGAGAAGGTTGGGAACTAGTACCTGTATTATAACCAGTGCTTTAAATGGGCCGGTACTCACCGGTACTGAGTACCGGCACTTCTCATTTTTACCGCTCTGAGTACCGGCACTTCTCTGCTGCCAAGGTGAGTACCGGGACTCATCAAAGGTAGGGTCATTGTTGCTTTGGCTCACGCGCACGAACAAGGCTGTCTGACAGCCAAAGCGCCTCTAGCCCAAGCTGAGCCACCTTTAAACAATTCAGCAGGGCTCATCTGCATCATGGCCGGTGTTCACCACCATGCTGTGTTTTACAGAGCAGGGTCCATTCTGGCCCTATGCTGTCAATCACATTCACACCATGGTGTGCATTTGTGCACACACGCCCGAATCCAGGCATCCCACTGACAGCAGTAATAGCAGCAATTAAGAAAGCCATGGGAGATAAGGGGTGTAAAATTGCCTTTATCCCATCTGAGTCTTTTGTGTGAGTGTCTGTCTTTTGTGTGTCTGGGTGTTTGCCTGCTTGTGTGTGTGTGTGTGAGAGAAAAGAAAGTGAAAGAGGGAGAGAATCCAGACACTAGGGAGGTATTTTAAAGGGCATTCTTGGAATGCTTTGTGTGAGCATTGCAGCTTGTTTCTGTGAGTGTGCACTCAAGAATATATAAGTATTCGGCCGCATAGTAGAAGTGTCTTATGTCTTGGCCTTAGCCCCGCCCCTAGCCCCGCCCACTTGCTACACTCATAGCTCGTTTTAAGAGTACATGCACTTATTTTTCCCATTTAAAGCACTGATTATAACTCTAGCAGCGGCCAGACACTAGGGGAGAATCAACAGATGCCAGATTCCGAGAGCAGGCTGAGGTGGTGCTGAGTGATGCTGAAGTGGTAGCGGTGGTGGTGGTGGTGGTGACTGGTGCGGAGACGATGCTGAGGTGATGCTGAATGATACTCAGGTCTTGCTGAGTGATGATGATGTGGTGGTGTACTAGTGCAAAGGCGATGCTGAGTGATGCTGTGGTGGTGCTGAGTGATATTGTTGTGGCACTGAGTGATGCTGTGGTGGTGCTGAGTGATGCTGTGGTGGCGCTGAGTGATGCTGTGGTGGCATTGAGTGATGCTGTGGTGGTGCTGAGTGATACTGTGGTGCCCCTGAGTGATGCTGTGGTGGCCCTGAGTGATGCTCTGGTGGCGCTGAGTGATGCTGTGGGACACTGAGTGATGCTGTTGTGGTGCTGAGTGATGCTGTGGTGGCGCTGAGTGATGCTGCCGTGGCGCTGAGTGATGTTGTGGTGGTGCTGAGTGTTGCTGTGGTGGCCCTGAGTGATGCTGTGGTGGCGCTGAGTGATGCTGTTGTGGCGCTGAGTGATCCTGTGGTGGTGCTAAGTGATATTAATGTGGCGCTGAGTGATGCTGTGGTGACGCTGAGTGATGCTGTGGTGGTGCTGAGTGATGCTGTGGTGGCGCTGAGTGATGCTGTGGTGGTGCTAAATGATATTAATGTGGCGCTGAGTGATGCTGTGGTGGCGCTGAGTGATGCTGTGGTGGTGCTGAGTGATGCTGTGGTGGTGCTGAGTGATGCTCTGGTGGCACTGAGTGATGCTGTGGTGATGCTGAGTGATATTGTTGTGGCACTGAGTGATGCTGTGGTGGCGCTGAGTGATGCTGTGGTGGTGCTGAGTGATGCTGTGGTAGTGCTGAGTGATGCTGTGGTGGCACTGAGTGATGCTGTGGTGGCGCTGAGTGATGCTGTGGTGGCCCTGAGTGATGATGTGGTGGTGCTGAGTGATGCTGTGGTGGCGCTGAGTGATGCTGTGGTGATGCTGAGTGATGCTGTGGTGGTGCTGAGTGATGCTGCGGTGGCCCTGAGTGATGCTGCGGTGGTGCTGAGTTATGCTGTTGTGGCGCTGAGTGATGCTGTGGTGGCGCTGAGTGATACTGTGGTGCCCCTGAGTGATGCTGTGGTGGCCCTGTGTGATGCTGTGGTGGCCCTGAGTGATGCTGTGATGGCACTGAGTGATGCTGTGGTGGTGCTGAGTGATGCTGTGGTGGCCCTGAGTGATGCTGTGGTGACTCTGAGTGATGCTGTGGTGGCACTGAGTGATGCTCTGGTGGCGCTGAGTGATGCGCGCTGCCTCAGGCGAGACCTAAAAATGAATGTGTCCTTGTGCAACATAACTGGTCCTCATGTAAAGTGCTCCGAAACCTTCGGGTCAAGTTTGTGCTATATAAAATCTGCCCCCCCAAAAAAATACCTCCCTGTGAAGAAAGCCTGGTGAACAAAGGGGCATAGGTGTCATTCCCGGTCTCTTGCTGGCCTTGTCTATTAATGTATGCAGATTCAGCATGGGTAGGGGGCCTGAGCAGAAGTGGCCTCACTTATATACGAGTGTGGCTCACCATTTTGAGCACAAAGAGTCCTAGCAACATATGCTTTTTTCTTTTTTATCTCAGTGAGGTTAAGAAAAAATGCCTCTTTTAGAGAATCCCCCCTCCTCCTTTTCATAATACTTAAACCACTGAAGCAGTGTTCTTCAAAAAGGAGCAATCTGCAAATGTCGGCCACTTTTTTAGGGTGCCCAGGCCTGTTTTGCATCCCAATCCAACCCTAAGTACAGCCCATCCAAGTTTCCCAGGACCATGCGTCACTCTTTGAATTCTGGGACTTTTAGTCTTGTTTATTCCATTATAAAACCGGGAGTACAAGTCCCAGAATTCAAGGGGAAAAAACATGGTCTGAAGCGGGACATTGGGCCGGGAGAATTTGGCAACTATGGGAGTACGGAGATGAAAGGTGTATAGGGAATGACAAGCTTTCTAAAGGTGTATGGAGGGTGTACAAAGATATAAAGGGGAAAAGGCTATGTAAACGCTTGTAAACGGGCGGCTATGGTTAGAAAGGTGTACAGGGTATATGGAGGCATAATGGCAATGCGGGGTGTGGCGGGGTGATAAGAGGGTGCAGAGTTGCTTGGACATATAATGGAGGCGCACTGAGCTATAAAGGTGTGAAACTAATGATGCAGGAGGTTTACGTGCCCCAAATAAAATGTATACATTGTAAAGGCAGGTATTGAATTTTATTAAAAGTGTGAAGACATATGAAGGGGTTGCAGGCGGTACTGGGGTCCCATACCTTTGTGTCTGGCCCACTGTTCGCATCGCCTCCTTTTCCTTGGGCAGCGGGTGCCAGGATATTAATAGTGCCCCCGCCGCATCAGAGCAAGGTGGATGCCAAGGGGAGATGCCAAGGTTCAATGGGTGGGGAGGGTGCCACCGCAGGTGGGGGCGAGGGCATAGTCCCAAAATAGGGGGTCCGCAGCGTGGATATATAAGACCCGGCCGGGGGGGACACCCACCTTCGTCTCTGGGTCACTCATCGCTCCATAGCCTCCACAGTGCCCCCGGAACTCACTGACCGTAAGTACCCATGGACTTGGAAACCGGGGGACAGCAAGAACCTGGTGTGGGAGGAAGTGGGGCACCACGAGGCACCACACACAAGGGCATTCCGGAGGGAAAGTGGCGAAATGGAGGGTGAAAGGAAACAGGGAGTCGGAAGCAGAGATGAAGCGGAAGAGTGACGTAACACCGGTGCCACGGGCCCTAGTTTAGGAAAGGAAAATAGTTGACTGCAATTTCAGTAGGAAAATACAACAATAATTTGAGGTGAGTGAGGCCCGTGGGTCTCTGGGACCTGGTGCCACTGCACCTGCTGCTCCAGGGACAAATAGGCCCCGGGAGAGAAAGCGGACGGGGCTTTGAAAAGGGGGCGGAAAGGGAAGAGATGGACATTGAAACGGAAAGACAAGGGAACGACTGAGGAAAGTAACTAAACAAGGAAAGTAAAGCAAGGTGAGAGTCAATGCGATACAGAAAGAGAAGCGACAGGAATACAACAAATAAATTGAGGAAAGTGGAAGGGCTGCAAACGAATAAGTGAAAGAAAAGGAAGAAGAACGAGAAAATGAAAACACAATCAAGAGAAGCAATAGAGCAAAAATGTGAGACAAATGAAACCTCGTGCTGCAGCGGGAGAGAGAGGCAGAGGGGTGCACCTGCGAGTGTTGCGCGCGCGCTGGAGAGAGCAGTCTGCTCTTTTTCAAAGCACATACTCGTGCTTGTGGCGCGCCGCTGCGCACTCCCGCAAACTGTATGCCGCCACAAGCACGAGTATGTGCTTCGAAAAAGAGCTGTACGACGGCTGAAGGTCCTCCTAAGCAGCGTATGTGCGCTGCGTAGGCGAGACCTAAAAATTAAAAATGGTCTCCCTGTATCCAATTTTTTTACAAAAGCCCTGTAAACTGCATAACAATTACATACAACAATAAATACCTAAAATGTCACTCCCATCACTGAATCCACAGCGCCCAAATATACTATTAACTGGCTAATACAGCACCCAATAGTAATCATTGCAACCGATACTCATATACTGTTCCAGTGTAATGGCCATCCAAGAAGATGCACAAGCAGTTCAATGTAGCTTCTGTCTCACCCATCAAACAACAAGGACATTCACTCACACCTCGTTAGAGCTGACACATTTAGGGAACATACTCATTCCCCCTACTGAGAGTGCATCTTCTCAAGCTGCTTCAGTCTACGGGCTGCAAAAGAATCCACTGAATCGTTTGGAAAGTCACCCATAGACTACCGAAATCATTTTGATTTCTGTAGTCTATGGGCAATACCATAGTGGCAACGGTGTGTAAACTACGTAATGTATCAATATCTAACAGCTGGGCGTCTGCTGCTGCAGACCAGATCACCACATATCAAACACTTTCAGAGCCCATCATTAACACATTTGCATGAGAATCCAAGCAACTCTGGTAGTTGAGCCACCCCTGCTAGATAGCTAAAACACTGCACTCTAAAAGGGAAACATCTGCAATTCACTTATTAAGGAACATAAGCTAGAGAACTGCTCAATGACATCCAATGCCACCTTCTAGAGTGCATCCCAGGCACCATGACCCACTGCTCCCCTGCAAAGATGGATAACACCTTTTCCTGGAGTGCTGTCGCTGCAGTCCTGGGTGGGATTCAACGAGACTCCATACAGCCTGGCAACTAGCCCTTATCCTTTAATGAGTATATGCTAAAGCTATCCAAGAGGAGTAATTTCTCATTCTGCCAACCTCAATGCTCCCACAACAAATAAAAATCTCTTGACATAGCGGGTCCCCTAAAAACTAAATAGCTGTTCCCCACAAAACAACGTAATTGCTTTATTTTTCAGAAGTGTGACGGTTCAACTCAGACATAAAACAACGGAAAACTGAAGCCAGAACCTTCGAAAGAGAATGAAGAACATGCAGCCACAACCATAAAAGAGGCTCCAGTGACAGTACAGAACATAAAAAACATTTGTCAAGAAAGCAAAGAGATCTTACTACTTTGAACGTATTTCATATGCCATGATCAACTAAAGAGTTATTGAAAATAATCTCTGAACGTAGTTACACAAACTACGTATCAACTGCAACTCCTTGGCAGTTTACTTAATCAAAATAGCTGATAATTGTGAATCTCCCTCTCCCACAAAAACAGGCATTAATAGCCCCCCACTGCCAACAGCACACAATCTTGCAACCTTTGCAACACAATCTACAATGAGCTCCTTGAAAATGGTGCATCAAACCTACAAACATAGCAGTTTCACAAGCAGATCCTGGTCCTCCAGCTTTCTCCTAGCAACTCTTCTGCTACATCTGCCAAAGTGATCATTCATTTCTATCACCTAGAAAGTTCCCCAGTGACCTAAAACATCTTATGCTCCAAAGTATAAGTTGGTATATTGGTAAGTCATGAGGGATAATGGAAATCTACATCACCTCACTGGCTTCTATAACTCCACTATCTCTGGTATCATGGATTCAATAGCACCTCTACAACAACAAAATGCCTCCTCCAAAATCTCCAAACCCTGGTTCAATGACAGCCTAAACTCTGAATGCCGCTACTTAAGGGCAGCTGAATGTTTATGGAGATCAAAACCTTCTGTGGATCATCTAAAAGTCCTTATATCGGTTAGGAGCTCCTATAATGAAAAAATAAAGACTACTAAGGCAGATTACTTAAGAGCCCAACGTATTCAAGCCTCAAATCGCACTAAGAAACTTTTTGAAATTGTCAAACAACAATCAGCGAAAGCACCCAACCACCTTGACTCAGGGGACAACTCTCCTTCATGCGACGATCTGACTGTTTTTTGTATGGAGAAAACTAAACTCATCAGTATTGACCTCGAATCTAAGAAGGCCCTTCTTACATCATATGAGAGTGAAGTTCATCCTGCCCTCTCTGAGAGATTAAAGCCTCTTAGTATTAGAACCCAGAACAAGGCCACTTGGGGCTCTTTCACTCCCCTCAGTGAAAACGACATCTACAAAACCCTTCTTAGCATCAATCCTTCTAATCACTTCAGCAACCTGTTGCCACTGTCTGTCTTCAAAGAAATCAAGGATGCCTTCATCCCCCTTTGGACAAAGATTGTCAACGCTTTTTCATCTCAAGGCAAGATCCCCGAATTTCTAAAAGCAGCTCAGGTTTCACCCATTCTTAAAAAACCGGATGCAGACAGAACTGATCTCACCAAATTTAGTCCCCTCTCCAACATCCCCACTCTGACTAAGCTCCTAGAAAATGCGTGCAATTGCAACTCTGCATGCACATTGAGAATTTCAATCTCTTGGATCAACATCAATCTGGTTTTCGGAGCAGTCACAGCACTGAATCGGCGCTCACTCACATTATGGATAACATTTTAAACATGTTAGACCATAATGAATCCTGCCTCCTAATCCTCCTTGACCTTTCCTCAGCATTCGACACGGTTAATCACGATAACCTCTTAGCCATTCTGGAACACAGTATGGGCCTTTCTGGTCTGGTATTGCAATGGTTCTTGTCCTTCCTTCACAATAGATCCCAAAGAGTGAAGGTAAATACATCCTTATCCCAGCCTTCTACAGTCTCCATGGGGGTCCCTCAAGGGTCTGCCCTTTCTCCCATACTCTTTAATATTTTCCTGAAACCGTAAGCGAATGCTCTAAACTCCATGAACATTCTTTTTCATATGAATTTGGATGACATGCAACTTTACCTGAAAATCACCACTCTGAAGACTTCACTTCACTCAACTCCACCCTGACGATTACTCAAAATGGCTAACTGAGAACCACCTCCTGATCAACACAGCCAAAACAGAATTCCTTTTTCTATCTCCTCCTATTCACACCCCCAAGATAGACCTCTGGATAAAACACCTCACTCCCTTCAATTGCTCCCCTCATATCAGTGATTCAGCTCAATCTCTCGGAATCACATTGGACTCGCACTTGAACATGAAGAATTGGTAAGATGCCAGCCATGGTACCCAACAACCAGGATGAATGTGAACAATGATGTGAAATGACTCACAGGGACAGCATGCAAAATCACAGAAACAGCATCCAGACAAAGGCTCACAACAGCAATACCAATGCACTGGTGCAGATGCACAAACAGGCAAACTCGCACTGCACATCGGACACAACATGTGTGTGTGTGTCACAGTATCCCCAGGCAACCACACAACACATGAGGGGGTTTGAACCACAGTGACACAGATGTGGACACAGTGCCATACAAAAGTAAACCATCATTGGGACACCCTCAGTGGGCAATCACGCATTTGGAGATGAGAGGGAGCACAACAGACACATGTGACACAAGCTGGAATGAACACCAACTAACACAGCAAGAGACTGACACACAACACCACTACCCCCAGGGACCAGACATTGGGGTGACATAAGCATGCATGACACCTCCACTGTGATGTCAAAGGCAGATGTCATACAAACTGGGAAACCCAGACATGTGTCCTGTGCCACAAACGTACATCACACATACACAAATACAAATCACTCAGCATGGCCCCTCATCCATGGACAAATGGGAGCTAGGGGACCATCCGTGCAAACATTCGCATCAGTCCACCCTCAACACTACACACCTTGAACTGCAACAATATGTATCTGTGAAGCCCACATGGACAGGTGACATTGAACTAAGATGCACAGACACATCACACAAGGACAGTTTACAACCCTGGGGAATGACAGACATACTGCACAGTGTGCGGTACATGGCCATGACCTCACAGCTCATGTAACCTTCAGAATCCCTGCCACAGTCCCAGGACAATGCAGATGCCAAGGAGAAACACAAGACACACATTCTGACACCTGCCAGCATCGCAGCCATGAACCCGACAAGTGGGAGCAGTCACACACACATACAAATGTCTCAGTCACTGAAAACTACCACCTAGGGACAACTACATGATATTGCGAACAAACAAGTGCCTTGAGGAACCCTGACTGACAATATCATCACCACTCAGAACTGACAAATCCCAATGATGATACACCAATTAACAGTAGTGTGTCATGCACCCACACATCTGGTAGCCCATTGAAAAAGTAGTGGGATGAACCCAGTACCACTTAGCAAGCATCAACAACAGGAACATATCAAGGGAACACTGTTTTTGTATAAACAGGGATGTGGACACACACACATGCTCATACAACACACACCATGGGCCCAGGCCATGTCACTGGACAACACAGTAACTTGAGGGGACACAACTCCTGTGGGAGCCCAGCTATGCCAAACATATTCACCGCAAGTCCCACTCATGTCTGCAGAACACTTGGTCAGTCAGCCATCAGTTACCACACAATGAAGGCTCTGGTCACAACAGCCTGGGTACGTGAGTCTCCCCTAAGTCATCTGCACATACCCAAAACATACGTCTAGCAAGTTGCACAGAGGACCCAGTTGCTGCTATACCAATGATGCCCACACCTGTAGGTCCAGTGTTGATGAGCACAAAGTATATGGAAGTGACAAATTGGACAATGGGAAGCACATCATATGTGCAGGGGTGCAAGCCACAGATGTGACCATGCCAATTAAATGCTCACAGAGAGATGTACACAAATAGTTGATCCTGACTCACCCAGGTAGCTGCAAAGGATGACATGGATACCCACCAGAATAGGATACATATCTCATGGACCACAGGGAGTACCTCACATCAACACATCAGTATTCAACATTGTAAACCAAGCATTACAGGTGCAAGGGCATGTAAAACAACATCAACATAATGTACAGCTAAATCAAGTTCACAGGGATAAAGAAAAAAGCTTTATTCAGCATATTAAAAGTGAAACGTCTGTTCTAACAAAAGGACAATGGCCAGTCCATGTCCAAATGCCAATGAGTGAACTAGAGTGACAAATTTAGTATATGAAAATCTAAATGTCTGTGCAAACAAAAGGGCAATGGCCAGTCCATGTCCATATGCCAAGGAGTGAACTAGAGTGACAACTGTCACACCTTGCTTGCCTGCACTGCTAAGGATCGGGGTCATCCCCTCGGAGGGGCATATATGGGGGAAGGCCAGTCACCGCAGGGACAGGATCAGGGCGCAGCAGAAGGAGGTAGGGAAGAGGTGGTGGATGCAGGCGAGACACTTGCAACTGCAGTGGAGCTGACTGAAGTGGTGGGTGCTGTCACAACTGTGGGGCACAAGTGTGAAGGGGTGGGTGCCGGCACAACTCCAGAGGGCAGGTCAGATGGAGTGGATTGGCTCACCACTGCAGTGCCCAAGTCAGTCGGGGTGGTCGTGGACTCCAAAGCAGTGCCTACACCCATGGGAGCGGAATGGGGGACAGGTGAGGTCGGCAGGGCGGGGGGGGGGGGGACACGGTCCCCACATCAGTGGCACCAACTGTCTGACCAGGTGTGGAGGAGCAAGTGCTAGGGGGGATGGCCTTAGCATTTTGGGGATGGTGTATCTGTGGTATCTGTGTGTGGGGGAACCTGGGGCAGGGAGTGGCGGGGGAACCTCTGGAGTGGTGGCCTGGGGGATGGAGGACGGAGACTTTGCCTTGGAGCTGCGTGGTGGCGGGGGGTCTTGCTCTTCTGGCGCCAGGGGGACTTGCGGGTGGGCGTCTCGGTCTGACTGCGCCTGAGGGGGGTGTCCGGGTGTGAGGGGCACTCCCTTCTGTGTGTGGGGACTTCCTCTTCCCCTTGCAATCAGGATCTGCAGGTGGTGAAGAGGCCAAGGTCAAAGAGGAAGAGCTTCTGGGGGGACGGGGTTGCAGGTGAGGCAAGGGAAGGGGGCTGGGAGGGAGAGGTCTCGGAGGACTGTGGAGTGGTTGTGGATGACTGTGTGTGTGTCAGCAAACCAGCCCCTGTGAGTGTGGAATCAGTCCCCTGCGCTTGCTTGTGTGCACGTCTAGACCTTGGTTTGGGGGTTTCTGTGGTTGGGACAGGTAGGCTGCTAGGAATCGTGGGTGGTGCAGGGATAGGAGGGGTGCGGGACTGTTGGGGAAGGGACACTGCTGCAGTCAGGGAGGAGGCCACGGACTCCTTGGTCCTCTGTAGGGCAGACATGCCCGAGGAAATGCCCTCCATGAATGACACCAGTTGTGTCAACAGACCTGTGTGTGCATGGAGGACCTTCAGCATCGACGTCTGCCCTACATGGATCTGTTGAAGTATGTCCACAGACTCCTCACTCAGGGCAGCAGGGGACACAGGGGCAGGGGGTGCGGTGCCTGGCACAAAGGAGAAATGCTCACGAACACGGGAGCCCACAGGGACCTCTTGGATGGGAGTCGATGGGAGGGGAGTGGTGGTGGTGGTGGTGGCGGTGGTGGAGGCGGGGACAGCCTCACTAGCTGGGGTTTGGTGGCTGCTGACACCCGCCTCCACAAGGGAGTCATCCTCAGTGCTGCTGTGGCCCACAGCTGGGGGGGATGGTGCTGACGACTCCTCTGTGTGGCTCAACTCACCCTCCGTGCCACTGGGTCCACCCGACTCCTCTCCTTCTGTCCCTGTGGCTCCTCCTGGTCCATGGAGCTGTCCCCTCCTGTGGCCGTGGATGTATCTAGATAGGAATAGGAAGTAAGAGAACAACATCAGTCACCTGCACCTACTGCACACACCACAGTGAGTACATCACATCACAGGGCAAGCCCTGGCATCATCAGCTGAACACTGCTCAAAGTGCCAACACTGTTTAGGATAAGACAATTGTCATTCTCAACATCAACCATGGCACACATATCCCTCCTTGACTTTCACACATATGTCCGTTGCATGTTGGATGCTAACACCCCAATGTGCCAACATGCACCACCCACACATCAGTTGTACATGCAAGTGAACATATAGGAGTATGTCACTATACACACAGCACATATCTTGCTACTGACTCAGTACAGGTGTCCGGATGAAGGGATGGGCAGAGACTCATTTCACATGCTTGTGATGCATGCCAGCAACACACACTATGATGTACTCCTGTCTTGATGGTCAATGCCACAATGTGGTGCATGGTGCACACTTGAACACAATGAAGGCTCACTCATAGCAAGTTAAATGCCATGTCACTGGGATGCCCTGAAAGTCAGTCAACACTGTCTCCTGTCACAGGGGCAGGGCATCCAGACAACAACAATATGCACTGACTCACAATCCTAGCTCAGGGGTAAAGCTAACTCTGCAGATGACCGGCGCACTTGCCCATCCCATGCAAACAACATATCCAGGACCCAGAAGAACCCACATCATGCAAATCAGACATATGAGTGTCAGCAAACACAAATCCCTGTACTTTAACACATCACAGTCTGCCATGCATGTCACCCAGCTGCATGAAGGACACAGTTGCATACACCATTGTGCGCTGTCAGATGATCACACACCTATATGTCGCACAGGTCTTGTCTCTCACAGTCACATCGCAGATGGCATGCTGACACTCTGAATCATGGACACCCCAGTTGTACGTAGCAACAAGCCACACCCTGATGACACAGAGGCAGACACCTGAGTGCACATGTCACTGAGCACAACCTGCAATTTCATACACAGGAGTGGGATTACAGAGTGTTTGTAAATTCCCTTGAGGGGGCATGACTGGCCAGGACTAAGTGAAACAGTGTTTGGCCCTGGACAGTAGTCAGGTGTCTAAGCAAGAGGAACATGCTTGCTATACTTAATCCTGAGGCCCCTAAATTGGAGTCCCCTGCTGCATGGGTTTGTTTGGAATACCCCAGCCACATGTTGCGCGTCAGCTTAGCAATTGGTACACATCTCAAAGGCACACACAGATAAAATGTCAGATCTCAGGCATTGTGTAAACAATTTTCCCACCCATGAAACACACAACAGATTCACGGGAACTGATGCTGACTGGTACCTGAAGCATAGCTGACTGCAGGGACACAGTGTCCTAGTGACACAAGCAACAGATTGGAGGGGCCACACCTGTGGAACAGATGAGGAGGGTGCATCACACAAATGAGGGACCTGAGTTTGGGACTACAAGAGCTACGTAATGTGGAAGTGTGAGCAGGACAAAAGACTGCTATTTGCATGTCAGACATAGTACACAGATCAGACATGGACTCACCTCCTTCCTGCTGCTGTCTGGCCTTCAGCTGCCTATCCAGGTCCGGGAAGACCACCGCCAGGATCCGGAGCATGTGGGGAGTCAGGGTCCAGTGTCCACCCCTCCTGCGTGGAGGTGACAGCTTCAGCTGGACTCTAGCTATTCTCCGGGTCCAGCCCCGAAGGTCCTGCCACCTCTTCTGGCAGTTGCGTATCCGGCGCTTGTAGACCCCCACGGAACGAACAGCCCGGGCGATGGTCAGCCAGATCTCCTGCTTCTGGTGGGCATCAACCTGTGAGGAGGACAAAGTGAAAAGTACATTAACACACATGCCCCAGATTGCTGCAGCACACATTTGGATAGACATGTCATCATCACAAACGGAAATAAATTACACAGGTAGTGCAACCATGGGGGTTGCAAAAGCACATGCATGTCTGACATGTTAACAATGCCTGGACAGTTTGAGCTTGCAATAATGCACTTTAACAGCAGGAAAACTATTCATTGCATGTACCTACACACTTTGGGGGGTGAAAGCAGTCATTGAGACTGCTTGCCACTGGTGTACACACTGCTAGTACTGCTAGTCAGACAACAAGCATAATTAGGAAGGCAGTGGACTGCACACTCACCTGCTCCCCTGGCTTCCCATAGAGCTTTCTGTACTCTGGAAGGAGCCCGTCCAGCAGGGCCTGGTTCTCCTCCTCAGTGAAGGCTGGGGCCCTCTCCAGAGTACGTGCCATAGCAGGAGCCAGAGGATACATAGACAGCAGTAGTGGTAGCAGGGATGTGGTCCAGTAGCATTTAGTGCAGGCAAGTGAGCTCGCTGGGGGCTAGCCAGCCTTATATCTGTGCTGCAGAGGCAGACTCTGTGCCATGTGTCCCAAGTGATAGGTCCAACACGGTTGCATTCTATGAATCTGGCCAAACCATTTAAAAGTACGACTCGTACACGCCTTCCGCATCGTTCAAATCTTCACCTTCATGGAACCCTTGAAATTGCAACATTGTTGTAGGCATCCAACTGAATTTCCAGTGCACAACTTGTACAACTTTTGAATCCGCATCCGTCTCCATGACAGTCCAGAGCCAATGGGTGCGCACGGCTCGTTCAACTGACTGTACAACGCGGATTTTGAATGTACACATGCACCCGTCTCCATACCATTCAATGGCCAATTCGTACGCCTGTCTCGGACCATGCCTGTCCGACGCGTATGCATGATAGTCACCCGCGTCGGACCTCATTGCATTCAATGCCAAAGCGTACGCACGGCTCGGACATGACCCGTGCAATGCGTACGCATTGTCACTGCGTCGGACCTCATTGCATTCAATGCCAAAGCGTAAGCACGGCTCGGACATGACCCGTGCAATGCGTACGCATTGTCACCCGCGTCAGACTTCATTGCATTCAATGACAAAGCGTACGCATGGCTCGAACATGACACGTGCAATGCGTACGCATTGTCACCCGCGTCGGACCTCATTGCATTCAATGCCAAAGTGTACGCACGGGTCGGACATGACCCGTGCAATGCGTACGCATTGTCACCCGCGTCAGACCTCATTGCATTCAATGCCAAAGCGTACGCACGGCTCAGACATGACCCATGCAATGTGTACGCATTGTCACCCGTGTCGAACCTCATTGCATTCAATGACAAAGCGTACGCACGGCTCGGACATGACCCATGCAATGCGTACGCATTGTCACCCGCGCCGGACCTCATTAGTGTGACTATTATACGGATGTAACACACATATACTGGCTATGGACACCTGCGCATACCTGCCACACTATAGCATTGGCCACACAGTGTCCCATGGCATGCAAGGCTGCATTCCCTGGGTGTTTGGGGGGCCACAGCTGTTTCTTTTGCTGGCACTTTGTGCAGCCACTCCCAGGCTGTGCATGGCATGTGTATATGGGGGCAGAATCCTTTGTGCGTTGTGCACATTACCACTGTGATGTGCAATTGTACAGTAATGGGCATGAGTCAAGGCCACAGTGTCAGGTTGGATATGTTTAGGACATGTCACATACACCCTGAGTCCTGGGGGTGATGGCATGCACATCACAGTGAGACCTGTAGCCACAATACTGATGTGCACCCACAGTCTGTGTGCATGTTGTGTCTCAGATGTGTCTGATCATATGTTACCAATGGGTGACAGTCTCCACATCCATGTGGTATATGCATCAACCTTGATGGGGTGTATGTCTAAGAGACATATATGTAGGGCCGGCAGGAACAACAGTGGCCACTACCTGTGGGACTTATGCTTGCCTTGTGGTGTGTACGTGCTACGCCATGTCCATTGCTGTGTTGATGTGGCAATACAGGGAGCCTGGGTTTCTGCATGGCTGAGATCTGTGATGCTTGGGAGACATGAGGCCTCAATTGTCACTGGGGTGTGTTTTTTGAACGTTGCAGCAGCACATAGGCTGGGTGACACAGCCAGATGATTGGCCCATTGCACTACATGGGACTCATGTGGACATGTGGAATTGAGATGTGAGGTGGTGGTCTTGTAGGTGACATATGGGTCCATGCCCAACAGCACACACCTCAGTACATTGTGTAATGTCATGAACTAGCATGTGATAGTGATCGTGGTCATGGCCACATGGGTGAATGTACTGACAATCTTCCTTTGTGCATCTCTGTACTGCAGGGCACCAGCTGTCCATTGTCCGTTTCCAGACCTTGCAACCATGCAGGAACGCGACTGCATCAGACGGTACCGCTTCACCAGGCCACTGATTGACGAGTTGGCGGAGCAGTTGGCGCCACATCTGCTACCTGGCCGGACATACCCTACAGCACTGACCCCAGAGGTGAAGGTGATGGCAGCCCTGCACTTCTTTGCTACGGGTACCTTCCAGTACACTGTGGCTACTGCTGGTGGTATGTCACAAACGATGTTTGGTCGGGTGCTACGCGATGTCTTGGAGGGGATGTTGCAATTCCTCGACCTGTACATCAAGTTCCCGAGCCCAGATGAACTCCCTGAAATTAAGGATGCCTTTTATACACTGGGGGGGGGGGGTGCTGAACGTCATCGGATCTATTGATGGGACATATGTTGCCCTGATACCACCACAGGCACATGAGCAGGCATACCGGAACAGGAAGCACTACCATTGGATCAATGCTCTGGCGGTCTGTCTTGCTGACATGTCGATCACACGTGTGTGCACGGTTCGCTGGTTCTGCGCACGATGCCTACATTATGAGGAGTAGTCGCATTGCTACGCTGATGTCACAGATGCCAGCTCAGCGTGCCTGGCTGGTCGGTGTGTACTGACTGTTTCTCATTGTGTGTGTTTGTCACTGTTGTATTCCACACTCCTACAAAACTCAGCTACTTGTTCCTTTTTCTGTGTGTAGGTGACTCCGGATACCCCAACATGCCGTGGTTGCTGACACCCTCAGGAACCCTGTGACACCAGCCGAGATGCGCTACAATGAGGCACATGGTCAGAGTAGGAGGGTGATTGAGCAGACATTCAGCCTCCTGAAAACCCGCTTTCGCTGCCTGGACAAGACCGGAGGGGCCATCCCATATGAGCCTGCAAAGGTGTGCAAAATAATCCTTGTCTGCTGCATGCTACACAACATGGCGGTGCGGAAGGAGTTGCCTCTCATCCAGGATGACGATGACGACGACCAACGTCCGGCAGCTGTGGAGGAACCCGGCCTGGGCCAAGATGCCAGTGATGATGAAGATGATGGTGACGTCCGCTCCCAGCTCATCAACAACTTCATTACCTGAATGTGAGTTTCCAGGGTTGTTATGTGAATGTATGGAGGTAGCCTGGAATGTGTTGAGCCAGCTCTGTTGCTTTCTGGGTGTGTCTGTGTGCCACTTGACTGGATGCGTGCTGTGATGTGTCCATTCAGGTGGTGTGTACTCCACAATAGGGTAGTACTGCTAACTAGTGTTTGTGTAGGTGTTTTGCAACATGTTTTGTGAATGTGTATTGCATTTCCCTCCTGTTCTTCTGTGCTTTTGACTGTATCTTGTCTGTCCTTCCCAGGGTACTTTGCCTGTTGTGTGGTCAACACTGACCCCCAACACCCAGTAGCCAACACCAGTGTAGAAGTTGACAATTCCCATCAACTGATGTACCACACATCCCTGGTCTTCCATTCTCCAACACATTGTGAGCGTGTGTCCACTGTTATGTAGAATTACCGTGCAACTATTGTGGAATGAACGTGTTGCTGATGTGTAATGAACCTGTGCTACGCTTTGTTATGTGCGTTGTCTGTCTTCCCACATCTGAGTGACATCTGCTTACCTCACCTGTGGACTTGTTACCACTGACTGGTCTTGGTATTGTGTCTGTGCATGCTAATGTGTTTCAGGTCAACATCATTGTGTGTGATGAGTAACATGGCCATGGTGAGTATCTTTTGTGTTGCCATAGTGGTGTGTGTCCCTCACATGTGTCACATCCCCTTGACTCACCTTACGTTGGTCACATTGTTGCAGTATTTGGCATGCACTGTGTTGTGTAGCAGATCGACATCTCCCTGAACATGACAAGTTGGAATCACAACAGAGGCAAGTATGGTGTACTGGTGAGTTTATTTACAAACATGTGTGAGGGAAGTGCACAGGATGGTGGGTGCTGTACAGTGGTTTGGGAATCCAAAGGTCACATTGGAGTTGGAAGTGCTGGTAGATGAAATGTCCAGAGTAAAGTCCACAGTCATCTGATACATTGGCCCAACATGAACCCTCCATGTCATGTGGGCGAGTTGTGTGCGATTGGACAAGGTGAATGGGTTGCGCACAAAGGACATTGTCCAGAACAGGTTTGGAGGCCCTGGGGGATGTGCTGGGACATCTGCCTCTCACATGCCCTTCTTCGGCGACCCCTCTTCTTCCGGGGGGGGGATCCTCGTGTGCAGGCCTCTGCGGTGCAGGGGACTCTCCGCCAGAGTCCTCCTCCCTCCCTGTGGCGCTGGCAGATGGTGTTGCGACAGATGTTGTGGGCACACAGGGGGGTGTGGACAGGTTGGTGTTGATCTGGCGGAGGCATTGTAGTATGTCCTGATGCACCGCAGTGATGTCATCCCACTTGGCCTCTATGCGGACATGGTGGGCGACCTTCTCGTGTTGCATGTCCTTGAGGATCCCCACTACCTGGCCAAATCCTCCTGTGCTATCCTGGTACGTATCTAACATGCGTGCCAGTTGGGGGTCATCATGCAGTCCAGACCCCTCTGCAAGGCGTGCCCTGTGCCTCCCACCCCTCCCAGCACCCCTCTCCACACGGGCAGGACCAGCGGCGGAACGCACAGGTGACACTGGGACCCCTTGGGTGGTGTTGCTGGTGGTGTTGGCTGTAGCTTCTGGGGGGTCCTGTGTCCCTGTGCTGTGGGTGTTGATTGTCCTTGGTCTGTCCGTGTTGGCGGGGGTGCCCTGTTCGTGTCCAGATGCTGGAGGCGTGGGTACAGGGGGGGCAGATGTTGATGCTGCTAGTGCTGCATGATGGCTCACACCGGAGGGGCCAGGTTAGCCGTTGTCATCAGAAGAGGACAGTGAGAGAGTCAGACCAGAGAGCTCAGTGTTCACCAGAGTCTGGGACTGGGTATCCTCGTCATTTGGTGCTGGGTGCCCAGCACCACCTGTGTTTGGAAGAGACACACAATGTGATTTATGTTTCTACATGCATCGTTGGTTCACAAACATGACATTGTCTACTTTTCAAACAGATGTCTGCCTGTACACTGCTTTTTCCCAGCTTGTCACAGACAGAGTTTGATATTGTTGTTGGCCATTTCCCAGCATGGCCTTGTGCTCCCCACAAGAGAGCCCAGTGTCAGACATCTTGTCAGTCCCTTCCCACTCCCTGTGAGGCGAGTATGGTTCAGGTTGATCTTGCTGGGCCATGTGGGTGGGTGTAGGGTGTCTGTGACTGCAACTCCCATCATACTCTTGGCTACACCCCCCTTCTCAGCATGCCCATACTTCCTCCCTCTTGACTCTGCTTCCCTGTGAGGGGGTGTGATAGCAATGGCAAGATGGCTGACTGTGTAGTCCTGATGTATGATGTTGGCCATTTCCCAGCATGGCCTTATGCTCCCCACGACAGAGCCCAGTGTCAGACATCTTGTCAGTCCCTTCCCACTCCCTGTGAGGCGAGTATGGTTCAGTTTGATCTTGCTGGGCCATGTGGGTAGGTGTAGGTTGTCTGTGACCGCGACTCCCATCATACTCTTGGCTACACCCCCCTTCCCAGCATGCCCATACTTCCTCCCTCTTGACTCTGCTTCCCTGTGAGGGGGTGTGACAGCAATGGCAAGATGGCTGACTGTGAAATCCTGTTGTTTGTTTGGCTACAAGTCCCAGTATGGCCTTGTGCTCCCCATAACAGAACCCAGTGTCAGACATTTTGTCAGTACCTTCCCACTCCCTGTGAGGCGAGTATGGTTCAGTTTGATCTTGCTGGGCCATGTGGGTGGGTGTAGATTGTCTGTGACTGCGACTCCCATCATAATTGGCTACACCCCCTTCCCAGCATGCCCATACGTCCTCCCTCTTGACTCTGCTTCCCTGTGAGGGGGTGTGACAGCAATGGCAAGATGGCTGACTGTGAAATCCTGGTGTTTGTTTGTTTACAAGTCCAAAGTGAGCCCCTGTGCTTCACACAGCAGCACCCAGTATGGGGTATCTTTTGCTGATATTTCAATGAGGTGTGTGTCAATGCATTGTACCCAGTGAGTTGTGTGGAGTTTGTGTTGAGGGGGGGGGGGGGTGTCTCCCCATGCTGAGTAGTATGGTCAGGGCTTTCAGTCCTCCTTCCCATCATGAAACGTGCTTCCATTGTAGGGCGTGCAAGTTGTCTTTCAGGATGTCAGCCAGTGGTGTCCTGCTTCTGATTTGCACACAAGCCCTAGCAGGGCCTTGTGCTCCCCACAGCAGGACCCAGTGTCAGCCATCTTGTCAGTCATTTTCCACTCCCTGTGATGTGGGCATGTTTCAGAGGGGTCTTGATGGGCCAATCAGGAGGGTGTGCATTATCTGTGACTACAGGCCCCATCATGATTTTGGCTACACTCACTTCACCTGCATCCCCACTATTCCTTCCTGACAGTCAGCTGCAGTGGTGGCAAACTGTCTGGCAGGGTCTATTTGGCTTAGTGCCACTGGCTTACTCTATTTGTTTGTAGGTTGGTGCATGTCATGACACAGTCCCCAGTCACTATGAGATGGCAGGTATTGTGTGTGTCTAACTGGCATACACATCTTGGGCTGATTATCTATTGGTTAGTTTAGCTTTGCTTGGGGTGCATGGTTTCACTGTCCCCTTGCCACACAATCGTGGTTATGATGTTTGTGTACTCACCAGGGATGTGTGTTAGGCCATGGACGCTCTCTGGTGGTAGGATGTCCCGCACCTTCTCCTCCCAGGTCCTGAAGCAGACTGGTTTGGCAGGAGGGCCACCGCCGGTGAACTGACTCAGGGCGTGATCTTTTTCGATGAGTTTCTTGACCCTCCTGCGCACGTCATACCTCCTGTTCTGGATGTCGTCCTTTGTGCACCTTGCTGGTGCTTGTGCGTTCACCTTGGCCACAATCCTCGCCCACATCTTGGTTTTCTGTGAGATGGGCGTCATTTGAACCAATGTACCAAACAAATATGGCTCTACTCTGATGATCGCGTCTACCAGCACTATCTGTGAACTTTGGATTCTTCTTTGGAGGCAGGGTGATGGGTGGTGGTGGTGAGTGATGTGTGTGTGAGGGTGCAAGTGATGGTGGGTTGGTGTTGGTTTTGCTGTGTGTATGTGTGTGTGTGTGCTTTTGTATGAGGGGCTGATGGTGTGTTAGTTGTGTGATGGGTGAGTTGTGAGTGTCTGTGTGGTTGCTGTGTACTGGTGTTTGCTGCTGGCTGTGTCTCTTGTTTGCAAGGAATGATGGTAGTGATTGTAGTCCTTTATATAGTTAGAGTTGTGGGTATGTCTTTGTCCCATGTTTTTTTTGTTTGGTATTCATTGGCTTTGTCATTGCTTGTTTAGTCCTTTTTTTGTCTTTTTTCCTTTGTGTTTTGTAGGCATGAAGGAGATGTTCATGTGATGGAAACGGATGCTGCTGTTGTCTCGTGCGGGCTTCTCCGCCTCGTTCACGCTGCCTGTCTTCTGTGTTTGGTACGCGTCATTCGCGGCATTCTCTATTGCTTGTGTGCCGGGTTGTCTGTGCGTGTCGGTCGTGCGGCTTGGTCTCCGTGCGAGTCGGTCTGGTTTTACACGCATTGCATCGTACTGCGCTAATCGTATATCGTGGGTACGGGTCTGTCAGGTTCATTCCGGGTTCGTGTCGGTCGGTGAAAATTGCGTCGGTTTTCCGGCTGGATAACTATTTTCCCTACGGCTCGGTTGTAGGGCTTGTATTCCGTACGTGTCGGTTGTAATTCACACGTGTTGCATCGTACTGCACGGGTCGTACAGCGCTGGTCCGTGTCGGTCGGTATTCGGTCCGGGTCTGTGTCGGTCGGTTCGTTTTGCGGCCGGAATCGAAATCGGCCCCTTAATGTGGGCTGAAATATACTGGTTTGATAGAGAGGGATTTAAAACCTGTTTTCCCTCCGTTTGTTTTTAATCTTACCAAGAGGAGGCTGCAATAACATCTTAAGGCCTGCCCATTGATGATTTTATTCCTTTTTCATATTTCTTCACACTTTTACTATTTCAGGGTCAGTCTAGTGGTAGTGACTATACTGTCTTACATGTTATGTTATAAAGTATTTAAAAAGTGCACATACCCCAACAAGTTTCTTGGTGCTAAGTACAGGATCATAACATACTGCTCGTTATTTCACTCATATGCTTGCATGAAGAGCCATGTTTTCAGGACTTGTCTAAATCTGGAGTAGCAGGAGTTCATTCTAATATCAAGTGGAAGGGAGTTCGAGAAGCGGGCGCCAGTATGGAAAATCTGGAGCCACCAATTCTCCTCTTCTTAAAGGAGGGAATAATGAGAAGATTGTGGTAAGTAGACCTCAGTTTACGAGTAGGTGTAGAGGAAAATACTGTCAAGGAAAATACGGGAAGAGACAACCCGTTAAAAACACTCCCTCATTTTGGGGGTTTTATTCTACACGGATGAGGAGCGGGCCCTATGATGTAGCACCTCACCCCACAGGAGGTGAAGGAGCAGTGTCCTAAGATGTGGGACACTTTATCTAAGTAACCTGACCAAAGTTTTAGACTACATTTTCCAAGTTGAGGTTTTCTGTCTTTTTCCAGTTCTGGCCTTCTGGAGATAATCATTAAGGGGGGAGAGGGGGCACTATAATTTTTACTGCTGTTTTGGCGTATACTTAAAATTAATTAGTACTCATTTGGCAAATTCTCTGGTGGTCCTTCTAGCTATTCCAGGAACTCTGTGCGGGAGTCGCGAACGTCTTATAGGGAATGCTGGTGTAAATAGACACCGTCTTCCTAGTTACCAATATTCACCATGAGTTGTGCACAGCTTGTTTGGTAGGTTTGTTCAGCTTGTTTGGAAGGTTTGTTGTATCCTGTGTGCGGCTGGATGTTTTTACTGTTTAAACAAATATTTTCTTTAGTCTCCACAGGCAAAGATGCACCTACCTGACCCCACTATGAGCCCTCTTTCTGTGGATATTTCTCTTCCCTGCATCACCATCAGAGTATGAGAATGCTCATGGGCAACCTCTGCCTTAGAGCACCCAGAGTCCCACAGATTCCAAGACTGCTCCACTACCAGGGAATGAGACAGTGGTTAGTTATTGCAACGACCCCTCAACAGTGATGACACAAGTCCAGGGGTCACAGTTCCTGGATCCATTGATTTTACTGCACTGATTACACAAGAGATATTGGTGCCAAAGTTGCTGCATTGCACAAGGGAGAGTACATAGTGCAAGGCCATATTTATTTAAAAATAATGACCTGCTGCTGCTATAATCCCCAGCGCTGGTACTCTAAGCAGGCTGCCTCACACGACGCACAGCCTCACGCCACTGTGCAGAGGTGATTGTGCACTCTCTAGCATACGATTCGAAGCATTCCCTTCAGTACAACTTCCAATGCCTAGTCAAGCGCCGAAGCATCATGCACCTTGGATGTGTGCTGTGCACTTCCAGGGCCGGCTTTAGGGCGGTGCGACCGGTGCCACCGCACCAGGTGCTGGCTTCCTGGGGGCGCCGTGTTTGAAAGTGTATTATTCCTTTGAAGCACCTGCTGCAGCGTTTCTTTCCGCCGGCAATTACCAGGCCTCACATAAATGTCAAGATAACTCGTGTGATTAATTATCTTCCTGGAGAGATATCAGTGTTTTGTATAGTTGAGGTTTTGACTTTTGTGAAGTTAGTGCAGAGGGTTAATATGCCTGCTGCAAAGAACGTGCACCAAGTAGATTACAGAGTGCGTATGATGTAAACAGATCAGCAGGTTACTGCTTTCAAAAGAGGCATCCTTTTGTTACTTGCAATTTATAACTTAAAGTCCTAATATAGAATAGTGAGCTATTAACTTTCATCCTAGAACTGCATACACACTGCAGAGTATACATTATTAGAACATTGATTAATGTTGCAAAAAGGGTTAATTTGGCTAGAAATCGATTCTCATTATTAAAGGAAACTCCCAAACTATGCTGTTTCTTTTTCGACTCTGAGTTTGTGCTTCTCCACACCAAGCACTCATAAAATATAATGCCTACCAGTATGGATGACATGTGACTCCTACACTTTTAGTCCTTTGGCTTATGTAACAGATGATTGATTGTCTCTGTGTAATGTGCGTGTGATGCAAAGAGCTCAGACACCCTACACTGGTATGAGTGGCGCTATATAACTAATTCAATGCATCTGAGAGAGTGTGGTTATGGTGACTTGGTCACTGTTAAAGGGTGCTAGTGAGAGAATCCGTGGTGGAGGTGGTCATTGGGGGGGGTGCGCCAACAAACAATGTTGCACAGGGCGCCACCAGCACTAAAGCCGGCCCTGTGCACTTCAGTGGGTTGTTTGCAGAAATGAAAGCATTTCCCCTTTTTAAAGCCTGCTTCAAGGAGGTGTGGTGTTGGGATGAAAAGCCTGGCCTGCATATTTTAGCAGATTGAGCTTTGCGTCAAAAACTATGGGCATTGAAGCTGAACTGCCCAAGTTACACCCGAGTAATGCCCCTTGACACAAAGTGATGCACAGAGAAAAGGGCACATATCCAGCAAAGAAATAAATACACTTATGAGGCTTTGAGTGGCTTTGTGGCACTTTGCACCAATGCAAACCTTTATTAAATCTGGGTCCTTGTGTCGCAAACGAAAGAAAAGATTTTATGACGCGAAACACCGCACTTGTCTTTAGAAGACATTGCTTCTAAGTGCTCCTGTCAACGACATATTTCTATAATATAAGCAGTAGGAAAAGCATCTGCTCAGCATTATCTCGAGCATATTACTGGTGCACTGTGGGTAATCTGCAGGAGTTCTGCGGCAATGGAGGGCCTGAGGTTGGGACCCTATGAATCCACCTTTTCCAGGCTGGAAGGGTTATTGGTAAGAAATCTCAAGTGGTTGGGCCCCTGCCGCCAAGGTTTCTATGAAACGTGCATATCTTGGGTTTGAATAATGATAGTGTCAATTCAGATTGTACACTTTTGGGACTGATAAATAGTTGTGGTGATGACCGTGTAATAATAACACCTATTTTTAAAGTTCTGTAGTTGAAATTAAATTAAGTGTACCCTAGCAGGGGTCGTCAAGGGGTGAAGAGGATAAATCTATTGTGCAGGGGGTGATGACCCTAAGAGCGTGCTTTTTGGCTTTCTGACCGTGGGCAGTTTACCTGGCAGGTGCCAAGCACCCAACGGCGCAAGTGATGGACACCCACTCTGTTGCAGACACTGCATTCATTCATTCATTCTGAGGAGGAAAACTCCTGGTGCCCTCTCGGTAGCTCTGGCCTGCAGTGGTTGACCCGGAAGAATATATGAGTGCGACCTGTGCTAGCTCAGCAGATGAAAAACACTGTAGAGGAAGATGGCAGAGCCCCATGCATTGGGTCTGGATCAAAGAGCTCGGATTTCATGAAGGTTTTTTCCATTTTAACATATCTCTTTTCAGCAGGTGAGCCATAAAGCGTACCCACAGGAGTCCACACCAGGTCCAAGTTTTCATGCTAACCCTTCACTGCGTAAATCAGCTCTATTTATATTATTGGCATGTAAATGTATGTGATTTAGATAAACGATAAAAAATGTCTGAGATCAAGATCTCCTGGACCAACAATAGACAGCTTTGACGAAAGCAAGTATGTGTATCTTGGCAATGAAAGTGCGAACTGAATGCTTTCTACTGTAAGAGATGTTTAGAGAGAAAGATTGCATACACCAGGTGGGGAATTGTGTCTTGAGGATATACATTGCACATATTAATTAAAAACGCACAGTGAGGTTAAGTGATTTGCCCAAAAAGACATGGTTTTCAGGTAAAATGTGGTCCCCATGTCCCAATGCCACTAGCTTCTATTCTAGACCACAAACTCCTATAGACATAATATGCTGGGGAAAGAGGTTTTGTATGACAGAATCAAAGATGAGTACATTTCGCTATGCCCCTATAAACATAGGGGCTTATTTACAAGCCCCTTGCATCGGCTCTGCCTCACTTTTTTTTGACACAGCGCCGGCACAATCAGTGTGCCACACTGCTCCATATCTGCAAACAGACACATTGGGTCCAATGCATCAGTTTGTAGAGCCCTGTGTCACATTATACCTGCACCGGGTGTAATGTACGCAGGGTAGGCATTCCCACGCAAAAAAGCCATGTAGAAGTGGCGCAGAGAAATTTACATTTCACTGCCTCACTCTGTGACTTGACTGCGTCAAAATCCTTACGTCTGCTCAGGCCAGGTTAAGGAATGACGCAGGGATTTTACAATGGGATTCACCTATGTGTTCTGATGCATTGCTGGAGTTGCACCAGTTTTACGGCTAACTCCAGCAATATGTCATTTTTGCGCCAACAGATGTGTCAGGATTTCTGATGCATCTGTTAATCCTTGTGCCATGGAGGCCCATATTGTAAATACAGCACATCCATGGTGTCGCAAGGATATTTGGCGCAGGGAAACTGACGCATCAATACCGATGCGTCAGTTTCTTCTAAATGAGGTCCATAGTGTCACATTTACTAAACACATATGCAGCACATCAACCAGAGTTGCTGCGCTGCATTGTGGGAAAGTGGGAAAACAGGACAGGTCCACATGTACTAAGATGTGGTGTTGTTCCTTTCTCATTCTGCGCTGGAGCACTTTAGGCTGCCTTGTGCCACACACACTCCCATGCACCATTCTTTTCCCTTTGAAAGCAAGATACTATGATAAGACATAGTATAAAACTTTTCCAAACTTGAATGTAAATAGTTTATCAAAATGTGGCAATGGTTTGCGTCATTTTTTGTGACTTTGCACCGGCGCAAACCTCTGTTGAATTTGCCCGACAGTTCAAAAATTAATCTCCTCATCTCAATTCATCACTGCAGTGTCACCACCTCTTGTCATTTGGAGATTGTGACTCTGGGAATATTACAAGTGCTGTGCACACCCTACAGATAAAGAACAGGAAAAGCTTTTAACCATCCTACCACCTCTGTATCAC
Source organism: Triturus cristatus (assembly GCF_964204655.1). Lineage (NCBI taxonomy): Eukaryota > Metazoa > Chordata > Amphibia > Caudata > Salamandridae > Triturus > Triturus cristatus. Next base: position 997,416,820 of record NC_140583.1, on the reverse strand, counting down.
CCAAAAAGCTTCCAGCTGGCAGTGTGAGGTAAACAGGGAGCAGGCGGTCTTTGAAATATCTACGTAGAAGGATTGCGATAGTTGGAGTAGTCCTACCCACCTTCAGATACAAACAGGCTCCCTTCACTCTCCAGAGACTTCACATTATACTCCAGACAGATTTTAAATAGCGATTCATTACCTCTGATCCCAGAGGAGAGAGGTGTGGCACGTGTTTGTCTGCATCTGTGTACTCCAGGGACTGGTGCAGCAGCCCTGGTTCTTGGGGACTTTGGCCTAAGTGCCTCTTCCCTAGTGTGTCTGTGATTGCTAATCGGTGATCCTTTGAGCTCTCTCCTGAAAATGAAACAGAGATGTTTAGCAAGATATCCCCAGCCGGTAGAACTGTCGCTTCACTCTGGTTGTCATGCACAGCACACAAAAGGTGACAGGAGGATGCTTCCAATAAGTTTAAGCGCTGGCAATCACTTGGAGTAGCATTCCAACCCATTGTTCTTTTGCCCACCATGCCACCTCAGCCTGGACCTATCCATATACAAGTCAGTCTTGACACTGCTCAATTGGGAACAGTGCAGCCCGAACTGCCAGGCCAGGTCCTCAATGACCCGGACACAAGCAACCCAAGACTAGTTTTGCCCTAATTAGGGCCCGTCAGTCAGGTGTAGCTTGGTTCCAGTGGCAAAGTGAGCACAGGAAGAACATACATTCATAGCTCCATGGTAGTGTAATCCAAAGAGGTCTAATTTCTCTCTCTGAGATCCTGGACCATGACAGATTTTCATAACCTGTAGATGACACATTTATATATAATCAATCTAAATAGAACTCTTTTGCATAGATTGTGGTTATTCTGAAAGTTTGATATTGAACTAACCCTCCTCACCTACCTGTGGACACTGCGAGGCCCATGCGGTCCTACACGTACCAGATACATTAAAGCACATACTTTGGACTGTGTATTGAAAGATCTTCAAAATGTAAATTTCGATAATTTTCGGAATACCCACCATAAACATTATTACTTCACTGTGCAATCCAAATGGAAGAAGGACACATAGCATAATTGAGAATTGTCAGAATGGATTCACCCTACACTCCCAGCAAAATGGCTCTGTGAGTTAACTGCTTGCTGCTGACATCTATGTGTGATCTGCTGGTCATGAGTTCTAAACTTGGAAAGGATAACTTAATCTTTCATCCTTCAGAGCTTGTAATTACAGGATCGCTCCGTGAGTTAAACCTTTGACGCCAAGTCATGCAGCGATGTGTTCATCACAAGCTCAAATCTCAGCAAGGCTGACTCATCCTTTAATCCCTCTGTGGTTGTTAAATTGAGTACCGTTAAATTGGGTAACAACACTAGTTATTTGTAATAATTTGCCACAAAAAAAACTGCTAAGAGCTATATATGCAGGTTATCAATTCCGTTGTGTGACTTCGCTCCCTTTCCTTCCTGGTAGGTTCCAAGAAATGGCAGAAGGGTGATGGAGGTTTCAGGTGTAGGCTTTGATCTAGCCTTGAACTGAACTCATTGAATCAAATATTGCTTTATAAGGATAAGTGGGTGGGTCTTCGGGGGGATGATATTGATGATCAGGTGAAGAACTGTATAAAAAAAGTCATCATTTTGGAGACCAATGTCATAGGAGCTTCTATGGCTATTATTTTTCTCAGTTATATTTTCTTCTGGCTACAAATCCTTGAGGAGAGGTTCTTGGCTGTGGCACCCCACCAAAACTCTTAGGGGCAGATTTACAAGAAAGTGCCGCAGTGCGGCAACGTAAGCCCTTTGGCTGTGCCATGCTGCGGCACTTTCAAAGCACAGTAATGCAACATATTTACAATAATATGTTGCATTCCTGTGCACTCCCCTGCGCTGGCGCACAAACAGCTGCGGTGCACCGGTGCAAGCAACCTTGCACCATGGTGCAAGGATGCCTGCGTCATGGGGAGATTGTTTTTGTGCAGAAAGGGTCACGAAAAGTGATGCACTGGTGGCGCAAGGGGCTTGTAAATCTGCCCCTTACTTTTTAGCTAAGTTACAAACCCACAGGCTACCAACCAAGCACAATGGAAGGATATAGTAACCTATACTCCCCTCCAAAAACACTTGAGACTTTGTCAGCGGTATGAGGCAGAAAACAGCAAGCCTGCCCCCATACTGATTCCTGCTAATGCAGCTTTCAACGCGGTGTCTCACAACAAGTTGATCCCTAGCCTTCAAAAACTTCGTATCCCCAATTAATCTGTATCTTTTAACTCCTCTTTTCTGTTTGCTAGAACACAAGCTGTCCATCATGTACCTTCTGCTCTTCCTCCAGCTCTCTTGTCTCTGCCATTCTTTGTGAACTCTTATCTCAACCCTACTCTTTAGAGCTGGTTTGACAGCACAGCCGTCACCAAGCTTACCTGATCAACAGAAAAAAAGCTTTAGGTAGCACCCCTGGAGAAGGGCTTTGGCTATTACACATTAATTCCCTTTATTACCGCATTTGATTGGGCTGAAGTTGTGTTGTTGCTCTGAAAAAGAGTGTTTCTAATAAAGACACTTTTATCTTTTTGGAAAGCATATGCTGAATTCAGTAAGCCTCAATTGGATATGGCGACAGGCCAATGTTGCCATTTGTCAGATGCCATAGATCTGGTCTTTTAATATGAAAAGTTACGACAAAGCCAGTAAGCTTCATTTATTTATTGTGAGAAATGTAAGTTAAAGTCAATGGGCCCGATTCACAGAACTAACTTAAAACAAATTCCTAAACTTACTACTTTTGGTATTCACAGAAGTTAGGATTTTGTCTTAAGTTTGTCGTAAGACAAACTTAAGACAGACTTAAGACAGACTTAAGACAAACTTAAGACAAACTTAAGACAGACTTAAGACAGACTTAAGACAGACTTAAGACAGACTTAAGTTAGGATTTTGTCTTAAGTTTGTCTTAAGTCTGTCTTAAGTCTGTCTTAAGTTTGTCTTAAAACAAATTTAAGACAAAATCCTAACTTCTGTGAATACCAAAAGTCGTTTGTAACACAGAATGTCGCAGATTACCATAGCAAGCAGTGGTTTTGCTGTTGCTCACCCGCTCTGTTGTACCCTTTGGGAAAGAAGATTTACACTGTGAGAATCCCTGTTATTTCCACTTAGGATGGGGTGTGCATTGTTTGGCCTACTGTAATTTCACACATATTTGTAAGTTTTTTAACTGTATGCCAATGTTTGCCTTGTTGAAAAACATAAAGCCAGCCTGAGCTAGTGATGGTGACAAGCCAAGGACAAACTATGTAGGCTTGATTTTTTATTGAGAAAAGTGAATTTAATTGCCATAGAGGCAGTTCGGCCGGACAGGTGAGGAAAGGGCGGAGACGCCGGAGAGCCCATTGTAGCTGTCGAAATATTCAGTGATTACTTCTAGTCGCTCATCTCTAAAAGTCGACCTTGTAAGGCAACGATGGACATCTCCACCCAACAAAATAGGGGGATGTAATATTCATTTGTTTATCTTTCATAACTGACGTCCTCACCAGTATTTCTTCCCTTGTAATTACACCTTGCACCTCTGTTTATTTTGACGTGTACTGTGTTCCATTGTTTTTATTTAACTAATGTTCTCTTACTGTCAGTTCTTCTTGTGTTGTGCTCTTTGTCAGAAGCATAAGGAATTCATCTTTGCGTACCCTCTTTTTGATTTCTTTAAAGGTGAGTTACCTGGGACCTGCACTTCCAATAAGACAGGGGAAAGATCTGACCAGGTACAAGGAGCACACTTGACCTTGGATAGCCAGTGCATGATTTTTAGGGTTAGGAACCAATAATAAATTTTTGAATAGCAATTGTGTACTGAGGAGTGAAATGAAGAGGAAGTCTATGACCAACCGCGGGCGGCACAGGTAAGCACGGTGGGGTGGGGCGGGACACGGCAGGGAGGGAAGTCGACAGACAATGGAAAAGGTATTCTTTATTTATTTAATTATACCTATTCCATCGTCTGTCGACTTCCCCACACTCCCACCCTGCCCGCCTCACAGCGCTTACCTGGGCCGGCTGCCGCTGTCTATGACAATCCTCCAATTACTGCTTGAGGGGGTGGGCAGTTCTAGAGTGATTGGGATTTCTATGGCTTGTCTTATCCAACGTTACAGCTATTGTAACATTAACATCTCCAACACATAGAACTTTGGAAGAGCCATATTGATGTAGAAGTTGATATAGATCATCAAAGAACTTGGGTGTCTCCACATTTGGTGCATATACATTAACAATAGAACAGAGTTGGTCCTATAGTAGGCTGATGAACACAAGTACTCTCCCATCAGGGTCAATGTATGTATCTAGCAAAGTAAAGCTGCTGTTTTCTTGATATGGATTGCAGTGTAACTAAAGGAGGTAAAATACCTGCAAGGCCTTTAATTTGAAGCAAAGGTCTAGGACATTTTGGGGTCAAGATGTTTTACTTGCAAGACTGCAATCTCGATTTTCAGTCTTTCTAGATATGCTAGTGCCAAACATTCGTTTTTGGAATATTCAGGCCCCATACGTTCCTGGATATAGAATTTTAGTCTGTGGAATATCATTAAATGACCAAATCAAGAATAAATATATAGCAACAATAATAGGGTAATCTGCAACAATTTTAATCAACAGAGCAAAATTCAGTAGCTGCAGTATACCGACCAGGACCGCCACCTACTCACACTATATGAATGTACCATGTACCACAGCAGTATAGTCAGACATGACAAACTGTACTTCTCACTGTATGGAAAGAGCTGTTGTTATACAAGTACACCACTGTACTTTGAAATATGTCTCTGGTTGTAAGCAGGTAGGTTAATATAAGGGGAACATTATACATGACATCACAAGATACATGTGTGTATCAGACCATATAACAATTGCTGCTTCTGTGTACTTATAAGTGCATATATTGATGGGTATACCTGCTACTAATAACTACAATAAGTGGCATGCATATATTTTTGTATATATACGTTAATTACAGATATTGTAAACCATAAAAAATATACCACAGATAAATGTGTACAGCAGAACATGTAAATATTGCCCCTACAATGTAGATATAGATATTTATATTGGGGAGTTTAATCAACAAAACTTTACCAAACTTCTATATATCTATACATATTGTTCAGCAAAGAGAAGCGCTGCACACCCGAAGATTCCAATTAGCAGGTTTTTATTCACAGAGCAGCATGTCAATCCACGATGCATTTCGACCTTAAGTCTTTCTCAAGTGGTAATGCTGATTCGCAGTTCTATTCGTCATGCCTTGATATACTGTCCACGGCATTCTGGGATTTGTAGTGCTTAATTTAATTTAACTTAGTGTTTAATAGTATGCTTCAACCCACACGACATAGTTTAAATGCACATTTGAGTAATGTAGCACTCTGCTTATCTCCGGACTCTTTTAAAGTTCATCTAGGGTTGCATCGGTGAAATTAATGTACCGGGGCTCATGCTCACCGTATCCTGGATGAGCCTGTCCCCGTGCAGCAAGTCTCGCTCGGCGCTTATTGAAGTTTAGCTTGTGCATCAGTCTTCAAGTGTCTTGTACACTGCGCAGGGGATTGGTATCCCCTCGTCAACTTTGCCTTTGATGATTGAAGTTGTTCCATTTCACTGGGCGCCGCCGCTGTATAATTGTGTCCAAGCAAAGAGGTCTAAGCGGCGCGCACTGACTGCCGGTGCCAGCGTGGGGGTAAAAGACCTCCAACCCCCAACAAATATTGTTCAGCAAAGAGAAGCGCTGCACATCCGGAGATTCCAATTAGCAGGTTTTTATTCACAGAGCAGCATGTCAATCCACGATGCATTTCGACCTTAAGTCTTTCTCAAGTGGTAATGCTGATTCGCAATTACAGATATTGTAAACCATAAAAAATATACCACAGATAAATGTGTACAGCAGAACATGTAAATATTGCCCCTACAATGTAGATATAGATATTTATATTGGGGAGTTTAATCAACAAAACTTTACCAAACTTCTATATATCTATACATATATACATAAAAGACAATCTCCAGTTTTCCTTTTGAACCGGACACTGACACTGCAGACTCAGATACATTTTTAGCACTTATTTATTTACTGCTTGCTGTAACGCGTTTCGGCAGTATCTCCTGCCTTGCTCACACACTGAGCTCCATTACTCCCCTCGCTTTGTTGGGAGTAGTCGGTCACATGATGTAACTGACATAAACAACATACTACAAAACTGCAATGATTACAATTTCGTACAAATAACACCAAAGTGCCTTTTATAAAAGAAATACTCCTCACGTTACATGTATCTTTTGCAATTTTTTCAAAATTCTTATGCCAATCATTTTAAAAGAAATATTTTTTTCTTTTTGCGATGGTAAACATTTTGCTTATTTTTTTTGTATATATGGTTTTTCTCAACGTGCCAAATGTAAGTCCATATTAAACAGTTCTACACCAATTTATCTCGGAAATCAACTCATGTAATTAAATTCGCATTGACATTTGTCTTGTTAATTCACAAGTGTGAGTATTGACAAAACAATAATTTCTTGAGCATACCCATGCTCCATCTATACAATGAATACTCCAAGGGAGAAATCATGTCGCAATCACTTACAGCCCTCTTTTCATGATCGTCAGATGTCGTATTGACTTTAAGCATTTTAATTCATTAAAACACTAAGCTCTAATTAATACTTATTAATGTGCAAGTGTATTATTGCAGATTAAAGTGCCAGTGCTTTTGTGCAATATATCATAAAAATCTCCACCCTGCATCTTGGCTCAAATTAATGATGATAAAGTGCATGTGCATACTAGCTATTCAAAGTGCAAGTGCTCTCGTGCAATGTATCATGGCTCCTTCACTGAGGGAGAATTGATTATTCTTTATTTCTATATCTTGACATAATATGTTGTTCTTATAGATAGTTCTTCAACTAACTACATGGCTGTTTCAAAGAAAGTGCCAGTGCTGTTATCAATGAAAGTGCAAGTGCTATTTAAAAAACTATTTTTATAAATATCTAAATACTTCTATTTAAACTTCTGGATATTAACTGCAAGTGCAAATTCCATGACTGCCCCTCCATATCAAATGGCTGTTTTCATATCAATTCCCTAGCATGACAAAACCAGAGTTTAATGTATGGCAAATACAAATGAGCATTGTTCATCCCACTCCCTATGGTTTTTCTTTCCATGTATGTTTGCGAGAATAGAAAATACTAAATAAAAATATAGTATGAAACTATAAGTATCTAATTGCATTTTCTCATAAAGTGTAACCACTTCATCTATCTTGGTAAGGTTTGACGGCCAAGGGGATACACGTCTGCTAGATGTGGACATACATATCTTCTTCTGAATTTAGGCCCTGGGGGATCTTGGTATTTAACATGAATATATAACTTGACTCTAATTGCCTGTGCTTTAATTCTCGGTTTCCCACTCGCCTGTTTTTCAGGACTGAGTCAATCACAAAATTAAAAAAAGCTCATTGATGTTTCCCCCATGGACCTCATTCAAATGTCTAGCAATGGGATAAGTCCTGTATTTATTCTTTACAGCCCTCAAAGTCTGGAGGATTCTCACATGCACCATATGTATTGTACTTCCCACGTAGAGTTTAGGACATGTGCAATGGAGGATATATATTACATGATCACTCTTACAATTGAAAAAGTGAGCAATCTTCCAAGGTCTACTTAACAAAGGTGATTGAATTACTTTCTTGTTCACACCGTGTTGGCAAACCTTACACTTCAGGCATTTGTTAGATCCCGGATTGGCTTTTAGCCACCCTTCAGTTTCTACCACCTCAGGGCTGCTCACTACTAGTTGTTGTCTCATGGATTTCGCCCTCCTAAATGTCAGAAGTGGTCTACGTGAAACATTACTGCCTAGTATGGGGTCATTCCTCACTAGATGCCAATGCCTTTTTATGCAATCTCTCACCTTGACTTCTTGATAGGCATTGTATCCTGTGATCATTCTAATCTCATCCTTCTTTTCACTGTTCTTCCTCACTCCTACTCTTTCCGGGAAGAGAAGTGATTCTCTGGAAATTCCCTCCACCTTATGAAGTGCCTGGTTCAGGACCTGACTGCTGTACCCTCTCTCCATGAATCTCTGTGATAGTCCGGTCTGGGCATCCCTCAGGGAAGACAGCTTACTACAGTTCCTCTTCATGCAGAGATGCTCCGCTTAAGGAATGCTTTGTTTAAGTGTCTGCAGGTGAAAACTATCTGAATGTAAAATTGAATTCCCTGCCGTCGGTTTTCTGTGTGTACGTGTGTGTATTTTCTCATTGTTGACAAATACTTCAAGGTCAAGGAAACACACCTGAGACACACTGATGGTACTTGTAAAATTCAAATTCAGAGAGTTCTCATTTAAGGCAGTCACAAACTTGTCAGCCATCTCACGTGAGCCTTTCCAAAGAATAAGCAAATCGTCTATAAAATGTGACCACCACTATGTTCTCCTTCCATTCAGTTGCATACTCAACCCTGAGAACCTGCTCCTCCCACCAGCCCATGTGAAGATTTGCAAAGCTGGGGGCGAAACAGGTGCCCATGGCCATGCCCCTCACCTGTCTGTATGTGTCTCTACCAAACAGGAAAAAAAATTCTCAAGGCATAATCTGGCCATTTCAAGCAACATTTCTGAATATTGGTACAGATTTCTCGGTCTGGTGTCTAGGAAGTGTCTTGGGGCCCTAAGTCCATCTTCATGTGCGATACTTGTATATAGGGAAACTACATCAAGTGTGATTAAGAGATATGATTTGTCCCAAGTTATATTATGTATCTTCCTTAAAAAATCTCTTGTATCCTGTATATCAGAAGGGAGTTATTTTACTATATCTTGCAAAAAGTAATCTGTATACTGGGAGGATGTTTCAAACAAGCTGCCTATGTACATATATATATATATATATTCATTGGAAAAAAACAAAGGTTACAGGAACAATATAGTGAGGCTCACATTTCACTTATACAAAACCATAGGAATTCAGCAGTTATAGTTAGCTGAGCTAACTATAACTTACGCCCCCCAATGCACTGCTTATGACCTCTTGTATTACATCACTCATGACATGATAAGTCACATCTCTCATGACATCACTTATGGCATCTGAAATTACATCACTCATGACATCCCAAATGACATTACTAATGACATCATCCAGTAATTCTGCATTTTTTCTTAAAGTTACTGAGTTGGAAAAATATATACTAAGGTAAGTGGCTGTGAGAGTGTCTGTATGGGTGAATGAGTAGGTGTGTAATTGGTGTATATAAGAGTGAGTGGATATGTTAGATTCTGTCTACATTAGTGAGTGGCTGTGTGAGTTTCTGTAATGGTGAGCGAGTTGGTGTCTCAGTGGCTGTAAATGGTGAATAAGAGGGTGCAGAAGTAGCTGAATGGCTGACTGAGCAGGTACATAAGTCAGTATGAGTCAGTAACAGGGTTCATGAGTGATTGTATTTGTGCATGAATGGGTGTGTAAGTTTCAGTATGGGTGAGTGAGTGAGAGTCTGTATGGGTGAGTAAGTGAGTGTGAGAGAGGTTGTATAGGAGAGTATGTGCTTGACCCAGTGACTATAGGTGAGTGAGTACATGTGTTAGTTCAGGGTTCTCCAAAGAGTAGCTCGGGAGCTTCTGTTAGGTCACTAGCACCCTCGAAGTAGCACTCAGAGGTGAAGCCAAGCCCAGTGTCTCAATTAGAGAGTCTGTGCATATTAATAAAGGCAAGATTTCTCACCTCAAATCGGTTAGTGTGGCAACCATACAAATCATTGGCAGGGCCTCATGAAAACACTCAATCACACACTGTTTCAGCCTACCGGGGTCTGCAAATGATCATCTATCGCCACTTTCAATATAGTTGAGTCACAAGGGGATTGGCCATGTTTTAGGTCCTGTCCTATCAGTCACATTATGTGTGTGTGTGTACAGCGGGCCATGAAAGAAGAGATGCAGCAGTGGCCTGCGCAATAACCAGTGCTGCCCCTCCCACCCACAAAATGTGGGACTGCAGAAGACGGAGTGAAAATGTACCAGCTGGGTGCATGATCAGCCAAGGGCTGAGGAGAGCAGAATATGGGTCCAAAGCTGAGGCAAGTAAGAGCTGTATATGTATTCATCTGTGTGCATCTATGCATGTGTGCATATTTATGTGTGTGTGACATTGTATTCCTCCCTAATTAACTGTGTCACTCCCTGGAAACTATGCCTGGTGTCAAAGACCACCAAAACGATATGCTGACCCCATCTTCAGGTGTTTATGTCTGACACCATGGTCATAGCAATGGCAAATTAATGACCAATTTAGACATTTTTTGGGCATTCTTTATATACTTAGTGCCATTGTCATATTAAGCGATACCAAAGGGGATGATGGCGGAGCGTTTGGGCAAATCAAACACTCACCCCCAGTCAACTGATCTGGGTTTAATCCATCATCATTCTTTAGCTCACTCATATGCAAATCAGTCTGACCCTGTGCCTCACGGGAACAGTCCAGCCCGAACTGCCAAGCCATGTCTTCCCTGGACCGGAAACAAGCATCCTGGGACCAGTTTCGGGCTATCTTGAATCCAGTGGCAAAGTGAGCAAGGGACCCACATCTGGGCATACCCTGCCAAGTTAGGGTGAACAAAGCCAAATTCTTCAATGACAAAATCTCCAATATTGAGCTCTCCCTACACCACCACCCTCAATCCCAACACGGCAAATCCTCACCCCTAATGAAACCTCACCCATCCCCAGCTCACAACATGCTCCCGAAAGCTGAGACCGCTCTTCTGTCGACCCCCAAAGTCACCCCTCACCCTAGTCCCCCATCCCATCCCAAGCAGTGGAAAGACTTCAATCCTCTCTCCGAAGAGGACATTTCTAATGTAATTGTCAACTCCAAACCCTCCAACCATTACGCAGACCCTCTACCTGCCTCCTTAGCTAAGAACCTCAACCTTACCCTAACCCCACCGTGGACAAAGATTATCAACAGCTCACTAAACAACGGACTGATGCCCGACTGCCTCAAACAAGGCCAAGTCACCCCCCTTCTAAAAAAAACGGATGCTGACCCAATGACCTCAAAAACGTTAGGCCCATCAGGGACAGCAAAAGCACACACAGTCCCCATGAGAGCCACCCTAAACCCAGCAGCAAGGATGGTCTCAGGTACCACGAAACACGACCACATCACCCCTGCACACAGGCCCCAAAATGGCTACCCATCGAAGCACGCTGCACCTTCAAAACTGCCTGTCTCACCCATAAAGCCTTGCACACAGGCAAACCGGACTACCTCGCTGCCAAACTCACAAAAGCTGGACAATCAAGAAACCTAAGAAGCTCCAACTCGCTCCTCTTATTCCCCCCAAAGAGACATAAACAAAAAGCCCTCTCCTGCTCTTTCTCTTGGAATGCCCCAAAAATCTGGAACTTTCTCCCTACCCACATCAGGACTAATCCCTCCTTCACAATCTTCAAGAGACAACTAAAAGAACTTCTCCTCAACCGCCATCTCTATGCATCTGGCTAATGACCTCGATCTTTTTGGCCCCCAATAGCAGATGATACTCACTGTACTATATTGCTTATGTTTTCTATTCATGTATGTTGTAAAGCGCTCTGATACCCCCGGGTCTTGGAAGCGCTATATAAAACGCCAAAAATAAAATAAATAAATAAAAGTGATACCAAAGGGGATGATGGACGGAGCGTTTGAGCAAATCAAACACTCACCCCCAGTCAACTGATCTGGGTTTAATCCATCATCATTCTTTAGCTCACTCCACCACCCCAGTTCAGACATGGCCATATGCAAATCAGTCTGACCCTGTGCCTCAGGGGAACAGTCCATCTAGAACTGCCAAGCCATGTCTTCCCTGGACCGGAAACAAGCATCCTGGGACCGGTTTCGGGTTCATAACCCTCATCAGCCAGGCTATCTGGAATCCAGTGGCAAAGTGAGCAAGGGACCCACATCTGGGCATACCCTGCCAACTTAGGGCGAACAAAGCGATACCAAAGGGGATGATGGACGGAGCGTTTGAGCAAATCAAACACTCACCCCCAGTCAACTGTTCTGGGTTTAATCCATCATCATTCTTTAGCTCACTCACTCATATTAAGAGCATGAATAGCTTACTTTTAGCCATCCCTGATATGATGCTGGTCACCCCTTACATTACCTATTAATGGAAGTGACTAGTATATAGTGGATATACTGGCCATGATGGAGTTCAACCTTGGTGCAATGGGTCCCCTGATATACCTGTGGGCATTAGCGGCATGTAACAGGCATCTTTGGTGTTATTATGGTAAGCATTCATGACCAATGATGGTGATACCTGGGCATTTGAAGCAAAATAGGTCCATGTCAGACAAAAAATGTTTTTTTCAGAAAAGGGCTTTCATCTTTAAATTTGAATTTGTTTGCTCAAGTGAAAAGTGGTATTTGATTTAAAAAAACTGAAATATGTACTTTCAAAAACTGACATGCTGATGAAGAGGCAAGGTTGCAGTTCCAAAATACATTTAAAGTTGATAATTGAAGCTGAGTTTGGGAGATTTATTGCTGTGGTTATGTCATTTGTGCCAGACAGCAGGCAATGCTTTGGATGGTATTTCATTAGCCACGTGGACAGATTTAATATTTATAAGCTTTTCACAGTCATTACAACTTGGAACCTCACCTAAAATGCTTGGATGGTCACTACTGATAATCCTGCTTAGGGTAGCCATTTTGTCAATTTAATATATGTGGTCACTATTTTATAGTGATAGCATTTGTTAGTAGCTCTGTTGGACTTTCCTTGAGCAGAAGTAGATCTCACTACAGAAAAGGTTGGAGACCCTTGTGTTAGTATATCTATGATTAGATGAGTGGATGTGTGAGTAACTGTATGGGTGAGTGAGTGGATGTGTGATTGACTGAATGGATGACTGAGTAGGGACTTGATTATCTGTATGGGTGACTTATTCAGTATGAGAATGGCTGCATGGGTGTATGAGTATATGTGTAAGTGTCTGTATGTCTGTATGAGTGTATGTGTAAGTGGCTGTATTGGTCAGTGAGAAGGTGCATGAGTGGCTGTATATGTGAGTTACTGGTTATGTTAGTGGCTGTGTGGGTGAGTTGATGTCTTAGTGACTTTATGGATCAGTGAGTAGGTGTGCCACAGTTTGTATGGGTCTGCAAATGGGAATGTCAGTGGTTGTTTGGGAGTGGGTGTACTAGATTTTGTATGGGGTGTAACTGGATATATGACTGGGTCTGTTGATGATATCATCAGTGAAGTCATCAGTGATGTAATTTCAGAGATACGTCACTAACCATATCATGAGTGATGTAATATGTGAAGTCATAAGCAGTGCATTGTGGGAGCGTAAGTCATAGTTAGCTCAGTTAACTATAACTGCTGAATTTCTCTGGTTTTGTACGAGTGAAAGGTGAGTGTAACTATAGCGTTCCAATAACCTTTGTTCTTTTTAGCGAATTACTACATTTTTTAAATTCTATTTCCCAACAATAATGTCCCTGTAACCAGTAGTGTGCCAGAAGTCGCATCTGCAGAGTGGTGGAGAAAGGGTTGGGCCTCCCACAAGCACTCAGTAATCCTGCTCTGTGGCACTTACTGGAGGTAACAGGAGGGGTTGTTGGCCCCGAGGAACCTCACCAGCCAAGGGGACTTCATCTCCGAGCAAGTTGTGCTCTAGGATGCCCCTTTGCAGAGTGGTTGAGAAAGAGGAAGGGGTCTCCAGCCACTTCCCCAGGGCAGCATTTAAGATACATTTATATTATTTTTGTAATGAGGAGAGGGCTGAGTGGCCCCCCTTCCCAGGCCAATATTGGCCCTGGGGACCCCATGCCCCGGGACCTGGTCTTTTTCATAAAGTATATATAGATTTATAAGGGGAGGGGGTGCTCGGCCCTCTCTCCAGGCCGTTTTCAGCCCCAGGAACCTAATCCCCCGGGGCCTGGCCTTTTAAAAAATATTTTATTTATTAGGGGAAGGGTGTCCTTCCCCTAATAAAGGTGCCCAGCCTCTCTATTCTGGGCACCCAGTGACCTATGTAGGGGACCATGGCTGGAGCCTCCTGTGGGAGCCGGCATTGCTGTGACACACAGGGGGCTGCTGTCAGAGCAATGTTTTCATCTGTTGCTCTGCACGCATATTTGTGTGCAGATAAACAGATGAAAACTCTGCTTTCTGCAAGTCAGAGCTGTTTGACAGTACTGGCTTGCAGAAAGCAGAGTTATGTTTGCTTTTGCTTGGTGGAAGCTGGCAGCTCCCACCAAGCAAAAGTAAACAGCTGCCTCCTGAGGGTGGGCACCTCGGGAGGTAGCAGGAGCCGGCCCTAGGGGGTGGCGTGTCCCCATAGCCAACCATGGCTCCGCGAGGGGGGCCGTGCAGCCTTCCTCCAACATCCAAGGTAGCCCCAGGGAGAGTGTTGCTAGCTAATAAAAGCTCTGTATTTGCCCGCACAAGCTTGTTTTTTTTCGCAAAGTCTTTCCTCGCACAGATATCATTAACTTTTTTTAACATTTATAGAACAAATTTACGCCAAATAACTGAAAGCGCGATTAGTTTAACTAAACTTGCCTTACTGCCAAATTTGGTGTATTCCGTCCAGTGCTTTGGGATGCAGCTTCGACAAAAAGTCCTAAGAGAATTAACATGGGAAATGCACCTTTTTTAGACCCCCCTCTTTTCTCAGGCCCTGCTCAACGGATCACCCCGGAACTTTCCATGTAAAACAAGAATCACCGGGGAACTTTTTAGCGAAAATGTTGTGAATACTCGTCAAACAGCACCAAAGATATAGGCAAGTCAAAAAACGCTTTTCCGATGGAGACTTTATCCTAACTATAACTACTTACTGGCGACCGTCGGTAGGAAATATATATATATATATGCATTCCCTGTGGGTGCTTCAGCACACAATGACGGATTCGGGTTACCACATAGTCATTCCAAAAACGCTGGGCACTCCGGGCTTGGTGAAAATTAAAGCTTTATTATCAGCCAGGGTGACACATATTGTATTTACAATAAAGAATTAATTTTCACCATCGTGTGCTTGAAGCACCCACAGGGGCTTAGTGCAGTGGCCGTGGCGGAAGTGGGGAAAAGGAATATAGATAGATATATATTACCTACTGGCAGTCGCCAGTAGGTAGTTATAGTTAGGACCTATTTTCCATAGGAAATCCGCAACCTTCTATTTGGAATAACGTTGGCGTCGATTGATGAATCTTTGCGAAATTTTCCAATCTTTTGGCCAGCTCCGGTCCGCTCATATCCTGAAAATTTCACGGTGATTTGTCTAGCGGGGGCCGAGAAAAAAGGGGGGTCCCAAAACGCGTTTTCCCCATGCATTTTCCCGTAGGACCTGTTGACGCAGCTACAGCCCGAAGTGCTGAACGGAATTACACCAAATTTGGCAAAGAGGTAGTCCTCAGTTCAGACTCGTGCCTTTTGCTTAAATGGTGTAAATCTGTTCAGCAGTTCCTGAGAAAATCAAAAGTAAAATTACATATATATCTGGGCGGAGCCTAACCACACATCTCATCGTGAGATCTGATTGGCTGTCAGCACTTCATCCAAGAAGTGTTGGCAGCCATCTTGGGACCAATATACATGATAGCACCTCATTAAAAAGCATTGCAGTTAATAGAAGGTTTTAAGGCTTTAGTTACATTATAAATCATTTGTTGATGGTACCATATGCATTGTAGGAATTGTGGTGTGTTCTAAGGTGATTTTACCATGTAAAAAAGCCTTCTGCTGTGATATCATGAATCATGTTTGAGAGAAAACTATTTTCTCATGCTTTTCCCACAGACGTTTGGAAGGTGATCTATAAGCTAAACTGAGAGCATATTTTCTGTAAATTCACATTATCTTTCTTAGTCATGTGAGAATGAAGTCTGACATTCTCAATAAAACATGTACATCCAACAAGGGCAGAGACTGTCAGTTGATTCCTTTGTGTTCTACTGCAGCTTCCCAGAGTGTTCTAAAGAACAACTAGAGCGCTAACAGTCCTACTTATGACAAACGTATGGCACACCTGAAGCCATCTTGGTTGGAATAAAGTGGTAACTCTTAAAACATTTAATTTAAAAAGGAACAAAATGAGGGGGTTCATTTTGCCATAGAAAGTATGATTAGTGCTGCAGAAAGAAAAATTAGGGCACATTTTGAGTGACTTCTCAAATCCTCTTCTATTTCATTAAAAAATTCTGACATGCAGACTGAAACATGCACTTTCAATACCAGCAGCAGACTTCCCTGGTGAGCAGTAGCTTTACTACAGTGATCTAATAAGCAACTAGAGTGCTAACATTCTGAATTTATGGCAAATGTGTGACACATCTGAATGCCTTCTTGATGGAATCAATGTAAAAAACTGAAAGTACTTCCTACTGAGGAGACTGTAGTAAATGAGGAAATTAGGAAACATCATAACAAATAAGTCTCCCAAAATGGCCACCAGAGACAAAAGAGCCCAAATGTAGCCCAAATATCACCCAGATGTAGCCCAAGTATAGCCCAATGACAGAATGTCCCAGAGTGTTCTAACGAACAACTAGAGCGCTAACAGTCTTACTTATGACAAAAGTATGGCACACCTGAAGCCATCTTGATTGGAATAAAGTGGTAACACTTAAAACATTTAATTTACAAAGGAAAAAAATGAGGGGGCTCATTTTGCCATAGAAATTATGATTAGTGCTGCAGAAAGAAAAATTAGGGCACATTTTGAGTTCTAAAATCCTCTTCTATTTCATAAAAAAAATTCTGACATGCAGACTGAAACATGCACTTTGAATACCAGCAGCAGACTTCCCTGGTGAGCAGTAGCTTTACTACAGTGATCTAATGAGCAACTAGAGTGCTAACATTCAGAATTTATGGCAAATGTGTGACACATCTGAATGCCTTCTTGATGGAACCAAAGTAAAAAACTGAAAGTATTTCCTACTGAGGAGACTGCAGTAAATGAGAAAATTAGGAAACTTCATAACAAATAAATCTCCCAAGATGGCCACCAGAGACAAAAGAGCCCAAATGTACCCCAAATATCACCCAGATGTAGCCCAAGTATAGCCCAATGACAAAATGTCCCAGAGTGTTCTAACGAACAACTAGAGCGCTAACAGTCTTACTTATGACAAAAGTATGGCACACCTGAAGCCATCTTGATTGTAATAAAGTGGTAACACTTAAAACATTTAATTTACAAAGGAACAAAATGAGGGGGTTCATTTTGCCATAGAAATTATGATTAGTTCTGCAGAAAGAAAAATTAGGGCACATTTTGACTCCTCAAATCCTCTTCTATTTCATAAACAAATTCTGACATGCAGACTGAAACATGCACTTTGAAAACCAGCAGCAGACTTCCCTGGTGAGCAGTAGTTTTACTACAGTGATCTAATGAGCAACTAGAGTGCTAACATTCAGAATTTATGGCAAATGTGTGACACATCTGAATGCCTTCTTGATGGAACCAAAATAAAAAACTGAAAGTATTCCCACTAAGGAGACTGCAGTAAATGAGGAAATTAGGAAACTTCATAACAAATAAATCTCCCAAGATGGCCACCAGAGACAAAAGAGCCCAAATATCACCCAGATGTAGCCCAAGTATAGCCCAATGACAGAAGTGTGCAAAACACTTATTTTTTGTGTATTTGCAGTTTTATGTAGTGCAGACTTGTCAGGTATTGGAGTGCTTTACATGAGCATTGGTTACATCACACAAGATCAAATTCATTTTGGTTGTAGACATGGGGAGATTAAGTGATTTGACCAGAATCACAGAATGTTGAGCTGAAGCAGAAACTCCAACCTGGTTCCCCAGTTGCAAAGTCTGCAGCTCTGGAAGTAACACCACATCCTCTCCCCTAGGTGCAACATTTAATCAAGTGGTCAACTGGATAAAAAAACATAAAGATTACAAATAATTTAAAAGTTCTTTGTCGCTATTTGAAAACTCAGAAAATATGTCCTCATTTTAGTTTTTTAGAGCACTAACCATAATTTTGATGCAAATAAGACCCTCTCATATATGTAATTTCTAAAGGAAATACTCTAGGTATTACAGTTTTGATTACATCAAGATGACGTCAGGCGTTCCACACTTTTGTAATAAATATAGAATGTTAGCAATCTAGTTGTTCATTGGGATACTGTTGAGAGGCAGAGGCCAGGGGCACGCACTCTGAAAATTGAAGGCAGGTAGGAGAGTGCAGATGCAACAATTTGACCACACTGGGCAGGCAGGAAGGGCAGTGGCAGCACAACAGACTATGGAGGGCAGTGGAAAGGGGGGCAGGGGCAACAAACCAACAATCCAGGACTGGCAAGAGAGGCTGTGGCAATATAATAGACCATTGTGGGCAGAAGGAAGAGGCAGTGGTAGTACAACCATACATGCCAACAGACCAGTTTCAGCCAGGAAACGTCCAATGTTTTTAAGCTCAAATGGGCTTTATTTGATCTGTCTCCTATCTACAATCTCCTCTTTTTCAATGTAACTCAAAGGGGAAAATCAATACCCCAGATTTTTTTCAAAATCTCCCTCTTACCAAGTTCAAAATGTTCGCAACTATGGTACATTGGATCATGGTAGGCAGGAGGAATTGGGATAGGGACATGGACTCGGATAACAGAGGACAGGAGGGACATGGAGAGGTGCACAAAACTGACCCTACAGGGCAGGCATCAGGGTTTGCAGCAGCACAATACACCACACAGCGCATGCAGGATGGGAGTGCAGCACAACAACACATAGAAAGCAATAGGGAGGGTACAGGACCATGCACATGGACAACAGAGAACAGAGGGGAAAGAGGCAATGGTAGCTAGCTGACCATAATGGACAGACAGGAGAGAAAGCTGCAGCATAACAGACCATAAAGGGCAGGAGGGACGGATCAGGGGCATTACAATGGAACAGACAAGCCAGGAGGGAGGGAATAGGGGGTCTGCACATGGAAACAGAGGGCTGGGGGCAAGGTGGCAGGGCAGGAGCAGCAAGATGACTATGGAGGTCAGGCAGGATGGGCACTAGAAACAAGACACACCATGGAGAGCAACAATGAGACTATGGTGGCATACACACAGACCATGGAGGGAAGGTGGGAGGGGGTCAGGGGCAGCTAGCTGACCACACAGGGAAGGTGGGAGGGGCCATGGCAGCACAGAAGACCATGCATGGCAAGCGGGAGGGTTAGTGGCAGCACAATGGCTATGATGGGCAAGAAGGAGGGTGCAGGGGCATGCACAAAGGACCATGGAGGATAGAAGGGAGGGTCAGGACCTGGGCAGAGACAAGAGAGTTCAGGGGAAGGGGCCTCACAACAGACCGTGCGGGGCAGGCAGGAGGAGCAGTTGCAGTACAACAGACCAGGGAGGGGAGAAGGGTATGGCAGTAAAATGGACCATGGAGGACAGGAGGAAGGGGCTAGGGGCATGGCATGTGGACAGGCAGTGTGGAGGTGGCAGGGACAGGTTACAGTCATCTGACAATGCTAGGCAGGTGGGACGGGAGTGGCAGCTCAACAGAACACTCAGAGTAGATAGGAGTGGCAGGTCCATGGAACATGGTGGGCAAAAAGTATGGAGCAGGGGCATGCACAAAGACATCGGAGGACAGGGGGAAGGAGAATAGGGGCAGCAAGCTAAGCACAGAGGCTAAGCAGGAGGTCAATGATGGGCCATAGAGGGGGGAGGAGCCTAGCGCGCAACCAAGATGGCCGCGTAGGTGCGAGGCTCCCGAGGACCTCCGCGACCTCCTATGACTATCCTGAACATATCCTGTCCTAGATGAGGGGACTGTGTTGGTGAGCCTGAGCTGAGGTGGCACCCGTTTTCCGCTTCCAAATCGGACCTCGGACGCCGGCTTGAGCACCGATCGAGGTTTGCGGCCTTCTCCTAGCCGAACCCCGGATTTGCGCTGTGGGGCGATCCAGTGACAAAGTGAACAACAGCGGCGGGCAGGGCTTGGTGGCTCGCGTACCCCGCACTTTCACTTTCGCTTTTGCACCCCCCTTGCGGTCTCTGCGAGGTTGGGTCGCGGGGCTTTGTGTGTTGGTGTGGCCTCGCCGGGGGACCCTGCCTGCCCACTGGCTGTGATCCGCCCCGCAGATCTGAGGTGGCTCCCCCCCGGAGCCCGTGGACCGGCTTGCCTGCCCTTCACGACGTGGCTGGTGCGACCGGGAGACTGGGACCATGGCCACGAAACAAGATGGTGACCGGGCAAAGATAAAATCGACCCGGCGTGGCGCAGCCCATCAGTCCAACAGCATGGACCGATACACCCTCCAGAAGGGATCTCCCGAGGTGCCACGCAGGTCCCCTGAGGGCCCTACTGATGCCCCCGATCTGCCCACGGATCTGACTCTGCGGGATGTCATGGGCGCCATCGCCGAGATGAAGGCCTCGGTGGGCCAGCGTTTCGATACACTGGCGCAGAAGATCGACTCGGTCCTCGTGGATGTTGGCCTGGTAAGGGCCGATCTCTCCAAGACCAACGACCAAGTCGATTCTTTGGCCCACACCGCATCGGGCCTTACGACAGATGTGGCGGCCCTACAAACGGAGGTGCGCCGGCTTGCTCGGGCGAGTGCGCTGATGGATCGCCGCCTGGAGGACTCCGAGAGTCGGGCCCGGAGGAACAACATCCGTATCATCGGGGTCCCTGAGGGACGTGAGGAGGCGGCGGCGGACCTTTTCGTGGAAGACCTGATTGTTACCCATCTCCAGCCACGGGGGCTGAGTAAATTCTTTGCTGTGGAGAGGGCCCACAGGGTTCCCGGGGGAAGGCCTAAGGTCGGAGCCACTCCGAGACCTCTCATTGCCCGGATTTTTAATTTTCAGGACATAGACGCTATCCTGCAATCCTCCAGACTACAGGGCCCGATTAGACTTGACAATATGGACATTAATTTTTATCCTGATTTCACCCCAGCGATCCAGAAGCAGAGACTGAGCTTCCTCGGTGTCAAACGCCGTCTTCGGGACCTAAACCTCAAATACGCCATGCTTTTCCCAGCTAAGCTGCGAGTGGAGGTGGATGGTCGCACGCACTTTTTTGATCGTCCCGAAGCGGCCGGGGACTGGCTGGATACTCTGTCTGGGGATCGGGATCGGGGTGGCGGGGGGGGAGCGGCGGGGGGAGAGGGCTCGCCGGATCAGGACTGAGGGACTAATATTAGGCCTCGCTCGGGACAAAAATGATGCCACTTTTGACCATACGTCTGTTCGCTTAAGTTCCCCTCCTATGGAGGTTGTGTGGGGTCTCTTGGGGGCTCTCCCTCCTCCTCTGGGGGTCTAGTTAGTTTAACTATCTATGGGGCGACAGGCACACTGCACGTTGGGGGGGCTGTTTGGGCTCATGCAGGGGTGCAGGGAGGGGGGAGTTCTGTTGGGGTGGGTGGGCAGGGATGGGGTGTTGTTCGTTATTATCACAAGGCAAACTTATTTTTGTGTTGGTTCTAAGGTGCTCTCGGGGGGACGAATGATGGTTTCTGTGTATGATGGGGGGTAGGGAATTAACTTTGTTGTCTTGGAACGTTAATGGACTGGGGGACAGGATCAAACGAGGTGTGGTCCTGCAGTTTTTGAAGCGACTCTCGCCCGATGTAGTCTTTCTGCAGGAGACACACCTTATTGGCAATTCCTTCTGTGCCATGAATCGGCGTGGCTACCGCCTCGTGGCCCACTCGGGCTTCACGTCAGGCTCAAGGGGTGTGGGTATCATGGTAAAGAACTCGCTCCCGTTAGAAATTGATGAGGTGCTCCATGATGATAGGGGACGTTACACTGTCTTGGTGGGGAGAATGGAGGGCAAAGTGGTTGTCTTTGTGTCAGTGTACGTCCCACCGGGGCTGCAGTCGACCACCTTTGCAGACCTGGGGCGCCTCCTCCTTGGCCTTCCGGGGGGGCTTCTGGTGGTGGGGGGGGATTTCAATGCGGTGGTTTCTGGGACTGTGGATCGTCACCCCCCTAGGGACCTCCCCCGGGCACAGGCGTGGCTATCCGGCCTCTTGGATACACTGGGATTGGGGGACTGCTGGCGCTTAAAACATCCCACGCAGCTGCAGTACACTTTCCACTCGGGGGCCCATGGTAGTCTCTCACGGCTTGATTATGTCCTTGTCCCGGCGGCCTATGTCGGGAGGGTGGGGGAGGTGCGCCATTTGGCACGGGGTATCTCAGACCACTCCCCGCTCCTGTTACATTTCGATGTCTTTCCGAGAGGTGAGGGCAGGGTGGTCCCAATCAATTCCTGGTACCTGCGCGACCCCACCATTCGCGCTGACTTGATTAAATCCCTCCAGCGATATTTTGATGAGAATGTGGGGTCAGTGCCTTCGGCTATCTCCCTGTGGGAGGCCTTCAAATCAGTACTCAGAGGGGAGGCCCTATCCCTTATTTCCCACGCCCGGAGGCGCGAGCGGGAGGAGGTGACCCGGGTGGAGGCTGAAATAGCTGAGTTGGAGGGTAATCTAGAAGATGGGGTGACGGATGCTGCACTACATGTCCTCCAACTCAAGCAGGCGGCTTATAGGGCCCTCGTCACGGAGGCGGCCAGGGGCCTTAGTAGAGAGCAACAGGGGCGACTGTATGATGTGGGTGATAAGGCTGGTAAACTGATAGCGTGGTTGGATAAAAAGGAGAGAGCGAATCGTGTGGTCCCGCTGATTGAGAAAACGAATGGTGTGTGTGTAACTGAGCCAGAAGAAATTGTCTCCTGTTTCGCGGATTATTTCCGCGAGGTGTATTCCCCGGTCTCTTCTTGCTCTGAAGAGGATTCCCGTGCCCTGCTCAGGGATATCCCGCTGCCGTCCCTTTCCGGGGAGGACAGGGTGTCGCTGGACGCTGCTCCCACCTCCGACGAAATCGCCCTCGCCATACGCTCGGTCGCTTCTGGCAAGGCCATGGGCCCGAATGGTATCCCTATCGAGTTGTATAAGTTGCGACCGGATACACTGGCGCCCCACCTCCGCGCAATGTTCCTGGCGGCCCACTCGCTGGGCTCCCTCCCGCTTGACCAGCGTCTGGCTACAATCGTGGTGATCCACAAGGAAGGGAGACCTCGGGACCGGGTTACTTCCTATCGGCCTATCTCACTACTGAATGCGGAGCCCAAAATTCTCGCCAAGGTACTGGCCAATCGGCTGGTCGGTGTGGTGGGAGATCTGGTTCATCAGGACCAGTCCGGCTTTATTCCCCATCGCAACACAGCCCTTAACCTGCGGCGTTTGCATGGGGTGCTCGCGCGCGTCCCATTTATACGGGAACCGGCCATTTTGGCGTCCTTGGACGCCACCATGGCGTTTGATACGCTTGAGTGGCCATACATCTGGGCGATGCTTGCGAAGTTTGGATTTGGCCCAGGATTCATCAGTTGGGTCAAATTGTTGTATTCGGGCCCATTGGCGCAGGTGGTGGTGAACGGAAGAGTATCGGCCCCGTTTGAGCTGGGCCGGGGCACGCGACAGGGCTGTCCCTTATCGCCGCTTCTTTTTGCGCTTGCCTTGGAGCCCCTGGCGGAGTGGCTGCGGTGGGAGCCTTCCATCCGTGGTCTCCGTTGGACCCCCGAGTATGAGGACCGCGTATCCCTATACGCAGATGACATCCTTCTGTACCTAGCCTCCCCACGTAAATCACTTATAGTGCTGGTTGATGTTTTACATTCATTTGGTCGTAATTCCGGTCTCGTCATCAACTGGGCTAAATCGTGCGTGTATGTTCTCTCTGGGGAGGCTCCTATTCTCCCGCGGGGCTGTCCGATCCAGATCGCCCCGCAGGGATTTCGGTACCTGGGTGTCTTCATTACTCTGGACCCGGAGGCCCGGTATGAACGAAACCTGCTTCCCCCCCTCCAGCGCCTGCAGGTAGATGTCGCACGCTGGCGGCGCCTGCCGCTTTCGCCGCTCGGCCGGGCGGCATTGTTCAAGATGATGTCTCTGCCGCGTTTCCTGTACGCTTTGCAGAACACTATGGACTTAGTCCCGGCGCGCTACTTCCGTGAGGTGGAGAGTCTGCAACGCCGCCTGTTCTGGGACGGGAGGCCGCGTATTGCCCTGGCGAAGTTGACGCTCCCATGGTATGACGGGGGGATTGCCCTCCCGGATATTAAACGGTACTATTGGGCCTCCCAGCTCGCTGCAATTAACCATGGCATATACGGGCCCGCCTTAAACCCGGCATTCGAAATGGACAAGATGCTCCTGCCAGGTGGCGACTACAATCGAGCGCTCTATTCTAGCGCGCCCGACGCTCGTCTGACGGGCCCCACGCGTGTCATGGTGCAAGTGTGGCACGCGGCCAATGCAGCTATGGGGTGGAAGGACCGTTTGACCCGGGCGTCACCACTATACGCGTCTGAGCGGTTAGGCTCCCTGTGGACCTCTAAGGGCTTTGAGAAGTGGGACATAATAGGTATCAGTAAAGTGGGGGATCTCTGGACGAGGGGAGGATTTAAAACGTTCGATATGCTGCAGACGGAATTTCAGTTGCAGGGCAGTGAATCCTTTCGGTATTTGCAGGTCCGTCATGCGCTGGGCTCCGTCTTCTCGGACGTTGCCTCCATCCCGGAATATTCCCCCCTGGAGGATAGAATGCTGGATGGGCACGTCCCGGACAGCACGATCTCACTGATATACAAAAAGCTGATAAACGACCGCTCGGGCCTGTTGACTGCCCTTCGTGCGGCTTGGGTTGCCGACGGGCTGGAGTTGGACGACGAGGACTGGACCTCCGCGGTGGCCTCCCCGAAGGAGGTGGCCATACCGGCTCGCCTTCGCTTCGTCCAGCTCAAGATACTCCACCGGGTCTACATGACAGGGCCAAAGCTTCTGCGTATGGGCTATGCTGGAGATGGGTTGTGTAAGCGTGGGTGTGGTGCTTTGGGGACCTTTCTGCATATTTTGTGGGAGTGCCCGGAGGTGGAAGGGTTCTGGCGTGGTGTACATGAGGTGCTGCGACTGGTTACGCATGTGGCGCTGTTGCCTGAAGCGAGGAGATGCCTGTTGAATGTGTGGGAACCGACTGATTACTTGGCGCCGCAGACGTGGTGGGTGACTCTGGGATATATGATAGCCAAGCGTGATATTGCTCAACTGTGGGGATCCCAGAGGCCCCCGACGGTCTCGGCCTGGAAAGAACACATGGACTGGTGCATGTTTCGAGAAAAGGTGGTGTATGTGGCGAGGGGTAAGCCTGGGACATGGGTGAAAGTGTGGGGCCCCTGGAACGCCTACCGCGGGGGTATCTGTGCACCACCGTTGCTGCCTGATACCTCGCCAGCCCCATCCCCTTAGCCGACTCATTCCCCCGCTGCCGGGCATTGGGTTCCCCCAGTCCTTGCTCTGTTCTCTTCCCCCTCTTTAGACTTCTGTGGATAGTTGGGATCCCCCCTCTAGGGGAGCACGTGCTGCTATTTCCGATTGTGGGTTGCCTTGTGGGTGTGTTTTTTTTTTGTTGTTCTTAATTTAAAATGAAACCGTATAATGGGGTCTGGATGATGTGGCCTTTGACGTTGTTACCTCCTGAGCATGCTCCTCCGTAACACCACGTGTTCCATAAATGTATGTCGTATGTTCCTGTCATTGTTAGCGGCCGGCCGGAAGGTTGTAGGCCCATACTTGTATACTCTTGAGACTTGTAATAAACGGTTTCAAAAAAAAAAAAAAAATGATGGGCCATAGAATTGGGCAATGGAGGGCAGGAGGAGTGGACTGGTACATCATGCTAAATGGAGGGCAGTGGCAGCACATCAGACCATGAATGGCAGGAGGGCGGAGGCTATTCCATGGATTCAGACAACAGAGGATAGGGAGGAGGTGGATGGGGCAGCAGGCTAACTGTTCAGAGAAGGTGGGTATTAGGAACTTTATTGTTTTTAAAATGTGTGTCTGTGCGAACTACTTAAAATATGAACAAGTATGCAGCATAATCTCACTTTTATTCAGGAAGAAGAGGACGTTTGTGACTGTGACTCCGGGTTCACTTGGCAGAAACACCCCCTGACCCTCCACCCCCCCATCGCAAAATGTAATGCCCGCTAAAAGGGTAGGTGGATGCAGTGTTATATAGAACATAGTCCTGAGAGCACGATTGAAAATGAAAACTAGATATAGTATATGGTATAAACTATGCACCAAAAAGTGTGATATACGATCAACCGGGGCGTGAAATATAATATGCAATACATTGTGCGCAATGACAGATTCATTGGAGAGCGCGAGGTAGCACAGGCACTAGCGCGTGCTATGCGATATGCGCCTTGGAGTGTAATATGCACAGGGCAGTGTTGTGTAACCTAACTAGTCTCTAAAGTTGTGATATAAAATATGTGCTGGGGAGTGTAACGTTGCATATGCACTGTGACAAAGATATGGATCCCAGATTGTAATATGTATGGCATAGCGCTGTGCGTTATAACAAAGGCACGTTAAATGGGGCAATATAACCCATGCGAAGGCAAGTGTGGCATGACATATTGCGGGGTGGTGTTACAGTGCATATGGACTAGAGAGTGTCATAACATACGCACTAGCTGGTGGAATACAACACAGAGGTGTGAGGCACTCGGCGGGCACTGGTGGGTGTAACACAGCATTGGGCTCAGCCAGGAGCACGCTGTGACTCTCAAGTGAGGTTCGTCTCCTTTCCAGAGAGTAAAATAAAAAGTATTACACATCCGGCGGTGGATGTGTGTTTTATTAACCGTGAGGGGGGTTTCTTGCATAGTTGGTAGAATTTTTGTCGAATCCCCTTTCAATGGCTTGGTGTGCGTGTATATTAAATGTACCCGTCAATAGCTACCCATGTTTGTATAAATAAACGACAAGGGAGTCTACTTGGAGAGTACCCACCGGCGGGGGTGCCGGGATTAGGCACGGTAGGGCGTCAGACAAGTCAGAGCTTCACTAGCGGTGTAAATACATTCCATGTGGATTCATTCTATGCATAGTCACCTTTTAATGAATATCACGCAAATCGTCATGGTGATAGGTACATAGGTTTGTCCAGCATGTCCTAGGTTGTTCTATAAATATATATTGTTTAAAATAATAAAAAACAAAGGCCGGCCCCGGGGGATGGGGTCCCCGGGGCCATAAGTGGCCTGAGGAGGGGGGCAACGCAGCCCCCTCCTAAAGAATGTTTTTTTTAAAAAGCCGATGACCCGGGGGTTGGGGTCCCCGGGGCCAATTAAGGCCTTGGGAGGGCCAAATTAATTTTTTTCAACAAAAAAATTAGGGTGCAGGCCCTGGGGATGGGGTCCCCAGGGCCAGTAAATTAGAAAAAGAAGGGGGGCCACACAGCCCTCCTTCTTAAAAAAATAAAAGACCGGCATCGCGCCGGAGGCCACGCCCCCTCCTTGCGGCACTCTGCAAACGCGCCCCCTGGCCAGTTGTAAGTTGGGGAATTAATTCCCCTTCAATACTGAGGGTCCCTTAGGGCCAACTAGGCCAACAGGTATCTCCAGTATGCGCCAGGGAGCTACGTTGCAGACAGGTGTTCTGAGGCCACGCCCCTTTTTACAACTTTATGCTACGCAGCTCTGTGGCGCTTACTGGAGGTACCTAGTGGGCTAGTTTGACCCTAGGGACCCTTAGGATTCAAGGGGACTTAATCTCTCAACTTAGAACGGCCACAGGGCGCGTTTACACAGTGGTGAAGGGAGGGGTCGCGGTCTGAGGTGACGTGTGCAAACACGCCCTATGGTGCGTTTTAAGTTGGGGAAATAATTCCCCTTCAATCCTGAGGGCCCCTGGGGGCTAACTAGCCCACCAGGTGCTTCCAGTAAGCGCCACTGAGCTGCGTTGCAGAGAGGTGGTGCAGGCCGTGCACCTTTTTACACCTCTCTGCAATGGCGCTTACTGGACGTACCTAGTGGGCTATTTTGCCGCTAGGGATCCTCAGGATTCAAGGGGACCTAATCTCCCAACTTAAAAAATGGCCACAGGGCGTGTTTACACAGTGGGGAAGGGAGGGGACGGGGTCTGAGGTGACGTGTGCAAACACGCCTTATGGCGCGTTTTAAGTTGGGGAAATAATTCCCCTTCAATCCTGAGGGCCCCTGGGGGCTAACTAGCCCACCAGGTGCTTCAAGTAAGCGCCACTGAGCTGCGTTGCAGAGAGGTGGTCCAGGCCGTGCCACTTTTTACACCTCTTTGCAACGCAGCTCTGTGGCGCTTACTGGAGGTACCTAGTGGGCTAGTTGGACCCTAGGGACCCTCAGGATTCAAATGAACTTAATCTCCCAACTAAAAACGGCCACAGGGCGTGTTTACACAGTGGTGAAGGGAGGGGACGGGGCCTGAGTTAACGTGTGCAAACAAGCCCTTTGGCACGTTTTAAGTTGGGGAAATAATTCCCCTTCAATCCTGAGGGACCCTGGGGGCCAACTAGCCCAACAGGTGCTTCCAGTAAGCGCCACTGCGCTGCGTTGCAGAGAGGTGGTCTGGGCCATGCCCCTTTTTACATCTCTCTGTAACGCAGCTCTGTGGCTCTTACTGGAGGTACCTAGTGGTCTAGTTGAACCCTAGGGACCCTCAGGATTCAAGGGGACTTAATCTCCCAACTTAAAACGTCCACAGGGCGTGTTTATACAGTGGGGAAGTGAGGGGACGGGGCCTGAGGTGACGTGTGCAAACACGCCCTGTGGCGCGTTTTAAGAGGTAGTTTTAATCCCCTGCCCTATTATATACTAGGGGCTTACAGAGGAGGTCATGCTGATCACAGGGAGACCCTCAACGCATAGTGTTCCCTAGTGTATGTAGGTGTTTTCATTGTATTCTGAGTGTCTTTTAACATAGCACTGGCTCTAGGACTAGTTAGTCAGACTCAGTTACCACCAGTATCCGTCTGAAAAAGTTGAGGGTACAGGATGATTTTGCAATAAGGCTTCTTTCTGCTCTTCTGTTTGTTCTTTCTGCACGTTATCCTTCTTCCTGCACTTTTCTTCGTCTTTGAGGACTTCTGTTGCTTCTTTCTGCATTTCTTTTTTTTCTTTCTGTGCGTTTTTTCTTCTTTCTTCACATGTCCTATCTCTGTAGGCATAGTTAGAAATTAGCATTTAAAAAACCTTTGAAATTCACTGAAAAAAACATAGGTTTCAGGCACGTTATAGTTAGGAATTTGCATTTAAAAAACCTTAGAAATTCACTGAAAAAACCATAGGTTTCAGGGGCGTTATAGTTAGCTGGACTTTTCACTCGTACAAAACCATTGAAATTCCCCCGTTATAGTTAGTTCAGCTAACTATAACTCGCGCGCCCGCAATGCACTGCTGATGACGTCACATATTACATCACTCATGACATGGTCAGTGACATCCTTCATGACATCACTGATGACATCTCAAATGACATCACTGATTACATCATCCTTGTGATAGAGTGGGAGACCTCCTCTCCCCCTCATATAACCTTTGATACACACATTCAAAAATAGAAACTAAAATTTGCAAAACAATGGACATACCAATATCAGTTACAACAACCTATTCAGTAATTCTAAGATCCACATACACATCCACTCACTCACCAACAGTCCTATACAGTCACTCATACATGTACTCACTCATCATATGTACTCATACACCTATACATCCTGTTACACAACGCCACTCATCCATAGAGTTACACACACACATAGTCACTCATGCTAATAAAGAATCAAACATCCATTTACTTGCATATACAGTTATACACACACCACCACACTTACTTCTACAGAGACTTACACATACTTAGTCTTTTAAACAATCACTTATAGAAACACATACTTATTCATACAGGAACTCTTTCAATCTCTCACTCTCACATATACTCACTTATATGCACCAATAGTCACATATACTAGTTTAAAACATATGTAGTTACTCATAAAGACACTATTGAGACAGTCATTCACTCACTAACACACCCATGCACACACTCATCCACCCATACAGTCCTGCACACATGCTGTCATCAACACATACAAACAGTGAGTCACTCATTCATGCACCTATGCACTACGTAATACCCCCCACCGAACCATACAGACACTCAGACACTCATACTGATACTCAAAAAACCAACTAATAACCTATATAGACACTCATGTAGCTACTCACCAACCCATGCAGCCACTTATGCACAAAGTGAGAGACTGATACAGATATTTACATATTTAAACACTAAGCCATGTATTCACTAAGATACACTTAATCAGTCAGTTATACAATCAATTTTTCAAAAACAAATCATCCATTTAGACACTTATATACCCATTTATTTTTCCATCGACCTTGAGATATACATATATAAAACATATGTAATTTTCAGAAAAACACACATTCACTGGATGATGTCATCAGTGATGTCATCAGTGATGTCATTTGAGATGTCATCAGTGATGTCATGAGTGATGTCACTGACCATGTCATGAGTGATGTAATATGTGACCTCATCAGCAGTGCATTGCGGGCGCGCAAGTTATAGTTAGCTGAACTAACTATAACGGGGGAATTTCAATGGTTTTGTTCGAGTGAAAAGTCAGGCTAACTATAACGCCCCTGAAACCTATGGTTTTTTCAGTGAATTTCTAAGGTTTTTTAAATGCTAATTCCTAATTATAACGTGCCTGAAACCTATGTTTTTCTAGTGAATATATCTATATATATTTATATATATTTTCAATGAAAAAACCATAGGTCTCAGGAACGTTATAGTTAGTTGGACATTTCATTCGTACAAAACAATAAAAATTCCGGCATTATAGTTAGTTCAGCTAACTATAACTTGCGCCCCCGCAATGCACTGCTGATGACGTCACATATTACATCATTCATGACATCACTGATGACATCACTGATGACATCTCAATTGACATCACCGACATCACAATTAGTTCTACAACGGTCTTCAAGAGGACCTGCGATGGATGCCGCTTCTACCTCCCGTACCCTGGAGGCAGCACATGGGTCACGCGGTACGGTCATACTGCGGTGGGACGCACACTCTTTGACCTCTCATGGCACTGCTCCACACTACGGGGAGGATGCTTTCCATTAGCTGTGTTTTCTGATGACGTGTTGTGCCGGCCCTGTCCAACAGCATAACGCCTTTAGATCCAAACAGACTCTTCCACTCTCTCACCGGAAGTGAAACCAGGCCACGCGGACACTTCACAATACAACAGCCGGGAATGCACTTTTCGGTAAAAAAAAAACACATTCCTTCCTCCTAATTTATCAAATGAACGACTCACTGAAGAACAGGGGCCAGCTTCGATCGGTAAACAGCCGTTACAACAACATTTTTACTTCGCGATACCATTACAACGCATGCATTACCACGCATGCGTTGTACATCGTGAAATCATTACTACGCATTTCTTTAGAACGCATGGTTATTTATCACGCATGCCTTTACAACAAATTTAGTTGTAAAGGTATGTATGGTAAATGACCGTGCATTAAAAAAAAATGTAGACAATCTACATCGTTGTAAGGAAACAGAGGCTGTTCAGTTTCCTCACAACGAAATGCACTGCCCTGCAGAGACGACGTGAAGCAGGAACTACTAGGAGAGAGGAACCACGAGGAGTGAGAGGTAAGGGGGATTGGGCATGGGGTGGGGGTTACTTTTCTAGGGTTTAGGGTAGTGCAGTGGTGTTTGTGTAGTGTAGGGGGTCGTGCTGGGGGTGGTGTTTTAGGGTTTAGGGTAGTGCAGTGGTGTTTGTGTAGTGTAGGGAGTCATGCTCGGGTAATGTTTTAGGGTTTAGGGTAGTCAAGTGGTGTTTGTGTAGTGTAGGGGTCGTGCTGGGGTAGGTTTAGGGTAGTGCAGTGGTGTTTGGGTAGTGTAGGGAGTCATGCTGGGGGTAGTGTTTTAGGGTTTAGGGTAGTGCAGTGGTGTTTGTGTAGTGTAGGGGGTCGTGCTGGGTGTAGTGTTTTAGGGTTAGGGTAGTGGTGTTTGGGTAGTGTAGGGGGTCGTGCTGGGGTAAGTGTTTTAGGGTTTAGGGTAGTGCAGTGGTGTTTGTGTAGTGTAGAGGGTCATGCTGGGGTTAGATTTAGGGTTTAGGGTAGTGCAGTGGTGTTTGTGTAGTGTAGGGAGTCATGCTGGGGGTAGTGTTTTAGGGTTTAGGGTAGTGCAGTGGTGTTTGTGTAGTGTAGGGGGTCGTGCTGGAGGTAGTGTTTTAGGGTTTAGGGCAGTGCAGTGGTGTTCGGGTAGTGTAGGGGGTCGTGCTGGGGGTAGTGTTTTAGGGTTTAGGGCAGTGCAGTGGTGTTTGGGTTGAGTAGGGGGTCGTGCTGGGGGTAGTGTTTAGTGTAGGGGGTTATGCTGGGGGTAGTGTTTTAGGGTTTAGGGTAGTGCAGTGGTGTTTGGGTAGTTTAGGGGTCGTGCTGGGGCTAGATTTAGGGTTTAGGGTAGTGCAGTGGTGTTTGTGTAGTGTAGGGGTTCATGCTGGGGTAGGGTTTTAGGTGTTTTAGGGTTTAGGGTAGTGCAGTGGTGTTTGTGTAGTGTAGGGGGTCGTGCTGGGGTAGTGTTTGAGGGTTTAGGATAGTGCAGTGGTGTTTGTGTAGTGTAGGGGGTCATGCTGGGGGTAGTGTTTTAGGGTAGTGCAATGGTGTTTGAGTAGTGTGGGGGGTCATGCTGGGGGTAGTGTTTTAGGGTTTAGGGTAGTGCAGTGGTGTTTGTGTAGTGTAGGGGGTCGTGCTGGGGTAGTGTTTTAGGGTTTAGGGTAGTGCAGTGGTGTTTGGGTAGTGTAGGGAGTCATGCTGGGGGTAGTGCTTTAGGGTAGTACGGTGGTGTTTGGGTAGTCTAGGGGGTCGTGTTTTAGGGTTTAGGGTAGGTTAGTGGTGTTTGTGTAGTGGAGGGGGTACTGCTGGGGATAGTGTTTTAGGGTGTAGGGTAGTGCAGTGGTGTTTGGGTAGTGTAGGGAGTCATGCTGGGGTAGTGTTTTAGGGTTTAGGGTAGTGCAGTGGTGTTTGTGTAGTGTAGGGGGTCGTGCTGGGGGTAGAGTTGTATAGTTTAGAGTAGTGCAGTGGTTTTTATGTAGTGTAGGGGGTCGTGTTTTAGGGTTGAGGGTCCCCCTTCGGAAGAAAAATTGACAACAATAGGTCTCGCCAAGTGAGCGGCGCATGCGCTGTGTCGCTAAGGGAGACCTAAAAAGCATTGCACCAAGATGGCTGCCAACACTTGCTGTATTGAAGTGTTGACAGCCAATTAGAGCCAAGTTAGGTCCCGCCCAGAGATATAAAGATTTTTTTCCTTTAATATCAAAAACTATTGAACGGATTTCTGAACCAAGGGCTACCTTTTTACCCAATTTGGTGTAATTTCGTTCAGCAGTTCGAGCTGTAGCCGTGTCTAAAGTTTCCTATGGGAAATTGATTTACCGACCTCTATTTTTTGAATTTCACAGGAACTACTGAACGGATTTACACCATTAAACAACACGCATTGGCATAGCCAATAGGTCTCGCCTTTGGGGCCTTATACGTTTTTGTTATGCAGCACAATATCCTTGGTGCAACAACATCAACTGTTGCATGGCTAAACACTTATAAGGTCCCAAAGGCGAGACCTATTGGCTATGCCAATGCTTGTTTGTTGACTGCCATCTTTAAGTACTAAAAACCATAGATAGATAGATAGATAGATAGATAGATAGATAGATAGATAGATAGATAGATAGATAGATAGATAGATAGATAGATAGATAGATAGATTGATTGATAGATACTACTAACACAGGCACAAACAGAAACGTGCGCCAAAATAGAGAGGAATACGGGACAACATTGATATACTGCACACTATTAGCATACACGCACACACACACAGCACCTATCTATAGAGATGTAGAGAAGACTGAAATATTCACAGTCTAGCTAGAGGAAAGGAGACTGAGCAAAGCAGGAGGATAAAGAGGAAGCGAGGTAGAGGAAGAGAAGGGAGAAAAAGAACAGAGTGCAGTGGAGAAAAGGAAAGACATATAAAGAGGGAGTAGAATGGAGGAGGAACTAGAGAAAGAAAATGGGAGATAAAAAGAAGAGAAAGATAGAGAAAAAGAACAAGAGGAAATAAAATAGAAGGGTGCAAGAGATAGAAAGATAAAAAGAGGAGAGAGGAGAACAAGGAGAAAAAAGAGGACAGCGAAAGGTTAAAGAGGAAGATAAATTGAAAGGATGGAAAAGAAAAACGAGAGAGAGAGAATGAAAGAGAAAGAAAAAAGTGAAGTAGTGACAATTATGCAGAGAGGAAGAGAAGGGAAGGGAGAAGAAATAGAGAGAATATGAACAGATTGCGGGAGGAAAAATGAGAAGGGGAGGAAAGAGAGTGAAAGAAAGGAAGAATAAATCAGAGAAAGAAACAGAGATGAAATGATTGAGAGAAAGACAAAAAGAACGTGGGATTCCAGGTATTGCAATGTGTGAGTACCCGCACTTCTATATTTCTGTTTAAAGCACTGACTGGGGGTCACCGCATGCTCTCGTTTTTTTCCGTTTTTTTTCCCTAACTTACGGGTTGGGTGCTTCTTGGATTGTCGCTGTGAGGTGAATTTTAGGGCATTATTGGTGGTGTAATGTACAACTTAAAATATGAGTATATTTTAAATCTGCAATTATTGCGGGCACATTACATTTGCAGGCTGCATGTGTAGTTGCGAAATGAGTGTTTCTTAACCCAGCCCCTTGGTGGAGAACATTCTCATTTTGCCCCGTGTGTTGGTAGCAGCACAGAAGAGGGACTCAGTCTGTGACTGCTGAGGGGCGGGGAATGAAGCAACGAGGCCCTGTATCCTCCCAATTGAGGGCTTCTTTCTTCCAAATATGGTGTAAAGCTTTTCAGGGAGGAGTGCTCGAAGTTAGCTTCCTTTAAGTTGGAATTTGGTGGATGCTTATGGGGCATGCAACTAAAAAAACGGAGGTAGTCTTGGGTTGCTACTTGTAATGATCGACTGATGCATGCTTGTTGATTTCGTGGTGGACCTCGGGTAATAGGAGGCAGGGCTAATTTTGAGGTGTATGGTATAGTCGACCATGGAAGGATGTACATTTATGGAGTTTATAAGATGTCAGGAAATGGAAGAGGGTTTAATTTTTTAGGTAAATGAGATAGCAGTCAATAGAACGGTGTATATTTGGGAGGTGGGTGAGGCAGCAACCAACAGGGTAGTAGATATTTGTGGTAAATAAGGCAGTGGGGGGGGTCATATTTGTGGGGTGGATGGCATAGTGGTCAATAAAGCGGTGATTGTTTTTAAAGCATATGAGATAGCAGCAGCTGGAGGGTTAGTAACTGATGCAGGGTCACAGTGGAAAGGCGTGGTGAAGGTCCGCCTGCAAGAGGGTTTTCTTTGTTTACAGATTGGAATTGCGAACACATGCAGGGGGGCTCGAAGTTAGTTTCCTGACACACAAGATCATAACAAATGCATAACACATACGCAGGCATATGTATCTCTTGATCGCTCTGACAAGCGATGTAGGCACCTTGGATTCACATCTAATGTAACTGCGGTGCATGTGGTGAAGCCCCAATGGGTGCTGCGCAGGGCTGGTGTTCTTCTGCTGGAGCAGCGCCTTCTGCTGCCGAGCTGACAGCAGCTCTCCCGGGCGCTAGGAGTGGGGGCTGAGCGGGGAGGAGAAGAGTGCATTCAGTTTAGGATTGCCAGTCTGAAGCCGGGGATCATTCAAGCTCAAATGTGACACCATGAAGACAATACACCCTGCGTTAGCAGTATCCCTTTGTCGTTAACGGCCAACATTATAGCGCCCAATAGAAATTAAGTGAGTAGCAAAGCTCAGATGGTTATTGCACCCTCATGCCATAATGGCGAACGAATGAGCCAGGAAATATTAACAGACACTATTAACAGACACACAATTGATGGACGGTATGCAGAACAAATCAAAGCATTCACCCCCAGTCAAGAGATCTGGGTTGAATCCATCATTCTTTTGCTCACCATGCCACCCCAGTTTAGACCTGGCCAAATGCAAATCAGTCATGACCCTGTGCCTCATGGGAACAGTCCAGCCCGAACTGCCAAGCCAGGTCCTTCCTGAACTGGGGTGGCGGAGTGAGTTAAAGAATGATGATGGATTAAACCCAGATCAGTTGACATGGGGGGGTGAGTGCTTGCAATGTTCATCACTCCGTCCATCATCCCCTTGGTTTTGCTAGGAAATATTAACGCCACGAACAGCGCCCTAATCATACATTGCTGTTTCAAGTATATTATAATATTGTTGTTGCATTTATATAGCGTTTACTGCCCCATGTGAGGCGCTGAACTTTTATGCGAACACAAAGATTATCTGTAAAGACTTAAGACGGATTCAGTCTTTGGGCCTTATGGTACGGCAGCAAACGGACAACATGAAGTGCACTGTTAGTACAGCAATCGACTACGAGCGCTCTCCGAATACAGCATGCGCAGAGTGAGCGGAGTGGAGCAACTGGCACATATTTTACGTAGTTTCCAAAACAATGGCCAAAATTTGAGGTCGGGGTCTGGCAAACCTCCATCCGAAAACCTGCCTCCTGCAGACATGGAACCGGTTCAGACCTTAATCCATGAAGAAGAGTCCAGGATGCGCTGTAGGCCTGCCAACGCAAACTCCCCTTCAAACATCTGAAGATATAAAGGTTGAACAAACCCTGGGAGAAAGGTCAGGGGGAAAAAGACACCTCCGCTTCCACACATAAGCAAACGGCAGCCATTGTCCCGGCTGAGCTCCGAAAGTGAAAGTGAAAGTGGGTGTGCCCACTGAATGTAAGCAAGGCACGTCGTGGTGCCTAACAGGACAAGCACTGGCAAAGCCAAAAAGTACAAATGCGTCTCACTCTCGGCGTAGCCCACGGGTTAACTGACGCTCGGTAAACAAGTGGGAGGGGTGAGGGGAGTGCGGCCGAGAGCAGGGATGTGCAGCGTTTATTTGCGAGAGCGAGCGCGATAATTGCTAACAGATGGCGCCACTCGCTCCCGCAAGGAAAACGCCAAATATGCACGAGTGGCAATTGAAGACAATACAAAACATGCACAAGTTTCAAGCAAAGTCCTGAGCGATGGCTAAAGGTCCCCTCCTAAGCAGCGCTTGTGCGCTGCATATGCGAGACCTAAAAAGGACTCTTTCTGAACCAAGGGCTACCTTTTTGCTAAATTTGGTGTAATTTCAGTTCAGCAGTTCGGGCTGTAGCCGTGTCTAAAGTTTCCTATGGAAAATAACATGGAGAAAACACATTTTGGGCCCCTCCTTTTTTCTTGGCCCCCGCTTAGCGAATCACCCTGAAACTTTCAAGACAGGAGCTGACCGGAGCGCCCCACTAGTTTTGAAAATTTCGCGATGATTCGTCAAACGACGCCAAAGTTATTGAGAAAACAAAAAATGCTTTTCCTATGAAAAATAGGTCCTAACTATAACTACCTACTGGTAGGTAATGTATATATATATATATATATATATATATATATATATATATATATATATATATATATATATATATATATATATATATATATATATATATATATATATATATATATATATATATATATATATATATAACTATAACTACCTACTGGTAGGTAATGTGTATATATATATATTTTCACTGAAAAAAACATAGGTTTTAGGGGCGTTATAGTTAGCTGGACATTTCCCTCATACAAAACCCTAGAAATTCCCCCGTTATAGTTAGTTCAGCTAACTATAACTGGTGCCTGGTTTAAAAAAAGAGCTATATTTGTTTGTTT
Organism: Triturus cristatus; assembly: GCF_964204655.1. Taxonomy (NCBI): domain Eukaryota; kingdom Metazoa; phylum Chordata; class Amphibia; order Caudata; family Salamandridae; genus Triturus; species Triturus cristatus. Next base: position 997,379,007 of record NC_140583.1, on the reverse strand, counting down.
GTCTGTGAAAGTTTAGATGAATGTATGTGTAGTACGTAATTGACTGAACAAATGCATTAGTAGCGTATGGTGAATGTATGCGTGCAGAACTATGAGGAAGTGCTGCAGCATCAGCTGTAGTAGATCCGAAGCACAGGGATGCAACATATGTACATAAATATGTTGCAAATCTATGCTTCTCTCTGTACGGCTGCTTAAACTGCAGCCATGTGGTGACACAGGCACCCTTGCACCATAGTGCAAGGATATCTGTGTCATGTGCTGTTTGTTTTTGTGCAGGAAGACACACCTTCCTGCACAAAAACAATCAGTAAAGGCATTTTTCTCCTTCAATGTATGCTGAGCATTTTAGCATGCATTGAAGATGTAAAAATGTGGAGAAATGAAAACAATTCTCCTTGTCGTGCTTTCCTACACCAATTTTAGAATGGTGCAGCATTCACACACAAATCGAGTTTTATGATTTCTGACAAATCTAGACATGTGTCTTGTTCTATGAGTATTCAGTGCAATCATGCACAACAACACTTATAGAACACCCTTTCAACGCAAACTGGTGTGCATAATGAGGTTGTATTTACATGGAGTATAAAAAGTGCACAGAGTGCCTTTTCCTCTCTTTGCAAATATGAAAAAGTGTCTTGCGCAATAAATATGTTACAAAAAGTGACATATTTCCAGTTTAAAAATTCCTTGCGAATGATATAAGGTAAGCACAGAGTTTTGTCTGCAAAGATGTTCAAAGAAGAATGATTGAAATAATTGCGGTTCTTCAATAGCTACAATGGGAAATATTATGAACCCCTCAAATCTCTTTTTTTGCAGGTCACATGATCTGATTATGGTCAGATTTCAAAACTACATAGGTATAAACAGAGTATTTTTAGAAACATGTTTCAACTTTGTAGCTTCTTGCAGACCTCCTCATTCTGCATATTGAGACTTAGTTAAACTTACCTTCACAGTAATAGCAATAAAAAATGGTATACATTATTTTCAGATTTTCATTGCAATCTAAATTCATATAAATTGCTTATTTTTAAATTTGGATCTATGACAGAAAAGAAAAAAAAAATATAACATGTAATAATACATTTTTTACAACACAGCATAATTTCCACAAAGTAATTTGTTTGCCTTTTTTGCTGTTCTCAGAATATATTAAATTTCACAAAAAATAGTGATTTCAATCGTACTCATCACTTAACAGCGGGCAAAAAAAATCAAAAAGATTGTTAAAAAAAACCAACATGCTATTCTCAACAAAATGCCACAAGATACAAATCACAGATATATAAAATGCTTACAGCTAACAAAAGTTTATAAGTTTAACTGTAAATGTTGTTGCTTTAAAATATTCACCGAATCTAAGGATGAATTTTTGGAGGACGCACCACGCCCACAATGTTTTCCTTCAGTGGTGTGGACATTTTTTACTTTTTCCAAGGGGCAAACAAAGGTCAATGCCACCTTGGTCATGTGCAAGATTTGCAAAAGAGTTCTGTTGCAAGGGGATCCTAACAAGAAATACTCGTACGGCATGGCAAGTATGATGAATCACCGAAGGACCCTTCATCCAAATAATCTTTCACAAGAAGAGTGCAAACAGATGAGAAACACTCCTGTTCTGTATCTGTAAAAAAGAATCACAAATAAATGTATATTTATAACTTTCAAATGTATACTATTCCATTACTGTACAAACACATTTTATATAAAATCTGACTAAGAAACTATAGCCCTGAACCACAAGTGTGACGATGGTTAAAACACTACATGCATAGTGCATACTACTTTGAAGCATTTCATGCCCTAAAGCCTTCCTCACTAAAAGACTACATGCTAACTGACTGAATGATTACAGTACTATAAGGAGACACACTAGGTGAGTGACAGGGTGTTTGCTAGAAGGGTATGAATACCGACAGGGGAATTGAAGGTGTGAAAGACAACTGTGTAGGTGGTTAGAGGCCTGCATGCATATTGAATAGGCATTTGAAGCAGTCTATGTGCTAAGGCCTGGCTCACTGCATGAGTACTTGGGAACTGACGGAATGATTAGAGTACAGCAAGGAGAGTGCCTGGGTGAATTTATAAGTGGTTGGCTTTTTACACAGTGAATGGATTAGTACTTGATACTGAATGGGTCACTAGAGGAGTGCAAAGGGAGTGACAGGATGTTTGCTGGACTGTATGGATACTGACTAGGGAATTGAAGATGTGAAAGACAAGTGTATAGTATGTTAGAAGACTGCATGCATACTGCACAGACATTTGAAGCAGTCTATGTGGTAATGTATGGTTCACAACATGAGTACTTGGAAACTGACTAAATCATCAGACTACTGCTAGGACAGTGCCTGGGTAAAACTTTCAAATTTTCAGTTCTGGCACAGTGAAGAGAATAGTACATGGTACTGCACTTTAGTGTCAAACCCTGACTCATTTTATCAATGCATAAGCAAAGAATAGCTTCTAAAGCTACTAAAACTTGACAACATGACCGATTTTAAAACAGTTATCCGTCAGCAAATACACCATGTTACCAAACACTTCTATCACAATCCTTACCCAAATCTACACAGACTCACAGTGTGATTTTAGACAAGCAACACTATCCCTAGCAGTTTACCAAAAGTCATTCACTAGTCTAGAAGAGGTAAGGGTACTGCACACAATCTACATATTTAAGTACAGCACATTAGTTTCAAAGCATGACTCATTTAATCAACGCATAAGCAAAGACTGGCTTCTAATGCTACTAAAACTTGACAACATGACAGGTTTAAAAGAGTTATCTGCCAGAAAATACACAATGTTACCAAATGCTTCTCTCACAGTGGTTCCCAAATGCACACAGACTCACAGTGTGATTCTAGACAACAACCACTATACCTAGGAGTTTACCAACAATCATTCACTACTGTGGAAGTGATAAGGGAACTGCACACAATCTACGTATTTCAGGACTGCACTTTTGTGTCAAAGCCTGACTCATTTAATCAAAGCATAAGCAAAAACTGTCTTCTAATGCTACTAAAACTTGACAACAAGACAGGTTTTAAAACAGTTATCTGTCAGCAAATACACAATGTTATCACATACTTCTCTCACAGTGGTTCCCAAATGCACACAGACTCACAGGGTGATTCTAGACAAACAACACTATCCCTAGCATCTTACCAAAACTCATTCACTTCTGTGCAAGGGGTAAGGAGACTACACACAATCTACATATTAAAGTACAGCACATTAGTGTCAAAGCATGACTTATTTTATCAATGCATAAGCAAAGACTGGCTTCTAATGCTACTAAAACTTGACAACATGACAGGTTTTAGAACAGTTATCTGTCAGCAAATACACGATGTTACCAAATGCTTCTCTCACAGTGGTTCCCAAATGCACACATACTCACTGTGCATTTCTAGACAAACAACACTATCCCTTGCACTATACCAAAACACATTTCTTCATCTAGAAGGAGTACTACATTTTAATATAGAAATATAACTCATTTCACAAATTCATAAACAATGACTGGTTTCTAATTCTACCAAAATATAAAAACAGCACAGTTATCTGTCTGCAAACACATGAAAAACAGAAAATGGTTATCACAGAATGGTTTCTACATGCACACACACTGTCAATAAGATTGTAGAGAAAAAAAGTACTCCCTACACTTTAGCAGGAGAAATACATTCGTCTGATTAAAATCAAAATAGTCTACATACATCCCCTCACAATTAAATAACTCACCTTTCAAGTTGTTTTGTAGATTAAGAAGTATATTAGTCACACACCAGATTTTCTTTTACAGAATCTCTGCACTGTGCACCTCTCAGCAAAAACAAAGAATGGATAAGTTTCCTTTCATTTTCCACACATATACATGTAAACATCAAATCACAATCCTTCACACATAAATTCAAAAGCAAACACACATTTCTATTGGTTCAACATTTCAACCCTTTCCAAATGAAAACATTTCAAACCTTCCCCCAATCTGCCTTCTGCCTCTTACCATAGAAACAGGTCATGGAAAACTGCACTGAGCACACAGGTCACAAGTTCAGCACACAATGTTGCTAAACAAGACAGCAAGTGTGCTTGACTTTTCAACATATCAGCTTATCATATATAATGTTCCTTACAATCAGTTTGTGCTAACCAATAAGAATCATGCCTTTAAAAAACAGAAATATACACCCTACCTTTCAGTGTAGAAAGTTGTCATACAACCAATGATTTCTTGTCTTTTTAAAAAAAAAATTCCTTGGATCCGCGCACCCAACGCGAGAGGATCCGTGCACCAAACACGGTAGGCTGCGCGCACCTTGCGCGCATTACGCCGTTTTAAAAAAAAAAAGGGGGCCCCAGGGGGTCCTTCTGGGTCCCCCTAATCACCTCTAGAGGGTCAGAGCATTTCCACTCTGCCCCCTTTATATGTTTTACACAACTATTCCCCTTGCTTCTTCAGCCTCGCTTCTACCGAGGCAGAAAATGGCCGCCAACGGTTCCTGGTTTCGAATGTAGACAGAAAGTTGACAGCCAATTAGCATTCAGCGCGCGATCGGGAGGGTGGGTGCTCGGTTCGGGGAGGGTGCGCTTACGGTGCGGGTAGGGTCCGGGGATCCTCCCCGGCCATAGAAATATATGTACTTTTAACTCTAATTTTCTCAGGAACTACTGATTTATGCAAAAGGCATGAGTCTGAACTGAGGACTACCTCTTTGCCGAATTTGGTGTAATTCCGTTCAGCGGTTCGGCCTGTAGCTGCGCCAACAGATCCTATGGGAAATTGCATGGGGAAAACGTGTTTTGGGACCCCCCTTTTTTCTCGTCCCCCGCTTGACGAATCACCACGAAACATTTTCAGGGTAGGAGCGGAGTGGAGCTGGCCAAAAGTTTGGAAAATTTCGCGAAGATTCGTCAACCGGCGCCAGACTTATTGGGAATAGAATGTTGCGGATTTCCTATGGAAAATAGGTCCTAACTATAACTATCTACTGGCGACCGCCAGTTGATAATATATATATATATATATATATATATATATATATATATATATATATATATATATATATATATATAACAGAGGTACATTATAGTTAGGAATTAGCATTTAAAAAACCTTAGAAATTCACGAGAAAAACACACATTACAAGAATGTTATAGTTAGGATGACATTTCACTTGTTCAAAACCTGTGAATATCAGCTGAGCTAAATATAACACGCTCCTCTGCAATGCAATGCTGATGATGTCACATATTACATCACTCATGACATGGTCAGTGACATCACTGATGACATCTCAAATGTCACTGTGTCAGTAATTGTATAAGAGAGTAAGTATGTGTTAGTATCTGTATGAATAAATGAGGCGGTGTGTGTATAACTGTAGTTGTAGGTGAGTAATTAGTAGTGTGATTGACTCTTTGGGTGAGTGACTAATTGTATGAGTAGCTCTATGGGTGAGTGGCGGTGTGTGAGTGTCTGTATGGGTATATGAGTGGATATATCAGAGGCTGTATTGGTGAGTGACTGGGTGTATGAGTGGCTGCACGAATGAATGAGTTGATGTGTGTAGACTTATGAATCAGTGAGTGGGTATGTACTTACTAGTATTGGTGTATCCACAGTTTCAAGAATGGTAGTCTGAAATTTGGAGTGGGTGTTTGAAAGATAATATTGGGGTGTGAGCAGGTGCATCAGAGATTATGTGGATGAAGTCATCAGTGATGTCATTTGAGATGTCATCAGTGATGTTACTGACCATGTCATGAGTGATGTAATATGTGATGTCAGCAACAGTGCATTACGGGGGCACGAGTTATAGTTAGCTCAGCTAACTATAACAGCTGAATTTCATAGGTTTTGTAAAAGTGAAATGTTAGCCTAACTATAACGTTCCTGTAATCTGTGTTTTTTTCGTGAATTTCTACGTTTTTTTAAACGTTAATTCTTCACTATACCGTCCCTGTAACCTTTGGGTTTTTCAGTGAATTTCTAAGGTTTTTTAACTAGCAGTAACGTTTGCAAAGTGGTGGAGAAAATGGTCTGGGCCTCCAACCAACTTTCAGGAATTCTGCTGTATAAGACTTACAAGAGCTACCAGGAGGACTTCTTGGCCCCCAATGTCCCTCTGGAGTAAAGTGGACTTCATCCCCCAACCAGTAGACGCGTTTGCAGATTGGTGGAGAAAGGAGGGTGTGGCCCCTAAAGTCCGCTTAGCAATCCCACTCTATGGGACTTACTGGAAGTAACAAGTGGGGTAGTTGGCCCCAAGGACGTCCTTGTGGGCCAACTACCCCTCCTGTTACCTCCAGTAAGTCCCACACAGCAGGTCTGCTGAGTTCTAATAGCAGGCCATGCCCCTTTCTCCACCAGTTTGCAAATGCGCCTCCTGGTGCGCTCTTGGTTGAAGGATGAAGTCTCCTTAGCTGCTGGGGGTATCGCCGAGTTAACGGCACTTTATCGCAGCCAAAGTTGCGATAAATTTATCGCCCCATTCACAAGCTGGTGTTAACAGCCCATAACACCAGTTTACCCGCGATAGCAGCCGCAAAAACATTGGCACAGATGACCTCGGCAACTATCGCTAATGAAAGGCAGAGTTGGCGTTCCCGTGCCCAAAGCCGCGACAACACCACTCCGCAACATTCTCAATGACCAGCCAGGTCAGCGAAAAGAAAACGAAACATGTGATAAGGCGCGTTAGCAACAGGAAATTAACACCTGCTCTGACCTTGTGTAAAGTCGTACGGCAACCTGCACCACAAAAGGGAGCCCAGCCCAGACCCACACCTGAAGAACAAAAGATGCCATGGAGCCACTGATCATGTAGGCCGGACACCCAAGAGGGCCCTAACACCCACGTCACCACCCCCAGGGACCACCCCCACCCCCCAGACACCCACCACCACCCCAACCAACACGGAGGCAGCGCAGACAAAGACAGCGACCCTCCGAAAATGCACCAACCTCACAGACCCAACACCAAAGAATGTCATTGCCCACTACATGATCAAAGGGACAACCCTCCTCCACATCCTGACCACCATTGCCCACAGGCTGACGGTACCAACACAGCGGCCAACCAACAACCCACCTCAGACAAAGCTGCGGACAACCAACACAGCAGACAACCAACATCCCAGCTCAGACAAAGCTGCTGGTTGAGCTACACGTGTTGGCCTCTGGTACCCTCGAACCAACATCTGCCTGAGACGGAGGAGTCACACAGCCAGGCTAATCCAAGTCCCTCACAACGGTCATGGATGACACCATCAGCTTGGTACTCCACTATCTATACTTCCCACACACTGTGCAGGAACACCCGGAGACCAAGCAAGACGTGTACGCCACAGCTGGCTTCCCGCACATGTCAGGTGGCAATTGACTGCACACATGTCCTACTAGTGGCTCCTGGCAACACTGCACACAATAAGCGCAACAGAAAGCACACGTATCCCACCAATGTACAAGCAATAGTGGACCACCGTGGAATCTCTGCCAACGCCGCCGCCAACCACCCAGGCAGAGTGCATGATTCCTACACCGTCCGACAGTCCATCATCAACCTGCGCCACCAGGAGGGCACCCACGGAAATGCACTGCTCGTTGACCAATTCCAAATGCACACACCACACAGCTCAACTCCACAATCATGCAACACACAACACAGGAAATGCACATGTCACAAGCTCACATACAACATGCGCACCCACCAGACACAACAGCACAACTCACTGTGGGAACCTGGGCCAGCCATGTACATTAGCCATCAACGGCATGGCACCTCGGCCACACAATAGCAGAATGTCGGAAGAGGTGGGGACCAGGCATGTGCGAAGGAGGCCAGCAACCGAAGAATGAGACTGTACACAATGCCAAGTGTGGTGTGGATGTGCTGGCCAGACTGCAGTATGCAGACCACAGACATATCCATGTCGACACACACTGCTGGTGTTTGGAGTGTAGTGGACAGTGGACGCAACCATGTCACCCCAGCCAGTGGGGAAGATTGCAGAAATGTAGCTTGTTACGTCCCCCCCGTAAGTGTGAGTGGAGTTGGCTGGCTCGGCATACATTAGGCCAGCGTAGGGGTGTGAATAAAAGGCACGTAACTCTGGTCGTGGTCCTCTTCCGAAATGCCCAACGTCTCTGTCAGGGCGGCGCCTCTCACCGCGCCACGAGGCTGACGCCATGAGCGGTGTTGCCAGCGATCCTGTGCACCTGCTACATCCCGGGATGCTGGTCCCCGTACCAGTCCTGCCCGCCCCTGTGCACCCAGGCCTCAATGCCCACCTGCTGACACCGGCGTGTGTCGAAGAGGGCCCACCACGTGCCGGTGCAATCTCCAAGCCCGAGGCCTGCGACCTTGGGAGCCTCCTCAGACCATCACGGCCTCTGCAACACAGGCCCGCAGTACTCCTTTCTTGCTGACGTACTCCACTGGCATGCACAGCAGACATGTAGGTCACACATTTGGAACTGAGTCTTGATTACACCATGGCAGAGCACATTAATTTTGGCTGAGTGTATGTCACTATACACCCCTCGATATGGTGCCACCAGGCCTTAGTAGTTCATCACAACCAAAAGATTCTGTGGGCCCACGCGGACTACTGCTCTCGGCCGACGCTGCGCTGGAATAGGTCACAGAATTGAAACTGAACATCGATTATTCAAAAGCAGAGTACATATCATTGCACGCAAGGAGAGGCGTAAGAGGATGACGCATTGCATTTGGGAGGAAAAAAGGATCATCTTTATGGAGGTGATCGAACACTACCAACAACTGCCCTGGTGTCACTAACTCTGTGCATTGCGAGCCTACGACGCATGGCTGTGGCCCACTGCTGACTGCTGCCTCCGGCCTACACTGCGGTCCAGTATGTCACAGAGTCTTGATTTGGCCGGAGTTCATATCAGTGTACCGGCATCATCGCAGACTGCATCCCCTCTCAGCCCCAGTGCCACTAAGTCTGTTACACAACATTCATAAACACTCTCTGGTTGTACATTGGTGGCGTCTGAGTCTATGGACTAGGGGGTAGTTTTAATCCTCATGCAGCTGATCCCAAATTGGTGGTGGCAAGGAGGCTGTTACTTTCCACTCCTCCATTTGCTGCTTCCGGATAGCTTCTGCCCTCTACATCATGCCCTGGAGGACACCTTCCAGTGTCTGCCCCAACCCTCCACCACATTCACCTTTGACATCGACGGGGACCCGCTCAGTCTGAGTGGCCCTATCTCAGGGGACCGCAAGTCACAGTTCCGTGGTGGTGTGCCTGTGCCGGCCGCTGTGCATCCGGGGCCACTAACTCTGTGCAGCTCAAGTCAGGGACCCTGTCTGAATGAATATTGGATGACCTCTGTGATGGTGGTCTTGGGGTCATTGATGCCATGTGCATGTGGCCCTGCGCTGTTTGCTGCCTCCGGCCTCAACTACGGACCACCAGGGCTCACACATCAAATCGAGTCCTGACCGGTCCGGATGTCGCATCACCGCAGGAGGCACACGCCACCATTGCCAGGGCCAACTCCAACCACCATCTGCCAGAGTCGAAACAGTGGTACTGGCAGACTAACAGAGTTGCTCAGACCTGTCGTGGATGTCGTTATCTGCCTGATCCCCTGCTCAGCACTCCAGGTGCCACTGACTCAGTGCACCGCAACCCATGGACCGTTACTGATTGAGTTTTTGCTGTGGAGAGGTTGCGCAGCAATGTCACCTCAGGCAGTGTGGGAGACCTGGGACGTTGATGAGGAAGTTGATGCACGTCTAACACACCCCACTGCATCTGCATTAGGAATATCCCGAATGGACACAATCATAGTCATTTTCATCACATGAGTACGTTCAGCTCTAGTGCCCCAACCTCAGTGCACTGCAACTCACGGACACTTCTGTTTGTAAGATGGGTGACCTCTGTACTTGCTCCGGCTCCCTCCATTTTGCTCGGTAGTTGACTCTGTTATGCAGGTGTTTTCTGTTTCCACTGCACTGGTGTCCACTGTTCAAGTTGTTGCCAGCACCAAGCGCTCCGTGCGGGCTGGCTTATACTCACCCCACACACATCCAGCACAAGCGTCACTGTCCATGTGGCCCTGCAATAAAGGGGCACGGGCGCACGTGCCCGTAGCCAGTTCAATATATTATCTGCGTGTGTCCCTGTGGTCTTGTTGTATGCATGAGGGCCCTACAACATTACATCGTGCTGTGTACAGCGGACGCAGACATGTCACCACAGGCAGCGGGTTGGAGCTTGTACATGTAGCTTTGTCGTCACCCACTCAATTGGTAAGGGGAGTGGACTGGGCCGTTGTACGCAGAGACAACATGGGTGTGTGACTGATATGTGCGTGCCCCTGGGCGTGGTTCTGTACTGGGAATGTGCATCTGCATGTGTCTCTATGGCAGTGTGGGTATCCTTTGTGGGGTGTAGATGGGCCCTGAAGGGTAATGGACACCTACGTATGTGATCTAGTTCGCCTTCCATGGGTTCGGACCACACCCGCACCTGTTCGGCCACCTCCTTTTGGCATTCTGACACCTGGCATTTGGGTGCCATGTGTGGGTCGGTGAAGTGTTGTAAGCCAGCCGTGCTAGCGGGTGCTTCATGCCTTGTGGTCTGTTGCAGGGGCTGGGTTCTCCTCCACGTAGCTTGGATGCCCTGGTCCTGGTTGTGGGTTGCGTGGGATGTCCATGGGCTGTTGTAGGGCATCAGTGTCAAAGGTGTGGTGGTCCTCTCTGGCATCACTGATGTGTGGTCTTCTGTGCTCTGCTGGAGGTGTTTTGTGTCCATCTGCAATGTGAAGGGGAGATGCATGTTGACATTGTGTTGACATGTATGTTGACACATTGTTCTTGTTTACATGCAGACTGTATGACAATGTACATTGTGACTGTTTTGGAGGTGCAGGATTTAGATGCGGGACAGTATACATCTGGACTACATGACGGATGTGAGGTTGTAAACATACATTTCCATTTCACAGTTTCCAGCTCTGTCAGATGTAGTAGGCCTGTTTCTGTGCGTGTGCGGAGCCAGTTGTGTCCTCTGTTTTGCAGTGTCGGGGTTGCACATCGTACCACATTGTGGTCAATGTGGATGTGCTGTTATTGCTATGTGTGTGTGCTGTAGTGTGCCAAGGGGGTGAGGGACGCATCGTTGTGCATGTGTGCCATTGTGCCCATCTCCCCCCATCCCCCAGTCCCTGGTCTTTACACACCCTGTTGATGTTGTGTCAGGTCCTCCCGAGCTGTGTCCGCACTCCCGACTCAGATTCCTCAGAATCAGATAGTGAAGGGGGTCAGAATACCTTTGATAACTATGGCAACAGAAGAACCCCCTTCGAGGGCCAAACAAGAAATACTTCTTTGTTAGGTAATCAACGAGGGAATATGAGAGGGAGATTCAGGACCCATGAGAGGGGACGGTATCAACAAGCAGACAATCCCCCTCAATTTCTGCAGACAAGACGGAACCAATACTGGAGAGAATAGGTTCCTCCATACAGATTGAGTCTATCCCTATTTTTTATCTTTCTAAGATTACCCTGGGTAATCCGTCCAAAGATTTGTTGGTTAGTCTTTCCATTATACCGAGCACTGGTCTTAATCGGTTTGAACTGAATCAAGACCTCCAATCATTTTTCCGGAAGATTCGCTTAAAAAGATTTTTGGAGAATAGAGCCACTACCAATATAAACAACAGATCTGGACTTAGACCTAAGTCGATATTCACATCTACTCTCGATGAGATAGGTCCGGAGGTAGGGATTTTTGAGAGAGTTGTGGGTACTAAAATACACAATATGATGACATTTGTACCTAAGCCATCCTGTAATCTCAACTATGAAGAATCCTTCAGTCCCTATCTACCAACAAGGAAGTGACCATCAAACCGAGTGATAAGGGGGGTGGTATAGTGATTATGGACTGCAACAAATACAAAGGTGAAATCCAACATATGTTGAGTATTCCAGAAAACTACACCAAAGTCATGAGTTACCCTGAACAAAGTATCAAGAACAAAATTCTTGACATTACCCAAAGAGCCTTGGATAAGGGCTCTATTTGTACACAGGAATTTGAATACCTTAACAAAGTATATTCTCAGATTACTGTGTTATATGGCCTTCCTAAGGTGCACAAAAACATGGATAATCCCCCATTCAGACCTATAGTCTCCACCATTGGTTCACTCACGGAACCACTGTCCAAGTATGTGGATGTATTCCTTGCCCCCATTGTTGCCAATCTTCCAGCATATGTGAGGGATAAGTAAAATCGAAGAGATTGAGTCCAATCCTAACAACGACATACTAGTCTCAATGGATATTGAGGTATTGTACTCGAATATCCCCCAGAAGGGAGCTCCCTAAACTGTGAAGGGTGCCCTTGAAAGGAGTATGAATCAAGCAGATAATCTGTTTATCTTAGAGTGCCTTGCGGTAGTACTAAAAGAAAATGATTTTGAATTTGATAAACCCATCTAGAAACACAACCCTTGGCACCAGCATGGGGGCTGCATGTGCTCCGAATGTGGCCAATATCTACATGGGTGACTTTGAGAATAAATTCATTTTTAATGAGATTGCCCCATTTTTTTAACATCACACATTACTAACGATTTATTGATGATATTTTCTTTGTCTTGAGTGGACCTGAGGAACAACTCACTGAATTTATCCTGTGGATTAATTTATGTGACGCACACCTTAAATTTAGCCCTAATGTAAGCAAGGAAAAGATTGAATTCCTAGATCTATGGATTGAGGTAGTGGAGAAGCATATTGAGGTTTCGTTGTATACTAAACCTACTGCGCGAAACACTCTTTTACAAAACCAAAGTTATCATCCACGCAGCCAAAAGGATAGTATCCTCTTTAGTCAGTTCCTGCGTCTCCGCAGGAACTGTACCTGTATTAAAACAATTGATTTTCACGCTGAAAAACGTAAAATCAAACTTCTAAACAGAGGATATCCTTTTAGAATAATCAAAGAATCCTACAAAAGGGCTAAAACTTATAACCACAATATTCTTCTCCAAACCAAACCTAAAGAAAATCAAAACAATTTGGTGTGTGTTACCAGGCACTCTAATTTCAACAATTAGCAATTAACTCTTCCTGGCACATCCTTAATACAGGAAACCAGATAAGCATTATGCCCAAACTCATCTTTGATTTTCGCAGGAATAGAAATCTTAGGAATGCTTTGGTTAAATCTACGCTACCAGAAAAAAGTTAAACTGTCCAACGTTCCATTACTGGAACCAACCCCATTCTAGGCACCCACAGATGTGGCAACCGCCAAGCTTGCAGTTTTGCCAGAGTAACTTCTAACTTACAATGGGGCAAGAAGAAATTTCTATTCAAAGAAATGACAAATTGCAGGACAACAAACCTGATCTACCTTATCCTTTGCCCTTGTGGCAAAGGTTATGTAGGGGAAACCAGTAGAGAAATGTGGGTCAGATTTAGCGAACATAAATCTGCGATAAATAACAAACGCATTGGAGCGCCATTGGTTAAGCATTGGTTAGAAAAACAACATTCCATCAATGACCTGCAATGGCTTAATACTTGAATGTGTGCATGCACCTAAAGATGGTAACATCGATGCCTTGAGACGCAAAATGGAGGTTTTTTGCATATATACACTCCAGACGACCGAGACTGGCTTAAATGAGCTCCTCCCATTGGAAAATGCGACTGCCAGAATCTAACTATTCGTCTTTACCTTTTTGCCAGAGTCTTGAATATGGAATTCCATTGTGATCTTACTCTTGTTACGTAGAAACTGTTCAATATTGTCCACAGATACTGTTCAATATTGATCTATCAAAAATTATCTGATCTATTGTTTCCATTGCCCCTCCGTATAGGAATGGTTATAGTGAATCATTTGAGTGGTGATTTGTATATATACTATCTTCCGGATTTAGTTTCACATTGGGTTCTATTTTTATCTGTTTTCCATTAGTGCAATTCTCAACCTCATAGAATCTTCTTTTTCTGAGATTGTGTTAGAAGTGGGCTATTTGAGCACATCTCTGGAGGTATATGTACGTTTTATATTGCGTCGTCCTTATTACTTATTCATTTATTGAACAGTTGTTCATTTTTTATTTTCGGGAACCGGGACACCGTAATTAGTCTCCTTACTGTATCTTTGTGACTCTATAGAATGTAATGAGGTCACCCACCATTGGTTTCTATGTGGGCCTTCGTATTTTAGTAAATTCATTCCTGGTACCTGTACCCAAACATCTCACCCCAGGGTTTTGCACGAGTATTCTGGTAGAATTTTACGGTACCCTTGGTCAATGGACGGTTTTGTTCTGGCTGACTTTTGGCCCTTTCAATTTTCGTGTGTTCGCACCCGCAGACTATATGGATAAGCTGATTCTTTAAACCTTCTTTATCCATTCTAAGATGGCCACCATCTACGGCACTGCATGGTATACGAACACCTTTGTGGCGTTCGTCGATTTCTAGGACTATGCAGATTCCAACATGGCGACGGGGAAATCAAGTGTTTGTGGTTTGTGAGCTATGCCCCTTTCTTTTCCCATCAGGTGGTTTAAATCAGGGTTGAGAAAGCACCCCATTGCACAGATTTGGGATGATATGCTTAAGCAGCTAGTAAGCCCCGATACCTCACAACAGCTGCTGCCCGCACAACAGATGGTGTTTGATATACGATCCGGCGCCAGATAGTACAACAGGAGTCACGGTTGCGGGTCATCCCGCCCAGATTGACAGGAGCGAATCGACACCTTGCATTCCTTAGACTTGTTCAGTGTTAGCGGCCGGCTACACACTCGCCGCAGCAACAGTAGAGGCTCCGCATGTTCATTAACGGCATACCAATAACGACATGGCCGCTAAAAGATGGTGAACGCAACGGACACTGCAGGCGTATCCCCTTACCACCCTGACATCTCTTATTTGTTTTGGTTTTATTGTTAAGTATTGGGGGGGAATAAAATTGTTCAGATGACCTGCATTTTGTTACAATCAAGAATATCGATGGTAATGGACTAACTAAACATTCCCAACCTTAGGTTCGATTGGAGATAATAGAATGTGCGGGCAGTTAATGCCCAGGATAATTGGCAGATGGACAAGCATCCATGGACAACGGTTAAAGGTGACACTAAGTTTATGCGAAAGATATGTACGCTGACGCCTTATTTTTACAGAGTCAGAGACCAAGTAATGTTATATGGAAAGTGTTGCTTGTTGATGCTAGATAATAACCATGCTGTAACAGGAAATTATGCAGGAAAATGTACTAATAAAAGATATTCAAACAAAAAAAAAAAAATCAGGTGGTTTAAATCGTCTTAATTGCGCAGGAAGGGGGCACGGCCTCACAGGACTCAAGAAGGGATCCTTCGTCCCACAATCTTAGTTCCCGGTATTTTCGGTGTACGAGCTGGATGGATGGACTTTGATTGCAGAGGGAATTTTCCCCGACTACGTAAGTACACTCTCACCTGATCCCGGGACTGACTTGAGTATATGCTCCCTAGATAGGAGGATTTATTGCTAGCTAGAGGTCCCCGGTAGTTGTAATTACGTTTTGGGAAATCGGGATTTATAGATTTATACAGTTTACCATGCTCGCGGTGTTTATATAGAAGTAGACTCTTTATTCTGGCCACCTTTAAATTTTACAGAGGGCATGAAGGATTAGTTTTTATATTTACCTTATCTCGGCACATCAGTTATGTGTGCCAGAGACAGCAGTGTATTAGATCCAACTTATGAGGGGCATTACTTAAATCTGGTATAGATGCACTGAGCGCCTAACGTGCTCTGAGTCGTTTTTGTGACGCTATATTAGCATATTTACTATTACTATTTTTATATGCATATATATATCTTTTCCAGCCCCCTTGAGTATAACAGAGGAGGACTAACTGCCACATCGCAGCACATCACGTACTTTTTGGACCTGCACGGGGTCAGGCTTTGTAGGAGAGTGGCATTGACTGCATAGTTGCCCCCAACTTTTTGCTGATGTTTTGACTGTTTTTATGACTTTAGCCAGGTTGTGGCCCTGCTATCCAGGACCACAGCCTATCTGCTTCCTCTCTTAAACGATGTGAGTACCCTAGGTACAAACCAATTGGATACTGAGGATGCCCTGACAGTCCCTTGTAGATGGTACCCTAGGTACCCAGGGCATGGGTCCCTCAGTAGGCCTACCAGGGCTGCAGCACTTATTGTGCCACCCTGGGACAGCCATACAAACTGACACCACCAGACCACTACTGTAGTCTGGGTAAGGTGGTGCTAGCACCCCTTACAGGGATATAGGTACCCTATATCCCACCCCATTACAACACATATACTCTCATAGGTCACCCCTATAGCAGGCCTTGCTAATCCTACAAGGCAGGGTGCTGAGGTATGTGTGAGGGGGGACCCCTACCTGAGTAGGGCCTCTCTGCAAACTTCGTAAAATCATTGCTGGGTTGTTTGTAGTGTAGCCATACCATATACTCTTAACCGCATTATAAGTCTAGCGCGATAGCGTGATAACTTGAGAATGGCTACACAGAACCATATCGTGTTTGGTGTCAAACATGTAGGAATCCTACCTCCAGTCCAGCCATGGGCATGAGGGCACGATTCCCCCCTGCTAGAGGGGCGATATGGGAAAAGCGGCAGAATTTAGACACCAATTTAAAAGTGCACACGTAGTACAAAATGGCTACTACCCACCACCCACACGACTCTGGCTGGCTGTTGCTGGGGAAAATCCCAGCCTCGCCAGCTGGACAATAGGGCTGCTGTGGCAGGGAGGTGCTAGCACCTCCCCAGACAGGGTATGTGGATTGGAACTGGGTGGGTTGCCTTTCAGAGTTGCCCGTAGGCTGCTACAGCGCCTACATTCTGCATACACCGCCTGGAACCGGTTCAGGGGCATCCTGCCCATCGCCCAGGCGGGAAACACAGAAAGGGGAGTGGGTGTAGCCACCCTTTCCCGCCTTAACTCTCAGTGGTAGGCTCTGATCTGGACCCTCCCCTAATCTTGTGGATAAAGGTGAATACTGTGTCCCCAGAGCCTCTGATTAATCTCGGACTTCACAGACTTGACCTTCGACAAGCTGCTGCCCAGCTGACTGAAGAAATTTCCCTTGGAGTAAAGGAGTTACCCCCCTGCTTGGCAGGCACCTGAAACACTGCAAGTGACCCGGTTGGAACTTCGCTGCTCCTACGGACTTTGTCAACTTCCAGCAACCTTGAGGTGGGTTTCCTAAGCATCCCAGAGGCCAGTGAGTGTGCACAGCAAGTCTGAGCACCGTGGACTGCGTGGGTGCCGAGATTCCCAATACCCCAGGACACCAACCACCTCTTGCATAGCACACGACTCTGACCAGTGGGGAAATTGTATTTTGGCCCATTTTTGAGCCAACCACCAAGCAGCAATTGTGCCAAAGATCAGCACCCTAGCTCCCTCCGGTGGCCCGTGGGCTCCCTTTTACGCACTCCATTTTGCTGCCTTCCGCGGTCCCTTGTCTCTCAACTTTTGGGCCCTAGCGGAGAACAATCTCAACTTTCAAGAGTTCCCTTGGTTGCTCCAGGCCTGCTCTACAGTCTTTCCAAAGGAGATCTCTCACAGACCTCGTGGCTCTGCACCAGTAGCTGATTTGTTTATCTTGCGTGGGTTGCGGTTGCCAAGGCTTAGTGGATCCAATCTGGACACTAACACCGCAGCAACCCTCATCCAACGTAGAGCAGTTGCTCTCCTGAAGCTGGCCTTCCTTGAAACCTCCCGGAGCCCGTGGCTGCAGATCCAAGCTACACCTCTTTCCACTTGAAGCACCCAACATTGAAGGGCTCTTTCCTTTGAGCTCCCTGGTCACTGTTCCGTGACCCAGACTCTGTCCCCTCTGCTTTCAGGTTCTTCTCTACAAGATCTACAACTTCAACCTTCACGGCATCATCGACGCTTTTGGCTAGCAGCAGTTTTGTACATTTTCCCATTGAAAATCAGCCCGCGACCCGACATCGAAAACGACCTATGCACCCGGCTTCCCTGGGGCAGGTAACAGTGGTACCTCTGTACTCCCATGGTAGTGGCTTCCTCAAAAGCTTAACTCTAAGTTTTTAACTTTGAACTCCTGCTAGAAGTGTCTTTAATCTGTTTAAATCAAACCTCGACATTCTCCATAGGCTTTAATAGAGATCCTGATAGCAGCTATTTCCACTGCACGCGCCTCCCGTGGGTCCCCTTCCTCATAACCTGGGGTGGATTCTTAAGGGGCCAGCGATCCTAAATGCCCTAGGCATTGTCTGTAGAATTGTCGTGGTTCTTATACCACTTTTTTAATATATGGTTTGTTCCCCCCATCGGGGCCCTATGATTCCAGTGCTATTTATTGTATCTATCAATGCTTGTTTGAATTGTAACTTTGCCTCAGCCTCATTAAGAGACTTGTGGGATTCAGGTCTAGAATAAATACATATATTTTATATATATACCTGTGTGGACTACTCTTTCATTTGGTCATTCAAGAGGTTATCTATGGTAAAACAATAAGCTTAACACTCCTTCAAGACTTAGCCTGAAGGCTGCTCTCCACAGCTACCACTAGGATAGCTTTCTTTAAAGGTTGTCTTAAACCTATCATCAATAAGAGTCGAATTGGACTGGTGCAAGGTGTCCCCTATAACTAGGAGACAGCATATGCCAGGCCAACTTCTCACAGGCTTGGAGATATATTCCATAACTACTAGAATATTGCCCTTTGATTATGTAAGTTTTAAAGGATTTTAGTTGTCTGGTCTTTAGCTGAGAGGAGCTGAGACTCTGAAATACTGATCGCTATATATGTCATTTGTTTTTGTTCTGTTATTTCTTGAGACTACTGACATCACAACTACGATTGCTACCTACAACTACGATTGCTATCCTTGGGACTGCATCAGTGTGCTCTAACATCGGTATGTTCTAGTTTGGTTTATATGGAACCCTAGTTAATACCAACTGATTAAAATTATAGGTTATCCAAGAGTGATCCGTTCTCTGTTTTTTGTTATATTTTTCAGTGTGTTTTATGTTGCGAATTAGAGGACCCGACCGTGGAAACGGTTTATTTGGACTTTCGCCTGACAGGACTTTGTAAAGTAGGCTGGTCATTTTGTTCATAATCCAATTGTAAGACTTTTACCTACAGGGTAGATTACTTAAGTTTCTCTTGAATTGTAATTATCTCCACAGAATGTATGCTGAGCTACAGACACGTGATATTTAAAAGCTGTGAGCATAAGGAAGGAACTTGAAGGAACTCAAGTTATCACTTTTGAAGTCTACACTCCTCCCTCATTTCTGTTAAAAAATGCATGTGAAGGAATAATTTATTTTTTCTCTGGTTTCCTTTTCTGTCCTCTGATTTTATTAAATGTATCTTAGTCTTGCTGTATTGGTTTACAGTTCTTGGTCACAAGATGTCTATCTATCACTACATAAAACTTTTATTACACATGGTGATAGTCACTAATTATCTTGAGCTTTTAGAAAGAGGTGGTGATGGTTAGTATATCTTGCTGTATGACACCTAACTTGTTTCATGACACCTAACACGTTTTTCAGTACTCATAGCCGTTATATGAATATTTTGCTCCTATGTGATTTTATACTATAGTGAATTCAGTAAAATTATGTATTTAAGGATTAATTATGTCATATCTGTCCCTACAGAGTTGGTTGGATATATTTGACGGAGCCTCAAAACATTGTATTATTTTCCTGCCGAATGTGTTAAACATATTGGTTTTCTAACATTGAAATACCATATTACATCAGTGCCCTGATGAAGGACGGTACATGGGAATTCAGAAACGCGCGTCGGCACAATTGTGTTGTCTGAATTGTTTATGGTGTTGATACTTGCAAAACATTGACTTTGTTAGATTGTGATTTTTTTAGTATATGTTTCCTCTTTTTTCTGTCTTTATTGTTTTATGTGGAGACATGTACCTTAATTAAGTGGATTGCTCCTCTTTCTCTTGGGTCTCCTTTGTATAAAATGAATCTCTAGTTAAACAGGGTACAGGCTGAATTTATTGTATATTTATATATTTAAAAATAATTGAAAGAAAAGAACAAGTATATGTTTACTATTTTAATAATAAAAGCAAAAACTTTTAAAGAAAATTGTTATTTTCTCTGTTGGACATTTTCTATTAATCAATATAGGATGTGAATATGTTATAAGGGGTTTAGTGTTGTATATTTTGTATATTTTGTCGCACTCCCGACTCCTTGCACCATCTCCACACTGTTGACTGTGGTCTCTGTTTCCTCCAGCTCCTCCTGTGGCGCAGGACTCCCACCGTCTGTCGCCATTGCTGCCTTCCTGTTGGCAGCGGCTTTGTGCCTGGTTTAGATTTTCACATCATGCCAGCGCCTCTTGGCCTCCTCCATTGGCCTCCTTGACACTCCGACTGCATTCCCGGTGTTGAAGATTGCATTAATCTCTTTGCATGAGCTGAAAGCCATTTTGTACTTGGCAGCCATTTTAGTTAGCTATGTGCTGGCCATTTGCTGTTTCCCTCTCCCAGAGTCTTGCACATGCTCAAATGGGCCTAGCTAGTAGAATGCACCTGTTCCTAGTATAGAACTGTCAGGCTGTTCTAACTGATGTCAGCAACTTATTACTCCTCCTACTTGTTGACTGTGCAGTTTCTGTATGACCATCTATGTGCATAACTCTTCTCATGTGTACTTGTACCGCCTTTTTCAGCCCCTGTGTGGGTATAAAAGGACCATGCTTCTTCTGTTCAGTGTGCTACTTCACTCAACACGGAAGGGTGCTGTGTGACTGTAGTTCCACCTCATGAGGTTTATTACACTTTGTATTTTCTATTCCAATTTCTGTGCCAACTTCTTCCTATTGGTCTGAGGACTCTGTGCAGAGAAGGGCGAACCCCTTGCACTGGTAGGCCTAGCTGAGGTCACCATCAACAAATTGGCGCCCAACTACTGGGGCTCATCGGTGACTCGGATGCCCAAAGGATTGGTCGCGACGAAGGATTGGAATCTCGCTGTGGACGCGATCGCTGCCCAATGAGACCCGAGTCTTGGCAACCACGGCGTTTTTCCTTTCTTTCTGATCTGACCATCCAGGTGGTGCCGGTCCTCGACTGAGATCTCTTCTGTTGATTCGCCGTGCAGTGACCAATTGGTCGATTTTAGAACTTGGCAGTTGGAACCTGGACACCAAGTGATTGGTAAGTGCCCCTCTGTGGCGCTTGCTGTTGGTTTTGATGCCTGGGATTGGTAAGGTAGTTTAGTAACACTTACTGTGGCTTTTGGATTTTGGAATTGGTGTTGGCCAACTTGGTTTGTTATGAGATTTATATATGGATTGCAATTTATATAGGCAGGTAATGAGGAGAATTTTCTCTATTTGAATTGATTTGAACGGCACATCGTACTAAAGGTACCTTAAGTGCTACTTTGATTATAATACTGCATATTCTGCACTATTTTTGGCATGCCTGTTTTTAGCACACTTCATAGGATGTGCTGCTTTTGTAGTGGTACCAATTTGAGACTAGATGAAGCACAACCGGCCCCCCGGAGGGGACGCCTAATAGGGATATGTATATTAAGTATGGTCTTTCTTCTAGAATGTACAGCGCATTATGGAATAAATACACTCGTAAGGATCCTGAGTTGCGTTGGACTATGTATGGGTCATTTGATTTACGAAAGATTGAGTATGTGGAACAATGTATGTTTAAGCGAAAGACTAGGCAAGAGATGTTTGATTGTGTACGAATGTGGGAGAAAGAAGTGCGTGAACGAATGAAGCGTGAGCAAGCCTTGATTGAAAAAGAACAACGAAAGAACATTTATGTGAAAGCATTAGAGCTGAAGAACAAAGCAGTTAATTGTAAGCAAGTGCGTGATGGTCTTTTTGTTTTCCCCCAGGTGAATTTATGAATGTGTTGCTTTCTTGGATGTACCATTTTTAAACTTGTATATAATTAGCCGGCTCCCCTAGAGGGGATACTTAACTAGGTTTAGGTATAAAAAAGTATTTCTTCTTTGGTGACTAGTACCCCGAGGAACTACATATGCACACAGAAAGGATCCTGGTCTGTGCACTTAGTAACATTCATAAGTGGTGATATGCAGAGCGTTTTTTTCTTGGTGTTCTGCCAGCCAAATCTAGTGAATATGACTTACAACTAGTATTTACAAATGGTTTGGTTTAAGTACAGTCTGTGGGCTGTCTTTTGTTTCTGTCCTAAGTGTTGATCTGTGGGTTAAATGTGTGTTTAAATGTCTGTGGTTTGTCATTAGTGGTACTTGTAAGTAGCGATTGCGCTCTTGGTGCAAGAATGGCTAGCCTTAAGTGCCCTGTATTATGTGTATGACACCGTTTTGAAAATGTCTGGAATGAGCTCAATGTTTTTTGTTTTGTTTTTGTCATCATTCTGTTATGCCAAATATCATTAAAATAAAATACATTTTAAAAGAATCCAGCAATGAATTATATAATATATGCTAAATAGTTGCACGCTATCATTAAATTGACAGAGTAAGACACTATACATGTGTGCAAAATGCCACAATGTTAAAGATAAAATTAGAATCCACATTTAATAGGAATAAAAAAGCTTCAAAAAACGAAATTGTGTGTTTTGCAATAGATAAATTAAGATACAAAATGTCACAGCATTTATCCTTCTGTATTAGGTATTAAAAGGCATTCACATTATCTGAGTGAATTGACCCAAAATACACATTACTGAACGACAGATTTGTGCTGGCTGGAAAGGCTGACTTGAAAGGCGTGTGAATTCGACGCCTTTACGTGTCAAGCAGCTGTGTCAGCACGTGGGTATTTCTGACTCCGGCCACAGAGAACAGCTGAAGTCAAACATGGTGTAAAATCCTGCATTTCAGACTGCTGTTTTAAAAGTTAGAAATATAGTTTCATTATTTTTGATAAACAGGGGACAGATTGACAGTAGGGATTTATTTTCTTAATGCCTTTTTAAATAAGGATAAGAGTGGTGCAGACTTTCAAGTTCGGTTTCTGTTCTTAGGGCTATGAATGAATGTTTTTAAATATGATAGGCAAGGGATGCAGCTTGCTTTTCATATGTGGACTCATCAAAATGATTGGATTTATTAAAAAAAAATATATATTTTGATTATATAAAAAATGTTATTTAAAATAGGTGCATTAAATTCGTTTTTTAATATTTATAATGCCTAATAATGATACTGTGACCTCCTAGCATCCAAATTGAATTTAAGCCATGCTATACAGCAATAGGGGGTCACTTACATGTGAAATGTCACTTTACCCAGGCGTACAAAACTCATTTTTATAAGGGTATACATTATACATTTCTGATGCCACATCTCTGGGATATGTAGGGGACATTCTGGGGATGACTATTATGCAAAAACATTGTAGGATATTCATTTTTAAGTGCCCCAAACATCAAAGTCGAAATTGAGTAAAATTCACAGGTTAAATGAGGTTATTCAATCAGAGCAGCTTTTAAACTGCCTCAGGCTACAGTAAATGCACATATGTAAGCATAGAATGAATAGCTGACATCTATACTGCTAGACAAGCACTCGGCACACTGCTTACAAATATAAATATGTACAAAAAAACTGGCAGAAGTTATTAAGCTTACCTCTGAATTGCTGGTAGACAGGAATGAAGTGGGTTTTGCTGTTGCTCTTTCCGTTTCCAGGGTCACTTTGAATTGGGACACCCCCATGAAAACCTTGCACGCAAGATGGGACAGCTGCATAGGTTAAAGGCCGAAGTCCTACATTTAGAAGCCTGCAGGGCTCAGCACAACGTTTGCTTTGACATTTCGACATTTGAAAGACGAAATGGCAGGGTAGGGACAGAAAGAGGTTTTGCTTACTTTTTTGGCAAAAGCAAGTTTTTGTTCACTCACATGAATAGATTGCATAATAATAATGGTATATGTCAGCTTTTATTAAGACAATGGCTCTGTCATATGTACAGCACTAATGCTTTTAGGGCTGAATTAAGGAAGCAATGGGATTTAGTTTGAATTCATGTGCTCTCGTGTCACACTTGTACATTTGCTAAAGGAATATGTTCTTTACCTAGCTCAATGTCCTATTTAGCTCCTCAGAGTTTGTTTATGCCCAGTTGCTACAAATTGGGGTTGATAGTGTTGACAGAATGAAACCTGTTACAGGTTTCCTACTGTCAGAAATGAGGGGAGGAGGCTAGCTCCTCTACAAATTAAGGGTAGGCAAATGTATGTTTTCTCTCTCTTTTTCCTAATTTCTTTTGAGCCTGTCTAAACTGTCTGTGAAATAGCCATGAGACATTTAATTGGCTATTCAGTAATACTGTTTTAAACATTATTAGCATTAATAAAATGAATAAATAAATTTGCTATGTTACTGCCCATCCTGTCTGATGAAATTATGAAAGGATGAGTAGTCTAGATTGTGGTTTCCTTATTTTGATCTTTAAGGGGAACTAGCTGTGGGTAGTTTTTGTTCTAAAATTCTCAGGTGATAACACCACTATTGTTTGTTATTCTCATGCTACATACAGTTTTGCAAGGGCATTGCTCGTTTATATTAGCTAGTCTGTGTAAATAAACTGACAGTCCTTACTAGAGCTGATGATGCATAGTTTGGATTATGAAAAATAGAATGCAGAGAAGATGTCCATGTGATCCTTAGCAAACATTTTTGAGGAAAATATTGTTTTATAGGAGTCTGTTTGTCACAAGATGTTCTGCTGGAGAAAATGTACCCATTATGTTGAAGTTTTTAGTTCTTTATGTAATAGGAATCCCTGTTAAAGTAGCAGTTTTAGATTTTCCTGTTGCTCCTACAACATGAGAGCATGGTCCTAAGCGTACAATGTAGGTGCTTTTATTAAGAGAAATCATTTTAGAAGTGTCTGCAGTCCTGTAAAAAGTAATGCAAAGTCTATGAGTAAAAGTGTAGAACATTTCCTTTTTTCTTGAGGGTCTTTAGATGATTAAGATAGGAATATACAGATGTAAGGATTTGGAGTATGTCTGTATTGTTTTTCTCTTTTCCTCAGAATTTAGTGAATGGACACAGACTTCCTTGGCTGCTTGGGATTGGGTGACGTATTACTCTTGTCAGTTCACCAAAGAGTTCCTTTTATACTTGCCAATAGGTCCAGGCTGTTGTTTCTTTTACTCTCACATAGATGAAAGTGGTTCTTGGGTGCCTTGCTAATATATGGGGCGTCCCTAGACTAGGAAGTATTCTGAGACTATCCTCTCTGTTGATAGATTATTTCTGTGCCTTGTCTAAAGACCTTTTGTTCTGTCCACCAATAGATATTTGCTGCCTTACAACCATTGCCAGAGGGGCGCGGACATCAGATCCAGCTTGGAGAGTCAGCACCAGTCCAGCTTGAAGTCAAAGTGAAGGTAACCAGCACAGGCATTGCTGGCAACCAGGACCTCAGTGAAGGTAGAAGGCCGGAAGCACTGGGATGTGAAGTGTGTACCCCTGCCACTGTCTTGGGCGAAAGACGGGGTCCCAAAACAGAAAGGAGAAATCGTGGATCAAGTTTTGATGCCCAGCCGAGAGTCACAGACTGACCATAATAGCAAGAAAGTTTTTGCTTGAGGTAACCCCCTTTGAAACAAGGGTTGCTTCAGGCACTTCAGCATCACGCTCCTGAATGCTGGCTGTAAAGTTTTCACCTTTGTTGGTCAAAAGATACCTGGGCACACTGAATGCAATCTATGGCCCCAACGAAAGAGCAGTGTGCCAGCAGAGCAATACAGGAGTTAGGGAAGGACTTGAGTTCAGGGTACAGGTGCTGTGTCTCTGGTGCCTGTTAGATTGAAATGAAGAAAACTGGTGCACTGCCTGAGACACTGGACAGGATCGCTGAGAGCATTTGCCCTGGTGGGTGATTGCCCTATCCTGAAAGAAGAAACTTTTCCCTTGAAATTGGGCCGGGATTCCTGAGTTGCGAGTTGTGCAGCTCCACTGTGGGAACAACAAGAGCCTGCCTGTGAGGCTCAAACGGACACAGGGAGAAGACTCCCCTGTGGTTGGTTGTACAGCGGCTTTAATTTCCCAAGGACTTCCTTTTCTTTTTTGTTGAAAATGTACCCCATTGGTCGTCCCATTTTTGAGGAGGAGCAACCCTTTGCAGCTCTTCGTCCTAATTCTCATGGTCCTGTGTGGTCCTCCTGGTCCCCTGGATCCAGGATCATTTTTGTAATAATATGTCTGACTGCTTTCATAATTGTATTGGGAATAATGTTTATTCTGCGATAAATGTTACTTTACCCTTTTCTTGATTGATATTCTAGCCCTCATAAAGGAAACACTGGAAAAGTCTAGTGAAAATGTTTTTATTAGATATGTACTGTTGGCTATTTTGATATTGAAATTGATGGTCACTGAAATGCATAGGAGCCTTGAAAATGTTTTTACTGGATGGTTCTAGGATTTGCTTAGGACTAGAAAGCTAATAGTTCTGTTTCTGATAATAGTAATTACTCTCTCCTGCTATCTGTATGACCCAATTCTCTGTTCCCTTTGTACTCCTGCTTATACCTTATACATGCCAGCTTAACAATATTTAGAATGAGAAATGCCCACCTAGCAATGAATTAGGATATTGATAAATTTATGAAAAAATTAATGTGCATATTTTTTGTTTTCCTACTGGATTATGGAAAATGTCTTTAGCTCATGCTAAAAGGACCGTCTGTTGAAGATTGCATTAATCTCTTTGCATGAGCTGAAAGCCATTTTGTACTTGGCAGCCATTTTAGTTAGCTATGTGCTGGCCATTTGCTGTTTCCCTCTCCCAGAGTCTTGCACATGCTCAAATGGGCCTAGCTAGTAGAATACACCTGTTCCTAGTATAGAACTGTCAGGCTGTTCTAACGGATGTCAGCAACTTATTACTCCTCCTACTTGTTGACTGTGCAGTTTCTGTATGACTATCTATGTGCATAACTCTTCTCATGTGTACTTGTACCGCCTTTTTCAGCCCCTGTGTGGGTATAAAAGGACCATGCTTCTTCTGTTCAGTGTGCTACTTCACTCAACACCGAAGGGTGCTGTGTGAATGTAGTTCCACCTCATGAGGTTTATTAAACTTTGTATTTTCTATTCCAGTTTCTGTGCCAACTTCTTCCTATTGGTCTGAGGACTCTGTGCAGAGAAGGGTGAACCCCTTGCACTGGTAGGCCTAGCTGAGGTCACCATCAACACCGGTGGTCTAATTGTGGGTCAGTTGATGGTAGTGTTGTGTCATCTCCGGGACGCTGATCTGGTTTTGCTGCAGACTACACCCCGTCTTCCTCTCCCTCTTCTCCCTGGTCTTCCCCGACTCTGTTGTACCATGCTGGTGGTCTGTGGGGGTTGTGGGGTTCGCGTTGGCCTCTGCGCTCGGTCAGGGTGCATCCATGTTGCTACGCACTTTGGATTGTTTCTGGTGTGTTGTTTTTGTAGCTTTTATAGTGCATTTTCCTACCAGATGCGTGGGATTTGCAGGCCTGCCGCTGGTTTTCACAGCTTTTTGTATCGCGATTGGCCTCATCACAACTTTTTTTGCATTTGTGTTTCGCATTTTTGCGGCGTGGCGTTGATTTTAATGCGGCCATTTGACACTTTATCTGGTGACTATCGCATGGTACCGCCGTGTTATGAATACTTAGTCGACACGGTGTAATTTTCCCACGATAGACTGCGATGTTGAGTGTTGCGTTAAGTTACTTTTGCGATGGTTATCACACGTTCTTGAGAATATCCCCCAAGAGCGAACGAACAAAAACAGCCACAAGAAAATGTACTAGCCTACTAACTACAAATCCTGGGTTCAGGAGTAGTGTGCTACTTGCCAGAAAAGCTCTTCAATGGCTTGTCAGGGGTCATAAGCACTATATAAATGCATTTACAATTACTATATGAGTGCTATCAAAATACAAATCAATACAATAAAATTGTCCGCCTTTTGTAGGCTACGAGAAGATGGTCTCACATACTTACTGTCCTTTAAAAAGCTCTTTGAACTAGGTTTTTCACTGAAGACTGGAGAGGTCGATGCGATTGCTTTCTCCTCCATTTTTGCAGGCTATGGGTGCCTGGAAGAATTGCAATGAAACAGCTCTTTCTTATCAAAGTTCCACCTTTTACCTGACCAACCTGAATTCTGTTTATGAGTTTGTAGGCTCACCTGTGAGCTACAATCGTCATCTTATAGTTTAACCCTTAAACTCCGTTACCCCACCTTCTACCTTATAACTTACTTTTTTATTGTCTAATACAAAACTTGTAATTGTTGCTCAATATTCAGTTTCTCATAGTCGTATATTAATAATAATATTACTACATAAAATACTTCTTGCTATGCATGACTCTTATAGAGGCCTATTAGCATGAATGACTGGAGTCTAAATCCAGCAATTTACTGCTATGATGAAGCAACAGTGGGTAATGTTACTTTTTAACCACCGCTGCAACGTCATAAAGGAATTCCAAGCTGCTGTGTCAGGTCTCTCTGAGAGCTTGTCAGAACAGTGCTGGAAATCAGGTTGCACAACTTCTCTAGAGGAGAGAAGGCAAGCTTACTGTATACTGTGTTTTTATTTTGTATGCTGCTCCTATGTATTTCCGTTTACTCCATATGTAATTGCTCCTGTGCCAGCTCTGTGCGTCCACTTCTCCCCATTTGTGTTGCGCCCTACCTTGACTACCTCTGAACTATTTGTTCACATATTCTATCATATATTGCATACTATTTTTATATGATGTCACTGTGTATTTTCATTTACTCCACATGTACCCCATGTTATTGCTGTTGTGATATCTCTGTAAAGCACTATGATACCTTTGGGTCTAGTCTGCGCTATATAAACTCGATAATGAAATAATAAATAAATAAAGAGATGGAACGGTGCTTAGGAAGTCTTTTTAAGTCTTGCACTTTGCCATTGAAAAAATTAGGGATTGCAAACTTTCCATATTGACACGCTACTCTTTGGCCAACTTGCCGTGAGGGGAACGGCCTGTCATTCTTCTCTCCCGCTTTGTTTTGCCGCCGTGAGGGGAACGGCTTTTTTGAGCCCGCTGACTGCACCGCTACACCGCCGTGAGGAAAACGGCTAGGCAGCAGGCGGAAACTACAATTCCCAGAGGGCCGCGCTCGGCGCCAGTGAAGGACGTCATCAGAGGGCGCCAGAGGCCCTCTTAACCAGTGCGGCCCTTCCACAGCACGTAAAACGCTACTTTTTGGCCAGCTTGCCGTGAGGGGAATGTCCTGTCATTCTTCTCTCCCGCTTTGTTTTGCCGCCGTGAGGGGAACAGCTTTTTTGAGCCCCGCTGACTGCACCGCTACACCACCGTGAGGGAAACGGCTAGGCGGCAGGCGGAAACTACAATTCCAAGACAGCCAAGCTCGGCCCCAGTGAAGGACGTCATCAGAGGGCGCCAGAGGCCCTCTTAACCAGCGCGATCTTTCCTCAGTGCGGGAGACTCGCGGGCAAAGCCCGGGCCAAGGGCGGGCCCGTCCTAGTCCGTCAGGGGCCGTCAGAGGCCGGGCTGGGCCTACTCTCTTGGATTCTCAAGAAAACCTTCTGGAAGTGATATTTGAAAACCGTCACTCTTATTGGACACGTGGTAGGAACATTATAAGTATATGAACGGCGGTGGGACTGAATATTATTTCTCATTGTGTATATTTGAAATGTCTGTCATATAAGGAAAATCTTTTCTCTCTCCACGACTCAAGAGAAACGGGCCTGAACATCTTTGAGTAACATTGATTGTATTGCAGGGTCACCTGACGTAAAGAGAAGTAGGGCAGGGTATAATCGCACCTAGGGAACAGGTAGTGAATAAACTACAATGGGTAAAAGGAAAGCACTAACAAACGATCCATTGAGTGGAACAAATGTAAAAAAGCCCACAAAACAAACATTGTTGACATATTTGACAGGGGTGATGGAGGCAATTGAGAAGCAAATAGTAGAGCAGACGTTAGCCACAGGTACATCAGTAGAAATAGAGAGCCCGGAAAATAAAATCTCTGTCCAGGCAAATTCACAAAGTGACGGTTCACTGGCCATTATACCATCGAATGGCTGTATTCAAGGGGTAACCGATGAAACAGTTATTAGCGACCCCGATTCAATTACCTCACCCCGCAAAAAAGGAAAAAGAGGCCAATTAAGAAACCCATGGAAAAAAAAGAAGAGGTAGAAGTAGGAGGGAAATTACCAACTGCAAGAAAAAATATAGCAGGAAGGGTAACATCTGGCAAGCCAAATAGACTAGAGAATAAAACAGGGGGACTAAAAGAAATAGCTACAAGGAATAGTTCTGAGCAGGGAGAAAAGATTAAGACAAGCATGAGGGATGATGACTTGGATAAGTTAACTATGGCTATAAAAAGCTTAGAGCAGTATTTGAGAGGCGCGCTTACGAATATTGAGGATAGGTTAAGTCAGGTAGAGGTTCGGTTAGAAAGATTTCTAATTAGAAAAGAAGAAGTTAGAACACAAGTTAGAATACAACATAGTAAGAATGAACCGAATAGTTATAGGGAGTCAAAAAGAAACCAAGTGAGAGAAGATCAGGGTAGGGACACGCGTAGGAATATAAATACATGCTATACTAATTCGCATGCTATGCCAACTTTTGTTCCATCTCGAAACTCAAATCTAGAATCCTTATCCCATGACCAACTAAAAACAACGCAACCTGAAAGCCAACATCCGTCAGTATTAAGCCATCTGGATTTACTGCCTGCTTGTACTTCTTTTACAGTTGTGCTTGCAAATGTACCGCAGCAAGGACCGCAAGATAGCGAGACCTGTGAAATACTCAGAAATAAGTTGTTGCATTGGCTAAGCACAAAAGTAGGCTCCACGACCAGAATGTTTGAAGAATTTAAAATGGCACGTAGGGTGGGATGGGTAGGTAAAGATAAGAAATGTCTTGCTGGTGACTGCGTGGTTTTAACATTTCGTACTCCACAGCTAGTGGAAAAGATCTTGAGGGAAGGGGGAAATAACACGCTTGAGGGAGGTATTAATATATTACCCCTAGGTTTTTTTTATTGCCCACCTCTTGATTTAGAGAAATTTCGTCAGTCTGAGGTTAGTATACAGCCCACATATAAAGTCTCAGTAAGAAATCATTTTAGAATACTATCCTCTTTAGAGGAACTAGATTGACTATGTCATCCGGTAACACCCTTCTTAACTAATTCTAAGAACGATGTGAGTAAGGATTTGGCACCTAGTCATAAGGATCTGGAGGAATTTATTCCAGGCCATGATGAAAATATAAAAGGAAAGGGGCAAGGTAAATTAGATCAACATGTTGACCATAGTATACAGCCTAATAGTAATCAGGGACTAGATTGTGCACCTGAAAAGGTCAGGATATCAGAAAACAACGAGTGGCCTTCCCAAAGAATACCAACAGTCAACGATGGGAATCTTAAGATCACATTTTGGAATATAGCGGGCCTATCATCTAAACTCTCTAATGATCTCTTTTCAGATTTTATCAGGAAAACTGATATCCTCTGTTTGCAAGAGACATGTGCTCTTAGGGAAATGCATTTAGACGGGTTCAAAATCTATCATACATCTGCCACCCCATCAAATTTTGGAAGGCCAAAGGGTGGCCTAAGTATATACATTTCAAACATATTGTTGATAAAAAAAATCTCCTTCATAGCGTCAGAACTAAATTATCAAATTGTGACATTGAATATGGACAATAATAATTCTGTAATTATTGTAAATTTTTACAACAATGTCGCAAAGGAAAAGGTGGAAGATTCCGTGATCAAATAAGACATGCACTGCAAAATATTCAGAACTCAAACTCGGGGAATGTTCAGATTGTATGGGGCAGGGACTTTAATACCACCATATGTCCACATAATAACGATACAACATGTGGATTGGTGGATGAGTTCAATTTTAATTTATTTAATTTCCCGCATAATGTTTATGGAAATGCCTTAAACGAGATCCTATCTATGTTAGATTTGAGTTTCGTTAATGCATTGGCTTCACCCCCTATCCCGTTTTCACAGACCTTTAACGGGAGAGGTTTGAGTTCTATTATAGATTTTATTTTGTTTTTGAATCGATTTTCACATTGTATAACAGGTTATAAAGTGCATAAAATAGCAATTAGTGACCATTTCCCACTAACAGCGACGATATTGTGTAAAAAGTCAAATCAGAATTCTAACAAAGAACGGGTCCAAACGACTATTAATCTGCAGATCGATAAAGTTAATGGTTATTCATTGAAGTGGGGAAAGGCCGACCCAGACAAAATAACAAGGTCAGTGGTCGGGAAGGCACTGGATTTAATAATGAATTGTTTAAATGAAAATACATCACAGGAGACGGTGCTTAAAAGTTTTATACATATAACAGAAATAATAAAAAACTGCCTGAAAGTAGAGATAAAAAGGGGGACAGTAAAGAAAAAGGGGTGGTTTAACACAGATTGCACGAAAGCTCATTCCACACTTAAAAAAGCACTTCATAATAAGAACAAAGATAAGACGGATATAAAGCGGTGCAGGAAGGCCTATACCCAAGCGGTAAAATTACGGAAAAAAGAAATAAAAGAATCCACTTGGGAGGATATGCATAGGGCTAGCTT
Organism: Triturus cristatus; assembly: GCF_964204655.1. Classification (NCBI taxonomy): domain Eukaryota; kingdom Metazoa; phylum Chordata; class Amphibia; order Caudata; family Salamandridae; genus Triturus; species Triturus cristatus. The sequence continues at coordinate 997,346,293 of NC_140583.1, read as the reverse complement.
AACAAAAGACAGTAGGGCTTTTTGGCGAGTGGTCAGATCTCCTTTTTTTGAGTACAGACGGAAAGCCTTCAATTGAAATGGCAATTGATAAAAGTCAGTGGGTGGAGCATTTAAAAAAAAAATGTGGACAGGCAGAGGTGGTTGTTGATTCTCAAGATACCTTACCCATAACGGATAATGAAGCATTAAACTATCTGATAGATATGCTCTTCACCTTAAAAGAAATACAATCAGCATTGAAAACTGGAAAGGGAAGTAAGGTCCCAGGGCCTGATGGTGTCCCTGTAGACATATATAAGCATAGCCCAGAGCTTTGGGCTCCATTGTTAACTCGTGTCCTAAACGCCACCACCACGAGGGGACTAATTGAACCATGGTTTGATTCTATTATGGTGCCCATCTATAAAAAAGGAGATAGGCAGGATCCAGCCTGCTACAGACCCATTTCCTTATTGGACTCATTTGGGGAATGTAGCAGGCAGGATACTGCTTAACCGCCTTCAACAATGGGCTGAGGAGAAGAATATACTCTCGGACCTTCAGTTTGGATTGAGGGAAGGGCTGAGTACTACCGACCAAGGTCTTAATTAGTCTATTCTTATGGGTAAATATATGAAAGCAAGAAAGGGGAAAATCCATCTGGTGTTTGTCGATCGCTCCGCCGCCTTCGATTGTGTTTCCCACGAGAAATTGTGGAGCATCTTAGTGACAATGGGGGTAGAGGCTCCTTTAATCCACTTTTTGAAAGCACTATATACTAATGCAAAAGCCTGCGTCCGCTATGGGCTTAATGGGGAATGCACAACATCATTCCAGATGAAGAGATGCGTAAGTGTCCTGGCACCCTTCCTTTTCACACTATATACAAATGGCCTAGAAAAGGCAATGTTGGAGGAGTGCCGGGACTTACCCTAGTTAGAAAAACGACCAATACCGGTATTACTATACGCAGATGACGCCGTTATAATGGCAAGGACCCCATTGGCTTTGCAACGGGCGCTAGAATCCTACAATGCTTTTATGAAGAAATTAGATTTGCAAATAAATCTCACAAAAACCTATGTAATGAATTGTGGCAGGGGTGGCAAGAAGCAGAAGGATATCTTTTTAAATGGGAAGAAATTGGTGACTACCTCCACCTACCCCTATTTAGGGAAATTAATTCTCGATAAGGGTTCTTGGGGTCAAGCTATTAACACAAGGAAGCTTCAGTTTATGAGAACCATGACGGCTCTTGTAAATTTTTCACAAAAATTGGGCAAGAGGCCCCCAACTGAATTAATCAAGATCTATAAAGCTAAATGTATAACTGTAGCAACATATGGGGCAGGGCTATGGTGCCACCGAAATGTATTGGAAATACAGAAAGTGGAAAATGCGGTTTTTAGGTATTTATTGGCCGTGCCTAGAACTACATCTACTTTTATTTGCCATACTGAGTTAGGTCTGCCCTACATTACAGATATTATAAAGGTGCAACCGGTCGTCTTATGGCATCGGATCTGGACGTCACAGAAAAATACATTTAATCAGTTGGTATTGCAAGATAGCCTAAATCAAGAACATACCCTAGAGATAGGATCGATGAGGTATATAAGGGATTTTATGACTGATCTTGGAAAACCGGAATACTATTACAACCCCTGGACAATATGTACAATTACAGGAAAAGAATTTAAAAAACAGTGTATGCAGCACATGGAGATTATTAGATTTGCGAATGAGGCACTAAAACCTACAGTTCAATCAAATCAATTGATAACCGTATCTCTTTATATTCAACCATACCTTCAATATACCTTAAAAGGGTACGACAGATTTGTCCTTACCCGCTTCAGGTTAAATATTTTTCATAGGTTGGTCAGCTTTCCAATGGTTAACGATTGGTCTAAAAATCTATCTAACTGTCCGTGTGATAATTTGTCTTCGCAATCAACTATACACGTGGTGTTTTTATCAGGATTTAAGAAAAAAGTGGATAAAACCCATATTAAAAATATGGAGCTTGCGACAATGTCGCCCAGCCTTCATTGCACTTCAATTTTTAGATAATTAATGTTTAATAAGCAATGTTGCCTCATTTTTTATGAAAACAATCAAGTGTAGAAAACAATTTGACTTAGACTCCCTCGATTGTAATATTATGGTGGCTTTGTAACTTTCTCTTGTGAAGATCGCTAAGAGGCTAGAACGTAAGGACGAAGATCCAACTACTTTTTAATCCTTCATATGAACAATTGAAAATCTTTGGACATTTTTACAATGTTTTTAGATTTAAATTTAGGAATACTGAGCTCACCTTCTATAGAAACAATGAAATGTGTGAGATATTCTACAATTGTATTAATATTTTAATAGAAAACAAGTTAACTGTGAAAATGTTTTAAATGGCCTTGAAACTGTGAAAAATTATTTGGAAACTATTTTATATACTTATATGTATGCTTTTATGATTTTTATGTGATAAAAATCGAATAAAGTATTATGAATTAAATTGATTTGTTGTGAGAAAGTGTCATCTTTCTTGCATGGTATGCCCCCACTTTTTGCTGAATTGCTGATGTACTTTGACTGAGTGTGCCCTGGGCTCCTGCCAATCAGGTACCCAGGGTCTGTATTCCTTCCCTAAAACTGCATTGAAGCCTAAACCCAATTGGCATCTCTAGCCACAGATCAGCCCCTGGTAAATGGTACCCTAGGTACCCAGGGCACTGTGACCAGAGAAGGCCCCTAAGGGGCTGCAGCACTTATCTTGCCACCCTTAGAGGCCCTGAACCCTGACACACACACACTGCCTTTGCAGGCTGAGTGTCTTGGTGCAGAACAAAACAGAGAGTAGACATGGCACACATCCCTGTGTGCCATGCCCACAAACACATTGCCCTGGCATACCTCAGTCACCCCTCTAGCTGGGTGCACTATGCCAGTGGTGAGGGTACAGGTGCATGAGCCCTGTACCCCTACAGTACCCAGGTCCATTCCTGGGCACTGTAAGTGCAGGGCTGCCATTGAGAGTATATGGTGCTGGGAGGTCGTCAACACGAACTCCATAGCACCATGATGGCAACACTGAAGACTGAGAAGTTTGGTATCAAACTTCTCAGCACATTAAACCCCCACTGATGCCAGTGTGGGATTTAGTGTAAGATGCACGACAGAGGGCAACTTAGAGTTGCCCCCTGAACCTAACCTACAATCCACGTCCTGTCTGAGAGGCTGCCTAAGCTGCCACCCAACAGACATGTTGCTGGATCCCTGTGTAGAGAGCCATCCGCTCTTCTGGGCCTGCAACAATGCACCTCCTGGGCGAGGTGCTAGGTCTCCTCCCACAGGACGGGCAGGAAAAGCTTCAAAGACATGCCGTCCCCACCGGTTCTGACCCCCACTCTGGCGGTAAGACTGGCGGGAAAGCCCACGTGAGGAAAAGGGGTGTGCCAGCCTCTGCCAATCCCACCCCTCAGGTGGGGGAGGCGAGTTGAAGCACATCTCCAGACTCTTGCCATCTTGAATATGGGGAGCCCTGCCCAATCAGGACTAGGCTCCTGCCCCCCTCCCACTGGAGAGTGGCAGGATAGGGGGTGTAAGCACCCCAGGGAAGGGACCCATTGGTCCCTGCCCTTTACCTACCTGTAACGCCCCTAAATTTAGTATTTAGGGGCACCCTGAACCTTCCTTCCTCAGATCCCGAATCCAAAAAAGCAAGAAGAACAAGAAGAAAGAAGACCTGCTGTGCAGCTGCTAACAAGAGGACAACACCAACTGACTTGGCCCCAGCCCTACAGGCCTGTCGACCCTCGAATCTGCATGTAAAATGTTTCAGGATAGGCAACTGAAATAAATGTACATGCAATTAATAAATAAAGGTATTGACTTAAATTCACATAGAATGGATCTAACCAGGAATCATTGAAATAGTCATAGACATGCCTCTGACAGACACCCTAGAATGTTAAAGGCTAAGGGTTCTGAAGTTTCCAAGTTTCAAGGTGGGTCAAACCAAAGCTGACAAGGCAAGTTTTATTCACAATGTGATTAGAAAGAATGAATTCAAATAAAAACTTGAATGTAACAATATGCTATGTTTGAACATGCTTCTTTGAAGAAGTCCACTGTTGTTAGCTAAATGTTTTTGTGATGAAACGTTTCTTGCCCAAGTGCTGCTGTTCCCCGAAATGGCCACTGTGTTGGCTTTTGATTGGCTAGCCAGCTCCACAGTTTCAGGTTTGACAACCTGGTATTGTTTGGTGGTTGGCCTCTTTTTACTTTTGATAGTGTGCTGTTACTTACACCACAATCTTTTAGTAAAGTCGTCAATTATTTTTTCTCCATTGGTCTTATGGACCTTTGCGGGTTGACTTGAAGCACAGTAAGGGAGAAGACATCATTAATATATTTCTAGCTTGTAAAGCCAACGTGACTCCGAAATAAGGGCAAGGAATCACCAAATATGGTTAAAGGGATTTTATTTTGAATTACTAATCAATCCAGTATATAAGCAAACCAAAAATAAGTTCACAAGATACATAAATACAGCAGACAAGCTGAAATATCTCAGTAGATTGAAGTGTAATAAAGTAAGATACAAAATAGTGATAGCCATATCAATAAAGAAACAAAATAAAGCAAACAGGTGTTCCATAAAGAAACTTCCCTTCTCTCTTCTAAACATAAGTTAGCTATAGGGATATTTACGTGGGGTCTATTTTGCAGGAGTATAGAAGGTGTCAGATTTCAGTAGAAGTCTTGGAAAAGAAATGTGTTTAGCCTAAAACTTCACACTTGAAAGAATAAGGCAAGTAGAGAGGTCTGTCCCTCTCTAAGTCTAAGGAGAATCTGCAGTTTTTACTGTGAGAACACCAATTAAAATAATAGGAGGTTCAGAAATGTCCTTATCTCCTTTTATACCACCAGGAACCAAACAATCTGTTACTTGAGAAGAGTATCTGCAACATCCCTTCAGTTTCCCATCGGAATTTGGGCTGTCATTTGCAACCTTGAACATCACTCCGTCTTGCTACATGATGAACAGAAGTCGTTTTTTTTTTTTTGTTTTTTTTTAAATCTGTTTATTGAAGTGAAAACTAACAGTGTCATGCATTACAGAATCATGTATCGTACATTGCACAGGCTGTCATTCTTGAGAGGCATCAGTACATTACTTCCGGCATTTCACGCAAAGTTCCAGTCCAGCAGTGTAATTTCACACCATACAATGTTCTTCGGGTGATGGGATAGATGGGAGCTCACACAGTCCCCCCCGATACACATTCCATTTAGACCAAATTGCAATCCATTTTTTGGGGCAGCCCCGAGCCACATAGACTGTTTTCTCCCTCACCATACACCAGTCCATGTCCTCTTTCCACTTCTTTAGTTTCGGTGGCACGGCTGCTCCCCATGACTGCGCTATATTACGCTTAGCAACCATCTGCCCCAATGTGACCCATAACCTCCCCTTCACATTGAGGTCTGTGGGCTCCCAAACGTTTAAAAGGCATCTCTTGGCCTCGGGCAGAAGAGGAACTCCCCAGATCGTGCTCATACATTTCAAAATTTGTCGCCAATAACCTTGGATTAACGGGCATTCCCAAAGAATATGTAGGAATCCGCCTTCCATCCCACACCGTCTCCTACACTGCCCATCCACGCTTTTACCCATAAGCAGCAATTGCTTCTCCGTGAGGTAAACCCTGTGTAGGATCTTGAGCTGAACCAGTTTGAGTTTAGCAGAGATGGCCACTTCTTTGGGCGACGAGAGTGCCTCCTGCCATTCCTCATCATCCAACTCAAGACCATCTCTCACCCATTTCTCTCGTAGTGCAGTGAGGGGATCAGGGGTGTGGTGTATAAGCTTTTTATATGTGAGGGATATGCATTTTTCCGGTATGTGCCCGTCGAGCAGTCGGTCCTCGAGTGGGGATGCCTCAGGCAGTGCCGTACCAACCGGGATGTTGGCCTGCAGGGAGTGTTTAATCTGTATATATCGAAAGCGCTCCGATTCGACCAGTTCATATGTCTGTTTTAGTGTAGGGAACGGCACCACTCCATCCCTCCCCCAGAGGTCCTTTATATTCGAGATACCTATGAGGTCCCATTTGTCAAACCCCTTTGTGCGCCCCAAAGTTCCCAGCTGCTCAGCATCCCAAAGGGGGGTGGCCATGGTGAGCCTGTTGGTCCATCCTAGCGCTCTATTGACTACATGCCATATCTGTACTGCGTGCTTCGTGGGTCCTGTGAGTGTGAATCTATTTGGTTTGGAATAAAGTGCTCTCGTGAACCCACCACCGGGCAACAACCATCTATCCATGCCGTGTGCTGGGTCATCTCCATTTCCGTAGTGACATTGGTTGATTGCCGCCAGATGCGCTGCCCAGTAGTACTTCCTAATGTCAGACAGGGCGATACCCCCGTCGTACCATCCGAGCGTAAGCTTACTGAGTGCTATCCGTGGCCTACCATCCCACAATAGAGCTCTCTGCAGGGATTCGACCTCCCGAAAGAAGGTATGAGGTACCATATCCGGGTAGTTCTGGAGGGCATACAAGAATCTAGGCAAAGCCATCATTTTAAACAGTGCCGCTGTCCCGAGTAGGGACAAGGGCAGCTTTCTCCAGATTTCTACATCCCTTCGCAGTCTCTGCAGGGGAGGAACCAAATTCCTCTCGTATCTAACCCTGGCATCGGTGGTTATATACATGCCCAGATATCTAAATCCATCCATCGCAACCTGTATCGTGCAGTCTCTAGGAAGGGAGGGAGCAGCCCCGTGGAGCGCATAGAGCGTAGATTTGCTCCAGTTGATCCGGAAGCCCGAGTTCCGTCCAAAACTAGCAAAGATATCTAACACTACTCTCAACGAACGTTCGGGGGAGGAGAGATACAGAAGGATATCATCCGCGTACAGCGAAATTCTGTCCTCCCAACCTTCGGCCCAACGAAGTCCACGGATAGAAAGATCGTTCCGTATCCATGCTGCGAGCGGTTCCAGAGAGAGAGCAAACAGTAGCGGCGAAAGGGGACACCCCTGTCTGGTGCCTCTGCCCAGGGCGAACACGTCCGACCTCTTATTGTTGACCGTCACTTGTGCTAGCGGGTCTGCATATAGAAGGCGGATCCACCCTATAAAGTTGGGCCCAAAGCCCATCTTTTGAAGCACCGCAAAGAGGTACGCCCATTCGAGGGTGTCGAACGCCATAGTGGCGTCCAACGAGACCACTATTGCATCCTCCTGGATTCCGGGGCAGCGCCCCAGCACTCCATGAAGGCGCCGGAGATTGAGGGCTGTGTTTCGATGGGGTATGAATCCCGATTGGTCCGGGTGCACCAGCTGAGCTACGACGCGGCGGAGTCTGTTTGCTAATAGTTTAGCTAGTATTTTGGGCTCGGCATTCAGCAGGGATATAGGCCTATACGATGTACATTCGTCTCTCGGTTTCCCAGGTTTGGGAATGGTGACCAATGTTGCTATGCGCTGGTCTCTGGGCAGCTTACCTAGCTTTTTACTATGATAGAACATGGCTTTCAAATGGGGCACTATTTTATCTGGCTTGATCTTGTACAGCTCGATAGGAAGGCCATTGGGCCCTAGCGCTTTACCAGCCTTAAGATCTCCTATTGCTGTAGTCAGTTCCTCAGTAGTGAGGTCCTCCTCCAGCCCGTCTCGATCTTGGTCAGTGAGAGTGTGCAGTTTGATGTCTGCCAAAAATTCAGAAGAGTCGCTCTCCGTGAACTCGGAGTCTCTCCGGTACACCCTCTCAAAGTGTATAGCGAATTCTCTTGCTATATCGTGTGGTTCAGTGAGGACGACACCCGTCGCACTTTTAAGTTCGGGCACAACCCTCTGCGTCTTCTCTTTTTTATCTAGCCAGGCTATCAGCTTGCCCGCCTTGTCACCCTGATCATAAACACGTCCATCCCTATCACGCGCCCATGTTTTAGCCGCGTCTGTAGCTATGTCTTTATATTCTGCCGCTCTTAGCTGCAATTGGTGCGCCGTGTCATCATCTAACCCGCACCCCGTCCTCTCCTCTAGCCGAGCAATTTCACATTCGACCTCTATCAGCTGTTTTTCTTTGTCCTTTCGCCTGCCTGCAATCACTGAGAGGGCCTGACCCCTTGTAGGAAGGTGGATATCTGACTATGGTTACCCCCAATTTTTTGCCTAGTGTCTAGCTGGTTTTTCGACTTAGTAGGCCTGAGATCCTGCCATTCAGGGTCTCCGCCTGTCTGCTCTCACTCTAAAATGGACTCCATGCACCCTAGGTGCATAACCCATTGGAATTAGATCACCCTGTGAGCCCCTGTACCAGTGTACACTAGGTACCCAGGGCATTGGTGTATCTAAGGCCTACCAGGGGCTGAAGCATGTATTGTGCCACCCCTGGCCTGGCCTAACAAATCTGACACAACTGGCTGATCACTCAGCTGGGGTAAGTTGGTGTAACCACCTCTTACTTAGGTGAAGTATACCTATACCTAACCTTAAATGGGACACATGTTAACCTATAAGTCACTCCTATGGCAGGCCTTAACAATCCTGAAGGCAGAGTGCTTGGTTCCATGTGAGATGGTGCTCTGGCATGAGCTGAGCCTGTCTGCAGTGGTCGGAACAACTTCCTTCTACTGTTTCCAGATATCGTCATACCATATACTCTTAAGTGCATTATGAACCTCGCGGTTAAATGCTATCTTTGGTTTGGCTTTATCAAAACATGTCGAGTAAGGTGTCATACGAATTGGAATACTAACCCCTCGCCAATTCTGGCGACGGGGTTAGCATTCCACCCTTCTAGAGGGACACGACATGTACAGTACCTGAAACCCGGGTAAAATCAGACATAGCCTCAGCTCCACAAAATGGATGCTGCCACCACAGACACAAGTCTGCCCTCCTGCTGCTGGGAGTCCTTCCAGCTTGGGAGGTGTGGACAAAGGGTTTCCTGCCAGGGGAGGTGCATGCACCACCCCAGACAGGATTTTGTGTATTGGTCAGGTAGGGCTTGAAAGAAACCAGACATGCCTGAGGCTCACAAGGAGCCTCGGTGCATATGCCAGTTCAAACCGGTCCTGGGGCACACCAGCCCTGGACCTGGGGCGAGCTGGACAAAGGATCTGGGGTGTAACCACCCCCCTTCCTGGTCCCACCCTTAGGGAGGGACCTAGCAGGTAGTCCGGCCCCTAGAATCCGAATAAAGGTAGGAGCTGTGTCCTAAGACTTTAGACATCCTGGAATCAACTTAACTACAAGAAGAAGACGGGAACTTCGACGCTCTGCCGCACAGAGGACTGAAGCCAATCTCCCCTGTGGTCAGGGAGTGACCACCTTGCTAACGCAAGCACCATCCAGCGAATCAACGTCTGCTTTGCCGCCGCCTCCCGCCGGAGCCTGAGCCCAGAGACTGACAAGACCTGGACCTCCAGACCTCTCACCGCCCGATCCACAGTCCCTGAAAAGAAGGAACCCGTGGAGGCACCGAGACACGTGGAGCCAGCCATCTTGAAAAGACCACGACAAGCTGCAAGCGCGACAACCGAGGCTCCCTCCAAGTTGTGCTTTGGGTCCTGAGGAGCCCAACACCCGAGCAGCATCTGCACCTAAGGTGAGCCCTCCAGCATCTCCACGATCTGCGTGGGGCCCCTCTGCATTTTGCCACTCGACGCGCCTAACCGGTTGCTGGCCCGTTGGCTAGTGACCATCTTGGCGACAAACTTTAAGAACTACACCACTGGTCTGGTTGCTCCAGACTGGCCCTTGCTCCCCTCCAAAGGAGCAGTCCCTCTGACCTTGCTGGTCAGAACCATCAGCTTATTTCGTTTTTCCACAACAATTGCTTTTGCCAAGGCTTGTTTGCTTCGATCAAGTCGCCGACACCGCCGACAGCGAGAGCCTGCGTGGGACAGCTCGTGAACCGACTCCTGGACGTCATCGACCTTCAGGGACCACGTGGCTGCAGAGACAAGCTGCACCTTTCCTCCTGTTTGCACCCGACATCGCCTGGTACCCACCTGGTGCCACGATGGTCACTGGCTAGTGACTGTGAACACTGTCCCCTCTGCTTACAGGTCTTCTACAACTCCGATCCACTCTTGGATCCACCGCATCTCTTCTGGACCGACCGCCTGCAGCATCTTTGTCTTCAGGCTCCATTGAACAGATAGAAGAAACCCGACGCACTTCGAGCCCTATGCACCCGCTTCCTGTGGGTGAGGTAAAGCTGGCACTCCGGTGCCCAAGTGTAGAGTAACATCTCTAGTGTCTGTGTTTCCAATCTTGAGTTCATAGTCCATCCGGAAGATCCTTTTTGCAGTAACTTTGTAACTTTTACGCACCCATTGAAAACCTATGGGAGCCCGCGTGTGACTGTTTGCTCTGCACACGCAACCCGTGGACCTCCTGGTCACTAACTAAAGTTAGCTCCTTGTAGGCCCAGCGATTCTAGAGGCCCTAGGCCTTTTCCCTTTCCTGTTCGTGGTACTTATACCACTATTTTAGTATATGGTTCGAGTGGCCACCAGGGCCTATTCATATAAAGTGCAACTTCTGTGTATTCTAACGTATTCTTGTTTAACGATTTGTGCTCCTGTGCTCATAAAGAGTCTAGGGGATACTTTGAGAAATAAATACATATATATTTTCAATATATATCTGTGTGGTGTCCTTTCATTGGTATAAAGGGGGGTTACATTTGGTAAAACAGCCTGCTTAACACGTTTCACGAGTTTAGCCTCAAAGACTGCTTAGCCTACGCTACCACTAGGGCAGCTGGTCCGAAAAGGTTGACTTACAACCACACCATAAGGGTTGCTTGGCATGGTACAAGGTGGTCACTTTAACTAGTGAACATCAGATAGCAGGCCAACTTCTCACACCCCTGATCACCGTCTTAAATGCCTCCCACAAAGTAGCCGGGGAGTCCACTGTGCCCTCGTTGTCGAGGAAGTATTGTTCGATGATCTTACACAGAGCGGTCCTGGTTTCTGGACTTTTCAGGTACCAAGGATTTATAGGTGGTATGCCTCCGACTCTTTTGTCCCCGACCGTAATATGGACCCATATTGGCGAGTGATCAGAGATTCCTCTAGGCAGATGTCTGATGCCTGTTGTAAGCAAGTCTGCCTGTACCGGAGATAGGATATAGTCAAGTCTCGAGAGCGTATGGTGGGCCCCTGATAAGAATGTATATTCTTTACCATCGGGATGTCGCTTCCGCCAGTGATCGACAAAGCCGAAGGCATCAAGGAAGGTAGGGAGCCACTGCTGTCCCGGCCCTATGTCTCGGGGTGGGTGCCTGTCCAGCGCTCCCGAAAGGACGGAGTTGAAGTTGCCCCCAATCACGAGGCGTCCCTCTGGGAGCCCGAGCAGAAAGGCGCCAAGGTCACTATAGGATTGAGCTTGCAAGCCAGGTGGAATATACACCGCCACCAGTACAAGTGTACGCCCCTCCCATTGCCCCGCGACCGCCACAAACCTGCCGAGCGGATCCGTCCAGGTTCCCTGAACCTCAAAGGGGAAGGTTTGGCGTGTCAGGACCCCCACTCCCCTAGACCCGGTAGTGAACCCTGCATGTGCAACAAGTCTATAACCCCACCTATTGAGCGCTTTACATGTGTTGCCGATTAGGTGTGTTTCTTGAAGTAACGCCACGTCAGGGGAGTGTCGTTTGAGGTGTTGTAGCACAATGCTTCTTTTAATTTTGTCCCCCAGCCCGTTGACGTTCCAGCTTATAAGTTTAAGACTTTTGTCCCAATGCATGTCTGGTGTGAAAGCAGTTCGTACCGCCCAGTTGATGCACGATGCCTACCCTCCCCAGTACGCACACTTTCAATATGCATGACAAACAAAAACTCCCCCCTCCTCCCAGTCTCACCCCATCCCACCGCCCCTCATTTCCCAACAGTAAACATAGCAACTCCGGCGTCCAACCCCCCCTCCCTGCTACCCTGCCACGTAGGTTCCAAACTACCCACATCCCCAACCAGCAGAGTGCCTATCGCCCCAAAAAGTGAACTGTGTCCTGGGGAAACGGTCAGTAGCCGACCCCAGCTGCCCAGGGCTCTCTCCCCCTTTTCCAGGAAGGTAGTTGCCAAACCAGGGTACCAGAGCGATCCGTCCGCTCTCAGGCGGGACCGGTTGTGGTATAATGTGATGTGTTCCACCCACCGATGTATGAAATGGGCCCCAGTCGTAGGCATGAAGCTCCCCCAACCCCATCAAGGTGCAGTCCAGAGGCGCAGGGTCATGATTTAAGAACAGTGCACCCACTCCCCGCCGCCATCCGAGATCGAGTCCCCAGGTTATAGATTACGGTTTTGTGCATTCGGCCCCCTGCAGGAGAACGGAAGTCTTGTTTGTCGCAGTCTTGTTATCTTGGCGCCCGGCCCGGGCTTTTGGACCTCGATCTCCATGCGCGCCCAGTACGTGGCGCCTGGTCGACGAGTCCCTCCGCGGTCGTTTCCCCTAGGTGATCTGGCTCTTTCCGTCTAGCGGCACCTCTGGGGCCCTTACTGTGTTCCTGCGTCCCTTCCAGCCAGTCCTGGACCTCCCGGGGGTTGGTGAAGAAGAGCGACTTCCCATCCGCAAGGATTTTGAAGAACATCATATATTTGATCCCGCGTTGGCGCAGGGTTGCTTTCACCCCCTCAAATGAGCGCCGCTCCTGTTGCACCTTCAACGTGAAGTCTGGGAAGAACCGGATTGTTGCGTTGTCATATTTAATATCTCCTTGGGACCTTGCTGCCTGTAAGATGGCATCCCGGTCTCTATAGTTCAGGATCTTCGCGATGATAGTTCTGGGAGCCGCTCCCGGTCTTGGCTTAGGGACCGGTGCCCTATGTGCCCTTTCCACCGTGAAGAGAGAAGAGAGCCGCGCAGGCTTAAGGTGATTTAGGATAAGGTCCTCCAGGAAGAGGTCAACACTCGGCCCTTCCATTCCTTCCGGAACCCCCACCACTCTGATGTTATTGCGACGGGCCCTCCCTTCTTGGTCCTCAAGCCTCATTGTCACCTGGCGGTGCTGGTGGGTTAGAGCTTTTATTCTCTCCTCCAGTCGTTTCGTGGTGGTTTGGAGGTCCGCGACATTTGTTTCAGTTTCTTTGACCCGCTCTGTGGTTTTGTGCATGTCGGCCCTCATAAGGTTCATTTCTATCGACATCTGTTCCATTTTTGTTTCGAGGGTGGTTCCCAGCCCCTTGATGGCCGCCATATTGGCCTGCAGGGATGGCTCGGACTCCCCCTGAGGGTCTCCCTGCGCGTCGTCGGCCTGCGTCACCGGCTTGGGAACAGCGTATTTGTCCAGCTTGTTGGACTGTACCGCGGCGCCATTTTTAGGTCTCATGTTTGCGGTGCCGCCGGCCGTCCGCAGCAGTCGTCCCCAATCACAACTCCAGGCAAGAGGGGTGGTTAGGTTTCTGGCCGCGCGGTGTTCCTCAGGGCTGGCGCGCAACGGCGCGGTTGGGACAGTCGCGTCTTTCCATCTATACACTGCCACGCTCAGTGCTGCCCACTAGCGGTGGAACTGTTCATCGCGGCCCATGTGCGCACATTCAGGCCTTCCAGACTCTGTAGATCTTCACCTCCCGTGCGTGTCAGCCCCGACCCGTGAGTCGGGTCGGAAAGGTCCCCCCAGGGGGTTCGCCGCGTGCCTCGCAACGAACAGCAGCCAACACCGCAGGTCTCTACTCCTCCCGCAACGAGGCCTCCCGTCTCGGGCCCGGTCTAGGATGGGGCGGGCACCACTGGCCTGAATCGGATCTCGCCGCCCAGGCGCCGATCCTGCGCCCGCCGCACCGCGCAGCAAGGATCCCAAGGTATGTCCCAGTGAGGGCGTGCGCCTCCCCGGCCCCCTGCACAGGTCGCTCACCGCAGTAATACTCCGGTGCTGCTCCGGGTGATTCGCAGAAGGTCCGCCAGTCGGGTTGTGGGCGTGATCAGTAGCCCCTCATAGGCCCAGTGCACCGCCAGCAGTTACGCGCCGACACCTCTCCGCAGTCCGGCCGCACCGGACTTCCGTGCAGTGAGCTGCCCGCGCTCTCCAGGAGATCCTCCGCCGCTGCACCATCCAGTGCCTCCCCCACTAGGGACATCGGGGGGAGGGGGGATCGTCCGCCTCGCGTCCTTCCGCCTGGGTCCTCGCTCGAGGATACCGTCCAATTGCCGTCCTCCTGGGCGCGCCCACATACAAGTGCCGCCGGCGCTGCACCTTCCCGGCTCTCCCAGGCTCCCCGCCTCGAATTAATGGTCTTTTGTGGGGTCGGAGGGTGCCGTATCACTTCCGACGCGCAGAGCGCCGTCTTGCCCCCGTCTAGCTGGATTTTTGAGGATATTACGGGGTTTGAGAGTCCTAGATCCGGCGGAGCTCCCTCGTTAGGCGGCCATCATTGTCGGCGCCAAGCCACGCCCCCCGCAGAAGTCGTCTTTTGACCATTAATTCTCCACGTTCACTGCCAAGATCTTCCCTCCAGGCCTCACTATCAGCAGTCTCATACAAACAATAAAACCTTCCCCTAACTAATGAGAATCATGATAATGCACCTGTGTAAAGAAGGAAAGAATATGCTGGCAAAGCTAAATGCACTTCACTTGAGGCCTGTAGTCAACAGTTAATATGAACTGCGAATACATGGTTATACATACACATGTATAATGTCAAGAATAAATGTAAAACGTAAATAAAATTACATGATTACGTGTTTCAACTGAACATAAGTGTACATGCAACATGTCCACCATAGAATCCACCGAAGTCCGTGGGGCGGCGTTTAAGGGGCTGGGCGAGGAGCAGCAGCCCGACGGGCTGGAGAGTCTGTGCATGCGGTGCTACTGTAATGCAGGTAGCAGCTTGAATCCTCCAAGTGATGTCCCACCCTGGATCCTTTGAAGAGCCCCCCGTGTTGTTATGGGGATTGGATCCTGTCTTTAGGGCTTTTGAAAACTATATATAAAAGACATCCTTGAACTTAAGCAGTCTGAAAAGGTTTCAGGTGTATTTTTCTACAAACGGCACCCAATAAAGCAAGTCGACATTTTAGGAATTGTGGTTGATAAAAGAGAGAACGAGAAATTTTACCGCTATGGAGTAGATGACAGCACAGGTGTTATAAGCTGTACCTGCTGGAAGAAGAGTGGTCTGCTTGAGAATTCATCCTTTGTGGCAGACGTTTAACTCAATACGAAGCGGATGGCGCTTCCCAGCAATGCCAAGACCGGTGTTTTTCGATGGATCTACGACGATGCCCCCTGGGTGGATACCATAACTGTCTGATCTTACTGCAGAGCCCGAGCAACCTTGGCCGATGCCCGGTGGAGCTGTCCTATGCAGCTACCCCCTCCCCCCCTCAGCCGGCACCTACCCAGCCGGACATCTGACTTTGTTTTTCTCGTCTCCCCGTTGTGTTTCCTTCCCTCTAACTTTCATTTCCCATAAGACATGTGTATTGGCTATGCTACGCTCTAATAACTCATATTATTGTGTAATCTCATGTTTTTCTCCTATGTCTATACTTGGAACCTGTAATTGAAGTAATTATGTAACCTGCAACTTGCTGATCCTCATGTAAAGCGCTCTGATACCTCCGAGGCTAGCCAGCGCTATATAAAACTTTGCAAATAAAATAAAAATAAACATATAAATCTCTAATCCCTAGAATTGTCACAGTTCACTAATTTGTTTAAATGTTTCACACACATTAATAAAGTTAAGGCACAAACTTAATATAATGTCAGTTATTAGTATACAATTGCAAAATCGTGACAAATAAGGGTGGAGCCTAAATTGCACTGCTCCACTTTCAGACGTTTGCTGAGATTTTTCTTTTCTGTTCCATGCCTACCTCCTCTATTAACTTCCCAAAAAGTAGACATCCTTCCCTTTGATTGGGAAATCCAATTATCTGTATCAATTTGCTATATTTGGCTTCAAAAACTTTTTTTTGCTCAAGTTCATTTTGGGCATAAATGTTTCCAAGTGTGTTGAGTGAACGTTGATTTTTAAAGGGGTTTAAATGTTGACAAATGTGGTGTTATAAAAGTATTCTGCTGCTGCAAAAAAACCTCTTCTTGTAATGTAATAGGTTTTGAACTTGCTTCTTCAAAGATGACACCCATTTGGTATCCTGAGCATTGCTGGTTACTGAAATAGCCAGTGGGCTAGCCTATGATTAGCTAGCCTGACCCATCTGTGTTTGTCATGAGGCAGTGTTGTAACCTGTTTCTTCACAATTATCAAGGGATTCTATTTCTCCGGGCATACTTTGGTTAAGGGCGTCTGAGGTAAAGAGCAACTCCGTGAAGCAACTCCCCTGTTTGGGCCTGAAAGAAACTTGGGTGAGAATCCCTGCTCCTGCAACAGCAAGTCACATCATTCCCTGCAAGAACTAAAACAACCCACCATTATCAAGACCTATAAAAAACAATCTTCAAGTGCCACCACAAAGAGCTTGGTAATGTCAATCATACAACTTTTGTAACAATAAACTTTTCTGTGTCACATATTTATTTATTTTGAAAGTTTTATATAGCTTGAGCATTACCCTTACGGGTATCAGAGCGCATTACAGTTGTTCGGAGAGCAAAGGCAAAATAAATCAATAATATAATAATCGTGAAAAATACAGGATGAGGCAGTACGCAGATAAGGGAGGGTACAACACACTATAGATCAAAAACAATAACATAGCAGGAGAGCAGGAGTCATGAGTGTCATTGACTTGTCATGAGAGATACTAAGGTAGGAGATCCTAGGATCTAGGGCAGAAATGTGTTCATCAGTAGTACTTTGACTTCTTTCTTGAAAGATGCAGTTGAGGGATTCAGTCTGATTTCAGGGGGCAAGGCGTTCCAAATTGTCGGGACGATCCAAGAGAAAGCTGAGTTGTAGGTTTTCTTTTTGAGGAATCTCTGAGGTCTCAGCAGTGAGGTGTAAGAGGTTCTGTTGAATCTGCCGCCACCAAGAAGTTCTAGCTTCTGAGCGCTGGATCTCAGGTTATATGTAAAGACTAGTTTCTTTGTCGCTCTTGGGTGGCCCCATGGCCTTTTTTGTTGCTGACTGTAAACAGTGCACACAATGTACTGCTCCTCTCAGTCCTGGCAGACCAAACAGTCATTTGTCTGGCTGTCTATGGCCAGTACACTCCAGGTCTGGCCCCTCTTTTGCTGCTTGTGATTGTATCCAGAATTTATTCTGGTTGCTTTTAATCAGTGCATGCCACAGTCAGCTCATCTTTCTATCCTGGGTACGAGCAGTGGACATTTACTTGCTGCCTGTAGCCAGTACATTCCATGTGCTACGCCTCGATCATTCCTGGAAACAGTATTTGGCATTGATCCTGGATGGGGTTAACCACTACATCCCTCAGATGCCTGCTCTGTTATTCCTGGGAGGACCTAAAAGGCCTTTATCTGACTGCCTATAATCAGTGCACGCCATGTGCTGCTCCTCTGTTGCTCATGCGTGGACCCTTTAATCATTTATCTGATTCTACTAGGTTGAGTCCATATAATACTTCTTGGTGCTTCTGTCACACCTGGGTTAACTCAATATTGTACTTCCTGGTGACTTAACATTACCTCTGGGGGCTGGGATTCTGTCGCTTCTGAGATGACTGCATATAGTGTTTCATTGATAACACTATTGCCATACTGTAGCTATACGCTTGCATCACTGCTGTCCTGTCCGCTCTTCTGACTGCATGTGCAATCACCTGAATGACTGCTTACTAGACAGATATCATACCTCTGATCACATATAGTATGACAGAATATGTAATGCCGTGTACCAACTTTATATAACAGATTGTATGACAAAATGCATTAAAACTACTTGTGTGTGACAAACATCATGCTGAATTGTACCTCAATTTACAGATCAAATGTTGCTAGTGTCCTAAATATCCCACGGAATAGTGTGTAATTCATCCACGCTGCATTTCAGCACCTCCTTAGACGTAGAAAGCACTCTATAAATACCAATAAAACACAACACAAAACAATGCAGTGTTCCTAAAGGTGTGAAGCATCACTTATAACGAAAACACACAACTTTAAACTACATATGCAAGAAATTGAACAATATATGTACATGAAAATACAGATTACAAATGCATAACACTGCATGACAATAGTATGACAGCCTGAAACCCTTATGCATGACTAAATCACTTACACTGTTCTCCCACGAAGTAGCGTGCTACTTGCCTGAAAAGGATTCGGCACCTCGTCAGAGGTAGTAGGTTCTACATAATTATCCATACCATGCCACAGTTGGATTTAAAATGGGGGAAATCAGTGGCAATGTAATCCTATGAATGATGTTCGTGAAGCATGGATCTGTGGCGTTGGAACAGAGTTTCTGGTTCTATGCATAAATACCAAGAAAACAGTGGCTTCAAAATCAGACTTCTGGAGGTACTTTTAAAGGAGTAACAATTCACCTTGCTGCACTTCAAAGTCCTTTAAAGTTCCTTAATGTTTTCAGGCAGTGATTTCAGTTATGGTTACTGGTGCTGGTATTTTGATGACGTTTTGGTATACTTGCCTTGAAACTCCTCCTGACCCATCAAACTAACTGCAGGCTCATTCCCCAAGTGCTCATTGCCAGCCTTGGTAAGCAAAGGAGCTGGGCAGAGGTGTATGCACAGGCCCTGCCTGGGGCCTGATAACTGGGCACAGTCATCTAGAATCCTACCATACCATGCGCCAGGCATCGGGACAACAGCTGATGTCAGTACAAGCTCATCGGAATGTCCTAATGCACTGTACAATCCGTGCCATCTTAACGCATGGGCACGCTGGACAGCTGCTCGGTGGCCTCACAAACATAGGGGCCCCATGCGGACCAGAATTTAACACTAATTTTCCATTAAACATTTTTATTCCTGTGAGTGGTTGTGTAGGCATGGTCCAGTGCACTGCTTTGTACGGGGTCCTATAATGCTGTTAAGACGGCCCTGATTATAATGTACCTGCTGGGGTGTTGGCTTGGGATAAACTGTATATATCCCCTGAACCACATTTGCTAGTCCAGGGACCTCTCTGAGTCAACAAGCCAGATGTTAGGATCAGAAAGGAAGAACAGAAAGTGTAGGAATACACACGTATTTACAGGTTTTCGCCTTCCAGTTAAGATCAGAAGAAGGTAAGCACTGAAGATATGGAGGAAGAAGAGTTGGAAACTATTATGAGAACTCACTATCCTCACGCCCAGTTTAGAGGTGGGACTTCAGAGCAAGGGTGGTAGAGCTGCTATGAAAGGTACAAATAGACTATGGCAAGGTGCCTTTCATCATCTCACAATTGATTCTACACTTACTGCTTACGTCAGCACGTCACCCATTATTGTGTGTCTGTACTTTGTTATTTTCTCCCCTTAATTCCCTGTGCGCGTAATCCCTTACTCTTATATTTTCTGCTTGTTCCTCTTCCCTCGTCTGTTAATTCTGTATTCAGCCTTAGCTGTATTTGCTGTGCTCTCCAAGAACTCCTGGCTCTATGTGACATTTTTCAGGTTGATTGCACATCGCAGGCCTCCTCAGCGTATGCAGCTGTGGGCTTGTTTCCTTGTAGGACTAGGGTTAGCCACAGTAATCTTCCACAGAGTGAGAGATGAGCCATTTCAATTGTTCTGTACTACCTTATTTGGCTGAACCAGATTGGTCGAACACTGCTACACCTACCAGGCGTGTTCCCCCAATGAAAATGGTCCCTGAAGGTCAGCGTCGGCGGATACACATATGCTCGAGTGTGAATGCAAGTATGCGTGGCGTGTGCCATCCCTGGACACGTGTTTCGAGGTAGTTGCCTCTCGTCAGCAGGGAGTAGGAAAATGTGTGGGGTTGCTGTGTAAGCTGCTAAAATCGTTATCAGGTCTAGTACCTCTCGTAGCGCGCAGGTGCGTAACCATGAGTCCGTCGACTCCACCGGCTCAAGGGAGCCTGAATATAAAGTTAAACCAGATTGGTCGCACACTGCTACACCTACCAGGCGTGTTCCCCCAATGAAAATGGTCCCTGAAGGTCAGCGTCGGCGGATACACCTATGCTCGAGTGTGAATGCAAGTATGCGTGGCGTGTGCCATCCCTGGACACGTGTTTCGAGGTAGTTGCCTCTCGTCAGCAGGGAGTAGGAAAATGTGTGGGGTTGCTGTGTAAGCTGCTAAAATCGTTATCAGGTCTAGTACCTCTCGTAGCGCGCAGGTGCGTAACCATGAGTCCGTCGACTCCACCGGCTCAAGGGAGCCTGAATATAAAGTTAAACCAGATTGGTCGCACACTGCTACACCTACCAGGCGTGTTCCCCCAATGAAAATGGTCCCTGAAGGTCAGCGTCGGCGGATACACCTATGCTCGAGTGTGAATGCAAGTATGCGTGGCGTGTGCCATCCCTGGACACGTGTTTCGAGGTAGTTGCCTCTCGTCAGCAGGGAGTAGGAAAATGTGTGGGGTTGCTGTGTAAGCTGCTAAAATCGTTATCAGGTCTAGTACCTCTCGTAGCGCGCAGGTGCGTAACCATGAGTCCGTCGACTCCACCGGCTCAAGGGAGCCTGAACATAAAGTTAAACCAGATTGGTCGCACACTGCTACACCTACCAGGCGTGTTCCCCCAATGAAAATGGTCCCTGAAGGTCAGCGTCGGCGGATACACCTATGCTCGAGTGTGAATGCAAGTATGCGTGGCGTGTGCCATCCCTGGACACGTGTTTCGAGGTAGTTGCCTCTCGTCAGCAGGGAGTAGGAAAATGTGTGGGGTTGCTGTGTAAGCTGCTAAAATCGTTATCAGGTCTAGTACCTCTCGTAGCACGCAGGTGCGTAACCATGAGTCCGTCGACTCCACCGGCTCAAGGGAGCCTGAATATAAAGTTAAACCAGATTGGTCGCACACTGCTACACCTACCAGGCGTGTTCCCCCAATGAAAATGGTCCCTGAAGGTCAGCGTCGGCGGATACACCTATGCTCGAGTGTGAATGCAAGTATGCGTGGCGTGTGCCATCCCTGGACACGTGTTTCGAGGTAGTTGCCTCTCGTCAGCAGGGAGTAGGAAAATGTGTGGGGTTGCTGTGTAAGCTGCTAAAATCGTTATCAGGTCTAGTACCTCTCGTAGCGCGCAGGTGCGTAACCATGAGTCCGTCGACTCCATCGGCTCAAGGGAGCCTGAATATAAAGTTAAACCAGATTGGTCGCACACTGCTACACCTACCAGGCGTGTTCCCCCAATGAAAATGGTCCCTGAAGGTCAGCGTCGGCGGATACACCTATGCTCGAGTGTGAATGCAAGTATGCGTGGCGTGTGCCATCCATGGACACGTGTTTCGAGGTAGTTGCCTCTCGTCAGCAGGGAGTAGGAAAATGTGTGGGGTTGCTGTGTAAGCTGCTAAAATCGTTATCAGGTCTAGTACCTCTCGTAGCGCGCAGGTGCGTAACCATGAGTCCGTCGACTCCACCGGCTCAAGGGAGCCTGAATATAAAGTTAAACCAGATTGGTCGCACACTGCTACACCTACCAGGCGTGTTCCCCCAATGAAAATGGTCCCTGAAGGTCAGCGTCGGCGGATACACCTATGCTCGAGTGTGAATGCAAGTATGCGTGGCGTGTGCCATCCCTGGACACGTGTTTCGAGGTAGTTGCCTCTCGTCAGCAGGGAGTAGGAAAATGTGTGGGGTTGCTGTGTAAGCTGCTAAAATCGTTATCAGGTCTAGTACCTCTCGTAGCGCGCAGGTGCGTAACCATGAGTCCGTCGACTCCACCGGCTCAAGGGAGCCTGAATATAAAGTTAAACCAGATTGGTCGCACACTGCTACACCTACCAGTCGTGTTTCCCCAATGAAAATGGTCCCTGAAGGTCAGCGTCGGCGGATACACCTATGCTCGAGTGTGAATGCAAGTATGCGTGGCGTGTGCCATCCCTGGACACGTGTTTCGAGGTAGTTGCCTCTCGTCAGCAGGGAGTAGGAAAATGTGTGGGGTTGCTGTGTAAGCTGCTAAAATCGTTATCAGGTCTAGTACCTCTCGTAGCGCGCAGGTGCGTAACCATGAGTCCGTCGACTCCACCGGCTCAAGGGAGCCTGAATATAAAGTTAAACCAGATTGGTCGCACACTGCTACACCTACCAGGCGTGTTCCCCCAATGAAAATGGTCCCTGAAGGTCAGCGTCGGCGGATACATCTATGCTCGAGTGTGAATGCAAGTATGCGTGGCGTGTGCCATCCCTGGACACGTGTTTCGAGGTAGTTGCCTCTCGTCAGCAGGGAGTAGGAAAATGTGTGGGGTTGCTGTGTAAGCTGCTAAAATCGTTATCAGGTCTAGTACCTCTCGTAGCGCGCAGGTGCGTAACCATGAGTCCGTCGACTCCACCGGCTCAAGGGAGCCTGAATATAAAGTTAAACCAGATTGGTCGCACACTGCTACACCTACCAGGCGTGTTCCCCCAATGAAAATGGTCCCTGAAGGTCAGCGTCGGCGGATACACCTATGCTCGAGTGTGAATGCAAGTATGCGTGGCGTGTGCCATCCCTGGACACGTGTTTCGAGGTAGTTGCCTCTTGTCAGCAGGGAGTAGGAAAATGTGTGGGGTTGCTGTGTAAGCTGCTAAAATCGTTATCAGGTCTAGTACCTCTCGTAGCGCGCAGGTGCGTAACCATGAGTCCGTCGACTCCACCGGCTCAAGGGAGCCTGAATATAAAGTTAAACCAGATTGGTCGCACACTGCTACACCTACCAGGCGTGTTCCCCCAATGAAAATGGTCCCTGAAGGTCAGCGTCGGCGGATACACCTATGCTCGAGTGTGAATGCAAGTATGCGTGGCGTGTGCCATCCTTGGACACGTGTTTCGAGGTAGTTGCCTCTCGTCAGCAGGGAGTAGGAAAATGTGTGGGGTTGCTGTGTAAGCTGCTAAAATCGTTATCAGGTCTAGTACCTCTCGTAGCGCGCAGGTGCGTAACCATGAGTCCGTCGACTCCACCGGCTCATGGGAGCCTGAATATAAAGTTAAACCAGATTGGTCGCACACTGCTACACCTACCAGGCGTGTTCCCCCAATGGAAATGGTCCCTGAAGGTCAGCGTCGGCGGATACACCTATGCTCGAGTGTGAATGCAAGTATGCGTGGCGTGTGCCATCCCTGGACACGTGTTTCGAGGTAGTTGCCTCTCGTCAGCAGGGAGTAGGAAAATGTGTGGGGTTGCTGTGTAAGCTGCTAAAATCGTTATCAGGTCTAGTACCTCTCGTAGCGCGCAGGTGCGTAACCATGAGTCCGTCGACTCCACCGGCTCAAGGGAGCCTGAATATAAAGTTAAACCAGATTGGTCGCACACTGCTACACCTACCAGGCGTGTTCCCCCAATGAAAATGGTCCCTGAAGGTCAGCGTCGGCGGATACACCTATGCTCGAGTGTGAATGCAAGTATGCGTGGCGTCTGCCATCCCTGGACACGTGTTTCGAGGTAGTTGCCTCTCGTCAGCAGGGAGTAGGAAAATGTGTGGGGTTGCTGTGTAAGCTGCTAAAATCGTTATCAGGTCTAGTACCTCTCGTAGCGCGCAGGTGCGTAACCATGAGTCCGTCGACTCCACCGGCTCAAGGGAGCCTGAATATAAAGTTAAACCAGATTGGTCGCACACTGCTACACCTACCAGGCGTGTTCCCCCAATGAAAATGGTCCCTGAAGGTCAGCGTCGGCGGATACACCTATGCTCGAGTGTGAATGCAAGTATGCGTGGCGTGTGCCATCCCTGGACACGTGTTTCGAGGTAGTTGCCTCTCGTCAGCAGGGAGTAGGAAAATGTGTGGGGTTGCTGTGTAAGCTGCTAAAACCGTTATCAGGTCTAGTACCTCTCGTAGCGCGCAGGTGCGTAACCATGAGTCCGTCGACTCCACCGGCTCAAGGGAGCCTGAATATAAAGTTAAACCAGATTGGTCGCACACTGCTACACCTACCAGGCGTGTTCCCCCAATGGAAATGGTCCCTGAAGGTCAGCGTCGGCGGATACACCTATGCTCGAGTGTGAATGCAAGTATGCGTGGCGTGTGCCATCCCTGGACACGTGTTTCGAGGTAGTTGCCTCTCGTCAGCAGGGAGTAGGAAAATGTGTGGGGTTGCTGTGTAAGCTGCTAAAATCGTTATCAGGTCTAGTACCTCTCGTAGCGCGCAGGTGCGTAACCATGAGTCCGTCGACTCCACCGGCTCAAGGGAGCCTGAATATAAAGTTAAACCAGATTGGTCGCACACTGCTACACCTACCAGGCGTGTTCCCCCAATGAAAATGGTCCCTGAAGGTCAGCGTCGGCGGATACACCTATGCTCGAGTGTGAATGCAAGTATGCGTGGCGTCTGCCATCCCTGGACACGTGTTTCGAGGTAGTTGCCTCTCGTCAGCAGGGAGTAGGAAAATGTGTGGGGTTGCTGTGTAAGCTGCTAAAATCGTTATCAGGTCTAGTACCTCTCGTAGCGCGCAGGTGCGTAACCATGAGTCCGTCGACTCCACCGGCTCAAGGGAGCCTGAATATAAAGTTAAACCAGATTGGTCGCACACTGCTACACCTACCAGGCGTGTTCCCCCAATGAAAATGGTCCCTGAAGGTCAGCGTCGGCGGATACACCTATGCTCGAGTGTGAATGCAAGTATGCGTGGCGTGTGCCATCCCTGGACACATGTTTCGAGGTAGTTGCCTCTCGTCAGCAGGGAGTAGGAAAATGTGTGGTGTTGCTGTGTAAGCTGCTAAAACCGTTATCAGGTCTAGTACCTCTCGTAGCGCGCAGGTGCGTAACCATGAGTCCGTCGACTCCACCGGCTCAAGGGAGCCTGAATATAAAGTTAAACCAGATTGGCCGCACACTGCTACACCTACCAGGCGTGTTCCCCCAATGAAAATGGTCCCTGAAGGTCAGCGTCGGCGGATACACCTATGCTCGAGTGTGAATGCAAGTATGCGTGGCGTGTGCCATCCCTGGACACGTGTTTCGAGGTAGTTGCCTCTCGTCAGCAGGGAGTAGGAAAATGTGTGGGGTTGCTGTGTAAGCTGCTAAAATCGTTATCAGGTCTAGTACCTCTCGTAGCGCGCAGGTGCGTAACCATGAGTCCGTCGACTCCACCGGCTCAAGGGAGCCTGAATATAAAGTTAAACCAGATTGGTCGCACACTGCTACACCTACCAGGCGTGTTCCCCCAATGAAAATGGTCCCTGAAGGTCAGCGTCGGCGGATACACCTATGCTCGAGTGTGAATGCAAGTATGCGTGGCGTGTGCCATCCCTGGACACGTGTTTCGAGGTAGTTGCCTCTCGTCAGCAGGGAGTAGGAAAATGTGTGGGGTTGCTGTGTAAGCTGCGAAAATCGTTATCGCTCCTCTCTCTCGGGCTTAGTGGTCGCTCCCAGTGTCCCTTGGAGACATTTGGTATCGTTGTGCTGCATTGCTACCTAAAATTGCCAATTAGTATTGCCTGCTATCTGCCTGGTTGCCGCTTTGCTTCATTTGCACTTTTATCATTTAATACTGTGTTTTTACTCTGTTTGCGCGTTTGCCCCTAGCGCTCCGCTGTGCTCCCCCCTCCGTCTCCATTTTGTTTGTTGTTGTCGTCCTCGTGAGCCCGCCCCGCCTCCCAGCTGAGCCGCCCTCCCACTGACTAGAAACAGCGCTCCCCTACCTGAAAGCGCCGTGACTCGCTCCTCTCTCTCGGGCTGAGTGGTCGCTCCCAGTGTCCCTTGGAGACATTTGGTATCGTTGTGCTGCATTGCTACCTAAAATTGCCAATTAGTATTGCCTGCTATCTGCCTGGTTGCCGCTTTGCTTCATTTGCACTTTTATCATTTAATACTGTGTTTTTACTCTGTTTGCGCGTTTGCCCCTAGCGCTCCGCTGTGCTCCCCCCTCCGTCTCCATTTTGTTTGTTGTTGTCGTCCTCGTGAGCCCGCCCCGCCTCCCAGCTGAGCCGCCCTCGCCCCTCCCCTCCACTATCCATATATGACAGTTGCTCCCGCGCGCAGCGTTCACGCGCAGCGATCGCGCCCCATTCGCGCCGAAGGTGCGCCAAAGGTAAGCCCGTCTACGCCCGTCCGCGCCTGGACCGCGCCCAGCGCCATAGCCCCTGGTCCTCGTAAAGTCCACCCCTCCCGCATTACCTACGATGCCACCACCCTCCTAGCCCTTAACCCCGGCCGCTCCACCAACTGCGTCCAAGCCGCTCCTGGACACACCCATGGACCTTTCTCATGCTACTCCTGCAAATTCATCGGTACCGTCACCAACTCCGCTACGATCACACCCCAGATTCCCGACCCCAACCACCTACAATGCATCCTGCTCAACACCCGATCGGTCCACAGACACGCCATCGACCTATGGAATCTACTAGACACCATCTCTCCGGACGTCGCCTTCCTAACAGAAACATGGATGAACGCTTCCTCCGCCCCAGACATCACCATCGCCATCCCAGAAAATTATAAGATCATACGCAAGGACCGTACCGGCCACACAGGAGGAGGAATCGCTATCGTCCATAAAAAATCCATCCACATCTCAACCAGCTCTGACGTCAATCTCGCCAACTCTGAACACCTTCACTTCCAGATCCACATCGACCCCAAGACCACACTCAGAGGCACCCTCCTTTACAGGCCACCAGGACCCCGCGCACAATTCAGTGAAGACATCACGGACTTCATCATCCCACACGCGCTCCCCTCCAAAGATTACATCCTTCTGGGAGACCTCAATTTTCACCTTGAAAAGAACAACGACCGCAACTCCACCACCCTCTTGGACAACCTCGCCAACCTCGGACTTAAACAACTGGTCACCTCCCCCACCCACATCGCAGGTCACACACTCGACCCTATCTTCACCTCCAGCAATCATGTCTCCTTCAGCCACACTACGGCTCTCCTCTGGACTGACCACAGCTGCGTTCACTTTACCTACAACAAGCCCAAACCCATCAACCACCCCCAACCAACTCTGCAAAGAAACTGGAACAAAATCACCATCGACCAGATCTCCTCATCGCTCCTTCTAAACACCCCAGCCCACTCTTCAAACCCCGACCAAGCCGCCACCAACCTCACCCTATGGTTATCCAACAGCGCCGACATCCTAGCACCACTGAAAAAACGACAAAGCAAACTTGGCAGCAAGAAGGCCTCATGGTTCAACGATGATCTCAAGAAGTCCAAGAAACTCTGCCGCTCCCTTGAGAAGGCCTGGAAAAAAGTCCCAACCACCAGCACCAAGGACGCCTTCAAAAACGCCACCCGCAGTCACCACCAACTAATCCGAAAGGCCAAGAAAACCGCCTTCAAGGATCGACTAGATAACAACGCCCACAACAGCAAGGAACTATTCAACATCATCAAGGAATTTACCAATCCCTCGGCCAACTCCTACGACATCACCCCCTCTCAAGCCCTCTGCGACTCCCTAGCTTCATTCTTCCACAACAAAATTGCAGACATCCACAACAGCTTCGACAACCAACCCGGAGACCAACCCACCCAACCATCTGCTGAACCTTCACCCCCCTTAAACATGAACATCCTTAATGACTGGAACCCAATCTCCACTGAGGACACCATCCGCCTGATGAACTCCATCCACTCAGGATCCCCCACAGGCCTATGCCCTCACCACATCTTCAACAAAGCAGACTCCATCATAGCACCGCACCTCCGAGACGTCATCAACTGCTCCTTCAACTCCGCCACCTTCCCGGAAAGCTGGAAACACGCTGAACTCAGCGCCCTTCTGAAAAAACCCACAGCGGACCCCACCGAACTCAAAAATTACCGCCCCATCTCGCTCCTTCCATTCCCGGCCAAAGTCATCGAGAAAGCTGTCAACAACCAGCTCGCCGCCTTCCTCGAAGCCAACAAGTCCTTCGACTCCTCACAGTCCGGCTTCCGAGCAAAACACAGCACTGAGACCGCCCTCATCGCAGCAACAGACGACATTAGAACTCTACTGGACAATGGAGACACAGTCGCCCTCATCCTCCTCGACCTCTCCGCAGCCTTTGACACAGTCTGCCATAGCACCCTTCTACAGCGCCTCAGAAATATCGGAATCCAAGGCAAAGCACTAGAATGGATCATCTCGTTCCTCACCGGAAGAACCCAGAGAGTCCGCCTTCCACCTTTCAAATCAAAGGCCACTGAAGTCATCTGCGGTGTACCACAAGGATCCTCACTCAGCCCCACCCTCTTCAACGTATACATGAGCCCCCTCGCGGCCATCGCCCGCCAACACAACCTCAACATCATCTCCTACGCGGATGACACTCAACTGATCCTATCACTCACCAATGACCCTAGCACCGCCAAAACTAACCTTCACGAAGGAATGAAAGAAGTTGCCGAATGGATGAAGCACAGCCGTCTGAAACTGAACTCAGATAAAACAGAAGTCCTCATTTTAGGTACATCCCCCTCCGCATGGGACGACTCTTGGTGGCCAGAAGCCCTTGGAAAAACACCCATCCCGACAGACCACGCACGGAACCTAGGCGTCATCCTGGATTCCTCACTTTCAATGAACAGACAAGTCAACGCCGTCTCCTCATCCTGCTTCAACATTCTGCGCATGCTCAAAAAAACATTTCGTTGGATCCCCATCGAAACTAGGAAAACGGTCACCCACGCCCTGGTCACGAGCCGACTGGACTATGGAAACACCTTCTACGCCGGTACTACCGCTAAACTCCAGAAAAAACTCCAACGAATCCAAAACGCCTCAGCCAGGATCATATTAGACATCCCGCGTAAAGAACACATCTCTGGTCACCTGAAAAACCTCCACTGGCTTCCCGTCAATAAGAGGATCACTTTCCGGCTCCTAACCCACGCACACAAAGCACTCTACGAAATCGGACCAGAATGCCTCAACACACGACTGTCCTTCTACACCCCCCCCCGGCAACTACGATCTTCCAACCAAGCCCTCGCCACTGTACCTCGCATCAACAAAACCACCATGGGAGGTAGATCCTTCTCCTACCTAGCAGCTAAAACCTGGAACTCACTTCCCACTTACCTTCGCCTTACCCAGAACCACCTAGCATTCAGAAAGCAACTTAAAACGTGGATATTTGACAAGTAATCCCCCACCCCTCCCTAAGCGCCTTGAGACCCTCTGGGTATGTAGTGCGCTATATAAATTCTCTGACTTGACTTGACTTGACTAGTACCTCTCGTAGCGCGCAGGTGCGTAACCATGAGTCCGTCGACTCCACCGGCTCAAGGGAGCCTGAATATAAAGTTAAACCAGATTGGTCGCACACTGCTACACCTACCAGGCGTGTTCCCCCAATGAAAATGGTCCCTGAAGGTCAGCGTCGGCGGATACACCTATGCTCGAGTGTGAATGCAAGTATGCGTGGCGTGTGCCATCCCTGGACACGTGTTTCGAGGTAGTTGCCTCTCGTCAGCAGGGAGTAGGAAAATGTGTGGGGTTGCTGTGTAAGCTGCTAAAATCGTTATCAGGTCTAGTACCTCTCGTAGCGATCAGGTGCGTAACCATGAGTCCGTCGACTCCACCGGCTCAAGGGAGCCTGAATATAAAGTTAAACCAGATTGGTCGCACACTGCTACACCTACCAGGCGTGTTCCCCCAATGAAAATGGTCCCTGAAGGTCAGCGTCAGCGGATACACCTATGCTCGAGTGTGAATGCAAGTATGCGTGGCGTGTGCCATCCCTGGACACGTGTTTCGAGGTAGTTGCCTCTCGTCAGCAGGGAGTAGGAAAATGTGTGTGGTTGCTGTGTAAGCTGCTAAAATCGTTATCAGGTCTAGTACCTCTCGTAGCGCGCAGGTGCGTAACCATGAGTCCGTCGACTCCACCGGCTCAAGGGAGCCTGAATATAAACTTAAACCAGATTGGTCGCACACTGCTACACCTACCAGGCGTGTTCCCCCAATGAAAATGGTCCCTGAAGGTCAGCGTCGGCGGATACACCTATGCTCGAGTGTGAATGCAAGTATGCGTGGCGTGTGCCATCCCTGGACACGTGTTTCGAGGTAGTTGCCTCTCGTCAGCAGGGAGTAGGAAAATGTGTGGGGTTGCTGTGTAAGCTGCTAAAATCGTTATCAGGTCTAGTACCTCTCGTAGCGCGCAGGTGCGTAACCATGAGTCCGTCGACTCCACCGGCTCAAGGGAGCCTGAATATAAAGTTAAACCAGATTGGTCGCACACTGCTACACCTACCAGGCGTGTTCCCCCAATGAAAATGGTCCCTGAAGGTCAGCGTCGGCGGATACACCTATGCTCGAGTGTGAATGCAAGTATGCGTGGCGTGTGCCATCCCTGGACACGTGTTTCGAGGTAGTTGCCTCTCGTCAGCAGGGAGTAGGAAAATGTGTGGAGTTGCTGTGTAAGCTGCTAAAATCGTTATCAGGTCTAGTACCTCTCGTAGCGATCAGGTGCGTAACCATGAGTCCGTCGACTCCACCGGCTCAAGGGAGCCTGAATATAAAGTTAAACCAGATTGGTCGCACACTGCTACACCTACCAGGCGTGTTCCCCCAATGAAAATGGTCCCTGAAGGTCAGCGTCGGCGGATACACCTATGCTCGAGTGTGAATGCAAGTATGCGTGGCGTGTGCCATCCCTGGACACGTGTTTCGAGGTAGTTGCCTCTCGTCAGCAGGGAGTAGGAAAATGTGTGGGGTTGCTGTGTAAGCTGCTAAAATCGTTATCAGGTCTAGTACCTCTCGTAGCGCGCAGGTGCGTAACCATGAGTCCGTCGACTCCACCGGCTCAAGGGAGCCTGAATATAAACTTAAACCAGATTGGTCGCACACTGCTACACCTACCAGGCGTGTTCTCCCAATGAAAATGGTCCCTGAAGGTCAGCGTCGGCGGATACACCTATGCTCGAGTGTGAATGCAAGTATGCGTGGCGTGTGCCATCCCTGGACACGTGTTTCGAGGTAGTTGCCTCTCGTCAGCAGGGAGTAGGAAAATGTGTGGGGTTGCTGTGTAAGCTGCTAAAATCGTTATCAGGTCTAGTACCTCTCGTAGCGATCAGGTGCGTAACCATGAGTCCGTCGACTCCACCGGCTCAAGGGAGCCTGAATATAAAGTTAAACCAGATTGGTCGCACACTGCTACACCTACCAGGCGTGTTCCCCCAATGAAAATGGTCCCTGAAGGTCAGCGTCGGCGGATACACCTATGCTCGAGTGTGAATGCAAGTATGCGTGGCGTGTGCCATCCCTGGACACGTGTTTCGAGGTAGTTGCCTCTCGTCAGCAGGGAGTAGGAAAATGTGTGGGGTTGCTGTGTAAGCTGCTAAAATCGTTATCAGGTCTAGTACCTCTCGTAGCGCGCAGGTGCGTAACCATGAGTCCGTCGACTCCACCGGCTCAAGGGAGCCTGAATATAAAGTTAAACCAGATTGGTCGCACACTGCTACACCTACCAGGCGTGTTCCCCCAATGAAAATGGTCCCTGAAGGTCAGCGTCGGCGGATACACCTATGCTCGAGTGTGAATGCAAGTATGCGTGGCGTGTGCCATCCCTGGACACGTGTTTCGAGGTAGTTGCCTCTCGTCAGCAGGGAGTAGGAAAATGTGTGGGGTTGCTGTGTAAGCTGCTAAAATCGTTATCAGGTCTAGTACCTCTCGTAGCGCGCAGGTGCGTAACCATGAGTCCGTCGACTCCACCGGCTCAAGGGAGCCTGAATATAAAGTTAAACCAGATTGGTCGCACACTGCTACACCTACCAGGCGTGTTCCCCCAATGAAAATGGTCCCTGAAGGTCAGCGTCGGCGGATACACCTATGCTCGAGTGTGAATGCAAGTATGCGTGGCGTGTGCCATCCCTGGACACGTGTTTCGAGGTAGTTGCCTCTCGTCAGCAGGGAGTAGGAAAATGTGTGGGGTTGCTGTGTAAGCTGCTAAAATCGTTATCAGGTCTAGTACCTCTCGTAGCGCGCAGGTGCGTAACCATGAGTCCGTCGACTCCACCGGCTCAAGGGAGCCTGAATATAAAGTTAAACCAGATTGGTCGCACACTGCTACACCTACCAGGCGTGTTCCCCCAATGAAAATGGTCCCTGAAGGTCAGCGTCGGCGGATACACCTATGCTCGAGTGTGAATGCAAGTATGCGTGGCGTGTGCCATCCCTGGACACGTGTTTCGAGGTAGTTGCCTCTCGTCAGCAGGGAGTAAGAAAATGTGTGGGGTTGCTGTGTAAGCTGCTAAAATCGTTATCAGGTCTAGTACCTCTCGTAGCGATCAGGTGCGTAACCATGAGTCCGTCGACTCCACCGGCTCAAGGGAGCCTGAATATAAAGTTAAACCAGATTGGTCGCACACTGCTACACCTACCAGGCGTGTTCCCCCAATGAAAATGGTCCCTGAAGGTCAGCGTCGGCGGATACACCTATGCTCGAGTGTGAATGCAAGTATGCGTGGCGTGTGCCATCCCTGGACACGTGTTTCGAGGTAGTTGCCTCTCGTCAGCAGGGAGTAGGAAAATGTGTGGGGTTGCTGTGTAAGCTGCTAAAATCGTTATCAGGTCTAGTACCTCTCGTAGCGCGCAGGTGCGTAACCATGAGTCCGTCGACTCCACCGGCTCAAGGGAGCCTGAATATAAACTTAAACCAGATTGGTCGCACACTGCTACACCTACCAGGAGTGTTCCCCCAATGAAAATGGTCCCTGAAGGTCAGCGTCGGCGGATACACCTATGCTCGAGTGTGAATGCAAGTATGCGTGGCGTGTGCCATCCCTGGACACGTGTTTCGAGGTAGTTGCCTCTTGTCAGCAGGGAGTAGGAAAATGTGTGGGGTTGCTGTGTAAGCTGCTAAAATCGTTATCAGGTCTAGTACCTCTCGTAGCGCGCAAGTGCGTAACCATGAGTCCGTCGACTCCACCGGCTCAAGGGAGCCTGAATATAAAGTTAAACCAGATTGGTCGCACACTGCTACACCTACCAGGCGTGTTCCCCCAATGAAAATGGTCCCTGAAGGTCAGCGTCGGCGGATACACCTATGCTCGAGTGTGAATGCAAGTATGCGTGGCGTGTGCCATCCCTGGACACGTGTTTCGAGGTAGTTGCCTCTCGTCAGCAGGGAGTAGGAAAATGTGTGGGGCTGCTGTGTAAGCTGCTAAAATCGTTATCAGGTCTAGTACCTCTCGTAGCGATCAGGTGCGTAACCATGAGTCCGTCGACTCCACCGGCTCAAGGGAGCCTGAATATAAAGTTAAACCAGATTGGTCGCACACTGCTACACCTACCAGGCGTGTTCCCCCAATGAAAATGGTCCCTGAAGGTCAGCGTCGGCGGATACACCTATGCTCGAGTGTGAATGCAAGTATGGTTTAACTTTATATTCAGGCTCCCTTGAGCCGGTGGAGTCGACGGACTCATGGTTACGCACCTGCGCGCTACGAGAGGTACTAGACCTGATAACGATTTTAGCAGCTTACACAGCAACCCCACACATTTTCCTACTCCCTGCTGACGAGAGGCAACTACCTCGAAACACGTGTCCAGGGATGGCAAACGCCACGCATACTTGCATTCACACTCGAGCATAGGTGTATCCGCCGACGCTGACCTTCAAGGACCATTTTCATTGGGGGAACACGACTGGTAGGTGTAGCAGTGTGCGACCAATCTGGTTTAACTTTATATTCAGGCTCCCTTGAGCCGGTGGAGTCGACGGACTCATGGTTACGCACCTGCGCGCTACGAGAGGTACTAGACCTGATAACGATTTTAGCAGCTTACACAGCAACCCCACACATTTTCCTACTCCCTGCTGACGAGAGGCAACTACCTCGAAACACGTGTCCAGGGATGGCAAACGCCACGCATACTTGCATTCACACTCGAGCATAGGTGTATCCGCCGACGCTGACCTTCAAGGACCATTTTCATTGGGGGAACACGACTGGTAGGTGTAACAGTGTGCGACCAATCTGGTTTAACTTTATATTCAGGCTCCCTTGAGCCGGTGGAGTCGACGGACTCATGGTTACGCACCTGCGCGCTACGAGAGGTACTAGACCTGATAACGATTTTAGCAGCTTACACAGCAACCCCACACATTTTCCTACTCCCTGCTGACGAGAGGCAACTACCTCGAAACACGTGTCCAGGGATGGCACACGCCACGCATACTTGCATTCACACTCGAGCATAGGTGTATCCGCCGACGCTGACCTTCAAGGACCATTTTCATTGGGGGAACACGACTGGTAGGTGTAGCAGTGTGCGACCAATCTGGTTTAACTTTATATTCAGGCTCCCTTGAGCCGGTGGACTCGACGGATTCATGGTTACGCACCTGCGCGCTACGAGAGGTACTAGACCTGATAACGATTTTAGCAGCTTACACAGCAACCCCACACATTTTCCTACTCCCTGCTGACGAGAGGCAACTACCTCGAAACACGTGTCCAGGGATGGCAAACGCCACGCATACTTGCATTCACACTCGAGCATAGGTGTATCCGCCGACGCTGACCTTCAAGGACCATTTTCATTGGGGGAACACGACTGGTAGGTGTAGCAGTGTGCGACCAATCTGGTTTAACTTTATATTCAGGCTCCCTTGAGCCGGTGGAGTCGACGGACTCATGGTTACGCACCTGCGCGCTACGAGAGGTACTAGACCTGATAACGATTTTAGCAGCTTACACAGCAACCCCACACATTTTCCTACTCCCTGCTGACGAGAGGCAACTACCTCGAAACACGTGTCCAGGGATGGCAAACGCCACGCATACTTGCATTCACACTCGAGCATAGGTGTATCCGCCGACGCTGACCTTCAAGGACCATTTTCATTGGGGGAACACGACTGGTAGGTGTAGCAGTGTGCGACCAATCTGGTTTAAGTTTATATTCAGGCTCTCTTGAGCCGGCGGAGTCGACGGACTCATGGTTACGCACCTGCGCGCTACGAGAGGTACTAGACCTGATAACGATTTTAGCAGCTTACACAGCAACCCCACACATTTTCCTACTCCCTGCTGACGAGAGGCAACTACCTCGAAACACGTGTCCAGGGATGGCAAACGCCACGCATACTTGCATTCACACTCGAGCATAGGTGTATCCGCCGACGCTGACCTTCAAGGACCATTTTCATTGGGGGAACACGACTGGTAGGTGTAGCAGTGTGCGACCAATCTGGTTTAACTTTATATTCAGGCTCCCTTGAGCCAGTGGAGTCGACGGACTCATGGTTACGCACCTGCGCGCTACGAGAGGTACTAGACCTGATAACGATTTTAGCAGCTTACACAGCAACCCCACACATTTTCCTACTCCCTGCTGACGAGAGGCAACTACCTCGAAACACGTGTCCAGGGATGGCAAACGCCACGCATACTTGCATTCACACTCGAGCATAGGTGTATCCGCCGACGCTGACCTTCAAGGACCATTTTCATTGGGGAACCACGACTGGTAGGTGTAGCAGTGTGCGACCAATCTGGTTTAACTTTATATTCAGGCTCCCTTGAGCCGGTGGAGTCGACGGACTCATGGTTACGCACCTGCGCGCTACGAGAGGTACTAGACCTGATAACGATTTTAGCAGCTTACACAGCAACCCCACACATTTTCCTACTCCCTGCTGACGAGAGGCAACTACCTCGAAACACGTGTCCAGGGATGGCAAACGCCACGCATACTTGCATTCACACTCGAGCATAGGTGTATCCGCCGACGCTGACCTTCAAGGACCATTTTCATTGGGGGAACACGACTGGTAGGTGTAACAGTGTGCGACCAATCTGGTTTAACTTTATATTCAGGCTCCCTTGAGCCGGTGGAGTCGACGGACTCATGGTTACGCACCTGCGCGCTACGAGAGGTACTAGACCTGATAACGATTTTAGCAGCTTACACAGCAACCCCACACATTTTCCTACTCCCTGCTGACGAGAGGCAACTACCTCGAAACACGTGTCCAGGGATGGCACACGCCACGCATACTTGCATTCACACTCGAGCATAGGTGTATCCGCCGACGCTGACCTTCAAGGACCATTTTCATTGGGGGAACACGACTGGTAGGCGTAGCAGTGTGCGACCAATCTGGTTTAACTTTATATTCAGGCTCCCTTGAGCCGGTGGACTCGACGGATTCATGGTTACGCACCTGCGCGCTACGAGAGGTACTAGACCTGATAACGATTTTAGCAGCTTACACAGCAACCCCACACATTTTCCTACTCCCTGCTGACGAGAGGCAACTACCTCGAAACACGTGTCCAGGGATGGCAAACGCCACGCATACTTGCATTCACACTCGAGCATAGGTGTATCCGCCGACGCTGACCTTCAAGGACCATTTTCATTGGGGGAACACGACTGGTAGGTGTAGCAGTGTGCGACCAATCTGGTTTAACTTTATATTCAGGCACCCTTGAGCCGGTGGAGTCGACGGACTCATGGTTACGCACCTGCGCGCTACGAGAGGTACTAGACCTGATAACGATTTTAGCAGCTTACACAGCAACCCCACACATTTTCCTACTCCCTGCTGACGAGAGGCAACTACCTCGAAACACGTGTCCAGGGATGGCAAACGCCACGCATACTTGCATTCACACTCGAGCATAGGTGTATCCGCCGACGCTGACCTTCAAGGACCATTTTCATTGGGGGAACACGACTGGTAGGTGTAGCAGTGTGCGACCAATCTGGTTTAAGTTTATATTCAGGCTCTCTTGAGCCGGCGGAGTCGACGGACTCATGGTTACGCACCTGCGCGCTACGAGAGGTACTAGACCTGATAACGATTTTAGCAGCTTACACAGCAACCCCACACCTTTTCCTACTCCCTGCTGACGAGAGGCAACTACCTCGAAACACGTGTCCAGGGATGGCAAACGCCACGCATACTTGCATTCACACTCGAGCATAGGTGTATCCGCCGACGCTGACCTTCAAGGACCATTTTCATTGGGGGAACACGACTGGTAGGTGTAGCAGTGTGCGACCAATCTGGTTTAACTTTATATTCAGGCTCCCTTGAGCCGGTGGAGTCGACGGACTCATGGTTACGCACCTGCGCGCTACGAGAGGTACTAGACCTGATAACGATTTTAGCAGCTTACACAGCAACCCCACACATTTTCCTACTCCCTGCTGACGAGAGGCAACTACCTCGAAACACGTGTCCAGGGATAGCAAACGCCACGCATACTTGCATTCACACTCGAGCATAGGTGTATCCGCCGACGCTGACCTTCAAGGACCATTTTCATTGGGGGAACACGACTGGTAGGTGTAGCAGTGTGCGACCAATCTGGTTTAACTTTATATTCAGGCTCCCTTGAGCCGGTGGAGTCGACGGACTCATGGTTACGCACCTGCGCGCTACGAGAGGTACTAGACCTGATAACGATTTTAGCAGCTTACACAGCAACCCCACACATTTTCCTACTCCCTGCTGACGAGAGGCAACTACCTCGAAACACGTGTCCAGGGATGGCAAACGCCACGCATACTTGCATTCACACTTGAGCATAGGTGTATCCGCCGACGCTGACCTTCAAGGACCATTTTCATTGGGGGAACACGACTGGTAGGTGTAGCAGTGTGCGACCAATCTGGTTTAACTTTATATTCAGGCTCCCTTGAGCCGGTGGAGTCGACGGATTCATGGTTACGCACCTGCGCGCTACGAGAGGTACTAGACCTGATAACGATTTTAGCAGCTTACACAGCAACTCCACACATTTTCCTACTCCCTGCTGACGAGAGGCAACTACCTCGAAACACGTGTCCAGGGATGGCAAACGCCACGCATACTTGCATTCACACTCGAGCATAGGTGTATCCGCCGACGCTGACCTTCAAGGACCATTTTCATTGGGGGAACACGACTGGTAGGTGTAGCAGTGTGC
Organism: Triturus cristatus; assembly: GCF_964204655.1. Classification (NCBI taxonomy): domain Eukaryota; kingdom Metazoa; phylum Chordata; class Amphibia; order Caudata; family Salamandridae; genus Triturus; species Triturus cristatus. Next base: position 997,308,439 of record NC_140583.1, on the reverse strand, counting down.
GACCAATCTGGTTTAACTTTATATTCAGGCTCCCTTGAGCCGGTGGAGTCGACGGACTCATGGTTACGCACCTGCGCGCTACGAGAGGTACTAGACCTGATAACGATTTTAGCAGCTTACACAGCAACCCCACACATTTTCCTACTCCCTGCTGACGAGAGGCAACTACCTCGAAACACGTGTCTAGGGATGGCAAACGCCACGCATACTTGCATTCACACTCGAGCATAGGTGTATCCGCCGACGCTGACCTTCAAGGACCATTTTCATTGGGGGAACACGACTGGTAGGTGTAGCAGTGTGCGACCAATCTGGTTTAACTTTATATTCAAGCTCCCTTGAGCCGGTGGAGTCGACGGACTCATGGTTACGCACCTGCGCGCTACGAGAGGTACTAGACCTGATAACGATTTTAGCAGCTTACACAGCAACCCCACACATTTTCCTACTCCCTGCTGACGAGAGGCAACTACCTCGAAACACTTGTCCAGGGATGGCAAACGCCACGCATACTTGCATTCACACTCGAGCATAGGTGTATCCGCCGACGCTGACCTTCAAGGACCATTTTCATTGGGGGAACACGACTGGTAGGTGTAGCAGTGTGCGACCAATCTGGTTTAACTTTATATTCAGGCTCCCTTGAGCCGGTGGAGTCGACGGACTCATGGTTACGCACCTGCGCGCTACGAGAGGTACTAGACCTGATAACGATTTTAGCAGCTTACACAGCAACCCCACACATTTTCCTACTCCCTGCTGACGAGAGGCAACTACCTCGAAACACGTGTCCAGGGATGGCAAACGCCACGCATACTTGCATTCACACTCGAGCATAGGTGTATCCGCCGACGCTGACCTTCAAGGACCATTTTCATTGGGGGAACACGACTGGTAGGTGTAGCAGTGTGCGACCAATCTGGTTTAACTTTATATTCAGGCTCCCTTGAGCCGGTGGAGTCGACGGACTCATGGTTACGCACCTGCGCGCTACGAGAGGTACTAGACCTGATAACGATTTTAGCAGCTTACACAGCAACCCCACACATTTTCCTACTCCCTGCTGACGAGAGGCAACTACCTCGAAACACGTGTCCAGGGATGGCAAACGCCACGCATACTTGCATTCACACTCGAGCATAGGTGTATCCGCCGACGCTGACCTTCAAGGACCATTTTCATTGGGGGAACACGACTGGTAGGTGTAGCAGTGTGCGACCAATCTGGTTTAACTTTATATTCAGGCTCCCTTGAGCCGGTGGAGTCGACGGACTCATGGTTACGCACCTGCGCGCTACGAGAGGTACTAGACCTGATAACGATTTTAGCAGCTTACACAGCAACCCCACACATTTTCCTACTCCCTGCTGACGAGAGGCAACTACCTCGAAACACGTGTCCAGGGATGGCAAACGCCACGCATACTTGCATTCACACTCGAGCATAGGTGTATCCGCCGACGCTGACCTTCAAGGACCATTTTCATTGGGGGAACACGACTGGTAGGTGTAGCAGTGTGCGACAAATCTGGTTTAACTTTATATTCAGGCTCCCTTGAGCCGGTGGAGTCGACGGACTCATGGTTACGCACCTGCGCGCTACGAGAGGTACTAGACCTGATAACGATTTTAGCAGCTTACACAGCAACCCCACACATTTTCCTACTCCCTGCTGACGAGAGGCAACTACCTCGAAACACGTGTCCAGGGATGGCAAACGCCACGCATACTTGCATTCACACTCGAGCATAGGTGTATCCGCCGACGCTGACCTTCAAGGACCATTTTCATTGAGGGAACACGACTGGTAGGTGTAGCAGTGTGCGACCAATCTGGTTTAACTTTATATTTAGGCTCCCTTGAGCCGGTGGAGTCGACGGACTCATGGTTACGCACCTGCGCGCTACGAGAGGTACTAGACCTGATAACGATTTTAGCAGCTTACACAGCAACCCCACACATTTTCCTACTCCCTGCTGACGAGAGGCAACTACCTCGAAACACGTGTCCAGGGTTGGCAAACGCCACGCATACTTGCATTCACACTCGAGCATAGGTGTATCCACCGACGCTGACCTTCAAGGACCATTTTCATTGGGGGAACACGACTGGTAGGTGTAGCAGTGTGCGACCAATCTGGTTTAACTTTATATTCAGGCTCCCTTGAGCCGGTGGAGTCGACGGACTCATGGTTACGCACCTGCGCGCTACGAGAGGTACTAGACCTGATAACGATTTTAGCAGCTTACACAGCAACCCCACACATTTTCCTACTCCCTGCTGACGAGAGGCAACTACCTCGAAACACGTGTCCAGGGATGGCAAACGCCACGCATACTTGCATTCACACTCGAGCATAGGTGTATCCGCCGACGCTGACCTTCAAGGACCATTTTCATTGGGGGAACACGACTGGTAGGTGTAGCAGTGTGCGACCAATCTGGTTTAACTTTATATTCAGGCTCCCTTGAGCCGGTGGAGTCGACGGACTCATGGTTACGCACCTGCACGCTACGAGAGGTACTAGACCTGATAACGATTTTAGCAGCTTACACAGCAACCCCACACATTTTCCTACTCCCTGCTGACGAGAGGCAACTACCTCGAAACACGTGTCGAGGGATGGCAAACGCCACGCATACTTGCATTCACACTCGAGCATAGGTGTATCCGCCGACGCTGACCTTCAAGGACCATTTTCATTGGGGGAACACGACTGGTAGGTGTAGCAGTGTGCGACCAATCTGGTTTAACTTTATATTCAAGCTCCCTTGAGCCGGTGGAGTCGACGGACTCATGGTTACGCACCTGCGCGCTACGAGAGGTACTAGACCTGATAACGATTTTAGCAGCTTACACAGCAACCCCACACATTTTCCTACTCCCTGCTGACGAGAGGCAACTACCTCGAAACACTTGTCCAGGGATGGCAAACGCCACGCATACTTGCATTCACACTCGAGCATAGGTGTATCCGCCGACGCTGACCTTCAAGGACCATTTTCATTGGGGGAACACGACTGGTAGGTGTAGCAGTGTGCGACCAATCTGGTTTAACTTTATATTCAGGCTCCCTTGAGCCGGTGGAGTCGACGGACTCATGGTTACGCACCTGCGTGCTACGAGAGGTACTAGACCTGATAACGATTTTAGCAGCTTACACAGCAACCCCACACATTTTCCTACTCCCTGCTGACGAGAGGCAACTACCTCGAAACACGTGTCCAGGGATGGCAAACGCCACGCATACTTGCATTCACACTTGAGCATAGGTGTATCCGCCGACGCTGACCTTCAAGGACCATTTTCATTGGGGGAACACGACTGGTAGGTGTAGCAGTGAGCGACCAATCTGGTTTAACTTTATATTCAGGCTCCCTTGAGCCGGTGGAGTCGACGGACACATGGTTACGCACCTGCGTTCTACGAGAGGTACTAGACCTGATAACGATTTTAGCAGCTCACACAGCAACCCCACACATTTTCCTACTCCCTGCTGACGAGAGGCAACTACCTCGAAACACGTGTCCAGGGATGGCAAACGCCACGCATACTTGCATTCACACTCGAGCATAGGTGTATCCGCCGACGCTGACCTTCAAGGACCATTTTCATTGGGGGAACACGACTGGTAGGTGTAGCAGTGTGCGACCAATCTGGTTTAACTTTATATTCAGGCTCCCTTGAGCCGGTGGAGTCGACGGACTCATGGTTACGCACCTGCGCGCTACGAGAGGTACTAGACCTGATAACGATTTTAGCAGCTTACACAGCAACCCCACACATTTTCCTACTCCCTGCTGACGAGAGGCAACTACCTCGAAACACGTGTCCAGGGATGGCAAACGCCACGCATACTTGCATTCACACTCGAGCATAGGTGTATCCGCCGACGCTGACCTTCAAGGACCATTTTCATTGGGGGAACACGACTGGTAGGTGTAGCAGTGTGCGACCAATCTGGTTTAACTTTATATTCAGGCTCCCTTGAGCCGGTGGAGTCGACGGACTCATGGTTACGCACCTGCACGCTACGAGAGGTACTAGACCTGATAACGATTTTAGCAGCTTACACAGCAACCCCACACATTTTCCTACTCCCTGCTGACGAGAGGCAACTACCTCGAAACACGTGTCGAGGGATGGCAAACGCCACGCATACTTGCATTCACACTCGAGCATAGGTGTATCCGCCGACGCTGACCTTCAAGGACCATTTTCATTGGGGGAACACGACTGGTAGGTGTAGCAGTGTGCGACCAATCTGGTTTAACTTTATATTCAAGCTCCCTTGAGCCGGTGGAGTCGACGGACTCATGGTTACGCACCTGCGCGCTACGAGAGGTACTAGACCTGATAACGATTTTAGCAGCTTACACAGCAACCCCACACATTTTCCTACTCCCTGCTGACGAGAGGCAACTACCTCGAAACACTTGTCCAGGGATGGCAAACGCCACGCATACTTGCATTCACACTCGAGCATAGGTGTATCCGCCGACGCTGACCTTCAAGGACCATTTTCATTGGGGGAACACGACTGGTAGGTGTAGCAGTCTGCGACCAATCTGGTTTAACTTTATATTCAGGCTCCCTTGAGCCGGTGGAGTCGACGGACTCATGGTTACGCACCTGCGCGCTACGAGAGGTACTAGACCTGATAACGATTTTAGCAGCTTACACAGCAACCCCACACATTTTCCTACTCCCTGCTGACGAGAGGCAACTACCTCGAAACACGTGTCCAGGGATGGCAAACGCCACGCATACTTGCATTCACACTCGAGCATAGGTGTATCCGCCGACGCTGACCTTCAAGGACCATTTTCATTGGGGGAACACGACTGGTAGGTGTAGCAGTGTGCGACCAATCTGGTTTAACTTTATATTCAGGCTCCCTTGAGCCGGTGGAGTCGACGGACTCATGGTTACGCACCTGCGTGCTACGAGAGGTACTAGACCTGATAACGATTTTAGCAGCTTACACAGCAACCCCACACATTTTCCTACTCCCTGCTGACGAGAGGCAACTACCTCGAAACACGTGTCCAGGGATGGCAAACGCCACGCATACTTGCATTCACACTCGAGCATAGGTGTATCCGCCGACGCTGACCTTCAAGGACCATTTTCATTGGGGGAACACGACTGGTAGGTGTAGCAGTGTGCGACCAATCTGGTTTAACTTTATATTCAGGCTCCCTTGAGCCGGTGGAGTCGACGGACTCATGGTTACGCACCTGCGCGCTACGAGAGGTACTAGACCTGATAACGATTTTAGCAGCTTACACAGCAACCCCACACATTTTCCTACTCCCTGCTGACGAGAGGCAACTACCTCGAAACACGTGTCCAGGGATGGCAAACGCCACGCATACTTGCATTCACACTCGAGCATAGGTGTATCCGCCGACGCTGACCTTCAAGGACCATTTTCATTGGGGGAACACGACTGGTAGGTGTAGCAGTGTGCGACAAATCTGGTTTAACTTTATATTCAGGCTCCCTTGAGCCGGTGGAGTCGACGGACTCATGGTTACGCACCTGCGCGCTACGAGAGGTACTAGACCTGATAACGATTTTAGCAGCTTACACAGCAACCCCACACATTTTCCTACTCCCTGCTGACGAGAGGCAACTACCTCGAAACACGTGTCCAGGGATGGCAAACGCCACGCATACTTGCATTCACACTCGAGCATAGGTGTATCCGCCGACGCTGACCTTCAAGGACCATTTTCATTGGGGGAACACGACTGGTAGGTGTAGCAGTGTGCGACCAATCTGGTTTAACTTTATATTCAGGCTCCCTTGAGCCGGTGGAGTCGACGGACTCATGGTTACGCACCTGCGCGCTACGAGAGGTACTAGACCTGATAACGATTTTAGCAGCTTACACAGCAACCCCACACATTTTCCTACTCCCTGCTGACGAGAGGCAACTACCTCGAAACACGTGTCCAGGGTTGGCAAACGCCACGCATACTTGCATTCACACTCGAGCATAGGTGTATCCGCCGACGCTGACCTTCAAGGACCATTTTCATTGGGGGAACACGACTGGTAGGTGTAGCAGTGTGCGACCAATCTGGTTTACCTTATTTGGCTGACTTGTTTAACTGAGTCTAATAGTTTGTTTCTCCGTGTCTTCTGTCATGATTACCAAGCAGTGGTTTTGAGATGATACAAGCTGCTGTTGGTGTCCTTCTGAACCAGGTTTGGAGGTGTCTTATCCCTTGCCACATTTTCCCACAGGTTCCTAATTGAAGCATTAAAATTAAGTACTTTGGCTGGAACAGGTGTACCCTTGGGACTGTTGGCCCTGTCCTCTAGCCTATTAGCCTATTCTCATAATTTGACACCATGGAGTGAACCTGAAGTAACTCTCAAGGCGGGTGGAGGCAGCTGGATGATGTAAACATGCTTTCCTGCAGCGCAGGAGGGGTCGGAATAAAAGATGTTTACCAATCCAGAGTTAATTCTTCCCCTAGCCCAAGCACCACCAGAGATGGTGAAGACAAGATATCAAGCAGCTGGTTGTTGGGCTCCTCGTGTCAAGGAGCTGGCGCTGTTCCTCGCAGTTTATCTGGGCTCGGGACCTCACAGGTAGAAAGGTGCAGTCTGAAGTCTTCATTAACAAGTAGCAGTCTCTGCTCGCACATGATCGTCGCAACAACATCTTGGTCTCAGGTTTACTCATGGTCCGAAAGGAAGGTAGTCACTAGCAGAGTGCCAGCTCTGGAACTCAGTCTTCTCAACAACATCTGGGTGCTGCTCTATCATGAGGTAGAGAACATTCATGAAGAACATAGTGATCGCGTGACACAACAGTTATGGTCATGACTCCCCTAATCACCTTTACAATCTTTGAAAACTGGGGACCCTTTAATCCCAAAGGGCATAGACACTGCTGTGTCAACGCATTCAGGGGTGATGATCAAATGTAACCCCCATACAGAGGGCCAGATCCTTCAAATATGCAAAGCTAGGCAGGAAGAGGGGGAGAAGCGGGGGCATCTAGCTTTTTCAATTGGCCTAGTGGGCCATCTGACACCACCAACTACGGAAAATAATGTATTATGGGAAAAGGAGGGATCTGGAATGTGAGCATGCAGGCTCCCAGTTCTGAGTTGGACCGTGGATATCTTTTGCACAAAGCCAACCATCATTTTTGAAGGCCAAACACAAATGGAGTCCAGCATACACCACCATGCACATCGAGCTCACACTCATCCACAAACATACACAGGCTTGTGCATTCAACCGCCATACACCGCCACACAAAATGGAGCTAAAGAACGCCAGTTAATAGCGAACGGATGGACGTTTTGTCTGAGGGAGGCCAGATAGCATCTCCCCCAGAATAATGCAAGTAAACAGACCTGTACCTCTGCTATACCCACACTACCACGCACGCCAGCCGCTCGCTCAGGTAAAAATGGCCACATTTGGAAACAATTGCCCCCCCATCTCCCTAACTTCAAAGAACAGCTTTCTTAATGAGCTCAGATCATTGTCGAGCTCACTTAGGGAAAAACAGCAGAAGCCAGAAGGAATCGGCACGCAAGGGCAGCACAGCTCCCCAGAGCCAGAGGGCTTACTGCCCAAACACAGACCAGGCAGAGGGAGGCCCTGGCTCAAGCAGGGACACATGGTTCCTAGAGTCACAGTTCCTGATTCAAGGGGGAGGGGGGCTAGGCCCCCTGCATCCAATGGAAAGGGGTGGCAGCCTGCAGACCATATGATTGAGATCCTCAGCCAAGCAGCTCCGCTCTCGCCAGTGGGCGAGTACCATGCCTTTTATTGACTTTATTTTCATTTTCTCTTTCAGGTGATATGAATGCACAAACATGGATACAGACGTGGGACCCGTGCTCACTACGCCACTAGAGTCAAGCTATCCTGGCTGATGACGGCTGATAGCCAGAAACCGGTCCTAGGATGCTTGATTCCGGTCCAGGGAAGACATGGCTTGGCAGTTCGGGCTGGACTGTTCCCATGAGGCACAGGGTCAAGACTGATTTGCATATGGCCATGTCTAAACTGGGGTGGTGTAGTGGGCAAAAGAACGATGGATTTAACCCAGATCTCTTGACTGGGGGAGAATGTATGCATTGTCAGCATTCCGTCCATCATTTGTTTGTTGTAACGCTTATCGCCCTAAGTGGGATGGGTATTCCCAGACGTGGGACCCGTGCTCACTACGCCACTAGAGTCAAGCTATCCTGGCTGATGACGGCTGATAGCCAGAAACCGGTCCTAGGATGCTTGATTCCGGTCCAGGGAAGACATGGCTTGGCAGTTCGGGCTGGACTGTTCCCATGAGGCACAGGGTCAAGAATGATTTGCATATGGCCATGTCTAAACTGGGGTGGTGTAGTGGGCAAAAGAACGATGGATTTAACCCAGATCTCTTGACTGGGGGAGAATGTATGCATTGTCAGCATTCCGTCCATCATTTGTTTGTTGTAACGCTTATCGCCCTAAGTGGGATGGGTATTCCCAGACGTGGGACCCGTGCTCACTACGCCACTAGAGTCAAGCTATCCTGGCTGATGACGGCTGATAGCCAGAAACCGGTCCTAGGATGCTTGATTCCGGTCCAGGGAAGACATGGCTTGGCAGTTCGGGCTGGACTGTTCCCATGAGGCACAGGGTCAAGACTGATTTGCATATGGCCATGTCTAAACTGGGGTGGTGTAGTGGGCAAAAGAACGATGGATTTAACCCAGATCTCTTGACTGGGGGAGAATGTATGCATTGTCAGCATTCCGTCCATCATTTGTTTGTTGTAACGCTTATCGCCCTAAGTGGGATGGGTATTCCCAGACGTGGGACCCGTGCTCACTACGCCACTAGAGTCAAGCTATCCTGGCTGATGACGGCTGATAGCCAGAAACCGGTCCTAGGATGCTTGATTCCGGTCCAGGGAAGACATGGCTTGGCAGTTCGGGCTGGACTGTTCCCATGAGGCACAGGGTCAAGACTGATTTGCATATGGCCATGTCTAAACTGGGGTGGTGTAGTGGGCAAAAGAACGATGGATTTAACCCAGATCTCTTGACTGGGGGAGAATGTATGCATTGTCAGCATTCCGTCCATCATTTGTTTGTTGTAACGCTTATCGCCCTAAGTGGGATGGGTATTCCCAGACGTGGGACCCGTGCTCACTACGCCACTAGAGTCAAGCTATCCTGGCTGATGACGGCTGATAGCCAGAAACCGGTCCTAGGATGCTTGATTCCGGTCCAGGGAAGACATGGCTTGGCAGTTCGGGCTGGACTGTTCCCATGAGGCACAGGGTCAAGACTGATTTGCATATGGCCATGTCTAAACTGGGGTGGTGTAGTGGGCAAAAGAACGATGGATTTAACCCAGATCTCTTGACTGGGGGAGAATGTATGCATTGTCAGCATTCCGTCCATCATTTGTTTGTTGTAACGCTTATCGCCCTAAGTGGGATGGGTATTCCCAGACGTGGGACCCGTGCTCACTACGCCACTAGAGTCAAGCTATCCTGGCTGATGACGGCTGATAGCCAGAAACCGGTCCTAGGATGCTTGATTCCGGTCCAGGGAAGACATGGCTTGGCAGTTCGGGCTGGACTGTTCCCATGAGGCACAGGGTCAAGACTGATTTGCATATGGCCATGTCTAAACTGGGGTGGTGTAGTGGGCAAAAGAACGATGGATTTAACCCAGATCTCTTGACTGGGGGAGAATGTATGCATTGTCAGCATTCCGTCCATCATTTGTTTGTTGTAACGCTTATCGCCCTAAGTGGGATGGGTATTCCCAGACGTGGGACCCGTGCTCACTACGCCACTAGAGTCAAGCTATCCTGGCTGATGACGGCTGATAGCCAGAAACCGGTCCTAGGATGCTTGATTCCGGTCCAGGGAAGACATGGCTTGGCAGTTCGGGCTGGACTGTTCCCATGAGGCACAGGGTCAAGACTGATTTGCATATGGCCATGTCTAAACTGGGGTGGTGTAGTGGGCAAAAGAACGATGGATTTAACCCAGATCTCTTGACTGGGGGAGAATGTATGCATTGTCAGCATTCCGTCCATCATTTGTTTGTTGTAACGCTTATCGCCCTAAGTGGGATGGGTATTCCCAGACGTGGGACCCGTGCTCACTACGCCACTAGAGTCAAGCTATCCTGGCTGATGACGGCTGATAGCCAGAAACCGGTCCTAGGATGCTTGATTCCGGTCCAGGGAAGACATGGCTTGGCAGTTCGGGCTGGACTGTTCCCATGAGGCACAGGGTCAAGACTGATTTGCATATGGCCATGTCTAAACTGGGGTGGTGTAGTGGGCAAAAGAACGATGGATTTAACCCAGATCTCTTGACTGGGGGAGAATGTATGCATTGTCAGCATTCCGTCCATCATTTGTTTGTTGTAACGCTTATCGCCCTAAGTGGGATGGGTATTCCCAGACGTGGGACCCGTGCTCACTACGCCACTAGAGTCAAGCTATCCTGGCTGATGACGGCTGATAGCCAGAAACCGGTCCTAGGATGCTTGATTCCGGTCCAGGGAAGACATGGCTTGGCAGTTCGGGCTGGACTGTTCCCATGAGGCACAGGGTCAAGACTGATTTGCATATGGCCATGTCTAAACTGGGGTGGTGTAGTGGGCAAAAGAACGATGGATTTAACCCAGATCTCTTGACTGGGGGAGAATGTATGCATTGTCAGCATTCCGTCCATCATTTGTTTGTTGTAACGCTTATCGCCCTAAGTGGGATGGGTATTCCCAGACGTGGGACCCGTGCTCACTACGCCACTAGAGTCAAGCTATCCTGGCTGATGACGGCTGATAGCCAGAAACCGGTCCTAGGATGCTTGATTCCGGTCCAGGGAAGACATGGCTTGGCAGTTCGGGCTGGACTGTTCCCATGAGGCACAGGGTCAAGACTGATTTGCATATGGCCATGTCTAAACTGGGGTGGTGTAGTGGGCAAAAGAACGATGGATTTAACCCAGATCTCTTGACTGGGGGAGAATGTATGCATTGTCAGCATTCCGTCCATCATTTGTTTGTTGTAACGCTTATCGCCCTAAGTGGGATGGGTATTCCCAGACGTGGGACCCGTGCTCACTACGCCACTAGAGTCAAGCTATCCTGGCTGATGACGGCTGATAGCCAGAAACCGGTCCTAGGATGCTTGATTCCGGTCCAGGGAAGACATGGCTTGGCAGTTCGGGCTGGACTGTTCCCATGAGGCACAGGGTCAAGACTGATTTGCATATGGCCATGTCTAAACTGGGGTGGTGTAGTGGGCAAAAGAACGATGGATTTAACCCAGATCTCTTGACTGGGGGAGAATGTATGCATTGTCAGCATTCCGTCCATCATTTGTTTGTTGTAACGCTTATCGCCCTAAGTGGGATGGGTATTCCCAGACGTGGGACCCGTGCTCACTACGCCACTAGAGTCAAGCTATCCTGGCTGATGACGGCTGATAGCCAGAAACCGGTCCTAGGATGCTTGATTCCGGTCCAGGGAAGACATGGCTTGGCAGTTCGGGCTGGACTGTTCCCATGAGGCACAGGGTCAAGACTGATTTGCATATGGCCATGTCTAAACTGGGGTGGTGTAGTGGGCAAAAGAACGATGGATTTAACCCAGATCTCTTGACTGGGGGAGAATGTATGCATTGTCAGCATTCCGTCCATCATTTGTTTGTTGTAACGCTTATCGCCCTAAGTGGGATGGGTATTCCCAGACGTGGGACCCGTGCTCACTACGCCACTAGAGTCAAGCTATCCTGGCTGATGACGGCTGATAGCCAGAAACCGGTCCTAGGATGCTTGATTCCGGTCCAGGGAAGACATGGCTTGGCAGTTCGGGCTGGACTGTTCCCATGAGGCACAGGGTCAAGACTGATTTGCATATGGCCATGTCTAAACTGGGGTGGTGTAGTGGGCAAAAGAACGATGGATTTAACCCAGATCTCTTGACTGGGGGAGAATGTATGCATTGTCAGCATTCCGTCCATCATTTGTTTGTTGTAACGCTTATCGCCCTAAGTGGGATGGGTATTCCCAGACGTGGGACCCGTGCTCACTACGCCACTAGAGTCAAGCTATCCTGGCTGATGACGGCTGATAGCCAGAAACCGGTCCTAGGATGCTTGATTCCGGTCCAGGGAAGACATGGCTTGGCAGTTCGGGCTGGACTGTTCCCATGAGGCACAGGGTCAAGACTGATTTGCATATGGCCATGTCTAAACTGGGGTGGTGTAGTGGGCAAAAGAACGATGGATTTAACCCAGATCTCTTGACTGGGGGAGAATGTATGCATTGTCAGCATTCCGTCCATCATTTGTTTGTTGTAACGCTTATCGCCCTAAGTGGGATGGGTATTCCCAGACGTGGGACCCGTGCTCACTACGCCACTAGAGTCAAGCTATCCTGGCTGATGACGGCTGATAGCCAGAAACCGGTCCTAGGATGCTTGATTCCGGTCCAGGGAAGACATGGCTTGGCAGTTCGGGCTGGACTGTTCCCATGAGGCACAGGGTCAAGACTGATTTGCATATGGCCATGTCTAAACTGGGGTGGTGTCGTGGGCAAAAGAACGATGGATTTAACCCAGATCTCTTGACTGGGGGAGAATGTATGCATTGTCAGCATTCCGTCCATCATTTGTTTGTTGTAACGCCAAACATGGATACAGTTCACACAGAAAGGGTTGCAGACTCTTACACGAGAGAGCTCAGCAATCTTACGAGGGGCAGGCAGAAGTAATAAGCAGCCTGGCTTCACATAGTGCACTCTCTGTTACAACGCAAACATTACAAGCAGTCAGGCTTCCCCAGGGCGAAGCTTTGCATAGCAGGGACGGCGCAGGCAGCCAGAGAGTCCCAGTGCCAGAGCGTGGGCATTACAAGCTCCTAGGCCAGTCTTTGCCAGAGCACGGACATTACAAGCAGCTGTGCTGCTAGAGGTCAGCCTGTGCCGGGAACATCAGAATGACACTTCTGAGATGCTGCCACGGCTCCCTTCAGCAGTGCCTGCAAACCCCTATAAATAGCAGCTGCGCCTCCCTTCCTCTCCAAAGGATGTGAGCCCTGAGCCGAGACACAGGGGGTGGGAGGGGAGGAGGGGGCGCGCGCAAGAAAGCCGACATCACAGGTGAGCGAAAAAAAGCTCTCTCACAAATCTGCTTCCGCCAGCTCTCCACAAAGGGGAAAAAACATAAAACCCAGACGCCTTGAGGGAAGGAGAAGTGGAGGTCCGTCGAGAGAGATCCAACCGCGCCAGGGCCCCGCGCATCCCTGGCAACGCACTGCGTGCGTCGAGAAGCAAGAAAGCAGAAAGGGGCGACGTCATCCCAGGCCGCCGCGTGGGAGGCGTCCTAGCCTTGCTAGGCCCAGATCTCGTGAGGATTACAGCAATAGCGTGACTGCTAGGATTTACTCGGGAGTGTAGCTGAGCTTGTACATGGTTAATTAACTTATTTGATAGAACCTTTGTCATAGGGACATTGCAAACTACATGTCCACTACTTAAGGAGCCTGCCACCACCTCCCAGTATGGTTTATTGCTGCAGGCAGCACTCTGCGCCCACTCACGGTGAATCATCTATGAGTAGCTGAGTGTAGGATTCGTCGGAATTCTGGTATAGTGAGGTACATAACATACCCATTTCTACCTATCGAAATGAGTCCTCAGAGTGAGATGTATCATGCCACATCACTTCCTGTGAAATAAGAGCTCAGAACTTAACAGTCAAGCGACCCTTGACCCTGCTCTCAGGCAGGTCGCTCCCCATGCCGCACAGCACCACCTGTGTGTCGCTGCCCCTGAGCCCGCTGCTGCCGCTGTTGTAGGGTCAAGGCTGCTGCTCTTGCGCTCGCTCTGCCCCTTTTGTACTGTTGCTCTGTTATTGTGCCCTTTGCCTTCTGTTTTCCCCTAGTAGCCCTGCCGTACTTGTGCTGTCTGATTTTGCTTTTTAGTGTTGTATTTTCGCCTTTTTTCCTTCATTTTGTACTGTTGTTCTGCTATTGTGCCCTTTGCCTTCTGTTTTCTCCCACCGCTCTGCCCGCTCGTTTTTCGCGCCGCTGCGTCCCCGCCCCCCTGCTCACCCATTCGCCGCTGCTCCTCCCTCCCACCTCCCCTTGTATGGTGGCCACGCGCAGCGGGCATGCCGCTGGCACGCCAAAGGCGTGACTGAGGCAAGCCCGTCTGCGCCCGTCCGCACCTGGACCGTGCCCAGCGCCAGACCCCCTGGCTCCCGCGAACGCCACGACACCCGACGCCGCTACGACGCCAACACCCTCCATGCACTCAACACCGGACGACCGCACTCCTGCTTCCTGGCTGCCCGAAGCGCACCAAAGGACCCTTCTCCTGCCGGAGCTGCAGCTTCACCAGTCTCCGAGCCACCAACCTGCCCGCCAGGACAGCACGCAACCACCTCAGATGCATACTACTGAACACCCGCTCCGCACGCAAACACACTGTCGAACTCTGGGACCTGCTCAACACATCCTCCCCAGACGTCGCCTTCCTGACAGAGACTTGGATGAACGACTTCTCGGCACCCGACATCGCCATAGCCATCCTGGACGGCTATAAGATCATCCGCAGTGACCGCACCAACGGAGTAGGAGGTGGAATCGCCATCATCCACAAGTCCACCCTCAAGGTCTCGAGCAACTCCAACGACACCCTCAGCACTGCCGAACACCTGCACTTCCAGATCCACACTGATCCCATTACCACCCTCAGAGGAACACTCATATACAGACCCCCCCTGGACTCCGGCCTCAGTTCAGCGAGTCCATCCCCGACTTCATCAGCATGCACGCCCTCGCCTCCACGGACTACATCCTCCTCGGAGACCTGAACTTCCACCTCAAGAACAACAACAACACCAACTCCACCACCCTGATCGACAACCTCGCCAACCTCGGACTCAGACAGCTCGTCACAATGCCCACCCACTCCGCCGGACACACGCTTGACCCCATCTTCTCCGCAAGCTCCCACGTCTCCATCAGCCACACCACCGAACTCCACTGGACCGACCATCGCTGCATCCACTTCACCTTCTGGAAACCCACCACGCACCACCGCACCCAACAGATCCACCGCCGCAGCTGGAGTAAAATCACCGAAGACCAGCTAAACACCGCCCTCGCCCGAAGCCCACCTGCCGACGCTGCCGCCAGCAATCTCAGGCGTTGGATCGACGACTGCGCCAACACTCTCGCCTCAATCAAGAAACCCTCCTACGGACGCACCAACAAGAATGCCAGCTGGTTCTCCGCGGACCTCCAGATCTCCAAACAAACCTGCCGGAAACTAGAGAAGAAATGGCACCACGAACAGACACCGGAGAACCACGCAGCCCACAAGAACGCCATGCGCCAACACATCACCTCATCAGATCCGCCACAAGGACCTCCTTCAAGGACCGCCTCGACAACAACGCACACAACAGCAAAGAGCTCTTCAACATCGTGAAGGAACTCTCCAACCCCAGTTCTAACACCAACAACATCCCTTCATTGCAAGACCTGTGCAACTCCCTCGCCACCTTCTTCCATCGCAAGATCGCAGACATCCACGAAAGCTTTGACAACCAGACAGCCAACGACACCTCCGACCCTATGGCCACCACCCACAGCGACCCCCTGCTCACCTGGACTAACATCAACGACGACGACACCATCAAGATCATGAACACCCTCCACTCCGGCTCCCCATCAGACCCATGCCTACACCACATCTTCAACAAAGCAAGCACCACCATCGCACCCCATCTCAGCAAGGCCATCAACATCTCCTTCAAGACCGCGACCTTCCTGGAGAGCTGGAAGCATGCCGAAATCAACGCATTGCTCAAGAAACCCAAGGCAGATCTGAGGGACCTCAAGAACTTCCGGCCCATCTCCCTGCTCCCGTTCCCAGCGAAGGTCATCGAGAAAACCATCAACAAACAGCTAAAGTGCTACCTCGAGGAAAACAACATCCTGGACCCGTCCCAGTCTGGGTTCCGCAACCACAGCACCAAAACTGCCCTCATCGCCGCCACAGATGACATCAGGAGAAAACAAAAACAGGAGTGAACCCGTTATCCCAGTTGAGACCGGGCAAGTATAGTAGCAAAAAGACAATGTCTCAATTATGTAAAGGGACCGTTAGGGTTTGGAATCAATCAAAGCGAACAGTGAAAAAGAACAAGGGAAACCAAGGAGAGGGTAAAGGTTGTTATTTGTAGATAGAAGCACATAACACAACTAAATTACAGTAACCATAACAACCATATGAGCACTGGGGGTGTAGTGTTGAGTGAAACGGCGCAGTGACACAAGTGTGAGGGAGCAACGTGAGGCGGCGCAGGATAAATGAACAATGGGGGTCAAACAAAGTATTTACAAAATGTTAATCATTACAAACATTATTTCATGATTAAAGCATGACCCGTTTCAATGCCTCAATTGGCGTTGTAGAGTCGACGGCGTTTCGACCTCGTTAACTTGAGGTCATCATCAGGTCTAAGGTTACACACAAATCAATAGGTACTTCTATAGAGATAAGAAGAAAAGGAGGGAAAATAAATAGTGGGACCCGGAAGAGTGAATGCTAAATACAAGAATGTGGGAGAAGGGTTACCTGGTGACGTGAAGGGAGGAAATTTCACGCTGACTCAATCATAGGTAAGCAGAGGCATCTGTGTGTCAGTGGAAGAATTACTGTGGAACGGTTCTAAAGGAGGAGGGCAAAGGTTATCCGTGACCCGAGTAACAGGGGGTGAAAAACAATCGAGGTGCGGCGATGTGTGCTTACCAATAAAGGAGGATTATTGGCAGTTGTTGGTAGCATTGTTGACAGCGCTCTGAAGAGACAAAAATGGGCTCCGTTAGATACCTGCGTTTAGGTATCGGGAAGGGGGCGGGAGAGTGGCGAAGGGCCAGTGATCGGGTGGTTAGAGGTACCGCTGCTTGACGAGTACGGGGGCAGAATTATGCTTACCGGAGGGGTTAGGTCCAAGGTATGGAGAAAAACATCCGGTGAATGATTTCCAGGGAAGGAAAGGCCAGGATGGGTCCGGTGTCAAGAAGCCGAGTAGACGAGTAAAGCATCTCTGGCGTGTGGCGTGGAAAGGTCGGCTAAATTAGGGGCAGTTAGTGTCATGTGTGGAGTGGGCAGGTCAAGTCCGGGAACGGAGCCACAACTAGAGAGTTTAATGGCGGAGTAGGTACCCCGGGGGATGGAGGAAAGTGTGACCGGCCCTGGAAAGATGGCCGACGGAAGAAAAGTAGAAAGGACATTAGAATTCCAAGATCTCCTGTCAATACATCTTATGAATTGTACAATTATGAAAGAGATCAAAGGGAATAAAACAATACAAAAGGAAAAATGCAACACGGTATTTACATGGCAAAACAGCAATATTGTACATGATTTGGAGACAGAAAGGAGCAAATTACAATTCGCACTGGTTTTAAACATAGGCATAAAAATTGCACAAGAAAGAAAGTAACAATGTACCAGTGGTGTATAACGGTTGCTGAGAAGGGGCGGGGGGAGGGGGGAAAGAGAGGGAAAAGGGGGGAGAGGGAGACAGCACAAGGAAGGAAGGTAATCATGTATCGAAGAGTAGAATAACAAGCTGAGAATGCTGGGCTGGTTGAAAAGGAAGCAGTTTCTATGAGTAGGTAATAACTGTGTTCCACTCATCAAGGGAATTTAGACCCTGTGACACAGAATTGCAGCGAGTGATCCATCTACATTCGCATTTGCTGAGTAGAAGTTGAAGGTTACCACCGCGGATAGGTAGTAGTGGGCGGTCTATGACTTGCCATGTCATGTCATTCGGAGTTGTTGCATTCTCTATAGTGTGCTACCAGTGGTGCGGTAGTGACATTACACCTGATGCGGCTCTGATGTTGTGATATACGCTGCTTAATCATTTGTGTAGTCTGACCTATGTAGAGTAAATTACAGGGGCAGCGGATCGCATAAATAACGTTGTTGGTACGACAGTTGGAAAATTGTTTGAGTGGGTATGGGCGGTCTGGGGTGACAAAAACTTTGGTTTTACATGTGAGGTCACAGACATTGCAGTTTTGACATTTAAAATGGCCTATTACCGGTAGAAGGCCCCACAGGGCAGTTACTGATCGGTCATGTCTTTCCTTAGAGGGCCATGTGATGGCATGAACCAATTTGTCCGAAAGGTTGTCACCCCTTTTGTATGATAGTAGGGGGGGGTCTGAGAAGTTTGGGAAGGTACGGAGCAATGTCCAATTTCTTTTGATTATCTTCCCAACTTTGTTGCTAGATGAACTATATGTTGAGACAAAGGGTATGTGTGTGTTGTTGCGTCTGATGGTAGGTGCCAGGATAACTTCCCTGTGACTATACCAAGCACGTTTGAGAGCTCTTTTAACCAAATGTTTGGGATACCCTCTGCTGGTCAATTTTTCGTAGAGGATAGCAGCCTCCTGGAAATAATCCTTGCGCCATTTGCAATTGCGCCAGGTCCGGAGGAATTGTCCATACGGTAGTCCATCCCGTAGGTCGCGTGGGTGATAGCTAGAGTACAGAAGGATGGTATTCCGTTCTGTGGGTTTGCGGTATAGGGTAGTGCCAGTGGTACCTTCCTCTACGTGTAGGGTGAGGTCCAAAAATGAAAGATCATTTTTACGGATGTCAGAAGTGAAGGTCAAGTGAGGTTAGGCATTGTTAAGCCAAGTGACAAAGGAGAGTAAGACATCTTGGGTGCTTTGCCATAGTAAAAGGATGTCGTCTATGTACCTGCGCCATAGAGTGATGTTAGTGATGAAAGGGTTTTGGATGGACAAGATGAGTGTCTTTTCCAGGTGGTAGACATAAAGAACAGCAAAGTTTGGGGCGAAACAGGCACCCATGGAGACTCCTTTAGTCTGGAGATAGTAAGTGTCTTTGTACAAAAAGTAATTATTGGTCAAGGCTATGTCTAGGAGTTGAATTATGAAGTCAGTGGGAATTTGTGTGGGCCTCGGTCGTGTATTCAGTAAATCTTCCATTACTTTGAGTCCGTCAGTCTGGGGAATGTTGGTATACAACGATTCAATATCCAGGCTTGCCATGAGATCTGTCTCCGGGTGAAACGGGAGATCCTCAACGATATTGATCAAGTGGGTGCTATCTTTGACAAAAGTATCGGTAAGTGGGACGAAAACCTTGAGGATGGAATCAATGTAATTACCCAATGGTTCGAGGACAGAGCCACAGCCAGATACTATTGGTCGGCCTGTGGGTGTAGAGGCGTTTTTATGAATTTTGGGTAAGGTGTATATCACCGGTGTCCTGGGATGTGGGTTGTTGAGGAAAGAATGTTCCTTCTTATTGATGATACCCTGGTGGAGTACCTGCGAGGTGGTAGTGGAGATTTTGTTTTGGATGGTAGTGAGTGGGTCAGAGTTAAGCTTACAGTAATGTGTGACATTGCTTAGCTGGCGAAGGATCTCAATGTCATATTTGTCATGGTCCATTATCACTACACCACCGCCCTTGTCTGCGGGTTTGATGATGATATTTTGGTTATCACTCAAACGGCTGATGGCCAATTTTTCAGTGAGTGGTAAATTGTAGGGTACAAATTCAGGTTGTTGTTGTAATTGTTTGACTTCATGTAGTACAAGTTTCTCAAAAGTTAAAATCTCACGTGACATCATTGAAGAGGATGGCAAGAAGGTGGAGAAAGGTTTGAATTGTGTCTCTCCAAAACTGTTAGTTTCAGGGTTGCCTGAAAAAAATTGTTTTAGACGAATGCGTCTAAAAAACAGGAGTAAATCTTTCTGTAGTTTGAAAAAATTGCTGCGTGCAGTATGGACATAGGAGAGGCCCTTGATAAGTAGAGAGATTTCATCCGTGGATAAGGGATGGTTTGATAAATTAAAAATGGGTATGGTTGTGTCAGTAACCGATGAAATGGGGGGTGGTGGGGGAACATGGTGTAGTGTGACAGCATGACTTGTGGACGGTTCAGAGGATCTGATTTTCAGAAGATATAGAGAGGCAGGAATTTGGGAGAGGCACCGTGTTTATTATTGTTGGGGCCCCCATTGGTAGAACTTGTGGCGAGTCTGTCTCTCGCCTGCGAATTGAGACTGGTAGTTCTGTCTCCTGCGGCCGCGTCCGCGATCTGTTACTAAAAAATTAGTAGGCAGGAGTGGGGGTGGTAGAGGGCGTCTAGGTGGACCTGAGCTTGTGCCTTCCCCACTGTCTGAGTCTTCAACCGAGGTATTAGATGAGTCCGAAAACGTGATTACCTGGTTATTTCGATATCTGCCCCAGTTTTTGGTTCTTACTGGCTGGTATGGTGTGCTGTAAAAGGTGTCCAGTAGATATGGGTATGTTTGGTTTCTATTGTAGTTCTTAATGTCTTTCTGAATTGTATTTATTTTCTTGTTCTGTTCAAAGGTGTGAACGGTAGTAATGTTAGCGTTTACTCTGTCTAAAAGGCTCTTTGCATCAACAATGGTGGTATCAGCTAGGATAAGTTTTTCAAGTTCAGCTATCTCCTCTAACTCTTTTTTGCTGTGTTCCATGGCTGTGTCAATGCCGAGCACCATCCGGTGCCTGGAGCATGTAGTGGCCAGATGGCTAAAGCCAGTACGAAATTTTGGGTCCTGGGTGAAGATCGCAGGGACGTTGCGGATTTGTAATCCTAATGGTATGGTGTCTGATTTGAGATACTCAGTGAGCATGTGAGCATGCAGGTCGGTACGAATTTGTTTTTTCTTAAGATTTAGGATTAAAGATTAAGATGACATCAGGGCCCTGCTGGACAATGGCGAAACCACTTCCCTCATCTTCCTGGACCTATCAGCCTCCTTCGACATGGTCTGCCACCGCACCCTACGCACACGCCTCCACAACGCAGGGATCCGAGACAAGGCTCTGGAATGGACCAACTCCTTCCTCTCTGGCAGAACCCAGAGCGTCTGCCTCCCCCCTTTCCGTTCCGAAGCCTCCAAGATCATCTGCGGCGTACCCCAAGAATCATCCCTCAGCCCGACATTGTTCAACATCTACATGGCCCTGCTCGCCCACGTCGCCAGACTGCACGACCTCAAATCATCTCCTACCCCGATGACACACATCTAATCCTCTCCCTCACCAAGGACCCCCTCACCGCCAAAACCAACCTCCACGAAGTAATGAAAGCTGTCACCGCATGGATGAAGAACAGCCGTTTGAAGCTGAACTCGGACAAGACGGAGGTCCTCATCCTGACTCCCGGTGGCCGACAGCCCTGGGAGCAGCACCGACACCCACCGACCACGCACGCAAGCTGGGGTTCACCCTAGACTTAACGCTCTCCATGACCAAGTAAGTCAAAGCCGTCTCATCCTCCTGCTTCAACACCCTCCGTATGCTCCGCAAAATCTACAGGTGGATCTCCACCGACACAAGAAGAACGGTCACCCAGGCCCTCGTCAGCAGCAGGCTGGACTACGGAAACACCCTCTACGCGGGAGCCCCAGCCAAACTGCTGAAACGAATGCAACGCATACAGAACGCCTCCGCCCGCCTGATCCTCGACATCTACGGACACAGCCACATCACACCCCACCTGAGAGACTTACACTGGCTGCCCGTCAACAAGAGGATCGCCTTCAAACTCCTCACCCACGCACACAAGGCACTCCATGACACCGGACCTCAACAGACGACTCACCTTCTACACCCTGAACCGCCAGCTCCGCTCCACCGACCGCGCCCTCGCTACAGTCTCCCGCATACGAAGAGCCACCTCCTGTGGCAGATCATTCTCCTACCCCGCCGCCAAGACCTGGAACACCCTCCCCATCCTCCTAAGGCAGACCCAAGACCTACTAATCTTCAGGAGGCTACTCAAGACCTGGGTATTCGAGCAGTAGCAGTACCCCCCCCCCCCCCCCCCCAGCGCCTTGAGACCCTCACGGGTAAGTAGTGTACTCCACAAATTTCCTGATCGATTGATTGAACAGTAACCCAAGAGACACAATAACATAGATTGAACCCAGTGCTTATCTTTTATGGTATTTATGGTAAAGGAACAAAAGTAGAACTAAATACTGCACAGTCTGATGAGTAAATTACATAGGGTTGTTCTAAAAGTCAGGTGCTAACCCTCCTCCTAGCCAGTAACCAGTCGTCCTCCCGTTATGGTCGAGATCCTACTATTATCGTACCCAATACACGGGGGGATTATTTACAAGCCAATTGCGCTACCTGTGCGTCACCTTCTTTGACGCACCGGTGGCGCAGTGTGCCTGCCCATATTTACAAGGCCATGGCAAGTCACCCTTCATGACTTTTAATGGCCTTGTAAATATGAGCCCCTCTTACGCATTACTCTTCGTGAAAGGGGCGTTCCTTGGGTGGTGTTGTGGGTGCTCCCACGCAACATCCATGGAACTTGACACATTCCCAGATTTACAAAGTTTCATAAACCTGGCAATGCATCAGAATCCTACATCTCCCCTGAGAAAGCATCGAAGTGGAGCATTCTGCAGCACACATAGAGGGAGGAAAATGTCAATAATTGTTTTTCTGCAGGAAAGTGACCCTTCCTGCTCAACAACAATCATCCCTGCAACTCAGGCACCCTTGATCATGGCACAAATTGGAGCATGGCTGCTGTCTGTGCAGGGGAGAAGGACAGGAATGTGCTGTATTTTGTAGATACAGTGCATTCCTGCCCTTTTATTTTGATGCACAGCAGTGCAGCAGGAAGGCTTCCTGCGCTGCCATGTGTCAAAATATAGTAAATGAGGCCCTGTGATCTTAGGCAGGGATGTGGATCAGGTGCAGAAGGTTTAAATATTCTCAACAACCCAGTTAAATGTATTCTCCCTTCCTTTAACAAATAGTCTCCAATGGGTATGGCAGACTTACCTGTGAGCCTAAGTTTCTCAAGCCTAGGTGCAGGCTTATCCCCACAGTTTATCTGCTGGTTGTTTGTCACAGTCCAGGCTGGGCAGCGGATGTGGGTCGCGCTCCCGACAATGACTTCTTTTACACTGCAGCAGAAGCCTAGCTTGATACAAGGTTCATGGGATGGACTCAGTGAGAAGGAACTGTACATCAGTATCCATCTTCAGCAGAGGTGGCTGCAGGCTGTCTCTGAGCAGTGGCACCTGCAGCCTCCAGGCCATATCAGTTTCAGTGGTGTCTTTGGAGCAGTTGCAGCCTTTAGGCAAGTCTGGGTTCTCCGCTTCAGGTGCAATGCATCTTCGCTCTCCTCATAGGGGCAGCAGTAGCACCAGTCTCTTGAGCATGACAGGCTGCAGGGCCACACAGTAATACAAGTTCAGGTACAGTCTTGTTACATCTCACTCATGAACTGTGCGGAGATACCAGGAAGACCCCTCACACCATTGGTTACTTGTGGCTCCCCTCATTCCTGAAATATGCTGGGCTTATCTTCCTGGACTGTCTCTCCTCTTGCAGGACCAGGCACACTTCTTCCTTCTTCCAGCAAGAAGGCAGGCAGACTTCTAGGCGCTTTACTATTTAAGAAAACCCACAGCTACTCCAGCAGAAAGTGCTGACTTCAGGTGATGTCCTCTCACCTGTGGGAGACTGACTGTCTGTCAGACACTATCTCTGGCTGCACAGCAGCTCCTTGTGTACTCAATGAAGCACTCCCTTCCTTGGTCAACAAACAATTGGGGCTGTAAAATAGTGAGGTTGTTTGAATCCCACTTTTATAGACATTTTCCAGACAGAGGGTGTGCATCCAGTGTCTAAGGCTTGAGAACCAGGTTGTGCCGGGTCTCTTTCAGTTGCAATTTCCAGGCTCCTCTCCAGACATAACCTTTGAGCAAAGTGATGACTCACACAGCAGGTAGCAACCGGGCTGAGTCCAAGCAGGGTTAACCAAAATATGGACTCAATACAGTGCACCTGGCTGACATCAGCTTTCCGGAAGCTGTAGTAAGAGACAGACAAAATGGCATGGGCTGCTTGGAAATGTACTCACATTGAACAACACAAGCTGCTGTCCAGCCCCTCACTACCACCATCTTTCAAATGTTAGTGCTTAGAATAAACTAATCAGCAGTCCTTTGCTAACAAGGACCCCATTGAGGTTCTAAAGTTAGCCCTGTCTCCAGTCTCGTCACTTCAGTATCTAGAGCTCCACCCTTTAGCTACAGTAATGCAGGCAGTACACTTCCACTGTCTGTGGGAAGGAATCCTCAAACTCCATCTCGTGCCATTGTAAACCACGAGTATCCAGAGTGGATCTCACTGGCCCTAGTACTCAGACTCACAGAGTCCACTATACATGTGACACACTCACTGAATATACATGCATTTGACATGCACACAAGATGTCAGCACAAGGTTCTGGGTTTCACATCACAGAGGAACTTTACACAAGAGAAGTCAGTACACCAGCTGCACTCTTTTTAACAGAGAAAGAAAGGTGTGGTCACACTATAAAGTCAGAAATAATTCACAGTGCCATCTCTTTATGTGATACACCCGAGAGGATGGACAGTAGTCCACTGCCTACTATGAGGGTATGCTTGGTGCGCTCCTCCACGTAACAGAAGAGGTCCTGCATCTCCCATTCTCATGGACTGGCCTAGGCTTCTGTGCACATGGGAAATTAATGAAACATGAGGGTCCACATAAAAGTCAGGATACCAATTTTACTCACCGGTATGCACTTAGGGCAAAGGTATAAGTCCCTTTACCATGCAAGGACACACACATCTCCAATATACAACAGACCCTCACCTGTTTTGCACATAAGGCACAGAGCTCTAATGCACAGACACATCTCCAGTACACATCAATGTTATCACTAATACACAAACTTACATTTGCACCAGACACACATCAGGCAACCTCTATTGTACACCATACACAGAAACAGTAGGCATATATATCGTATGAGCATCAGACACAGATCTCAAAGGTGCATCATAAACAGATCTCTAAGACACATTAAACACACATCACTAATGACCATCACACACATCTGCACTGCACACCAAACATACGTCTCTTAGGCACATAATACATATTTCTAATGTGGATCAGAAACATACATATCTAAAATGAGCATCAAACATCCCTGCCACCCCTAAGGTTACTAGAATCATGCTTGATTGCTGGCACTGGGCACTGAGAGAGATTAAATGACATGGGAAGCTCACAAAAGAAACCCCACTATGGCATGGCAAATGGCAATTGGCACCCGGAGGTCTCTCAGTTGAATGGATTCTCTGAATGGGACATGATTGGGATATCTAAGATTGGTGATGTTTGGGAATCCTCACATATCAAAACCTTTGGCCAGATGCAAATGGAACTGCGCTCACCTGTGCTGCCTCGTAATATTTTCGAACATTTGGAGGAGCTAATGCTCCCTCGTATTTATATCTCTGAAGGACCCTCATGGCGATACAGGGCTGCCACCACGCCTAAAATAATGTCCACACAACTGTGTCTACCCTAGTAAAGAGAGTGGAAAGGATCTTATATGGACTGTTCTGGAGTATGTACAAGAACCTAGAGAGTGCCACCATTTTAAACATCGCTGCTTTTCCCAGCAGCGAAAGGAGCAGCGACTGCCAGTGTTTCACATCTTGCTCCAGTCTTTTAATCATAGGGCTTATATTTGCCTCGTTGTGCGAAACCTGATCTTTAGTAATCCAAATTCCCAGATATTTAAACGAGTCTGTCTCGACCCTCAGGGGCAGAGTGAGTGTCTCCCCCTCGTCCAATCTCCTATCAGGGACAGTAATGATTTAAATCAGTTCATGGCGATATCCGGTGTGATCGCTGAATATGCGGTGATATAGCGCCGTCTGGCCAAGGTTACAGCTATGTCTGTCAGGTATAAAAAAATATTGTCAGCATATAATGATATACGCTCATCCCATCCGTTACTCCCGGGCCATCCTGAAATGTGCGCATCATTTGGCACCAATTCCTCGAAGACTTCTATCGTGAATGCAGACAACACCTGTGAGAGTGAACAACCCTGCCGCGTGCCTCTCCACACTTTAAACCACCAGGAAGTGTGGCCATTAATCTGCACTCTGGCTTTCAACCTACCATAGAGCAGTTTGACCGATGTGATGTATTCGGGTTCAAAGCCAATCTTAGCCCAGCACCTCAAAAAGATATGTCCATTCCACCAAGTCAAAAGCATTATTAGCTTCTATCGAGACAATCATTCGTCCTGTGGGTGACCTCCCCACTGCCACCAAATTTTTGAGAAGCCGTCTCAGACTCAGCCTGGTCGAGAGACCCAGCATAAAGTCGTTCTGATCTGAGTGTACCACCGGCCGCAGTCTGATTGCCTAGAGCTTAGCCAGGATCTCAATATCTGCGTTAAGTATTGATATAGGCTGGGATGATTCGCAACTCTCTCAAGGTTTCCCAGCCTTTGGTATGAGAACAACTATTGCCAAGCGCATATCTTACAGAAGTTCTTCCTCTCGAAAGCCTTGACAAAGGCTGCATGGAGAGGGGCCGCCGTCCACCTGGTTAATCTCCGTAACAATTCGACCAGAAACCCATTCGATCGCCGGACCTTACCCGACTGCATCTGACCCATGGCTGAAGAGACTTTCGCCACTGTAATGTATTGTATTGTAATTGCATTTATATAGCGCTTACTACCCATAACGAGGCGTTGAAGCGCTTTTTCAGCGAGTAGCACGCTTCTCCGGGATCCTGAGAGAATTAGTGTTGAATTAATATAGTGAAACATGCAAGTACATTTTAAGTGGTGGATAGGTTAGTCAGTTATTTGGATTCGGAAGGATAGCAGAAGGATAGAAGAGGAAAAAAAAAGGTTTGTTTTTATATAGTGTTTGTTACCCCTGATGGGGTGTTGAAGCACGCTACTCTGGAAACCCATAAAGGATTAGTGCTGAATTAGTATGGTGGAATATGAAAGTAATTTGAGTGGTGGATATTAGTCAGTTATTTGGAGTGAGAAGGATAGCGGAGGGATAAAAGGGAAGAAAGGTTGCATTCATGTAGCACCTGTTACCCCTGATGGGTGTTGAAGCGCTTTTCTGGCGAGTAGGATGCTGCTCCGGAACACATAAAGGATTAGTGTTAAAAATTAGTATAGTGAAGTATGAAGTAATTTGAGTGGTGAATATGTTATTCAGTTATTTGGATAGAGAAGGGTAGGTTGCGGGATAGAAGAGGGAATTACAATACAATACAATACAATACAATACAAAGAGGTTTGTATTTATATAGCGCTTGCTACTACTTGATGGGGTTTTGAAGCGCTTTATTGGCGGGTAGCACGCTACTTTGGAACCCATAAGGATTAATGTTGAATTAGTAGGGCGAAACATGAAAGTAATTTGAGTGGTGGATATGTTAGTCAGTTATTTGGATTGAGAAGTGTTGGGGAGGGGTAGAAAAGGGAAAAAGTTTTGCATTTATATAGTGCTGGTAACCCTGATGCGGTGTTGAAATGCTTCATTGGCGAGTAGCACGCTACTCTGGAACCCATGTGATGTCTGATTCCAGGTCACTCACCTGTTGTCTACCCAGCTATCTCATGAGGCACTCATCTGTAAAGGTTAGCATCTCCTGAGGCCCGCAGTTGAGTAGCATAAAACGATTCTAAGTGTCTGGCAAATTCCTCCACAATCTCCAGACTACCTCTCACCATGACCCCAGATGCTACCAGTAATTCTCTAATAGCCATGTTTCCCTTTCCCTGTGTTTGATCCATGCCAACAATTTACCTGTTTCACCAGGTAAGTTGTTTTGACCTCATGAATGGCAATCAACTGGTACTGTGCCCTATTTAAATTAATCGCTATTTTCCCATAGGGTGTGGGGGACTCCCCGTACTCCCATTCTTTCTGTGTCAGTTCCCTCTCTTTTATTTTAAGTTTATTGAGAAAAACTGGACTAGGTACAAGAAATTTCATATATAATGAGATACAGCATATTTAAGATTATAATGTTCAGCAAATAACAATTATGAGAGAAGGAAAGGGAGAGGAGAAACAGGGAGGGGGTCAGGAAGGGAGGGAGGAAGAGACAAGGGAAGGAAAATGGTATAGCATTGTAATAAATAAAATTGGAAAAAGAAAAGAAAATACCTAAATTCACTCTCAATAGGATTGAAAACGGAGATTGAGACTTATACAAAGTAAGTATAATAAACATACAATGAAAGGAGCACTCATAAAATTATTATATGCATAAAAAAAAAAAGACAACAATTACATCAAGGCGGTTTCCGGGCTTCCTCAGAAGGGTTAGCAGGTAAAGTGCTAGCAGAGGCAATGTGTGTTAAATAAGAGGATAATGGTAACCATAAAAGATCTCTTTTAATGGAACGAGATATGGGAGTAACATAGCTAGTGTCCAGTCTGTGATGAAAATAAACAGCATTCCGCCATGCTCTGAAAGTGACTTTGCCTGCCTGTTTCCAGTTAGATGTTATCAAGTGAAGGGTTATTGCTATTAAAAAATCAACTAGTTTGGGGTTGGATGATGAAATGGGCCATGAGGGTGATAAGGATCCTAAGAAAATGTTAGTAAGTGAGAATGAGATTTGGGTGTTAAAGATTTTGTTAATTTGAGACCAAACTAATTGCCAGAAACGAGAGACGGGGGACATTCAAAAAGCACATGCTTTAAATCAGCAAGTGCACATGGACAGGATCAGCAGGTTGAGGAAGATTCTGAGGAGAAGGAAGCTAATTTTGCGGGAGTAAATAAAATGTGTTTATAAATAAAATAAAGGGTTTGAGAAGTATTAGCAGCCCTGGAAGTCTTATGGATCTTTAGCCACAGCTTATCCCAAAAGGGGATAGGCCAACATCTAAATCCTTTTCCCAAGCCAATTCAGCTTTCCCTTTGTCTCTAGTAGAGGAGAAAAATAAACACATTTAGCGAAGAGTCTGATGTGGTAATAGATAGCAAAGGAAAAATAGTGGAGCATCTGGATGGAGGAGAGGAAATAGACGGTAGTGAAAGAAGATACTTGGAGAGAGAGGAACAAAGTAGAGCATATTTAGCCTTACAGGAAGATGGTAACGAAAATTTGGATTGGAGATCCAAAAAGGGTATAGGAATGTTGTTAATTACTAGTTGAGAGATCCAGAGCAAACCTTTGAGTCTCCACGTCTTCCAGTAAATGGTGCGATTTTTAATGTGTAATAAGTTAGGATTCCAAATGGGTTGTTGCTCTAACGAGGAAGAAAAAGGATAAGAGGAAGGAAGAAGATGCGCAAGTATTTTACGTGTATGAGAGATGACTGGAGAACGAAAAAGGGGGCTATTGTTAGTAAAGGCAAGGAATTCTTTAAATTCAAACGGGGATAAAAAATGTTTTTCTATATTCAACCAAACAGGAGGAGGAATATGTTGATCTTCAGAGAGCCAACGGGAGGATTGTTTTAAAGAGAAGGCATAGTGATATGATTTAAAGTCAGGAAATTTAAGGGCTTCAGAAGATTTTTCCGCCTTAAGAGCCGATAAAGCAATGCGAGGGGATTTGTTCTTCCAAAGAAATTTGGTTAAAAGGGAGTCAATTTTCTTAAAATAGATTGCGGGAATATGAACCGGAATCATAGAGAGTAGATAAAGAATCAAAGGAGAAAGCATCATTTTGATGGAGTCTAAACGTCCCCACCAAGAAAGAAAGAGTGGGTGCCAGCGGTCAATAGATACAGATAAAGTTTTAATAATACTATCAAAATGTATCTTTAATGTTTCTGAGATGTTTGAAGAAAACCACAAACCTAAATATTTTATTTTTGAGATTTGCCAAGAAAAGCCTGTTTGTATAAAATCTTGCTTAAGACAAAGTATATTTAGAGGAAGAACCTCACATTTATCTGAATTAAGATGATAACCAGATAGTTGGGAAAAAATGTCAACTTGAGATAAAAAAGGAGGGATGGAAGTGGATGGATTAGAACAATATAAAAGAATACCAGTTGGAAACCAGTGATCTTATCATCTAACCTAATTTTAGTTTAAAAGGGTTCTAAAGCTATTATGAATAAAAGAGGAGAGAGGGGGCAACCTTGACACACTCCTCTAAAGAGTGAGTAATAAAAGAATTGTAGAGTGATAAAAGATGAGGGATTAGAAGATTTGCAAAATGGGCGTAAAATTCAATGGTAAATCCATCTAGACCCGGGGCTTTCCCTCTTTTCAGTAACAAGATTGTGTGTAAAATTTCGGATAAAGTAATAGCATTTTCTAAAGAAGAAATGCCAGTATCATAGGGAGAAGGGGGTTCAATAGATTGAAAGTAAGAAGATAAATCCGTAGGGTTTGGTTGTTGTTCAGGGGTATATAGATTTTTATAAAAAGAAACAAATTCATTCAAAATATCGTTGTCTTTAAAGAAAGAGACACCAGTGTCATTTCGTATAGATTCAATTCTAGTCCTTTCACGTCGAATCTTCAAGTCATTCGCTAGCAATTTCCCCATCTTATTTTGGCCTCTGTAATATCGAGCACTGCTTTTTAAAAGGTAAGAGGAAGCGGCTTCAGTAGATAGCTTATTAAAAGTGAATTTTGCTTCAATAAGGTTCTTTAATGCAGATTTAGAGTTTGAGTGAAAGTAGGTATCTTCAAATGTTTGATTTTAGCAAGAAACTGGGAGTTTTTGTTCTCAAAAGCTTTTTTTTTTTGTGAAACAAAATTTATAATAAAGCCTCTAGCGGCAGCTTTAAAAGAATCCCAGATCATTACAGGGGAAGAATTCGGGGTAGAGTTAAAAGAAACAAACTTCAGAAGCAAAAGAAGTGAATTGGCTTGTAAAATTAGGGTCAGATAACAACACATTGTTAAAACGCCATCTACCTGCATGGGGGGAAAAAGGGATTAACTCAAGGTCCACGGAAACTGGAGCATGAGCTGATATTAATATAGAGCCAATTTCGGAATGGGAAACTTGTTGAGATAGGGATTTACTAAGGAAGAGATAATCAATACGGGATTGGGAGTGATGAGGAGGGGAATAAGAACGATATTCTCGAAGATCAGGGTTGCAGAGCCTCCATATATCAACTAAGGATTTGCGGCGTATGGAAGAGGTAAACTGTGAGTGCATCTTTCTGTAAGAGAATTTAACAGAAGAGTGTCTACCTAATATGGGATCGAAAACCTGGTTACAGTCACCACCAAAAAAAATGTATTCATCATCAAACAAAAGAAGTTTATCAGATACATGCATCCAAAAAGTATTATCAACATTGACTGGTGCATAAACGTTAAAAAGAACTAGCGATATTTGATTTATAAGTATTTTGACAATTACCCAACGACCATCTAAGTCAGATTCTTGGTGGACAACTGAAATCTGATATTTCTTATGACACAAGATAGAAGCTCCATTTTTCTTACCTAGAGCAGGGGAAGAAAAGACATTCCCTACCCAACTTCGTTTCAATTTAGATGCTTCGATGTCAGATAAATGAGTTTCTTGAATTAAAGCAATATCCACATTTAATCTCGCTAGATGAGTCAATACCCGCTGTCTTTTAATGGGGTTATTTACTCCTTTAACATTCCAAGTTACAACTCTAAAGATAAACCATCAAATTGTACATGAACAATTAGTATGCAAACAGTATAAGAAATTCAGGAATGAGGGGAGGGAGGAGAAAATCATAAGGAAGTTATTGTAGGATATAGAAAAGTGAGAAGAGAAAAGGATAAGAGATAAAAACAGGAAAAGAGAGAGCTGAGGAAGAGCAAAACACAGAACAAAGATACAATACAAGTGCAACATTTAATAGTAAAGAAAAATGTCAAAAAGACATACCACAACAAAAAAATGAGAATGGGGATGGTGGGACCACATGAGGAAGGTAGCACACCGGACTGAGGACTCCATGAGGACGCGGCACAGGAAGAACAGCCTCCAGGCAACATGAAGATAACATATATCAAAGGGTCACAAAACTGCACCTAGAGGAATTCAAAAAGAAATAATATTAACAGCTGGTCTCACAGCAAAACAAAATACAGCAGGGAGAAGGATATAACAGATACAATAACATAGAATGGATTGATACTCAAAACAGTTATGCTCGAGGAATGTCCATAGATTCATCTCTACAAGGGTTCAGGAATTGTTGAAGCAGCGCTGGATCCTCATAGTTCGTCGTTTTATTGTTGTAGGTCACTTTGAAGAGGCACGGGTGGAATAAGCCATAACGAGCATTCAAAGAGCGAAGAGGAGGCCTCAGCTCCAGAAACTTCTTCCGACGGTCTGCAGTAGCTTTGGCGTAATCCTGCGCAAAGAAAAGACTGGAGCCATTCCAAGTGATCTTTTTCTTTTCTGCTTGGCAGCCTGAATAATTTTAAGTAAGTCTGTGTATTCTAAAAAGTACAAGATGACACCCCTAGACTTTGTTGAAGAGGAAGAGGAAACAGAAGAACGTGAAATTGAGCCTAAACGATGTGCTCTTTGAATATTCAAGGATGGAGAAATTGGAAGACCAAGAAGCATAGGCAAAAATGATTGAAAGAAGGATAAAGGATTAGATCCTTCAAGGCCTTCCGCAAGCCCGTAAAATGCGCAGGTTGCTACGTCTATTTCTGTTTTCGAAATTTTCAACTTGCTGCTTGAGATTTTGAATTTCTCTGTGTAGACAAGGAACTTGGTCAGTGACTATTTGAACTGAAGCGATTTTTTTTTATGATCTTCAACTTTTTGTTCAGTGTGTGACCAGTTATCGTCAAGATTCTGAAGATGAGAATTTGTTTCTGCCATATAAGGTGTAAGTGAGCGAATTTCCTCAAGTAGCAGTTCCATAGAAATAGAAGGAGAAGTATTGGTAGGGGAGGGAGCATTCGTTTTCACTTGTTTTCCTGATGTAGAGGCAGAAGTAGATGGTAATTTAGAAGAAATTTTAGAGCTTGGGCGAGAAACAAGGGGAGAGGAGTTCTTAGTTGCAGAAGTGTCATTTGTTGCATCTTCCATAGTGTCTTGTAATACACTAAAAGGATTAAGATCTTCCAAGGACCCGTTGGTCGTATTAATTTGCTGAGAGTTATTCCGGTTGTAGTGTGGCATTGCCATTGAAAGTGAGAAGAAAGAAGAATTGTGAAACAGGCTTCAAAACTTAAATGGGCGGCCAGAGATGTGCGGAAGAAAAGCTAAGTTGAAATTTCTATAAAAGCCAGCCAAAAATTAGCATATTATTAGCAGGAGTCCAGTCGTAGAAAAAAGCACAGTTCAAACTGTATTATGAGGCAGGAGATAGGCAGTATACAGAGGACGTGGTAAATACAGCAAAAATGGCGGCCGTTTCTGAGC
Source organism: Triturus cristatus (assembly GCF_964204655.1). Classification (NCBI taxonomy): domain Eukaryota; kingdom Metazoa; phylum Chordata; class Amphibia; order Caudata; family Salamandridae; genus Triturus; species Triturus cristatus. The sequence continues at coordinate 997,275,150 of NC_140583.1, read as the reverse complement.
CGCGGTCAGCAAACGGCAAATAGCCGAAAAACAGCGTGAATCCTCTTCCCCCAGTTATGCACAACAACAATCATAGTTCAGGCCTCAGGCTTTTTTCAGGAAAAAGTGCCAAATTAACCTGAAGTGTAAGGCAGGAAATAGGTATTAAACAGGCATGGGTGTCTGTAACCACATCCAACTCAAAATGGCGGTCGCTTAATTAGGTTTGGTCTGCAAGCAGTAAATAGCTCAAAAACAACAAGTTTCATCGTATCCCAAGTGCCTACACAAATTCATTCCATGGCACAGGTGTTTGTGAAGAGAGAGCTCTGATTTACAATGCAGCATGAGGTAAAAGATAAGCAGTGGCTCCGGGGCTCAGCACTAACATCAAAATGGCGGTCATGTTATGAGGCTCGATTAGCACGCATTAGTTACCTTATGAACAGCAAATTTTATCACACCTCATGAGTCTATAAGGAGTCTTTCCATGTCAAGAAGCGTTTTTGAGGATAAAGCTTTGACTTACCGTGCAGCGTGAGGCAGAAGACAGGCAGCGGCTACGGGGATCGGCACTAACATCAAAATGGCGGTCGCTATTCATCAGCGCACCATAAGCAGCACAAAGCTGAAAAACAGCATGTTCCCCCTCACCGCTTTCGTCCGCAAGGGTCTCAGGTTAAGCTGCAGGAGTTCCGCTGAGATATGGTGCAGCTTTGAGGACCTGGTGGCCGTTTAAAATCCCTGGAGAGCTCCCGTCACAGCTACATATCCATGGAGCACCCCAGAACGGCGGCCATCTCCTCCGGTACCTTAGCCACACCCCCCCCAGTTCCCTCTCTAACGTGGCCAGTCTATCACTTTTCTCCCTCTCATCCCGGCCCGTCTGACCTCTCAGCTGCTAAAGCTCTGTGCTGTCAAACCTAAGCCTCTTCTCTGACCCTGTGCGTCCGGGATGGTCTCCAACTGTTACCGGTCGTATCCACTCTCTGATCAAGAGCCACGCCCACAGTCTTTCTATTCACTGCCGTCCAGAAGCACAGGGCAGATGCCATCTGGGCAAATCAATAGCTTTTTTATTATGAAAGAAAAGCCCATTTCAAGACTAGAAACAATGACATGAACCAACAGTAATTAACCCCTGGTTCAAATGAAAATTCATTTGAACCAGTACTTCATTGCTGTCCCAATTGGTTCACGTCAAATGAAGGTTTATTATACCATTGGACACCCAGCACCCACTTTCTTTATCACCTCTCCAGGTAGGCCATGTAGGGTATATTATGTTGCAATTTTGAACCTACCTCATGAATATTGGCTAGGAAGGTCGAATTGAGACCCACTGTGATTCTGTATTTTATGAATCGATTTATTAGTACATAGGTGGGTTTGCAAAATACAAATGCATTTGTTAAAAGTTGGTGCACAAGTTGCAAAATCTTTTCCCAAATGAATTCTTTGTACATGAGACCAAGTATTCTTAATAAGCGAATTCTAAGAAAGAGCTATTTAGGTATCAGAAAATGTACTTTTTGTACATGAGGACCAAAATTCCCTCTGCTCTTTTGCTCTGTCTTTGATATTCTAATTCTCAGAAGTATTCTGCGCTTCCATACCTGCACTTCACACTTGAGGCCTGATTAACGAGTTTAGTTGCTAATTTTCGCACCACATAAATAATGATAATAAGGGTACAATATTTATTGGTACAATAAAGAACACCTATTACTAGTTATTGTGGAATAAAGTGAGGATGTTGGTGTTTAACGCACCCAAATATGCTTGATACAGTAAATACCATATGCTTCCCCCCTCCGTTAAAATTTGGTAGGTTTGACCTGCCACAATTTAATGAAGGTTTAGTTATTTAACACATTCGATAATTATCAGATACTTTTTTTACTATCAAGCTCATAATTGCGCATGTGTTGGCATTAACCAACTCACTCGTAATCAGGCCCTATGTGCTGAAAAGAATGTAACATATGCAAAAGAAACAATTGATGGACGGAATGCTGGACAATGCAAACATTCACCACCAGTCGCAAAGATCTGGGTTAAATCCATCATTCTTTTGCTCACCATGCCACCCCAGTTTGGACCTAGCCATATACAAATCAGTCTTGACCCTGTTCCTTGTAGGAAAAGTCCAGCCCGAACTGCCAAGCCAGGTCCTCCCTGGACCGGAAACAAGCATCCTGGGACCGGTTCCAGGGCATCACCCTTCATCAACCAGGCTAGCTTGAATTCAGTGGTGTAGTGAGCTGGGACCCACGCCTGGGCATAAGAATACAACAGCAAAGTCTGCCTTCATGTTTTTTCCAGTTTACTATTGAGCAAACCGGGCACAGAGTGCTTTATATAAGCACCAGATTACATCACACAAGGTCATATTCATTTTTTTTCTTTCTTTAGGTACTGGGAGAATAAGTGATTTGCCCAGGATCACAGAATATTGAGCCAGTGCCAGGACTCGACTCGAACCTGGTGCCCTAGTGCCAGGACTCGACTAGAACCACCTGGTGCCCTAGTTCCGAAGTCGGCCTCTCTGGCTGTAAGCCCACATCTTCCCCGCTTCTTTACAATGCGAGTCACATTCCAGCTCCGTTGCCTGAGTTATAGCTGTTAGCCTGCTGGCAGTCTCTCTTCCTTTTTCGCTTTCAAAATTCCCCATCCCTTCATTACAGCAGACTCCATTGGCAGCTTGTAAAGTAAGCCACCACCCCCAGGTCTGCCTGCCACCGAGACTCGGTTTCCCCCTTTTGTTTGCCCATAATAGGGACCTTGCCAAAGCTGGAACAGCAAGATGTGGTGACATATTTACGACATTCGCTGGCAGTCCTTGAGGTCAGGGCATTCTCCATCAGTAGGCTTGTTTATTTATTTATTTTGCAGTTTCATGTAAAGTGAAAAAGGCCTAATGGGTATCTGAGAGCCTTACAGAGAAGAGTCTCCGACTGCTTTAAAAGGAGGTGACACAAGGACAATAACAAGTCTTTCCTTGTGATCTAGTTACAAGCTTTGCAAAAATCACTACAATTCAAGGACTACTGCATACATATTAGTTTACATGTATTTCAGTTTAAAACAGATCAATATTTGGGTTACAGCTCAAAGCAGATTAGTAGAGAAATTACAACAACGTTAAGCAATAGCCGCAGAGAAATGCACCATTTGATTTTCTCCATTCTCCTAGAAGTCAACCTGCTTGAAAGACAATACCTACTTTTTCTGCATGGGTACTGCCATATTTTAGAGTGCAATTGACATGTGCAGTCTAATTTTTCAGTTGAGCTTGCTTGGAGGTAAGATGGCATCCAACATGGTACTATGGGGAAGAGGTCGAAGAGGGTGGGATCTGTGGGGCGCGGCGTGTCCACACTTTTTCATTCAACAAAAACAGTTCCCCTAACTTCTTGGGGACATTCAGGAAGCTTCCCTTGGAATGCATGCTGCCCATTGCTTACTATTGGGTTTGTGGTTTCTAACTCACAGTTGCTTGCTTTGTATTTGCTGCCATTATTTGTTTTAGGCTGTCTAGTATGTCTTTGTCCCTCCCGTGGAGCATAGCCTGTTTACTGTATTCCTCCGCAATTGCTTGCTTTTTGTAAACAGGCCTTTAAATTATGTCCTTATCTTGTCACATTTGCTATGCATTCAAAGACAGAGGTCAAATGTTGGGATCTGTCTTCTGAGGGAGCTTGGTGTTTATATTTCTGTCTCTGATTTCAAAGTGAGAGGATTTATGTGACAATCATGATGGGTACTGGGGGTGTACTGGAGGAATGCTGTATGATGTTATTTTTTTCTAGCACACAATAAAATGTAAATGTTAACGAACTGTGCAAATATTTCAGGATATATCAGAATTAGAAAGGCACTAATGAAGCACATTTTGTGTAATTCTGAAGTGTGTTGGAAACAAATATTTGTATACGATTAATTCAAATCAATACACTAGGAGATGCCATTTCCACACATTATCATTTGATTTATATTTTTACCTGTAGAACTGTTTGTCTGTACAAATGTAACGGTAATTTCAATTGAAAATGTGTTATCTGTAATGACAGTGCACTACCACGCCTGCTACTCCATGACACTCTACTATACTCTACTCCCGTCTATGCTATGCCACTCTGCTCTATGCCATTCCATGCTACTCTACACTCTTCCACAACACTATACATCACTCCACAACACTTTACTATATTCTACGATACTCTACTCCACTCCATGCCATTCTACTCTATGCCACTCTACTCCACTTCACTCTACACCATGCCACTCTACTCTATGCCACTCTACTCCACTTCACTCTACACCATGCCACTCTACTCCATGGCACTCTACTCCACTGCATGCCACTCTACCCCACTCTGACCCACTGTGCGCTACTGTATGCCACTGTACTCCGCTCTTCTGTATGCAACTCCACTCACAACACTCTATTCCACTCTTCACCACTGCACAACACCCTACCCTACCCTATGCCACTCCTTTATATGCCACTACTCTCTACAAAACTCTACTCCACTCTATTCCACTCTCTGCTGCTTTACACAACTCCACTTTACAACACTCTATGCCACTCTACGCAACTTCACTCTAGGCCAATCTACACCTCTATGCCCAGACATGGGTCCCGTGCTCTCCATGCCACTGGAGTCAAGCGATCCAGGCTGATGAGGGGATGCTTGTTTCCAGTCCAGGGAGGACCTGGCCTGGCAGTTCGGGCTGGACTGTTCCATTTGGGCGCAGGGTCAAGACTGATTTGCATTTGGCTGAGTTCAAAATGGAATGGCATGGGGAGCAAATAAATTATGGATTTAGCCCCAGTTCGCTGTACTGGGGTGAATGTATGACAGTGTTCTGTATTCTGTCCATCAATTATTCTTTTTGCATTTGTCACCCCAAGTGGGATGGGTATGCCCAGACGTGGGTTCCGTGCTCTCCATGCCACTGGAGTCAAGCTATCCTGACTGATGAGGGGTGAAACCCCGAAACCGGTCCTAGGATGCTTGTTTCCAGTCCAGGGAGGACCTGGCCTGGCAGTTCGGGCTGGACTGATCCCATTGGGCGCAGGGTCAAGACTGATTTGCATTTGGCTGGGTTCTACCTGAATGTCATGGGGAGCGCAAACAAAGATGGATTGAGGCCCAGATCTCTGTACTGGGGTGAATGTATGACATTGCTCTGCATTCTGTCCATCAATTGTTCTTTTTGCAATCAGATATTAAGGGGCATTTTAAGGATCCCCGTGCACCGCCGGAGAGTCACTTTTTGAGACGCTCCAGCGGCGCAAACTACAAAATCATATTTATGAGTTCACACAAAGCCACTTTGTGTGGCTGTGAATGGTTTTATAGCTATGGAGTAAGGCAAGGTAGAGCAAATCACTGCGTTGCCTTACACTGTGCTAGGGAGGCGTTCCATGGTCGTTGTGGTTGGTGTTCCCACGCCACACCCATGGATTTTGATGCTTTCCCAAATTTACAAAACTATGTAAACCTGAGGATGCGCCAAAACCTTACGCCTTCACAGGGGAGGCGCAACGCGGAGAAATAACTTTATTTCTCCTTGTTGTTTCCTCTTTCCATATATGCTGCATTCTGCAGCACACATGGAAACAGGGAAATGCCTCCCAGGATTGTTTTTGTTCAGTAATGTTCCTCTTCCTGCACAAAAACAATCCTGCCGACCACACAGGCACCCTTGCACCATGGTGCAAGAGTGCCTGCTTTAGCACGAGGCTGCCGAAACAGTGCCAGTGCAGTGGAAAAGGACAGGAATGTACCGTAGTGGATAAATACAGTGCATTCCTGCCCTTTCATTTTACTTTAGGGCAGCGCAGCCTGCCCTACGCCAAAAACCCATAAATGAGGCCCATAAAGACTTTAGATCAGATGTGGCTCCTTGCACTCATCTAGATGCGTAACAACTTATAATTGGAAAACATGAGCTCCACATTTGAAAACAGCTCCTGGATTCTATAGCCTTGTAGGAAATGCAACTCTCCAGCAAAGGACAGCCCAGAAGGTTTGCATTTATTCCATAACAGCAACTCCAGAGACATGGCTGCCATTTTGTGCACAAAAGTAGTTCATGGAATTGTACCTGCCTCTGGTGTGATTCCCTTCTACTGACATCTGCTAGTTTAGGGCGTCAGCTGCTGCTATTCAGCTACAATTACTTTCAGCAAAACCTCACCACTGCAAACAGGGCTACCTCAGGTGGAGTTATAGTCAGTTAGCATAGATGCTTCTCAGCAGATGTGTGCCTCTTCTGTTAACAGTTAGTCGCAGTGAAGAAAAAATGAATACTTGTCTTACAAAATATGATTTTATACACTTGTCCAAGATATATACCACTGGTTTACTGCTAGCTGCCTCCTTTGATATTGCACTAGTGTCTAAAGTACTAATGCTGTTGACGTAATATTGTTATTAATGTGGTAATAGATATGACACTGACTTGGACGCCAGCATATCGTTGCAGGAATTTACACCAGAAGCTGATGTTCACCTCTGTCTCGTGCACATAACTGTCATTCAGCAAATCTTAAAATTGACATGGTTTTGATTTCATTATTGTTTTATTTTTGTGTCTGTGACTTTGTGCAGGAATGTTCTTCCAGTACTTGTGGAACTCATTCGCTCCTGAGTGATCCATTAAAGTTCCATGTGTATATCTTTGATGCTGATAGAATCAGATAGAATCTGCCATTATGACAGTCCATGATGTTAAGTTTGCTAATGTTGATATGTACACAACACCTCATACAAAATTTCTCTTAAAGCTTACAGGAAAAAGCATCCTTTCAGGTACTCTTACACGGTCTCAGGATACCCTAAAGATCAGGAGGTTCCTTTACATGCCTTAGGAGTGGGACTGTTGTCTTTATAACCTAATAGTTATATAAACGATAGGTTTTTTTCATTATATTGTCCAGTGCCCTTCCTTTCCCTTACACCAGTGCTTTATTCATAAAAGAAAATGTGCGGATGCTGAAACTCTCCTCAGAAGCCCATGGTCCGTACAATTAAACTTTGGCATGTGGAATACCATGGCTGGTAGTCTTGAATCCACCTCATGCCTCTTTAATTCACTACCAGACACTCCCTGCTCCTTTTTCTCGCAGTTGCAGGGTCCTGCTATCTTCCTTTGTGACGGTTTCATGGTCGCCCCCCACCCCCCACTAATATGACCGATCTGTGTGTTTTCACCTCTGTTGCTCTCGTTAAATATCTGTTGGGGAAAAATGAGTGCTGGACCTCAAAAATATGCATTACTGTCTCCCACCGGCAACCACCGCCTCAAATTAGGCACTGCCTTTCACTCCATCTATGATGGTATAGTCCTACTCCATAGGTTACAATCCGTTCAGAACGGTGGTGTGGAGGCAGGAAGAGCTGTGAAGAGCTTTAGAGACATTACTGATGAATAAAAGCACAAACCTTTTACCAGTGTACTTTGCTCTTCTCAGATATCTAAAATATTATGCAAATGGTCGCTTTGGGCGTCTCTGTAGGACCCAAACGAACACAGTCATGCTACTACACACTACTAACAAACAACCTTATTTGTAATTCTTCTCTGATATGGGAATTCATATGGATATTACAACACTGTAACAACCTCCTGAGATGGCAATTATGTGGCTAATGTAGTGTTGCAACTAATTCCCTTTTCTCTGAAAGTCTCCGTGGCTGCTGCTCACTGCAAGCTGGACAAATGAACCTCCTCTTTTCCATTGCATTTATACTGCTGTTTGGACCTGTTTCATTTACACAGGATTACCTGCCTTCTCCATGGTGAGCAAGTAATATATGATTTAAAGATGTGGGTGTTAATAGCCCACTGCACCCCCTGTACACTTCCACTAATCCACGCCTCTTCAGTTGCTCAAGCTCCTGCCTGATATTTCCCTCACTTGTTTAATATGCAGCACAATTCCTATAGACTGCCACAATCACCACCAGTAGCGGCCTGTGCAGGTAACAGCGGTGGGCGGGTGGGGGTGAGGGTGGGGACTCAAAAGAAAACAGAGGAAAACTAATCAAATTATTAATTTTCCCTCATTGTCGTCTTTCGAGCTCCCCCCACCAGCCCCACCGCTCATACCGGTTACCTGAAAGGGCCACTCCTGATCACCACGCTGATTAGTTTTTATCTGTTTCTTTGTATGGCATTATACTCTTGAATTTTCAGCGATAAGAGCTTTGCATGTGAATGAACGGCCTACTGGCAAGTCTGAGGGATTCATTTACGAGGCCCCTAGTAGCACTTTTGCTTGGCCTTAGCCCCACTTTTTTGACGCTCCAGTGGCACAATGTGCCGCAGCACATTTACAAGGCTGCGCAAAGCTACCTTGTGTGACTTTTCATTGCCTTGTAAATATGTGCCCCTTTCACACAGAAAACTGCATGAAAGGGGCGTTCTATGGGTGTTGCTGTGGGTTTTCCCACGCACACCCATGGAACCTGAAGCATGCCCAGATTTACGTGGAATTGTACACCTAGGAATGCATCAGATTCTAACACCACCCCAGGGGTGGCATTAGGTAGGCACAACGAGGAGAAATATCCTTATTTTTCCTCGTTTTTCCTCTTTCTATGTGTGCTGCATTGTGCAACACACATGAAAGAAGAAAACACACCTCTTCCTCGTCAAATTTTTCCCTCGTCTGGCTTGACAAGCTCCAAGTACAACATAGCTACTTCCTTCTTTAGTGACTTGATGTTTTTAAGTCTCTCCTCAAAGTCCCAACTGGCACTGCTTGTCAATCTTTGCCTTGACTCATAGGAAGTCAACTGCCAGTATTTATTCCAGGAGATAGTACCTTTGGTTTCCTCCCTTAAAGCCTCCCAATAGATTATATTAGAACCTGCACACAGCTGCCCCCGGTACTTTTGCCCTCCATTAATAAATGGGGTACTCAGCTTATCCTTCTGAAAAGGTGGTGTGCCAGGGGTTTTCCAAATAAGGACAGACTCCGAATAGTAATCTATGCATAGGATCTTCCTGACGCGATACCATACTTCCAAGAAACCCCTTAATACCTTCAACCGCACCTTCTTGTAAAATCTGGGATCCCCAAACATATACAGGAATCCAGTCTGCCCCATCGGATACAATATGGCTGCATACAATCTTGCCCTACTGGAGTCATGTGGGCTTATCAAGAGCATTCTACAATTCCTGAATTGGAAAGCGAGGCAACAGAGCAAAACATATGTAAGGGCTTTGCCTCCCTCTTACAACTGTCTTCTTAATTTCTGCCAACAAAGCCTAGAACTCTTGGAGGCCCAGATCAAACTCCTTAGTCTCCCCTGTGTACTAGTTAAACAGTCCTTGGGGAATAAAGGGGGATATTATCAAACAGGTAGGTTAACTTAGGGAGAATTATCATTTTAATAAAATTTACCCTACCGTAGAGCATTAATGGAAGATGCTCTCACCTTGCTAATAGAGTCTTGATCTCCTTCCTCACTCTGTTAAGGTTGTGAACAAGGACAGTCTAACACCAATCACCAACTTAATCATGCCTCTACAACTGAAAGCCAGCAATACATGAGACTCCTTCTCCATCATTGAACTTGGTGATCTTATCAAAAATCATTCGATCTACAAACACCACGGCATATTATCAGGACCTGATACCTGCTAGCATCATCAAAGACAACGTCAGCATCTTCACTGAAGCCTGCTGCTCTCCAACAAATAGGTCACTCTTGAAAGGCTTCTTCCGGGCTCCAGAAAAACTGAACAAATTACCCTCCATAGTAAAAAAACCTCAAAGGGGACCCCAACGCGGTCTAATTTTAGAAATATGACAAATTTGCCTCAGTCAGGAAACTGCCATAAGAGGTGTCCCTCAAACCTACTAGTCAGCAATATTAACAGAGAACATCTACTAGCCAGCTGTGAATCCAGTGTTCACTCTGAATCTACCACTGAAATGGCCGCCATGAAAATCTTGGCAAATATTCACCATATGCAAGGTGGTGGGGATTGCTGCCTTCTCATTCTACTTGATTTCTGGGTGGCCTTTTAGAGGATTGATCATGGAAGGCTACACACTGAAGAACACTGCATGGGCCTTAGAGGACAGGCTCTGATTTGGCTTTTCTCATTCCTAACAAAATGCTACCAACTTGTAAAGATTGGTGGCCATCCGTCTAACCGGCCAATCATGACATGGGGAGCCCCCAAGGCGCCATTCAAGTGCCTACATTTTTCAATCTGTATCTTGAACTGATAAACCTAGTTCATGAGAAACAGGTATACTCATTCATCAGTATGCCGAAGATTCAAAACAGCACATAAACAACACTCCATACATTACATACACACTCTCTTACATCAGCCAAACTCAAGCACTCTATCCCTCACAGTTTCTTGCTACTGAACCCACCTAAAACCAAATGTATCCTATTCTCCCTAAGACACAGAAGTAACTTCATTCAGAATATGTTTGATGGACTCAAGAAGGAGGGCTTCAACCCAACTCTGGCCACCTTAGTGATTTCACAGGGTTTTACCCATGACCCATCTGTTTCTTTTAACTCATATATTCACAAGATAACCAGAGTAGTCAATTTCCATCACATTTACCTAACACAAATCAATTAATCCCTCTCACCACAACAACTAAAAAGCGCTGCTTATGCATTAACACTACCACAAATGTACTTTGGAAATGCCATCCTTGTCGGCATACCAAAATCTCTCCGGTCAAAGCCATCTTCCACTCCAAAATTCAAGCATATCATATCCAATTTATGGGAGATCACTAGCTCTGTCTTTAGTGGAAGGATAACATTTAAAATCAGATGCATCCATCTGCAAAGGCGGCGTTACCTCGCCAGCTTTCTCACCATCTTGAGGGAGGAAGGGTCCTAAAGGACTGAGAAGCAGAAACTCATTGCACCTCGAATCACCAAGGTACAAAACCTCCAAAGGCCTCAATCAAACCTCCTTTGGAACAGCCTTATCCCTGTGGAACTCTGTCCCAAAACGGATCTGAAATGTACTCGGCCTCTTGATGTTCAAAAATAACTAAAAACTCATCTTTTCGGTCACCACCCGAAAGCCTCCTGACCTGAATCTCTGCAAGATGAAGAACTGCAAACGCAAGCTTATGAATTGATCCAGGAAAGCATGCAGCCAATAGGTGAATTGCAAGTCTGCATAAGAAGCCATCTGCACTTTGTATGTGTTTATATATCTATGAATGTATGTTTTTGGTTTTAGTATAGTACAAACCTAGCCAAATAGCAGAATCAAAGGCAAGCATAGAGTAAACGAGAGATGGGCATCATAGTTGCTATCTGGAAGCAGAAGTCTACTGGTGTTGTGCAGTGTTCTTTAAAGAGGTGCGTCTTCAACTCTTTCCTGAATTGGAGCTGTGTTTGGATGATCCTGATCAACACAGGAATGTTGTTCCAGATGGAAAAACATGTTGCCTTGTTGTTTACTTTTTTGCAGTCTGGTGGTGTCCTGGCTGCAAGGGTGCAGAGAGTCACCTGAAATGGTGAGCTTGTCTGCAACATAAGCAGGCGTGCTAGTCGTGATGGCTTTGTAAATGATGCAGCTGCTTTTGAAGATGGTGTGGGTGGTTCAGCAGGGGGAGCCAATGGAGCTCCATCGGGATTGTAAGGGAGGGTGATGTGATCATATTTCTTCTTTCCCTGGACGAGATGTACTGCTACGTGTGGGATGCCCTTTATGGGGGACAATGTGGATTCTGAGAAGTCATGAAGCAGGGTGTTAACACCATCCAGATGCAAGAGTACGAGGGCTTGAAAAGCAGTTCTGAAGCCACTTGTGTGCTACATTTTTTGTTTTCTAGATACGCTTTCAGGTGCTCTTGTTGCCAAAAATCCAAGGTACATGCAAGGTCCATTAACATTATGAAATCTGGCAATTCTCAACAATTTTTCTTTAGTTGCATTGACTGCCTGGGGTTGTGTTGGAAACAAAAGGTACTGTGAAGCTAATCTGAGTAATGCAGTCAGGGCCGGCATCAGTATCTTGTTGATGGTGCGCTGCACCACAGCATGCCCAGACCTTGAAACCTCCCATTGCAAAACAATGTAGGACTACTAGCAATTTCATAAGCGGTGTGATCACAGTACATATACTAATATTTGGGTCTAATGCATTCCCAGTGGCAGCAATTAGGTAGTCAATGCAGTCTATATTAAGATGATATGCTGTAGGGACATAAGCTGATGTCATGTGCATTACGTTAATGCATCTCCTTTGCAGTCTTCTCATTCTTTGACACAGCTCTACTAAAGCCCTTTGACGCTGGCCAGCATCCTGTTGTGGTTGACACTACAGAAGCCACTGCATCTGCATTTGAATCCACCCAGTGTGAGATGAAGGTGAAGGGGAGCTTCCTCCAGGGCGTTTCAAAGTGTTGCTGTGGTAGAAGATAAGCTCAGCCTTGTTTATAGTGCTGCATCACTAGTTGTTCCCACCTGTGCTTAAAGCAGGTCCTTGTTTGTCATTCTGCCCAATTAAAATGTGGACGGATGTTACTTGGACTTAGCATTTCCAAAAACTCTGTCCACTTCTTCACACTTTGAAAAAAAAGAATTTGTTGAATTGTTTTCTCTTCTTTTACACAGTTTAGCACCTGCTCTGAGAAGGTTACACTTTTCAGTGTTAATTCCACCTAACTTGCCATTTCTGCGCAACTTGGAATCAGTGTTCTTCACAGACCTGGAAATATCAGCTCCATAATTACCAGGTCTGCATTTACCAGGAGCCCTATAACACATAGGCTGCACTTTTTGTGTTTCTGCCACGGCCCACCTATTTGTCGTGCGCAAATAGGGAAAGTGCACCCTATTACGGTGAATGCGCTGCCCCCAGGGCAGCTGCCAACTCGTGCTGCCTTGAGGGCAGTGCATTCAAGTGAAATATGGGAGAGCTGCTTTAAAGCCACTCCGTGTTTCACTGTGCAACAGGGATTAGAGATTCCTTTGCAGGCAGATGCTTTTAGTGACTCCACCCATCTGCAAGGGGATATCTGGGGGGGCCCCACTTCCCCCTCCAGAAGGCTGCCATCAGGGAGAGCACTGACAGTGCACCTCCTGACAGCTTCTTTGCGCCCACTTCCATAATACGATATGGCCACAGATGTGAAGAGATTCCCTCATTTGCATGGGTACACACCCCCATGCAAGTGAGATATTACCCTCTTGAGATAGCACTGGTGCTACATGTGCGCCAGCTCTATCTGTATTATGGAAGGGGTCGCACAAGCGTCTGCATCCCCTTCTGTAATACAAAGGTGCCCTGGGAGTGCACAAAGTGGGCTCACATGCCCGTTGGGCCCACAGGATATTTTCAGTAATACGGCCCCATGTGCGTTAACACATCCAAACCTAATCAACCCAGGTGTAGTTTTGAATATGATTTCTCTGATGTGGAGGAAACCTGCACCCAGTATTATCAGGTGTGGAATCAAGTCTAATAAAAACGGATGTATGACGTTACAACGCATGCTATTACAACGCATACCATTACAACGCATTTTTTACAATGCAAATACTACTACAACGCATTACTTTACAACGAATACTTTTACAACGCAAAACCTATTAAAATACTGAAAAGTGCTGTTACAACGAAATCTATTACAACGCATACCATTACAACGCGAATTTTTTTTTTTTTATTTAAAAGTACAATAAAATCTGGCACGGGATGCAGGGAAATTAGGGGTTTTAGGGTGGGGAAGTGTATTAAAATGTGGAGAAAAACTGTACGTAAATCTACTGAAATGCATTACCAAATTAATACTCGAGTATTAAAATTAATACTCGAGTATTAAAATTAATACTCAAAATCCCCCCTAAAATTCCGTTTTCACACATTTCAAAGTTTTATAAAAAGAACGAAAGATTTAACAACAGTACATACACATTTTTATCATGATTACATCGGAAAGTAAGTAAACAGAGTAAAACAGAAGACACATACACATAGGCGCCATTTTATCCATCTCACTTGTAAAACTTGTCCTACAACACTTTCTATGAAAACAATACCAAAAGACATGTTCCAAAATGGATGCCAAAACGGAGCAAATGAATGAAAACAATACATTTTTAAATGCTTTTTTAAATTATCATTTTCCACAGTAAAATAAAGTATAAAAAAAACACAACGAACGCAGTTTTTAAAAAAATTAATAGTGACAGAGTAAAACTTATAAATACCAGGAAGACACCATTTTGCAATCAGTTGATTATCAACTACCAGAGAGACCAGACGTCAAAACCTGACCCTCTGTCACCTCCACTGCGACCTCCTCAGAGAGAGCACTGAATTCGTTCGGAAAAGCATTATTAGTTTGCAACTACTAGTAAGTCAGTAAAATATTTTTACACCTTGGTTTAGCGTAAAATATGTTTGCTTTCCATACAAAATATATTTAAAAAATGTTAATATTAACTTTTAAAATGTACTGTTTCTAATTTGTTTTCACTAAAAATATATACCAACTTAAAACAACTACTTTCTTTTCCAAAAACAGAAACTTGCAATATATTGAGAATCAAGAATTGGTGTACCTAATTTTGCATCACCTCCACGTAATCGACACACCTTTACTATTGTGAAGGTAAATGTTATTTAATTTTAATTATTTTACCTTAAAAATATATTTTTAGCATTAGCTAAAGTGTTGTATGGCAAAGGTGATTTTTTTTTTTCCCTCATTCTCACTACATCATAAACGAAATTATACCATGGTGCAGTGGTAACAATTACTAATAAGACTTCAGTTAGGTACTACATCTGAAAAAGCGTTTCATGTTACTGGGGTAACTATTAGTATTCTAAGTCCCAGAATGTTCAGCAGTAGAGTAATTGAGTGATAGTGTAGGTGTATCCATTATTACTCTTATTTTAAAATGCATTCAATGTGCATTATGTTTTGCTTAACCAATTGTTACTCATACTCATTTGTCAAATATCATATTTTTCAAAAATTGGTTATTTTGTTTTAACCAACGTTGGCTAAGTAACATTAATTTATAAAACTTTTTTTTATTTCCAGAGTAAATCGGTTACAAAAAAATAACTTTATCCTGCAGCAAGCATTACCTTAAAGGCACGAGAACAAACAACAACTGAAAAAGGTATTTTACATTTTCAGTGTTATAATTTCCACAATTTAATAGTCATTCCTTTTGCTATTGTTACTCCAGTAAAGTGCAGAAATAGGATAACTGATGGATAGTGTAGGGGTACAATTAAGTATTCTAACTCCAGGAAGGTGCAGCAGTAGGGAAAGTGTTGAATGGTGTAGGGGTACATTTCTCTATTTTAACTCCAGGAAGTTGCAGTAGTTAGGAAAGTGTTATGTAGTATTAGTTATATTCTATGTCATAATTTATAAAAGTTAATCAGAATTTACATTTTTAAACAACGTTAAGTTATTTTATTTCCTCTTTTTTTTCCACAGACAATTGTTTGTTTCGTTGCTGAAAGATTCAGTCCATCACATACGTTACAACTCCAGCCAACAGGCCAATTCAACTTAAGAAGCCTCACCAAGAAAAGCAATTTCAAAAAAACAAGGTATTGTTATACAGCATTGTTTTTAAACCTTCAATATGTTAGACTAACCATTTAATTGTTAATGTAAATATAATCCCAAAATAATTAAAAAAAGAGTTGCAGTTTGAAGAATTTTTTTTCATAACTCCAGGTTGGTGCAGCAGTAGGGAAAGTGTTGGATGGTGTAGGGGTGCAATTTACTATTCCAACTCCAGGAAGGTGCAGCAGTAGGGAAAGTGTTGGATGGTGTATGGGTGCAATTTACTATTCCAACTCCAGGAAAGTGCAGCAGTAGGGAAAGTGTTGGATGGTGTTGGGGTGCAATTTACTATTCCAACTCCAGGAAGGTGCAGCAGTAGGGAAAATGTTGGATGGTGTAGGGGTGCAATTTACTATTCCTACTCCAGGAAAGTGCAGTAGTAGGGAAAGTGTTGGATGGTGTAGGGGTGCAGTTTACTATTCCAACTCCAGGAAGGTGCAGCAGTAGGGAAAGTGTTGGATGGTGTAGGGGTGCAATTTACTATTCCAACTCCAGGAAGGTGCAACAGTAGGGAAAGTGTTGGATGGTGTAGGGGTGCAATTTTCTATTCCAACTCCAGGAAAGTGCAACAGTAGGGAAAGTGTTATGTACTATAAGTTAAAATGAATATCATTTTTGCAAAAAGATATTGTAAATTCGCATTTCTGTACAACGTTCAGTTTTCTCATTTTATCCTTTTATCACTTTTGCAGACAATTGTTTTTGTTTTACGATTCCAATCAACACATAAGTGTCTACTCCAGCCTACAGGCCATTCCCACTTCAGAAGACTCACCAAGAAAACCTTTTCCAAAAAAACAAGGTATTTTTAAACAACATTATAAGGTGCAGCAGTAGGGAAAGTGTTGGATGGTGTAGGGGTGCAATTTACTATTCCAACTCCAGGAAGGTGCAGCAGTATGGAAAGTGTTGGATGGTGTAGGGGTGCAATTTACTATTCCAACTCCAGAAAGGTGCAGCAGTAGGGAAAGTGTTGGATGGTGTAGGGGTGTAATTTACTATTCCAACTCCAGGAAGGTGCAGCAGTAGGGAAAGTGTTGGATGGTGTAGGGGTGCAATTTACTATTCCAACTCCAGGAAGGTGCAGCAGTATGGAAAGTGTTGGATGGTGTAGGGGTGCAATTTACTATTCCAACTCCAGGAAGGTGCAGCAGTAGGGAAAGTGTTGGATGGTGTAGGGGTGCAATTTACTATTCCAACTCCAGGAAGGTGCAGCAGTAGGGAAAGTGTTGGATGGTGTAGGGGTGCAATTTACTATCCCAACTCCAGGAAGGTGCAGCAGTAGGGAAAGTGTTGGATGGTGTAGGGGTGCAATTTACTATTCCAACTCCAGGAAGGTGCAACAGTAGGGAAAGTGTTGGATGGTGTAGGGGTGCAATTTACTATTCCAACTCCAGGAAGGTGCAGCAGTAGGGAAAGTGTTGGATGGTGTTGGGGTGCAATTTACTATTCCAACTCCAGGAAGGTGCAGCAGTAGGGAAAATGTTGGATGGTGTAGGGGTGCAATTTACTATTCCAACTCCAGGAAGGTGCAGCAGTAGGGAAAGTGTTGGATGGTGTAGGGGTGCAATTTACTATTCCAACTCCAGGAAGGTGCAGCAGTAGGGAAAGTGTTGGATGGTGTAGGGGTGCAATTTACTATTCCAACTCCAGGAAGGTGCAGCAGTAGGGAAAGTGTTGGATGGTGTAGGGGTGCAATTTACTATTCCAACTCCAGGAAGGTGCAGCAGTAGGGAAAGTGTTGGATGGTGTTGGGGTGCAATTTACTATTCCAACTCCAGGAAGGTGCAGCAGTAGGGAAAGTGTTGGATGGTGTAGGGGTGCAATTTACTATTCCAACTCCAGGAAGGTGCAGCAGTAGGGAAAGTGTTGGATGGTGTAGGGGTGCAATTTACTATTCCAACTCCAGGAAGGTGCAGCAGTAG
This sequence comes from Triturus cristatus, assembly GCF_964204655.1. NCBI lineage: Eukaryota > Metazoa > Chordata > Amphibia > Caudata > Salamandridae > Triturus > Triturus cristatus. The sequence goes on along the minus strand of NC_140583.1, from coordinate 997,257,624 downwards.
GGAAAGTGTTGGATGGTGTAGGGGTGCAATTTACTATTCCAACTCCAGGAAGGTGCAGCAGTAGGGAAAGTGTTGGATGGTGTAGGGGTGCAATTTACTATTCCAACTCCAGGAAGGTGCAGCAGTATGGAAAGTGTTGGATGGTGTAGGGGTGCAATTTACTATTCCAACTCCAGGAAGGTGCAGCAGTAGGGAAAGTGTTGGATGGTGTAGGGGTGCAATTTACTATTCCAACTCCAGGAAGGTGCAGCAGTAGGGAAAGTGTTGGATGGTGTAGGGGTGGAATTTACTATTCCAACTCCAGGAAGGTGCAGCAGTAGGGAAAGTGTTGGATGGTGTAGGTGTGCAATTTACTATTCCAACTCCAGGAAGGTGCACCAGTAGGGAAAGTGTTGGATGGTGTAGGGGTGCAATTTACTATTCCTACTCCAGGAAGGTGCAGCAGTAGGGAAAGTGTTGGATGGTGTAGGGGTGCAATTTACTATTCCAACTCCAGGAAGGTGCAGCAGTAGGGAGAGTTTTGGATGGTGTAACTGTTATATTTTAGGTATTTCATTTAATTTTTCAGGCTAATTTGTTTTTCTTCTCTTCTCTTTTCAGATAATGTCTAGTCTGGAAGCTGCAAAGTATATTAAATCCAGGAAGGGCAAAAATTTATTAAACCATGGAGGATACATATATAGTAAGGAAAGAATAAGTTTAACTAGAAATCATTGGAGGTGTGTGCAATACTACACTACCCATTGCAGTGGCAGAGCGGTTACTGTTGATAATTTAGTTGTGAAAACCACAGAACATAACCACTCTGCCTCTGCAATGGAGGTAGAAATTAGAGAAACAGTGAACGAAATGAAAGCTATTGCAAGCACCTCCAATGATTCTACAGGATCCATTTTAAGAGAGGTTGCACAGCATGTCCCCAGTCATGTTGCTAGTAACATGCCTATAATTCCTAATTTGAGAAGAATTATTCAAAGACAAAAGCAGGCAAGTAACATTCAATTATCTACACCACATTCTTTCTCTGACATTAGAATTCCACATGATCTTTCTATTTCTTTTTCTGATGAACCTTTCCTTCTGCATGACAACGAAAACCCTCAGAAACGAATTCTCATTTTTAGTACCCCACGTAACCTTGCTAAGTTAGAAAGTAGTGAAATTTGGATGATGGATGGGACGTTTAAAAGTACACCCCATCCTTTCACTCAAATTTACACTATACATGCCAAAATTAACAATAGTGTAATTCCCTTAGTATATAGTTTGCTACCTGATAAGACTTCTGCAACATACACTGAACTTTTATCAGTGATTAAAAGTAAAACATCTCAAAGTCCTCGGAAAATAATTATTGATTTTGAATTGAGCATGATCAATGTGATCACTAAAACGTACACGGATACCCAAATTCAGGGATGTTTTTTTCATTTTTCCCAGGCATTTTGGCGTAAATTACAAAAAACATCCCTAGTTGCAGAATATTCTCGTGATAGCAAACTACAATTTGAACTAAAAAAATTAACTGCACTTTGTTTTGTTGCTCCCGATAGTGTGGACGAGTACTACACTGCAATTATAGAATCTGTTTATTATACGAGTAACGAAGAAAAATTGGCACCCATTCTAAATTATTTCGAGGACACATGGATTGGACACCTAAGCAGATCGGGTCGCAGGAGGAAGCCACGATTCCATGTGGAGTGGTGGAACTGCTACACGAGTTGTTTAGAGGGAGAAGCAAAAACAAACAATGCCATTGAGGGATGGCATAACTCCTTCAACCACACAATTGGCAAACCTCATCCAAACTTCTACTCTTTTTTGGAAACTTTGAAGAAGGAGCAAAGTTTTCAAGAAATGAGAATAGCCCAAACACTCACAGGTAGTCTAAACCCACGAGTAACAGTCAAAACAAGGGAAATGTCTGAGAGACTATTGGCTATTGTACAACAATTTTCGTTGTGTGTGGCTATAGACTACCTGGAAAATCTTTCTAACATTCTTTCTTTCTAAAATTAGTTTTTTACTTACTTTCTTGCTTTGCTTCAAATTTAAATATTTTTCAAATTACAATTGGCATACAATGTTTTTTCTAAAAAAGTTTTCAAACAAACAAGTCGGGTCCTTTTTTTTTTTTTCAAATCTTCATTTCTAGCAAAACTACCAATGTCAACAAATTTACTGTCCCATAGTATTGGACCAATTTTTCAACATCCGAACGCCATTAATTTAATTACAGAAAACTTCGTTTTTTTTTTCCGACCTAAAAAATCACCAAAACTCAAACCAATCTAAATTGTACATGTCAAGCCATAATCCAAAATGCACATTGCTGCATAAACACCAATTTGTATTCAATCATTAATTCCCAAAATTTTCGAGTACGCTATTTTTTTTCACTTAGAAATGAAGATCAAAATCACTTTTTTTAGTTCCGAAGTAAAGAAATAAACTTTGTGAACAGTAACTTTAAATTTTTTAACAGTTACATACATTTTTTAAATAAACAAATAACTTTTCGCGACCCGACATAGGCATACATTAATGACATTATTGTGGACATGTTTAAAAACATTTAAAACATCAATTAGTTTTCCCGCAACCTCTCCTTATTCTTTCCTCACTATATATGTATCACTATTAAAGGTTTAATCTATAATTTAAAGTGAAAATATTTCCTACCTGGACGCAGATCAGCTTCCTGCTGCTTCCTCCTCCGATGCTCTTCAAAATGGCGCATTACGTCGACGCTCACGTCATTACGTCATCGCGTGCATCAATATTTATAACGGACTACTTTATTTAACTAATCTGTAAATAAATGTTTAAAAATGTAATTTAAATATTTATATGTTTTCTAAAAAATGTTACTTGGTTTGCAAAAATAAATAAAAATATGGTTTATTTTTTAAGGATTTTTCAATAAATAAATATTTTGAAAACATTATTTGTTTACTGTTATTATTTTTTAAATTGTAATTTATTCTTTTAAAATGTAACTTTTTTAATGTAAATTTACTAAATGTGTTCCTTACCTCGACTCTATTGTCTTTTTCCTTCAAAACTTGCTCTTTCTTCTCTTTCTGATCCTTCTTTTCTTGTTCCGCGGGTTGTATATTCTGAAGCTGCCAAAATAAATGAAGGACAAATAAGCTCATAGACTTCAATGCAAAAGCGTGGGAATTTTTTTTTAAAGTAAGTTCTTTTTTTCCTGCTCTATATTCTTTAGGTATTATTATTTCTGAAATGCATTTCTTATTACTCTTTTAATATTAAAAATATTTTTACTTTTTTTTCTTTTTTTTTAACATGTCTCTAATTTTTTATTATAATACTCCAAAAGTACTCTTCCTTTTTTTTGACAAACATTAAACTTTATATAAGATACTTAAAAATACTCTAGTATTAATCTTTCTTAATACTATTTTTTTTTTAATTTACTGTTATTAATTTTAAATAATTGGTCTAGTATTAATATTTAATAATAATCCTTATTTAACTTTTATTTACATATTTAATTTAAATTAAAATTACTCAATTATTAATTTCTCATAATACAATTCTTTTATTATTAATATTAATTTTTTTTAAATTTATTTAAAAAATACTCTGTCATTTTTTTAAAAAACTCAAGTATAATTCTTTCTTAAGACTAATTTTTAAATACATTTTTAAATATATTTTTCAGAAAGCTCTAGTAAAAATAATTATTAATAAATCTTTTTTTCAATTATTAACAAATTATAATTAAAATAAAAATACTCAATTATTTATTTGTCATAAGCCAAATCATTTTATTTTTTAAACTATATTTATTTTATTATACTTTAATAATACTCTTTCATATTACTAAAATACTCATTTTTAAATCTTATATTTTTAAATTTAAATTAAAATATACTCTTTGTATTTTGAAAAATACTCAAGTATTAATTTAACTTAAAAAATACTCTTTTATATTAGAAAAATACTCAAGTATTAATATTTTGTTAAACTACTCACATTTTTAAATTTATTATTGAAAAAAAAAAATTAAATTATACGATATATATTTATTTAAGTTAAAATCACAAAATTAAAAAATGCGTTGTAATAGTATATGCGTTGTAAAAGTACTTACCATATAACATCATGCGTTGTAAATGCATGCGTTGTAAATGCATGCGTTGTAAAGGCATTTTCAAAGAATGCGTTGTAATGGTATATGCGTTGTAAAAGTACTTACCATATAATAGCATGCGTTGTAAAAGCATGCGTTGTAAAAGCTTTTGCGTTGTAAAAAATGCGTTGTAATAGCATAGCGTTGTAAAAGTTGCGTTGTAAAGGTAGTTCCCCAATAAAAACGGGTGTGGTTTTTCCAGATATTTTTACTTAGTTTCTTTTTACACACCTTGTAAAACATGTAATATGCGTGATGGACACTGTGGGACTGGGGAAGTGAGGTCACGATACGGGGCCTTGTACCCTGCAGGGAGCACATACATGAAGTTTGATGGCCTAGAGAGGGACAGGCAAAATAACAGGTGCATAGAAAACAGCTGTACGATTCTGGAGGGAGCCCCAAGTGACTCTACTTCCATTTGTTTATATCCTGGGCCACGCCCGGCTGAGAGGCATGTGATGACATCATGCCCCCTCAGTAAAGGCCTGGTAGTCCTCTACCTCCCTCCCCATGTTACTGGGCAGGCATGGCCAGCTGAACATCCCCCTCAGCAGGTAACCTTCACCAGGAGCTGGTTTATTAATAAAGTCACTGTAAGTTTCGATTAGGCTTTGAATTTGGCCTCAAGTGGTATCTTCGGCTGGCAGGCCTGCCGTCCTCTAGCCCCTCTCCCAAGGCTATGTAGTTCAGGTCATCTCGCCCCGGACATCAGGGCCTCCTCTCTTGAAGTCTAGGTAACTGTGGTTTCGTCTCTCTGGGGTGATTGCGTGTGGGGAGTGACATCATACAATAGGGCGCGATCGCTCTCCCACCCATATGCTACCTCTGAGCTCCTTTCCGCTGTTAGGGAAATAAATAATTTTGCACCCTCCCAAGAGCAATGACAGAAACCCACAATACAGCAGTTTACTGAGGAACAAATTAAATGTATTTGTCTGTATCCATGCATACTTTTTGGCCAGCAAGGAAGAAGTCAGTACACACAAACGTGCTTTCAGCCTGCTTTTTGCCTGCTGGCTGGTTCTCTGGGCCCTATATACAATAAGTAAGGCTTCTTCAGCAGACAGAACTGAAGAGGACGAGGTGCCAAATATGGTCAACAGGGAGATGCAAGATCGGCACTATGCCAATTTTACACCGTGCCAATTATAATACAGCCATACATTGTAAGCAGAAATGAACAACCTGATAAGCAAACTAACATGGTAGACAGGAAAAGCAAAGTGACCTCTAAGTTGGTGCTGAACAGCTGTGAGGCTTGTCCAGACAAAGTCAGATGTGTATTTAGTGCATATATATGAATATACGACGCTACGTATTTGAGAAGTTGATGGTGGAGCAGGAGGGGCTGGACAAGGGCGGCTCTACTAAGACATTGTTTCCCCTGAAAGGGAAAAAAAACGTTATTGATGGTTCAATGGCAGCGACCCACATGGGTAGAGACTTTTCAAACCACCAGTCCCAGAATGCAAGTTACGCACCTGAGTTTCCTCTGTGTTGTGAAAATAAATGAGGGGATTCACTGGTGACATGTGTTTGCCTTGATTCTTCAGATGATGTTCATGAGGAAAGGCGCACGCCCGAAATGCGTCGGACAGGAGGAAGAGTGAGGATTATGCCCATGGCAGCTGCTTGTGCCTTTCAGCATGTCCTACCTGCGTGTGCTGTCCCACCTAGGGGTAACTCTTTTCCTTGCACTTATTGGGGCCGACCCGGTCTTGGGGCAGCAACACCGTGAAATCTGAGCGGGTCTGTGGCTACGTTTTTGAGAAGCTGATGGTGGAGCAGGAGGGTCTGGGCAAGGGCGGCTCTACAAAAGACATTGTTTCCTCTGAAAGAGAAAAAAAAACTTTATTGATGGTTCTATGGCAGCGACCCACATGGGTAGAGACTTTTCAAACCACCAGTCCCAGAATGCAAGTTACTCACCTGAGTTTCATCTGTGTTATGAAAATAAATGAGGGGATATACTGGTGACATGTGTTTGCCTTGATTCTTCAGACGCTGTCCATGAGGTTTTGCGCACGCCCGAAACGCGACAGGAGGACGAGTGAGGATTATGCCCGTGGCAGCTGCTTGTGCCTTTCAGCATGTCCTACCTGTGTGTGCTGTCCCACCTAGGGGTAACTCTTTTCCTTGCATATATGAATATAGATATATTTTTCCTCAACAATCGTCCCTTTAGGATAGTGATATCTTAAACTAGTGTAAAACAAATTTATATATAAATAAAAATATATATATTACCTACTGGCAGTTGCCAGTAGGTAGTTATAGTTAGGACCTTCACTTTTTCCCATATTAAAAGTGACGCAAAGGTGGCACAAGGGGATTTTAAATAAGCCCCCTAGTTTCCGTAGGAGAAGCATTTTTTGACTTCCCTATAACTTTGGCGTTGTTTGACCACTCTTCTTGTAATTTTCTCCCAAAAAGTGTCACGGTAGGTTTTGTTTGTCATGCAAAGTTTGGGGGTGATCCTTGCAGTGGGGACTGAGAATTTGGAGCGCAAAATAAGGGTGGGGTTGTAATGTTAATTCCCATAGGAACCTTTAGCCACAGCCACATCCCGAACCGCTAAACAAACTTACACCAAATTTGGCAGGGAGGTAGATGTTCGTTCAAGGAAGTGACTTTTGCTTATTTTGTGTAAATCAGTTCAGTGGTTGTTGAGACATTTAAGTTTAAAATTATAGTGATATCTCTGGTTGGAAAGTCTTTGCGAACAAAGACGAGCTTGTGCAGGGAAATGCACTGTTCTGATTGGCTGCTAACACTTCAACCAGTAAGTGTTGGTAGCCATCTTGGGACTTGGCTTCACTGAGTCACCAAAACAAAATGTGAAAATAAAGAAAAGGAAACGGGTAGGAATACCTTGACCTCCAAGTCATAGTCTTGGGGTCCCCCTGGGACCCCGCCATGGCATAAAACACATTTTTTTAATCAAATATTCGCAAATTTGCTGCAAAAAAAGATTTATTTTAAAAGCAAACGCAGGCTCCCACGCTTGCTTCAAAATAACCCCTGGGTCAGCCAGGACCCGGGGCATATGATCTATTTAGGAGGGGGGCACACGGAGACTGCCATCTCCCCAGGGCTAATATTATTATTAATGTGGGCAGGCCCACTGGACCCGCCCCCAGTCCCAGAGAACACCACCTCCATGGGGCTATTACGTCTTATGTGCAGGATGTCTCGCCGATCCCACTTGCCCCGGGGACCGCCACCTCCCCGGGGCTAATTGAAACAAAATGTTGGGCCTCATGGACCCCCCTGCCCCGGGGACTGCCACATCCCCTGGGCTAATTTTAATTGTTTTGTGGGGCCTCACGGGCCCCCCCTGAGGCACGTGCATATTAAAAAAAATGCGGGGGAAGCCCTACGGTTTCCCCATAGCCCTGGAAACCCCCGCCTGCACAGGGCTAAAATAAATTAATAATGATGCATGGGAAGCTCCACCCCCCACCCCCCAAGCTGCTCGGGACCGCCACCTCCCCGGGGCACCAATACACTAAAGAAGGGGGCGGGTTGTAGACCCCTGGCCCCGGGGACCACCATTTCCCGGGTCTCTCTATAGACAACATTGGAGGGAGGGCGCGCTGCCCCCCTCCTGGAGCCCTACATTTCCCTGGGGACAACCAGCCCCCAGGGCCGGTGGTGGTAATACAGCAGCATACTCAATTATTACATAATCAAGTGTCTAACAAATATTGTTTGCACTACACCATGTACATTGATACAGTATCTCTTATTCACTCAGTTCCAGGGTGTAGGGTCGTCATGCCTGGCGCGCAACGTCAGGACCAGGCATGACAGGAACGGGAAGTGAGGGAACGGAAAGGGCGGAGCGAGAAAGGAACAGGGTAGAAATGAAAGAATAAAGACGCATATACCCAGTCTGCCTGGTCTGTCTCCGTTAATTCCCTGAGACATGAAACTGGCAACGAGGGTGGTATAGAAAGGACCCACTAACCAGCGCGCACTCAAACGACGTGCTACATTACCTGCTGTGAGGCCAATTACTGTCACCGATGCCCGCTGTGGAGTGGACCGCGCCTGAGTCAGGTGCATGCCGGCTATGTCGCCACGGCCAGCACCGGCAGCCACCACAAGTCTGCACTAACCCCTTAATGCTTGACCCTCGAGTACAGCATCTAGCCGGGGTAAGTTTCATCACCACGTGCTGTGCCTATAACCTGCATACGTCTGTCCTTGCTGGCGGCCATGTTGAAGTCAGGCCCATTGCATTGAAATACCCTGCCACTATTCCGGCGGCCATCTTAAAACCAGGCAAAGAAGAAAATACTAATATTGCTGCAAAATAAGATAAATTAAATAGTGCTCGTGAGCGCCATTGCTTCCCACTGCACCTTTGCCAGATGCTCTTTGAAGGAGAATGGAGGCACCACCAGGGATGAAGTCACAATAGCCAATATGATCTTTTCAAATTTCTTTTATTTTTCTTTGGGTTAAAACAACAGGACAACAGCCAACACGTTTAGTTCCTTTTATAGGAACTTCATCAGGGCAGAAAATTCTAAATCACGTCCCACTTTAAGTATCAAGGCGATAGTCAGCACAACGATGTAGACAGTATAAGATCTGATTCTGCTCAGAGAGTGTGAGTGACCCTAACCAGTGTTGGCACAGATGTCTGACCAAAATCGATTAACTCTGGTAGCTCCCTCAAAGGTATTGTATTTTGGTGGCCATAAATAAGCCCGAGCCAGCAATTTTACTGCTGGCTCGGGCTTATTTATGGCCGCCGAAATACAAGGCATTCTTGATTGTATCGACTGAAGTATACTATACCTTCATTTGTCTGGGGGTAATGCGGGCAGCAACTTATTGTTGCTGCTAGTTCCACAAGAACTACTTCTGTTCCGGAAGACAGCTGTTGGATGTTACTCGTCAATAACCATTTTAACCCTACGCATGTGGACACTTGAACGCAGTTACAAATTTGTTTGGCTGGACCCTTTTTGATCCTTTTAATCGTGTAGAATTCCCGTCAGATACCTTTGAGGGAGCTGCCACAGTTAATCGATTTTGGTCAGAACTCTGTGCCGACACTGTTTAGGGTCACTTACACGCTCTGGCCAGAATCAGATCTTATACTGTCTACATCGTTGGGCTGACTAGTGCCTCGATACTTAAAGTGGGACGTGATTTACACAGGAATTGTCTTCCCTGATGAAGTTCCTATAAAAGGAACGGAATGCATTGGCTGTTGTCCTGTTGTTTTAACCTAAAGAAGAATAAAGGAAATTTGAAAAGATCATATTGGCTATTGTGACTTCTTCCCTGGTGCTACCTCCATTCTCCTTCAACTTGTGTATCTGGATTTCCAGTGAGACCTAACTGCAGCAGGTCTCGGAGGCTACTGGCACAGGACTTTAACACATTGTGGACACTATGATTGAGGTGCTAAACGTGTAGTCAGCTGTAGTATCAATATATTCTAATGCCAGATGCTCTGTTGAATTAAGAAGAGTGAACAGAATCACTTGCCGGTCATCATGTCTGGGTCCCCAGACACCTTGCAGAATGAGCAACCAGGTCCCGCGCAAACCGCACAGCCAGGGCCAGTACTGCTTGGGGTATCGTTCGTGCGACCTCCAGAACCCCTGATGCTAACATCTGGAAACAGCATGGGTCCAAGGTGGCAAAGCTGGTTGGAAGACTTTGAGGACTTCGTGAAAGGATCGCAAGTCGTGGACCCCAAACAACTTATCGCCTTGCGCAATCTGATGGGCAAAGACGTTGGACAAATTATCAAAGAACTACCACTGGCCACATCAACCTCCTTTCAAGATGTAAGAGAGGCACTGAACAGAAAATTCCTCCACAAGCAGAACCTGGATTACGAAGGTTACGCCTTCACTCTGGCGTCAAAAGAAAAGCGATAGGTGATTTCATTACACCCCTCAAACGCCTAGCTCGCTACTGCGAATTCGACAATTTCACTAACGAAGATGCACTTCGCCTACGGATCATAGAAGGGTGCCAGTCCGAATCTCTATGCCGTCGCCTGCTGAAGAAACACTACTCATTCTATGACATTGAAGAACTCACACGACGGAGAAACGTGAACAAGCTTTTTGACTGCACTCCGAAACAGATTCACAGCATCAGTCAGACTATAGAAAGCCTTCGAAATCCATGAGCCAAACTCGCAGGGGGAACAAAAACAGCAACAATCGGAAACAACAATTACAGTGTTATCACTGCGGCCAAGATTACCCTCACACAGGCCCCTGCCCGGCCATGAGACAACAGTGCCAGCGCTGTGGGAAGGAAAATAATTTCGAAGCGATGTGTCAAACCTACCGCAAGGAGTCCACGCCAACAAGACGAAATCCCGGACCTCGTCATCACGCAAGAGCAATACAGGAGAGAAGAGACAGGTCAACTAGCTCATCAAAATCCAGTACACAGTCACACCTCTCATATCGGTCCCGATGATCGTCATCAAGGGAATCGTCGGCCCTCACTCCCATATCGCAGGACAGCGATGAATATGTATGCATGGTAGTGGACCCTGACCGCCTAAAGAAGTACCCCAGACTGCACATTTAAATGGGAAATCACCCCGCAAAGTTTGTTTTAAACACTGACGCGTCACTGCACAACCGAATACAAGAGAATGAATCTGACATCTAAACTACAGCCAGCCACTGTGTGTGTTTACACATGGATGTCCAAATAACCAAAGCCGTGCCTAGGACAATTCCGCACAACTCTGACGTATGAAAAAAGAACAGTTCATGCGCAAATCCACGTCATAGAAGGACCTGAAGCGGCTGACTGCCTTTTTAGTCTACCCACAGCTGAGCACTTAAAGCTGGTGGAAATTCTGTGCAAAGTTGATGACACGCCTCACACCATCAGCATATTTCCAAAGCTATTTTCTGGACTGTGAAAACGAGCTCACTTTAAAGTCCGACTGCACATAAACGAACAAGTAACACCCGTGGCCCAACACCTCCGGAAAGTACCTTTTCACCTCCAACAAGCAGTGGATGAAGAACTGCAAGATTTACTGAGAGCAGACATTATAGAGAGATCAACTGGACCCACCCGGTGAGTATCACCAGTGGTTAAAGTGCCCAAACCGGGATCAGAGAACAAAGTGCGTCTAAGTGGACATGCGAGCCCCAAATACAGCCGTAGAACGTGAACGACACCCAGGACCTCATATCAGCGACATGATCACTCGCCTGAATGGAGCAAAAGTTGTTTCAAAATTAGAACTAAACAAGGGGTATCACCAGCTTGAGATGCACGAGAAGTCCCGGTACATCACCACTTTCACCACCCCCCCCAAGGGCTTTTCAGATACAAATACCTCAACTTCGGAATTTCCTCAGCAGCGGAAATATCGCAATAGGCGGTGAGGTGAGTTATCCAGCACATTCCAAACTCATTCAACTACAGTGATGATATCCTAGCGTTCGGTGAAACTCTCAAGGAACACGACAAGGCCCTAGATCGCGTGTGTCATGCTCTTCTGAATGGCAACCTCACGCTCAACCGAGACAAATGCGAGTTTCATAAATCTACATTAAAATGTAACTGTCACATTTTCTCCAGTGACGGAATGCGACCTGATCCTGAAGAAGTGTCAACCCTAGCGGACATACCATGTCCCGAGATGTCAGCGATATACGGTCCTTCCTGGGCATGGGCAGCTACTGTGCCCGCTACATCAAGGACTACGCCACCATCAGCTACCCTCTGCGGGAACTTACAAAACAAGGCCAAATCTTTCAATGGTCAGCCAAATGTGAGCAAACCTTCAGCTAAATCAAAACAGCAGTAAGTTCTGCCATCAACCTGGCATACTTTAATCCCCGCAAGAAAACAGAAATCACGGTTGACGCAAGCCCTGTAGGACTCGGAGCCATCTTAGCCCACTGAGAGGATGAAGGAGATCAGCGACATATCGTAGCATACGCCAGTCGCAGTCTCACAGATACTGAGAGAGCTTACTCACAGCCCTGAAAAAGAGAGACTGGCGGTTGGGTGGGCATGTGAGCACTTTCATATCTTCATCTATGGTAAGCATTTCACACTGATCACCGACCATCAGGCCTAATAACCATATTTGGGAATCCCCGAGCAAAGATGCCGCCACGGATCGAATGCTGAGGTATTCGTCTCTAAGAAAATACGTACACCATTGTTCACTTTTCGGGAAGGCGGAGAATCCAGCAGATTACATATCGCAACATCCCAGGATTTCAACACGAACAAGGTTCTCACTGGCAGCTGGCAGAGGAATACATCCATTTCGTAATTGATCAAGCAAGACCACCCGCTGTACCACTGGAAGCAATCACAGAAGCCAATGCTAAGGACGCCACGCTCCAAAACATAATGCACCAAATCCAGACGAACTCATGGAGACACCTGGAGGAAACACCACGTGACAGAGCCGTCAACACACAAGAGCATGAGTCATGCCGACATGTCAAAGATGATCTCGCAATCAGCACCAATCAACTCCTATTAAGAGACAGGCGAATTGCCATCCCCCAACAACTATGACAAGGAATTGTCAACTTAGCGTATGAAGGACACAGAGGCGTTGTGGCAACGAAGAAAGCACTACGGAAGCGAGTCTGATTCCCGTCCCTTGACCAAATGCTAGAAACCACACTCCAAGACTGCCCTCAATGTCAACTAGTAGAGTGAGAAGAACCACACCCCCACTTCAAATGCAATAGTGAAAACAGATAATGGTCCACCATTCAATGGACATGATTCCACGGAGTTCGCAAAACACCTGAACTTCAAACACTAGAAGATCACTCCCATATGGCCTCAAGCCAATGGGATGGTCGAAAGGTTCATGGCCACAATAAAGAAAACTATACAGCAAGCAGAACTGACCCGACGAGACATCCAACCGGCACTAAATGATGTGCTACGAGCCTATCGAACTACGCCACACAGCACCACTAACAAATGCCCAGCTTCTCTGATGCTCGGAGGAACCCTGCGTACCAGAATACCACCTTCAGACACCACTATGCATTCCAGGTCCCAGGCTTCTGAGCACAAGACATTGGTGGACCTTGACAAAGTCAAGAATGCAAAAATGAAAGAGTATGCGGATGGTCGTCGACACGCCAGGGTGCCTGACATTCAGGAAGGAGATTGAGTGCTAGTCAGGCAAGAGCAGAAGACAAAGACTGAAAGTCGCTACTGTGATCAACCACTACGAGTGACCAAGAGGACCACGCAAAATGTGTCACACTTCAAGAAATGCAAGCCTGCAGTATACACCCAAACAGGGGAATCAGAACGTGACACGGATGAATCAAGCCGGGAAACTGAGAACTGTGAAGAACCTGAAACTATAGTGAGCCCGAGAGAGTGAGGAGAGGGGCGCCTCTCACGCCGACCACAGAGGACCATCAGGAGACCTACCCAGCTTATTGAAGAACATGCCTGGCCCTGGCGTGCAACATCAGGACCAGGCACGACAGGAACGGTAAGTGAGGGAGCGGAAAGGGCGGAGCGAGAAAGGAACGGTGTAGAAATGAAAGAATAAAGACGCATGAACCCAGTCTGCCTGGTCTGTCTCCGTTATTTCCCTGGGAGACATGAAACAGGGCATTTTCTGTAAGTGTCAATAACGTAAAGGCACGCAGTGTGCTGTCATCTGCTTCTCTTACTTGTCTGCAGTCATTTTGTTCAGGGGCGGTTTCACAGACCTGCCCTGCGTTGTCCTCTTCAGTCTATGTTTACGTACATTCTCGGAGTGAGCCCCGAGTGGCTCTACTTCCATTTATTGATATGCTCATCCTTGTCGCGCCCGGCCAAGAGGCAAGTGATTACATCATGCACCCTGAGTTATGGCCTGGTGGTCCTCTACCTCCCTCCCCATGTTAGTGCGCAGGCATGACCACATAGACATCACCCTCAGCTGGTAATCCTTACCGGGAGCTGGTTTTTTAAACAAAGTCACAGTAAATTCTGATTAGGCCTTGAATTGGGCCTCAAGTGGTATTGTCTCCCCTAGCCCAGGGCCATCTGGTCCAGGTCAGCTTGCCCGAATATCGGGGCCTCCTCCCTTGAATTCTAAGTGTCTACGTGACTATGGATTCATCTCTCTGAGGTGTTTACAAATGAGCAGTGACATCATATAACAGGGCCGGATTGATCTCCCACCCATATGCAACCTCTGTGCTCTTTTCCTGGTCGTCCTGTATGTCCACGGTGTCCGTCGACTTCACCCATTTGAACCACAATGCATTCCTGGTTAGTGTCTCCTGTCTCCGGGAGGCAGTTATCATAATACTGTTTCATCCAATGACATGCCACTGATCATTCTCAAGATGCGTCCTGAACTTCCATCCTGGGCAGTGGTCACAGATAACCACCTAGTCTCTGACCTGTAGCTGAGGGTTCTTTGCCCAGAGCACTCTACTGGTATGGTCATTTGCCGCCTTACTTTTTGCTTGTAATGCGGGTGAATCCAGTAGATCGGGTCACCAGCCTGGCCCCGTGGGGATGCTGTCCCATACCTGTTTCTGAAACATTAGGGACATGGGCGAGCAGGACTTCGTGCAGTGGGGGATTTCTGGTGCTTCACGAGACCCGGTGTAAGCCATTGAGATCCTTGTTCTGGGACACTCCAGTCCTGAGGATCATTATTAAAGTCCATATGAAGTATTCAGCCTCTCTATTGACCTGTGGCTACTGGGGTGTGATTCTGCTGGAGTTATTCCTAGGGAATTAAGATATTCCCCAAACTTGTGGCTTTGAAACAGTGGTCTATAGTCTATTTTTATGGCTGAATGCTTGTGAATGCAGTGGAGGCCGTAAATTCGACCATGGGGTATTTGGAATAGTTGTCATCTGTTGCCCATCTTGGAAGCTGCCAAAATCCATACTCGGCATACTCCACCGTTTCTTTGCTGGGCTCTTCCATTAGAGCTGGTGCCAGATGAGATGGGGCACCTATGACCTGATATGGGTGGCAGGCCTTCACCTTCTTGTCTACTATTGTGTCCATTCATGGGAACTATACTTTTGCACGAAGCCTTGCCTTTGTCTTGGCAGAGTTTTGATAACCTTGGTGGTCCTGGTCCAAGACATACTACCACAGCGTTTGAGGCACTACCAGCCATCAGCCACGCGGTACTCCTCTGTCCGTCATGGTGCTGAGCTCCTCTTCCACTGTCCAGGATTGCGACATCACCGCTCAATCTGTGGGGTGCCACCGTCGGGCATCATTCAAGAACTGCTTCCATTGCTGACCCTGGAATGCTTGACCGGCCCTCTGAGGGCAGGTGTATCCTGCTGTAGCTGACCAAATGCCTTCTAGAGACACAGATCTTGGGCAGACAGTGTGCAACACCATACTCACAAACTCTTCTTTTGCTTCTGCATCACACCTTTCCTTTCATGACTTGGTCTAAGGGTGCAGGGATACGAAGTCCGCTGGATTCTCTCACCCAAAAGATGGACAACTGTGAAACTATATAGTTGCAGTTGTATGGCCCATTGCTCTGTCCACGGGGAGGGTTTGCCAACGTGCCTATAAACAGTCATTAATAGCGTGTAGTCTGTCACCACCCTGAACTCTTTGCCACACAGGAAAAGGTGGAAATGCTTGCAACCCCATCAGATGGCAACGGCTTCCTACTCAATTTGAGCATATCAAGTCTCTGTCACTGTTGATGCCCTGCTGGAGTATGCCACGGGCACCCAGACTTCATGGCTTTTGCTCCTGGGTAAGCACTGCTCCAAGCCCCACATGGCTGACAGTCATAAGGAGCTCTGTTAGGCACCGCTATGCATTGTTGCGTCTCACAGCAGGCCTTCTGGACTTCTTTACAAGCCTGGTTGGCCTGTTCAGTCCAGCTCCAAGGTGCACCTGCTCTCGTTAGCGCTGTGAGCGGCTCTGAGATTGTGAGGTTGGGTACGTACTTCCCACATTATATGGCCATACCCCAGAAGCTCCTGACCTCCGTCAGTGTCTGTGGCTTGGTAGCATGTTCGATTGAATCCACTTTGCACGGGTCAACCATCAGGCCCTCATTTGAGAATATGTATCCATAGAAGACCCCTTCTAGTCCAAATAGGGTCTCACAGATTGCAATTTGGAACACCCCCGCCGCCGATGTGATGCTGAAATGCAATCGCCAATATCTCCGAAGCCCCACGTGGGTGAAGACGGTGGTGATGTATTGGCTTTCAGGGTCGTGTTCCAGCAGGTGTTTCTTAGCTTTCTTATCAAGCTTTGAAACCAGAGAGCCCCATTGAGGTCCGCTATGATGTCATCCATTATTGGTGCTATATGTCGCTATCGCTGAATAGCCTTGTTGGGGAGCTGCGTATCTATGCAGAGCCGGATGGCACCTCACTACTTTGGTTTAGGAAGGCTGCCAGCGGTGTAGGCCCTGCCACTTTCTTGATAATGCCTTCTTCTTCCAGCACCGACCTGATGTGGAAGGGTACATTGCTGTGGCGTAGGGGGAGGTGGGCTTCACTGGTGGGTCTATGTGGAGTGTGACCATGGTGACTTTTTGACAACCCTCAGCAAAGAACTTTGGCTTTTTCTGTGGTCACTTATAAATTCGTTCAAATTTGATTGTACATAATCATATCTTGACCATATTGTCATTATCATTTTATCGCCGTTCACGCTGTCTTCACCTATTGTGCTCACTGCGCCGTTCACTATCACTAGCACGCCCAGTGCTCACTTGTGTGTTTTTGGTCATTTGTACCTTTATTGTACCGTAGTGCTGTTATAACTACCTACAATATATACCTTTTTTCTACTCTCATGGTGGTCTCCCGTCCTTTCCCTTGTGATTTCATTATTGTTTTGAAATTTGCCTTTGAATGATATCCAGTTGAGACATTGTTGTTTTGTTAAACGTGGTGACTTTCAGGCATCCTAATCTGCTGAATAGTTACAGGAAGTGTCTCATAATGTCTTACACGTGTGTGGCAATGCTTTCTCAAGCGAAGAATACTAGCCCTAGTTCTTTACCCGTGTGACATCCTAGCAGCATGCCACTGCCTTCTTTCTTGAGGTGGAAGCGTGTCTGTCAGTTGACTTTGCCATTGGCAACCTCCACTTGGTTGACACCCGCTAATGGCAGCAGTTTCCATCCGCCATTGTTGTAAATCTTAATGGTGCTTGGTGATATTGGGGGTGTCATGATAGAGAGTGATATCGATACTGGTCTATGATGTTCAGCAATGCCTCAGTGTCTATGAAGGAGTAGACCTTACATCCTGCTATAGTGACCATGCACATCAGTGGTGGGCATGTTTTCTGGCTCGCTGCTCTGGCATATGAAATCATGAATGCCTCTTCAACCTCATTGTCATTCATCACTCTCCTTGGGCGCCGGCCACCGTGGTCTTTGTCAGCCAGCTCTCTCTCCAGCATCAGCTGTCTCAATGCCAATATCAGGTGTGGATGAGGTGGAGGCTTCTGTCCCTTGTTGCTGCCCCGGTGATTGCTCTAGCCACACTTCAAGCAAGTGTGCCCCTGTGTGGGATATGTGTCTAGCACATGCTGCTTTAGGTCAGAGTCCTGACACTTGCCTTGCATTGTGCATGGGGCTTTATGTGTTGGGTTGCTCCATTGTCATTGGTATAATGCGTTGACCACTACCCCTTGGCTTTTGCTATTTCGCTGTGAGACAGAGACAGCTCCATTTCCTCAGCCCAACTGTTGGATAGCTTGTGCGATCATGAGAAGTTTAGTATGCCCTCCAGTTTTATCCCTGCTGACGACTGATGAGCGGCAGCACTGTATAATCTGGGATATGACTTCCTTTGACTGATCATCATTCATGCAAGTGCTGGTGAGGGCAAGGAGACTGTTGTGGAAGCCGCCAATCATTTTGTCTCTCACTGGTGGGCTTAACACAGTTTGACAACAAACAAATGATGGACGGAATGCTGACAATGCAGACATTCTCCCCCAGTCAAGAGATCTGGGTTAAATCCATCGTTCTTTTGCCCACTATGCCACCCCAGTTTAGACATGGCCATATGCAAATCAGTCTTGATCCTGTGCCTCATGGGAACAGTCCAGCCCGAACTGCCAAGCCATGTCTTCCCTGGACCAGAATCAAGCATCCTAGGACCGGTTTCTGGCTATCAGCCGTCATCAGCCAGGATAGCTTGACTCCAGTGGCGTAGTGAGCATGGGTCCCACGTCTGGGAATACCCATCCCACTTAGGGCGAAAAGCGTTACAACAAACAAATGATGGACGGAATGCTGACAATGCAAACATTCACCCCCAGTCAAGAGATCTGGGTTAAATCCATCGTTCTTTTGCCCACTACGCCACCCCAGTTTAGACATGGCCATATGCAAATCAGTCTTGATCCTGTGCCTCATGGGAACAGTCCAGCCCGAACTGCCAAGCCATGTCTTCCCTGGACCAGAATCAAGCATCCTAGGACCGGTTTCTGGCTATCAGCCGTCATCAGCCAGGATAGCTTGACTCCAGTGGCGTAGTGAGCACGGGTCCCACATCTGGGAATACCCATCCCACTTAGGGCGAAAAGCGTTACAACAAACAAATGATGGACGGAATGCTGACAATGCAGACATTCTCCCCCAGTCAAGATATCTGGGTGAAATCCATCGTTCTTTTGCCCACTACGCCACCCCAGTTTAGACATGGCCATATGCAAATCAGTCTTGATCCTGTGCCTCATGGGAACAGTCCAGCCCGAACTGCCAAGCCATGTCTTCCCTGGACCAGAATCAAGCATCCTAGGACCGGTTTCTGGCTATCAGCCGTCATCAGCCAGGATAGCTTGACTCCAGTGGCGTAGTGAGCACGGGTCCCACGTCTGGGAATACCCATCCCACTTAGGGCGAAAAGCGTTACAACAAACAAATGATGGACGGAATGCTGACAATGCAGACATTCTCCCCCAGTCAAGATATCTGGGTGAAATCCATCGTTCTTTTGCCCACTACGCCACCCCAGTTTAGACCTGGCCATATGCAAATCAGTCTTGATCCTGTGCCTCATGGGAACAGTCCAGCCCGAACTGCCAAGCCATGTCTTCCCTGGACCAGAATCAAGCATCCGATTCCTAGGACCGGTTTCTGGCTATCAGCCGTCATCAGCCAGGATAGCTTGACTCCAGTGGCGTAGTGAGCACGGGTCCCACGTCTGGGAATACCCATCCCACTTAGGGCGAAAAGCGTTACAACAAACAAATGATGGACGGAATGCTGACAATCATTACTGGGGTGAATGTATGACATTGTTCTGCATTCTGTCCATCAATTGTTGTTTTTGCATTTGTCACCCCGAGTGGGAAGGGTATGCTCAGACGTGAGTCCCTTGCTTCCTTGCCACTGGAATCAAGCTATCCTGGCTGACGAGGGCTGAAAGCCCGAAACCGGTCCTAGGATGCTTGTTTCCAGTCCAGGGAGGACCTGGCTTGGCAGTTCGGGCTGGACTGTTCCCATGGGGCACAGGGTCAAGACGGATTTGCATATGGCTGGGTTCAAACTGGAATGGCATGGTGAGCAAAAAAACGATGGATTTAGGCCCAGATCTCTGTACTGGGGTGAATGTATGACATTGTTCTGCATTCTGTCCATCAATTGTTGTTTTTGCACTTAACACAGTTTGAAGCATCCATAGTCAGGGTTGAGCTACGGGTCGAAGCGGGTGTTGAGGGTGGTGACCACCGCATCCTAGTCTTGATCATCCGCCATGTTTGGTAGGTTTTGGAATGACTGGTAGACTCTCTCGTCCTCCAAAGTGGAGCAATAGGGATCTTTTGACAACACCATCCATTTTGCACGTTGCGCAGAAGTTATTGTCCAGTCTGCCCACCCAGACCTTCCAGTGTGGAGCAGCGGTGGCAGGGTCAATCAGCTCGCTGAATGGTGGCACCACAGGCCTTTACACATGGATGATTGGTCTCTGAGGTGGCAGAACCTGGGCCATGTGACCTTTTTGCTGGTGGTCACCCATGGCAGGAATGCCTGCAGAGTTGTGCAGTAGCCCTCACCAAATGTGGCGGCAGCAAGGTAGTTGACACTTTTGGCCTGTGCAGGTCCTGTCTGCCTGAGAATTAAAGCTACTCTCCGGGCACGGCAGACGTATAGCAATCCCACTGGCACTCACCCCCGTACCCAACACTCTGCGTGCAACAAGCGGGGGCACCAGGAGCAGTGTGTACTGATGCCAGGTCTAGGGCTGTGGCCTGCTGAGCAGTGATAAATGCTACAAGTCTGGGGTGGCGGCTGCCAGCAGTAGGTGTCACTGAGCCCTCACTCAGGCTGACAGTGAACCTCAGATCCAGGTGGTGCGCCATCAGCAGAGGTCCCTCTCACAGAGGTCAGCCACACCTCTGCTCAGCCGCACTGGTGCACCCAGGAGGAGAGGGGTGCCACCTCACGGTGCATTGGACCTTGCAGTGGACGGTGATCACGCTAGCACCCGGAACACAGGTTCTGCAGGCGGCACGGTAGCAGGGGCGTAATAGATATCCCTGTAGCCCCCACAGTGTGAGAGGCACCCCAGTCTTCTATACAGTAGCGGCTGGCAGGGACCGAGAGTGGAGGGCGCGGGAGGTTCACAGGGAGTGTGGTACAAAATAATAAAACAAAACATACTTACCTCCTTGCGGCGGACGCGTCCTCCCACGTCGTCTATTTGTGGGGAAGCAGGAAGTTCACAGGCTCCCTCCCCTAAGCCAATCACAACGCTGCAATGTAGCATTGTGATTGGTCTGAGCGCTCAGATGGGGAATGGGAGGCTTGGCATGCTCCCCAGAAGGCTGTGTTATGCAGTTTGGTGGGGAAAATGCAAAGTGCGCGTGACTGTTTGGCCGGCCGGAGAGGGCCTGCCAAGCAGTCCTGCCCACTTTGGAGTGCAGCAACAACTCCTTACGGACGTTAATGGAGCCCAGTCTTGCCCGCCCTAACTGTCTGATACCAAAAATAAAATGATAATAACAGAAATAACTTCTGTTATTAACATTTTATTTTTGCATTTTACATTGATCCGAGAGTAGTGGGGCGACGCTCCTCCGCCTTAACGGAGGTGCCGCTACTGCGCTCTATACATGAAGGGGTGCCAGCTCAGCCTGTCAGGTCGGAGGTTGCAGGGGGCTGCCTAAGGTTTCCTTATGCTACTGTATGGTGGGTGAGCTTCGCCTCGTCGACAGTTGCTGTGATCTGGGAGGTGAGGACACAAGACAAGTCCTTGCTCCCTGTAGGTCGCTGGTAGCACGTATGTGTGGCTAGATCGCCTAGTGAGGGTCAGGCAAAATAACAGGCACTGTTTTCGGAGTGAGCACTGAGCGACTCTGCTTCCTCTTGGCTGCGCCCAGCCGAGAGGTGCGTGATGACATCATGCCCCCTGAATAGAGGTCAGGTGGTCCTCTACAGAAACATGCGTTCATCCTGCTCTGGGAAACTCATAATAGGGGTCTCAGTGTTGCTTGCTGAGCATCCTAAAGGAGACCTAGGAATAGGAACATATAGGGGTGTCTACAAGAACTCAAGATCACCAAAGTCGAAAACCGATTTAAATCTATATTGTGTCAAGTACCTTATTATGGCTAAATCGAGACTGCCAGCTACATCAATGTCACTGGAACTCAGCAGTGCCAGCGACATCGATGTCAAAGGAACTTAAGTTAATATAGAAATACTAGTTCCAGATTATAATATGAACTCTGGGATGCTAACAACTGGAATATCACAGGAACTCAGGAATGTTACAGACCGTTATAGCACATGATCCCATGAATGTAGCAACTGGATTATCACGGGAATACTAGCTATGGGAAAATTACATGAACTCTAGAATGCCAGCTATGGGAATATTGTGGAATATCATGGCTCCTCAGGAATACGAGAATATCGCATTAATTCAGGAATGCTAACATGCTACTATTGTAAGTACTCAGTAGTGCTAGCTGTGGGAATATCATGTGAACTCAGGGATGCTGGCTACAGGAATATCAGGTGAACTCCGGAATGGTGTCTATGGGAATAGCAAATTAACTCAAGAATGGCAGTTGTGACAATATATTGGAACTCTGGAACTTTAGTTATGAAAATAGCCCCACCAATCAGGATTGCTATCACCAGGATTACCATCACGGGCCATAAACGCAAACTACAGGAATAACACAGGAACTCAGGTATACCAACTACAGGGATATCAGCAGGTGAAAGGAATGCTGGCTACAACAATATCACCGGAAACCAGAGATGCTGCGTGCAGGAATATAACAGAAACGGCAGTAGCAAGAATACACTGGATGATGGCACACTAGCTACAGGCAGTGGCGGCTTCTCCATAATGGAAGAAAAGCGTCAACCCACACATCAGAGTCAGTGACAGAAAAATAAAATGATAATAAAACAACTTAATTTTATTTTTCTGTGACTGGTTTAGGCGTGCATGTAGGCCGGGAGGAGTGGTGGGCACTTAGAAGTGCGCATGTCAATTTCGCAGACCGTTTTAGGCCGGCTAAACAGCCATGCACATTTCTATTTCTCCAACCCAGCTGTGTTCACAGCTGAGTTGAAAAAAAGCCACTGGCTCCGAGGGACTGTCTGAGCGGCAGACCTGGCCGCTCAGACCAACCCTGGCAGTAGTGTCATAGCATGAGAGAAGTGTCTGGATTGCGTAGGAAGCCTGCTTTCCCAGAGGCTGCTGGGAGAGCACCGAGGCGGGCATCGGAGGCAGCGGCATTGAAAGGAATATGTTTTAAAAAATTATTATTTTCCCCCTCCCTCTCCCCCCATCACCCCGTCCGTCTCCCCACTTTCGTTTTATGGCAGCCGCCACTGGCTACAGGCACATCCCATGAGCCAACTAATACTACCTATGTTGGCTAATGAAAAATGATGGCGCCCCGCGGCAGAATGTGGCAAGGAGCCCCTAAGATTCCCTTGTCTCACAGATACTCATAGGTTAAATAAAGATGTGAGAATGTAGACATTTGAGTATCTCAGGACCTCAATAGAGAAAACTGAGGAACACAACCAGAGGGCTAGAAAGAGAGCATCCAGAACCATCCCTCTACTGCACAGAGCATTACAAGGATTACAAGGATCTTGCAGTCCCCCTCTGTGGGAATGTTGCTGTTTGTAGTTCAGTTCAGCATAGCTGAGTTATGGCTCAGTGGCAAGTGCAGCTTTTCCCGGACAGGCACCTTTACACCAGGGTGAAAGGGTGCCTGTGTTGCAGAGATGATTATTTTTGTGCAGGAAGGGAAACCTTCCTGCACAAAAACAATAAGAAGCTGTTTTCTCTTTCTATGAGTGCTGCAGAATGCAGCACACATAGAAATAGGGAAAACGAGGAGAAATAAAGATATGTCTTTTCATTGTACGTCCCCTGGGGGCCCTCATTTATGAGGCCCCTTGCGCCACCGGAACGTCACATTTTGTGACTTTCTGTAGCGCAGTAGCATGCTCCATATTTACGAGGCAGCACTAAGCCACTTTTTTTGGCTTAATGCTGTCTCATAAATATAGTTCCCTTTTACGCAGTGTTCTGTGTTAAGGAGGCGTGCAATGGATGTTGCTGGGGGCGTTTACGATTTCTCGTAAATCTGGGGCAGTGTCAAAAGGCCATGAATGTTGCTAGGAACGCCACCAGCAACACCCATTGCACACCCCTTTAACTCAGAAAACTGCATTAAAGGGAATGATATTTACGAGGAAGCATTAAGCCAAAAAAAGTGGTGTAGTGCTGCCACGTAAATAAGGTGCAGGCTTCTGTGCCACGGAACGTCACAAAAAGTGGCGTTACGGCAGTTTAAGGGGCCTCATAATTGAGGCCCTTGCTTTTTATTTAAATTTTGTTAGGAACTGCAGAACCCTTGAAAGGTTAATTGTACGCATCAAACACTGCTGTCATTGCTATGCCAAAACTAAAAACAGTATTTTAAACTTAAGGCCAGTTTGTGTTCCATCGAGTAATCGATTGTAGAATGTGAGCCCCACACATTCTACCAGGGATACAGAAGTGGATGTTTTCAGCCCACACAAACTTTTTTTTTCAATGGAGTCAAATTATTTCTCTACAAGCACATTTCCCAAAGATATTGACTAACGAGTCGTACGTTTTAAAGACAGTTCTAAAGATAAGACGCGTGGATAAATAAATTAAAGGAGCCCCCGACACCGAGGCTCATCCGCTCATGTCATGTTGGGGGTGGGGTAACCCTTGTGAGTTAATAAAAAAAATTGCCCGTGACGAGGTTCACGAACATGAAAGGTCTTCAGGTGGCACAGACCGACCACAGGATCCACAAACACCATCAAAAAATAATACCAATAAAATCGTAATATAAAGAATAAAAAAGGGACTAGACCTCTACCTTTGGGCCTCACCACAGAAAATATTCAGTGTGCCACTTTTCAGAGGACACTTGAGTAAAAGCCTGTCTATCAGGAGCAGGCGGTGAGAGATATGGTTTGACTAGTGCATTACATTCTTTAACTTTAGAATTTCAGGACTTTTGTGTTTGTGTTTGCTGAACCATAAGTAACCTTTAACTGTGTTTTTTCAGCGTTATGGTTAGGTTTGCTTATAACACCATACTGTATGCCTAAAATACCTCTGACATTCAGTGAGAAAAAACAAACGTGAAGTTATGGTTACAAAACACAACATAAAAACCACTGAAATTCGCCATTTACTGTTCTGTAAACTAACCATAACTTGTGCCTCTATCATTTACTGCTTACGACCTCACATACTACATCGCTCATGACATGTTAAGTAACATCACTAATAACATCTCAAAAGACAAAATTTATTACATCATCCAATGATATTGTCTTAACAAAAGGAACCAGGAGCTTGTTTAAGCAGTTCGTACATACATGCTCCTTAGGGGTATTGGAAAACACAAAAGGTATGCAGTTCCTAAAAGTGCAGGGGAAAAGCAGGTCTTTCTAAGAAGTGCCCTCACACACCCCGAGGGATGTCATGCTTCATCATTGGGCCTGTTCCTTGTCGGGCCGGCGCTGCAAATTCCGACGGGCACCCGCGAATGGGCTCTTTGGCAGAGATCTTTTGTTGATGAAGCCGTAGGGTGAGTTCGGGTGTGTGGGCTAGGTAGTGCAGTGAGTGTGAAGATTAAAATAGGTCTAGGGCACCCCTAACTAATGTGTTTATTCCCAGGGGGCAGTAGCCTAACTTAAAAATTGTGAGCCCCGGCTGGATGTAATGATCCTATAGGGCTAGTGTGGTGCATAGGGTCGACATGTTTCATGCTAAAGTAGCCCCTAACGGGTCTGGAGGCACTTCATCAGGACCAAAAAGGGAATTGATAGTACTCTAGCACTACCGCAATACTGGTTCAAGTATTCATATAGTTGGCTAGTAACCAGATGCAGTTGATTAAACCGGGTCCAATAGATCCCGAGAAAGAAGACCCCTAGTTAAGCGGGGTTTTTGCTGACGGGGGTTACAGAGCAATTTGTTGCTCTGATGGCAAGGAGGTGTAGCAAACAGGCCCAATGATGAAGCATGACATCCCTTGCGGTGTGTGAGGGCACTGTTTAGAAAGACCTGCCTTTCCCCTGCACTTTTAAGAACTGCATACCTCTTGTGTTTTCCATCACCCAATGATACCAACCCACTGCCACACTACGCGTGCATCGGGTGTTAGTTGCAAGCCAAGGCCAAGTACTTAACCCTCCGTGATTGAGCAGTAGCCCACAATGCACACAATCTGTGGCAATGTGCTTTGAGAGTTGGTTAGTAAGTCTCCTTTACCCCAGGCCATATACAAAACCCTCTGAAGATGGTTAACATATTCTCCTTACACCCTCACCTGTGTACAAAAAGAGCTCTCCTGGGCTACAACCACACCCTGATCAAACCGTCTCTGCACAGCCCACCACGCAGGCTTCTGCCTTGTGCAGTGGCGCACGATCTTTAGCCAAGGTCCTATACCCAATCATCCTCGTGGGAAGGTGGGTTTAACTAAATATTGTGATGTAAGGTACTGCAACTATACCGCGAATAGTGCATGCCAAACTTCCACTGTGCACTTACTTAAGCTGTATGCAGCTGGGATAGACCGAAGGGCCCTGCTGGCCAGGACATGTGCCCCAAAGTCACCACGGATTCTTTGGCTGTTTGTAGCGGAGGGGGGGGGCTCAAGGTCTTAGTTCTGCCCAGGCCCTGCGACCCATTCTTCACAGGCGTCTAACCTCCACAGTACATGGTCATTGTTTTGGTGCAGTGGATGAGAGAACAAGAGGCTAATGGCTGTATAATGCTGGATGGGGTACAAGGCCTGGCTTCTTCCTGATCCTGGTTTTGCCTTTGCACAGTGGAGATGGGCCTCAAAACCTGATACTATTCATTGTTGCCCAACTTCCAAGATGGACTGCCTTCAACCATACACAGTGAGGGTCAGTTGCAGGACTGTGTAATGCTGCAGGAAGAACTGTTCTTCAATGGCATAATCTCCAACATATATGAGAAAAATCAGGGATTCTACAGAAAATATATTCAATCCTAGAAAACATTCTCTATGTTGCACTTTATTGAAAATAAGCTACATGTGTGTGGACTATAAAAAAGGACTCGATAATAAAGATAATAGGGGAAAATCTCACTATCTCACAATTCTAAGCATTTACAAAAAAAACACATTAAATACGTCTGTGCTTACTGTTGTTCCTCTTGCATCAGTAGTGCTAACTACTTCTCCAAAGAGATGTAAGGAGTCTTTGAATCTGCTGCATGTACTTCCGTGATCACAACTTCAGTTGAACTTTATCAATCTCCCCCATTGTTTTATAACAAAATGAGTGAATCTCCAGTCTACCTCCCTTTGTTGGGATTGCTTGCTTGGCACAGTTTGCTACCCTTCTGCGGAAGTCATTATAGGTCAGTTATCCACTGTTAAGTTGGGATCCCTCTCGATATCTCCAGTCTACCTCCCTTTGTTGGGATTGCTTGTTTGGCACAGTTTGCTACCCTTCTGCGGAAGTCATTATAGGTCAGTTATGCACTGTTAAGTTGGGATCCCTCTCGATATCTGCCCTACTTGCATTATTCATTTATGTAAATCCCTAGTCATAACAGAATGCCCCCAGTCTTTAATTTTTCAGTGCCTTCCAAGTAGACAAAAGGTCTTGTCAGTCCTATTAATTGAAAAACACGGGCTGATTAAGCCTGGGCAAAGCACTACGCTACGCTCACGTAGTTTGTGAAGTTTGCGCTACTTCGCACTACGCGAATTGCATGTAACACAGTGCAAACACGCGTAGTGTAGCATAGTGCAGCGGTCATTTTTTGCTTGCTTGCGGTCCTCAACGGCAAGTTGGCGACCGCGAGCAAGCAAAATGACATCCCGGCGAGACTTTTTCCTCGTTCGCGATCAGCAACATCAAGTTGCCGATCGCGAGCGTGGAAAATAAACCTCCCAGCGAGCTTCTCAACGCGGGGAGGTCAGGTTTCTCATTGCGAGTGGTTGCAAAGGCTCGGAACCACTCGCGATGAGAAACTACCAGTCCACGTTGAGAAAGCTGCCGCTCGAGTAGAAATCTACTCGACTGGCAGAAAACGACCGCTTGCACTCTGCAAGATGCAGTTTGCACTGATTGCACAGTGCGGACAAGCATTCGGCACTGTGCAATCAGTACGAACAGCATCTTGCACAGTGCACTACGCAGTTTGCGAAGCAACGCGTAGCTCGCGTAGCGCTACTTCGCAAGCTACGCCCAGGGTTAGTGCTGATCCCTCAACCCCAGTAATTATTAACCTATTTCTCTCCTTCCTTTCTTCATTAAGGTTGTTGAAAATACCTCTTATCTCCCCACACTAACAGCTCTCTGGACCAATACCAAGCTACTCCTAGTATGGTGCAGAAGCTGCTGTGATGCCAAATCTCGAGTACTATGAATTTTCACGGATCACTGAAGCATGGCTACCTTTATTCTGTAGGTCTCTCCCTGGCCTTAGAGGCAGTCCCCATGGCCACTTTTCTTTTTCATCCTCTAGATTGTAGAATCCATTCTAATGCATGTTTTAGATCCCCTCTTTTCTTTGAAGTCTCAAATGTTAACCCTCCTTATTTTGGGTCTACATTTTAACCTCTTACTTACTAAAATGCTCACAGGAGGAGACACTTTGCCACACTTCTCCCTTTGTTTTGACAAAAAATTCTGCAAAGTCTATTCTATGAAATGGAGATTGTGTGAACCAATCACTGGACTTTCATGAACTCTATTGAGGGCAAAATTCTCTGTAAACTTTGTGGTTTGAACTGCTTAGCCTCTGTAAGTGTGCTCCATTTGAAAATGTGTTTAACCAGGACATATGTGTAGGGTTGTGTAGTTGTCATTCGCTGGGGTTCTCATTTACCCCACTCGGAGGAGGTCTCCTTAAGAAGGCTACTCTGGAGAGAAATATTCATTGCGCGGCTACCAGACAGTACCTTTAAGAAAAACGTTATCACTGCCCTAGACCTACTTAAATGAAAGCAAGACACACTGAGGGCCATGTCTGTCCTGGAATTAAAAGCTTCCCTTAAGGGCTCAATCTCCTATTTAAGCATAGAACTAGATATGGTCTCGTGCTTTTAACAGGTCAGGTATGAATGGGGTTGATCCTCATGCGCTATAAAAACAAATGCAGCCTTGAGTTGGAATATGGAGCACAAAGGGGCAGATTAAGAAGCACCTTGCGTCACTTTTGCCCTGCCGTTGCGTCACTTTTGCGCCACAGTTGCGTCACTTTTGTGACACAGCGGCGGTATAAACAATGTGCCACATTGCGACACATTTACAATGTGACGGATCTAGGGAGAGGCGTCACGTTGTAAAGCCCTACACCACATTATATATGTGTCAGGTATAATGTATGAAGGGTGGGCGTTCCGACGCAAGAAATCCTTGTAAAAGTGACGCTGACTGCTCTTTGTGAAGCGCTTTGTGTTTGGCATAAACCTTGTAAGGCACACTAATTTTGGAATCCACTGAGTGCGCGAATTGTGCTATATTTAGCCATTTTCATGCTATTTTGACTTATTGCTTTGCTTCTTGCTTTGCTGTTGTATCTATGTTTCTGCTCTCAGCACGCGGATGAATATCGCTGCTCTCATCTTTTTTTTTAAAGACGTATTTTTGCTTGAATTGTTTTAACTGTGTCACGCTTTATTGTATTCACTATTGTTGAACCGCCA
The DNA here is from genome assembly GCF_964204655.1 of Triturus cristatus. Classification (NCBI taxonomy): domain Eukaryota; kingdom Metazoa; phylum Chordata; class Amphibia; order Caudata; family Salamandridae; genus Triturus; species Triturus cristatus. The sequence goes on along the minus strand of NC_140583.1, from coordinate 997,228,267 downwards.
TTACCCCTTCTCCCGAGCCGCTTTCCGTTCCACCACAGCTTGTGCTGGTTGAGTGGAGAAAGCTTCGGCTCATCCCCACCCACTCAGGGTTAGCGCTCTAGCTTTCACCCTCCCTCGCGCCTATAAAATCTATGCTGCAACGGACGCGCAGCGGATTAGACGCTGACTGCTCTTTGTGTAACGCTTTGTGTTTGGCATAAACCTTGTAAGGCACACTAATTTTGGACTCCACTGAGTGCGCGAATTGTGCTATATTTAGCCATTTTCATGCTATTTCGACTTATTGCTTTGCTGCTGCATCTGTGTTTCTGCTCTCAGCACGCGGATGAATATCGCTGCTCTCAACTTTTTTTAAAAAAAACGTATTTTTGCTTGAATTGTTTTAACTGTGTCACGCTTTATTGTACTCACTATTGTTGAACCGCCATTACCCCACTCCCGAGCCGCTTTCCGTTCCACCACAGCTTGTGCTGGTTGAGTGGAGAAAGCTTCGGCTCATCCCCGCCCACTCAGGGTTAGCGCTCTAGCTTTCACCCTCCCTCGCGCCTATAAAATCTATGCTGCAACGGATGCGCAGCGGATTAGACGCTGACTACTCTTTGTGTAACGCTTTGTGTTTGGCATGAACCTTGTAAGGCACACTAATTTTGGAATCCACTGAGTGCGCGAATTGTGCTATATTTAGCCATTTTCATGCTATTTTGACTTATTGCTTTGCTTCTTGCTTTGCTGCTGTATCTGCGTTTCTGCTCTCAGCACGCGGATGAATATCGCTGCTCTCATCTTTTTTAAAAAAAAACGTATTTTTGCTTGAATTGTTTTAACTGTGTCACGCTTTATTCTATTCACTATTGTTGAACCGCCATTACCCCTTCTCCCGAGCCGCTTTCCGTTCCACCACAGCTTGTGCTGGTTGAGTGGAGAAAGCTTCGGCTCATCCCCACCCACTCAGGGTTAGCGCTCTAGCTTTCACCCTCCCTCGCGCCTATAAAATCTATGCTGCAACGGACGCGCAGCGGATTAGACGCTGACTGCTCTTTGTGTAACGCTTTGTGTTTGGCATAAACCTTGTAAGGCACACTCATTTTGGACTCCACTGAGTGCGCGAATTGTGCTATATTTAGCCATTTTCATGCTATTTTGACTTATTGCTTTGCTTTTTGCTTTGCTGCTGTATCTGTGTTTCTGCTCTCACCACGCGGATGAATATCGCTGCTCTCATCTTTTTGAAAAAAAACTTATTTTTGCTTGAATTGTTTTAACTGTGTCACGCTTTATTGTATTCACTATTGTTGAACCGCCATTACCCCTTCTCCCGAGCCGCTTTCCGTTCCACCACAGCTGGTGCTGGTTGAGTGGATAAAGCTTCGGCTCATCCCCGCCCACTCAGGGTTAGCGCTCTAGCTTTCACCCTCCCTCGCGCCTATAAAATGTATGCTGCAACGGATGCGCAGGGATTAGAAACTGACTACTCTTTGTGTAACGCTTTGTGTTTGGCATGAACCTTGTAAGGCACACTAATTTTGGAATCCACTGAGTGCGCGAATTGTGCTATATTTAGCCATTTTCATGCTATTTTGACTTATTGCTTTGCTTCTTGCTTTGCTGCTGTATCTGCGTTTCTGCTCTCAGCACGCGGATGAATATCGCTGCTCTCATCTTTTTTTTAAAAAAACGTATTTTTGCTTGAATTGTTTTAACTGTGTCACGCTTTATTGTATTTACTATTGTTGAACCGCCATTACCCCTTTTCCCGAGCCGCTTTCCGTTCCACCACAGCTTGTGCTGGTTGAGTGGAGAAAGCTTCGGCTCATCCCCACCCACTCAGGGTTAGCGCTCTAGCTTTCACCCTCCCTCGCGCCTATAAAATCTATGCTGCAACGGACGCGCAGTGGATTAGACGCTGACTGCTCTTTGTGTAACGCTTTGTGTTTGGCATAAACCTTGTAAGGCACACTAATTTTGGACTCCACTGAGTGCGCGAATTGTGCTATATTTAGCCATTTTCATGCTATTTTGACTTATTGCTTTGCTGCTGCATCTGTGTTTCTGCTCTCAGCACGTGGATGAATACCGCTGCTCTCATCTTTTTAAAAAAAAAACTTATTTGTGCTTGAATTGTTTTAACTGTGTCACGCTGTATTGTGCTCACTATTGTTGAACCGCGATTACCCCTTCTCCCGAGCCGCTTTCCGTTCCACCACAGCTTGTGCTGGTTGAGTGGAGAAAGCTTCGGCTCATCCCCGCCCACTCAGGGTTAGCGCTCTAGCTTTCACCCTCCCTCGCGCCTATAAAATCTATGCTGCAACGGACGCGCAGCGGATTAGACGCTGACTACTCTTTGTGTAACGCTTTGTGTTTGGCATGAACCTTGTAAGGCACACTAATTTTGGAATCCACTGAGTGCGCGAATTGTGCTATATTTAGCCATTTTCATGCTATTTTGACTTATTGCTTTGCTTTTTGCTTTGCTGCTGTATCTGTGTTTCTGCTCTCACCACGCGGATGAATATCGCTGCTCTCATCTTTTTGAAAAAAAACTTATTTTTGCTTGAATTGTTTTAACTGTGTCACGCTTTATTGTATTCACTATTGTTGAACCGCCATTACCCCTTCTCCCGAGCCGCTTTCCGTTCCACCACAGCTGGTGCTGGTTGAGTGGATAAAGCTTCAGCTCATCCCCGCCCACTCAGGGTTAGCGCTCTAGCTTTCACCCTCCCTCGCGCCTATAAAATCTATGCTGCAACGGACGCGCAGCGGATTAGACGCTGACTGCTCTTTGTGTAACACTTTGTGTTTGGCATAAACCTTGTAAGGCACACTAATTTTGGACTCCACTGAGTGCACAAATTGTGCTATATTTAGCCATTTTCATGCTATTTTGACTTATTGCTTTGCTGCTGCATCTGTGTTTCTGCTCTCAGCACGCGGCTGAATATCGCTGCTCTCATCTTTTTTTTAAAAAACGTATTTTTGCTTGAATTGTTTTAACTGCGTCACGCTTTATTGTACTCACCATTGTTGAAATGCCATTACCGCTTCTCCCGAGCCGCTTTCCGTTCCACCACAGCTTGTGCTGGTTGAGTGGAGAAAACTTTGGCTCATCCCCACCCATTCAGGGTTAGCGCTCTAGCTTTCACCCTCCCTCGCGCCTATAAAATCTATGCTGCAATGGACGCGCAGTGGACGCGCGCCACAGGCACGCCGAAGGCGTGCCTAAGGCAAGCCCGTCTGCGCCCGACCGTGGCCAGAGGCCAGGACCCCTGGCCAGACAAGGTGTTATTCAAGGGGAGATTTGTTACGTTTGAAATCCTTGTCTTCAGGGATTGCTCTCCCGGTCCAAGTCGGTAAGCTGCTGCTAGCTGAGAATCTTTTCTTGGCAGTAGATAGTGATTCTGTTCAGGCGCGATCAGAGGCTCCTTCGGGTTTGAAGATGGTCTTACTCAATACTAGATCTCTCACCAAACATAGCCTCGAGGTTTTTACTCTGCTACAAAAATCAGAAGTGGATATTCCTAGCACTTTCAGAAACCTGGCTGGATGAATCATCAGCGCCAGATTTAGTGGCCTCCCTCCCCCCTGAGTTCACCGTCTGGACTTGTAACCACCAAAGCAATAAAAGAGGTGGAGGCGTTGCACTGTTTAGTCGCAGGACTCTTGTTTCGGAGAAAATAGTGGAGGAAAGTCTGGATGGGGCTGAAGTTTTGGGAATTAAGCTTGGACTAACTTCTTTTTGCCTGATAGTGATAGTTGTGTATCGACCTCCCCGACCATCACCCTTATTCAATGATTTGTTTTTTTAATTGCTGAGCGACCTCCGGACTAGATACCAACATATCTTGGTCCTCGGAGATTTCAACTATCACTGGGACCTGTCACCGAGAGAAGGTGCGGCTTGTAAGTTTGACGATGCCATGATTACTTTAGGCCTACAGCAAATCGTGAAGTACTCCACGCATGAGAGGGGTCATACCTTGGATCTCATTTGGACTACGTCTGCGGCCCATCTTCAGGCTGATTGCACTCCTTGCAGCTGGTCTGATCATTTTCTGGTTAGTTTCCTCCTCCCGATTGATAGCTGCCTCAAGCAGGCGCCAGTGTGGTGGAAGTCATTTCGGAACTGGAGTAAACTAGAGGCCGCTGTCCTAGAAGACGTCCTGAGTAGGACATCAGCTCCTAGGCCCGGGTCCTTGGACCCAGACGTAGAACTTGCAGTACTCTCATTCCGTCTGAAGACAGCCATTGATGAAGTCATTCCTATCCGGAGGATTAAGATCTCGCACAGTTCTACTAGGGTTCCATGGTATACAAGTGAGCTTAGAGGGGAAAAACAAGTTCTCCGTCAGGCTGAACGCCTATGGCGTAAATCTCTAGCTCCAGGTGACAAGGAGATATTTAAATCTAAACTAGCCCACTATAAGGCCTCTCTTATTAAAACTAAATCAGCCTATTATGAAGCCAGGATTAGTGAGGCAAGCGACACGCAACAAGAGACATTTACTATACTCAGGGAACTGAGCAGGTTGTCCAAACAAAAACCGATCACTAATCAAGCCGAATGTGACAAAATCCAAAATTTCTTTTTAACTAAAGTCGAAGACATCATTCGGGCCATTAAGAATACGCATATTGCCCCTTGCCCACAATCTGCTGAGGAAGAGCCTCCCGGCTCCCTGAATGCCCCCTTTTCTCAGCTCCCGGTGTTTGAACCAGAGGATCTGGCCTGTATAGTGTCTAAAGTGAAATTCGGGTCTCCGGAGGACCTCTGCCCTCCGAAGGTGTTCAAAATGATCATCCCTCTGGTTGAGGCTAAGGTCCTGTCTGTCCTCAATTCATCTCTGATGTCAGGCAAGGTTCCTCAAAAGTTTAAGGAAGCAATAGTACTCCCACTGCTGAAGAAAGCAGGGGCGGATGTTAGAAATCTGAAGAACTTCAGCCCCATTTCCCAACTCCTGTTCTTGGCTAAAGTCCTTGAACAGCATGTGCTCAGAGCCCTTGCATCATATGTTGAACAACACCACTTGCTGCATCATCGGCAAGCGGGATTTCGGGCATACAACAGCACTGAGTTGGTGATGCTTTCAGTCTTGGACGATCTACGACTTGAAGCAGATAAAAAGATCCATTCTGCTTTAATCCTTCTCGATCTCTCAGCCGCCTTTGATACGGTGAATCATGGGCGGGTACTCACTCGTATGCAACGGCTGGGAGTTTCAGGGATGGCCCTTCAGTGGTTCACTTCCTTTCTGGAAGATCGTCAACAGAAAGTCCAGTTGGGTGACCTTATGTCTAAACAGGGCACTCTTCATTGGGGGTTTCCGTAGGGTTCGGCATTGTCCCCCCTGCTTTTTAACATCTATCTTCAACCCCTGGCTAAGTTAGACTGCCAGGTGTTTAATTACGCGGACGATACCCAGCTAATAGTTCGCATTGATTACACCTGTGACTCACAACGGAATGTTCAGAACATTCTTAGGTACACCATGAACTGGATGACCTTGAATTCTTTAAAAGTGAACCCAGATAAGACCGAAGTCTTGGTACTCTTTTCAGACTCCTCCCCTTGGTCTAGCTTGTTCTGGCCTCAAGAGCTTGGCACTACTCCTACACCAGTGCCGACGGGTGAAAAGTCTAGGTTTCAAACTAGACACCGGACTTACCATGAAGAACCAGGTTTCCGCGGTGGTGGGAAGCTGTATCGGATTACTGCGTCAGCTCCGAAAACTATCTGTCCTTTTGTCATCCACCACCATGCAAGTGGTGGTAACTGCTTTAGTGTTGTCTCGCCTAGACTATGGTAATGCAGTATATATTGGTCTCCCTGCATCACTCTTGAGGAAACTTCAGGTGGTCATGAATGATGCAGCAAGGTTGATATTCAAACTGCCTCAAAAAACGCATGCTACTCCCTTGTTGCGTCATCTGCACTGGCTACCTATTAAACAAAGGGTAAGCTTCAAGGGCCTGTGCATTGCACATAAGTCCCTGTTTGGCGAAGCCCCCAAATACATCAAAGATTGTTTGAAGCCCTATGTTCCAGGCCGTCATCTTCGTTCCTCGCAGGCCAGTTTTCTTACCTGCCCCCGTTTTAGCATGACGTCACTTGGTGGTCGAGCCTTCTCGGTCTTTGTACCCCAGATGTGGAATAAGCTCCCAGAGGATTTGCGCAAGGATGCAAAACGACTCCCATTTCGGAGGAGGCTGAAGACCATGTTATTTCTGGAGGCTTTTGCTTAGGCTTATTAGGATTAGGCTAACTTAGTGTTTCTGCTATGTTATGTCTGTCGTCTATGAGGCAGCGCTTAGAGACCTTTTGGTGATTAGCGCTATACAAATGAGAACAAACATAAACATAATGAAATCTACAAGATTTCACTGCGCCACTTTTACGACGCCACTGTGTCAAAACCTTACGCATTCTTGAAGCAGGCGTAAGGAGTTATGCAGCAGAATAGGTATAGGCCTTCCTGAGTATTGCTGGAGTTGTGTTGTGCTTGCAACACGACTTCAGCAATACGTGACCTTTGCACCAACAGATGCGTGACACATCTGTCAATCCTTGTGCCATGGTGCGCCGCATTGTAAATGCACCGCATCCATGGCGGCGCAAGGGTTTTTTGCGCTACGCAAGTAAACTGACGCATCTCTGTTATAATGCTGAGATATGTCAGTTTTTTGTAAATCTGCCCCAAAGCTTGCTGTCTGTTTTTACTTATCAAACTTAAAATGCTGCCTTTAAGGAGTTTTACTAGGGCTTAGGATAATATGAAGAGAAATTAAAGATGCCTCCTAGGTTTACACAGAATTTCGAAGACCTAGATCATGCAATTTTCATCTGTCCAGCATTATGTTTGCAATAAATAAAGTTTTTTAAACCTTTATTGATACGTGATGAGATTTTCACTGTACATAAAGCACATACTGTTTTATACAATCCACTAAATCAAATTATGTGCTGCATAATTTGTACATTCTTTAAAAGTACATTAAATTCTTAATGAGTATGCGCAATATGAAGTTTTTATATTATAAACGTAGGATTTTATACTGATGAATTCAACCAAATGAAACGATATGTTGTGATGATTGTCATTGTAAGAACCTTGTTTTGCAACCTGATTGGAAGGATTATTTATTCTGTGATTATGCAATGTTTTTATGTTGTGGTCTCAGATTTTGGACCAAAACCAATAAAAATCAATCAATCAAGCATTACTTATAGACCAACTTATTGCAATTTCCTCAGACCCTACCTTATTCAACATGTGTGCTTCTCCCTTAGTTCATCCTTTTGGTCTTCACTCCATGGCCTACTCCAATGACTCAATTATTTCCAAGATGGATGATGATACCATTCTTGCCAAATCCAATTTTCACAACTGCTGAAAAGCTGTTTTGCTCTGGATTCATGACATGTCCCTGAAACTGCATCCTGAGAAAACTGATGTCCTCATTCTAAGTGGCCGCTCTTTTTTGCCATCAGATCTCGGCTCTCTTCTTAGTCCTGCAAAATCTGTACGAAATCTCGAATTTCCCTTTGGCCAGTCTGAAACCTCCCACCACAAATCAGAAAAAATCTTCCCTCTCTTCCCATTCTTCTGATTAATCTTAATCCATTAAAAAAATATCTTGCCTGGATTATAGTAATAGTATTCATCTGGGGCTTCCCACTTATCACATCAACCACCTCGAAATAGTTCAAAATTCATCTACATGGCTTCTACCATCTCCTTCACCATTATTCAATTTCCCATACCCAAAGCCAAGGATGCGCTCTTTAGAAGCTTCTGCATCTGCTTCAAAGCCATCAATGAGAAGAGATCAGCCTTGCTTTTATAAAGTTTAATGTCTTACATTTCTGCAAGAACTCTTTCTTCCTCCTCTACTGGACTCTTTTGCCCCTGAAAATTCACAAGGCTTCTCTGGTCTCCACGTTAAACAAGAAACCCCCTTTCTCCACCCGTTAGGGCACAACTGAATAAGATGGATTTCAGGAAACTACCTAGAAGAGGTATAGGCTGTAAGAGATGCAAGGGCGGTTGAACCACTGCCCAGACTGGCAACAATGGAGGACAAGCATTGGCATAGCCAATAGGTCTCGGCTTTGGGACCTTATAAGTGTTTAGCCATGCAACAGTTGCATAACAAAATACTTATAAGGTCCCAAAAGCGAGACCTATTGGCTATACAAAGCGGCCGCGAAAGTGAAAGTGATCGCGATCGCGATCACGATCAAACATCAAAGCGGCTGCGCGGCCGCGAAAGTGAAAGTAAATGTGGTAAAGCGCGGCGCGCGCGACCGCGCACATGCACTGTAGCTCTGGGCTGGCCTGGTAGCACTTTATGGAGCCCTCTCAATAAGTCTCGCCAGACCAGCGCATGCGCTGGGTCAGGCGAGACCTAAAAAATAAGGAGGGGGTTCTATTTGACTTCAGGAAAGTGTCCAAGGGCCAAAAAAATGGGAGACTGATGGAAAAAAGAGATTTGTGAAGGATCCAGAGTATGAAGTGGTACTGATTCGCAAACCAGTCCCAAACTGCAACTAGTAAATCAGCATATATCGATACCCATAAGAAACATGTCTGCACAAAACTTGTACTGCAATTTGACTTAATAGGAATCGCATTGTAGCGAAGGATAATAGCAATTTCTAAAAAGCGAATACCAATTACCGCTTTGCAAATACTACGCACAACTTATTTGCATATTTCGAATTATTCCACAATAGGTAATTGCATTTCCAAAATACTGTCAGGTGGAAGCAGGTGGTAACCAGGTGCAGTCTATAAAAGAAGGCCCATAATGCAATTTAAAATTTCACAATGGCATCCCTCGGTGCCGTAGCGAGGAGGATGTGCAGATTAGCAGCTGAACAGAGGGGCGAGAGCATTTTCAGATGAAGAGTGACTCTATTTGACCAAACAGAAGAAGATGTACATGCCAAGTATGGGCTAAGTAGCCAGGTGATACTTGAATTGATAAGTGAACTGCAACCCACGTTAGGCAGGCAGACTAAGGGGCATATTTAAAAAAACATATTGAAGCGTGGAACTGCGCCAAATTTGGCAGTGTCGTGCTCCAACAGTTTTAAAAAGCAGTGATGCTCCGTATTCACAAGAATACAGTACACCCCTGTGTTTCCCCTAGCGCTGGTGCAAATAAAGCTGCCTAGCGCAGGCACCCTGCCGGAATGCTGCAAGGGTGTCTGCACTGCAGGGACGATTGTTTATTGGATAGACAATCAATAATGCCGATTTGCTTTTTCCATGTGTGCTGCAAAATACATCACACATGGAAAGAGCAAAAAACAAGGGGAAATATCTAATTTCTCCTTGTATCGCCATCCAAACGCCTGGTGTGCCATGGCATTAGTTTTTGGCGCTGCCTCAGCCTTGTAAATCTGGAGCAGCGTCAAAAAGCAATGGGTGTTGTGGAGGAACACCCACAGCAACATACATTGCACACCCTTTGTTGCAGTGGACTGCAGCGGAAACGTGAATATTTACAAGGTGCGTTAAGCTAAGCGCCACCTTGTAAACATGGAAAATGGCGCTACGCCACCGGACCGTCAAAAATAGTACCGCTCCAGTGGCGATAGGGGCTTGTAAATATGCTCCTCAGTAGCCAAGCCATTCCAACACACTCATAGGTCCTGTGTTACTCATCTTTACTCGCATCAGGAAGCTACCAGCTTATTGTAGCAGTTGCTGGTGGAATATCATAGAGTACACTATCAATAGTACGCACACATTTCATGATACCATGCTGTTAGAATATTCTTGCATATTATATTCCCCACTACCACTGCAGCATTACAGAATGTAAAAGTGCAATTTCACGCCATATCACATTTTCCTCATGTGATTTGATGTATAGATGGCGTCCATGTCCTACTGTGTCCCCCGAATGGATGTGATTATCGATACAGGAACTGGAAAACTCAGCATGCACCTAACATGATGGTTGTGTGCAATGCATGATCACAGCACGATACCGTAGTAGCATACACGACTCCTATATGTTTGCCACTCAGCTAGCTGGGAAACATCCATTACAACGCAGTCATTACAACGACCTACCTTTACAACGCAACTGTTACAACACAACTGCCTTTACATCGCATGCCATTACAATGCATGCCATTACAATGCATGCCATTACAATGCATGTCACTACAACGCATGCCATTACAACGCATACCATTACAATGCATGCCATTACAACGCATTATAAGGTAAGTAATGGAGATTTTATGGGCCTGGGCGCGCACGGGCAGCACCACCCACCACTATCACTGGCACGGTCGATGCATGGCACCAGATAACAGCTCTTCTAGGTGTGCCACTTCTCTACTCCCCTAGGCTACCACTGTCTCATCACCCTAATCTCTCATTATTGCAGGAAAAGGGGTTCCACGATCTATGTAAACGTGCACATATTAATACATGGGGAGATCTCTTTCATGAGGGAACATTCCGCACATTAGAGCATTTCATGCAGGATGTGGAGCGCACACCTCTGGATGTTTTTTTATATGTAAGTTTGCGGCAAGGTACGCGGTCGATCCTCCCAGACTTTCCCCGGGAACCGGAGTGCCTCAAGCCCTTGCACCAAATGTTGAGATCGGCTGATGGAAAGCATCTGGTGTCTGGTTTATACAATGCAATATGCGTGCACAGAATGGGAATCGATAGCCCGTCCAGAATGCATTGGGGAGAGGAGCTGGGGCGAGACATCACTGATGACCAGTGGTAATATTGCTGCCTCCAGACCGCACAGATATCGGCTAGTAGTAGGCTACGAGTAATACATTATAAGTACCTGCATCGTCTATACTACACGCCGATAAAGAAGTTGCGTTTCAAATTAGCTGATAATGACAGATGTGAAAGATGTAGACAGTCAGAGGCGGGCTTCTTGCACTGAGCTTGGGAATGCATGACAATACAGGAATATTGGGAGCAGGTATTTGCAGCGTTGGAGAAAATGCTGGACAGTCAACTAGAGAGGGACCCAATCCTTGCGCTGCTAGGGTACACAGCACAGATACCCAAAAAGTACAGGAAATTTGTAACTATATCACTCTTACTAGCAAAACGAAAGGTGGCCTGTAGGTGTGGGAGAGGCCGAGCTCTGAAATTCAAGGAGTGGATAGCAGATCTAATGTACTGCCAAGAACAGACCACTACATATGCTGAATTACTACCACAAGCCTCCAAACCCAAAGACATATGGGTACCGTTAATAAGGTATCTCCTCTCACATGGTCCCGAGGACGATGTTGCCTTGCCACACCTGCAAAGAACTAATGGAGGAGCAGTGTAGACATTTGGTCTTCGTTTTTTTGTGTATCACAGCTTGGCTGTGCTTGGCAGAATGGATGGTAGCCAAAAAGGTCTCAATGTATACTAGCAAAATGGGGAAGATTTACTATTGATTGTGTGTATGTCGCATTCCCAGATAGCTCGAGCAGGATATTACGTTCATGCTCCTGTTTATTCTGTACCATCCTTACCCGCACATCTGTATTACTGTGTATGAGATACTGATCATGATAAGTGCATTGAAAACAGATTAAGACTGATGGTTGATGTTTTACTGAGCCTGTTGGGAACATGTATTACTATGTAATGATATAAAATCATAAATAAAGTTTACCAAAAAAAGAGGGGGAGAATGGATATGTGTCTGTCATTTAAATGCATTGAACTGGGGCGAATAATAGCATGTAATTGTTATAACGTGAGAGAGGCCTCCCTGACCACTTGGAAATGTCAAGGTACTGATGACTGATTCAATACACTTGCAAATAACTGTCTGTTGAAGATTGTTCATATGTATATCTAACGTCTGTACAACATAAACTGTAAGACTGTACTGTGTGTGGGATAGATCACCTGTCGGACCAGACAAAATAAACAAATTATGAAAAAAGTTTACCAAAAAAAGTAATGGAGATTTTTTTTAGTATCAGGGTGGGTATGGGTTTTGGGGTACATGGGAATAGTAATTTTTACCCCTACACTATCCAACACTTTCCCTACTGTTGCACTAACTGGAGTGGGAATAGTAATTTTTACCCCTACACTATCCAACACTTACCCTACTGTTGCACTCACTGGAGTGGGAATAGTAATTTTGTTACCCTAAAAGTATTATGCGTTGTAATGGTATGTGTTATAATGGTATGCGTTGTAATGGAATGCGTTGTAAAGGTAGTTTTTTAAAATGCGCTGTAATGGCATGCGTTGTAAAACCATGCAATGTAATGGTAGTTGCGATGTAAAGACTGCGTTGTAAAGGCATACATTGTAATTACATGTGTTGTAACATCATATATTCCAGCTAGCTCTGTATGGCCGGCTAAGAGGAGGAGATCATGGAAATGGTTGGTTACATTGGTTAGTTACAACACATCATGAAAACATGCTTATCTGTATTTTACTGTTTATATATTATGATGTCATACATTTTTAGGTAACAGTGCGTAAGCCTTATGTTCATTTATTTTTACGACATAGCTGAATCCTCGAACACCAAGAGAACGCAGGCATAAGGCGCCCCACACAAAGAGACAGGGCGCATCATTGAAAGGACATTTGACCATGATGTTTGCATACAAATGGGGGTGATCTTGCATATGATCCGGAGACATGTTACAAGATAGTTGTCACACATAGAATATATCATATCATTGTAATGGGGAAAAAGCTCGAGATAGAAATGGACAATGAGGAATCGGATGATGAGGACACTGTATTTCCCCAGCACTCTAACTTACAAGGGGGTGCAGCAAGGGCCACAGAAGGACGTGCATGCTGAACTCCTGTGACCAACAATTACCTTCCAAACTACAGCAAGGCCTCATCAAGAGGAAAGAATATGTGTGCTGATGTAACCATGAATGACTGTTTATTTATAGATCATAATCCTGATTTAGAAGTTAAAATGTAGCTACCCAGCAGAGATCATTCATAAAGCAAACTACAATTATTAGTAATGAGGTTACTTCAAAACACAGAGATAATCTATGTGGTAATAATGGACATTAATTGTCTTGTTTGAGATGTTCCTTCGGCGTAGGGTGCGATTCCACTGGTCTCTTCCTCACCACTGTGGCTTCTTCTGAGCCTGGCTGAGGCTGCCTCCAGGGCCACAGACTCTACAGACCTCCTCACTCTCCTGTGGTGCTGAGGGAGGTCTGATGACTGCTTAGCTGTCTGCAGCTCCTCCGGTGTCGCAGGTGATTTGGCGTAGGCTTCTTGCAACATCGCTACTGTGTCTCACCATTTCTACCTGCATATTGCATGGATGTTGTTCCTGGGTCAAGCCTTTCCACAGAGCAACCTCATGCCTAGTACATATACTTGCATGCATCTTTCAGCTGAGGCAGCAGCGATGACTTGACAAATGCATTTGTTAGATAGGACATGCCTTTTCTGATGTCCTTCTGCCATAGAATTCCTGTCCTCTTCCAACCAAGCCCACACGTGGTCAGGGACCGCTTGCGCTGGATCAACAGCATCGATTTTTCAAGGCTAGGGTGCTTGGTTCCAGTCCAGGGATGACCTGGCTTGGCAGTTCGGGTTGGACTGTTCCCATGAGGCATAGGGTCAAGACTGATTTGCATATGGCTGGGTTCAAACTGGAATGGCATGGTGAGCAAAAAAACGATGGATTTAGGCCCAGATCTCTGTACTGGGGTGAATGTATGACATTGTTCTGCATTCTGTCTATCAACTGTTGTTTTTTTGCATTTGTCACCCCGAGGGGGACTGGTATGCTCAGTTGTGAGTACCGTGCTTTCCATTCCACTGGAATCAAGCTATCCTGGCTGAAGAGGGGTGAAACCCCGAAACCGGCCCTAGAATGCTTGGTTCCAGTCCAGGGAGGACCTGGCTTGGCAGTTCAGGCTGGACTGCTCCCATGAGGCACAGGGTCAAGACTGATTTGCATATGGCTGGGTTCAAACTGGAATGGCACGGTGAGCAAAAAAATGATGGATTTAGGCCCAGATCTCTGTACTGGGGTGAATGTATGACATTGTTCTGCATTCTGTCCATCAAGTGTTGTTTTTGTATTTAAATGAATAGCAGTGCAGTAGCCTAATGGTACATTATGCAGCAAGCACCAGCCAAGAGGTCTTTAGGAGCTGCCCTGTCTCGCTACTGATGGTTGTTGTGCCATGCCCCTGGTTGGCTGCTGCATCATTGGAGTGGTTATTTGCCGTGTAGATCCTGCATGCCTTGGGTGCACAATTTCAGGTTTTGTCACTGAATGTGTCGGCAGTGTTGGGGCTGGCTCAACATGCAGAAAATGGAGTCTGATGTGCTTGGTGGTGGGGATATTTCCACCAGACAGTGTCCCACTATCTGGGCTTGCCTTTACTGGGCGTGTTCTGCATAAAAAAAACAGAATATGATTTTTAATTCCTAATGTGCTTTTATATTTAACTTGAGAGAGTATAAATATGTCCCCCACATGAAATTAGAGATTTATTTATTTATTTTCATTTGAGTTTTCTATAGCGCAAACACGAGCTGTCAGGGTATCAGAGTGTTGAACAAATAGCAGATAAGTCATACATGTAGAATAAAAAATCAAATCATTGCAAATAAGCAAAAAGAACAACTACAAAGTCACCATCGATTAGGTAGATTCATGATCTGAGGGATCCTCATGTGCGTAGTCCAGTTGAGCTCCTAACGGTTGTTAATTAGAGTAATATGTTAATCAGAAGTTTTTTCGCTTCTTTTTTGAAGGAGTTCGTTGGGGGTTATACCTTATTGTAGGTGGCAATGCATTCCAAACTCTTGGAGCTAAACCGGAGAAGGGGTGGTTGTAAGTTTTCTTTTTGTTGAACTTCTGCGGTTTCAGCAATAGGGAGTTGGTGCTTCTTAAGGGACGACTGCCCCCGACAATTCAAGTTCACTGGCCAGGTATATGGGAGTGTTGTGGTGAAGGGCCTTATGTGTCATACAGGCTATTTTCAGCTGGATCCTTGCTTTGAACGGGAATCAATTCAGAGTTTTAGCTCTGGGGTGATGTGAACGAATTTTCTGGATTCCGTGATGAGCCTAGCCGCTGAGTTCACCGCGGTCCTTAGTGGCGCTAGCTTGCTTTTGGAAGACCTGCAAGAGTGGCTCTCCCGTAATCTAATTGGGAAAGGACTAGAGAATGAACTGCCAAATGAAGTCATCAGGGGGCAAGAAAGGTTTGACTGTCCTTACAATGTTTAGTTGGTAGTTGGCTCCCCTGGTGGTTGTGCTGATATGATCTTTCATATTCAGGTATTTGTCTAACGTTATATCAAGTGATCTAGTTTCAATGATGTTGGGGGGCACAATTGAGAGCTGTAAGTTGTTTGGGCCATTCATCTATGAGGGCAGAGTGGTTGTGGGGGGCGATCAAGATGAACTCTCTTTTGAGTGCGTTGAGCATGAGGTGGTTTCACTGTTTGGTTTTCAGCAGGGTGCGGTTGAATGTTTTAATGTCCTCGGGTGATGACATTTTCAAGTATATTTGTGTATCATCAGCAAACATGTGGTAATGACTATTAGAGTGCTTTAAAATTTCGATGAGGGGTTCCATTAACAGATTAAATAGCGTAGGTGAGAGCGTGGATCCTTGAGGCACTCAGATCAAGACCGGAGTAATGTCGAAGAGGGTTTGATTGACTTTTATTAGTTCAGTTCTGAAGGAACGATGCAAACCATTTTGCAACAGGCCCAGATAGCCACAAGCTTTTGTCCAGGAGGCCAATCATGCTGTTATGTTTGACTATGTTGAACGCCGAGGAGAGATCAAGAAGTATAAGGTAGAAGAAGCCAGGAATCATTCTGATCATGCAATCTCAGCGCATCATCTACAATGTATGTTAGAGCTGTTTCCTTGCTATGTCCCGTTCTAAAGCCAGCTTGACAGTAGTCCAGGAGTTTACATTTTTCAATGTGTTCACTGAGTCGCATGTGTATGCATTTTTCTAGGACCTTGGTTAGTGTCGGGAGGTTGGTAATGTGACATTAATTATTGAGGTCGAATATTCAGCATTAGGCTTTTTTAGGATGGGAGAGACCTGTCCTATCTTTAGACAATCTGGAACAAAGCCCTCAGAGAGAGATTCAGCAACAGAGCAGGAGAATGAAGCAGAGAATGGTCCAGAGCAGGAGCATGGAGGATTTAAGCTCCTTGAGAAGTTTGGCAGACAGAGGATCATAGAAATGGTTGGAGAGTTTTAGTGAGGTTATTATCTTGAGTATGTTGGCTTCGTCTGGAATATTGAAGGTAGATCAAGAAGCATTGTGTTTTTGCTGTAAAGCAGGATTGGGGGTTCTCACCAGATGTTGTACAAGGAGGATACTGAGTTGGGACTGGTTTAGCAGACACTGGGAGGCATGTTGAACTTCTAATTCGATCTTCTTAGTCTTTTCCATGAAAAGAGCAGAGAAGTCATTTCCACAAGGTAATGATCCCTTTCCTTCCGAATGGGCATTAGAGTTGTGAGTTGCTTGTTGTTTGATGAGTTAATAGTTTTTTGGGGGGCTAGTATTGGCTTTGTCCAGTTGTGTCTTAAAGTATTCTGCTTTAGATCTTCGGATGTGTTTATTGTAGGTGCTTCTCGTCGACCTTAAGTGCTTGAGGTGTGTGATGGAGGGAGAGATTCTCCAAGTTCTCTCAGCAAGTCTTAAGTTGCGCCTTTCTTCATTAAGGTTGCAGTTAAACCAGGGTTTGGAGTGTCTATTTGGTAATTTTTTTTGCTAATCTCAGAGCAATTGTACTGAGTATGTCAGGCATGGGGGCTTATTTACAAGCCCCTTTAGCCGCCGGTGCATAAATTTTTAATATGGGTAGAAGTAACATACCAGCGGCACAAGGGGCTTGTCAATAAGCCCCATGGATTGGAAGTAGTGATCTGTAAGATTATCATTCTTTATGTTTGTAGGGGGTTAAAGGAGGTTTCTGCTAAGGGAAGATAACTTGTTTAGGTTGATATTTCTGAGGTCTCTAGCCCATTGTCTGGATGTAAGTGGTTGGCCCTGTCTAATCCACATATTTTCCAAGATGAGGTAGGAGATTAGATAGTGGTCAGACCAGTCACAAACGGAAATGGATTGCAATTGTGTGACATTATCTTTGGAGATGAGAAAGTCAAGGGTGGAGCCTATATTATGTGATGGGCCATTAGATGATTGTGTGAGGTTGAGATTCAGAAGGAAGGCTTTGAAGGTATTCAATATGGGTTCATTAGAATCATACCCATGAAAGTTCAAATCCCAAAGGAAGGTCTGGTTGGTGTGTTGGTCTGAGTTAGAAGAGATGGTCATTAATTGTTCAATGAAAAGTAGGGGGGTGGTAGAGAGTGCATTCAATCTTATCATTGATCCATATATTGATGCCTAGGTATTAGCAAGAAGGCATTGGAGCAGTGTGTGTATGTTTTAGGGTGAGTGAGGAGTGGAAAATGCATGCTAATTCGCCCCATTTTTCCCCCCAGATCTATCCAATCTGATGATGTCACAGTTGGTTGGAACTAAAATGTCCATAATGGGTGAGGAGGTGTAATTGAGCCAGGTTTACGTTAGGATTAGTAGGTCAAGGTCTTCCGCAATGATGAGCTCGGCGATGTCCGCAGCATGTTTTTTGGCTGACCTGCAGTTGAGAAGCGTGGACTTGATATGCAATGTGGTTATTAGAGCCTCTTAGTGTGTTGTGGGGGCTTGTAAGAGATCGCACTCATTCATTGTTCTGAGGTGGAGGCTAGGCTCTCTGAGAGGGTTGGAGGGGATGGTCTGGATAGGGATCTGCGAGGGAGACGAAAACCTCAAGAGTAATGTTGTAAAACAGAAGGGAGTGAATGTCATCCTCAGGTAGATATTTAGTGACCCTCTGAGGTCTAGTCCATGTGAAATTCGCAATGTAACATTGTCTCACTGGTAACAACATGACATTACATCCAATCTCCTACATCGCGGCCAAGACCTGGAACGAGCTCCCAGTGAACATCAGACGCTCCCCGAGCCGGTAAACGTTTCGGAAGAACCTCAAGACCTGGCTCTTCGACTGATCTGGAGCTGCTCCCCCTCCCCCCCCCAGCGCCTTGAGACCCTCACAGGTGAGTAGCACGCTCTATAAACCCCTGATTGATTGATTGAATCTGAAATTAATGCAAAAATGTTTGCATTTTCAAAAATACATTTGGGTATTCATCTCATGTAACAACAGCAAACAATGGGCACCTATGAACGATATATGAACCACCCTATCCCTAATGCTCTACGCTGGATCTGCTGAAACACTGACACGGATATTGATAACCATTAGAACTTATTTTGTGATGACTGTGTGTGCAATAACATTTGATATTTTACCAGGTAGAAAGAATGTCAACAAACAAGCCAATAGTTCATTTATGGGATCAGGCCTCACCCATAAGCCTAATGATCGTATATTTTTTTTATGTATGTGGTAGGGAAGGCACATATGCTGACGTGTCCATGTTTACAACGCCAGCCATCATCCCTAGCTCGGCAGTCAACTCCATATAGTCTCCGATATGTGATGGTGACTTTGCTGGGTCCTCCTTCTGTTGCCCCTGCATCCTACTCCCACTTTCTACTTTCTCTTTGCGCCTGCAGCTGCAGTCGCACTATTGATTACTTCTTGGTCCTGTTGGTCACCCCGGTATTTATAGGGCCTTGTGTTCACCTCCCTGTCTATTTTAGTGACTTTTGGTACTGTCATGTCATGAATTCTTCCCTTATAGTTCATACTTTTTAACCACACATTCATCAACCAAAATCTCCTCTTCCTGATCAGAGAATGTCCTTTTTCTCTTTCTCCCATCCTCCCCCTCCTGTGACCTTAGCCTGGCATTTCCTTTGCTCCTGTGTTAGTATTGTTACAGGTTTGGATCGCTGAGCCTTTCCTTGGCTACTTGCCTCTGCAGCACGTCTCCTGGCTAATTTCCTGAGTCAGGGATGCTATCAGTCGCTGCCTATGCCATGTTCGCTATTTGCGATTTACAAACCACAAATTGCAATGCAGATGGAATTGGAAATTTTAAATCAGTATTAAGAAATTGTAATTCCTAAGAAATCACAATTAGATAATAAAGACGCTTTGTACTTAATGTTTTGTGATTCAAAAATGTGATTAGTCAATTTTCCCAATTTCTGAATTGCAAATTAATTGATCCTTTACATCAGATCCAAGGTAACGTGGTGCAGTGCAAACTGGAAAAAGGAGGAAATGGAAGGAAAGATGGCATGACCATCTTACATTTCAGGACATATTAGTAGGGGAATTGATCATTTCTTACCTGGGCATAGAGCCCAGGAAGGGGAAAGGTGAGTATAGACTGATGCACCACCTGTCATTCTCAGAAGGGTCCTCGGTGAAGGATGACACAGATGAGAGGGTGGGTTCAGTGAAGTACCAACAGGTGAGTGGTCAGAAGATGCACCGTAGCTGCTGAGGTGGTGAAATGTGGCAAAATCTCCATTTTAACTGCTGCGGGTTCACCCCGAGAATATTTATCTTGTGGGATGTGACCAGCTAGTTCTGCTGAGCCTGGATAACTCAAGGGCAATTCAGCAATCCTTGTTTTAAGTACTGCAGCTGTCACTGAAAACGCAGAAGCCATATAGTTCTACCAAGTCACTGAAATGCCAAGAGCCACCTTCCTAGGTTTTGACTTTAAGGGTGAATAGATCTGACCATGAAGGCGTACACGTGGAGGCTGCTGCGGGGTAGAACGTCTAGATCAGGATGCACATGTATAACTTACATTAAACATTTTGTCCAAGCAGTGTTATTCTTTTTGTAAATGATATAAGCTTTTAATTATCATTAAGGAAATATGTCTAGTAACTTTAAAAGGTTTTATTGCATTAACAGTGTCATCTGATGGCTTGTCCTAAGTCGCTCAAAAATGAACTGTGTTCTAGGCTTGTGGACATGACCAGGGTTTACCTTAACCAGGATAATCCCCAATCAATAGCCAAGCGCAGTGCCTGCTTGCAGGAGTTTGATCTAGGGATCACCGGGGGTCGCAGATGTGACCCCTGGCACTGTATTTGTAACCCATGGCCTCAGAGGTATCAAAATCAGTGCCAGAGACACAAGGGTAGCTCGTCCTTATCGACATCAGTTGGGGCTGCAATCTCCTTGTTTTTTGTCAATTTTTTATTACACTAATAGTAAATAATGTATTATTCCCTACTAGTGTAATAAAAATGGAGTACAATTACCTTCCTTCCTGGCAGCAAAGGTAAGTGAAATAATGCTTATAAATGTAAGTTGTGTGCATGCACGCAGGTGAGAGTGTGTTTATGTAAGAGACAGTGTCTGTATGTGTATGAGTATGCATGTGTGTGTGAGTGAACGTAAAGGTCCAGTGGCGCGTGATGTCACTCCCGCTACCCCTTGCCTTTTGGTGAATTGACATTCATGGTTATAACTTTTCAATACCTAGTAGTCTTTGCTGCATGTTGTTGCAAGGGTGGCAGGAATCCCATTGTCAGGATGCCAATGCACAGTTACAGGGGTGCCATAGGGCATGGGAGTGGTGGAAAGTGCAGTAAGGATAACACGGAGGACAGTCCGCAGTGGAGAATAATTCATAAACCTGCCCACTGACCCTGCCATACACTAGTGCAAGCATAAACAGCAGGGGGGAGCGGGCAAATTGGTCTTATGCGCTTGAAGAAATAAAGCTGTGCTCAAACGGTGGGGCACACAAGCCACACATGCTCATCATTTGTCAATTGTATGGGATCTGGTGCATGAAAGTAGGGTCACAGAGAACAAAAATGGTCATAAATCACTTGAAGAACTTATGATGTGATTCAGGTTGATGGCCCACGCACCACTAATTATCATTGGACGCTGGTAACTATGCAGTCATTCGGTTGTCGGCACACAGGCCTCTCACAATCATTGGACATTGGTAAAGATGTGGGCGCATGCTACAATGCAGCAATCCAATGGTGTAGCCATCAGACGGCTTCCAATTATTGGGAACAGAGCAGGATGACTCACCTCACTGTTTTTTATTTTATTTATTTAAGGATTTGTAAAGCGCCTGGTGACCCGTAGGCATCCCCGCGCTGTGAGAGCTAAAGTTGGTCCGGAGGGGAGGGAAGACTTACTTTGGGAAAAGCAAAGTTTTAAGTTGTTTGCGGAAACGCCGGTGGCAGGGTTCCAGCCGCAGACTGCGGGGGAGCGAGTTCCAGCGGGAGGACGCCTTGACGGAGAAACGACGGCCTCCAGCACGCACCCTCCTAAACCTGGGGACAGTCACCAGTCCCTCATTGTCCGAGCGCAAAGATCTCGGTGCTTTGTAAGGGGTTATCATGTCTCCCAGGATCAATGGACCTTGTCCGTTGAGAAGCTTGTCTGTTGGTCTACAGACAAGAAAGCACCTAATCTCCTAATCATCAACTACATCGATTATGGTCTAATGGCCAAATGTACATAGCTTTTTTGAGCTTGCAACTGCAAAAAAGCTTTTTATATGCACGGAACCCAATTTTGCGAATCAGTAACCTATTACCGCATCGGAAAAAGGGTTTGCAATTCTGTATTAAGAAGGTGAGTGTCAAGGCCGTTCCTTCATAATAGTGGCTTGCAGTGGTATATGTGAATGTTTTGTGACCGAACATTCGCATTATACCGCCTACTTCATGTAGGTGGTAACCCATTCGTAAACAGGAAGGGGTCCCCAGGGCACTCCTTCCCCATTGGGAATGGTTGTAAAAACATTTTTAAGAGCAGTCAGTGGTCCCACAATCAGTGGTCCCACGGACCACTGACTACTCATAAACAAGCATTTGCAATGCAATAGGTCTCGCATTATTAAAGTTTGAGCTATTGGTATTGCTAATAATAATGCAACACCAATAGCTCAAACATTCAGTAATGCGAGACCTATTGCATTGCAAATGCTTGTATGTCTTTAGACACTGGGAGCAGCGAGAGTCGAGGCACTGGAAGAAGGAAGGGAGTGCGCAGCTTACAGATGCTGCAGCCTCCATTAAGTAGCTCAGCCCTTTCTTTATTCAACTGTATTTTGGGATGTTTGAACCTTGCCACTGTCTCGTGAAATTGAGCTTAACACTGTCCCCCATGCACCCAACTGCTGGGCGTGCTTTTGAGGTTTAAGACAGTGTGCCCACAGTGCCGAGGCAGACATTCCATTGCTATCAACTCGCAGGCACCTACGACACTGCTGTCCACTTATTAATACCCAGGTGCACTTCACTGCAGGCCGGTCATTGCAACAACAACAACTAGGCTAAAACTCCTTCACATTTTCCCCAGGCAGCCACGCACTAATTTACTATGTATGATTACATGCGGCTGGGCTTGTCCTTTTTATCACAATTTGTTAATCCTTTGCTCCAGTGTGATTTGACTTTGCAGTGTAGGGTTTGAATTTCCTCAGAAAAACACGTAAACACTTAATCACGCATAAACCCTTCAAGTACTACTGATTTTTATAAAACCTGGGGTGATAATAGTAACCGCTACTGAATGGTACAGAGAGGACCCTAATGTAAAAAAATATACATTTCTTCTCCAATAATTATTTGAAATGCTCACTCAGGTCAAATTTCTTTGGCAGAGTCTTACATTAAAATAAGTTACATCTTATTAGGAGCAGTCTGTTGCACCACTTGTCACTCCCCTCCATCCAAACAAGATCAGGCTGATTTCCTCCAGACATTTCAGCACTAATTTGAACTAAGTGCGAGCCAGGAAGCTGCATTCATCACATCCTCAGGCCGGACAAGATGGCAGCAAATTACATACAAACATTAATTGTAAACATACACACGGGAAATAGGAGCTATGGACTTCAGACGAGCACTGCTGGCGTAGCTTCCCCTGCACATAACATGCATTAGGCTGCACCGAGCAGAATTTGACGTGATTCTCACACAGCTACCGGCTCAATATTTTAATACAAGCCACACTCGACTGACCATAAAAATTAAGAGAGTACCCCGGGAGGCAGCCCACAGCCAGGGGAGGCCAGTCCTTATGGAGACAGATTAAGCAGGGAGGCAGGCATACCTTATTCTTTGTTGGCAGAAGGCTCGGCAGCATTCCGATCTCTTCCTGGTTGCTAAATATAGCAATCCAGGTTCATGTGCCAGTCTTCTGAGGGAGGGTAGGCATCTGACAGGGGCGAGCTTAAGCGTGCAGTGCATGGGTCGTGCGACGCTGCACATACCTTCCTGGCTGGCGCCCCTACCTTGGCGTACAAGTCATTTCTGGTGAACCACTTCAGGATCTCCATGTCCGCGCCAGGCCCTCGCCGCTTCCCCTAAACTGAGATCGCAGGCGCTGAGTCTCCCAACTGCACGTGATGGAAGAGGGGGTTAAAATCCCACCCGTTCACCAGCCGATGCGAGGACGCCAGACCGGAGCTCCAGCATTGTGTCTCACCGCATCCAAGCGCACACATGCAGTACGGCACAGTAGCCAGCACCTGTAGCTTGGCAACTGCAGCTCTTTAATAGGTTGCGTTTAAAAAAAAAGATCCCGGTCCTTTTCCAGCTTTTCCATATTCGTACGAGTACTTCACAACACTATCACAGACTGAGCAGCACTCGCGAACAATGGAGACATCCAGGAATATGTTATACAGCAACACTACGGACACCATTAGTCTGCACTGTAGAAAGTAATGTAACAAGCAAAACAAACCAGTGGTGCGCGCGCACCACAGAGGAGCAGGGCTGGGAATCGAAAGTAGTGGTGTGCGCGCACCCCAGAGGAGCTGGGGGAGGGAGCGAGGCGAACGCGCGCTGCTGCGCGTGCTAGACACGGTCGGGAATGGGCGTTGCAAAGGCGGGACATGCGCCCGCCTTTGCCCAATCGCGTGCCTTTTAAAAAAAAAAAAAAAAACACTCTAAAGCCAATGTCGGGTGGCGAAAGCCTGATCACACGCACGAGTGTGTGAGCAGTTTTCAGAACCCCCTCACAAGAGAACTCTCGCTGCGCGAGCAGTGCTACGTACTGTACCGCAGGCGCGAGCCCTAAAAATGGAGAGAAAAAAATCATTTTTCTTTTTGAAACGCATCCTGGTTTCCTTTAAGGAAAACAGGCCGCATGTTTTTAAAAAAATATTGCTTTATTTAAAAGCAATCACAGACATGGTGGTCTGCAGACCCCACTAGGCCCCCATCCCTGTGATTTTAGCGATTCACAATGGGTCACAAATTGCGAACTACCTCATTAATATTAATGAGATAGGTCTATTTGTGACACACTGGGAATTGCAACCAGTGTAAAACACACTGTAGTACATCGCTGATTGCGATTACCTAATAGCGAATCGCAAATATTCGTTATTAGGTAATCGCAAACACAAAGGTTTGTACATCAGGCCCTAGGTTTGGTCTTGACGAAATGCCCATACCTTTCAGCACTTGTGGGCATGAAACATGTTGACTCTACTGTACACTACCAAGGGCTCATTATCGCCTGTCTGGATTTAGCGTTGTTTTTAATCTAGACACAGGTACTCGCCACGAATGAAGGGCCTGGGAGTACCTGTAGGCAATTTTAATCCACACACATACCCAATCTACTTGCTATAGCCATCAAATCATTAGGGCAGTGACCTGAGCCTTGACAAGTACTGCACCAGAATATAAAAAGATCTTTGCCAAAGAGCCCCAGTCCATAGGAACTCAATGGGCATTGCTGCGCCCACCCAGCGAGGAGCAAGCCCGATCAGGAAACATGCCACTTAGGTGGGTGAGGGCAAATATACCCTATTATTAGGATCCAGTGTACCTATATGAATATAGTTTAACATAGCTATATCTACGGTTAGACTGGGGAGACTGAGTGCCAGACCGTATAAAATAAGTTCTCTCCATTCCCCTCGTGTGGTATTCAGATAAGTAGCTCTCACCAAAAGTCCAATCAAGTCAAAAGTTTACCCCAAAAATTTAGGAGGGAACAAATAACAGTGAAGATAAAAAAAATAGCACCTTCCTTTTGTGAATCCAAAGTACATTCTCCTCAAAGAGCAACAGCATATGACATGGAGATTGGGTATGGAGACTGTATTTCTTGGTGGGGTGTGTCTAGGGTGACCACCTCTCTCCATGTGATTAGTGACACCCTTTTGAGTCCAGGACATTTGTATGATAGCCTAATACTTTCTGGGTGGGTTTCTGACTTCTATGATTTTTGGGCATATCACAGTGTGTGCCAAAATATTTTATATTGTATATAATATTAAATTATATATTTATATGTCAATTCTTGTTGATCTAAAGCGTCCTTTAGTCCCAATTATGCTTGCTAAATTTTACGGTTCCAATAGGCCCAGAAGACTTTTTTTCAAGGAAGCACAATTTGCACATTTCTGCAAAGTGTAACCTTGATTTCAGTGTTGGCAACTCGAAGCAGAATTTTGGGAGAATAACGAACTCAGTGTTGTATTCATAAATGAAATCTTTTCCTCAAGGATGCTTCTTGCCTCTTGCAGGAGAAGATCTACCACCTGATCATTAGATATGCTTTGCTGATAGTAACAAGATTCTGTTATTTGATTAGTTTCCATAGATTTATATTGAGGGAAAACCTATATACACTGTCCTAAATTTCATGTATTTTTGCATTAGGTAAGGTTTGTTCTTGATAATGAGGCTGTGGCCACCACAATATCCAACATGATGACTAAGGAACAATGGCTACTGAAGCTACTGAGAAGAATTGGTTAAATGTGTTTTAAATGGAATGTGTTATCTAGAGCCGAACACATACTAAATCGGAAAAACAGAGTTGGTGACGCCCTTTCTTGATCACAGTCATCGAGATTCCATGGCTTGGCTCCGGAAGTGGCAAGGTAAGCATCACACGTTCCTGCAGACAGAAGGAGAATGTTTGCAGTGAGACGGGTGGATGGATCAATCGTGCTGCCAACACGTGTTCAATTGAGCAGGGCTAAAAAAGAGGGTGAGAGGAAATCCCTTGGAGCCAAAGGGAGGGAGCCCTGGAGTGTTGTATTCATTTCTTCACAATAGGGGTGGCAACAGAAAGGCAAGGACTGGGAAGGAGAGGAGAGATGCTGCAAGCATTGGGAAAGAGGAGGTTGTAAAAACATCATGGATACATGCACCATAACCAGTGTCGGGGGATTTGAAGAAAAGAGATGATCTGTTTGTACGTCATGTTGGTTTTGGGAAACGGGGGCATAAGAAGGTAGAAACCTGGATATTAGGTAACTACAGTGTGAAATGGGCTGAAGAGCAAGCAGACAAAAAGAAGTTGTAGTTGTTAAATCAAAATATGGGCATTTACTATGCTGGCCAAGCCAATACAAACTGAGGACAATTGCTGTCCAAGAATTTAGAGATGCCTGGGCATGATTACACCTTTGTGCTGCAACTGGGGAATAATGACTGTGAGAAACTGTTGAATTCCGTCTCAAACAACAACCACAATCCTTGTCAGAGTGAACCAAAAAAGTCACTAAATTAACCTGTGCTTAACTCTCTGGTAGCTTGGCCCAAAAGCAGTCAGGTTTAAATTAGAGGCAGTGTGTAGAGCATGTATGCAGCACTCAAACAATAATAAAGTGAAAAACACAAAAAAAATCTCACATTAATCAAGTAACTTAGAGTAGATTTTAATAAATAAAATGATACCAGAACGACAAAAATCCCATCAGTAGAACTTGGGATATGAGGCAACTTCAAAGTCTTAGGTAAAAGTAGCAACAAGAAGCGCAAAGCACCAACTGTGGTTATCTGGTCAAGCAAAAAGCGAAGTACCGTGGTGTGGGTCCCGGACCGAGTTCACCCGCTGGGTCATGTGCTTGGTTGTACTTGGACTCAGATGAGAGATCCTGCGTTGTGCTGTGTCGAAGTGTGCTGATTCCAATGGGGCCACCAATCAGGAGTTGTGCGGTGTTGCTTCGAGTAGCGTTACACTGTGCCGATTCCGATGAGGCTGCAGACCAGACCTGCGGGGTGCTGCAATGCGAAGTCCTGCGTTGAGATGCATCACGCTGTGTTGGTTCTGAAGGAACCCATAGTTGAGCAAAGAGGAGTACACCCTGATGCTAGCCAATATTCCAGCACCTGTGGGGGTACTTCTTTGAGATCAGGACTCACTCCAGCAGAGGCCAGCAGCAGGGCGTAGGCAGGTCCAGTTGAGTCTGGGGAGCTGGGCAGATGCAGGACGGGTCTTTGGAGTTTATGTCACTCTAGTTCAGAACAGGAGGCTAGTCAGCTGGCCCTTGGACTCACTCTGGTGGTTCCTATTTAATGAAGCAGGTCCAGTGTTCCTTCCTCAGGCAGCAGGGCATCACAGAAGTCCTTCAGCTGAGTCTTCCACAGGTCCAGAAGTGATCTGAAGAGTTGGTCTGAGGGTCCAATATTTATAACTGGTGCCAGCTTTGGCTTAGAATACAATGCACACTGCGCTATGAGCTGTTTAGGGCTTACCCAGGGATTACTTATATGTATGAAAAAGATAGGTTTAGGCCTGGCAAACAGTTTCTTTTGACAGGTGGCAATGGCAATTTAAAACTACACACAGACTGCAATGTCAGAGCCTGAGACATGCTTAAAAGGGCTACTTTAGAGGGTGGCAAAATTAGTGATGCCGGCCCACTAGTAGCATTTAATTTACAGGTCCTGTTACATGTAGTAATCACTAGAAGAACTCCACAGAGTGTGGAGGGGGGAACGGGAGGCACGGGGTGCTAGGAGCTAGCGACCTCCATTAATACTATTGACCACAAGAAGCTGCTCCTAGAGTGATGTGACCTTACTACAGTTGTGAATTGGTTGTGAGTGTGGACATCTCACAAAAAGTGACGGACTGGCCTCACACACCACCTGGTGTCATGCTTCATCATCGGCCAGTCCTCGCCCTCCAACACCTTCGTTTGATGGAGGGCGGGCATACACCTGGAGACAGGGATGCACTTCTAAACTAAAGAGTGGGGGCCCATGGGGTAGAACGTGAAGTTAAAAATCATTATAGTTACCAAGATATTGTAATGTGATCAGTAACTATATGATGCTAAAAACAAAGTAGCGGCAGGTGGGGTATTTAGGTGTCCCCTAGCCGTCTAGTATAAGGTCGACATGTTTCTGCCTTCTTGGCCCGAGCGGGTCCAGGGCATTCATCAGGGCCTAGAGTTACAAAGAGAGGGCTCCGTTCTTACCAACTGGTAGCAAGAGAATACCACTGCGCGGGTGTGGCGTAGGCCACACTCCACTACCTAGATGGCTTCCAACTGTCAAGCCTATAGGAAAGATCAAACAAACAAATATATATATATACAACTGTAGAAGAAAGGTCAAAAGTGAAAACATAAATAACATTAATGTCAAGATATACACATGCGTAAATACCTTAAGGTGAGTGACTAATCACGTGGCATGTGCCACTCTACGTGAGTACACAAACATGTTGAGAGTCAAAAGTGCTCTCATGAGGCTTACCCTAGTTAGACAAACTACTTGCCACATGGGGGGAAGGGAGGAGACACTTCTGTTCAGTCTAAAGGGAGAGAAGAAGAATGTGATAGTCAACGAACTGAAGGTATCAAGAACGTGGACCCTTGCATGCCTGCAATCAGGATGGAACCACAATCATTCCACAATTAAACCGACGAAGGGGTTTTAAAACAACGCGAAACCACCATTCATACTCTTACTGTCTGAGGCAGAGTGTCCCGTATTCAGCCTAAGGTGTTGCTCCTCGTCCGCCCGAACATGGGAGTGAGACCGCAAAGGCGGGTTTAAATAGCGTGCTTAATGATAAAATTGGAATCAGCCTGGGGTGATTACGGCTGTGCGGCAGTTCCTGGTGCGGTGCATCCGGAGTCCGGAGCTATCGTGGCGGCGTTGCATGCAGTGCAGTGCCTGGTTGTGCAATGGCCGATGGAGCGGGCCTATCAGAGCGTCCAGGCTGAGTCCTGTGCCCAAATAAGGAAAGCGAGTCAGGGAACCCGCCCAAGGGAGGCGGTCCCGTGTGGGCGTGCGCGTCCGGGGTTGTCAGGGGAACGCGGGGGCACGCATTCGGCGTACAAGCTAAGTACTGGGCCCAGCAAGGGGGGGAGGAGCCGCCCAAGGTGGAGGTCACGTGTGGGCATGCGCGTCCTAGGTTGTTAGGGGAACGTGACGGTGGATAATAACAACACGTGCTATGGTGCCCCGGAGGGTGTTGTGAAAGTTCAGAGTCACGTGTGCGCGCCCCGAGTTGAAAGGGGTACGTAAAGGGGGATATTAAAGCCGCATGCTGCTGAGACCCTGGAGGAGGGTGCGAGGGCTTGCATGCAACGTCCGTGGGGTGCGTTGACTTAGAGAGTTCGTGAGGGGGTGTGACGGTTGCTGACGGCAACAGTGAAGGTCAACAACATGCCCTCTATATCACTCTGGGCTGGAATGGCTTGTATCCCAGGGCAAAAGGAGAATCAGGCCGCTCATGGAGGGGCCAAGGGGTCACAAAAAAATCTACGTGGAGTGCAATGTACTGCCGGGACACCCCTGTAACTGGGATCATGTGCTGGAGATCCCTGAGGTGATTATTTCAAGACCCAAAGGGTAGGCAGGTTGCGCGACAGGAGGTGTTCGATGTATTAGGGCAAATGGCACAGGGCAGGAGGGCTTTCCAGGTGTTCATTGTCGGTGGAAGGGTCATCTATGTAGATGGAGCCATGGGATATCGTCGTTAAGTCCCTTTTCGTGGGACCGCAGGCGGAACACCCAACGTTGTTCTCTGATATGAAGAGCTCTGGAGAGATCAGCCCTGCTTTTGTTCATGACTTCAAGGACTGTCCATCGAAGATCAGTGTCTTTGTGGTGTTGCTCCAAGAAATGGCGTGCGAGCTTAGTGTTTGTTTTTTTGCGTCACTTTTTGTGAGATGTCCACACTCACAACCAATTCACAACTGTAGTAAGGTCACATCACTCTAGGAGCAGCTTCTTGTGGTCAATAGTAATCCTGTTACATGTAGTACCACTTTTCTAGGGTCTTACAGATTAATGAAATGTGCCAGTCAGATGTAAATCAACGTTACCATGTTTAAAGGAGAGGGCACACACACTTTACCACTGGTTAGCACTGGTAAAGTGCAATCAAAACGAAATCAGCAAAACAGGAGGGGT
The DNA here is from genome assembly GCF_964204655.1 of Triturus cristatus. Classification (NCBI taxonomy): domain Eukaryota; kingdom Metazoa; phylum Chordata; class Amphibia; order Caudata; family Salamandridae; genus Triturus; species Triturus cristatus. Next base: position 997,198,118 of record NC_140583.1, on the reverse strand, counting down.
GCAGGCCAAAAAAACTTGGGGGTGACCCTGCAGAGAGGACTAAATCCAACAATGATTTTATTCAGTAGGTGGGGGGATTTCTTAGACATTGTCTGCTGCCATGAAAAGTATGGAAGGGAGGACGAAAATCTGCCAGCAATAAACAGGGGGTGGAAAAAGGAGAACATGGAAAACTCTGGGTTTTGAGAATAAAGAAGCCTACAAATTCTTCGTTGTTCAGGTAGGATGGGGTACACCTGTATCTGCTGAGAAATGAGATGTACATAATGAAATTGATGTAAGTTGTGGAGAGCTGGGTAACAAGGGTGATGGGAGCATAAAAGTGGGGACAGAAAATACACAATTTGGGAAACTTACTCTCGTGTGACTAGAAAGCATCATGGGAATAAAAGTGAGAGTGATTTGAGGTGTTTAGTTGACGAAACAAATGGGCACAAGGACAAGGGGGGTCGGGGGAGATGGGGGCTTCCCTGGTTCAAGTGCAGACAGGCTAACCCAGAGACTGAGAGGCCAGGATTGAAGGAAGACTGGTGTGTAAGGTGGAGAAAGGGTGGCTCGTATGCCAGGTGGCAGAGGGCCAGTGCGAAGAAGAGCCAGGGCAGTAGAACCAAATAGGGGCGGGGAAGTGGGTGGATTTAGTTAAAGGTTAATTTGATGTATTTGGCAAGAGTGTGTGTTCGGCAATAAAGGTTCAAGGATGCAGAGTGTCAGCCCTGGATGCAAGAGTTAAAGGAATGCATGGAGGAAAGTAGACGTAATACGTAATACATGGGCGCAGGGGAGTGGGAAGATAAAGTAGGCCCAGTAAAGACAAAGAAGAGCACAGGGTGCAGGGAACGAGGCATGAGATGGTCACGCGTGCCAGTGGCCTGCACCCCCCAAAATAGTCAGTTTTCATTAGTCTGCAGTGGTTGGGTTTTTATAAATTGAAAGAAGCCTCTGAGGTGCTCTCAGGCGAGAGGCCACCTCCATGTGGGCTGTAGTGAAAGGGGCGTTTATATGGTAAATTGTAATACGCAGGTGAAGTATGTCCACGCTCGCTTTCCGTCCTACTCGAGCAGAGCGAGGTTGAGAGAGAGAGAGAGGAGTGCCAGAGCACCAGGGGCTGCACGTGCACGCTTCTCCCAGAGGCAGCGCGTGCGCCCATCTCTTAGCAGGCAGCACTGATCCCCTGCGTCCCAAGAAGAATTTCCACAGATGTCTCTTTACTGCTAATGCAGACATCGCCCAGTATGCATATGTACAAATCCCAGCCCCGGGGGCATGGGCACACATCTCCTGCATTCTCTCGTCATGCTCATAACACCCACCCCCGATTAACATTTCGCGCGTAAATTGCATCTGCACGTGAGCAGTCTCCCAAGGTTGTCTGCGCACAGGCCTCCCGCCGTGTGCACATTCATAGATCAGCAGCACATAACCCGATCAGGTTGCACATAAGCCCAGATCTCACCCAAGCTGCACGAGCACGCGTATCTCCCCCGGGTGTGGAAGCGAAGGGGGGGGGGGGGGCGGGCTGCACATGCCTTACCACCTCTCCTCCCCCGCCCCTCAGCTCCGGTGCTGTCAGGAAGCAGATGTCTTTGAGAGCTGGCCCTCTCTCCCCTCCCTCCCATCAGTATGCCGCATGAGGTGTCGTTCTCCATGGCAACCTCTTCCTTCCACCCCCCGTAAAAGCATTAAAAGCCTCTCCGTTGCCTCCCCAGCAACAGCAGCCGTGGCCCCGAGGAGACAGCTCACCTCCTGGCACCCACAGGTAGCTGACCTTGCAGCGCGGCCGCCTCCCTCTCCGCGCCTTCAAAGGCTGCCTTTAATCAGAGGCCTCCCTTGGATCTACCTCTCCAGCTCGCAGCCTGGCGCTGACCGGCCTCTCCTGCACCGCATCCGGCCCCAGCGCGCCGTCAAGGGCAAGAGTGGTGGAAATATCAACCCAGGGACACGGAAAGGCAAAGCAAGCCACAAGGCAGCTAGAACGTAGACAGAAAGCACAGGCCCAAACCAGCAACCCCACCCTACTTTCGGAAATGTAATATTAATTACTTGTTTTTTTGTGTAGCGCTTTTATACCGCATGCCAGCTAATTCCAAATGCTGCAATAATTGACGATGGAAGCCTTAGTCAATCTATCAGTAGATTTGTAGAGTGCTACTTGTGACCTGTGAGGGTATCCAGGCGCTGGCAGGGTCCAGTTGGTTAGCCGAATAGCCAGGTCTTCAGGGACTTTCGGAATTCTGGAAGAGATGGGATGTCTGCAGATGAAAGGGTGGCTCATTCTGTCTTCGCTGCTAGGTAGGAGAAGCAGCAACCTCCGCATCTGCTATATCGGATGCGGGGTGACAGAGAAAGGGGCACGTAGTGGGGTAACTCTGGTGGGCTGATGGAAGTTCAGGCGGTGGTTGGATTCAATGGTGCCTGGATATAAACTCGTGGCCTGCAGATTATCACATGGGTCAGTAATAACCGTTTAACTCACTGAACCATCCCATTCCATACCACAACGTCCCCGAGAACAGAGGTAAGCATTTCCGGAAAAACCTGCAGCCAGAGGCCTTCCTCGAATAGAAGCTGCCACAGAACACATCTAACCCATGGACATCAAGTTCCCCGCATCACGGAGTCATCGGTACCCTCAAGAACAGGGGAAAGATGGGTTAGGAATATTTTCTTAAATACCATATGATGTGAAATATAATTCATTGACATGAGAAGGTCGATGTAGGTTAATACGTGCTATCTCAATAGACCTCTCACTGACTGCATCTAAAGGCTAAAAAACAAAGAAACAAGGCTGCCATGGGCTGATCTCGAACCTCTTTTTGGATGTATACTACAAGATTCTATCCTCGCAGTGTTGTGGATCCTTTGGTACGACGCTGTAGTTGTGTACACCAGTGTGCTAGGTATGATCCTGGATCTCAAAGGAAGTTGTGACAAGATCAAAAGGTCCGCAATATGTACATTCCTTGTGAAGCCTTCCGCCAGATGTCGATTTGGATCTTCCGAAGCAAGAGGATCAGTTTGTGGTGCACGGATAAGCAAGTCAAGTCAGGAGCCCCGAAATAGGACCTGCCCTTGCTGCTCATTCTTATTGCTCTACAAAAGGACAAAACTTTGGCTAGTGCTCGAATACGAAATATTGGGGCGTTTGGCCTGATTCTCATACTCGGAAAGACCGATAGCGATCCACCAGTGCATAAAGGACTGCCCGTTGTGCTGAATTTGTTGATGCCGTGGCGCGAACCCACCAGCATCACCTTGAGGTTAGTGATGCTGGCAGCAAGCCAGTCATCTTTCAGCCAACTCTGGACTGGCTTTGTGTACACATGTGTCACGGTTGTAGTCAGAGGGTGACTTGGGTCTTTGTTTTGGGAAAAGCCAGGTCTTGCTTTTCTCAAATCTAAATGTCTTCTGATGGTCCTTTTCTCTCTTTGGTAGCATATTTCACAGATTGTACTCTTGTATTTAGAAGATCTTTCCACTGATGCAGTTTTTTTTTTTAAAGGGATAATTATCCTCAGTCGGGCCGATCTCAACGTAAGCGTCTCCTTTCGTCGTGCAATCAGAGTTTAGCTTAGTAAAAGGGGCGTTCCGTTCTGTGGAGCACACAGTGTGCAAGGAAGAAGGCTTTAAAGCAAATTCTTCTTGCAACCAGTAACCGGTGTAAAGCCTTGAGTCAAGGAGTAATGAGATCCTGTATGCTCAAGCTTAGTACATATGTGGCTGCAGTTTTCTGGATTTTTTGTAGGATTGATGTCACTTGGGTGGGTGATGCCTGAACCCTGTGAGAGAGGCTTTAGTACGAGAAGATATACTGTAGTATCGTCATTACATATAAAGATTCTCTCTTCACTTTGCTGGTTTGGGATTGGCTCAATAAGATTGGGGTCCATAATGGCTCTGGTTTCTCACTTCTGCTGGCCCGGTTGGTTGCAGTCCCAATTCAGAGGCTAGTTGGAAATAAGGTCATGAAATTGCCACGATCCAAGGTGAGTATTTTTTAAGTTAAAATTAATCTAATTCTTTTGCATCAATTGGTTCTCTGTTGGTAGGTGTCAGCTTTATTACCCTTGAGGGGGAGGTAAATTCTCCAGCCACTGGGCAAAACTGGCTCTAATGCAGGCACACATTGTTTAGCTAAGACAGGGATGTCCATCCCTTAGAAGCGCAGGATCGAGACAGAAGGCTTCTTCAGGGAATGCATGTTGGGGTTCAGCTGCACCCATACAGTACTTAATTAAAGAACTCACTCAGTAAAGCTTCCAAATCAGAAGTATTTTGTGATTCATTTATGAGACCAAAATGGCAAAAATTGGGTCAGTCACTAAAAAGATACATAATTTCAATCTAAAAGTTCCTCTCTTCAGTTCTTGTCCCTTCTATCTGGACAGGGAAAGTTCCTGTGCAGTACTCACAAGGGGCCACTGGAGGCTTCCAGGAGCACAGCACAAGTCCCCACTTCGGGCTGCATCATGCTTTAAGTCAAGCCGGAGGAACTATACTGGGCCTGTCTTCTGCGGGCGAGTTCAGTTCACAGCATCCAAACATCTGAGTTCCTGTGGTTGTCTCTGGTTTGTGACTCCACAGCAAGAAAAGTCTCCACCGGTCATTCAGGGTTTGTGTACACAAGTAGCCCATGCCTCCATTTTCCAAGCTGTAGGTTCAGTCCAGAGTCCTCAACTTCTCCTGGAGAGTTTTCCTTGTGGGTGTCAGCTCTCAGTGTTTGTGCAAGATGGCTTTGTTACTCACTTCCGAGTTCCTTGCAAGAACCTTTATAAAGACTCGTGCAATACAAGTTACAACTGGTCAACTAATCGGCCTCCCAGGAAGACTCATTTCCTGTGCCTTTTTTGTGTCCCTGGTTGCTCACACAAGATAAGCAGACACATATCCTCTTTTTGAAACACAAACAGGTTCTGGAGATGGGAGTGGCTGAGTGCCCTCTCTCACTCGGAGTTCCTCCAGCCCCGAGTCTGCTGTGTTTTCATTTGTGAGTCCTCTCCCTCAGTCCTGTGGGCTGTTGAAGTTTCCAAATCTCATCCGTTTTCAAAGCACACACAAGTCTTGGCTTCAGTGGCAACTGGCCACCCACAAACCGCACCCAGTTCCTTCTGGTTGGGGTTCTTGTCTAGTTCTTGTCCCCTACCTGTGCAGTGCAGGTGATCCCTGAAGCATCAGCCTCAGGCACCATCATATACCTGAGGTGGAGAAAATGCCCCCCCAGACCTCATTCTCCACCCCGGCCAATACCTATTTCACTACAGGCTACTCACAGTGGAATTTCTTCATATCAGCGATCAGTTTATTGCTTTTTAAAACATCACTACTTATTACTGTAAATATTGTAATAGATATTTTGCCATATGTATATAATACATATTTCATCAACTCATAACGGTACAAATGGCGTGAAACTACAAAAGGAAATTAACATTAGTTCCCTTCCACGGTAAACGAAACGCTGCTTTCGTCCCAACTGCTTTCATGGCCTATGAACCCAGGCCCTTTTGGAAGAAAAGAGGACTGAATTATATGAATTATGCATTATATGTCTCCAACATCTCATATAAAGGGCCCACACTATAGCTGCTGGCCCTGGCCTCCTCCCTGCCAAGGTGGTACAAGCCATGATATTTGGCCGATGGAATAGACTTGACAGTTCTGTACCAGCTCTCGTCTATGCTATCTCAGTCCAAAAGATAAGCAAGCTGGGTGCCTGCTGCTGACAAACGACATAAAGTGCATTCACATTCGACTACAAACCTGTTCCCGTTTGGAAGGGAAACACATGCAATGAGAACCTATTTAGTGATTTCTCAATGATGAGAGTCAAAATATGAGCAGAATCTTCCAGAGAAAAATTAGGGGAAGCATGTGACAAAAAGATTGAGTTTTCTACATTATGACTGGTATTTCCAGCTTTAAGATGACCACAGTACAGTGCTTAATTTGAACCTGTGGTTTCCAGTATTTGGCACCGGCAGCTAATTGTCAACACTGGCATTTATGTCACTCTGCCACAAGGTGGAGCTGTTTGTCTAATTTAGAGATGAGCCCAACATTAGTTATTCATTAATGCAATATACATTAAAGATTACTAATACGTCCCACCCAAGCCATTCCTATAGCTTTGGGGGCTGGAATAGTCTGACCTGTCACACTTGTAGGAGTGTGATGGTTAGTAGCTGTGTAGGTACGGTCATTGGCAGCACTGGCAGAAGTAATGGGTGGTTCAAGCTGCAATGGCCCCCTAACGACGGCCCTGATATGATATGATAAAATTATTTATAGAGCGCACGTACACCAGCGGTTTCTCGGCGCTTAACAGGTACTTATTGTTTTACAAATCAAGCACTGCCACAGTATGGTCAGCATAGCAGAAATAGGTGAGCTTGAATTAGTTCAGAAGATCAGGCAGCGGGAACAGATACACGACGAACAAGAAGGGGGTGATTGTGGAGCCAGATGGAACACGTACCTGGCATATTAGAGGTGACACTATGAACAAAGACCAATTGGGTTCTAGCCTGAAGGTTGGATTTTAGTCCTCTCATCACGTGTCATACAGTCATATAGTCTTTCGACTCTGGGATTCATTTAGATTCTGCTCTGTCTTTTCAGGGCAAGGATGCGGTAGAATGAGCACTGGAGGATACCTTCATGATAGGTCCTGCTGTTCTTTGTTCTTGTTTGTTCTAGTTATTGACTTTAGCAATAGATCCCAGTTTTTAAGATCCCATTTTATTTGTTGTGGCTTGATTCTAGTCTTGTTGTTTTGTTCCACAGCAGAGCAAACTCAGCTGTTAGGATCAGATAGATACTCTAAATTGTAATCAGAGTTTCGTTATGGAGAGTTTGGGTCAATTGGTAATTGGTCTTCTGATAAAGAATAACACCAAGGAGAGGGGCAAGCTCAGTATACTGAATGCCACACTGTGATTCTAAAAATGACACCCCACTGCCATAGCCACTGACGTTCAAACACACAATACATACAAGGGCCATTCACATGGCATGAGTGTCATCTGAATAACATGCCTCAGAGATGCGTGATAGAGGCAGAACACGAAACAATGTCAAACACATGCAAATTTGGGGATTGTGTGTATTATAATATGTTAAAAAGACTTGTAAAGCGCATAGCCGTCCCCAGAAACAGGGCTTCCCAGCAGTAGACCAAGAGCACATGGTACAGGAACAATACACTCACAGAGAGAGAGAGAGAGAGAGAGAGAGAGAGAGAGAGTGATGTAAAAGCTAAATAGGAAACAGCCAAGTCTTAAGTGAGTTCCTGACACTGAGATGGTTATGAGTTTTCCTGAGGTAAAGCGGCAGTTTGTTCCATAGGTCAGGGGCCAAGGCTCCGAAAGGAGCGTCCTCCTGTCCTGTCATACCTTGGAGCCCTTTTTTCGCAAGCCTTTCGTACCCGAATGCGTCCTTGGATACAGTGCTCATGTAGGCACTCTGACTTGTGCAGTGCTTAATTTTAGCCAATAGTGTACGGTGCTCGGAACCGTCCCTTAATTGTCAGCACAGGCGCTAGTGACAGTTCTAATCACCTGAAAAGTATGCAAGGCGGCTGTGTCAAACCGTCACTCCACTCAGGAGTGTGAAAAAGGAAAAAAATCAATTTTTTAAATATATTGATCACCCTCAGCTCCATGGGCGCCACAAGCAGGGAAACCGAGCTGAGTAGGTGTAAAGAGGATTGGGACCCTTGACGCAGCTTTGGCTACAGGGCCACCCCCTTGAGCCCCAGCTAGGGTAATCTACTCCATAACATTGGGAACTACCCAATTGGGCAAGTATTAGCACTGTCTGTGCATGCTTTGCATTGAATTGTATGCCTTGCACTATAACACGCGTCAATTACATCTATAGGGGTGATATAAGCCCGAATCCACCCTGAAGAAAGCCCAGGATCATTGAGGCCATGCGTACAGGGCTGAAACATGTCGGTGTTTTTGGGTCACAGGGCCATAATATCCTTACCATCCCTAATATAGTTTATTTTAACCTTTCCCGTCCATCCCACTAATAAAGGGATACCTTGAAGTGGATGAGAAAGTTTGAAAAATTGCACCCCCACCTTTTAACAAATCTACGTAAGAGCTCCCTGAAATAAGGTCGAGCCGACCCTGGCCTTTAGGAGCCAGGGTGAACCCGATGATAAAGCATGCCACTACTAGAGTGGGTGAGGGTTATATAAAAAAAAATGATTTTTCCTTTTCCCACTCCTTCTGAGTGGAGCGCAGGTTTGATACAGGCTCCTTGCATGCACTAAAACAATTCAGCAGGGATACTTTTCAGTGCATTGGTAGTTACATAGGGAGGATGAATCCCTCCATCCTTGGTCAAAGGATCTCTCTCACAGGGTTGTAGAAATTCTTTAACATTCCCAGACCTTAATGTTTTGAGTCTAGTGACAGTCCACCACATGGTGGCGCTGTCTGTCAATTTTGAGATAAGCACAACAGTGTTTAATAAGTCAATATACATTCAAAATGAATAACACCTGTCACTCCCACCATTATTATAGCTTGGGGTGGCCTGGAATGGTGTGAATTGTCACACTTGGTTAGTACTTGTGTTGGTTCTGTCATTGGCAGCGCTGGCATGGGCAATGGGAGGCACAGGGTGCAGTGGCCTCCTAAGACTGGCTTTTTTTTACAAATTAAGAACTGGATTTGTGTAATATGTTTAACATCCGTTATTACCATGAGAATTACATATTATATAAATAAAAATGTCGGAAATTTGAAACAACTTATTTAGAATCCACCAAAATGAGGAAAGGAAGGAGGACAATCTGAAAAATATTAACATATGCTCATCTCACGGATATTGCTTTCGACACATTCCAACTTCAGAAAGATTTCAAAGAACTATACAGAAACCAGGGGACAGTGATAAGAAGAGAGGCATTCGCTAAACCAGGAATGTCTGTTCAAATCTGGTCTCTTGAGATCTAAACAGTAGTGCGCAACGAACTTGGACATTGAGGCCCAGGATCAACACGACAGAAGATTGGCACGGGCACCCCATTAAAAGGCCTTCCTATCGTAGAATGAGCCCTAACATCTTTTGGTGAATTTTTCTTTGCAAACTTATCCCACACTCTGGCAAAGAGCACAATACAAACCTGAGATTGTTTGCTCAAGCACCTCAGGGCATTGTATAGAGATTAATAAACATAGGGGGGTCTGGTAGCCTTCCGGCGCGGTCACTCCTATGGAGAATACGTGGAAGGACAAAGGATACAGGCAACTCCATATTTACAACTCAAATGAAAATCATTCACAACTTTCGGAAGAAAAGGAGAACTTAACTTGCAATGCACCTTAGGCCACAGTGACATTACTTTCAGATCCAAGCAAAGTATCTGCAGCCCTCCTACTCTCCTAGAGGAGGCCACCAGAATGAGAAAACCTTCTCGAATGCCAGTAACTTCACAGAACAAAAAAAATGATAAGCGTCAACAAAGAGTGGTCATGGAGAAATTCAAGACCCAATTAGAATGCTCTTGTCTGTCTGAAAGGAATTCCCAGCCCTTTCGAAATTGATGGAACGAGAGGAACCTTCAGCAATGACACAACAGAGTCTCATGGGCTATGGTGGTGCCCAGGGGTTCACTGGTGGTGTGGAGCACATCACTTGAGAGCAACACCCAACTGCATTAAATTATGTTTCAAAATAGGCACAAAAAAAACCTCTTGAAAAAATGATACACACTTAACTCTCTGTGACGCAGCAAGCCTGGTTGTGTTGTTTCTAAACAATAAATTGATTATGCAGCTACATGATCAACTCATCATAAATTTGACATGCTATTTTATATTATCATGCTTAGGAATTTTTTTTTGTGCAAGCGATGCTTCAATACAATGTGATATAGGGTCAGGTGGTCTCCTTAGATCTACTTTCGACCCCACCCCAACTATATTTGTCGCTAAGTAAATGTGTTAGGTGAATCACTGTTAGATCACACAACAACTAAGGAACAAATGGACGAAGGCCAAAGTAGCCGACAGATAGCTTTGCAGTGTACCAATATTACATCCCTACCTAGCCAGGTAAACAGTATACTGACAAAAGAGAAAAAGAACACGCGTCGCAGACCATTCGCAAAACATGTTCCATCTGCAGTTTTTGGTCCCGCCTAGAACACTTGGGCCTATCGAGCTGAGCTTTTAGAAGACCCTCCTTCAATGTGGTCCAGGAGATGGTCAGAAGTATTGGCTTGCACAGTTCAGGGATCTCAGACTGCATCTGCCCAAAGCAATGAGGGGTCCACATCATTGAATGGAAGAGCAGCACCCACATGCTCCAGCACTGAGACCAAACATGTCCTTGTGTTGACTCGTTCCTAGAACAAAAGTCCCCACATTTGTGATTGATGCGGCAAGGGGACCCCCGAAAGGGGGATGCCTAAGTCTCAGGAAACTCCAGAGAAAGCTGGGTTTCCAAAACTTCTATGCTTAGAGGTTTCCGCCCTATTTTGCTGCTCTTTCACACAGTAACCGCTAGTAGATTTGTTTACAAGCATCTGAAGAACAGAGTTTTGCTTTTGCAGTTTTCTTTCCCATCTGAAATGACAGAAGGGCTCCCATTCGGGGGATTTTCCGGAAGAGGTAGTCTGTAGCTACATAAACGTATGAGGTTTAGAAAGGGTACCTACTTCTGTTCCTTCGTCCACCAACCAGAGTGAAAAGTTTTCTCTCATACGTAATATCCGCTTCTAAAATGTGGTAATTAGAAGCAAAACCCTCACATTTTTTTCATGATGAAACAGGTTGGAAAGACTATCAGGCAGTAAATCCTTCTTCAGGCAACGAAAATATATGTTTTGTATCGATTATATGAAATTACGAGGTGTTTCAAAGTTGCTCACTAAACAACCGAAAGTGCTACAACGACACACAACGGGTTCAGGTCTGTCATACACTGACTTAGCATGTATATATTCGCTCTAACTCTTGCATTCATTAAGTTTGACTTGTGTCCACTCGTATTCTTGCATTAATTGTTTAGCCACTCACACTGTCACACATTATTCATGCATCTGTGTATGTATGTGCACATGTATGCATTTAGTCAGTGGTTGTATGTGCACCTCGTGCCTCATTAGTGTTTTCTTATTTTCTTTTATGTGTGTTGCCTCTATGTAAACAGTTGGATGTTGTGTGTGCATTTGCCATTCGGTGCTTGTGAGTACGTTTTTGTGATCCCATATTTGCACAAATGCCAAGTAACATGATCTGTCTGAATGTGTGTTGATCTGTGTGCACTGATACATCTAAGGATGGTGGTCTGTATGTGCATGGATGCCCGTAGGTGCGTGTGAACGTGGACCTGAATGGATATCTGCATCGAAGTATCTGTAAGGGGTGGTGGGGGGGGGCATCGGATTTAAAAAAATACACTTACCCCCCGGCTGGCCAGCCGCCGTCACCTCTCATGTGTCCTCTTCCTGGGAGAAACAGGAAGCAGGAAGCACCAGGGCTCCCACACTCCCTGCAGCCTATCACAACGCTGCAATGCAGAGTTGTGATTGGTTTTGAGCACCGTGACACAGCGCTCAACCAGGGGCAAGAGGGGTGGGCATGTTCTCCATGCAAGCTGTAATGCAGCCTGCTTGGAGAACACTGAAGGTGAGCGTGACTGCTTTGGGCGAAGGCGGTAGTTGGGTTTAAAAAAAAACACTTACCTCCCGGCAGGCCGGCAGGCCGGCAGGCCAGCAGGCCAGCCGCCGCCTGTCCTGCGTGTTCTTCCTGGGAGAAACAGGAAGCAGGAAGCACCAGGGCTCCCACACACACTGGAGCCAATCACATTTGCAGCGTTGTGATTGGTCTGAGCGCCGTGACACAGCGATCAGCCAGGGGCAAGAGAGGTTGGCATGTTCTCCATGCAGGCTGTAATGCAGCCTGCATTGAGAACACTGAAAGTCCATGACTGTTTTGGGCGGCCCAAGAGGGCCGACCAAACAATTATTGTGCACTTCGGAGTGTTCTACCACTCCGTCCCTGCTCTGCAGCCCTGCCCGCCTCCTCACACAAGCTGCCGCAGCAGGAGAACAACATAAAATGATAATAACATAACGTTATTATCATTTTATTTTTTCCTTTCTTTTGCTGCTACTTATGGCAGTGAGACAACGCCTCGTTGTAAAGGCTGTTCCCCCTCAGGTTGCAACTGCAACTTATCACCTCCAAAGATATAGAGCGTCTTGTGATGCGTGCGGATCATTAATCACAAAACATCACATCCAGACTAAAAATCACCAACGTTATAGAGCATTTTGAGATGTGTGTGGCTCATTAATTACAGACTATCGTGTCCAGACTAAAATCACCCCCTATATATCTCTTACTGCTCACAGGGTACCCGGAGAGTACAGATAATAACGGCTACCCTGAGAGCAGTAGGAGGTCTATAGAGGAGTGATTTTAGCCTGAATGCAATATTTGTAATTAAATGTTCGACGATTTTACATTTGGCATGTACCATTGAAACCACTGGGGGCCATCAAGGAGAGAATGACAGAGCCCACCTATGAGAGGCTTTATAATTTGAAATATATGGCTAGGCTGTTTAAAATCTTGTAAATGACTGTACATAGATTATGTTTTCCTCCTTTTAATCTTGCTGCCCTTCACTATCTCTTCCTTCACCTATTAAGCACCTTGTCAATTGTTATTGTGAACAATTGCTGTCTTGTTACAATAAATATTGGACCCATATGTGCATATGTTTTCTGGTTTTGTGTTTACATGATTGAGTCATGCCTTATGCATAATTGTAAAAATGCTTACCTTTAACTTTATAAGAATGATCGAAAACATCTCAGAGAGAACCATTCTGAATATGCAATGTAATATACCCAGTTTCTGAGGAATACAGGGTCACTATATTGAGAGTTAACGTTGCCTCTAACAATAGGCCTTACTTGAAATATCATTAAACATACACACAATGAGGGGAAGGTATGGTAAATAGTTGACTATCACCAATTTAATAGAATTACCCAAACAGAAAATTCACCACTCAACCGCCCAATCAGTAGCTGTTGCAAAGTCATCCTGTGCCCTGGGCACCCCCCATTTGTTGCTAACTGGTACTGTTGGTAACTGCCCCTGACTGCCCTGGGCTCTGCCTAACCAGGCCCGAGGCCAGTGCTATGGGGAAAACATAGTGAAAACACACACACACATTATTGTACACTAAGGTGCCGATTACGATCCTGGAAAAACCGGGTACGAACCGTCGGTCGGAGCGTTTTCTCCGTCCGACCCGTACCCGGTTGTAAAACTTTACAAACATGGAAGTACGATTCGCACGGAAACACCATTTCCGTACGATTCGTAAAAAACACCGTCCGACGAAAATATACATACGAATGTGATCCGGGAATGCTCCAACGTGACGTCGGGACGCTGTCAGGCAGCGTTTCACGACCCAGGAAGTACGATTCGAACCGACAACAGTCCGGACGGCAATATTTTCACGGCACCCAAAAAGTGCCGGAAAAGCGAAGTACGCCGCGAAACGACCAGAATAGGGGGCCCGGTACGCGCCGTACCCCCCCCAGCCCCCGTGAGTACGCGCCGAACCCCCCCCAGCCCCCGTGAGTACGCGCCGAACCCCCGTGTATGTACACCCGTGTACGTGTCGAACCCCCCGTGTATGTACACCCGGGCACGTGTCGAACCCCCGTGTATGTACACCCGTGTACGTGTCGAACCCCCCGTGTATGTACACCCGTGTACGTTCGAGTCGTACCACCCCGTGTATGTACACCCGTGTACGTGTCGAACCCCCATGTATGTACACCCGTGTACGTGTCGAACCCCCGTGTATGTACACCCGTGTACGTTCGAGTCGTACCACCCCGTGTATGTACACCCGTGTACGTGTCGAACCCCCCGTGTATGTACACCCGTGTACGTGTTGAACCCCCCCGTGTATGTACACCCGTGTGCGTGTCGAACCCCCCGTGTATGTACACCCGTGTACGTTCGAGTCGTACCCCCCGTGTATGTACACCCGTGTACGTGTCGAACCCCCGTGTATGTACACCCGTGCACGTTCGAGTCGTACCCCCCTGTGTATGTACACCCGTGTACGTGTCGAACCCCCCCGTGTATGTACACCCGTGTACGTTCGAGTCGTACCCCCGTGTATGTACACCCGTGTACGTGTCGAACCCCCCGTGTATGTACACCCGTGTACGTTCGAGTCGTACCCCCACCCGTGTATGTACGGTGCGTACATACACGGCTACGCGCTGGGGCTACGCACTGGGGGTACGCACCGTACATACACGGGTGGGGGTACGACTCGAACGTACACGGGTGTACATACACGGGGGGGTTCGACAGTACACGGGTGTACATACACGGGTGGGGGTACGACTCGAACGTACACGGGTGTACATACACAGGGGGGTTCGACACGTACATGGGTGTACATACACGGGGGGTGCGACTCGAACGTACACGGGTGTACATACACGGGGGTTCGACACGTACACGGGTGTACATACACGGGTGGGGGTACGACTCGAACGTACACGGGTGTACATACACGGGGGGGTTCGACACGTACACGGGTGTACATACACGGGGGGGTTCAACACGTACACGGGTGTACATACACGGGGGGGGGGGTTTTCCATACGGTTGTGTCATCGGACGCACGGGATGGATCGTACATGCGCGGTCGGACTTCACTTTTCACGTTTGTACGGTAAATCGTCCGGGGAAGTGTCGGACATATTTTCCGACCCGAGGACGTGTGGGGAATTATTCCCAATGCGACTCGTATGGAGTTTTTCCCATGCGAATCGTACTTGGCAGTTTGTACGGCACTTGTACGATTCGTACGGTAAAAAGACCGGATACGAGTCGTACGGGGAAAATTTTTCCAGGATCGTAATCGGCACCTATGTGTTAGGGTAACCCTATGATTGGCATGACCTACCCTATAAGTCCCTTGTACATAATAGGGCAAGGGGATTAAAACTACCTTTAAGTCCCTATTATATAATAGGGCATGGCAGTTTAGAGGCCAGCTGCCCTTTCTGTACTTGCACGTGAGCACTGATGAGAGCCTGAGGTCATTTTAAAAGCAGCCCTGTGTTTCAGGACTGCTTTTAAATGTAAATTGTGCCCAAACTCGACTTTGGTGGTAGGGGCACTTAAAAAGTGGGGTTGGGTACTTTTAAGGACGACCCTTATAAAAGAGGTTTTATAGCCCTGGGGAAAGGGAAACTGCAAATTGCACTTCCCTCAATGTAGTAAAGTGCCTCCCAAAATCGACTTTTGTGCTAGGAACTATGGAGTGATGTCAGGGGAGGAAAGCTATGGAAATGAGCCATACTGAAGATTGCTTTAATTAGTTCTTGCTCCTCTGCTGATATTTCAGCCATATTAAATTTTGGAGCAATAGTGCTCTCTGGGAGACCATTATGCCACATTTTGGATGAAGTGGTCATACTTTGGGGTGTTGCCCTGCACCTCATTGGACAGGAGTGCCCTCCTGCTTGACACCAGATAACACTGAATACGTATCTGAGAGGGGCAGAGCCTTTGAGCTCTGCTGCTTGAAATTAGGAGAAGAAGAAGGATTGCGAAGCTGGAAAATTGATTTGCACCATCAGGCCCTGCCTTCTGACTGACTGCGCCTGCTGCACTATCTGGAATTTTAGCCCTTTGGATGTACCATGCTTCAAGAGGAATAAAGAGTGAGCTCCCTGCAAACTACAGGTTGACAGAGCTCACCTGTGTCAACTCCACCAAGAGTCCGCTGCCTGGAGTGCATCCGGTGGACTTTTCAGGGTTTTGGCCATGTGCATTGTGGGAATTGTGGTCCCAAACTTTCCAGGACCATCTTGGAGCTTTCAGACCCCTGGATTGTGCGGAGCATTTGGACCATCAAGAGGAACTTCAGGAATAAGTTCCAGAAGTTTGGAGCAACTTTGGGAAAAAAGCTCCATAGGGTGACTAGGTGCTAGAAAGTGTTCATTCTTTAAATTCATATCTCCGGATGTGCATGGGAATAATTTATTGAGACTTGTACTGAGCCCTAGACTGTGTTAGTGGCCTTATTGGCCATCTGTGGTTGATGAATATTTACCACTACTAATAACCCACTTTCCAACAGTAGCCATCACACAGTCTTTATCGCATGCATGCCAAACACCTCTGATGTGCTAGAACCGCCTATCAGGCACTTAACAGCGCTTTCTATCCAACAAACCACTTGTGCTTTACAACCGTTTCCAATTACACCTATTATTGGTTTTGGTTGTCTTTCCCAAACAGAACATGATGTCCAGAATGCTGAAACGCTTATGTGCATAACAGGTGCCAATGCCATATAGTTGGATAAGTGTGGCGAACTCAACAGCAGTTTTCACTCACCATGATAGCATAAATGCTCGGATAAAACTTGCCTAAAAGTATCACGCCCTCACATACACAACATCACATCCTGGCTATATACCTCGCTAGTTATCTTTGTGTAGAAACAATCTGCACAGATGGAGCAATTGACAACTGGCGACTAAGTGCAACTAAAAAGACCAAAGTCCTTTGGCACACCCAATTATGCACCTAACAGTGACGAGATCTTTCTCTGGTTCAAACAAATGTTACTTTGTCATTAACCAATGCAACCCATCAGCAAACTAGGCATTTAACAAACCCATCTCTACCAATCAAATACAACACCAAACAACCAAATAGAACAGATCAATGGAAGTCAAAGAACTGTAGTAAAAGAGTGCACAGATCAAGAAAGTACTAAGGTGCCATACTTATTGTACATGGTGCTATGCAAGTCCTGATAACATAACATCGAGATGGCGAAGACACAACCCAGTCTCTTCACAATTGTTGCCGTGGTTCCTGTTGGCCAGTTGTTTTGAAGTGGTAAGTGGTGCAGTAGAATGTAGTCTTCCTGTCTGCATGGTATTGTGGCCAACATGAAACCAAATACATAGACATTTTATGATTCACAGTTGAGCACAAGGACTACATTGGCATGGTAACCTATCACTGGCCTGTGCGAGTTGCATGACTTGCAACTTTTTAGGATAAAGGGAACATGAGGACGTTACCTTGTTAGAGAAACTGGAGAACTGTTTGGGGAGAGGAGTTGGCCTAACCGCTAAGGCGGTCGATCTCGAATCTGGGGAACTGGGTTCGAGTCTCGGCAATGACGCTGAACATCCTGTGACTCTGGGCAAATCACTTAATCTCCCCGTGCCTAACAAAAATGAATGTGTCCTCATGTAACGCAACTGGTGCTATGTAAAGCGCTCTGATACCTGATTTGGGTCAAGTTAGCGCTATATAAAACTCAGTAAAAAAAAAAAAAGTAGTTGTGAAGCTAGTAAGGTTACCCTAAGTCATAGCTTCGTGGCACTTGCCAAAACAGTGTGGGCATTGCCCCACTGTCAGACACGACCACTGGACTTCCATTTATTGTTATTTATCACCTCTTCCTCCTTCCACAACCCAAGTATTGCCTTATAAGTGGGGCCACTTCAAATCAATTCAAAAGTAGCTGAAGCTGGATCCATTAGGAAGAGGTCTCTGCTCAGGGCAGTTAGATTAACTGAGCACAAACACATGCCAATTAAAATGACTTATGCTTGCCTAATTCAAATCACTCTCTTTTATCTTTCACGGCAATTACAAATTGCAAGTAGGAGGACTCTCTTTGCACTTCATATAGGCATTGGTTTCTTGAGTAGTGCAGAAAAATCACTGTGAATGTTGTTATTTAAAGACTCGAACATCTAACTTTGATGTATTGATGACCTGTTCATTATATGCAGTGATCATATTCATCTATTGCAATTGTTTTCTGCAAGACTCAAAATTCAAAGTGAAATATTGTCAATCAGCAGATTGATAGTTTTGAGACAGCCAGGAAAGGGCTCACAGTAGGGAGAATCATCCGATCATTTTTGCAAGCTAATAGCACAAGCTCTGAGATGCCAACGTGATGTGCCCCAACCAGACATCATACAGGGCTTAAAATATGGGGTGTCCTCCGTATGTATTTGTAGGGATTAAACTGCAAACAGCTCTAGGAAAGTTGCGCCAAATAGCCACCAGTGGCGGCTCCTCCGCATCGCACCACTGCTTTCGAGCAGTGAAAAGGTAAAGAAATATAAAGTGATAATAACTTTAAGTTATTATCATTTTATGTTTCCTTTGCGGGTGGGCGGGGTGCTCTGTCCATGGAGCAGGGCAGGGGAGGAGTGGTATGCCCACTCCTAAGTGCGCAATGACTGTTTGGTCGGCCCTGTCGGGCCCCCCAAACCCGTCATGCACACTTTCCCCTTCTCCAAGCAGGCTGCATTGCAGCCTGCATGGAGAACATGCCCACCCCTACAGCCCCTGGCTGAGTGCCGTGTCACGGTGCTCAGACCAATCACAAGGTTGTAGTTCTGTGATTGGCTTAGGGGAGGGAGCCTGGCTCGCTGCTTCCTGTTCCTGAAGTCGTAAGCAGGTGAGCAGGAGCAGGACCAGAGACGCAGGGCCCGGCAGAAAGGTACGTTTGAATGTTTTTTTTGTGTTGCTCCCTCGTGTCCCCCCCCCCCCGTGCGACCCCCCACAACCCTCAGCACCGGCCCCTCCAACTGCAAGCCATGCCGGCCACCCCTGCTAGCCACTAGTCCAGTTTTACTGGCCTGCCTCCTGATTCTTAGTAGAGTTGACAGCTGACAGTCCACTATCGGCACTCCACGTTAGTGAGCAGTCTACGTGCAGGTGACCAGGTGCTGAAGGGTGTCGGTGCTTCCCGATCCACAGTGGAGGGTCGGTCCTGCCCATTACAGAGGCTATGCGAGGGTCGTGGTAGTGGCTGCTGATTCAAGTTCAGGCTTGCAGTCATTTTTTACCTGTATCCCAAGAAGGGAATAATAATAAATAAATAATTTGTATTAGTAAAACGTGAACATATCACCCCAGAAGGCGCTGGGGGTCGTTCGGGAGACTAAGTGAGCTATTTCCCAGAGTCACATGATGCTGAGCTGAGATGCCGCTGACAATTGAACCCGCGGGTCTCGTGCTTCGAAACGGAAGCCACCTTTTGGCGCCACTCTGTAAAATTTAACCTGTAACCGATCCGTCCCCTTAACCTACCCATTGTGTGCCGTATTTATTGTTGCATGTACGGTGGGACTATGAAGTCAGGTTTGGTGTGCATACTGTCCTACAGAGGATACAGTAAATCCTGTTCTAAATAGGGAATCCTCTTCATGTTATTCTTGGCCTTTTTGGAGGCATGACAGCGTGGCGCCCTAGCCCTGCTCTGAAGCCCTGGCCATGACAACCCATATGGCTGGGAGAATATACAAGACACCAGCCCTTTAACAGTACATGAGATTCTGGTTTTCCTCTTTTTGTGATACACATAGAATGATAGAGAATTGGCCTGGATTATCTGGCCACTCTTTTGCTGTGAAACGAAACCTGACCTTTGTGGTATCCACTTGCCCTGCAAAACGCACAAAAGGAAATAGAGAAAAAATGCACTCGTCTGACCTTGCTATAATTTTAACATTTAAACAAAGCCTGGACTTTGGTCAGTTCTGGCTTACCACCAGCGCTACTAAGATGAGAGAAACATCTGTTGCCTTTATCCAGTAAACTACACTTCATCTGGACCTCAACAATAAACTCATGTGGACTGGAACAGAGAAACATCTGCGAGGAAGAAGCTTCCCTTTGTCGCAGTTTCCACTCAAGAGTATGATCAAGACCTGCTACTCCATCGCACGCTTGCGGAAAAAGAAGCAGAACTGCCCCGTGGGTGGACAGGAGCTGGAGCCCAACCGAAAGGCCAAATAGCAAAGTTCATCGGGTTAAAGCCTGAGTGATGGCGGTCTTGGCGCTTTTAGAACCATACTGCCTGGAACACCAAGCCTAATGCATTTGGGATGCACAAGGTTCTAAGGCCTTCGGGAGAATATAGATTCGCACTACCTTCAACCGATCCCCTAGTATCCCTGATTTTGAGTAAATCTGTATCACCGTGTTTCCAGCTTAGTGGGATGTTGCATAGTGTTTTCCTCTTCACAATATATCTTAGCATTGCCTATTGTTTTTTTTTATAGTTCTTTTTATTAACAGTAACAGATTCGACATTAGTTTTCAAGATTGAGGATTACTGGAGATGACACAATTTTGTTGTCCGCATATTATTGAGCATTTCCAATGAGACATATTAAATTACAATAGTTAGGGTGTGAGCAGTTCGCTAACGGAGGGGAGATGAGGAGGAGCACAAATATCACCCCTATATGTGTTCCGTTTGCCCCATAAACCAGTCCATTTTTAGGTGCAGCCACGGGCAACAAACACCGTCTTCCCCCTTACCATGCACCAGCCCATATCCGCTTTCCAGGCTTCAATCTTCGGTGACACCTCCGCCCCCCACAACTGTGCAATATCTCTTTTGGCCACCATTAAACCCAGTGTTACCCATAGGTTAGCTTTACTGTTCAGGTCGGTGGGTTCCCACACATTTAACAAACACCGTTTTGCCTCCAGCTCAATCACTGTGTCTAAAACTTCTCCCATACAATCATGAATTTTTCTCCAGTAATTCTGGATGCACCCACATTCCCTCAGAAAGTGCATAAAGGTGCCCATCAAGCCACATCGTCTCCTGCACTGCCCATCGGCCACCCTCCCCATCTGTACTAGTCTGGGCCCTGAGACATAGACTCAGTGCAGGATTTTAAGTTGGACTAGGAGCAGTCTGGAGGAGATCGCTACTTCCCTAGGGGAGGCAACCGCCTCCTGACAATCCTCATCATCTAGTACTAGTCCGTCAGCTTCCCAATGTTCCCGTGTCTTTCCAAAGGGATCGTCCGTGTTGTTTATTAGCTTTTTGTAGGTCAGGGAAATTGCATTGTCTGGGAAGTAGCCGTCAAGTAGCCTGTCTTCTAGTGGAGAGTATTCTGGGGGGTGGAGCCCTCTGGCAGGTGTGACTTTAGTGCGTGACGTACCTGGAAGTATCTGAAATACTCAGTATCGGCTAGCTCGTATTTACGCTGGAGTGTGTCAAACGACACTACCTCACCCTTAACCCAAAGGTCCCTGATCTTAGAGATCCCAATGAGATCCCATTTGTCAAACCCCTTTGTTCTCCCCAAGTCACCCAACTGTCCTGAGTCCCATAAGGGAGTGGCCAACGTGAGTTTCTGGTCCCACCCCAAACTCCGAATTGCTGTGTGCCAGACACAAACTGAGTGATTACTTGGTCCTGTTAAGGGGTATCGCCGGGGTCTGGAGTAAATTACCCTGTTGTAATTTCCGCCCGGGAGTATCCATTGTCCATTCTATACCCGGGATCGTCCCCGCCTCGATATGTGCAATGATTTATGGCTGCCAACTGGGCGGCCCAATAGTACTTTTTAATGTCCGGAAGCCCAATGCCCCCGTCATACCAGCTAAGTACAAGTTTGTGTAATGCTATTCGGGGTCAGCCATCTCACATCAGTTCCCTCTGCAAGCCCTCAATCTCCTTGAAATATGTCGTGGGACCGGGTGCGGAAAATTCTGTAAGGCATAGAGGAAGCGTGGGAGTGTCATCATCTTAAAAAGTGCCGCTCGTTCTAGCAAAGAAAGGGGCAGCGCCTTCCAGTTTGCAACATCTCAATTCAGTCTCTGCAATGGAGAAATGAGGTTGCGTTCATAACGGAGTTTGGAGTCTGAGGTGATGTATATTGGCTGCCCGTTAAAAAACGAGTCCTCTTTAAAACACTCTGTTTACTTTTCCGAGCTCTTCTAGGCACAGGCCCAGCCCATCTGAAACAACAATTTTAGTAGTATGTGCCCAAAAGATCTTTACGCTCGTCAGGAGCAAAATTAGCAGTAGTACCTCCTATAAAAAAAGTTAGATGGGGAGGCAGAAGTTTTGCCGCTGGTGCATCTAGGGCTTGGAATGAGTTCCCTTTCTATCTGAGAAATTTTAATGATTTATTGGCCTTTAGGAAGGCGTTGAAAACATGGTTGTTCTGAACACCACTTTGGCAGCAACCTATGAAAGGCGGGAGGACTGCAGCAAGCGCCAGGACACCTCAGGGTAACCTTTGCAACTTGTACCGGACAGCCCCGGGGGGGAGGGGGGTGAAGGAGGGTCACCGTGCAAAACGTACAGTAGGGACTTGCTCCAGTTAATGGTGTACCCTGAGTTCCTCCCAAAATTTGTAAAAATGTCAAGTACTATGTGGAACGACGTCCTGGGGGAGGCGAGATATAGCAGGATGTCATATAGGGAAATACGGGCCTCCCATCCCTCTGTTCACCTTAGCCCTCTTATCATTGGATCCTGATGGAGCAGGTAAAGCAAAATGTTGTATACCTCCTCTATTTTGCATGAAAATTCTAATTATATAACCTACTTATATAATAATTTGACTGTTTTATAATAACCAACTATTTGCACCTTTATTAAACATCAATTACACGTGGGACTTATTACTATTTGCATGGCAGAATAACTCTAATAACTAAATTATGTACGCATATTAATAGTAGTACGTGTGGTAATAGGATATCGCATGATTTATGTTGCTTTTGTGATGTTTGCGTTCCTGTTTTGGACCGTAAGGGTGAGTTTTATTGATTTAAATATCGTTAAAAGCTAGGAAAATACTAATACATAAAGGGATTAGTGAGGGTTTAACATTAGAATCTTCATTTCTTCGTATTAATTACTCTTTTGTGCTTGTTTCGCTTAAGTTGGCATTTGGACCTACCAAAATATGGCGTCCGAAAAGGACTTCGGAAGTGGACACCATCTCGTGAGCACGATGTCTACTGCGCAGACTCGGATGGCTCCGTAGACCTCCAGGCGACCTCAAGGCACAGTGTTCCTGGTCAAGGATAGGAACATGGAGGACTACAAACTTCAGTCAGTAAAATCTGGTCTAAATGAACAATTGGGACATACAAGCAAAACTTTTACATTGTTGCATAAGGGCAACATGGACAGAGGAAATGAACCAGCAAAGTCCATGAGAACCTCAAGTAATGTAAAATCGGATGTTTCCAATCAGCCAATCATCTGCCTTCTTAGCCTAAGAATTTTTCATGTTATCCCGAATTTTATTATAAAAAGGGTAGTAGAATAGGAAGGGGCATGTTCTGGCAGAGAGGCATGCTGGCATTCTGCGGTTTTCGATGACTGCACACCCTATTGACCCCAGAGGCGATGACAGATGCTTGCACGATTTCTGGTCCTTTGGAGATCTTTGGGACTATAACGTGCTGAGCAAAGAACTTTTGGACTTTGAGCTTTGGCCTGCTTTATTTGGACAATTTAACAGCTAAAATTCGGTTATGCAGAGCCAAATGAATTAGGAAAAAGCCAGATAGCAAGAATAGGTAAATATAAATGTCATGCGATTTGTGCTGATTGAACAAAAAGCTAAACTTTGATTGACCAAAATGCTAATATTAATTGCAAACAATATTTAGATAAACAAATATTTGATTAACAGAAATTATGAGTTTGTGGTTTTTCAATGAAGAGAGTAGAGGATTCTGAGTCTTAAATATGTTTTAGCTGGTTCTAAATCACCATCAACCAGTCCAACAAATTGGTCCGTCGAGCAAGTGGTGGAGTGCCTTGATGTTTAAGGTTAGGATCCTATAGGGGGTGATGCTAATGTATATTCTGTAAAATAACTTTTCTTTCCTATAGGTAATAAGGTACTCCCCCACATGTCCAGCGCTTGATTCATCATCCCTTCTGCGTGAAGATTTGTTTGAGTGGAGTTAGAGTGAGTGTTGGTGTTATGGGCCCCACCAATGACTGCGTGTGTGAATGAGCTAGTGTGAAGTAGGGTCTCCGATGCAGGGAAGGATAAGTTGTTGTTGGAAAAGATTTTGCCCCCCCCCCTTTTCTTTTTTTTCCTCCCCTAGGGTTTCCCGTGCGCTTGATGAGTTTTTCTGGTAGCAGTATGATGGTTATTATTGGCTAGTTTGGTGATTATTGCTTATTGATTTCCGATTTTGAATATTGATTATCGCTTGCGGATGTTTTGATGAGTATTGATTTATGTACTAACATTCTATGTTGAGTCGCGTTGTGTTCTATGTTGTTTTTGAAGACTTCTGGGATGTAGGATGTCGGATGGCCTGTGGCAAGTGAAGTCACATGGTGAATTGTTTGTTGCCCTGTATGTACACGGGAAAAACGTGTGACGATTGAAGTTGCACGACGCAATGTCTGGGTTCGATTTGGTAACATCGCCGTGTGTTATCGTTAGGGACATTTCTGTGTGAAAGAGGTGTATGGGTAGCGAAGGCCACCTGTGAAATTTTGGTCTTAAGTAACAGGAGTCCACGTGAACTCTGAATACGCTTATCACTGGAAAGGTAATAGGTGTTCCCTAAGCTTGATAGAAGGGTAAAGTAGATGCTACTTTATTAACAAATGTAATAATTCTGTAGTAGGGCAGAGGTAAGAGCTGCTCTCGGGAAAGACAGGATTCTGTGTGAATGAACTACATTTTCCGTATGAATGTGTGTAAATGAAATAGCATTCGACTTAATTGTGAAACTCTGGTCTTATTTCTCAGGAGCAGTGCGTCTCCAACAGGTGTCTTATTTCCAGAGAAACGGTTAGTCAATGCTTGCTAGAAGGGTACGGTAAGGGAAGTGCTACTTTATCGGTGAATGTAATGATTCCGTAGTAGGGCAGAGGTAAGCGCTGCTCTCGGGAAAGACGGAATTCTTGTGAAAAAGGTCAAGACTATCTCTTTTCTTAGCGAAACAGATAATGGTGGCGTTTTTATCGTTACTAACAGAATTTGAGTAAAAGACAACGTAGGAAAAGTTTGCCGATAAATTTTGTAAAGAAGGGGTCAGCAGTAGCGAAGGTAGCGAGAAAAGCTGACGTCAGAAAAGACCGCGCTGGGATTGGAAGTCAGTAAGAGACGTAGATGCTCCTGATTGGTGCGTTAGTGTGCGCCGCGCTAGGAGTGGAGAATTACAGGGTGACGTAGATGCTCCTGATTGGTGTGTTAGTGTGCGCCGCACTAGTATTGGAGAATTGTAAAAGTGACATAGACACTCCGGATTGGTGCGTTGGTGTGAGTCGCGCTACGATTGGATAAGACAACAGAATAGTCGTAGGAGAAATCTAGCGATACTAAGAAAAGAAAATGATGTAATACGATCCACCAGAGAAAGAGAAAAAGTCCTGGTTCGGAAAGATCAAGAACTTATTTAAAAAGGACAAACCGATTGTGACTAGAGAGGGACAGTTGCTTCCTCCACCGAAATCACCTGCACCCTTTATGGTTGCGAAATATGGATAACATACATGTATTTGGTTAGACAAATGGGCAAAGTATACCAAAGATGATGGAGTTTTAGCATTTCCGGAACATGGTTCATTCAATTTAGCGGTATTGAGGAATTTAAGAGAAAGAATGATGAGATTAGAACCAAGACCTAGACCTACTCAGTTTGAAGCATTGACAGAATGGGAAGATGAGATGTATGACAGAGAGCAACAGCGGAGTGGCGGAAGGTACAAATACATGTTTGGTAGACCGTGTGGACAGGAGAATCATGATGAAAGAATGAGGAGATGGCGAAGTGCTGAAGAGACTAGTAGAAGAAAATGTACACAGAAGAGAAATAATACAGGATCAGAAGGTTATAAGTATGGTGTGCATGAGTCGGAAGATGAAGTTCTTGAGGACATGTTTTATAAAAATCCACCCCCGTACCAACCAAATTCCACATTGTTGACACCAAGTGCCCCAGTAAACGAATCACCACAAAATATCAAGTTTGAGTCAATACCACCTGAGGTAGGAAGAAATAATCCATTTAGAGAAACAGAAAATACACAACCTGGTAAAATGATAAATGAAATTTCAGCTGAATTAGCCAGAACTACTTTAGAGTTAACTGAAAAGATAAGGGAATTGACTAAAATATGGAAGCTGTAACTGTTTCTGTAACAATAGGACCCGTAATGCCTATTTTTGATAAGCAAAAGGATAGTGAGCACTGTCTGACGATTCCTTATAACAGTAATAAACAAACCGAAATGGAAAGAAGAGGTTCAAGAGAGAACCCATGGGGACAGGTGATAGAAACTTCTGGACTAAGTACTCCTAAAAATTTGACTGTAATCAGAGTCTAGCGAATAAACCAATATTGACGACAGAATCAGTACCAGGGTCACCAAAAAGTTTAGAACAAACACGAAATGAAACAATTCCTGTAGGTCCTACTTCTGATGAATTAAGTGAATGGTTAAGGAGTTTACAGCAAAAAGATGCTGAACCTCGACCTTTATATGTGTCTACATTAAAAATAGTTTTAGAAGAATTAATAGTAGGAACTATTCCCACAGAAAAGTTAAAAGCCTATCAGGATGAAGAACTAATGTTTCTATGCAAAAGTATAACATGGAGAGCAAGAAATTTACATGAAAGATTGGAAGAAGTAGCAAGTGAAATGGGTATCGACTTTGAAAAATAAAATCATTACAGAAACCATACAGAGTAGACGTTGCTGAAAAAGAGATTGAAAATTTGAATACAGCAGGAAGAATAACTCAGATTAAAGATCTAATTGTTTTACTGAGAAAATGGGGCGATGTAGACAAATGGAAAAGTAGGTGGTTTCGAAAACAAGAAGATGCAACAGACAAAACGTTTGCAGCTTTCCCAGTAAGAGAAAAAGAAAAGGTGGTAACTGAATGTCCCATGAGGGAGATTCCAGGCGGAGGCTATGTGCATGTCCACTGGACCAGACAAGACATTTTATCATTCACCAATGACTTTCCTCACTTACGCGAGAAGCCAGTTGAGTGGTACAGGTAGGTAGACAGGTTTGTCAAATTATCAAAAGTACTATGGATTGATTTGAACAGTTTATTTGACATAATTGTGCCAGATCTATGGGCAGAAGGTAAAATTACAATAGGTTGGCCTACTCAATAATACCCTAGAGATCCAAAAACAGATGCTCCTGATCCAGAAGTAATGAGAAAATATGAACAGGTAGTTACCTTCCTAAAAAATAAAGTGCCTCCTACAGAAACTGATTGGGTAAAAATTGATAGAACTCATCAAGAAGTCAAAGAATCTGTACATGCCTACTATGAGAGATTGTTGTTAGCTTTTAAACAATAAAGTGGTGATTAAAATTTGAGTGAGAAGGATTTGAGTCATTTTGTATATCGATTTGTGTATGGGTTGCGTCCTGAAGTAAGCAAAATGATTAAACAGCATACAGTGGATTGGCAAAATAAAAAGATAGATGACGTACTGAGACATGCTAAATAATTTAGTAATGAGATTGAAGCAAAGCAGCGTAAATTAAAAGAAAAGGCCATGTGGGCTCAAATAAAAGTGGCAGAGAGACAGTAAGCCCAACTGATTGAACAAGCAAATGGTACGAGCATGAAACAAAAACCCAATATTGGGAAAGGGAAAGGACAGATTAGTATAGAAGAAGCCAAAAAGAAGTGGCCATGTCATAATTGCGGAAGAATAGGGCATTGGAGAACCGAGTGTAAATTTCCCCCAAGTGCTAATGGCGATAATGCATCATTGAATCCACAGGTGCAGAATGAGGTGAGTTGTCAACCGCAGCGACAGCAGCAAGTAGTTGCCCAACAGGGTCAGGTGCCAAAACCGCCTTTTCCACAGAGTGTAAATCCTCAGAAATACAGTAATGAGACAGGATTCTACAACGAAGAACAGGTAACTAAGCTGCCGCGCGCTAGTGCTGTTTCGCAGTATTGGCTACAATGCGATGAGAGTGAGTCAGAAGAAAGTTATTGACGGTGCCGAGGGGAGGAAGAAGAGTGCGTACTTGGCACAACTCTAGAAGTAGACCAGACAGGCCCTTTTGTGGATGGAAAGGTAAATGACTAAAACATTACTTTCCTAGTAGATAATGGTGCTACTTGTTCAACTGTTAGGTCAGCTGATGTCAAAAATCTTCCTCTCTCGGATGAAACAATCCAAGTAGTTGGAGTATCCAACAGACAGAAAAAAATATATCTCACTGAACCAGTTAAAGTTAAAATAGGGACATTTTCTGAAATGCACCGTTTTGTTGTGTGCGATTCAAGCCCTGTAAATTTGTTAGGGAGAGACTTGCTGTGCAAAATGAACGCACAATATTCTGTACTCCTGATGGTATAGCTTTTGAGACTCCTGATGAGAATGTACTGTACAAGAAGATGACTATAGCTAATATGGAACCTGAAATCACTGAGGCATTTGCTGTATTTGACCCCGAGGAATTGCCTCAAGAATTGAAGAAAACAGTAAAAACTGAGGTATGGGATTTCACAGGAGAAGATGTGGGATTAATGAGAAATGTAGATGCCGTAAAAAGTTCTGTAAAGGAAGGAGTAAATTACCCAAATATTCCACAGTACAAATTGACACCCGAGATAATTGCAAGAGTTACTCTTATAATAAAGAGAATGATTGAACAAGGTATTTTGAGGGAAATAATGAGCAGTCCATCTAATTCACCGATTAAGGGTCTGAAAAAG
This sequence comes from Triturus cristatus, assembly GCF_964204655.1. Classification (NCBI taxonomy): domain Eukaryota; kingdom Metazoa; phylum Chordata; class Amphibia; order Caudata; family Salamandridae; genus Triturus; species Triturus cristatus. The sequence continues at coordinate 997,169,555 of NC_140583.1, read as the reverse complement.
CCTAACGGAACTTTCAGGATAGTGCAAGACCTGAGAAAAATAAATAAAATCGTTGCATCATGTTGTCCAATTGTACCAAATTCATCTGTGATTTTATATCAGATTCCTCATGATGCAGAATGGTATACAGTGATTGATTTGTGTCATGCTTTCTTTTCCATTCCGTTGCACCCTGACAGCCAACAGATTTTTGCGTTCCGGTTTGGCGAACGTACTTTGGCATGGTGCCGAATCCCACAGGGGTATACAGAGAGTCCCTCGATATTCAATCAGATTCTGAAAAAGTCCCTAGAAGATTTAAAAATGCCCGAAAGTTCGGTATTGGTCCAATATATCGATGACCTACTTGTGGCATCGAGAACTCGAGAAGCTTGTGTAGTGGATACCGTTGCATTGTTGAATCATTTGGCAGATGGAGGACTTAAAGTATCCCCATCGAAATTGCAATTCTGTCAGAGAGAAGTACAATATTTGGGCCATAAAATTGAAAAAGGACTAAGAAAAGTAACTGCAGATAGAATCAGAATAATAAAAGGAATGAGAGCCCTAATGACTCAGAGAGAAGTGAGAATGTTTCTTGGAATGGTTGGATATTGCCGTCAATGGATTAGTAATTTTTCGTTGATTGCAAAACCTCTGGTATGCTTGACAAGAAGTGAAGTAAAAGATCCCATTGAATTAAATTAAGAAGAGTTGAAGGCTCTTAAACAATTGAGAGATGGTTTGTGTGAAGCCCCGGCACTTGGTATGCCTGACTATGAGAAAGAATTTGAACTCTATTGCAGCGAAAGAAATGGATGTGCACTTTCTGTGTTAATACAGAAACACGGAAAGTTGAGGAGACCAATTGCATATTTTTCAGCTATGTTAGACCCTGTAGCTGTAGCAATGCCTGGTTGTTTGAAAGCTGTAGCAGCTACTTGTAAGAGTCTGGAACAGAGTGAAGGAATTGTGATGGGATATCCTGTGAGAGTGTTTGTACCTCATGATGTGGCAATCCTTTTAACAAGGATCCGCACTCAGTTCATGACGCATAGTCGTCTGACTAAATATGAGAAAGTCATCTTAGGTGCAACGAATGTGAGCCTTGTGAGGTGTCTGAATGTGAACCCTTCAACACTGTTACCTGATGCTGAGAATGTGGAAGTCAGAGATGATGTGGATCATGACTGTTTGGAAGTGCTTAATTTTTGTACCAAACCACGTCCTGATATAAAAGATGTACCTTTGACAGAAAGTGACTACGTGATGTTCATGGATGGATCATGCCTGAGAACGGATGAGGTAACTTTGAGTGCAGCGTATGCAGTATGTACGGTAGCAGCTGTACTGGAAGCATCTTGTCTGGAAGGAGTCAAATCAGCCCAGGTTGCCGAACTTTTTGCATTAACAAGAGCATACAAGTTGGGAAAAAATGTGAGAGTGACTGTGATAACCGATAGTCAGTACGGCTTTGGTGTGGTGCATGACTTTGGGCAAATTTGGTCCCAAAGAGGGTTTTTGACATCGAGTGGAACTCCTATAAGGAATTCTGAAATAGTTGGAAAATTGCTTGAGGCGATACAGCTGCCTAGGCAGTTAACAGTGGTGAAATGTGCTGCACATTCAAAGTCTGCTGATTACATTTCAGCAGGAAATCAGTATGCCAACGACATGGCTCAGTATTGTGCACGAAATCAGAACTCTGTGAATCAGGATAGAGAAAAAGAAATGAATTCATGTCCCTTGCTGTTTACTAACACTGTAAATACATGGGAAGAAGTGAGGCAGTTACAGGAAGAAGCAGGAGATGAGGAAAGGAGACAGTGGGTAAAAGCAGGATGTGCACCATGGGAGACAGATCATGTGTGGGTTTATCGGGATGGAAGACCAGTCATGTCTGATAGCATGGTTTCTACTATGGCACAGATGTATCATGGACAAGCACATGTAGAAAGAGATGCTATGATCAGACTTTTCAAACAGACATGGTATAATGCACAATTCAGACTTGTAGCTGAAAGCCTTTGTCAAAGATGCCTTATATGTCAGCAATACAATCCTGGAAGAAAAACAGTGGTAAGTCTGGGAACAATAGGACGAGAAGGAGGGCCTTTTACAAGAATGCAGATTGACTTCATTGAAATGCCCCCCTGCTACAGGTTGAGGTATGTTCTAGTGATAGTTTGTCTGTGCTCTCGATGGGTGGAAGCATACCCAACTAGAAGGAGTGATGGAATTACAGTGGCAAAGCTACTATTGAGAGAGTTCATTCCCAGATTTGGTTTTCCAGTCACGATTGAGTCAGAGAGAGGAAAACATTTCCATAATGAAATCATGAAATTAATTTGTGAAGCATTGAATGTACAACAGAAACTACATTGTGCCTATCGCCCAGAGGCTTCTGGTGTGGTGGAACAAGTAAATGGCACCATTAAAAATAGATTGGAAAAAATGTGTTTAGCCACAGGTTTGAAATGGCCTGATGTCTTGCCTCTGGTAATCATGACTATTAGATCTATTCCGGATAGGAATACCGGCTTGAGTCCTCATGAAATTGTGATGGGGAGAGCAATGAGACATGTTTTCATACCTGTCAACAAGCTATTACCTATATCTGATGACTTTGTGTTGGATTATTGCAAGGGGTTGTCTGATTCCGTTCATTCTGTGTTTCATCAGGTTGGATCGGATGCAACCACTCTTGAAAAGAAGCCAGCTCATGATCTGAGCCCAGGTGACTGGGTGAGAATAAAAGTGCATCGAAGTAGACATTTTTGGTCACAAGCAGGGTAAACCACGTCCGGTGATCCTGACCACGACGACAGCTGTAAAATGTGCAGAAGTGAAGAACTGGATTCATGCTAGTCATACCTTGCTAATTCCAAATACAGTGGATAACAGAGAAGAAGAATACTTTGAAAAATCTGATTCAAGTTCCGAATCAGATACAGAAGAAATAAGAGCAAGACCAACTCCTGAAAGGGGGGAGTCAGAACCAAGTTCAGCTATAGCACCAGAGAAACTACCATTACGAAGCAAATTGCAAATTTCTGACACCAGGTCAGAATCAGACACTGAACCAGTACAAGCACATAAGAGTGTAAACAAAAACAGTGGAGAGACTGTCATCTTGATAAAGAAGTTCCGTATGAAAAGTCAAGAGAAATTCCACCTGAAATAACAGAAGTAGATGGTAAGGTTCCAGATACAGAGAGAGAGGGAAAGATTGTTGCGGAAGACCCCCGAGGAGATGTAGGGAAACCATACATCCAGGTAGAAGAAGGGACAGTTAGTCAGCAGGAAGATTGTGTGGAAGAATCACGAGGAGGGACAGAAGTAGATAAGAAAAAGGAAGTGGTGGAAAGAAGGACTACTGAAAGTAAGAGTCAAGTTGGAACTGAATCGGAGGACAGTGACGAAGAAGTACCAGAAGGTCGAGTCCTGAGAAAAAGAGCATGGAGAACTGAGAGAAATGAAAAGGGAAGTAAGTTAAAAAGGCCATCAAAGGATGAAATTTAGCCAAACAAGATAAAAAGATTGAGATACAGATTGATACGAGTAAAATCATCCAGAGCTGAACAAGTGAATGAGGTGTCTAGCCAAGAGAAATCAAAAGACGTTGAACAGACACCATCAGAAGAAAGCAAGCGAATGAGAAAACCTAACCAGAAGTATAAGTCACCAGAATGGTCGTATGTGGCACTTCCTGAAGTACAAGAAGAGGCAGACAGCCAAGGAGATCTAGAGGTGACTGTACCAGAAGTGGTTGAGGACGACGAAGAATCGGAAATCCTGAGAGTTATCTTGTCCAACATCGGGGAAGAGACGGATGTTCAGGAAATTCTGAATCAAGATTGTGAAAGAAAAGTGAAAGACGATCAAATGCCAAACTGAAGAGACAAAAGTGCTCTAAAAGAAAAATCTTGAAAATGACTAAATAAAAGATGTAACAGGAAAAGAACCAAGTAGGTGCTTAGAGCCTTGGGTTTAGACAAAACTAGTTGTGAAGTAGACGAGGCTAAGTCAAAAGACACTGATCATTTTCCGAAATGACAAACACAGAAAGTAGAAAATCTACATGTGTGTTCCTTCGAAGATGGTGTAAAATGTGTTGTTCTTGTACAGGATTACTAATGCTTTTGTGGAGTGTGTTGGCTTTAATGGTCTCATTTAAGGTTACATTAGAAACAATAGAAGGTCATGGTGAGAATAAGACTGATGTAGAAAAGATTCAGAAGATTTATCCGACTAAAATAGATAGAAATTATTTGCATAAAGATAGGTCCATAACTGATTTTTCTAACAATGTCTTCTCAAAATTATGATATGAATATGTAAAAACAATGGATGTGAGAGACTGCTATGTATGCATGCAGTTGCCTGCATCAGTGTCTGAGGGAGTGACGTACCATCACCTTCCAGTGACATATGGAATAACATGTAGTGTATTAGCAAGTTTGTTTTACAAACTAGGGAAACTAGAATATTATTTTTCAGATGTAGATAACATATTTTCACAAGTACCCGTAGTCCATAAACTGAATAAAGTAAAACCTGGTAAAGTGTTAGGTGAATTTTTCTAAGAAACTAAAGAATTAACATTAGAGTCAGTATTAAAAAATAACCTCACTTGTAGTCGGAAAAGAGAAGAGAAGACTTTCTTAGATATGGTAGAAGAAAGGAGAATAAAAATGGAAAAGAAAGTACCTGAGGGAAAAGAAGAAAAGACAGTTTGGGATGTTGAAAGAGAAAAACATTTGAAAGGAGAAGCTAGTCCAGCAATGGCTCTAGATTGACCTCAGAAAGGAAAATTGTATATTAGAAGAAATCAAACTGCATATGATAACTATTTCATAGCTGCAAGTGATTGCCATGATACTTATAGAATCATGGGTGGATGGGGATTTAAAGGAGGAAATGATCCGGTATTTCCTGGATTATATTTTATCTGCGGGCACAAAGCTTGTTATCGATTACCCGACCATTGGTATGGCACGTTATCTAGGCCTGGTTTTCCCAAAGATATTTCATGTGGGAAGAGGAAAAGATGGTGCACACGAGCTAGGTAGACAACTAACACGAAGAAGAAGAGAATCTTGGTCAGAAATTGTAGGAGACATTTTTGGAGCGTTGATACCAGCAGTTGGAATATCTCTGAATGCACATAAAATTAGAAAATTATCAACAGTAGTGGATCGCTTGTCAACAAGCACTGCTGGAGGATTTTTATTGGTAAATACCGAAATGGTTGCCATGCGAGCCATGGTGATGCAAAATCGACTTGCCCTTGATATAATTTTGGCAAAAGAGTTTGGAGTCTGTGGAATGCTGAAGGATCAACATTGTTGTACTTATATTCCTGACGAAAGTCAAGATTTAAAGACGTACATAAAGAATATTACTGATTTGCATGAGGAGATTGTTCCCCTGGAGGTTGAAGAAATTTGGGAAAAGATTGGAAAAATGCTTTCTACTATTAAAGACTTTTTACTAAAATTAGGTAGTACATTTATTGGTAAGATTTTATTTCCAGTAACATGTGTGATCAGTCTAGTATTAATTCTGAGAGTAGGATGTTTATGTAGCAAAAGAAGAAAAATACGAAATAACATAAAAAGAGAAACTGTAAAGAAAAGAGAGAAAGAAAGAAATGAAAGAGAATTTGAAGAGGTAGAATTAGAAGAATGGAAAGAGAATATGTATAAAAAGACAAGAGAAGAAAAGACAGGGGAAACAATCAAGTGATCTAACAAAAATTTAAGAGAACTGAATTCATTTCTATTTACAAATGTTATCAAACTTTTAGGGATTTGTGGTGATATCAAAAATCACCAATGCGAGGATTGATGGAGCAGGTAAAGCAAAATGTTGTACACCTCCTCTATTTTGCATGAAAATACTAATTATATAACCTACTTATATTATAATTTGACTAACGGTTTGCTGTGTTATAATAACCAACTATTTGCACCTTTATTAAACATCAATTACATGTGGGACTTATTGCTATTTGCATGGCAGAATAACTCTAATAACTAAATTATGTACGCATATTAATAGTAGTACGTGTGGTAATAGGATATCGCATGATTTATGTTGCTTTTGTGATGTTTGCATTCCCGTTTTGGACCGTAAGGGTGAGTTTTATTGCTTTAAATATCGCTAAAAGCTAGGAAAATACTAATACATAAAGGGATTAGTGAGGTTTAACATTAGAATCTCCATTTCTTTGTATTAATTACTCTTTTGTGTTTGTTTCGCTTAAGTTGGCATTTGGGCCTACCAAAATATGGCGTCCGAAATGGAGTTCAGAAGTGGCCACCGTCTCGTGAGCGCGATGTCTACAGCGCAGAACCGGATGGCTCCGTAGACCTCCAGGCGACCTCAAGGCACAGTGTTCCTGGTCAAGGATAGGAACATGGAGGACTGCCAAACTTCAGTCAGTAAAATCTGATCTAAATGAACAAGTGGGATATACAAGCAAAACTTTTACATTGTTGCATAAGGGCAACATGGACAGAGGAAATGAACCAGCGAAATCCATGAGAACCTCAAGTAATGTAAAATCGGACGTTTCCAATCAGCCAATCATCTGCCTTCTTAGCCTAAGAATGTTTCATGTTATCCCGAATTTTATTATAAAAAGGGAAGTAGAATAGGGAGGGGCATGTTCTGTTCTGTTGTGGTTTTCGATGAATGCCCACCCTATTGACCCCACAGGCGATGACAGATGCTTGCACAATTTCTGGTCATTTGGAGATCTTTGGGACTATAACGTGCTGAGCAAAGAACTTTCGGACTTTGAGCTTTGGCCTGCTTTCTGTGGACAATTTAACGGCTAAAATTCGGTTATGCAGAGCCAAATGAATTAGGAAAAATCCAGACAGCAAGAATAGGTCAATATAAATGTCATGCGATTTGGGCTGATTGAACAAAAATCTAAACTTTGATTGACCAAAATGCTAATATTAATTGCAAACAATATTTAGATAAACAAATATTTGATTAACAGAAATGATGAGTTTGTGGTTTTTCAATGAAGAGAGTAGAGGATTCTGAGTCTTAAATATGTTTTAGCTGGTTCTAAATCACCATCAACCAGTCCAACTAATTGGTCCGTCGACCAAGTGGTGGAGTGCCTTGATGTTTAAGGTTAGGATCCTATAGGGGGTGATGCTAATGTATATTCTGTAAAATAACTGTTCTTTCCTATAGGTAATAAGGTACTCCCCAACATGTCCAGCGCTTGATTCATCATCCCTTCTGCGTGCAGATTCGTTTGAGTGGAGTTAGAGTGAGTGTTGGTGTTATGGGCCCCACCAATGACTGCGTGTGTAAATGAGCTAGTGTGAAGTCGGGTCTGCGACGCAGGGAAGGATAAGTTGTTGTTGGAAAAGATTTTGCCCCCCCTTTTCTTTTTTCCTCCCCCGGGGTTTCCCGTGCGCTGGATCAATCCCTACGGATCGATGCCGCTAACGGCTCCAGTGAGAGGGCAAAGAGTAAGGGCAAAAGCGTACAGCCCTGGCGAGTCCCACGGCCCAACTAAAATATTTCCGATTTCTTTTTGTTGACCACTACTTGCGCCAATGGGGGTGAATAGAGCAGCCTCACCCATCTAATGAAGCCTGGTCCAAAGCCCATCTTGGCCAAGACTGCGAAGAGGTATGAATTTGAATTTGAATTTAAAAGCATTTATTAAGCCCACTTATACCATGCGGTTTCATGGCGCTTTAAGTGATGCGGTAGCAATCGGTAGTAGAAGGCTAGACATTGTAGGCTAGCTCGAATAACAAGGTTTTAAGATCCTTACGAAATAGTGTGTAGGAAGGAGAAGTACGAAGAGCGGCAGGAAGAGAATTCCAAAAGAGCGGGGCGAGAACAGCAAACTTCGCTCCGCCTGATTTCTGTTTCTTGAAGCGAGGAATGGTCAGGAGAGCCATGTGGGCAGAGCGGAGTTCGTGACCTGGAAGATACGATTTTATGGCAGAGCGTATAAACTCGGGGGCTGTTCCCGATCTAGCCTGGAAGGTGAGACAGCCGAGTTTAAAAAGAGCGCGCTCTCTCACCGGGAGCCAATGCAAAGCTTTAAGCAGGGGAGTGGTTCGGTGGTATTTGGGTAAGCCATGAATCAAACGAGCCGCTTGGTTCTGAACGAGCTGCAAGCGATGGATCGCATAGGCAGGGGCTCCATTGTAGATGATATTGCCATAGTCAATTCGTGATAGTACCATGGCCAACACAATGATTTTTAACGCAGAAAGGGAAAAAAAACGAGATACTTTCCTAATTAGTCTTAATGAAAAGAAACAAGCAGAAACCACTGAACCAACTTGTGAGTGGATGGAAAGTTGTGAATTTAGAAAAATCCCGAGAGTTTTAACCTTAGGGACAGGAAGAGGGGGAGCACCAAGTGACAGGGGCCAGTGGGACGGGGCCCATGGACTGCAGCCACCTCCGGTCAGGACTAACTCAGTCTTGTCCGGATTGAGTTTGAGGTGGTTGCAGTTCATCCAGTCCTGGATGAATGTCATTACTGTCCGAACATTGGAAGCAGATGAGGAGGAATTAGAAAGATTAAAGATTAGCTGGAGATCATCGGCGTAATTAAACACCGTGACCTCCATCTGCTGTAACGAAAAAATGAGGGGGTAAATGTATAGATTGAATAAGAGGGGGGAAAGTGATGAGCCCTGAGGAACCCCGCACTCCACCTTACGGGAGACAGCGGTAAAGTTGGCCAGATGGACTGCTTGGGCCCTCCCTGTAAGGAAGGACTCAATCCACGAGAAGGCTAAGCCTTCTATGCCCGCCGCCCTGACACGGTTGAGGAGGATGGAGTGATCCACCGTATCGAAGGCGGCGGACAGGTCTAATAAGATCAAGGCTTGCGGGAGGTTGGTGTCAATGCCTTCGCGTAGCACATCCATTACCGAAATCACCACTTTCTCGGTGGAGTGCAAGGGGCGAAAGCCTGCTTGACGTGAGGAGAGACAATGATTGATTTCTACATGGGTGCTTAAGGTGGTAGTGACGTGAGTTTCCAGGATTTTTGCTAAATAAGGCAGAAGGGATATGGGACGATAATTGGAGGGGGAGGAAGGATCAGCGTCAGGTTTTTTAATGATAGGTATTACGACCGCTGATTTGTGTAGGCTAGGTACATTTCCTTTCCTAATCGAATCATTAAGGAGGGTCAGGGGAGGAGTAGGGGAGGTTAGATACATTTCCCTGAGAATATGGGCTGGAGCAAAATCTAAAGGGGAACCAGATTTGACTCGGTGAAGTAGTGGAAAAAATGTATCCTCGGTTAGTAATGGAATACAATTGAGTTTAGGGACAGTGGACGGAGGGGAAGGATTGACAAATGTGAGGGAGGGTGGGGGAATGTTAAGTTTAATTTTGGCCACTTTGTCAATAAAAAACTCGTTGAGCGAGTTACAGAGGGACTGAGAGGGGGGAATGGTAGCCGTGGTTCTACTGGATAGTGCTAGTTCATGGACCTTGGTGAAAATTTCCTTTGAGCGAGACTCAGCTGCCATGATCCTGCTGGTATAGAATTCAGTTTTAGCCGCAAGAATGCCCTTTTTATAAGTTTTTAAAACAGACAAATAGATTGTCTTTAGCTCTGGACTATAATTTTTCCTCCAGGCTCGCTCGGCTCTCCTTGCTGCTAGCTTCTGTTCTTTTAGGTCTGAAGTACACCATCGATTGGCTGCATGGGCACGCTTAACAGTGAGTCGCCTCAGAGGGGCGAATTCGTCACCTGCCAGGGTCAGCCAGTTGTCAATGGCGACCAGTTGAGAGGTAGCAGCGAGGTCTGCAAGATCGGGAGAGGTTTTGGCCAGGGTTGAACAAAGAGAGGGCATGTCCGTTTTTCCCCATTTCCTGACCCAGGTTTTTTTTGGGAAGTGGAGGTTTGACCAACGCGGTCAGTGCAAGGGAAAAGGAGATAATAGAATGGTCGGACCAGGAACACGGAGAGATTATGGGAGATGTAGATGGAATGTTTAATGCCCAGATTTGATCCAGCATGTGACCATGTATATGCGTAGAGCCATGAGTAAGCAGTAAAAAATTTAGAGAAATCATAAAGTCTGTGAATTCTTTGGATTGAGGACTCTCAGCAGGTTCGTTGGGCCAAAAATTTAGGTCCCCTAGAACAAGTACCGATGAATTATTGACCACCAGGGTGGCTAAGAGAGCCTGAATGCTTGGGAGAAAAAATGGGGTAGGCTGGGGAGGACGATAAATTAAAACGAAGGTAAGTGGTACCTGATGGAAGGTCGAACGAGCAACAAGGTAGTCTACCTCAGGAATGGGTGGGGAAGGGAGAATCTGGAAACTGAAATCGGTCCGGGCTATTAGGGCCGCTCCACCACCCCGTTTGCCCTCGGGCCGATCTGCTCGAATGGCAGAGTATGATGGGGGTCACGCAGCTAACACGTTGGGTAGGGAGTCAGCCTTGAACCAGGTCTCAGTTAGAAATAAGAGGTCTGGGTTATGAGTATCGATGTAATCAAATAACTCGTACTGATGACTAACCGCAGACCTAGTGTTTAGGAGCATAGCTGGGGTGTTGCAAGATGGCGCGGAGGAAGCTGGTGGGAGCAAGGAAGTAATGGATGGTGTTTTGAGTGAAGGAGCTAAGTGTGAAACGCTAATGGGAGGACAGTGAGGAGGGGGGGAGTAAAGACCAAGCTGTCTCAGGTAGATACTGATCAGAGGGCCAACAGCTCCAGGGACCCAATAAGAGAGTAATAGTGCAGGCGGATACGTAATTAGACGGGTAGTATCTCGTGCCCCTAGCCCTGGTCGGCCGCGGACGGGCGCAGACGGGCTTAACTCAGGCGCAACTCCGGCGCGCCTTCGTCGCGCCCGCTGCGCTCGTCCGCTGCACTGACACATACTGCACGATTAAGTAGGGGCGGGGCGGTGGAGGAGGGGCAGGGCTGGGATGGAAGGCAGCCCGATCAAAGATGGCGCCCGCTGCCACTGGGGGCCCGCAAATACGCCAACCCACCCTGGCAACCCAACTCTGAAACCCCAATAAGATGAAAGACCTGCACAAACTTTAAAAACAAGTTAGTGACAGTAAAAATGCAGTGCTAGCAAACATCGCCTGCGCTAGTAATCAGCGGGGGCGGAGTGCAGGGAAATAGCGACAAGTTATCCAAGCGTATTACCAGCCAGCCCACTGCCACCGGGCTACCAGCAAACACAAAGGGAGAACAAGTCTTAGCTCTTAAGTAGGGGCGGGGCGGTGGAGGAGGGGCAGGGCTGGGATGGAAGGCAGCCCGATCAAAGATGGCGCCCGCTGCCACTGGGGGCCCGCAAATACGCCAACCCGCCCTGGCAACCCAACTCTGAAACCCCAATAAGATGAAAGACCTGCACAAACTTTAAAAACAAGTTAGTGACAGTAAAAATGCAGTGCTAGCAAACATCGCCTGCGCTAGTAATCACCGGGGGCGGAGTGCAGGGAAATAGCGACAAGTTATCCAAGCGTATTACCAGCCAGCCCACTGCCACCGGGCTACCAGCAAACACAAAGGGAGAACAAGTCTTAGCTCTTAAGTAGGGGCGGGCGGTGGAGGAGGGGCAGGGCTGGGATGGAAGGCAGCCCGATCAAAGATGGCGCCCGCTGCCACTGGGGGCCCGCAAATACGCCAACCCGCCCTGGCAACCCAACTCTGAAACCCCAATAAGATGAAAGACCTGCACAAACTTTAAAAACAAGTTAGTGACAGTAAAAATGCAGTGCTTGCAAACATCGCCTGCGCTAGTAATCAGCGGGGGCGGAGTGCAGGGAAATAGCGACAAGTTATCCAAGCGTATTACCAGCCAGCCCACTGCCACCGGGCTACCAGCAAACACAAAGGGAGAACAAGTCTTAGCTCTTAAGTAGGGGCGGGGCGGTGGAGGAGGGGCAGGGCTGGGATGGAAGGCAGCCCGATCAAAGATGGCGCCCGCTGCCACTGGGGGTCCGCAAATACGCCAACCCGCCCTGGCAACCCAACTCTGAAACCCCAATAAGATGAAAGACCTGCACAAACTTTAAAAACAAGTTAGTGACAGTAAAAATGCAGTGCTAGCAAACATCGCCTGCGCTAGTAATCAGCGGGGGCGGAGTGCAGGGAAATAGCGACAAGTTATCCAAGCGTATTACCAGCCAGCCCACTGCCACCGGGCTACCAGCAAACACAAAGGGAGAACAAGTCTTAGCTCTTAAGTAGGGGCGGGGCGGTGGAGGGGGGGCAGGGCTGGGATGGAAGGCAGCCCGATCAAAGATGGCGCCCGCTGCCACTGGGGGCCCGCAAATACGCCAACCCGCCCTGGCAACCCAACTCTGAAACCCCAATAAGATGAAAGACCTGCACAAACTTTAAAAACAAGTTAGTGACAGTAAAAATGCAGTGCTAGCAAACATCGCCTGCGCTAGTAATCAGCGGGGGCGGAGTGCAGGGAAATAGCGACAAGTTATCCAAGCGTATTACCAGCCAGCCCACTGCCACCGGGCTACCAGCAATTGTGTTAAATGCCATCGTGGCTTCTAGTGCCACCACCACTGCGTCTTCCAGTACCGTATCTAGTCTGCCCAGCACGCCATGAAGCCTTCGCAGGTTTAGTGCGGTGTTCCGATGGGGCATGAAGCCTGACTGGTCGGGATGCACCAATTTGGTTATGACCTGCACTAGGCGGTTAGCCAACAGCTTTGCCAATATTTTGGGTTATGCATTTAATTAAGAAATGGGTCCATAGGACGAACACCTATCCCTCGGTTTACCCGCTTTGTGTATAGTGACCAATGTGACCCTCTGGTCCTGTGGGGGTTGGCCTAGTTCCATACTCTCATCAAACATGGCCCATACTCGCAGGGCTATGGTGTCGGTTTAAGTTTATAAAGCTCTATAGGCAGGCCGTTAGGTCCTAGGGCTCTACCAGGGGGGAGGAGCCTTATTGCTTGTGCTATTTTGTCATTAGTGAGGGCACTACCAAGCGTGCGCCGTTCTTCGTCAGATATAGTGTGCAGGCTAATATCCGACAGGAGGGTACGTGAGTCTTCTTCCGTCAGTTCTGTACTACTTTGGTATACCCCTCTATAGTGGTCTGCAAATTTATTGGCTATAAGTTGTGGGTTTGTTATTTTCACTTCCGAGTCACTCAGCAGCTCAGGCACTAGCCTACTCCCCCACTCCTTCCTGTCTAGGCAGGTTATCAGTTTTCCAGCCTCATCTCCCTGATCATAAAGTCTACCCTCGGTCTCCCTCCCTAGAGCTTTGGCCATATCTGTAGCAATAGATTTGTATTCCTCTTTCTTGAGGTTCAGGGTGTGGAGAGTATTATGGGTGTCGTTTCCATCCATCTCCACCTCCAAGCAGAGGATGTCTTCTTCTAAGCTTGATAGGGTCTTTGATCTTTCTTTACATGTCCCAGCGATTGACGAAAGCGCCTGTCCCCTCATTACCGCTTTAAAGGCCTCCCAGAGTGTTTGGGCTGACCCTACCGACCCTTCGTTCTCCTGGAAGTAGTGATCTAGGGCCCACAGGAGTGCTTCTTTGACTGTGGGAATTCGGAGATACCATGGGTTAATAGGTGCAATGCTTCCTACCCTTTTTTTCCCGAGGACCAGTTGGGCCCACACCGGGGAATGGTCCGAGATCCCTCTAGCCATGTGCCTGATTTCGCGAATGTGAGCAATCTGGGATGCGGGCACGAGTTGGTAATCTATCCGGGAAAGGCTGTTGTAGGCACCCGAGTGGAATGTGTATTGTTTACTAAATGGGTGATATGTCCTCCACACGTCTGCGAGACCCATGGCGTCCAAAAGGTTAGGAAGCTATCTATGAGCAGGAACGATGTCATGGGAAGGATATCGATCCAGAGGACCCGATGCCACCGAGTTAAAGTCTCCTCCCACCAGTATGTGTCCATCTGGGAATGAGAGCATAATTGTCCCTAGGTCCTTGAAGGTACGGCCCTTTCAGCCCGGTGGGACATAGACTGTCATCAATGTAAGCGTCTGACCCTCCCACTGCCCTGAAACCGCGGAGTAACGACCCAGCTCATCAGTCCAGGTGTGCTTTACGGAGAGTGGGAAGGAATGCCTAAGGAGAATACCAACACCTCTAGAGCCAGTGGTAAAACCAGCATGAGCGACGTGTGTAGCCCCATCTGTTCAAGGCCTTACAGTTGTTTCCAACCAGGTGGGATTCCTGGAGTAGCACGACGTCTGGGAAGTGTCACCTAATGTACTGCAGGACTATGGAACATTTTTCCCTATCCCCCAACCCGTTGACATTCCAGCTCAGGAGTTTGAAGACTCTTGTCCCAATGGGTACCCAGTGTATGTAAAATGATCTATGCGTGTGCATCATCGTCTCCGGATCAAGAAATGTCGATCGAACTTATGAGTGGGATAACCACCGAACTTGTGAGTTTGATGACCACCTAACCCCCGCCCAACTAACCCCCACCCTGCTGCCCTGGACATAATAGTATGTCCACAGATGCCAGAGATGACCCCCCGAATGTCAATACCATTGAGGCTCACCCCTCCCACCCGGGACAGCCCTTACCTAAAGTTAAATAGGTCTGTCCTTCAGCAAGCATTATGTTCTTTAGCCCCCCTCCAACCCTCCAGGCAATCATCAGGCTCCTCAGGTTGGCTGAAAAACCAAGCTTTACCCGGAGACTGGCCAGAAACAGCATTGAGTATTTGATTCCTTTGTCTCTTAGTTGTTTCTTGACTGGAAGGAATGAACGCCGCTGCCTCTGTACCTGGAAGGTGAAGTCCGGGAAAAAGGAGATCTCCGCATTGTCATATTTGAGAGGTGGGGCCACTCTGGCGTACTGTAATATGGCGTCTCGGTCTCTACAGTTCAGGAGCTTCGCCAGGATGGGACGCGGAGGAGCGCCCGGCTTGGGACGGCCCCCGGGTACTCTGTGGGCTCTCTCGACCACAAAGAATTTGGACAAGCTCTTCGGTTGTAGGTGCTTAAGTATGAGCTCCTCAAAGAACAAGTCGGATGCCTGCCCCTCCGCCCTCTCGGGCACACCAATTATACGCACGTTGTTTCTTCTAGTGCGGCCCTCATAGTCATCGAGTTTCTCCATTGCGAGTTTACGGAAATCCTGCTGCATTGCCTATTGTTGACTGGCGCAGTTGACTTTATTCATGGCAAGTTAGATCCATCTCAATTTCAAGTATGATTTTGATAATATTACAGTTTTTAAATCTTGGTAAGATCTTAACCATAACTCTTGGTTTCAACTGAAAACCCGCTGAGTTCTATGAGGGTCCATGTCATGTGAATTCTCCTTCTAACTAAAAAACATGAGTGCCCAATTTCGAGATGCATATTTGTGGAGTTAAGCACCCCTAGAGATGATCCTTTGAATTGTTGTATGAAGCCACACTGCAAATTGTCCCTTCCTGAACACTGACTCCCAAAACCTGTAACTGGTCTCCTCCTGAAATGTATGTGGTGCCCTAGATTGAAGCCACCAGAGCCCCAGCGTCTCGCATGAGACGGAACCTTTCTTTAGCCAGGCCATTTGTTTGTCCCCTAGTCCTTTCCTTTTGACTTTGCTGGGATCCCCTATTCATTTTGGTAGATGGGTTCTGGGGTGACTTTATCTTAGGAAAAAATTGGCAGAATATCCCACCATTTCACCAGGCCCACTGCAAACTTATGACACAGGGCAGACGTACAAAAGCCAGCCTTCTTTACACATTGTAGGATTTTGATCGGTACCTTTGCCGTACTGGCTAGAACTTGTAAATACTGCCATAATGATATCTTGGTTCCAGAGAATTTCAGAAGATAGTTGAACACACATTGAACCTTTCCATATGGGATAGAATTGGCTATAGGAGCCCAGCTTATTGAATTATAGCACCTTACTTTCAAGTTCTATGACATTTTCATCTCTCTTCTAGATAGACCTTGGGCCTTCCGTTTTTTTTAAACATTCCTTAATTTAACTACATGGCTTTCCAAAATGTAAATAAAATATCTTCGTTTTTTTAAAGTTTCTAATGAGTCTGGACATTGAATTAATTGCATGTGATCACTAACATGCGGTATTCTACCAGTATATTACATAATAAAAACATCCTGCAAATATTGTAGCCGTAATGTCGATTACGCCACACCAATATTTTGAAGGTAAGTAAACATAGGAAAATATTCCAAGCTACACAACTAAATTACTTGAAGATATATATATTACAATAAGGATCGTGTTTTCACAGGAAATACATTTTTTGTGTTGCAAATAACTTTGGTGCTGTTTGACGAACATCCACGAAACGTTAAAAAAAGTGCTACTTTTTTACCAGTTTGCGTATGGAAAGTTTAGGGGTGATCCATCAAGTGGGGGCTGAGAGTAAGGGGGTTCCCAAAATGCTTATTCCGGATTCATTTTTCCATAGGAACTTTAGACACCGCTACAGCCCAAACCTCTGAATGGATTATTAGCACATTTTGATGAAAACTTTGCCCAGAAGGAGTGATTGTTGTGTTTTGGTGTAAATCCGCTCAGTAGTTTTGGAGAAATTAAGGTTCAACATTTTTTTATATTTCCACACTGCGGAAGATTCGAGGAGCTGACAGATCTCAAAGTGAGATCTGATTGGCTACTACCACCTCAACCAGGGAGTGGTGGCAGTCATCTTAGAACTCAGGAAACAGTCAGAATCCTAGAAAAAATGTTTTGAAAAAGGCATAAGGGGGCATGGTGGGAATACTTTCATCCCCACCCGTGACCAAATACATTTTTTTTATTTTGCTGCGATGGATCTGCAAATCAGGGATTACATTTTTTTTAGAAATAAGCGGGATTCTTTTTTAAACCCTACAGGGTGGGCCAGGGCAGGGGGAGATAATCCTTTTTTGGGGGGAGGGGGCACTTGGGGCCCCCTTTTCGAAGCTGTTTTTGGTCCCTGAGACTCCATCCCCCAAGGCCTGAAGTATTTTTGGGGGGGGGGGGCACTCTGACCCCCTCCTAGGCCATCTTCGGTCCCGGGACCCCATCCCCTGGGGCTTGAATTATGTTTTAAGAGGAGGAGGGCACGCGGCCCACCTCCCCAAGCTGCTTTCAGCCTTGGGGTTCCATCCCATAGGGCCTGAAGTATTTTTTATGGAATGGGGGCACATGGCCCCTGTCCCCATGTCATAGTTGGCCACAGGGACCATTGTATTTTATAAAGGGAGGAGGCCACGCAGCCCCCTCCCAGAGCCTCTAAAGGCCCGGGGACCCCATCCATTGGAGCTGCTATTCTAACTAAAAGGGAGGGGCCGCAAGGCCACCCTCCCTGAGCCATTAATGGCCCTGGGGTCCCAATCACCCTGGGCAGGCTCACATGTTATGTCCCGGGAAGCCCACTCCCGGTACACACAGGTTTCCCTGCCCCCACTGGCACTGGCAGGGAAACCTGGGTTTGCTCTCGCATTTTTGAGTCTCCCGCCACACAGGATCCAACACCAAGTCTAAGCCCTGAGATACGTTTCCCTGCCTGCACAGACAGATCAAGTGATCGCTCCCGCCTGGAGGGAGCAGCATAAGTAGCTGCCCCTGCAGGTTTTGTTTTGAAATGCCGGCTCCTGCAGTATGTGGGGAGCTAGCTGGGAACGTGGGGCCTTTAGGCTCCCTCTCGCAGCCCCCGAGTGTATGGTGGAGGCCCTGTTTGGGCACCAGGGCACACACCTTTAAGTAATTCAGGACCCAGGGGATGGGGTCCCCGGGGTCGATAACAGCTCTGGCATGGGGGCCGTGCGGCCCTTCCTGCCTCTATTTTAAGTAGTGGCCCTGGGGGTAGGGTCCCCAAGGCCTATTAAGCCTTGGGGAGGGGAGCCATGCAACCCCCCCTTCCCTTTAATTAAAAACAAATGGCCATGGGTAATGGGGTCCCCAGGGCCTAATAAGGATGAGGGAGGGGGGCCGTGCGCCCCCTCCACCTTTCCAAATATATATGGCCCTTGAGATATGTATACAGCCCTGGGTCCCCCCCTTTTAAAAGAATGGACCTTGGGGATGTGGTCCCCAGAGCCTAATAAGGCTTGGTGAGTGGGGCCACATGACCCCATTCCCCTTTAAAGTACATAGGGTTCTGGAGAATGTCCCCGGGGCCTGATGAGGCGCAGGGAGGGGGCCCCGTGGCCCCCTCCTGTTTAAACAAAAAAGGCACTGGGCTGTAGGGTCACCAGGGCCAGTCCCTGTGGTCAACCCCCGCAGCACAAAGCCAAAGGGCAGGTACAGCGTGGGGTTGGATACTTTTTTGGGCGGTTGCCCACATGGCCAGGCAACCGCCCACAGCCAAAAGCTGTGCACCATGTGGTTTTGGCTGTATGCGGTGGTGGCCAAAGAGCCATAGAAGATGCTATGAGTGATGTAAAATGTGGGGTAATTACCAGTGCATGGATAGGGCACGAGTTATAGTTACCTTAGGGCATGAATTGTGGTTATTCAAGATAACTATAACTTGTGAATCGCAGTGGTTTTTAGAGCTTAAAATGTTACGTTGTTACTGAACATTTCATCCAACTATAATGTTATCTTAACCTTTGCTTTTTTCGTTGATATATAAACACCATACTTGCTGCAGCAGATATCAGTTTATTCCAGGGTGCATAGGAGAGGATGCAATGCATTTCCACCCTTCTTATGATTTTTTTCCCAAAAGTGTCACTCATGACCTCCTCATGGTTTTAAAACGGTGGTCTCAGATTGAAAAAAATAATTTCTGAGTAGGGACAATGATGCTGAATGAGTAAGGACACAGCTACCTTAAGAAGCAGGTGTTGTCAGTGCTCTGAACACAGTGCGCCAGTAGCAGCAATCAGAAGCCTGCGTGAATATTTAATTTGTTTCCAGCGACGTGGACAGTGCAAGATCAAACGCTGTGCACATGGGTTTTGACACCACTCAAGTGTGCCCCTAGTTCAATGTCTAAACCAACCTGTCACCTTTCCTTCACAACATAACTGCCGAAGAGTGACAGGTAACCTAATGTGGTTGTGAGTGAGTTTGAGAATGTGCAACGGAGGACAATGATGACGCATGGGACGGCATTACAGCGTATCTAGCATGAGAGCATATGGTGCTCCTCAGGCCCTCACGCCTACACCACACACTGTTTAAAATGTATGAAGTGCCATCCTCGTTGGCCCCCAGATGGACACTGACTACAGCACCTGGAAAACGATTTCATTACTGCCATAGGAACAGATGTGGCAGTAAAGCGTACACATTCCATCACTTCATGGGAAAAAAAATCTATAAAGTATTTAAGACCATACCACATAGGTAATGTTGACAGCCACATTGACCAACCCTAAAATGACTCTCCGCGGAACCGTCATCTGCATGCCGCCCGGACTTTGCGCTTCCTTTACCGGCACCATCGCCGACCTCATCGCACCCCATGCCCTCGCCTCCACAGACTACATTCTACTCAGAGACTTAAACTTCCACCTGAACAACCACCACGACCCCCAACACCACCACCCTCCTCGAGAAACTCGCCAACATAGGACTGAAGCAACTTATCACCATCCCCACACACACACAGTGGGGGACACACTCGAACCCGTCTTCGTAGAAGGAAACAGCATCTCCCTCAGCCACACCATGGAAATCCTCTGGACAGACCACCACAGGAACCCCTTCTCCTTCAGAAAGCCCATCGTACAGAAGGAAGCCCACCGCCTCCCCCGTAGAAGCTGGAAAAAAGTCACCGAAGACCAGCTCACCTACGTCCTCATCAGCACCCCATCACCAACGACGCCAGACGCTCACTTCATGGCACGCAACCTCCAAGGCTGGATCACGAACTGCGCAGACATATTCACCTCCTCCAGAAAGCCACAGGATGATGCATCAAGAAAGCAAGCTGGTTCACCCCTGCACTCTAAGAATGCAAGCGCTCCTGCTGACAACTCAAAAAGACATGGAGGAACAACAAAACCCCAGAAACATGCACCGCCTACAGAGCAGCCACCACAGCACACCACCAACTCATCAATCTACAAAGAAGAAATTCCTCCAAGACAGAATCCTCACCAATGCCCACAACACCAAAGAACTGTTCTCCGTCATCAAGGAAATTGATAAACCCTGCAGCGAGACAATGGACGTCCCACCCTCCCAAGATCTCTGCAACAGACTCAGCACCTTTTTTCACCTCAAGATTAAGATGATCTACGACAACTTCGAAGACCGAGACGTCCACACCGCTCCTACCCCCAGTGACGCCCCCCAACAGACCCTGCGCACTTGGACCCCGCTCACGACAGAAGACACCTTAAAGACCATGAAGAGCATCCACTCTGGAGCACCCTCAGACCCCTGCCCACCCCACATATTCTACAGAGCCACCATGGCCATTGCACCTGAACTACGCTGGACGATCAACTGCTCCCTCGAAACCACCACCTTCCCCGATGACTGGAAACAAGCCGAAGTCAACCCCCTCCTGAACAAACCATACACAGACCCGACAAACCACTAGAACTTCAGGCTCATCTCCCTGGTTCCATTGGCAGCCAAGGTCATCGAAAAGGCCACCAACACCCAGCTAGCAAACTTCATCGAAGTCAATAACGTCTTGGACATCTCCCAATCCGGATTCCGCAGCAACCACAGCACGAGACCACCCTACGCGCCGCCACTGATGACATCCGCTCCTTCTTCGACCAGGGCCAAACGGCAGCCCTCATGCTCCTGGACCTCTCAGCTGCCTTCGACACTGTCTCCCACCCCACACTAGCCACCAGACTCTATGAGGCCGGCATCTACGGAAAGGCCCATTGACTGGATATTCTAATTTCTCACAGGCAGAACTCAGCGAGTCAGACTCCCGCCCTACCTCTCAGAACCAACAGATACCAGATGTAGACTGCCCCAGTGATCCTTCCTCAGCCCCACCCTCTTCTACATCTACATGGCCCCCCTCGCAACCATCGTCAGAAACCATGGGCTCAACATCATCTCCTACGCCGACAACACCCAGCTAATCCTCTCCCTCACCAAAGAACCCAACATCACCAGACAAAAATTCCAAGAAAGGAGGAAAGCCATCGCCACCTGGATAAAGAAGAGCTGCCTGAAACTCAATTCAGAGAAAACAGAAGGTATCATTCTTGGCTTCACCCCCTCCACATGGGATGACACCTGGTGGCCCCCTGCCCTCGGATTCCCCCCCACCCCGACAGACCATGCATGAAACCTCTGCATTATCCCAGACTCATCGCTCACTATGTGAGGGCCTGCACACATGGAAGTCAGCCTGGAGGCATTAGACAAAGAAGAGCACTGCCCATGCTGGACACAAGTGCTGGACAGAGCAGCGGACAAGTCAGACTCATCTGATGAAAGTGAGGTGTTCTCATAATCATGATGTGGGTTTCTGGCAAGTCCCAGTGACATTGAGATTGGTGGTTTCCAAGTTGCGACTGATGTGGATAACGGGGCTTTAAGCAATTGGGTCTCTGCAAGCCTGTACTAGCCCGCTGCAGCCTGTGACGCCCTAGATCTGCACCTTAGCAGGACCTGAGCCCATTCCCTCCAACAGAATGCAGCAATGTCCATTTCTGCTCCCAGAAGCCAGGTAACACTTCAAATATTTGTTCACAGTACCTTTGACCTTGTACAGCAATTTGCAGCCTTTCGGCTAGGTTTGTGCTGTGCAAATATCACATGCATTCAAGGAATGTTGATCAATGATTAGAGGGTGGTTCACTAGTTGACATTGAAGACGTATATTGCGGCAGCTGACGGTGACCTGCTACTAGGGCATTATTAGTCAGTGGAGACGCTGGATTTGAAGTGGTTTACACCCTTTCATAGCTGAGGCAATGTAGTGGGCATTCTTGTGAAGTAGAAGAGCTTACTAAGTGGTGTAGGGTGCTTTCAAGTGGCACTAGGTCAAGATGCAGGGGGGTGTACAACCCTGGAGCTGAGAGACCAGGACGGTCGCCAGTGGGCCCAGTGTAAGATTTGGAAGGTTGAACAGCGATGAAGTTTCCGTTTTTCCATAGTTGGTTTTGTTTTATGAAGCCTTTTGTGAGGGTACCGTGTGAGTGGGTTCAGGTTCAATTCAGGATGCCGGGATGACGTCGCCCTGCTAGGCACGCAGCTGGTAAGAGAATGGCTCAGAGGTCCCTGTGAAAAACATACGACCTTCAGGCGCCAGGGACTGTGCGCGCGCGTGCTTTTAACTCCCATTGGACTGCGCCCTGCAAGGGTGTACCGAGGGTTCAATGCAGTTTGTCGGCCTTCAATTCACATCACGCCTTTGTAATGCAGGAGAAACAGAAAGGAGGCATATAAACTTGTTCCTAAACTCAGTGGCGCACACTTTTCCCAATCAGAATCCCGAGTCTCTCGCAGCCTTTGGCTACGTACTATTGGAAACATGTATTCATGCACTAGAAAGAGAGCCACACGGATGGAAGTCCCCGCCATTTCTCAGCCGAGCAAAAAGCCCTGCCTTTGGCGCTGCTCCGACGCCGGGGCACGCGGCCAGCCCCTGCACGGTGGAGCGTGTGCGTGCCTTCCCGCTGCAAGCCTCTGTA
This sequence comes from Triturus cristatus, assembly GCF_964204655.1. Lineage (NCBI taxonomy): Eukaryota > Metazoa > Chordata > Amphibia > Caudata > Salamandridae > Triturus > Triturus cristatus. The sequence goes on along the minus strand of NC_140583.1, from coordinate 997,146,996 downwards.
AAACATGGCTGTCTTCTAGACGGGAAGGGGGCAAGCCTGCCTTTCAAGAACAAAAAGAGGCTTGATGTGCGCCCCCTGGGGAGGTTGAAGCGGCTCCGGGAGGGGCTGGCTCTTCACAGCTCGGCCGCCATTGCCAGCTTTGCTTGGAAACAGGAAGAGCCGAGCTCTGCTTTATGCAGCCTGTCTGCTTTCAGCCAACACTTCCGAACATGCGCGAGCCGTGCGAAAGAAGGGCAGGCAGGTTTAGGCTAGGAACTATGGCTCCTGGCACCCTGGTTCTCTGAAGTCGCCAGTCGCAGTATGCAACATAAGGCTGGCCAAGGAGGCAGCGTACGCCCAAACCGCACTAATTTAGAGGAAGGCTACTGCATTTTTGGCAAAATCAGATTTTTCTGAGATATCCTAGTGCATTTGGATGAGGTGCTGTACGTTTTAGGAGGTGAAATCAGCCTTTCCGACCAGGAAGAGCATTACCAAACAAGTCCCAGGAGCCGCGAAGGGTTCTGAAATGTATGCCCTGCAGCTGCAGTAACTTTGACTGCCTTGTACCTCACATGCTTGCTGAAGAAGAGATGTGTTTGCAAGGCAACAATTGACCAGAGCACACACAAACACTCATTTACATCAAGCCATTTTGTTACTCATGATGTCACCTGGGTCTGAAACTTCATGACCCTTTTCTGTGACTGGGGACCCATAGAATGAAATGAGATTCCATATAATGTAATCAGAGAGCCGAAGGTCACTCAACAGTGCTACGTACATAAACTCTGAGGCACTCCCTTACATCGTCACTCGGTATTGTTCACTCACTGTTCGCTGTGGTTGCACATGGCTCTCAAATTCTGTCAGGGGCAGGCTGACTATGTAGTGTGTTCACCTCACTCCATACAAACTGTTTCCTGTCTAGGTAAATAATGTGAAAACCTAAACCATTCTGGACATGTGGCCATGACTTGATTCCATAGAATTAATCAGACAAACACGTCTCATGATTGTAATAATTTTTAAGGCAACTGCCCAGGACAGGAAAGGCGGCCCAGGAAAAGCTGATGGAGTGAGTTGGCCATCATAACCCTATTAGACCCACAGCGCCAGACAAACTCCCTTTTCCTAACAGGCATGAAGGGCAGAGGACTGCTTCTAGGCAGCAGCATTTAGTGAACTTTGAAGGTGGTGGGATGTAAAAAGCCATTCCAAACTGTATTCAACAAGGAGCCAGGTGCGCCCGACATCGCTGAGGTATGCATGTGGTTTTACACCCTGTAGGAAGATGCATTGGCGGTGCATTTTACAGTAGAGTTTTTAAAAAGTTTTAACAAAAAGAACTAGATTTTACAGCCGTTCCGGTAAATATTTAAGTAATTCATGGTGTTGACATCCTGATCCTCCAAAGAGGTGTTTTCCTGGGAGGGGGATTAGTTCCCCATTAAACCTTGACAACATAGTGGCAACGTGTTTCATTTTTTTCAGTACAATTTCCGTCAAAGTTAGCTGAAATGTCTTACGTTTTATAAACGATTCAAATTGTGTATGGGCTCCTGTCATTCTTAACAATTGAATCTTTTTTCTTATCTTTGGCCTCCTTTAATTTCTTCATTACTTCTCCATCCTGCCCCTTCCAAGAAGTTACTCAGCCACATATATTATGCATAGGCAAGGGTAAACGTCCTCAGTTCAGCCAGGTTTCACCTGAATTTTCAAGTGATTCATCTTTTCCAAAGATCAACACACCATGTGTGTGGTTTCTATTTTCGAATAAGCAAAAGGTAATCCTTATGTTTCTAGAGTGCTATAGATATAATAGAACTACCGTCTGCAATTACGAAATTAGAACGTCCAGTAGCCGAGCGAGATGCAGCAGCCAGACTTACCTGGTATTTCGTCAGCTAGTTCTTATAGCTGCTAGTGTGGTTTTAGACAACCTACTTGAACCAGGCTACATAGGTCATATGTCTCACTAGGTGGTGACTGCCACTGTCCTTGCAGTTTTATGATGGACACCAGGGTAGCCCAACCATTAAAACAGCCAGAAAATATTAGTCAAAGTCTTATCATCTAGAGGAAGGTCCAGGGAAGAAACTACAGAGATGGATAGGAATAGAGAAGCAGTGACTAAAATGAAGCAGCAAGATTTACAACACATATTTTAATTCTGAGGTCAAACCGTGACTTGCCCATCACAAATTCTAGTTCTATTGGTCATCCAAGGTTAGTTAGGAGACAACATCCAAATATTCGTTCGAGATCCCGGAAGAAGAAAGAAGAACAAATGATGCTATATGAACAGATCGATGGATTGATGAAGATCGATATCTCCTAAGGGTCCGAAGGGGACAAGGAGGGAATGAGGAAATATGAATTTTGTGATCAGTTATGTCCCCTATCGTAGACCCCAACGGCTCCATGTGCATGCTATAAGTACATGTATGTTCCCTCCTACTCCAGTTTTGAAGACGCAAATATATGTGCGTCCACCGTCAACATGTCCTCTTTCAGATCCGCCATGAATGGGTCAGATATTTCATTCCTAAGTATGAAAGGCCACCGACTTTATATGGTTCACTTTCCACATTTTACAGATTCAGGCGAGTAGGCCCGAATTCTGTCATCAAGCCTTTTCCTGCCTTCTGCCTCTGAAAGCTCCAGTCTGAGCCCGCATCTGTGACCATGAACTTTGTCCTACTCCCTGCGCGGCTAACGGTGCCTGATCCAGCCAGTTGCCTGCCAAAAACTGTATTTCACCTTCAAGATTATCCGATGCATTCCTGTCTAGTAGTTTAGGTAAACATTCCTCCAGCTACCGTGCAAAGGGGCCAGGCCTCGCTGTCCCCATGCAAGTAATTCATAGCCCCGTTACCATGGAATATTCCTACCCCCTCGCATCTAGTGTAGACACTTAGACGCTTGTACACACACTAACAGTCAGTATAGTCAGTATAGAATAAGATTCTATCCTAAGAGACCTCTCTTTTTGGATAACACAGTTCTTTAAACATAGGATATTAGATATGATTTGGGATTAGGTTGACATAACCCCAGACTTCTGTCTCCACATGTAGAGCTAAATGTCAAGTCCCCTTCACCCTCTAGTTGCACGTCAATCACACGTCATGCGGCTGCGCGCGCATCTCTGCCAACTATTTCTGCTGACATTGCAGGATTCTTTTATGGATCCACCCACTTGTGACATCATGTTTAATGACGTATTTCAGTTACACCCATGTTTACGCCTCTATTAGTTACGTATACACAGTTTTTCTGTATTATCAGCTGTCACGCCTCTTGTATCTGTTTCACTGTAATGTATTTTCTATAAAACTGCCTATCTGTCAATAATATATGCTCCTTCCTTCCTGAACTTTCGTGGTGATGGAATAGAAGGCCCACAATTCGAATTGTCTTCCTTTTGTATAGGAATAAAGCATTTTTAACCCTCTAATACCACGGATTCTGCCTCTTATATTTGCTGAGTTATTCTTGATAGACTTTACCGCATAAAAAATAGTACCGGTAACGAAATATTTACCACATAAATTGGCGCCCGAACAGGGACACTTTCTCATCTCACGCGCCGGCGGTGCGTTGCAGGCCCGGTCTCCTGCCACAGCTGAACGGACAAAAACGCGTATCTACAGGATTTCCTGTGTCTCCTTCCGGCCAAGCGGGGACGACTGAGGCTGCGATCAACACCCAGACGAGGCGGTGAGAAGTGCGAAGTATCCCGACCAGAGCCTAGCTGAGAGAGCAAGATCCGAGGTATACAGAGACCCGCCAGGTTCCGAAGTTCCGAGTCCAGTCGAGTCGAGTCCAGTCCGGTCCAGTTTCAGTTCCGTTCCGAGGCCTTCCGTTCCGAGCTACCCGGTGAGTACCATTACCGGGGAGGCATTTAACGTGCACATAGTCTGTGCCGGTCAAGACGGGTTTGGGTACACAAATCCGGTCTACACTGTTTTAGCAGTGTATCTGTACTGTTTAGCAGTATATATAGTATGTTTTGCATATGAATAAGTATTATCTAGTGTCAGTATAATGTCAGTAACTAGTTTTCTATTAGTTATCATTGTTCGTAAAACTGTTAAGCGTTAAATGTTTTAAATACGTTCTATATATTGTGGTGTGAATGACGGTTCATTATTGTGTTTTTTTTGTATAAAGTGTGTTCTAGTAATAAGGTCTAAAAATGCCGCTCTTTTCGAAACTAAGACAGATCAAAACTAGAAAAGGGGTACTCGAAGAAGCTGTTCCCATCCCACCTAGGGACACTCCAGGGTACTTTATGTATCATAAGCATGGCCTAGATGCCGTATTATTTCTTGATTTATGGGTGGATTACACCAAAGAATTACCAGAGATTCAGAGATGGCCCGCAGCGGGGACCTGGGATGCAGATTGCATCATGAGAGTAGAAGAAGAATTATGGAAAAAGAAAGCCAGACAGTCACAGAAAGATGCCATTGAATTATGGCGTAAAGAATCATATAGACGTACAGAAAAAGCACTCAGACAGGAAGATAAGAGTAAGGAGAATTCAAATAAAGTCAGAGAAAATCTATTACTTGAGGAAGGTACCCGAGTAAAATCAGAACAAGTAGATAGACAAAGAAACGCCCTTATGAATGGTATGTATCCACTTCTGGCCGAAGGGTTACCTAAGGCTACTCCGGAAATACCAAAAGACTTGCCACCTCCATTGTTTCCGATAAAAGCACATCCCAAGGGGCATCCCAGAACCGCAGAAGATGTTTTCCTTTCCCGCTATTTAGATGACGCAGCTCCCGAGTATGCTAATACCGCACCACATAGACCGCTTGCCGATGATGCTCATCGCCAAGAACATTCGTCTGTACCTCCGCAACAACACGCTTCGACACACATTCCGACAAGCACATCTGTTTCTACAGCTTTTCCCGCAACGACGGTTGCTGTCTCACCCTCAACAAATCCTTTCACGTCCAGCACCCCAGACGGTGCTACAGGAGGTACGACAGACATTTTTTCTACGCCACCCAGAGGAAATAAATTTTCCCTTAGAGAATTAGCACACCAACGTACGCCCAAACTAGCAACTCCCGACATGCTTAAGGAACTTCTAATAGATTGTAGATATGATCCTGTGCCCGGTAAACGGGACGAAATGCTGCTGTCATCATTACGTATTAGACGAGCTGCAATATATTTAACGAAGCTACCAGGAATGGCTACCCATTTAGAAAATATATATCACTTTGTCCAGTCAGGGCGAGGTCCTGAAAGTATTAGCAGAGCCATGGAGTACCAGAAAGCGGAGGTACAGGGACAACTGTTACGTTTCCTCATAAACTGTGTAATCAGAAATCAAGACCGGCCCGGGGTAAATCCGGAAGAAATGCAAAAACTTGTCACTTGGGGCCAGAATATATCAGAAGGGAGACATGATAAACAGTTATGTATAGTAGCTATGTACCGAAAGATCCGCAAAGAAGTAGAACGAATACACGAAGAAAGATTAGAGGTAGACGCCACTGACCTAAACAGAGAGGAGGAGGAGCAAGAATCAGAGCAAGTAGACACGATAGCTTATGTAGGTAAAGGAAGACCCCATAATAATACCAGAGGTTTTAACGACCCAATACGTCCAATACGTCCAGAATATAATAGACATTTCCCAAACCCTATGCTAAATACAAAATCCCCCGAACACTTATTCCAAGCCGCTGATAAATTACTCCGAGATCGAAGGGGGTACCACATGCTCGATTCCATGGACGAACAAGAATTAGCCAGGTCAGCAGTACAATGGGCTGACAGTCCCGGCGAATACAATGATGATGTACTTGCACACACGTTTCTGAATCTAGACCCATATGAACAGCGTTTAGCTAGTATATACATGATTCAACACCTCCTTATATTATATAAAAGCCAACACTCCGATCCAGGACCCTTACCTGACATATTGACAGAACTACTCACGAACATATGGAGAGGGTCAGGTACTGATTTGATTAAGGAAATACTAGAATCCCGAAACCAATATTTAAATTTCGTATGCCCAGAACACGTTCCAGTTCCCATTATGGGAAGAAAAATGTATCACATAGATAGACAGAACCCGTTACGCGAAGTGCACCCGATCAGAGGTGCCGGCGATAATTTCACATGCGTGTTTGTGTACACGCCTATAACTAAACTAGAATTATTAGAAATGAAGAAAGTAGTACCCAGTCATGACAAAGATCCAGCAGGTTTCCACCGTGAGATAAAAGACATGTTACTCATGGGAGAGTATACCTACCCCGATATTATGAAAATATTAAAAGTCCTATTACCCGCAGGTGTTTATGAAAAACTCAAAGAAAAAGAATGGGAGGTAGGAGACCAAAAGATAGATTGGACAGCATTAGAAAACGAAGAGAAGGCCCGAGCTGCAGGAGCAGGGCTTGGGGAAAAGACTACAGCATTAGCAGGATTACTAATACAGGTACTGCCACGTTTATTAACTACGAAAAAGGAAGACTGGGGTGCAATCTCAGCCTGTAAACAAAAACCAGATGAAGACACCAGTGATTTCTATTCCCGATTTGAAAAATGTTTTAGTATAAATAGTGGCATAAAAGCTAGTAGTGAGTCATACCCACATCTGTTTGTGACAAAATTAGTTGAAAATTCTCTGCTACAAGTCAAGAATAGAGTATTGAAATTCGAAAGTACCTGGCAAGGTAATACCCCATCACAGATGCTACAGATGTTACAATATCATCACAATAGAATTAGAGAAGAACAAGAACACGAACAAAGACGTATGAAAGATACAAAAATGAAAATGCTTGTTGCACAGTCAGTTCCAGCTGATGGTCATCAAAAGGGTGATTCCGCAGGTCCTACGAAAGGGACATGCAACTATTGTAAACAACAAGGTCATTATATACACGATTGTCCAGTCCTGAAACATAATATTGCTACAGGTAGAACTCAGGAGAGACCACGTCCACCTAGACAGGATCAGAATCAACAACAAATCCCTCAGCAGGCACAACCTAGGTTAGCTCCGCAACAATTAGCTCCGCCACAGGCAGCTCCACAACAGATCGTAGCACCCCCACAAGCGCAGCCTGTTGCGGCAACACAAGCGACAACACAACAGATGTATCAGTATGCACAAGCAGATTATCCCGATTATCAGCGATACTCATGAGATAGCCTAGAGAGGGAAGTTGGCTTACCCCTTATTGAGGTTCCTGTAGACCAAGAGGGACCTTATGTACATAGTGAACTATTAGGGGAAGACAGAAAGTTTTTACTTGATACAGGGGCAAGCAGAACAACTATAAGACGCAGTGAAGTTCCAGGGGCACCCCTCTCAGGCTCACAGAATATTTCCCTTGGATTCTCAGGAAAACCTATAATTAATGACGTAACACAACCTCTTGCACTCACAGTAGGTCCATTAACACGTACAACAGATTTGTTGCTTACTAAATCATGTCCAGAAAACTTGTTAGGCATAAAAACATTGAAAGCTCTAGGAGCTATTATATGTTGTTCTCCGGAAGGAGTACGACTTTTTTTACGTGACTTTAAAGGTCACTACGTGTCTAGAGACATGGATCACCGACTGCAGAATTTACCTACACATTTATGGGCACAAGGCCCCACTGATGTTGGTTGCATGAACATTACACCATATCGAGTTACACTGAAAACAGGAATAGTACTACCACGAATGCGACAATACAAGTTACCACCAGATGCTGTAGTGGTTTTAATGCAAATCATTGACGAGCTCATTGCACAAGGAGTGGTTGTCGAAACCGACTCCAATGTATGTAATTCTCCGATAATTCCGATTCTTAAAAGAACGGATCCAAAAGCTCCACCAGTATATCGATTAGTTATTGATCTACGCGAATTAAATAAATGTATTGTACCACAATACCCTGTGGTCCCAGATATCTCTTCATTACTCACAGCTATTGACTCAGAAGCAACGTTTTTCACTGTAATTGATCTCAAGAATGCTTTCTTTAGTGTCCCAATCGATCCGGAAAGTCAATATTTGTTCGGTTTTAGTTTAAATGGACGAAGTTTTAAATTCACACGCGCACCTCAAGGATTTACAGAAAGCCCCAGCATCTATAGCCAAGCACTGAAACGAGAACTTGACAGTATCCACATGCCAGTTAACACTGCCTTGCTTCAATATGTCGATGATCTGCTGATCACCGCTCGAAGCGAACATGAATGTGAAAAAGCGTCACTGACGGTTTTGAAATTTCTGGCCGACAAGGGGCACAAGGTGTCCCCTTCTAAGCTGCAATTCTGTGTCCAGCGAGTTGTTTACCTTGGACACTCGCTGTCCAAGGAGGGAAGGCAGCTTACACCCGACCGCATCCAGTTAATTGCTAACATGCCACCACCCAAGACACAAAAGGAGGTGCGGGCTTTTATAGGCCTCACTTCATACTGTAGGCAGTGGATCCCTCAATATGCATTTCTAGCAAAACCACTCATCCAGTTGACAACACAGGAGGCAGCCACATCGACTGTCCTCCCTTGGACTCCAGAACATACACACGCCTTTGAAAGCTTAAAGAAAGCTTTATGCCAAGCACCTGTCTTAGCAACACCATGTTACAATAAACAGTTTACACTCTTTGTTACAGAACGCGAAGGTACTGCTTTGTCAGTACTCACCCAGGAACAAGCAGGATCACACAAACCATGTGCTTATTTCTCTAGTACATTAGATCCAGTAGCTCAGGCACTTCCAGCGTGCCTGAAATCAGTGGCAGCAACAGCTTTAGCAATCAGACAAAGCGATGCCATAGTGTTAGGACACCAACTGACAGTACAAGTACCACACGCAGTAGAGGTTCTCTTGAACCGCACACAAACACAACACTTGACTATAGCGAGACTCACCGGTTACGAATTAACACTGTTTCAGCCACACATAGAAATCAGACGTTGTAATACGTTAAATTCTGCCACACTGTTACCAGTGGGCGGAACAGATCCATTGGCACATGATTGTGTCGAAGTCATTACTATCACGACGAAACCCAGACAAGACTTGACAGACATCCCTTTGTCAGATCCAGACTTGACATTGTATGTAGATGGGTCATGTATGAGAACAAGTACAGGAGAGTTAGTGGCCGCTTACGCAGTCACAACAGACACTGAAGTCATTGAAACAAATTGTATTAACACTTTGTCAGCTCAAGCAGCAGAGCTCACCGCTCTGACACAAGCCTGTATTCAAGCCACAAATAAAAAAGTCAACATATACACAGATTCACGTTATGCATTCGGAGTCGTCCATGACTTCGGCGTACTGTGGCGAGAGAGAGGTTATTTAACTTCTCACGGTGCCCACATCCAACACGGACCCCTCATTCAAGCCCTATTAGATGCGATTCATCTACCTACTGCAATATCGATTATGAAATGTAAAGCCCACACAAAAGTTACCGATATCATTTCTCAGGGTAATGACCTAGCTGACAGAACAGCTAAACAGACTGCTCAGAATCAGACTCACACAACTGACGTGACAAAGACAATAGTTCCGACACCAACACATTGCATGACAGTTAAGGATCCCGCCCTTGATGTAATTGATATACAGACACACGCTACACCAGAAGAAATAAAGAAATGGACTGAATTAGGAGGGATCCAAACAGATCAAGGATGGATGACGAAGGAAAAATCTATATGGTTTCTTCCCGACTCAATGGTCCAAGTCATCATTAACACTATACATAGTCCAGCGCACCTAGGAGAAAAAGCTATGCTAGACAGCATTCAACACATTTGGTTCAACAAACACTTGCGAGCCGCAGCTAAACAAAAAGTTCGTACCTGTATGATATGTTGTCAGTTTAATCCAGGTAAAAGCATCCCCGTAGAACAGGGTGGATTTCAAACTCCCGATCATGCTTTTGAAGTCCTCCAGATGGATTATATCCAGATGGAACGATGTCGAGGATTCAAATATGTTCTCGTAGTTGTCTGTGCTCTTTCCCGTTGGACAGAAGCATACCCGGTTTCAGATTACACTGCCCCGACTACTGCCAAACAGTTAGTTCGAGAATTCTTCCCACGGTACGGTTTACCACGTGTTGTCTATTCAGATAACGGCCAGCCGTTCTCATCCGAACTAATGAAACACGTTTCCCTTCTATTAGGCTATCAATGGAAGTTTCACTGTGTCCGACATCCCGAGGCAGCAGGACTCGTAGAACGCCATAATCAAACTTTGAAAATTAGATTGTCCAAAATATGTAGAGAAAAAGGAGTCGATTGGATAGTAGCCTTACCAGTTGCGCTCTTTTACATGAGAATGGTAGCACATTCTCGAACAGGGCTATCCCCGTATGAGGTGATCTTCGGTAGACCACCAAATATGTGGGGGACGCCTATACCTCGCAAAATCACTGACGTTGACTGTAATATGCTGACAGATTACCTGGCTTCCTTGATGTCTGCACTACAATCTTGTCGTTCACAGGTATCCGCAGCTTTTCCCGACAATACTGAGGTGAAGCCCCATGACGTGGTTCCTGGTGACCTGGTTTTGGTCAGGAACTTTGACCGGAAGACCCAACTGGATCCTAGGTGGAAGTCACCGAAGTTGGTTTTACTCACCACAAGGACAGCCGTGAAAATCGAGGGAAGAAAAGGGTGGTTGCACTCGAGTCATATCAAGAAATTTTATGGACTACCATCCAATGTAGAGACTCAACCCTGTATTCCCTCACAGACAGACTCAAAGCTCCCCTTGGTTGAGCAATCGAACTCAGAAATTTATAAACTAAAATTGAGGACTAGTAAGTCAGACAATTTGATTGTTTAAGTCCTCTCCAAGGTGAATCGGTTGAATTTGTCTCTGACATGTATCCTCTAGACCGGAATAGAGAAAGAAATAATCAGATGCAGCTCAAAAAGCATGCGTATTGTAAATCATTTCGTAGTCACTGCACAGTAACATTATTAATTTTGTTTTTTCTAAGTCTTCTGATCATCATTGTCAGCATCCTATTGCACATGTATTACCCTATTCCTAAGCGTGCTTATAATATAACTGCAGAACATTCTTTTAGTGAATTACCTCCACATGAATTGTCTTATAGATTTGCGCTGCGCAACAACACATTCATTAGTATGTTACATCATTCCCATCAAACCAGCAATGCCACAAATTGTTGGATATGTGGCCGACTCCCTCCCTATCAGAACTATAAGGGAGTTTTGCCCCTCTTTCCCTATCCGTTTACACACAATGGCTCCTGTGGAGCATGGTTTAGTTTGATTAATTCCCTAGATTCAAATTCCGCAGTTTATCAAGACAACTGGGTATGGGGAAACCTGAACTTAGTTTTGCTTAAAGTCTGCTACCCTAACAAGGAGGGACTTCCCAAAAGAACAGGAACTGATCTAGAAAATGAAGTATATGGATTAGGTAACTTTACACTTAACCTTATGATCCTGAACGTTGAATCTGAAGCTACACCAATCTTGCCCGCCATGTCAGTATTCCCAGTAAAAGGGGAATTATGTATCAGAAAGAATGGTTCCATACACATGGGCCATAGTAAATGCACCACTGTAATAAAATTCAGTGATCAAGGCAAGTCTACATTTAGAGCTTCCCATCATTCCTACTTCATATGTGGCCAGACCGCATATATATGTCTACCTTTAGATTGAGATGGTACCTGTTACATAGCATTCCTTCTACCACCTGTTTTCCTAGCTCCTCCTGATTATCATAGAAATACCCATTTAGTACACAATAGACAGCAGAGAGATCTCCCAATTGTCGATTACACTGAAACAGCATGGGAGAAATACACAGATTTCAATAAAGGTTTCTTTCCCTATATAGGTACAGTCACTAATAGTAAGCTGATACGTAGATTAACCAGAACCCTTGAAGCAGTAGTGAATGAAACTATTTCCGCCTTAGGCAATTTAACAGAAGAGCAGTCTGCTATGCGGATTGTTGTGCTCCAAAATCGTCTTGTCCTTGACGTCATCCTGGCCGATAGGGGCGGAGCTTGTAGGGTCATCGGATCAAGTTGCTGCATTTTCATCCCAGAAAATTCGCCATCAGTATATAAAGCCATAACTCGCCTTCATAAGATTGTAAGCCAGATACACCAGAGTCCAGGCACCTGGACTTGGTCCGGTTGGTTCTGGGGCGTGTTATCAGCCTGGGGATGGAGAATCCTATCCTTCCTAGGTATTGGCTTTCTCATACTATTCAGTTGCTGCTTATGTCTACAATGTGGGCCAGCGATTTGTGGTCTGTGTGCCACCTCGTGTATCCCACATCCAAGTATTCGTTCGAGATCCCGGAAGAAGAAAGAAGAACAAATGATGCTATATGAACAGATCGATGGATTGATGAAGATCGATATCTCCTAAGGGTCCGAAGGGGACAAGGAGGGAATGAGGAAATATGAATTTTGTGATCAGTTATGTCCCCTATCGTAGACCCCAACGGCTCCATGTGCATGCTATAAGTACATGTATGTTCCCTCCTACTCCAGTTTTGAAGACGCAAATATATGTGCGTCCACCGTCAACATGTCCTCTTTCAGATCCGCCATGAATGGGTCAGATATTTCATTCCTAAGTATGAAAGGCCACCGACTTTATATGGTTCACTTTCCACATTTTACAGATTCAGGCGAGTAGGCCCGAATTCTGTCATCAAGCCTTTTCCTGCCTTCTGCCTCTGAAAGCTCCAGTCTGAGCCCGCATCTGTGACCATGAACTTTGTCCTACTCCCTGCGCGGCTAACGGTGCCTGATCCAGCCAGTTGCCTGCCAAAAACTGTATTTCACCTTCAAGATTATCCGATGCATTCCTGTCTAGTAGTTTAGGTAAACATTCCTCCAGCTACCGTGCAAAGGGGCCAGGCCTCGCTGTCCCCATGCAAGTAATTCATAGCCCCGTTACCATGGAATATTCCTACCCCCTCGCATCTAGTGTAGACACTTAGACGCTTGTACACGCACTAACAGTCAGTATAGTCAGTATAGAATAAGATTCTATCCTAAGAGACCTCTCTTTTTGGATAACACAGTTCTTTAAACATAGGATATTAGATATGATTTGGGATTAGGTTGACATAACCCCAGACTTCTGTCTCCACATGTAGAGCTAAATGTCAAGTCCCCTTCACCCTCTAGTTGCACGTCAATCACACGTCATGCGGCTGCGCGCGCATCTCTGCCAACTATTTCTGCTGACATTGCAGGATTCTTTTATGGATCCACCCACTTGTGACATCATGTTTAATGACGTATTTCAGTTACACCCATGTTTACGCCTCTATTAGTTACGTATACACAGTTTTTCTGTATTATCAGCTGTCACGCCTCTTGTATCTGTTTCACTGTAATGTATTTTCTATAAAACTGCCTATCTGTCAATAATATATGCTCCTTCCTTCCTGAACTTTCGTGGTGATGGAATAGAAGGCCCACAATTCGAATTGTATTCCTTTTGTATAGGAATAAAGCATTTTTAACCCTCTAATACCACGGATTCTGCCTCTTATATTTGCTGAGTTATTCTTGATAGACTTTACCGCATACAAAATAGTACCGGTAACGAAATATTTACCACAATGGAATGGAAATCAGAAACACAGCTCTAGAGTGACTTCTGTTTTTTGTTTCCGAAAGATCACAAGCTCTTACACCCTCCCACTTTTCCATTTGCCTTTCATTGACTGACAAATGGAGTCCTGAAGGGATCCATCCTAAGCCCCCCCCCCTTCAGTGCTTACTTTGCCTCTTTGGGTACTCTTATTAGATCCTTCAAATTCATCTTATAAGTGTATGCCGATTGTAGGCAACTGTGGTTCCGATTTGATAGCAATGTCACGAAAGCCATTTCTACATCATTTCACAACCGTATTATTTCATGGGTGTGAACACTTTTTCAGGAGCCCCAGGGAAAAGAGAGGCTACTGGGTTCAAACTTTAACAATAAGAGGCTTTCACCAGTGGTGATCTGAGGCTTTACCTTACTGTTGGACCCAAAACTGAGCACCAGCTGAATACCTTCAGCACTTGACTCTCAAGGTAGTGCAGTCGAGCAGTCCAAAGCTTGCTCTGGGCAGTGGTGTAGACAGAAACTCAGAATTTAATGAGTCATTTAAAAAAAAGATGAATAAATCATTGACAGGACAGTGCTTTTACGTTACAGAACAAGCATTTGCAATGCAATAGTTCTCACATTTACGCGAGACCTATTGCATTGCAAATTGTAGGCATTACAGACAACGGGAGGGAGGGTGAGGGGGGAGAAGGCACGGACAACGGGAGGGCAGGGGGGAAAAAGGCACAGACAACGGGGGGGGGTAGAAGGCACCAAAGCATGTTATGCCTGCAGTAGGTGAACCTCATTAAAGAAAATAGTGCTCACAGTCTAAATAACACGTACCGTGTAACAACTGAAGTAAAGGGGCCAGTCGCCATGGGAGGTGACAAATGAAGAGGAGGCGGTACTAAGGCGGGACTAACAAGCCTATTGACGAATCAGAAGCCAGCAATTAGGACGGACAATGACACAAGCCAATGGCAAATATGGGTGGAGAGTGGGCGGGGCTTCTATTCCCTACTCCTCTACAATAAGTCTCGCAGAGCAGCGCATGCGTGCTGTCTCTAGGCTCGACCTAAAAAGTACTTTGCTTCCACACACATGCAATGCAATACTGTACCTGAGGGTCAGAGGGCAAAACTGAGGTACACAGTGCTCAAAGTAACAATCGCCCTGTGTTAGGGAACCAGCGGTCATTAGCAGATAATGCTCATAGAACTAAGTAGCGTATAATATAACATATCATAGATATATTATATAGGCTGAGGCTTCCGTCATCACAACTAGCCCCTGGTGTACACAAGCTATCACATCTCACTCTCTGACAACAGGGCTATCCAACACATACAGATCTCATACAGACTTAGGATTCTAGCAGCACAGCTGCTCTTTGGCTTACAAAGTTTTCACATGTCCCTCTGAGACAGCAGAATTATCCATCATGACAGCAAAAGACAAACAAATGATGGACGGAATGTGGAACAAATCAAACATTCACCCCAGTCAAGAAATCTTGGTTAAATCCATCATTCTTTTGCCCAGCCATATGCAAATCAGTCTTGAACCTGCTCCTCCTGGAACAGTCCAGCCTGAACTGCCTAGACCAGAAAGAAGCATCCTGGGACTGGTTTCAGAGTTTCACCCCTCATCATCCAGGCTAGCTTGAATCTTGTGGCACAGTGAGCCCGGGACCCTAGGCATACCCGGTGCACTTAGGGTGCGAAAGCAAAAGACACACAAATGATGGACGGAATGCGTGAATGCATGATATGTAGCTTTTACAAGCTCAGATACCAGAGTGGTCTTTCAGATTACATACATACAGTACATCCATTTTTTAAGCTCATACAGAAGAGCAATCAATCACTTTACATGCCTTAGAAGCACTGGCCTTTGACAGGAGAACTATCCCAGGTGCTACAGGAAGCATAAAGTATTTTATCTCTTGACAGCAGAGCCATTATGAGTCATAAAGTTGATCAAATTCATGCACATTTTAAAAGAGCTGAGTCGTCTGTCAGGATACAGGCTCAGCCAGGCATCATATTTATTATTCAGGGTGTACATGATGTGGGCAACATTTAAATTTGGTCTACAAAGCCTGCAAACGTTCCTCAATGGTTGAAAACTTCTTTATGCTTTGCAAAAAGCCTCCTTAGAAGAAAGATCTTAGGGAAAAAACATTTGAAAGTGGGTTGTCCTATGCTGAAATTTTCTTTTCCACACAAAACCAACACGTGCTGTATTTTTTCCGCAAGTTAAACTGACCAGCTTGTTTGACAATAAGGAAAGCTTGTGCAAGATTGAAGAACATTTTGATGAATCTTGCAGAGGAAAACCATTACATTTTCACACACCCTACTTACACAGATGGTAAAGATTCAGCCAGCGGCTGCTGTTGCTTGGAAGTGCAGCTGTGCCTTGCGATGCAGCTGTCTGGAATTGGACCCGGGGTTCGCAGCTCTGTCTACCACTCATGAGCAACCCTGAAACTCCAGGGGTGGCAGGAACATGTTGATGGTTGAGGCCAATCGAGGCTGGTCGCTCCCAGAACACCTTCCTGGAAAACATTGTGAGGTGATTAAATGGTAAGGAACTGGCTTGACCTCCTCTTTGCTTTGGAGATTGACCCTTGCTCTGTAGGGAAGTTCTTAGAACTGACCACTACGCTGCTGGGTGAAAGGGTCCCCAGAGAGACACTTAAGGATTGCAGGCAGTGGCGTTGGAACTAGGGAGGCACTGCAGTCCCCACACAATACGTCAAAGAGTTTTGATGGTGAACAAACAATTAAGGGGACTTTCAAATGTTTTTTGTGGACATCATTTGTTGTATTTTCCAAAAGACAGTCACATATCACTTATGTCTTTAGTGAGGTGATATTTTTGGCCAAAAATCCCCCTCTAAAATTGTTCCAGCACCCCTGTTGTAAAAGAGTTCTCCCTATTTAGTCCAGCAGGACTTTTCACAATTGACTACCCGGTTTTTGGACTTTTACTGTGAGTGAGTGTCACTACCCGGTTCTCACAGTAATTGAACTGAGCGTGTTAGCGTTCAGTGTCTGCTTTATAAGATAAGGCTGTTGCTGCACAGTTAGGGTAAGATACTCTGTTGTTTGCATATGAACAAGTGTGCACATCTGTGTGTGCGCACATGTGTGGGCTTTGTGTGTGAGACTTCCATTGTGTACAGCTCGATATCTGCACACTGGTAACCTGTTGCAGAAGGGACACTTTAGGCATAGCCACCGACCTGGGGTGGGCCTTATAATGTTATTGAACATCTACAGTGCTTACTGAGGTCTGGGGTGTTCTGACCTGTACACATTATAGGTGAAATCTGCCCTAAAATACAGTTTTGCTCTACTTAGGCATGCAAAGTCCAGCAAAGTATCAATCTGGAGTAAAACATGCTCTCCAAGTATGAATTTCCAGTCTCTAACTTTCCACATACATACTTTATGTCATATTTCCCTGGCTCAGCTTCTAATCAGATGCCAAGCTTGGCCCCACTACTGGGCCAAGTTAATTACTCTTCTCACCAGCAAAGGAATCAAAGGCCTTCCCACACAAAAGAACAATTAACAGTGCTTGCCCAGTTCCCGAGGAAGGAGTGAGCAGAACATTTGCATCAGTTTATAAGCTTCTCACACTGCACCTGGGCTTCGTCAGCCCAGTTCCATTGGAACAAAGGAAGAAGCTAAGACGTTCGGAGCCCACACAAAAGGTGCTCTCCTTTGAAGTTTTGGTGGGAAGGGATCTGGCACCTGTGTCAGCTGGGGGTGGGGCTGGCACTCTTAATATGAACTCCTACCAGAGACAACTTGAAGCCGCCATTTTGGATTGTCCCGAAATGCTGTGCACGAGGGTTGGGACTGGGGTGCAGGGATGATGTGGCATCCTAGAATTTACCAGGGGTACCTGACCCCTAAATCTTTCCACCCCAACTTAAAAACCCTTGAACAAGGGAGAGACAAATGAAAAGACCCTGTACCTAGGAACGATGATAGGGAATGGATGCCCAGTTGGAAGGAGAAGCCACATGATGGCCTGCAAGGATGATCTAAGGACTTTGACTTCAAATTGCCCCATGACTAGAATGGGTCTTTCCAACACCAGAAGTGATGGGCCCTTTATGCCACCTGAGAAACAGTCGAGAGAATGGATCTGTTGGGGGACCCTGGATGGTTCCCTTATGACTTTTGTGGACTTGTTACAGGAAAGAAGACCTCCTTCCATTTGATGTTTAAGCAGGTGACCACCAGTCTGGGATCACTTTAAATCTCACCTTCATGGTTTGCAGATTAGGAGTACTTTTTGACGCTTCCCTTTCATTTATTCACCACATAAAATTGTTTACACCTGTTTTCTCCTCCTGAAAATCCCCAGGGAAATCCACTCTCATCAGCCTGCTGAACGCAAACACATGGTAGTTCAATCGGCCATTGAATCCTGCCTAGATTATGGAAATGTCATTTTGTTAGGACTTCCCAAGTAATTGATTGCCGTCCGCATCCAATACTGCAGCCCAAGTGCTATTAGAACCTTAGAGATGCACATCAAGTACAACTCACCCTCTCTCTGTTCACTGGGTGCATTCTGAAAAGGGTACGACCTTCAAATCCTTGTGCATAGTGCACACGGCAGTCTTCAACAAGGGTCCTCCATCTCCCTAATAGTTGCCCAGGTCATAGTTCACCATGCACCAGCGGGCCATAGGTCATTCTATCGAGAGACTTTGCTCTCAACAGAATTCCCCACGTGGACCGCCTTTTTCATATAAAGCAGCAATGCTTTGGGATTACCATTTGCTTACTGTTCACACTCTATCCAATCACATGTTTGTTTTGTAAACAGCTTCAGACTTTCCTTTTCGAGGTGTGACGCCCACTTCTATGCAGATTTCCTTGATGCTAGAGCCAGGGCACTGTCTGGTAGAAATGTGATTAGGAGTATGCAAATCAATGCATTAGGATTGGTCCAGCACACATTAGGCAGACTTCCCACTTTACCCTGATATAAGAGATGAACCGAGAGGGGGAGGTTTAGGGGAGGGCTGGACGTAACAGAGAGCTCCCCACTCACTCCAGTGTTCATGGAGAGAGGTAATAACATCTTAGCAGCCTTCCTTCCCTTTCCACTGGAATTCAGATCAGCTTCTCAGGAAGAAGTGGCGTGGGAAGGGATTAGAGGGGAGGGCCAAAGAGAAAGACATCTTATTGGGGCATATTTACAAGTGGATATTGCCACCAGAACGTCACTTTTAGCGATGTTCTGGTGGTGATATCTCCTTCTCCTTATTAACAAAGTGCCCTTAAGCCACTTAACGTGGCTTAACGCCACCTTGTAAATAAGACCCCTTTTCACACTTCACTTAGTGGGAAAGTGGCAAGCAATGGGTGTGGCAGTGGGCATTCTGCCACTACACCCATTGCTTTTTGACGCTGCCCCATATTTACAAGGCTGGAAAAGCGCCAAAAACTAAGACTTGTGATACGAGGAGAAATTATTAATTTCTCCTAGTTTTTTGCTTTTTCCACGTGTGCTGTATTTTGCAGCATCCATAGAAAGAGCAAATCACCATTCAAGATAGATTGTTTGTGTGCAGGAAGGTGTCCCTTCCTGCACATAAACAATCGTCCCTATAGCGCAGGCACCCTTGCAACATGACAGAAGGCGTTAGGAAGCTTTATTAGTGCCAGCAATAGGGGAAACACAGAGGTGCGCCGTATTTTTGTAACTATGGCACATCCCTGCATTTTAAAAATGTCTGAGCGCGGCTTTACCAATTTTGGCGCAACACTTCGCTTCAACATTTTTTTGTAAATATCCCCCACAGTTTCTTTCTTTTTAACAGGGAACATAATCATGGGTTTTGGGGTACTGCTACCTTTATGTTTGATTTAATAAAGTAAATATTGACCATCCTGCTGAGTCCAAACTGTGCATGAAGACCTGCCTAGGGTGTCAGAGGAGTAGAATGCTAAGAGCACAAGTAATGAAAGATTGCGAGAAGACTATGGCCATGGCACAGCAGCACCCATATCTGTTACAACATACCAGCAAGATAGAGTTTCAGGAAAACAAACACCTGACTACTAAAGGCATGATGTCCTAAGGCAACACAGGCCTCCTAAAAACATACTTAAATTCACCAAACTTTTCACAAAATGAACAACTTCGGGTGGATCCTCTCGACAGGCAGTGGGACTGGATGTATAGTGTAACCACATCTACGTAATCACTGCAAAATGATGGTACTTATAAAAACCTCCAGACAGTTTGAGTTCTCCTTTTGGTGTTGTGTTGCCCCTTTCTGAGGGTTAGCAGTATACCACTTCTCAGATGCCAAAGCTGGTGTGATTGGCAAAGATTGGAGAGGGAACCTGGATGTAGAACTTCTCAACTTTGTGGAGGAAACGTTTCAAGCCAAGAAACGCACAGTGGATTGGTGAACACATCCTTTACCAAAAGCTGGAAGAAAACGAATATATTGGATGTCATGGGGTACAAAAAAAAAATATTTTGAATCCACAGGTCAAGTTACTTCAGAATGGAGAACCAGATTGAAAGTATGTGCTACATATGTGACCCATCACATCAGTGTGGACTAAAACCCTTAGGTGTTAAGTCCAAGTGAATGCCAGAGACATGAGTGGCCTGGGAGGTGGCAATCGCTACTGAACATTGGTGAAAAAAGATTTATATCCAACCATCGAGGGAGAAGAACAAGAGTGGGAAATGCCATGCAGACAAGGAGACACAAAAACCCCATCCCAGTAGAACTGTTTTAGTACAATATAAGACACAAGAAGGACAGTTGAAGTAGTTGTTCAACCTCTACTCCTATAACTAATGGATGGGTTAATGAATTCCTGGAATAGTCTTAAGCTTAAACAATTGGTTGAAGGAGGCCCATATTCCTCAATGAAGAATATATTATCAAAGAGAAACCCATCAAATGTGCAAAGGGGATGAACGATGAAAAAAAAGAAGGGACCTTCAGGTCCCTACCGATCTAAGAACACATAAAGACAGAAATTGATGTTTAGATGCAGAAGGAAGACATTTCTGGAAAGCTCGACAAATGTCACTGCATTTTGTCAAACAACAGATGAGAGCAGAAGAACCTGAAGAGCGATTTTAATAATGTCCACATTTGCAAATTAAAAATCTCTGGTTCAATTCGTTATTCATAGGCCCGAATAAATATCACAATTCAGCTATTAGTTTCTTGTCATTATCAACAGTACATTTTACAGCACCACGTAATAATTACAAATGCCATCATCAATGAGACGGTATGCCCAAGGAAATATCCTAAATATAAGGATACATTATAGCCTATGCTGCTGGTTTAAAACCTTTTTTTAGAAGATAAGTATGGATATTGTAGATCCACGGGAGCCACGCATATCGCTTTATACGGAAGGAGTGCACTTTAAGTTACCCAAAGGTTTTTCATCTATGAAAAATCACAAGTGAAAATGTATGTGATCTTCTGATTCTGCAAATACCAAGGGTGGTTGTATGTCAGAATATCAAGCCAAAAAATATCTTACTGCAAAATCTCACACCCAAAATATCCTCTACTATAAAACAGCAAAGGTAAATATATATGAGTAAGGATAGATTAGCTCTTCTTGACTCCACATCCATGTACCTTGTAAGATATATTTATTGTCAAATTATATTTATATGGAATTGAGTAGCCTATCTATACTAACCTGTGGTTATGGTTACACTATTTTTGTCTCACAATGTATTGGCTATGATACTCTAGTAATATAACCCCATGGTTGGTATCCTAAAAGAGATTTTGCTAAAGGAACTCATTTAATCTCTTGTTTGATTCAGCAAATGTTTTGCTTCAACATCATTAAACCTCTTTATATCTTCCATAAATGAATGCCCTAGTCAAATGATGCAATCAAGTAATTCAACAGATGCTTGGAAAACCTGCCCACTCCCTTCCTCCATGAAAGCAGTAGGTAGAAACATCACCATTGTCCTGTTTGTTCTTTGAAACACACCGCAGTCCTCAAGGCAGTACTGTCGTTTTTGAGCTCTTGTTTTGTGGACCGTCTCAGACTTTATTAGATGTGCTCATAAACAGTGGAACATCGTATGGGACATCATGTATTATGACTACAGACCCATCTACAGAGTGTCAGTGAAATATTTTTTGAAAATCTTCAAAAGCTGAAAAATAACAAGAAACCCCTTATAACTAAAGATTCGGTGTAAGACAGTTTCAGAAGGGACATTGGTCAGTAGTACTACTACCATTACCAGGCCACAAACTCTTAGCACATTAACGTTGTAGATATTAATGCAATTGCTTTTGCCATCGACAGCGGACTGTTTCACCTTGGGGTCATTCCCTTTGGCCTATATGGTGCATAGCTATCATTAAGAGGCTCATGGCCAGCTTCTTCAGTAATCACAAGCATTATCCTTCAGTATATTGAGATTACATTGTCATGGACAGATGAGTCTGGAAAACACTTGTGAAACATTTTCAGTAAGTCCTAAGCACTCTCCAAGCAAGCGGTCCTATGGAAAATCCATTGATTGCAGCCTGCCTGTGAAAAAAGTTCAGTATCTCTTTGGAATTCAGGCAATTAGTTTATCAGACTCCAAAGGAGAAAGAAGGAATCCCTTAAGAAAATGGAAATATGGACACCAGGACAGGAAGTCTGTGGTTTCTTGATCTTGGTTGAAATCTACAGAAACACATATATTCAACTTCTTGGGGATCTCTGCCTCCTTCTCAGATCTGTTGAAAAAGAGGGCTTCCCTATTGGGTGTATTCAAGATTGTTACTGTACTTCCTTCCTATCAACCACCAGCCATGGGTAAGCAGAAAGTCACTGATGCTGTCCCTCCTGCCAACAAACCCAACAAGTATGCTAGGAAGATCAGAGAGTCCAGTACCCTCAATCAAGTTAATGATTGGTTTGAGGAGGTTGAGACAATATTGAATCCACCCGCACCCATTCCAACCAGGGGACCTGGGAAGAGTGCGAAAGCTACCCTCCCTGATATTTTTGGAAAGTTGTTTGACAGGGTGCAGACGGGCAGGATTAAACCTCTGCGTCTTCTAATTCTGCGACTAACACTACAATAACTGGTGAATCTCCCTTGGCATGTCATCTGCCCCTACTTGAAACGGTAGTGGTCTGCTTCAATGGGTTCACCCCTCTGATAGAATGTGCTAGTATGGGAGGGTTACCAGAGGCTGTGTGCGGGAATGCTGAGGCTAGCATTTCCACTCGGTCGCACGTTACAAGAGCAATTTGTATGAAATTGTACTAGAATTGCACAAAGAAGTACTTGGCTTAAAAGAGACTGTTAAATCACTAGAACGTATATTAAATACTATTACACATATGCTAGCCGAGATCACTAGACTGCAGGATAACGCAGCCAGTCGGTCCCCTCATTTAGCCCCTGCCTTCTCTATTCCAGAAACCCCCCAGCAGGGTAGCACCATGGAACCCCAGGAAGTTGGGAAGAGAGCACCAGATTGTCCTAGTTTCCTACATCAAACCACCTGGCTTCAGGATAGGCTACAAGGACTAGCACCTGGGCAGGTTTGCAGGCAAGGTTAAAGCATCCCCAATCATCACAGCCCAGCAGGTCCTAGTAGAACTCTTGCTTCCAGACCATCCGAATGACATACAGAGGCGGGGCCGAGGCTGGGTATTCAGCCAGGGAAATCTGTGGTTCTACTCGCAGTGTGGGATTAGTCCAGACCAGGCACAGCGAGGGCGACTACAAGTTTAAGTTAATCAATGCACCAAAACTGGGGATGCAGTGCGTAGAGGGCAGGGAGTCTTTACTTAACAAAGTTTTACACTGGCTAAGGGGCAACTACTAGTTCAAGTCAATCATTATGCAAGATAGATATCCTGAATGCCCATAAATACTCCTCAGCGCTTGAGCCATGCGATTTCATCGCAGTGTCGTGGTCTCTAGGGAAATCCTAGAAGGCTTACTGGAATTGAAGCTCGAGATATCTGTACCACATATACTGGGATCCAGCGTGCTTTTTGTAACATTGGAGGGAGAGGTGGCCATTCCTGATTGGGGGAGGATGCTATTTGACGAAAACGGACGCTGAGTGGTGTGGATTAACTGCAACCTATGGCTGCCTACAGTACCTATGTCCCTGTGCCCAGCGTAGCTGCTACTGAAGCTCCGCCCCTGACCTTTGTCAGCAGAGTCTCAACAGTTGGTCAAGATACATCCCAGGGGTGCCCTAGAATCTCAAGCTAGTATCCTAATGATTTAATTGAATTTGTCAGGTATTAAAGCTAAGTTAATTGACCAAGGATGGTTGACTATATTGGAGATTATGATGTCTGCATGTTTCAGGAAACAAGGGCAACAAGCAGGGTGCGCAAAGATGGTTTCTTGACTTACAGTGTGGAAGCTAAACTACCAAGGAAATCTGGTAGAGCTATTGGGAGACTGCAGATTTGAGTAAAAACAACTTCTCATGCTTACACGCTGCATTAGAGGTGGACTCCCTTGATAGTATAGTGATTATGATCAGACTCCTCTGAGTTTTGAAGCTGGTGTAAATAAATGTTTATGTAAATTCTGTCCCTACTAATGGTTAGTCCTCTACTGAAGGTCTTCTAGACAAATTCATCGAAAAACATCAACAGGATGCAAAGATAATAGTAGCAGGGGATTTTAATTCCTCTTTTGAGCCTTTGTCTTTTACTAGTGAGTTAACAGAATTAGAAGATGAGCAATGGTCCCCAATATTCCCTGGTTATCAAGAAAATATCAATGCAATCTCACTGGTACTTGCCTTCAATTAATCTTTATAACTGTTGTCCTGGGCTTAAGGGCATGTAAGCCCGCTTTTCAAAGAGGCCCTCACTCGAGTGTTATTGATTATGCCTTTTTAGGTCTCGCCTGACCCAGCGCATGCGCTGGTCTGGCGAGACATTTTGTAAGGGCTTAAAAAAAATGCTACCGCCGGCTACAGCTTGCAGTGCATGTGCGCGGGCGCGCGCTTGAGCAGAGGCACCATACGGCATTCCTCATGCTCATTAAGCGCATCGCTCACTGGGCTTGATCGCGATCACTTTCACTTTCGCCGTGCAACGGCTGCGCGCGCCCCACTCTCTTTATACTCTCCCTTGTTTTTAAAACGGGTCTTTCATCACGCAATGCGTTTCCCGCCACCTTGGAATTGTGTAAGTCTAACGATGTGCTCGCTTAATGATTAGAATGTCTAAGTTAAAGCATGGGTTTCTATTATAACTCCGATAGTTTTCAACATATTATACTAAACATTATTTTGAAATAAATGTTCTCGTCTCTATTTTTTGAGTCAAACGTATAAGTTGGAGGTTTTGAGTTCTTTTAGTTCTAACAAGGTGCAACTTATTTAGCTAACTTTTATTGTATCCAAAACATTTGAAGATGTCCGCTTTGTTTGCTTACAGTTGACGAAAGAGCGCCTGCTCCCACGCTCGTCCTTCTTTTGTTTCTGTGCTCTGAATGGGCAGCACCATAGGCTGGTACACAGCCTAGTAACATCTCATCCAATCAAAGGTGAATCCCCAAAACACGGGCCAGTAAAGTATTGTTCAAGCTTAGGGCTGTGTACACGGTGGGGGTAACCACCTGCCAGCGACCCTGAGCTGCAAACATATTTACGAGCGCGAACTTATAAACAACTAGCGGGGTGGGCTTTCTGTTCAAATGAGGTGACGAAGTGAACTAGGTTAAGTGAGAACTTTTCATGGCGTGAGCAGTTTCTCGTTTAATGGAGAAAGAGGCAATTATTCCATGCCATGTATTAAACAACGTGATTTGTATTGAGAGATACAAAATAAACGATGAACACTTCCAAGGTTACGTCTTTGAAATCTGGTCTGTTGACGTTTCTGAACTTTAAAGTGATGATTCAGCAGAGCCTTTCATTAGACAATTACCCCTTTAAGGACGGCAATAGAAGAATGCGACCTAGAACGAGCATACGTGTCAAAATTGGCTATAAGTGAGATCAGAGGGAAAAATGGGAAATCATATTTACTATATTTAGGAAGTTTTCAGGCGGAGAAAGCAAAAATATAATTCATAGGGAAGGAAATTGGGAGCCCCCTACCTAAACTGGAAGTGGTATTCTTGGGACCAGTTGGACTCTTAACTTTATTTTTGTCATCGTATTTATGCTGAATATTTGTATCGTAGCCCTATGAAATGACCACAGCTACTTGAGGTGCCAAATGAAACCCCTAAATAAATAATGTAACTGGTCTTACAATTCAGATATTGAGTGTAAGGCTGTAGAACCCAGTGGCCCTTTTGGCACTTCACAGATGAACTGTAACCGAAGTAATGTGCATACATGGACATTCACAGTTCATTTTAAAAAAATCTTTTGATCCAAACTCGTAAGCATCACCACTGTGGACACTTGTATCTTGGATCTCTGCCAATTTCTAATTTAATTATAAGCCATATCAATTTAGGTAGTAACAAGTCTCTTTATTTTTAGTCCGAGCCCGGACAGCGCATGCGCTTTGGTATTTTGTATTGGAGAATGGATTAGAAGCCCCTCCCACTCTCTAGCCATATTTGTCATTGGTTTATGTCATTGTCCTTGTAAATGTGGCTTCTGATTCGTTACTAAACTTGTTAGTCCCTCCTTGGTACCCCATTGTCTTCATTTGTAACCTCCCATGAGGAATGGCACGTTTTTACATCGGTTGTTACATGGTATGGCTTTTTAAGTCTGTAAGCACTATTTTCTTTATTGAGTTTCTCCTACTGCAGGCACAACATGCTTTCCTGCAGCATTCAGCACGCCATGCGCACATTCACTTTCCGTGCAGCCCAGGACAATAGCGGCCGCTTCTTTGAATATGTTTCGCATTTTCAAGAGTTTGAGCTATTGGCATTGTCAATGACAATGCCGTTTATTTATGTGTTAATTAGCAAACGGAGAAATAAAAGGCGTTGTCATTTACAATGTCAATAGCTTAAACTCTTGCAAATGCGAGACCTATTGCATTGCAAATGCTTGTTAGATGTTAGGCTTTGGCCTGTATTGGTGGACATGAGAGTTGAAACCTGAACAGATAGTGACCCCAACTCTTTGGTTACACTGCTCACCTGGGACGCTCTAACTAGGGCCCATATCGCCAGATGTACTGTAGTACCGGAGCCCTTATTATCTCTCAACTGTATACGAGTCTCCTGGCCGCAAGCAGTGTGGAACCCTAATCTGCACTCAGAGATACACAGCCTCTTTCATCAGACTATGAAGGTCTTCCTAGTACTTCTATCCCCATCTTAGATATTCACAATCTGTTTTTCACAAAGTTGCAAAATATCTTTTACATGAGAATTGGCCATAAGCAGTTAGTCCCCTCCCTCCCTGAAAGAGGTCAACTGGCTTGTCTCAGATTGTAAACAAGCTAAGCAATCATTAAGAGCAGCTGCTAAAAGCAGTGAACGGGCCAAAATCATTGAGGTCGCGCGGAATTACAAAACTGCTCTTACTAGGGCCAGGAAAAATTGGGATGACAAGATCTGGCAAGATTTGCTCCAGGCTGGTAAATTAAAGGATAATAGATCTTTCCGGCGCATAGCCTCACAGGGAAGCAGCAGCAGTGGGAACACATTTAATCCCCATATCCAGCCTGCAATATGGACTACCCATTTTAGTGGTCCTTAACAAGGACACTTCATTAACAGAGCTTGAGATTACATAGTGTTAGAAAAACACTCCCACACCGGAAGGGTGGTGGTGTTCTCCCAGACATACACTGTGGTAGCTTGGCTCGAGTGGTCAGAGATCAGGCACCGTGCTAAGCATACGTCATACCCACACAATAACCATGCGTGCATCCGTTCCAAAAACGACACTACACCTTAAAAATTATACTGAAAATATATCTCTTTCTCTTCTTTTCTCTTAGTTGCTGATTAAATAAATAATAATACAATCACAGTACACAAGGCTTTTCCTGTGGAAGGGTAAATCAAATCAATAATACTTCAACGATTCAATAAATAAGGTAGATCATAAATATAAGTGCATTACATAAAAGGCAATTAAATATCACGAGGCAATAAATACTGCGAGACAATAAATACTGTGCGACGATAAATACTGTGAAACAATGAATACTGTGAGGCAATAAATACTGTGAGGCCATAAATAGGATGAATACAATAAATACAGTGCTCTCAATAAATAATAAAAGCCAACAGTGACACTTGAAAATCAGTTCACATTCCTGAGGTACTATGGGATGATTTGGCCCAATCCCAGCTTGTAGAGTTTTGGATGACCTGAGGGGTGTACTACCTGGCTTGGACAAGGCTGAGGCCTAAACTGAGGTAGATCAAGGGGGAATCTAGAGATCTGGCTCTCCCACACTACACAACCCCTCTGTATTAGTCTCAGCTCACCCCTGGCACTATCAAACTGGTTCCAGCACCTCTCTAGCCTCTAGGATGGTGTCTTAGGGCTTCACAGGGCCTTAGGCGCCCTCTATTCCACTTACTGCCCTTTTTATGAAGTTCCGACGCTTGCTGGAGTCGTGTCGACGCCGTGAGGCGGTTCCGGTTCGATGTCGGTGGCCTCGGCTCAATGACAGTTCTTGTCGACGCCGGGAGGCGGTTCCGGTTCGATGTCGGCGGCCTCGGTTCGATGACGTCGGGCGGTCTTGGCTCGATGTCGACTTCGGGCGGCTCCGGTTCGATGACGTCGGGCGGCCTTGGCTCGATGTCGACTTCCGGCGGCTCCGGAGTGCGATCTCCACTCCCGACCTCCGGTGCTCCTTTCCTCAGGTTCCGGCGACTCCGGAGTGCGACCTCCACTCCCGACCTCCGGCACGATTCTCTTCAGGTTCCGGCGACTCCGGAGTGCGATCTCCACTCCCGACCTCCGGCACGCTTCACCTCGGTCTCCGGCGACTCCGGAGGGCGGACTTCACTCCCCCGTCGACGCCGCACACTCGACCTCAGGTGACTTCCTCCTCGACCTCTGGTGTCTCCACGACCTCCGTCGGCGCCCTCTCTCGACCTCTGGCGGCTCCAGGTACGACGTCTGCTTTCCAGTCAGCGCCGCTTCTCCACCTCGGGCTCCAGGTCTCCAGGCTTCTCGACGTCGGACTTCAGGAAGTTACCAGTAACCAGGTCAGGAACTTGCTGTTCTTTACTTTTAAGGCCTGTTCTGGCTGTCCAGGTCCTTAAGATGGTTTTTCTGGCTTTCTCCCACACAGGGCTCCAGGCTGGGCTCAGTCAGCAGGGACTAGTATCAAGGGTGGGTTTCTGGACCCCACTCCAGGCACAAGTTTCCACCCCTGTTGCCTCACTCCTTCCTCCTTCAGTTCTGTGCTCCTCTCTCTTCACCAGTCAGGTGCCAACTGCCAACTCCAACTGCCAACCTGGAGATGCCTTCCCAACATTCTAAACCTGCCTCACACTGTCACAGGGTTCTGGAATGTTCTGGAAGGTGCTGGTAGGTTCCAGTGATGTCACAGGTGACAATGGGTGGCCACCATTTTGTGTTTCAGGCCCTCAGACAGAAGTTCCAGGGGTAGATAAAATGGCTCCCTGAATCTGCATCAATACTAAAAAGTCTGGTGGTTCCCAAAAAGGAAAAAAATACTAACAGGGATTGAGGCAAAAGTGGGACAAAATAAATAATGATGAGGAGGGACCACCCAAAGGGCTGACAGGTCTAACACGCGTCCCCCCCAGCTGAAAGTGGGGAGAGCTACCCAACCCCTTGGGAGTTCTCATCACTAAGGCGGAAATACCTTGAGAGACCGTCTGCATTGGCGTGGTCCACTCCAGGCCGATGTTCCACCTGAAAGTCCATTCCCTGTAGGGAGATAGACCACCTCAACAACTTGGGATTCTCCCCCTTCATCTGCATCAGCCAACGAAGGGGTCTGTGGTCGGTCTGAACTAGGAAGTGCGAGCCAAACAGGTATGGCCGTAACTTCTTCAGAGCCCATACCACTGCAAAGGCTTCTCGCTCTATTGCACTCCACTTCTGTTCCCTGGGAAGTAGTCTCCGGGATAGGAAGACCACGGGTTGATCCAGACCCTCTTCATTGAGTTGCGATAACACTGCCCCAATGCCATGTTCTGATGCATCTGTCTGGACAATGAACTTCTCGGAAAAGTCTGGGGCCCTTAAGACCGGGGCCTCGCACATGGCTTGCTTCAGCTTTACGAAGGCCTGCTGACAAGCCTCCGTCCAAACTACCCGTCGAGGTTGCTTCTTGGACGTAAGCTCCGTGAGGGGGGCCACGATGGTACCGTATCCCTTCACGAAGCGGCGGTAGTATCCGGTGAGGCCCAAAAATGCTCGGACCTCAGTCTGAGTCTTGGGGGGTTCCCAGGCCATGATGGCCTCGATCTTCGCCTGGAGGGGTTGCACCGCTCCCCTACCCACCAAGTGTCCAAGGTACACTACCGACCCCTGCCCGATCTGGCACTTGCTGGCCTTGATCGTTAACCCAGCTTGTCTCAGGGCCTGGAGAACGGCTTGCAGGTGACGCAAGTGATCCTCCCAGCTGTTACTGAAGACGGCTATGTCATCCAGATAAGCAGCAGAGAAACTCTCCATTCCAGTGAGGATCTGGTTCACCAGACGCTGAAACGTGGCAGGTGCGTTCTTGAGCCCAAAGGGCATCACACAGAACTGGTAGTGGCCATTGGGCGTGGAGAAGGCTGACCTTTCCCTAGCTCCATCAGTCAAAGAGATCTGCCAGTACCCAGAAGTAAGGTCAAAGGTACTTAGATATTGGGCAGCTCCCAGCCGGTCAATCAATTCATCCGCCCTTGGGATCGGATGAGCATCAGTTTTGGTTACTGAATTCAGTCCCCGGTAGTCCACACAGAACCTCAGTTCCGGTTGGCCACCCGGTGGTGCGGCTTTTGGTACTAACACCACCGGACTGGACCAGGGGCTGCTGGAAGGTTCGATCACTCCTAGCTCCAGCATCTTAGTGACTTCACTGTGAATGCTGGCCTTCACCTTGTCTGACATCCGGTAGATCTTGGACTTCACAGGTGGGCTGTCTCCTGTGTCCACATCATGGACGCACAGGTGAGTCCTACCCGGAACAAGGGAGAACAACGAAGAGTACTGTCCCAGGACCTGGCGGCAGTCCTCTTGCTGTTCAGGAGTTAGGGAGGGGGAGAGAATCACTCCCTCCACCGACCCATCCTTCTCTTGAGATGCAAATAAATCGGGGAGAGGCTCGCTTTCCACGTCCTCTCCTCCGTCAGTCACCATCATCAAGATGACTTCGGGCCTCTCGTGGTGGGGTTTGAGGCGGTTGGCGTGCAGCACCCGTAGGGGCTGACGAGGGGTTTTAAGATCCACCAAGTAGGTAGCCTTACCCTTCTTCTCCAACACCTCAAAGGGTCCTGACCAGCGATCCTGGAGGGCGCTAAGCTCTCCCGGTTCGATCACCCACACCTTCTGGCCAGGCTCCAATTCCACCGGGTGAGCGTTGTGGTCATACCACGCCTTCATTACTGCTTGGCTGGCTTCCAAGTTGTCAGAAGCTTGCTTCCACAACTTAGCCATTTGGCTCCGGAAGGCCAGCATGTAGCTCACCACGTCCTGGGGCAGCTTCCTGGGAGTTCTTTCCCATCCGTCTCTCACCAGGTTGAGAGGTCCACGTACAGGGTGCCCATACAAAAGCTCGAAGGGGCTGAAGCCCACTCCCTTCTGTGGCACTTCCCTGTAGGAAAACAATAGACAGGGTAGGAGGACGTCCCATTTCCTCCGCAGGCTTTCAGGCAGACTTCTGATCATGCCTTTCAAGGTTTTGTTAAACCTCTCCACCAGACCATTGGTCTGGGGGTGGTAAGGAGTTGTGAACCGGTAGGTCACTCCACACTCCTTCCACATTGCCCGCATGTACGCTGACATGAAGTTGGTCCCCCTGTCGGACACAACTTCCTTGGGAAAACCCACTCGGGTAAAGATTCCCATCAGGGCCCTAGCCACAACAGGTGCAGTAATGGTCCTCAGAGGTATAGCCTCTGGGTACCGTGTGGCATGATCCACCAAAACCAGGATAAACCTGTGACCAGCTGTAGTAGGTGGATCTAATGGACCCACAATGTCGATGCCCACCCTTTCAAAGGGGGTGCTAACGACAGGAAGTGGTTCCAGGGGAGCTTTCAGCTTCACCCCTGTTTTCCCACAGGCTTGGCAAGACACACATGTCCGGCAGTAGGTATCGGACGACACTTTCATTTGAGGCCAATAAAAGTGTGGGACAAGACGGGCGAAGGTCTTGTCTTGCCCCAGGTGTCCTGCCAATGGGATCTCGTGAGCCAACTCCAGAAGGAAGGCTCGATAACGTTGAGGGACTACCAAGGCTCGTGACGATCCATGTAGGGGTGCCTTGGGTTCACTGTAGAGGAGGCCATCCTCCCAGTAAACACTGTAGTTCCCTTCAACGTTCCCTGCTGCCTGGGCTTTGGCCTGTCGCCTCAGTCCCTCAAGGGTAGGGCACTCCTTCTGGCCCTGGCAGAATTCCTCCCTGGACGGGCCTCCCTCCACGTGCCACTCGGCCGGGATGGGTAGGTCCTCCAGTTCGGTGACATCCCACCGCTGCCACCAATTATGTTAGAAAAACACTCCCACACCGGAAGGGTGGTGGTGTTCTCCCAGACATACACTCTGGTAGCTTGGCTCGAGTGGTCAGGGATCAGGCACCGTGCTAAGCATACGTCATACCCACACAATAACCATGCGTGCATCCGTTCCAAAAACGACACTACACCTTAAAAATTATACTGAAAATATATCTCTTTATCTTCTTTTCTCTTAGTTGCTGATTAAATAAATAATAATACAATCACAGTACACAAGGCTTTTCCTGTGGAAGGGTAAATCAAATCAATAATACTTCAACGATTCAATAAATAAGGTAGATCATAAATAATCAAGGCATAAATATAAGTGCATTACATAAAAGGCAATTAAATATCACGAGGCAATAAATACTGCGAGACAATAAATACTGTGCGACGATAAATACTGTGAAACAATAAATACTGTGAGGCAATAAATACTGTGAGGCCATAAATAGGATGAATACAATAAATACAGTGCTCTCAATAAATAATAAAAGCCAACAGTGACACTTGAAAATCAGTTCACATTCCTGAGGTACTATGGGATGATTTGGCCCAATCCCAGCTTGTAGAGTTTTGGATGACCTGAGGGGTGTACTACCTGGCTTGGACAAGGCTGAGGACTAAACTGAGGTAGATCAAGGGGGAATCTAGAGATCTGGCTCTCCCACACTACACAACCCCTTTGTATTAGTCTCAGCTCACCCCTCGCACTATCAAACTGGTTCCAGCACCTCTCTAGCCTCTAGGATGGTCTCTTAGGGCTTCACAGGGCCTTAGGTGCCCTCTATTCCACTTACTGCCCTTTTTATGAAGTTCCGACGCCGCTGGAGTCGTGTCGACGCCGTGAGGCGGTTCCGGTTCGATGTCGGTGGCCTCGGCTCAATGACAGTTCTTGTCGACGCCGGGAGGCGGTTCCGGTTCGATGTCGGCGGCCTCGGTTCGATGACGTCGGGCGGTCTTGGCTCGATGTCGACTTCGGGCGGCTCCGGTTCGATGACGTCGGGCGGCCTTGGCTCGATGTCGACTTCCGGCGGCTCCGGAGTGCGATCTCCACTCCCGACCTCCGGTGCTCCTTTCCTCAGGTTCCGGCGAATCCGGAGTGCGACCTCCACTCCCGACCTCCGGCACGATTCTCTTCAGGTTCCGGCGACTCCGGAGTGCGATCTCCACTCCCGACCTCCGGCACGCATCACCTCGGTCTCCGGCGACTCCGGAGGGCGGACTTCACTCCCCCGTCGACGCCGCACACTCGACCTCAGGTGACTTCCTCCTCGACCTCTGGTGTCTCCACGACCTCCGTCGGCGCCCTCTCTCGACCTCTGGCGGCTCCGGGTACGACGTCTGCTTTCCAGTCAGCGCCGCTTCTCCACCTCGGGCTCCAGGTCTCCAGGCTTCTCGACGTCGGACTTCAGGAAGTTACCAGTAACCAGGTCAGGAACTTGCTGTTCTTTACTTTTAAGGCCTGTTCCGGCTGTCCAGGTCCTTAAGATGGTTTTTCTGGCTTTCTCCCACACAGGGCTCCAGGCTGGGCTCAGTCAGCAGGGACTAGTATCAAGGGTGGGTTTCTGGACCCCACTCCAGGCACAAGTTTCCACCCCTGTTGCCTCACTCCTTCCTCCTTCAGTTCTGTGCTCCTCTTTCTTCACCAGTCAGGTGCCAACTGCCAACTCCAACTGCCAACCTGGAGATGCCTTCCCAACATTCTAAACCTGCCTCACACTGTCACAGGGTTCTGGAATGTTCTGGAAGGTGCTGGTAGGTTCCAGTGATGTCACAGGTGACAATGGGTGGCCACCATTTTGTGTTTCAGGCCCTCAGACAGAAGTTCCAGGGGTAGATAAAATGGCTCCCTGAATCTGCATCAATACTAAAAAGTCTGGTGGTTCCCAAAAAGGAAAAAAATACTAACAGGGATTGAGGCAAAAGTGGGACAAAATAAAGAATGATGAGGAGGGACCACCCAAAGGGCTGACAGGTCTAACACATAGTACTTTATTTTTAGTTTTGAGGATACTGTTAATGCGATCTGACTCCTAAAATCAGCAAAATCCTCTGTCCCAGACAAAATCCCGGCGACCTTTTCAAATCAGAACCCTTAGTCTGGGCTAGCTATGTTAAGCTTCTGTCCAATGCTATTTTGGCAGATGGGGAAATTCCTGACTCATGGAAGGGACCTGAGATTATCCCAGTCTTTAACAAGCATTGGAAATGCAATAGGTCTCGCCCCTTATTCTTTCGTGTCTTGCATTGAAAATGCAATAGGTCTCGCCTTTTATTAAGTTAAAGCCATTTGCTTTGCTATACAGTACCATTAGCAAAGCAAATGGCTTTAACTTAACTAAAGGCGAGACCTATTGCATTTTCAATGCAAGACACGAAAGAATAAGGGGTTGGGATTCTGGAGAGAGGCACATAGTTGGAGACCATTAAAAGTAGAAAGTCAAAGGGAAAATAAATTGTTAAAGTTGGACAGAGAAGCAGAAGCAGGGGTGAAACAGGGAGAAAGGCAGGTGAAAAGGTTATGAGCAATTAGAAAAAAAAGAGGAGAATAGAGAAAGAAAATAAAGTGAGCACATTCTGGGGATAGAGAGGGTAGAGAAACAGAGGTACAGGAGAAAGAGCGTGATAGAGAAAAGAAAATAGCAGAAAGGTGAAGCTGGCAACTGGGATATACACGGAGGACGGAAGACAGGCGGGAATAAAATGGAAGGAATGAACGAGGGTTGACAGCAGAAAAAGAAGTGAAGCAAGTGGAGGAGAAAAGCAGATAATGAGACAGGTGAGAAAGGCAGGATAGGCAGTAAAAAAGGAGGAAAGTGAGAAAGAGGTCGAATAGGGCGAGAGGAGAGAAATATTACAAGAGGTAGCTGTAATGTGGGGCTGAATTAGACGGATGCTAGGACCGCCTCGGACCAGGAGGCATGGAGGGGCAGGATCAAGGCGGGGCCAGGGATAGCCCGGGAACGTACAGTTTCAGTTAGAGGCAGGCTACCGACAGAGTAGGTCGTGTGAAATAAACATGAGTATTGAACCCTCACACGTGTCTGCGTAGTACCTCCGCCGACACTACAGCTGGCGACGAAGGTGGGCCATGAAGCACGTGGTGCATGCCCGGAGGGAGAAGCTGCCTGGAACAGCGACGTGAGAGGAGAGCGCTCAGGGCAGCGGTTAAGCGCGAGTCGGGAGCCTACCCCGCTCGCGTCTGTGTGCGAGGGCCACGACACGGGTGCCTACCCCGGTCGCTCATGTGGTGCAGCCTGTTATGACTGTGCCTGTGGAACCGAGAGCTGGCGTGCGTGTGTGCAGCCGAAGTGTATCCCCTCTCGGTGAGACTCCGCGTGGTGGTCCTACGCGTGGAGAAGACGAGATAACGATCAGGGTGCCCACCCCTATCGTGTGCTGCCTGGAACTGGAAGACTCGTGGTGAGTGCCTTCCCTAGCGTGCACGCGTGGAGCAGTGTGCTTGGACTGGCTGAAGAGCTGTGGCCTGCGTGGGGAGATCGAGCCTGGAGGGGCGTGTGCAACTGAGGCGGCCATCTTTGAGTCAGGCGCCTGCACCTATCCCCTGCGAGGTCATCCCGGCGGCCATCTTTAAGTCAGGCAGAGGCTGAGTTGAGCAACAAACATTGACACAAGCAACTGCAAGCCCTGAAAATCATCAAGCATTGGTAACAGTAAAGCAAAAGTAGCAACAAGCATTGACACAAGCAAGTGCAAGTTCAGAAAACCATCAAGCATTGGTAACATCACGTTGACAGTGGCATCAAGCATTGACGCATGCAATTGCGAGCCTGAAAATCATCAAGCATTGGTAACATTAAACGAAAAGTAGCAACAAGCATTGACACAAGCAATTGCAAGCCCAAGCGAACCATCAAGCATTGGTAACAGTAAAGCGAAAGTAGCAACATGCATTGATACAAGCAAGTGCAAGTTCAGAAAACCATCACGCATTGGTAACATCACGTTGACAGTGGCATCAAGCATTGACGCATGCAATTGCGAGCCTGGACAATCATCAAGCATTGGTAGCATTAAAGGAAATCGTATCAAAAGCACCATCAACGGTGGCAAACGGTCCCTGCCATGTCGACGTCACCGGCCCGCCAGTCTGGGTCCACGTCGCCCATTGCTGGGCAGTTGGGCATGTTTGGAGTGTCTTTCCTGCGCCCACCTGAGAAGTTGGTCCTTGAAACTGGTGGAGGCATGGGCCTCCGATGGAAAGAGTGGCTCGAGGACTTCGAGGATTTTATGAAAGGGTCGCAGGTGGTGGATCCTGGCCAACAGCTCATAGCGCTACGTAACCTGATAGGCAAGGACGTTGGGCAAATAATAAAAGAACTACCGGCAGCGGATGCGGCATCCTACGCCGCTGTATGTGCGGCGCTCAACAGGAAATTCCTTCACAAACGTAATATAGACTATGAGAGGTACACCTTCAATCTCACTGCTCAAGAGAAAGATGAGCCCATGAGCTCATTCATCACCCTCAGACGCTTGGCTCGTTACTGCGAATTTGATTCCTTCTCGACAGAGGATGCTCTGCGCCTGCGGGTCATTGAGGGGTGCCAATCAGAATCGTTGAGAAGGAAGTTGCTAAAAAAGAGCTATTCCCTCGATGAGATAGAAGAGATGACGCGTGTACATGACCAAGCGGAAGAACATGCAAAGAAAATGGAGGCTGGGAGAGGTGAGAAGCACGAGCAAGCCTTCAGAATTCAATCACGCACCGGACTCAGATGCTCACCGGCGAAACACAAGCCGTCTAGTGACAAGAGGGCACAACAGTCGGTGCGTAGGAGACATCGCAGCTCCAGTCGTAACAACAGAAGGAGGGATCGGCGGCTCCAGTGCTACCGCTGTGGGTATGATTTTCCTCACACAGATGGGTGTCCCGCCATGGGTCAGGAGTGCCGTAAGTGCGGAGGGGAAAATCACTTTGAAAATGTCTGCAGTAATCACAGAAGGCGCACATCAAGAGGCCATGACAGGGCTTCTCGATCGGCTGGCACCAGACATCAGGCCAAGGCAGTACGGGATCGGCGGGACTCGTCAACGGGTTCCTCTCAGTCCAGTTGTCAGTCATACAAAAGTCACAGACAAAGGCACACGTCGTCTCAAGACTCCAGGTCACTATCACCCATCTCGCAAGACAGTGACGAGTATGTATGCATGGTCGCGGATCCTGACCGACTCAAAAGGTATCCCCGACTCAGTATACAAGTGGGAAAACATCATACAAAGTTTGTCATGGACAGTGGAGCTTCCTTGAACTACATGCCAGTAGCAGAATACCAGCGAATCAAACCTCGCCCATCACTGCGCCCTGCCCATGTAAAAGTATATACATGGATGTCAAGAAAGCCACTCCCATGCTTGGGGAAATTTTCAACGCAACTCACGTACAGGGATCGGACCATCCCCGCACACATTCACGTCATCGAAGGGCCGGAAGCTGACTGTCTCCTAAGCCTTCCAACTGCGGAACGACTATGCCTGGTGGACATCCTGTATCGCGTGGATGATGAGCTTGATGTGACACTGAAATTTCCAAAACTGTTCTCTGGCCTGGGGAAGATGACTCGCTGCCAGATCCGATTGCATATCAATGACCAGGTAGCACCCATAGCACAGCATCACCGGCGGATCCCTTTCCACTTGCAACAAGCCGTTGAACGAGAGCTACAAGAGTTGCTGGATGCGGATATCATCGAAAGGACAGAGGGACCTACACCATGGGTCTCTCCGGTGGTTGTCGTGCCAAAGAAGGGCGAACTTGACAAGGTGAGGTTGTGTGTGGACATGAGGGCACCCAACACTGCCATTGAGCGAGAGAGACACCCAGGGCCGCATATCAGTGATATGATTGTGGCACTAAATGGAGCCACGATATTCTCCAAATTAGATCTAAACAAAGGGTATCACCAACTTGAGTTACACGAAAAGTCAAGATACATAACGACGTTTTCCACTCATGTTGGCCTGTTCCGGTATAAGCGACTCAGCTTTGGCATGTCATCCGCGGCTGAAATATTTCAGGAAGCCATCAGGAAGGTCATCCACCACATTCCTAACACTCTTAATTACAGTGATGACATCCTCGTGTACGGATCCACCACACAGGATCATGATACTGCATTGGAGCGAGTGTGCCACGCCTTGTTGGAATCCAATCTCACTCTAAACAAAGCTAAGTGTGAGTTCCATAAATCCACGCTAAAGTTCTTTGGCCACATCTTCTCGCAAGCAGGAATGAGACCGGACCCAGAGAAGGTGTCAGCGCTAAATGATACCCCCAGCCCCAGAGATGTAGGGGACGTTCGATCTTTTCTTGGAATGGCTAGCTACTGTTCGCGCTACATCCAAAACTACGCGACAATCAGCTACCCGCTGCGACAGCTCACGAAACAAGGGCACTCATTTCAGTGGTCAGCAGAGTGTGAACGGGCCTTTAAGGACATCAAGGCAGCTGTGGAGTCTGCCGACAACATGGCATATTTTGATCAAAAGAAGAAAACGGAAATTACGGTGGACGCCAATCCAGTTTGGTTGGGAGCAATACTGGCTCAATATGAATCAGAGGGAGACCAACGACACATAATCGCGTACGCGAGCAAGAGTCTGACGGAGGCCGAGAAAGCGTACTCACAACCAGAGAAGGAGAGCTTGGCCGTTGTCTGGGCCTGCAAACACTTTCACATTTTTATGTACGGCAAACACTTTACGCTAATCACTGATCATCAAGCTCTTATTACCATCTTTGGCAATCCATGGGCAAAAATGCCCCCCAGAATAGAACAATGGGGTCTTCGCCTTCAAGAGTACACATATACCATTGTGCACAAGCCAGGCAAAGCAGAGAATCCCGCTGACTACATGTCTCGGCATCCCAAGGTAACAACACGATGCAAATCGTCGGTGGCAGAAGAATACATTTGCTTTGTGGCAGACCAAGCCCGGCCACCAGCTGTCCCGGTCGACGCCATCATCGATGCTACTCTGGAGGACGCCACGCTGATAGAGGTGAAGAGGCGACTGCTACACAATGAATGGAGACATCTGGAAGGTAACGATCAAAACAGAGAGGCTGACAAAAATGAGCTGGCTGCCTTCAGGCACGTGAGAGAGGAACTGTCAGTGGCCCCCAATGGGTTAGTGTTAAGGGACACTCGACTTGTCATCCCCAGAAGTCTCTGTCAGGGAGTAGTCAACTTAGCCCATGAAGGTCATCGCGGAATTGTGGCTACCAAAAGGGCTCTGAGGGAACAAGTGTGGTTCCCAGGTCTTGATGAAATGGTAGAAAACACGTTGAGAGACTGTCCTCAATGCCAACTAGTCAGTAGGCCTGATCCTCCTGCAGCCCTGCAAATGTCCCGACTGCCGGAGGGGGTGTGGCAGCAAGTGGCAGTAGACTTTTTTGGTCCATTTAAGTCGGGACAATACATCTTAGCCATAATGGATGAATACTCTCGCTTCCCCATTGCTCACATTATATCATCCACCAGAGCTTCAAGCACGATACCTGTGCTGGATGAAGTATTTGCTGCATGGGCATCCCCACAACAGTGAAAACAGACAATGGGCCCCCGTTTAATAGTCAGGATTTTGCGGACTTCGCCAAGCATCTAAACTTCAGACATCGCAAAATCACGCCTCTGTGGCCGCAAGCCAATGGGATGATCGAGAGATTCATGTCCACGCTAAAGAAAGCCATTCAGCAAGCAGAGGTGGCACTGCAAGACGTTCAGACAGTGCTCAATGAAGTCCTACGGGTGTACCGGAACACACCTCATTCCACGACGGGGAAATGTCCCGCCACGCAAATGCTGGGCCGGCCCGTACGCACCCGGATACCGATGGTTGATTGGCCTGACAAGTCAGTGTGTCCAGATTTGGACACTGATGACATTGCACGCACGGACCAACTCAAAAAGGACAAAATGAAAACGTATGCAGACCATCGCAGGCGAGCTGCTTCATCTGGGATTCAGGAAGGTGATTGGGTCCTGGTGAAACAGGAACAGCAAAGAAAAACTGACTGTTGCTTCAGTGAAACTCCTCTGGTAGTCGTCAAACAAAAGGGGACCATGATCACTGCCGGGTCAGACGACAAGAGAATAACCCGGAACGTGGCTCACTTTCAGAAGTGTAGCCCCAAGGTGCGAGAGTCTCTTGGTAGTCCCATCCAAAGGGAAACCAGTACTCGTGGAACTGAGACCAGCCCTCTGACACCAGAAGTGGACTCTAATGAAGGAAGCAGTGATCGTACTGAAGTCAACAGTTGCCCCCGCCGGCACATCAAGAAGCCGAGTCGGCTGATCGAGGAACTGTAACTATGTTAATGTTATTTGGTATATACATAACGTATTCAGGATGAGCGCTTTGAATTTTGTTAAAAAAGGGGGAGGTGTAATGTGGGGCTGAATTAGACGGATGCTAGGACCGCCTCGGACCAGGAGGCATGGAGGGGCGGGATCAAGGCAGGGCCAGGGATAGCCCGGGAACGTACAGTTTCAGTTAGAGGCAGGCTACCGACAGAGTAGGTCGTGTGAAATAAACATGAGTATTGAACCCTCACACGTGTCTGCATAGTACCTCCGCCGACACTACAGTAGCGACGGAGAGCATGTCTACAGTCAGTTTCAGATAGTTCGGCTGTAAACTGTGACTGCTCAGCTGCCCATACTTTCCTTTGAAGTACATCAAAATAGAGAAATGCTCTGGTGGTTCACGAAAGAAAGAAAAAGTCATGTTTTTATGACAACCAAGTCCACTCTTCCAGGGCAGAGGCATGTAGTTTGCGGAATGACCGCGAGTGGTTGGGGGGTCTGGACGGGTATTTGTTGGACAGCTGTCCTGCGTGGTACCAGCCTTTTGTCTCCTGCGGAAAATACGTGCAAGCCTTGTCAAGGTGTGCACGCATGGAATGGCAGGATGGAATTGAAAGAAACACCATGTACCCCTTGTATTCGGATTGTCTTCTCTTAAGCCGCTGATTTTGGAATGAGCAGCACAACTTCGCCACTGGTGACTCCTGGTAGACCTATAGGAGATCCCCAATGTATACATGGATCTATGAATGCCTTACTGCAGCCCATTGCATTAATATTATTGAAACCTGTTTGCCATATATCACGCCCTGAAGCTGGTAACTGGCATTTGTTTGCACATTGAGATAGACGAGTGTTTTTAGGCTCATTCCTGGTAAGAGGACTTGGAGACCATGCTAGTTTGATGAACGGGATCCCATAATGTGCTTACTAACAGATCTTTGAGCCTGGTGCTTGGAAAGAAAGAGTTAATTGGGGGAAAGAAAAGGTTTCATATGAGATGAGCAATGGATGCGTCTTTCACATCTTCCCTTGAAACACCTGTAAATGACATTACAGGTCACGTAATTTTGGTGCAGAAAAATGTTAGTTGCCGGGACAGTGGAACGCACAAGGTTACTTTATTCTTTAAAACTGATTTGTGACTGGAAATTGTGTTGTTTATCTAAAAACCCGTATTATTGTCTCATTTATGGAACAAGCAATATATCTGGGTGTATTTGCCATGCTTCAGATATTTGTAACACAGGTCCCTATCTCTAATGTACAGGACATGGCTTGCGGTCAATGAAGGACAATGCTGCTGTGCCCTTTCCCTGTATTTGCCTTTCTATTTAGATATGTACATTGAGAAACCAAGCACAGCTTGGGCCTGCGTCAGAGCACTCTCGAAGATGATAAACTAACAGGTAGGGCAAGAATTAAAGGGCTTGCGTGTTTGTGTGAGTAGAAAAACATACACTGCACACACACAATCTCTGCCACATACACCTATGAACAACCCCGTCACACTTGAATATATGTGCTCACGCTACCAAACATACATATCCGTGTAAACGCACATGTTGTGCATGCTGTCACAAACCACCACATACACACAAACATGTGCGTGCTCACAAACACATGCACAGAGGTGATGCATCCCCTACTTTGAGTGGAAAGTCTGTGCAAGGAATAACAGACACACTTTTACAGGCTACTGTGTACTAAGTGTGAAGTACAAAGGTATCAAAACATTATGGCTTAGAATCCAATAATGCCTGCTAACAGTGCCTGGTACGAGCACCCATGCTCAATGAACAGGTTTGTTCATGTGCTAAATACAGATTGTGCCCATACGTGGTCACCAGTCTTTTGAACAAGTTGCCAGATGTGAAATCTATTGGCAACAAGCCAAACTAGCCCCAGTATTGAGCAGGTCACTTACGAGTATAGTCTGGGACACGCTATGGGCTGTGATGTCACTTTACAGATGAGGAGGAAATACATGGCCAGCGCACACACTTCTTGCCCTGAGAGGAATTCTTTTTGGGATTGTCTCAATGCACTAGACACACAGTGCAAAAAATAAATAAAAAGTGGGCGCCCTAGTTTAAAATACAGCTCGGCATGCCACGCCACAACCGGGATTGGAAGAATGTGAAAGCAGTGCAGGAGAGGCCGAAGAGGGAGTGGAACAAAGGTGTTGAAGCCAGGCAGTGCAAAATAAAACAACCATCAACATGGCGGATCGCGCAGTTTCAGTAAGAAGGGCGGAGCCACCAACAAAGAGGGAGGGCTGAGCATGCTGAACCCTCCCTATAGGCTGGTGTAAAAGTGGTGGCCATGTCAGCTGTGAAGATGCAGTGGCATAAACAACACGATGCGATAAAGGGTTTGCGGGGGCTTGGATCCGCATGCTGCTGTTTCAGGATCCTGCTAATGAGGGCAGGTGGGGAGAGGTGCCTCAATGCCTGCAGCAGCTCCCAGTGCCTATGGCTAGCCAGGGCTCAGATCCGCCTCCGGGCAGTGCTCGCACCAGAGAAGCCGAGCCAGATCACAGTAGGAAAGGCAGACAAACTGGCATCAGGGTGTGAGGCACTCACATGTACAAATAAACAGAAGAAACACCCTATATTGCCGCAAGTGGTGTGAAAATGAAAGCGCGCATGGCGCGTAGAAAATAACACGAAAAATGCCCCCATTGCCGTGAGTGGTGTGTGTGGCGC
Source organism: Triturus cristatus (assembly GCF_964204655.1). NCBI lineage: Eukaryota > Metazoa > Chordata > Amphibia > Caudata > Salamandridae > Triturus > Triturus cristatus. Next base: position 997,103,699 of record NC_140583.1, on the reverse strand, counting down.
CGACCGCCGCCATTGTAAAAACTAACAATCTCTCGGCATTGCGCAAAGGCAGCCACTGTCATTGCCAAAGGAAACTAGAAAAAAATAGTGCTGACATCAGTAATAAAGGGGAGAGTGTACCACTGCAAGAAAAGTATCCAGTCCCAGGGGCGGGGCAAAAATCTGGACAGGGCGGCAACAAGGAGGGACTAAGAAGCCTCCTTTTCAATAGTGAGCCAGCGTTTTGCATTGAGGATGACCCCGCCCAATTGAAAAGATGGGCGGGCTTCAAGGCCCCTTCCTCAACAGAATTGATTTCAAGAAGCTCTCGAATGCCGAGAGCAGCGCATGCGTGCTGCTATCGCCTGCGAGACCTAAAAAGGTGATCATTGTATTCCGTCTAACTTCAGCCCATTCTACCTTATACATAATTTACAAAAAATCTTTGCAAGGCAAGTGCTTGAAAAATTACTAAAGTGAGTAGAAGCAGATCCTATTGTGTCATCACTTAAAGATGGTTTCCGCCAGAAGACAAGTACCTCTGACCAGATTTTTAGATTTGCTCTGTTTTATTGGAAATATGCACTCTTGCTGAAACACAAGCTGTATGTAGCATTTGTAGATTTTAGGGCTGTGATAGATCTCATACCCTGTGAGAACCTTTGGCGACTTTTGATTGAAATGGATGCTCCGGGTAATTTGGTCAAACTCATTGCAAGGTCACATGATATAACCTATGCTGAGGTCCCCTGGGGAAGTAAAGGGAAATTAACGGATCATATTCCAATTCTAGAGGGGGGGGGGTGCTAGGTGTGCGTCCTTACTGCGACTCTGTTTACCCTGTACATATATGGTGTTGTGAGTGAACTGATGAACTGTAGAAATGATTTGTCCATCCTAAATGGTAAGAAGGTACCCATCCTTCCCTTTGCGGAGGATTCACTTCTCATTTCCAAAACGCATATGGAACTCTAGAACCCAATTGATAAATTCATGGGGTTCAGAAAATTCTGAGGTCTGGAGCTGAATGTCACAAAAACCACATTTATGGTGTTCGGTACGGGAGCAGTTAAGAATTGCTGAGTTAGAGCTGGTGCTAAACCTCTGGAAAGAATCCACTCTTTCAATTACCTTGGGGTCAAATTATCTGACAAATTCAAGTGGCAACCCCAAAGTTAACAGAATTTTGTTGTAGATCCAGCACAGAGGTAGTGCTATTCTTCGTCTTCACCGAAAAACGTGCTCTCGCTCAGTTTCCCCTGCACTTGAAGTGTACCTTTGGCGCTGAGGTGTGGGTATGTGCTGGTATGCAGCAACTAGCTACTGTGGAAACTAATTTTATAAGATCACTTGATTTGGTTCCTGTCAGTTCCCTCCTTTTTCCACTCTAGTTTTATCTTGGCATTAAAAGAATCTCGGATCTGGTAGCTTTAAACCCTTTAGTGTATTGGGCACGCCTTTGGTGTGCTCCGGAGCAAAGTGAATACAGGGGTTCCCTTAGAGAAATAATGAATTTGAGTCACGCCAGGAAGATTCCCTGGCTCAAATTTGAATTCAATTGGCTGCAAAAGCTAGGCCTGCAAAAACTGTGGTATGCCCCCAGAATCATTGTTAAAGCAAAGATTGATGGATTAAAGTATCATTACTGGGCTTACATCTAAGAACACTAGATTGTGAATGGCTCTAATGGTCACTTGATTTCCCGAATTTAAGGTCTCACCATGTTTTGAACCATTTGTAGACATTGTACCTCCTCCACTGACCAAGAGCTTGTGTGTACGCTTCTGGCTAGGTACTCTACCATTGAAATCTGTCTCAAGCGGGTGGAAGAACGATCTGGCTGCTAATTTGTGTCCTGCCTGTGGTTTGGTTTCTGGAACAGGGGAACATGTCCTGTTCTTCTGCCCAGAGTATCTTGGATCCCGCCAGAAGTGGATTCGGCCAGTGTGTTTGAACATTGGGGTGGCTCATTATTTAACTGCTCTGAGGATCATGAAAAGTGACACCTCTACCCCTGTTGTGTTTGCTGTGAACCGTTATTTGACCAATGTATGACACAAACATGGAAAATTCTTATCTCATTCAGCTTTTTGAATAGTAAAACTGTTTATAACTTTGTTAACCATGCACTGTTTACAGTCTGGAACCTGTTGTCTTACTGATACTTTGTATTATGTATATTTTGCACCCCTTAGTATTGCACTGATCGCCCCTTTGCACTTAGACTATCTTGCACTTTAGAAAACTGGATGAGTAATGGCGATTTACACTTCTTGGCATTGCATCAACTGATCTCTATATGTACTGTACATTGATGACTTTGTACTCAACGTCTTCAGAATTGTGAGACTGATTTACAATGCAATACAAAACTTTTTATTGATCTGTTCTTCTTGAAGGAGAGCTGTGTTTAATTTGTTTTTAATATTTTAAATGTGTTTAACAGTTTTTATCTCATGTGCACTTTGTTGGTTACGAAAACCGAATAAAGGACTTTGGACTTGGACTGCTCCAGCTCTTGTGAAATGGACAAAGTATATGAACCGTCAATCAATCAATCAATCAGGGAATTGTAAAGCACGCTACTCACCCGTGAGGGTCTCAAGGCGCTGGGGGAGGGGTGTGCAGCTCCAATTCAGCCGAAAAGCCAGGTCTTGAGGCTCTTCCTGAAGGTGTGCAGAGTAGAGGAGCATCTGATATTCACCGGCAGCTCGTTCCAGGCCTTAGCCACGATGTAGGAGAAGGCTCTTCCACCCACTCTGGTTCTGTGGATGCTTGGGGTTTCTGCTAGGGTGCGGTCAGCAGAGCGGAGGATTCTTTTGGATACGTGGATGGAGATGCTTTCAATGAGGTATTTGGGTCCGGTGTTGTGGAGGGATTTGTAGGCGTGGGTGAGTAGCTTGAAGGTTACTCTCTTCTCCACGGGGAGCCAGTGGAGGTCTCGCAGGTGTTGGGTGATGTGCTCTTGTTGTGGAATGGCGAGGACGAGTCTGGCCGCAGTGTTCTGGATGGCCCGGAGTTTGCGTAGCAGGGATTTGTTGATTCAAGTGTAGAAGGCGTTTCCGTAGTCCAGTCTGCTTATCATGAGTGTGTGGGTGATTTCGGGGGGTTCATTTGAAGGTCTTGCGGAGGGTGTTGAAGCAGGTGGAGGCGACAGCACTGATATGGCGAGTCATGGTGGGGGAGGAGTCGGATATGATGCAGAGGTAGCAGGCTTGGTTCGTGGGGGTTTGGGGGTTGCTGAGGGCGGTGGGCAACCAGGTGTTGTCCCAAGATGCGGGGGTGGGTCCAAGGACGAGGACTTCTGTCTTCTCCGAGTTGAGCTTCAGACAGCTGCTGCTCATCCAAGCTACAACATCTTTCAATCCTTCCTGGAAGCTGAGTCTGGTGGTTTCGGGGTCCTTCATGAGGAAGAGGATGAGCTGGGTGTCGTAGGCTTAGGATACTATGCTGAGTCCCTGCTGTCTGACGATGGCGGCAAGGTGTGCCATGTAGATGTTGAAGAGCATGAGACTGAGTGATGATCCTTGGGGTACTCCGCAGTTGATCTCGGTGGGTTTGGAGAGGAAAGGCGGGAGTCTAATCCTTTGGGTTCTGCCTGCGAGGAAGGAGTGGAGCCAGTCGAGGATGGTTCCCTGTATGCCGGCGTCGTGGAGTCTGGCTGGGTGAGTGCGGTGGGAGACGGTGTAGAAGGTGGCGGAGAGGTCTAGTAGAATGAGGGCCGTAGTGTGGCCTTGGTCGAGGAGTGTATGGATGTCATCCATGGTGGTGAGGAGGGCGGTCTCAGTGCTGTGGTTACTGTGGAATCCAGATTCGGAAGAGTCGAGGATGGCATTCTCTCCGATGAGGCTTGTCAGCTGGGCGTTGATGATCTCCTTAGTGACTTTGGCTGCAAAGGGAAGGAGAGAGATGGGTCGGTAGTTTTTCAGGTCAGTCTGGTCTGCAGAGGGTTTCTTGTGGAGGGGCCTGACTTCTGCGCATTTCCAGTCGTCTGGGAAAGTGTCGGATTCGAAGGTGGCATTGGTGGTGCGTCGTAGCTCGGGCGCTATGGCAGCGGCAGCTCTGTGGAAGATGTGCGGCGAGCAGGGGCCATGGGGGCTCCTGAGTGAGTGGCCATGGTGGTATCTTCGGTGGTGACTGGGGTCCAAGCTGTGATGATGGCCTGGCTGTCGTTGCTGGAAGGAAGGGTGGTTTCTGGAGTCTGTTCTCTGAAGTTGTCATTGATGGCTTTGATTTTCAGGTGGAAGTAGGAGCCGAGCTTGTTGCAGAGGTCCTGGAAAGGAGTGATGTCCGTGGCTTTGCTGGGAGGTTTGGTGAATTGCTGGATGATGCTGAATAGTTCCTTCGAGTTGCTGGTACTGTTAAGAATTTTGTTCCGGATGAAGGTTCTCTTTGTGGATCTTATGAGTTAGTGGTATTCTGTCATGGCGTTCTTGCAGGTGGTCTGGTCTTCAGTAGTTTTGCTGTTCCTCCATCGTTTTTCGAGATGTCTGCAGGAACGTCTGGCTTCTTGGAGGTCGGTGGTGAACCAGGTGGCCTTCAAGGGGCGTTGTCTGTCAGGGTTGTGGGAGTGCAAGCTTGTCTGCGCAGTGGTGATCCAGCAGTGTAGTTCCTTGGCTGCAGAGTTGGCGTCAGTCGAGGCGGAGGATGGGGTGTCGTGGATGAGGGTGGAGTTGAGAAGCTCCTCTGTGAGCTTGCTCCAGTTCCTTCGCGGTGGGCGCAGAATGGGTTTGTGAGCTGTGGCAGTGTTGAAAGAGAAGTGTACACAGTGGTGGCTCGTCCAGAGGGGCTGCGTGGTGTGGCTGAAGCAGATGTTGTTCCTTCCTGCGAAGATGGGGTCGAGTGTGTGACCTGCCTTGTGGGTGGGGGTGGTGATGAACTGTTTCAGTCCGATGTTGGCAAGGTTGTCCAGGAGGGCGGTGGAATCAGGATCACTGAGGTTGTTGATGTGGAAGTTTAAGTCTCCGATGAGTATGTAGTCCATGGAGGCGATGGCGTGGGGTGCGATGAGGTCACCGATGGAGGAGTTCAAGGCATCTGTCTTGGTCCGTTGTGCCTTTCGCTGCGTCTGCCCGTTCCTGCTACCGGCACATAATTGCTGCAGTGCAGGTAATTACTGTGGTCACTGTTTTGGCTGTATTTGTATTTTTGCCTTGCCTTGTATTTGTCTTTTTTCCTTTTTGGGTCTTCTTTACATTTTTGGCATCTGCTATTGGGTTCTGAACCCGCTTCTTCCCGCCTCCCTCTTCCCGCCGCCGCTGCCCCTGCGGCCGCTTTCCCCTGCTCACATCCGTTCCCGCCTCCCAGCTGACGTCCCTCTCCTACCTAATGCCGGCTGCTGCAGGGGAGCGTGAGAAAGACCTCTGACCCTCGGTCACTGGCCTGCTCTCTCCCCAGCAGCTCTGAGCCACCCACACAGCCGCCGAGCTCCCGCCTCCGGCCGGGAAGGGTTTGAGGCAGCTGTCTTGCTCCGTTGTGCCTTTCACTGCCTCTGCCCCTTCCTGCTACCGGCACGTAATTGCTGCAGTGCTGGTAATTACTGTGGTCACTGTTTTGGCTGTATTTATATTGTTGCCTTCTATTTGTCTTTTTTCCTTTTTAGGGTCTTCTTTACATTTTTGGCATCTGCTATTGGGTTCTGAACCTGCTTCTTCCCGCCTCCCTCTTCCCTCCGCTGCTGCCCCTGCGGAACCTCCCCCCTTTTCACAGCCGTTCCCACCTCCCAGCTGACGTCCCTCTCCCCTCCCCTACTTAAGGCGGCTGCTGCGCCCGTCCGCTACCCAACCGCGACCAGTGCCAGGGACCCTGCATCTCGACTCCCCCTTACAGCACAGCCGCCCTCCACGCGCTCAATACCAGAAGACGCGGAGATTGCCAACAAGCCTCGGCGACCACGACCCACTGCCAGTTCTCCTGCCTCCACTGCCGCCAGACCTTCACCACCCCCCCGGCCTCCAACACCACCGACGCCAGCACTGGCGACACCCTAAGATGCGTCCTCCTTAATGTGCGCTCCATACACAAACATGCCATGAAAATCTGGAACCTACTCGACTCTTTCTCTCCCGACATCGCCTTCTTCACGGAGACCTGGACTAACGCCTCCTCCGTCCCGGACATCAACACCGCCATCCCGGACGGATACAAGATCCAGAGAAAGGACCGCCCCAACCACCCGAGAGAGGGCCTCGCCATCGCCCACAAGAGCACCCTCCGGCTCACCACCTCCAGCAAAATCTTCCCCTCCGCCGAACACCTGCACTTCCAGATCCAGACCAGCCCCAATGCCACGCTCCGAGGAACCCTCATCTATAGACCACCCAGGCCCCGAACACCCTTCGCCACCACCATCACCGACTTCATCGCACCCCACGCCATCGCATCAATGAACTACATACTCATTGGAGACCTGAAGTTCCACCTCGACAACCCCAGCGACCCAACTCCACCATCCGTCGTGACAACCTCGCCAACATCGGACTTAAACAACTCATCACCTCACCAACCAACAGAGCAGGACACACCCTCGACCCCATCTTCGCTGCAGGAAACATCGTTCACTTCAGCCACGTAACGCAACCGCCATGGACCGACCACCACTGCGTGCACTTCGCCATCGACAAATCTGAGGCACCCAAACCAGCCCCACGGCCACCACGAAGGAACTGGAGCAAGGTTACCGACGAGCAACTTAACTCCACCCTCACCCGAGACAACCAGACCTGGGCATCAGACGCAAACATTGCAGCTAGAGGACTCCACACTTGGATCTCCAACTGCACAGACGAACTCGCCCGCTACGCAACCCCAACAAACAGCACTCCAGGAAAGCCGCCTGGTTCACCCCCAGTCTTCAAGAAGCCAGGCGCACCTGCAGACGCCTCGAGAAGAACTGGAGAAACACCAAGACAACCGAAAATGACTCCACCTACAAGGACGCCATGACGGACTACCTACAACCAAATCAGAAACACCAAGAGGAACTTCATCCACAATAAAATCCTTGCCAACGCCATCAACTCTAAGGAACTCTTCAGTGTCATTCAGGATTTCACCAACCCTTGCAGCGAAACCACAGACATCACCCCGTCCCAAGACCTCTGCAACAAATTCGGAACCTACTTCCACCTCAAGATCAAAACCCTCTACGACAGGGATACTCATAGTACGGCCCGCGGGCCGCCAGCGCCCGGCAAGCTTTTCTTGGTGGCCCGCGGACCTTGCAGACATCGTACCGGTGTTTGTTTAACAGTGTCAGCAAACACGTGAAGCTGTTGGGGCGCTAAGAGGTGAAATACAACAAAGCCTCGTTATCATGCAAATGGTCTCTTAAAGACCTGTGAAGTACTCGGGTGGGGCTGTGTGTGTGCCCTGGAAGGGAAGCTGCCTCAGCTGCCAGGGGCATAACGCAGCCCCCGCGGTGCGGGGGGGGCCCCACGCTCCAGGGGCCCCCTCACTCTAAGCGAGGGAGACGGCTGCGCCTGGAAGCAATCCTCTTCAGCCTCCCCAAGTCCCCATAAATTAAACTGTGCGCGCACACCACGATGACGGCATCTAAGCCTCAGAGTCTTCCCTCTCATTCTGTCTCGCTCCTCAGCTAGTGAAAACCGAGACTTCAAGAAACGGGTATTACCCTCTCTTTCCTCCTTTCGTTTATTTGCTCCCCTGTGAAATGGATCCAAAAAAGAATAACATTTTTGCTGGAAACGTTGTCTTTCTCTGACACAAGTGCAGCCTCCGGGTGGAGAGAAATAAAACATTCCAAATGTGAAAAATAAATAACTAATTAAAGCAAGACAGAGTGGTTGCAAGATGTCCAGATTGATTTATTTACACCTAAACACATTAGTGCCACTTTACAGTGTTTGCAAGTGAAGTGATACTTTTGTTTACTCCTCTCTCTTTGAACAACATCGTTTTCCCTGTGTGGGAAAGTGCACCTTGCCTGGAGGTACTGAAATACCTGCTTGATGGGTGAATTGGAAAACAAAATGTGGACAGCGACTGTGTGTTTACAAATGTGGTCTTTTTATACCATACTGCCTATGTTTTGAAAGAATATAAGCAATGGGCACTGAAACGGGTCCCTTCCGGGCCTTGTAGTCATGGCCTTACCTTTTCATGCAAAAGCACTCACTAATGTCAGAATAATGAGTGTAAAAGGAAAAAGGTAACCATGACTGAGAGGGAGGGAGACGGGGAGAGGGAGGGAGACGGAGAGGGAGGGAGAGATGGGAAGATGGGAAGAGGGGGAGGGAGGGAGACGGAGAGAGAGAGAGAGGGGAGAAAGGGAGGGAGAGAGGGAGGGAGGCAGGGAGGGAGACAGGGAGGGAGGGAGACAAAGAGGGGGAGACAGAGGGAGACGGAGAGGGAGGGAGAGAGGGAGAGAGAAAGGGGGAGACAGGGAGGGAGGGAGACAAAGGGGGGAGGGAGACAGAGGGGGGAGAGAGACTGAGAGGGGGAGACGGAGAGAGACGGAGAGGGAGAGAGACGAATAGAAGGAGAGAGGGAGGGAGACGGAGGAGGGAGGGAGATGGAGGAGGGAGGGAGATGGAGGAGGGAAGGAGACGGAGGGAGAGGGAGAGAGAGGGAGGGAGACATAGGGAGAGGGAGGGAGACAGAGGGAGACGGAGGGAGAGGGAGGGAGACGGAGGGAGAGGGAGGGAGACGGAGGGAGAGGGAGAGAGACGGAGGAGGGAGGGAGGGAGGGAGATAGAGAGATATGTGTATGCCGGGTCCGGTGGCTCAGTGGACGAAGGCGTCCGCTGCAGGGACCTGTGTTCCACCTCATGGTCACAGTTTTTTTTTGTTGCTCTAGCCCCGCCCCCTCCACCAATGGCCCCGCCCCCAAGGTGCGGCCCTCGGCCACAAACCACACTGTAAATTTGGCCCCCAAGAGAAAGTTTGTGAGTACCCCTGCTCTACGACAACTTCATCGACCATCCACCAGACTCCACAACTGACCCCCCGCACCCCAAAGACACCAGCAAGCCCACCATCTCCAACTGGACACCGATCTCGACTGAAGACGCTGCCTCGACCATGAAAGGCATACACTCGGGGGCCCCCAACGACCACAGAGCTGCGACCGCCATCGCACCCGAACTGCAACGCACCATCAACACCACCTTCAAAACAGGCACCTTCACAGATGACTGGAAGCGTGCAGAAGTCAGGCCCCTGCTCAAGAAGCCCTCAGCTGACCCCACCGACCTCAAAATCTACTGGCCCTTCTCGCCCCTCCCAATCGCCGCCAAAGTCGCAGAGAAAACAGTCAACAGGGAACTGACATGATTCATTGAAGAGAACGGCATCCTCTACCCGTCCCAATCCGTATTCCGAAGCAACCGCAGCACCAAGACCGCCTTACTCGCCGCCACAGATGACATCCGCACACTCCTGGGCCAAGGCTACTCCACAGCCCTCATCCTACTTGACCTGTCAACAGCCTTCGACACTGTCTCTCACCACACACTAGTCGCCAGACTACATGATGCCGGCATACGAGGAACGGCATACGAGGACTGGATCCGATTCTTCCTCACCGGAAGAAACCAAAGAATCAGACTACCACCATTCCTCTCCGATTCCACGGAAATCACCTGCGGAGTGCCACAGGGGTCATCACTGAGCCCGACCCTTTTCAACATCTACATGGCCCCCCTTGCAGCCATTGTCCGACAACACGGCCTCAACATCGTATCCTACGCCGACGACACCCAGCTCATCCTCTCCCTCACCAGGGACCCCACCACTGCCAAACTCAACTTCCAGAAAGGAATGCAAGACATCGCAGTCTGGATGACCAACAGCTGCCTAAAGCTCAACGCAGAGAAGACAGAAGTCCTTGTCCTTGGAAACACCCCTTCAGCATTGGACAACACCTGGTGGCCGACCACCCTCGGAAGCCCACCTACCCCCTCAGACCAATCCAAAAACCTCGGAAAGTCCCTACTCTTTAAACTTCAGACAATACAGAACACCAGACTTGTCCTTGGCATCCCGCGGCATGAACACATCAGCCGACACCTGCAAAGACTGTGTAGGAGAGTAGGATCTGCTTCTTATAGTTACCTCCACTTTTTGCTGGTGTATCACTGTTTTCGACTTAGTCTGACTGGGATCCTGCTATCCAGGACTCCAGTCTAGCTGCTTTCTCCTCTAAATTGATTGCATGTACTTTAGGTACACTCCAGATTGGATTCTGGCGTACCCTTATCAGTATACTATGTACCCAGGGCATAGGTGCCCCAGAGGCCTCCCAGGGGCTGCGGCATGCAATATGCTGCCCCTGGGAGACCATCCAAAATGACACCACAGGTCTGCTACTGCAGCCTGTGTAAAGTGGTGAATGCACCCCTTACTTAGATATAGGTTCACTATATCTATTCTAAATCACTGCACATATAAACCTATCACTCACCCCTATGGCAGGCCTTATCAATCCTGATCCTGGGTTTTATGTGAGAGGGTGCACCTGCATGAGCAGAGCCCCTCTGCAGCCTTCGGAACCTATTTTCCGGGGTTGTTTGTGATGCAGCCAGCCATATATATTTAAGTGCATTATAACCTCGCTGTAAATGCTAACTTTAAAACGGCTGCTTAGAAACATGTTGTGTTTGGTGTCAAACACCTTGGAACCATACCTCCCTGCCAGTAACTGGCGGGGGAGGTATGATTCCACCCTTCTAGAGGGACATATGTGACACATCGGGCTACCCGCTTTCTCGACCTGGGCATAAAAAAATGGAAGCTGCCAGCCACTGACACGAGTCTGCCCTCCTGCTGCTGGATGAAACTCGAGCAGAGGAAGGCCTGACAATAGGTTTCCTGTCACAGGGAGGTGTGAACACCTCCCAGACAGGCTTTAGTGTATTGGGGCTGGGTGGGTGCACTCTGAGAGTGCTTTGAAGTCTGCACTGGGGGCACATTTGGTGCCCCGGGGATTATAGTCCTGCTCAAACCGGTTGCAGGAGCCATTTGCTCCTGCTCTGGCGTGAAACTGGACAAAGGACATGGCTGTAGCCACCCCTCTGTCTTGACCCTCCTTTAGGTGGGTCCCCAGAGTTTGTCCCACCCCTTCCTTGGGTATATAGTAGGAACCCCTGACTACAGGACTTTAGTTTTACCTGGACTAAACTCTGCAACAGAAACCAAGTACCTTGACGATCTGAACGATGCTGGATGACTGAAGAATCTCCCTTGGAGTAAAGTAAAGGAGTTTCTCCCCTGCAAGGCAGGCACCTAAAACGCATCTGACTGGTTTGCATTTCCCAAGCTCCTGAGGACTCCGAAGATTTCTGCAGCACAGGAGGTGGGTTCCCAAGGTCTCTGAGGTTGATCTGCGCTCTTAGCAATTCTGAGGCCAGTATCCCTCGTGGGGACCGTGCAACCCGAACCCCTGTGCACCGCGTACTTTTGCAGCAGCACATGCTTTCCGGTGACCTCTGAGGCTGTGCTGTGGGCTACTTGTAGTCCTGACACCGAGCAGTATTTCCACTGAAGATTTCTGGCCTACACTCCACGAGTGTTCCGTGGGCTGGTATTTTGTGATTCAGCTCGAGGTCCCTTCGCGACCCCAGGTCCGTTGGCCTGTGGATCCCTGTGAAGGTAACATTGACTTTCTGTGGGATTTCCTGGTTGCTCCAGACGTGCCCTGACCCTCCACAGCTTGGAGAGTCCCTAGGACCTTGCTGGTCCTCACCGAAGCTTATTTACTATGCCTGTGTGGGTTGAAGTTGCCAAGGCTTGTTGGTGTTCAATCCAGACACTGACCCCCCCAGCACTCAACATCCTTTGTGGGACAGCTCACCTCCAGACTTTGGTTGTCGTCGACGTCACCTAGTGCCCGTGGCTGCAGAGTCAAGCATCACATCTCCTCACCTGAAGCACCCGACATCGGTGGGCATTCGTCTATTGTGCCCCTGGTCACTGTGAAGTGACCCAGACTCTGTCCCCTCTGCTTTCAGGTTCTTCTCACCTCGGATCCAGGCTTGGATTCCACTGGACACTTTTCATTCTCCCGGCAGCAGTACTTTTTTGCATCACACCATTGAAAACGACGAAGGTTTCCAACATCACTTGACCCCTATGCCGCCGGCTCCTCTGGGATAGGTAACACGGGTATCACTGTACTCTCAAGGGTGCTGCCCTTAGAACCTTCTATGTTTGAAAGGGTTTGCTTAAAGTCCTCTCCGAAGTGTCCTTAACCTTTAAATTTCCAACCGCGACTTTCCCATAGAGTTGTACGGAGCTCGCGCCTGTGTTCACACAATGCACCCGTCCTCCGTGGGTCCCCTGCGTCACTACATTGGGTGGTTCCTTGGGGTCCCAGCGATTCTACATGCTCTAGGCACTGTGTCTAGTCAAGTGGTGGTTGTTATACCACTTTCTTAGTATATGGTTCAGTCTCCCCCTGGAGCCCGCTGTGTATTGTGCTATTTACTGTTGTTCTAGTGATTTCATATTGTGTGCTTTGTTATCTAATCTCATAAAGAGGTTAGTAGAGAGTGTTTAGTAATAAATCCATATATTTTATAAATCTCTTGTCTGGTTCTCCTTTCATTTGGTCATTCAGGAGGTTCTGATCTGGTAAAACAAGCTGCTTTACATTCCTTCGAGACTTAGTCTGAAGGCTGCTCTCCATAGCTACCACTAGGATAGCTTTCAATAAAGGTTGTCTTTAACCTAATCATCAATAAGGGTTGTTTGGACAGATACGAGGTGCCCACTTTAATAAGTGCAATATATATAGTATTAGGGGGTGCATTCCTATTAGTACTCCTTTCTATCCCTATTTTTTTATATTAGGGTGCTGCAACAAGCAAGAGCTGTCAACCCATGCTAACTAAAATGCTTGATTATAACAAGTACTAGGACTTGACTTTGCTTCGCACAATTCACTTGGTGATTACACCACAATATAAACATACAACTTTATCAAATTATAACAGTTTTATTCCTGTTTATGAAAACATTTTTATCTCAAAAAAATCATTACCAATGTACATAACATTGCACTTGTGTAAATGAATAGATCATTACATCATTGTATTTCTTTCATATACATGTACAATAACACAAAATTTCTTTTACAAAATCATGTTCTGTTCATTGTTGGTGCCCAATGCATTTTGGAACTTAAAAAGTTCCTTCTTCAGGGGCTGGTCTGTAAATAAAACATATCATAATTACAATCAGTGACCATGTTTAGCTCAAAATCACAACTAATGTCCTATTTATTCCAATTATGAACCAATGTGAAATTTTTAACACCCAGTGTGTTCATATGGTATGTTGTAGTGCCCTACCTTCCTCCACTTCTCATATGATTCATAAACTTGTAGGCCTGTAGTAAAAACTATAGACAACCAAACATCAGTACCGCTATACATCCAATGAAAACCATGCATTGTTAACTGCATTGCTACTAAGTCACAAGACTCTTACCTCGAACGCAACAATCATAGACTCAAATCTGTGAAGAAAATCACCATAAACATGCTTTAATGCCAACAAGATATGACTGAACCTCTCTGTCCATGCCTTGATCTGCCACTTATATCGTAGTAAGACCATTACATAATCTTACCTCATTTTTTTGCCCCTTATGCGTGATATCTGCAACAAGACAATAACCGATGGATAGCTGTTTAGATTCACGTACTAATGAGATCTCTTCAATGCCAAACCAAACTAATAAACGCCGTTTAGTACAAAAAAGTTACCGAGCATGAGTCCTACCTTAGAACCATGATGATGTACTCCTCTAACTGATTTCCGTATTTTCGCGAGATCTCACAGCTACTATCGCGTGTTTTAAGATAGCGTCTAGCGTATCGATCATGGACATAAAAAACGGACTCCCGTAATAATACCGATGTCCTACTGACTAATTGCGTCCGCCATGTTAGAAATATATCCTGCAACATAACCAAAATAAAACGTGTAGAAAAAAAACAAAAGTAGCGCTATGCCTTACCACCGTAATATTAAATCTCTAATGATCAAATGCGAAGTACACGTTCTCCTGTGATACTCATTGTTACTAGTTGGACTTGCAATCATAATCCTACGAAACAAACTTCCATTATATAACCAGTTTGCTAATCATTGTTTACGATCTCCAGGCTGGAAAGTCTTACTAAAATATGGCTGAATAAAAAAACAGTAAAAGCATTAATCTCACTACCCACTGTTCCAATTCGTCATGAGATATTCGATCCTAGTGTATTGGTGAAAAAAACATGAGCACATAGTATACATACGACAAAGCTATTTTCACTCTAAGACCCATCAGTAAATCTATAAATACGATATTTGTGAGCCTAACGTCCCGAAATGTACTTCCACTGCTTTCAAGCTGTTGTGATAGAGTGTCATGTAATCTCATGTTACTGGTGATATGCTATGTCTGTGTTACTGTGTAAAACCTATGATGGCCATCTTCTAAACCTATAGGTAACATGACATATCTAACCTGTCATTTAGTCCTTTGGGAATCATAGATTCTAGGGTTTTTATCCAGTATACTTCACGTTGAAGCAATTTTTTATGATTGTCTGTTCCAGGCCTTGTTTGTACTTTCTCAATGATCTGAAATCTTAATTTGGAAATTTAATGATTCTCTTCTGTCCAGTGGGCTGCTAGTATTGAAGTTAAATTTTTTGTATGAATGCAACTTTTATGCTCGGTCAGCCTGATTTTAATTTTTCGTTCTGTCTTTCCGACATATGCTTTTCCACATGGACATTTTAGGCAATATATTACATTGTGCCTCTTACAATCACTAGTATGCCTCAGTGGTATTTTAGCTCCTGTAGTTGGGTGCGTTAACATGTTACCTGCGATGATATTATTGCAGTGTATGCAGTTGTGACATTTTAGGGTTCCCTTATGTTTCTTGTTTTGATCGTTGGTGGTGGTTTTTGATAATAACTCCCGTAAATTAATGCCTCTAGTGTACGCATGTAGAAGTAATTCCTTGTATATATTATTGAAATCCGGTTCATTGGCCGGAAGCTCCCATCTTGTATTCATAATCTTCTTGATTGCTGGTGAACTAGTGGTGTATTTTGATACAAATACTATTTCATTAGTTCTTTTTGTTGTGTTGGGAACAAATAAATCTTTGCGTTCTTTGCCGGCAGCTCTATTCATACATTCTTGTAATACTCTATCTGGATACCCTCTCTGTATGTATCTTTGTCGGTATTCTTCAGTTTTCAATTGACATGCTTGGGGGTCTGAACATATTCTCTTTATCCTCACAAATTGAGAGTATAGTAGATTATTTATAAGGCTTCTCGGGTGAAAACTCGAGTATTCCAAAGCGTTATTGCGATCCGTGGTTTTAGTGTATATTTGTGTATCCAAAACTATACCATCTTGTTTTTTGATTATTGTCACGTTCAAATATTCTATTTCCTTATCATGGATTTTATGGGTGAATTGGATCCTGGGGTCAAATGTGTTCATCAGTTGTACCATTTCCTCCAATGTTTCACGTGTGTCCATCGAGATCAAGAAGATATCATATATGAATCTGCAATACAGTTTGATCCTAGACCACCATGTCTGGTTGCTCATTAGATTCTGGTGTTCGAATAAGGCCATAAAGATGTTGGCGTACGCAGGCGCCCCCGAAAAACCCAAGGAGGTTCCAGTGAGTTGTGCGTAGTATTTGTCTCCCCATCTGAAATAGCTGTGTTGCAAGGAAAAGTTCAGTAACTGTAGTAGTAATACCTTTTCACTATTGATATCTTCTAGTTGTAATAAAGCCCACTGAACAGCTTCCAAACCAGCTGCATGTGGTATCGAAATATAAAGTGCTACTACATCAATAGTGCAAAGTAACCACGGCACTTGTATTTCCAATTGTATGCTTTCTAGTTTTTTGTACAAAATGGTCAAGGTATCTGCCAAGGGGGTCAAAAATTGACCAACACCCCGATACGATGGGCCTGAAAAGAGGGTTATCAAGACTCTTATGGATCTTTGGTATCATGTATAGATGTGGTTGCCGGGGGTTGGACGCAGTAAGATACGATCTTATGGACTCGTCAATCCAATCCATGTCCACTGCGTTTTGTAGAATTTGCCCCAAAATTCCCAAAAGCTCCATTGTGGGATCAGTTTCCAATGGTTGATACGTATTTAGATCCATAACACGTGAGTTGACTTTCTGGTGGTAGAAGTCAGTGTCCATGAGGACTGAATTGTTAATTCAGGGTTGTTTGCTATGGCTTTAATTGTTATTCTGTCATGTTTAGTCAAATTTTGTTGTCTGGCTTTTTTCAAATTCAAGGCCTTGATATCTTTTTTAATCATTATTTCATACGTATCTAACATCTTATTTGAGGTGGGCGCCTGAAAGGTACTTTTGGGTTTAAACTTCACATTTTCAATGGTCTGTTCTCTGTGTTCAGTGTTGACCACGTTGGTAAAAAAAATTCGCAAACGTAGTGTACGCATGAACCTGAATAAAGATGTTTCCAATTCCATATTATTAGTTGTACTTGTTGGTACGAACGATAATCCTTTGTTTAACACTTTGATCTGTTGTGATGTTAATTGCTTAGACGAAATGTTAACAATTAGACTATGTTCTTCCCGCTGCGTAGAGATTTTCCCGCCTTTTCCTCGCCTGGTCTGGCGGAACTTCCTGCTGCCTCTTTTTGTATGGCTGGTGGTTACCCTTGGTCTGGAGCCTGTGACAAAAAAGCCACTGTGCTTGGAGTTTGGACTGTCTCAATTGGTTCTGTGGTTGGTCCCATTGTGCTTACTCCTGATGTACCTGGTTGCACTGGGGTTCTATTTGTATATGTATCCTTGTCAGTTACCAGACTTTCTTCAGATGAGTGGGTAGTGGTTTTTCTTTGATCAAATCTCCTGCGGGCATATATTTCTGCCCACGTATAGACTTCGTTCAATATGTAGTCTATTGTGTCCCTTTTATATTTTCTCAACTTTCCTTCCTGTAATTCTTTGCTGTATTTCTCCAGTTTTTTATTCAAACTCTCCAGATTAATCTGCCAGGTATTCTGTTCCATCCTCAATTCGAGTTCCCCTTTGAGAGTTAAGATCTCCTCCTCCAGTTCTCGTATGGTTTTCGATAGTTCCTCAATGATCAATAAAATGAGTTCTAGGGAACATTTATTTAAAATGGAGTACCATTTGTCAGTAAAAGCTGGATTCAGATGGAATCGAAATAACATAGGTTTAATCGACAGGCGTAGTCCTCTGGGTATGCGCTTGGCTTTATGATACTGGACCAGCGTAGAGGCGTGTAATTTCTGATTCAATTGTCTGCGGGTTAAATATTCCAACTGTTTTAGTTGTTGTGAAATTGAGCTACCATGGGCATCCATTGATCTTACTTCTTGTATCAAAGCATATATTTCATTTGCCTGGTCAGATGTATAAACCATCGTGGTTGCTCTATAGTCTGTTATGTTGGTGATTGATTCAAAATACATTATTTTGTGGGTACTACCTCCTAGATTTGACAGAACAATATATAATATATCTAGTATTAGGGGGTGCACTCCTATTCCGTACTCCTTTCTATTCCTATTTTTTATATTAGGGTGCTGCAACAAGCAAGAGCTGTCAACCCTTGCTAACTAAAATGCCTGGTTATAACAAGTACTAGGACTTGACTTTGCTGCACACAATTCACTTGTCACTTACCCCTGAAGAAGGAACTTTTTAAGTTCCGAAATGCATTGGGGGCCAACTATGAACAGAACATGATTTTGTAAAAAAAATGTTGTGTTATTGTACATGTATATGAAAGAAATACAATGATTTAATGATCTATTCATTACATTGGTAATGATTTTTTGGAGTTAAAAATGTTTTCAAAAACAGGAATAAAACTGTTATAATTTGATAAAGTTGTATGTTTATATTGTGGTGTAATCACCAAGTGAATTGTGCGCAGCAAAGTCAAGTCCTAGTACTTGTTATAATCAGGCACTTTAATTAGTGGACAGCATATACCAGACCAACATCTCACAGACTCCACTGGTTCCCCGTGGAGAAAAGAGTCACCTTCAAAATTCTCACTTACGACTACAAATGCCTACACAACAACAGACCCAAATACCTCAATGACAGAATCAACTTCCACGTACCCAAAAGAAACCTCCGATCTTCCAACCTCGAACTGGCAGAAGCCCCGCGCATCCACAGAGCCAGAGCAGGCCGAAGATCCTTCTCTCACATTGCAGCCAAGACCTGGAATGAGCTACCGGCAGACATCAGACGTGCCCCGTCCCTGAACACCTTCAGGAAGACTCTTAAGACCTGTCTCTTCGGCTAACAGATCTGCGGAGTGGCCTTGAGACCCTCACGGGTGAGTACCGCGCTTACAATTCCCCTGATTGATTGATTGATTGATTGATTGATTGATTGATTGATTGATGGTGGTGGTGAACGAAGTATGAGGCCCGGGGGGCTGCGAAGCATAGTTCTAGGGCTGGTCTGGATCTGGAAGTGAAGGTGTTTGGTGTTGGAGGGGGAGTTGCGTGTGCTGGAGGTGGTGAGTCGGAGGGAGCTCTTGTGTGCGATGGGGAGTCCTCCTCCTGGGCGGTTGGGGTGGTCCTTCCTCTGGATCTTGTATCCGTCAGGAATGGCAGTCGCGATGTCGGAAACGGAGGAGGCATTGGTCCAGGTTTCCGTGAAGAAGGCGACGTCTGGCAAGAAAGTTGTCGAGGAGGTCCAAGATCTCTTCAGCATGTTTGTGCAGTGAGCGCACGTTGAAGAGGATGCACTTGAGGGGTTCGGTGGTGCTGGCTTCCGTTGTGGGTGCGGCGGTCATGGGAGTGCGGAGGATGGTGAAGGATTGTCGGCAGTGTCGGTAGGAGAACTGGCTGTGGGTGGTGTTCAGCATAGACAGCTGGCAGTTGTTATTCCTTCCGGGGTTGAGTGCGAGGAGGGCAGCTTAGTCTTAGCGGTAGGGGGTTGCAGAACCAGGATCCCTGGAGCTGGTCACGGTCAGGGCGCAGACGGGCTTGCCTTTGGCGCGCCTTCGGTGCACCAGCAGCGCAGCAGTGGTGCAGACGCCACTAAATAGGGAAGGGGGAGGGAAGCACAGCTGGGAGGCGGGAGCGGGAACCGGCAGGGGGGGAAGGAGCCACGGAGGAAGCAGCATCGGGAAAGGGCAATGAAACGGGCGCGGAGGACACAGCAAGGGCACAGGAACACAGAAACAGGCAACTCAATCAGAATAGACAAAGGGCAAATAAAGGCACAAAAACAATTACCAGGCACAAAAACAATTATAAGGCACAAAAAACAAGTAGACAGACGAAGGCCAGAAAACGGTCACAGACACAAAGACAGACAGAGATAGACAGCAGCGGACCAGCAGAAGAGCAAGGCTCTCCCACTGGACCACCAGGGATGAGGCGCGGGCAGGAGCCTGCGGGTGGAGGAGGGCTCTAACATCTACCAGAACAGAGATGAACGGGGTCAGTGGCAGGGGTACAACAGCGGAGCTGCTGGGTGAGAGAGCAGGTCTCTGACCAGGAGGTCAGAGGTCTTGCTCAGACACCCGAGCAGCGGCCGCCATTAAATAGGGAAGGGGGAGGGAAGCGCAGCTGGGAGGCGGGAGCAGGAATCAGCAGGGGGGAGGGGCTGTGTGGGCAGCAGCGGCAGGAAAGGGCGATGAAACTGGCACGGAGGACACAACAAGGGCAAAGTAACACAGAAACAGGCAACTTAATCAGAATCGTGGGGCTTATTTACAAGCCCTATGTGCCGCCAGAACGTCACTTTAGTGACTTTCTGGTGGCAAACAGGGCTTAGCCATTTCTACAGGGCCACGTAAAGCCACCCTGTGTGGCTTTTTGTGGTCTTGTAGATGTGGAGTGAAGCAACGCAGTGCAAGCCACTGCATTACCTCACACTGCATGGGGGGCTAGTGCCATGGCGTTGCAGTGGGTGTTCTCACGCAACGCCCATAGGTTTTGACACATTCCCACATTTACAATATGACGTAAATCTGGAATGCATTAAAACCCTGCGCCTCCACAGTGGTGGTGTAACCAAGAAAAATAGCATTATTTCTCCTCGTTTTTCCCTCTTTCCATGTGTGATGCATTCTGCAGCCCACATGTAAGGAGGAAAACACCTCCAATTATTGTTTTTGTGCAGGAAGCTGCCTTACACCAATCCTTTGTAAATATGTCCCTGAGTCTTTTAACTGCTTCAAAGAGCGCTGTGCATCAGTTCAGAGGAATGGACTCAACCAGAGGCAGGAAGCTTGTCTGATTCTCCAGAAGGAGCAGGAATCAAGTACCAGGACGACGGGGGGAAAGACATGCTATTTCTGAGACATGAATAATAAAGAGGTGGACTGTCTATCCCGAGACTTGCAAGATCCAAGAAACCTTTTTTTTTGCAAAGCGCTATAGAGACAAAAGACCTTTTTTTGCAGATTAGCCTGACCCAACATCCCCATCATTAGGAGAAGAGCTTTCTGTGTCTCCACCACATTGTCCTTAGGGAAAACTGAATCCAGTAGGCATGCGGTGCCAAGTGACAGCTCGCCTGAGATGTCCTGCTGTCTTCCTCAATCCCTTTGGCTGGCTTTCCATGGTCTAGGGTCAGCAACACCTCCTCCGCAGTGGTGGAAGAGTGTTGCCCCATGGGCTCAGCGTCAGCAGCTGAAGAATATAATGATATTTTACTAGTGTCTTATTTTTCAGCTGCTGGCTCTGAGCCAGCGTGTGCAGGGAGGCGCCGGGCTGCACCATGGATTGGGGGGGGGGGGAGTGGTATATGTGCACTTTTTAGTGCGCATGTCAGTTTGGCCGGCTGTTTTAGGCTGACCAAACTGACATGAGCACTTAAGTTTCTCCAACCTGGCTTTACTGCACGGCCAGGTTGGAGAAACAGAGCAGACTCCCTGTGTCTACACGAGCGTTAATCCAGCCCGCTTAGGCCAAACCCCACGCTGTTCTCATGCT
Source organism: Triturus cristatus (assembly GCF_964204655.1). Classification (NCBI taxonomy): domain Eukaryota; kingdom Metazoa; phylum Chordata; class Amphibia; order Caudata; family Salamandridae; genus Triturus; species Triturus cristatus. The sequence continues at coordinate 997,082,745 of NC_140583.1, read as the reverse complement.
TGAAAGCAACGCGGTGATTGGATGGGGAGTCTGTGATGCCAGGAACTGGAAGCCGATGAGCGGAAGGTGCCCGGCAGCACCAGGTAGCTGTTTTATGGGGTTTTGTATTAGTATTAAACCCCCCGCCGCGTGCTTCCCTTGGCTCCCTCTTCCCTACCCGTGCCCACTCCACCCACCCCGCTGGTATTTATTTGCGTCACCGCCACTGTTTAGGGTGTGTTGGAGTGGAGCCACCTGCGGCTTTTCCACTGCAGTTTCACTGCTGTGGGTCTTGCCCATGAAGACTGCACTCTCTATGCTGCAGTGCTAAACCCTTCCCCTTGTAGATGGCTACCTGTGCGGTGTTCATTGCCCTCTACGAGAATTCAAGTTCACTGGAACCTTTCTTCTTGCATCTCCAAAGTGTAGAATCCAACTACTCCTGGGGCTTAAACATGAACGCTGAAGCCATGGGGCCACCTTCCAAAGACACCAGGTGCCTGCGCGTGCAACAGACCTCTGTAACAACCATGGGCGTCCACAGAAACTTTTCCGGGGGGGGGGGCGAACCTGGCAAATGAAGGGGCGTGGCTAATGTCAATCAATAGGGGCGGGGCTAAAATGGCAGACAATTAGGATCGGGTAATGCTCAGGCCAAGCTGAGAAAAACAAGCATTGGCATAGCCAATAGGTCTCGCCTTTGGGATCTTATAAGTATTTAGTTCTGCAGCAGGTCCCAAAGGCGAGACCTATTGGCTATGCCAATGCTTGTTGTTATATATGGGCATGTTGAGAGGCTAGGGGACTGGGTCTCGATGTCGGGTTGGGAGCACAGCAATGACCTACTCAATTTGAATGCGTACAACCAGAGGGGTGAAATGAAAGGTTCACTACCAGGAATAACAGGAAGGTAGAAAGTTAGGCTGGTTAGAAAGGTAAGGAGGGGTAGAAGCAGTCATGGTGCTGAGGGGAGAAACAGATGCATGCTAGGAGAGCGCTATGAGGGAGGGAGGTGAAATGGGAAGAGGCACTGAAAGGTGGGTTGGGTAAAGACCGTAGTGAGGCAAACAGAAGGATAGCGAGGGGTGAAGGGTAGACAAAGAAGTGAGGTGTAGAAGAAAAAGATTCAGGAGCAGAGACAGGTAAATCAAGGCTGGAGAGGGGAGAATAACGCAGTCGTACAATGTGAGAGGGCCAGGTGGAGAGAGGGAGAGGTGTGTCAGAAACAGGTAGAGACAGCTGAAGAAAAGGGAATAATTAAGACTGAGGTAGACAGGTGAGGTACAGGGGTGCGTTGATATAAAGGAAGTGCAGAGATGTGTCAGAGAGATGTTACTGAAGAGGAAAAGAAGTAGAGGTATTGAGAAAGGAGTAAGGTACTAAAAGAAGTAAGGGGGTGAACAGAGGTAGACCGAGTGGAAGGGGAGAGAACACGTAGAAGATGAATGGCAGGGTAAAGTGAGCGATCAGGCAATGAGTGTGAGGAGAGGGATACAGAGGGATATGTGGCAGTGAGCGCAAGGTGCGGGGTACAGAGGGATATGTTGTGGCAGTGAGCACGAGGTGTGGGGTATAGAGGGATATAAGGCAGTGAGCGCGGGGAGTGGGGTACAGGGGGATATGAGGCAGTAAAACACAGGGTCAGGACGTCCTGCCAGACATGAAAGGGTGCATACTGGCAGATAGATATGTTATTGACACGAGTATGTGTACGTTTTAGTGGGATCTGAAATCCGGGCTATGCTGCCACCTCAGTTTTTGACTTGGGAGGATAATGCATCGACTCCCTCCAGAACTTCATTCAGAAGACCCCTTGCTCTCAGGCTACACAGTGTTAAAAGGAGGTCTTGGTGTCCAGACCTAACCACTCGTGTGTGGCGCGCAGCTCAAACTGGCCATTGTCATTCTGTTTGTGATAATCAGCCACAGACAGAATGACAATAGGCAGGAGGGGCTGCGAGGAGGAGTGCGAGGCGCCCCATCAGGGAGTTGAGGGCTCTGAAAGGGAACAGGGCCCGGAATTACGAACAAAAGGTGTCAGTAAAAGCATGGGCGGCCGCAGGGGGGGCAACGAGGGGTGCTCTGGGGGGGCAAGTGCCCCTCCTTGCCTCACCCCCCACCCCCCCCGCGGACGCCGATGGTAACAACACGCCTTTGTCATTTCAGTCTCTTATACAAGAAGGTGCACATAGGTGATTTCTTGCACAAAGAAACCCCTGTTTTCCGCACCCTTCAAATTTAACTGGTGAAACTCTAAGGCTCAAAAATAATATTTACTGAGTGATTTAAAGTTTTATCACTTGCTAAAAAAGATAACACTAAATAGATAATACATTTTTTGTGCCTTATCACCTTGATAATTTTCAACTACACACCACAGTCCGAGAGTAAGCCTTGACTGCTCGACCACACTGACCTCTGAAAGTCAAACCCTGGAAAGGAGAAATTTGGTGATTCAGTGAGCTCACAGTAGGATTTGGTTCCTGGCATTTCAGGAACAATAGAAGATGGTTGTCACACGCATTGACCAATTGGTCAGGTGTCCTATAGGCAGGGCCACTGGAATTACGCAATTGTGCGTCCCTGGCTATTTTCGCATAATTGTAGATTTGTCACATAATCCATCATCTGCTGCATAGTCTGCAGATTTTAACAAAAAAAAATGTTCTAGCTCAAACAGTTCAAAAGTTAGTAAACACAGAGCAACGCTTGTTGCAGCGCAGTGGAAGGCCCTTTGAATAGGTTGACTGGTCACCTTTATGTAGCTTTTTGCTATATTTGTGTGTTAAACTGGTAATAATGAGGCCCAACTATTTCCCAGACACCATTAACGAGTTTAAAAATGACAAAATAGGATTCCCTTCTATTCAGAATATGCTCTATGGAGCGACGGTCCCTCGATCGCTTCCGGAGGTCGTACGGGCTCCCTTTCTGGCGTGGCGAGCGGCCCTACGGCACACCCGTTGGTCGAAGGTACTAACCCGGGTTACACCGCTCTGGCATGGCACTTGGATGCGGGAGGTATCGGGACTCGGCGGCTTTCGCAACTGGGACCTCTTGGGGATCTCCTGCCTGGGGGACGTCTGGCGGGGAAGCCACCTGTGTTTCTTTCAAGAGCTCCGGAGTCGGTTTTCTTTACACCCCTCGCAATTCTATAGGTATCTCCAGCTGCGCCATGCGCTCCAATCTCACGTCCCCCTGGACTCCAAACTCTCCGACCATAGCCCGCATGAGGCTCAGGTGATGCTGGGATGTCTTGGGAGGGGGAGCATATCCTGTATTTATCGATCCCTGGTTAATAATACCCCGATGGATTGGAGTGGGCTGAAGCAGCGGTGGGAGGCCTGGGTGGGTCCTCTGGACGACAATGATTGGAGGGACGCCCTTATGGCACCCAGGACGATCACCGCATCGGCTCAATTGCGGCTTATCCAGCTTTATTATCTTCACACTGCATACCTGACCCCGGAACGTCTGTTTCGAGCGGGCCTGTGCCAAGGGGCCTCATGCGCTCGGTGCGGGGTGGAGCTGGCAGATTTCTTTCATATGGTCTGGTCTTGCCCTCGCCTGGAGAGCTTCTGGGTCGAGATTGAAACTGAATTAACTGAAGTTCTGGGGTGGGAGGTCCCCCACGACCCTCGGTTAGCGCTGTTCGGAATAACAGATGGGCTGGATGGCTCCCGTAATGAGCAATATTTCCCAACTACGGCCCTGGTGGTGGCCAAGAGAGATATCGCGCCGCCTGGAAGCAGATTGACCCACCCAGAGGAGACAAATGGAGGAGAGGGGTGGATTGGTGCGCTGCACAGGAACGGACACTGTACGCTGCACGGGGTTGCCCCAGAAAGTTTCGTAAAATATGGGGGAAATGGCTTGGGGGCTTTGTTTAGGGGAGGGTTTACGTAGGGCGGGAACGGAAGGGGGGTGGGAGAGAATGCTCATGCGGCTGATTCTTAAAGATTATGTGACAGGTCTGGTTGATGCCAAGTTGCTCAAATTGCTGTATGTCCTTTTTGATCTTGATGCCTATATGAAAATAAAAATGTGTTTATCAAAAAAAAATGACAAAATAATAAAATAGCACCATCAAAAATTATGCCGCATAATGAGGCATAATTTGCCTTTCCTTGCTGCATAATTTACTTACCCCAGCCGCATAATTTGATCCTCCCCTGCTGCATAATTCCATTGACCCTGCCTATAGGCAACAAGATAAGTAGTCTGATAAGGTGGGGTAGAGACAGATGTCCTTTAGCAATGGGAAGGTGGACTGATGGTTTGCATGGGCAGGTCTTGGCTGTTAGAATAGCGGCTGGAGAGTGATTGCCTCCTGAGGCTTGAGCCGGGAGATCGAGACTGGCACGCTTTGCGAGGTGTACTGTGTTTTTATTGTTGTGACCCCTGAGGGCTTTTTAAACATTTTAATCCTGCTTTGCTACGTGTTTGTGCCATCTCTGATGTTTTTATTTCTTGCTGAATTTACTTAAATATTCTAAAGGCAGAAGCACTTTGCACTTTGGGGATACTCTTACCTTTTTAAATCGCCGCGTATACGATCCCCTGCACTGAGAGCTATATCGCCCGCCATCTTGGTAGTACACGAGGAGCAGTCTAGCGTCTGCTCCTTGCACACTATTTAGTGGGCCATGGCGCAAGCGCGCAGCGTCGACGTCTCCTGAGGCTTGAGCCGGGAGATCGAGACTGGCACGCTTTGCGAGGTGTACTGTGTTTTTATTGTTGTGACCCCTGAGGGCTTTTTAAACATTTTAATCCTGCTTTGCTACGTGTTTGTGCCATCTCTGATGTTTTTATTTCTTGCTGAATTTACTTAAATATTCTAAAGGCAGAAGCACTTTGCACTTTGGGGATACTCTTACCTTTTTAAATCGCCGCGTATACGATCCCCTGCACTGAGAGCTATATCGCCCGCCATCTTGGTAGTACACGAGGAGCAGTCTAGCGTCTGCTCCTTGCACACTATTTAGTGGGCCATGGCGCAAGCGCGCAGCGGACGCGCGCAGCGGGCGCGCCGGCGGCGCGCCAAAGGCGCGCCAAAGGCAAGCCCGTCTGCGCCCGTCCGCGCCGGGCCGTCGCCAGGCGCCAGGACCCCTATTTCTGCCACCGATAATTCTAGTAAGCGCATACTATTATATAGTAGCGCCGCTCTCAGATCTATTTGTGCTAGGTCACCGTTATCCAGCCTACTCTGCCACAACACGGTACCGCATCCTATTGAGGGAGCCTTTTCATGCATATATTGCAGATTTCAGAGCAACTGGGAAGCGGAGTCTCCCCTGGGACAGACCCGTGGCCAGAATTATACCAGGCCCTCGGTGCCAAGCTTGATTAGCAATAACTACTCTTCACCCCCTAACAACCCACGGCTTAATCACTGGAAGGGTCTCCTAATCAACGTGAGATCGCTCCCCAAACATTCATCCGAGATATGGGATCTAATCACGACTATCATGCCTGATGTGAGTTTCCTAACTGAAACCTGGCTGAAACCCACCAGTGGCCCTGATATTAAGATTGCTATCCCCGATGGCTACAAAATTTTGCGCCTCGACAGGCCGCTGAAAACCGGGGGGGGGGGGGGTTGCAATAGTATATAATGATCAGGTTAAACTCTCCATCTTAGATCAATGTTCCAACGCCCAAATTGAGATCATGATCTTTAAGATGGATATGGTCACCCAAGATTCGTGGAGGGGGGCATTGGTATATCGCCCTCCTGGTCCTATAAAGGATTTCTCCACCCAATTAATGGAATTAATTGCCCCCCATATGATTGCGACGGAGAATTTTCTATTACTAGGCGATTTTAATATACATTGTGATAATCTTTTGCTGCCCGAAGTAGCAGCCTTTACTTCTGACATGGCTACCCTTCACCTCATCAAAAAGAACGAGGGTCCCACACACACGGCCGGCCATACTCTAGATATTATTTTCTCCAACTCAGACCGGCTTATTTGTAAATCCCCCCATCCTTTGTGCTGGTCCGACCATGCCCTTATTAATTTCCAAGTGGAGCACCCCCCTACACCTTCTATTTTGGCAGCACATATTCAATTCCCCTCTAGACAATGGTCTAAAATTAACTCGGAGTCTTTTGCATCAGCCTTCACACCTCCTAGGCTCTCTCCGATCAAAAACATAGAAGACAACCTTACTCTTTTTAACACCACTGTTTTATCGGCTATTAACTCAATCGCCCCTGTAAAGACTTGTTCGAAAGCCCCCAGGAATAATTTGGCGGTGTGGTTCACCCCGGAATTGCGTTTAACGAAAAGCAAATGTAAAAACCTCGAAAGAAAGTGGCGTCGCACCAACCTAGACACTGATAAAGCAAATTTTAGAGCAGCTTTATCACTTTATCATAAAGAAATCAAACTTGCACGCAGACTATATATAGCTACGCAATTGAGACTAGCAGGCAATGCGCCGAAAATTCTTCACCAAATTTTGAAAGACTTCACCTGCCCTAAAGCCTGTGATTTGGACAATATGCACTCCCAAGCTCTCTGCAATAAAATTAGTCTTTTTCTCATCCAAAAAATTGACACTATCTATGATAAATTGGCCAGTACCGGCCACTCCTCAATGTTGGATGACACTGTTAAACCTTTTACCGTCAATCCCCCACCTTTGATGTCCTTCCCCCTTATCCTACGGGAGGAGACGACTACTTTATTACAGAATGTCACATCGGGCTCCCCCGTAGATGTTATGCCTGCAAGATTGGGGGCTTCTCTTGCGGCCACACTTGCGGACTCTGCTACCATGCTGTTTAATTCCTCTCTAAGTTCGGGCCTAGTCCCCCTTTCTTGGAAAGCTGCACAGGTTATACCCCTACGGAAAAATAACAAGCTTCCTATGGACGATCTCGCTAACCTTCGCCCTATCTCCCTTCTCCCATATCTGAGCAAGGTTCTTGAGAAATATGTGAATAAACACATCTCTATCCATATTGAAACAACAGGCTATCTGGATCCGTCACAATCAGGATTCCGTGCAAATTACAGCACTGAGACGGCCTTGGTTGCTGTGACCGACTGTATCAGACGCACGTTAGATCAGGGACAGTCTGCCATCTTGGTCCTTTTAGATCTTTCTGCTGCGTTTGATACGGTCAACCATCAGACCCTGCTCAAAAGATTAAGAGAAGCAGGATTAGGAGGTACGGCGCTTAGCTGGATTACCAGTTTTCTTACTGACCGCACACAAACCCTGAACCTCGGTCCCTTTCACTCCGCCACCAAGTGTTTGACCAAGGGTGTGCCACAGGGCTCTTGTTTGAGCCCTACACTGTTTAATATCTATGTGGCCCCCCTTGCCCCTCTTTTAAGATCTCTTGGGTTCATCCCCATTTCTTATGCGGATGACACTCAACTTATCTTTCCTTTTGATAAAACTTCCCCTTCTGCTCAAACCCGTTTTTCCCAAGGCATGCTGATCATCTCGGAATGGATGTGCGGTAACTTCTTACAACTGAATGCCAATAAAACTGAAATCGTCCTCTTTGGAGATGCCACTATCTTATGGTCTCTAAACTGGTGGCCTATCGAGCTGGGGCCCGTTCCATTACCTAAGGTCACAGTGAAAAATTTGGGCATCCGCCTTGACCAGGCCATGTCCATGAAGGATCATGTCTCTCACACCGTCAGTACATGTTTTTTTACTCTGCGTCTTTTGAAGAAAGCCTTGCCATACCTCCCTGATTTTTTCCGCAGGACACTGATCCAGGCCCTGGTACTAAACAAACTTGATTATTGCAACTCACTAATGGTCGCTTCAAATGAATCTACTCTCAGCCGTCTACAAGTGGTGCAAAATACTGCAGCACGACTGGTTACTAAAGCTCCCAGCAGATCAACATCTACCCCGCTACTACGGCAACTGCATTGGTTACCAGTGAAGAAAAGAGTCAAGTTCAAACTGTGCTGTCTGACCCACAAAGCACTGTGGGGCCCCGGCCCTTCATACCTGACTGAAAGGCTCCATTGGTACATCCCCAAACGAGATCTAAGGTCTGGTTCTAAATCGCTGCTAACTGTCCCGAGGATTAAGAGATCGCGTTTGGGCGGTAGATCTTTCTCCTACCAAGCCCCTTCGGTATGGAATCAACTCCCCCTCTCACTCAGACAATGCTCTGACTATCTTGAGTTTAGAAAGTCTCTGAAAACCACTCTCTTCTCGGAACAATAATACCTCAGCACACCAGCTCAGGGTGACAAGCGCTGAGAGACCCCTTCCGGGGTGATTCATGCGCTTTATAAACTATGTAACATAACATAACATAACATAACATTGCCCAGATGGACAGATGAGTATGTCTGAGGTCTCCCTGGGCCAGAACATTATGAAAGTGAAAGAGCGTCAGTAATAAAGAGCTGGAGTAAGAAGATACCTATAGTGAGGTAAGCACGTTCGTCCATTTTGGGTGTGCCATTGAGCAAGGGCTGGCTTTGGAAGGTTGCATAGGGCAGGACATGACAAGGATCTTGATAGCCAGGTGTGTGGCCATCTGGCATAGCATGAACTAGATGGAATATGGGAAGGAGTTAGTACTTAGGACAGCCTGTTACCCTTCACCATTCCATAGAATTAAATTGCTTCAGACCAGGCTGCGTGTGCGGTTTCAAGAACCAGGTGAGGAGAATGGTGCATGGCCGAGACTTTCAGGTTATTGTTCGGGACACCAACCCTGTTGTTGGGTTGAGCACTAGACAATGTCCCTTCCCTTTATCCAGGGTGGGCGCTGTACCGTGTCATGGTAGCAGGCTTATACACTTGAAAGTATCCAGTAGCTACTATTTAAAGTTTAATCAAGAAAAGAGCCAATGGAATAAATTCATAGTCTCTTGTGATTTATTTCACAATTTTTGTAGGTTATTCCGTAAATGCAACAACATTCAATTCATGTCAAACATTAAGGACAACACAAACTGATGATATTTTTCAACATAGGAAATACAAAAACAATTAACAAATATGAAACAGTATTTGCAAATGTGTATAATACATTGTTAAGTTGTGTGTAATCAAAGGGCACTTACAAAAACACAAAAAGGGTACATAAAGCACCAGTCCAGAAATCAAAAACAGCATCAAGGCAGAGTAGCAAGTCACAGCTTACCACCACTATTCATACTCCTGCCTATATGCACAGCTCTGGGTATCCCATGAATTTGGTTGATAGTGGCCTATGGAGGGAATGAATTAAGCCTTCTCCTAAGCCAATAGGGTTTGCTTTTCCCAGGCTTGGCACATTGCTAGATGCCCTAAAGTTGCCCAATCCTGGTGGTCACCTCAAGGGAGTACTTCTCTTACGATGAATCGTGGACATGCACTGATTTACCCACTCGGTGAGTCTACATTCCTCTAGCTGGTAGAGGTGTCCAAAGTATAGTCGGGTACCACCGAGACGAGTTGACAGAGTAGCCACTCGGGCTGGGTCTGTGTCCCCGAGTCAATCTTTCCTAGACATTTGACCATGTCTGTAGCCTCTGGATTGGCCGAATTCGTAGAATCCTTGATTTGTTCACTCACCTTTTAGGAGTGTTTTCCACACCCACGTTTATGTAAATAGCCAGTAAAGTAGATTTGGCACTTGACCGGAAGGTCTGACTGGAAGGGGGGGGGGTCGTACAGAGAAACGAGGTCTCACACACCACGGGTAGGTTTCAGAAGAAGGGTTTATTCCATGAGCAACGGAGAGTAGTTTCAAACAAACGCATGAAATCTGATGTTATCAGATTCCATTTCTCAAGCGTGTGCGAGGCCTGCGCGAGGCGCAGGAACATTATAACAGGGCGCACACTGCACAGGGAGATTAGACATGAACTTCACTGTTCAGCAGTTTGTGGACTGACTGCCTGAACAGCAGGTGTAAGCACTTTTTTCATTTTACCTCGTGGAGGAAGCACTATGCCTTATGCCGTGGGAGCTGTGCACCGCACAAACCCATCCTCCAGATCACGAGCCCCCTCCTGGCCAACAGCGTAGGTCGCCCTACTGCGGGCCCTTACATAGTGGCCCTGAGGCACTCACTCCACGGAGCTTCCGGTACCCGGGCTCTTAATATAGTTCGCGCGCAAGTGGTTGCTTTTAGCACCGTGCTAAGTCTGGCAATATTGTCACATGGACGGTCATTTAGGTACATTATGGCGATGAATGTATAAAGACGTATGTATCAGTCCCCGGTAAAATGAAACCACCCCTGCACCTAAGATGGCGTCATGTCCATTAAGGAGACATTCTCCTTGGTTAATGCCCTTTCAGACGCCACTGCCTCCCGAACGCCCCCCCCCCCCCCCCTTCCCCCCATTCCGCGCAGTTCCTCAGAGCGAACGCGGGCATGGCTCTCTTTATTGACCGACAGGCGAAGAGCCTTCCTGCCTGATGAAGTGAATCGGTCTGTTGCCTAGGTTACAACAGTTACGAACCTCTTAACCTCCCAGATATTTTGAAATAACCACCATGAGTTTGGGAGTTGTTAAAGGAGGATGGAAGAGAGGCTTTCTGAGCAAATGGAGCGGTGTTCTAGAGCTGACGCGGAAACTTTGTGTCAGTGAGTGCAGCGCCCGCAGCACCGGGGACGCGCCTTCGCATTAAATTCTATTTATTGAGAAATGTTCGTCATTCTGTCAGTGGCGGCTGGTGACATTTGAAAGTGGTGCTGCGCATAAGTTAACCATGAACTTTATGTAGTGAGCGAAGCGAGCAAGCTTAAAGGAGTAACGTGGGGCCTCATTTAGAATTGTGTTGCGTAAGAATTTGACACAGTGGCGCCCTAGAAGTGTAGCTGTGAAATCTCATAGATTTCACTGCGCCACATTTATGACCCTTTTTTGCAGGGGAACGCTCACCCTGCATACATTATACCTTGCGCAGGTATAATGTAGCACAAGGCTTTCGAAAGTGGCGCATCTGCTTAGATGCATCACTTTGTAAATAAGGCGCAATGTGGCACATTTTTTACACCGCTGCAGCGTCACAAAAAGTGACGCAACAACGGCGCAAACGGCTCATAAATAAACCACAGGGGGGCCAGTTTGGGTTCTTCTCCCACGAAAAAAATTGAAAAAAAAGTTTGTGCATAAATTGTGCATTTTAAAGTAAATGAACTAAGGGAAAAAGCAAGGTTTATAAAGCAGTGGGAACATAAAGTTTTGAAATATTAAACCCATTAAAAATTGCCCCATATCTTATTGCATTAATATGTTCAACAGTTACTGAACGGGGGATGAGCCAGTTTCCTCTTTTTTTACATGTTCTGGGGTGAAATCGCTCTTATTAGACATTGAAGAACATTTTTAGGTCTAGACTTATTGAGAGGGCTCCAAAAAGTGCTACCAGGCCAGCATAGAGCTACAGTGCATGTGCGCGGGCGCGCGCGCCGCTTTTACCGCGATTACTTTCACTTTCGGCCGCACGGCCGCTTTGATGTTTGATCGCGAGCGCTATCACTTTCGCGGCCGCACGGCCGTTTGGCATAACCAATAGGTCTCGCTTTTGAGACCTTATAAGTATTTAGTTATGCAACGGTTGCATGGCTAAACACATGTAAGGTCCAAAAGGCGAGACCTATTGGCTATGCCAATGCTTGTTTATGTTCTACTGGACAATACAGATGATGTTTTGCTCCTTGCTCATTGGACCACTGTTATTGTTTAATGGAGTCCGTTTAAATACATTTGTCCACGTGACAGTCGGGCTGGGCTAGGGGGAAGGCAGCTTACTGGTGTCGGCTATTACTGCATATGAGGAGTAGGCTATTGTGCAATTACAGCCCTGGTGTACTTACAGTCATTTTTCCATCAACATGTGTGCATCTACTCACAGATTGAGCAGGGCCAGAGTCACCCAAGTCAGGCTAGGCAACAACCCGTTCGGCTTTTGTAAATCTCATGCATTTTGCACAAGTGGAATCTGCACATTCTTATTTTAACCTAAAACAAACACACACCAAAAAATACCTTTCAACAATCATCCCATAAAGGTACCCAGACATGCTATGTTTTTTCAACTGTGTTGCGTGTTTTATCCTGAGGCAAACTTGTCATTAGGGTAGAAGTGATTTTGCAGCAGCCTATTCCTTTGAAAGGCCAGTGGGCCTAGTCAGCCACGTCAGGCACTGCCCTTCGAGGCACTAGCCTGCAGAAAATATACCCATTTGTATTAGAGGTGGGCAAGCATGAGTCCAAAGGCCACCGGTGACACTGCTCTGATAACCACTTCAAATCCCTGAGAAGTGTCACTCATGGCATCGCGCTACGCGCCGCAGTCAGAGGGAAGAGGGCCTGCATTAACATGTGGAAACCGGCTCCGCACAGTTCCTTACCTCCTCGTTCAGTAATGCTGACATCAGGGTCAGGTGGCGCAGCGCAGTTGAGGCGACCCGTTCACATATAGCCATTAATATCACACCACCTGATCCCACGCCAGGGCGCAGAGGGGATCCACAAACCCGAAGTCTTCTCCAAGGAGCTCTCCACTCATACACACGAGTCAGGTCAAGCCACCGAGCAAACCCTGCACCAAGTTCATTGCGAGACAGGCTCCTCCCACCCCACACTACATCAGTCACATGCACACACAGTCTGCACCAGAGCAAAGTCCCCGGCTGGGAACACGCCTTTAACCCAATCCAGACACTGCTCCTGCGGTTACAGCAGCGCCTAAATTGGCTGGGGCAGGGAGCCTCAATGCTCACAGTGAGACCAGGGGGCTCCAGCTTGGAGTCACCCCTGGCTCACTGAAGCACAGGTGGAGCAGTCTCTAATGCGCATGTCGGGCTGGCTGGAGTAAGGCTGCCCTCCAACCCGACATGTTAATATGTTATGGAAGCCCCACCTGTCTGCACGTACTTTGGAACCACCTCCATTTGAACTGGCCTGCAGCGTAGACTGAATCCCGCAGGCAGAATGTAAACACAAAAAACACACTACACTTCAACAATGGTACTTTGCTTATAATGGGTGTAGGAGGACATATTATAAGTGGGGCAATGCCCCGACACCCTAATGGAGGCACCGCCCCTGATTCTGACTGAGGTACTGTACACAGAAAAAGATAGTACCAGGGACTACTGGCATGTTGGGTGGTTACAAAAAGAAATCGATGACACATGATGGGTGGATGAAGAAAGGCAAACCATACATTACATACATTTATAACCGATACTGTCAGGAATTTACAGATTTACAAGGAGGTAGCTGTTGTCGGTGATGGAAGTAGGAAGGCTAATTACAAGCAACAAAAGGTGAGATGTTACAAACCGTGGTTCGAACCAAATTAAAGTGTGCCATTGGGTGAGTCCTAAGGAACAGAGTGAGTCTGAAGTTGCACTAAGTTTATTATGGCCCAGATCTGATTTAAATTGTGTCTATCGAAAAGAAAGTGAAAAGGTTGTGTTGAAAAGACCAAGGTAAAACAAGAATCTGCTACAAAATATAGGGCCAATATGGAGTTTGGCGGGCAGCCTGCCCGTTTGCAACAGTTGCCTAGCTCATTACCACTGCCACCCTGATGAACAACTGCTCTCCATGTTTACAGATTACCACTGACCCAGTGGTGAGCTCTGTGTTTTCAGAGGAACCGCCTTCACACAGGTTCCCCAGAAAGTGGTGGATTATAAGGAGCAAATTTATCAAACTTTCACACAGCGCAGCAAGACACCTTGCTGTGCTGCGCTGTGTGAAAGGGAAATGGCAAGAATTTAACATTACTTGGAGCATTCCTGCCATTTCATTGTGCTGGAGCACAAACTGCTGTCTAGCGTCAACACAGGCATCCTTGTGCCATTGCACATGAGTGCATGCCTATGGGACAGGATTTTTCCTCTTTCTATGTGTGATGCATTCTGCACAACACATAGAAAGAGGATTAAATCAAGGTGAAATAGAGAGATTTTTCCTCGTTACACCTCCCCTGAGGATGTGTAGCATTTTGATGCAATCCCAGGTCTACTAGTAATGGTAAATCTGAGAATGGGCCAAAATCCATGGGTTGATGCGTGGGAACACCCATCCCATGCTCCACCCATGGAACGCCTCTCTAGGGCAGAGTAACGCAAGGCATCTATTTGCGCTGGGTTGCGTTACTCTAGACTTATCAAGCCACTCAGGGCCGTGCAAGGTGGCCTTGCTTGGCTTGATAAATCTAACTTTGGTGTTGCTTTACCTTTGCACCCCATTGCGTGGCGCAATGGTGATTCAACACTATGATACATTTACCCCTAAATTTGGTGAGATAAAAAGTTGAGATCCAAGTTGTAGGAGCAAGTGAGCAAAACAAGTACGCTAAAATGAAAGAGGAGTGTTCAGGAATGGCCCTGCCCCAGCACGGTTAAAAAGAAAACAGTGGTTCACATGGTACATTTTATAGCACACATTTCAAGAAAACATCCTGCTAAATAAAAAAAAACTGGAGTTCACATTCTGCATATTACAGCACAAGTTTCAAGAAAAATCACTAGAAACAAGCCAAAAGATACCACTGTCATAATACCAAGTTGCTTGGTTTGCAAAATGAGAGTCCCTTTATTCCTCAGTACAGAACTCTTTAATCTTCACCTGCCATCCTGCTCAACACTACTGAGCCACAGAACTCCATACTCTTTTTTCAGTTTTTTATAGCACAAATGTAGCCCAAGGGTATTGGAGGGCTTTACATGATCACGAGATTGCATCACGCAAGGACAGGTTCATTTTTTTAGGCAGGTGGAGATAGATTAACTGATTTCTCCAGAATGACTAGAACATTGTTCCCCAGATCTATTGTCGGCAACTCTGGGCGTTGGGCCACGTTTCCTCTTTACTCATGGGACACCTTGCTGAATAAAGAGCTCCATCCATGCTTAGGACCGTGTCGGTCAGAGCTCTAGTCAGCATAAGGTTCCGCCCTCAATTGCTCGGTTCAGGATTAAACTGCTGAGGACATGTCTATCTGTCCAATGCAGAGCTCCGTGTTAAGTTCATAGCTCACAAGTCAAGTACATTGATCTCAAGTCAGGTACAGAGCTCCTAGCTCAGCAACACAGGGGGCTCATTGCTCTATATAAAGCTCATGCTTAGCACAGATGGGGGTGGGGTACCTCGTCTGTACCCTACTCCTTGCTCAGAAAGGCTTCATTTGTGAGTGCAATGATTCCAGTCAGGAAAGCACCCCCTTCACTGCACCAGCTTCCCTGCATGGGCCTTTCTCCACATTTGTTGGTTGCCCATCTCTTGAATGTCATAATCATTCATTAAGAGGGCTTCCAAGATTTTGGAGAGACAGCGAAAATGCAACCTAACACTTCACACAAGGACTTCAATACACATAGAGTCCTTTGCCCATCCACTGGATAATGCAAGTCTAACCTGCCAAGAGACACAGACACGCACGCAGATTATGTACTGAAAGCAGGGAGCATCCGTCTAAGGAGCGGGATAGCTATTCAGAGCTGGTAGGAGAGTTCAGGGGTTGCAGTTTGAGGGGTTCTGGTTTTGGGATGAGGATGGAGGGGGAATGTCCAGAGGAAGGGATTAACATCCTAAAGTTGTATGAGACTGCAGTGCAGGGGGCACAATGGCTACAAGTACTTGGATGCAAAAAGTGTACCCATCCAGAAATAAGAATTGCCCTCGCAAACTGGAACGTTTGCTGGCAGGGAGCATGTCCAAAGGGGTTGATCTTGTCCAATCATAATGAAGATATTCTCGTGGAGAGAGCTGTTCCAATGAGATGGGTCAAATATCAAGGAAGAAAGAGCATATCTGCAAAAAATGAGCTTTGGCAGAATGCTCTGGAGAAAGGCTGTGTGCAATGATAACCTGAATGCCAGTGGAGAAGCAGGATATTCAGTGGGAGAACTCAGGGAGCATTTCTTTGGAGAGAGAGTGGTTGCATTGCAAGTGAGAATGTCCAGTGAGACAGATCATTTTCTATTTGATGAAGACGAATGTGAAGGCAGATGGATCATGTACAGTGAGAGAGATTCACTTTCAAGGACTAGTGAGCATGACCAGAGAGAGAGCAATGTCCATAGAGGGAACAATTCTAAACACATGAATAGCATGTGTCTAGACTCTAGGTGCATATCTCAAGGCAGGGGCAGTGGGTCTTATGTTCACGCTCAGTTAGCATGTGCTCAGAAAATGGATGGATTGCAACAAGAAATTGCGGGGGGGAGGGGCAGCACCATACTGGTGAGAGCAGAGAGGGTGAACACAAGTTCAAGTGAAGTGGCCTAGCTGTAACCGGCTGCTACATTTACACACTGCACACTGCTATCTAAACACATATCAGCCTCACACACTTCCGGGATCTCTGTAAATGCACCTTAATTCACAACCACAGGGCTCCTCTTTTAGCCCTCTACTATTTAACATATACATGGCCCCTCTCATCTCCTTGATATTCTCTTTCGATATCGAAGTATCATCATACGCTGATGATAGGCAATTGACCTTATCCCTGGGTAAAGATTCCACTACGGCAGAATTAAATTTTAAACTATGCCTAACAGAGGTCATCCAGTGGATGAAGCTTAACCATCTCAGGTGTAATACAGAT
The DNA here is from genome assembly GCF_964204655.1 of Triturus cristatus. Lineage (NCBI taxonomy): Eukaryota > Metazoa > Chordata > Amphibia > Caudata > Salamandridae > Triturus > Triturus cristatus. The sequence continues at coordinate 997,066,200 of NC_140583.1, read as the reverse complement.
AAAACTGAGATCCCCCTGATAGGAAAGGACAATTTCTTTCAGCTGAGTGTGTGGTGGCCAGAAGATGCAACAGCCCCCCCAAATACTGTTGAAGTAGCAAAAAACTTGGGAGTGAAATTCGATACTTCACTATCCTTCCGACCGCATGCCCTGACAGTGGCAGGGACCTGTTTCAACATAATCAAAGCACTTAAAAAATTCTTCGACTTTATTCCTCTTCCTGCAAGAAAGACAGTTGTGGTGGCACTTATCCTGTCACGACTAGACTACTGCATTAGCCTACTAACAGGAGCAAGTAAACAAGTACTTAAGCGACTACAAGTGGTACAGCACGTGGCTGCTCACCTAGTTCTAAAACTACCACATAGATCTTCCGCCTGAGCAGCTCTTAAAACCCTCCACTGGCTACCTTTGCATAAGAGAATCTTATTCAAGGTACTTTTAATCACCTTAAGAGCATCCTTAAATCTAGGACCAACGTATCTTTCAGCCAGATTTGCCCCCGACACCACTGCCAGGACACTCAGATCATCATCTGCAAACGTTCTCAAGCCCCCTTGCTTTAGGTGCAAAACCAAAGGAGGAAAAACTGTAGCTGCATTAGCAACCGAAGCCTGGAATCTTATGCCGACACACCTAAGGCTGACCAAAACAGAAACCCAGTTCAGGAAGGCCCTGAAGATCTGGATCTTTGGATCCTCATATGAACTTTGCCTATCACTCATATAATGTCCCCTCCTGTCCACCTTGACTTTCTCCTGCATAGTGCCAGGATGCTCCTTTCCGAGTGACAGATGCGCTTTATAAATACCTATTCAAATTCAAATAGTTCTTTAAATGCACCACCTACATGTCCAGTGTAAGGAGATGTCTCTATTTGCATGAACACCCCCAAAGTTTTGGACTATCCTGCTGTTTTTTTAGGTCGCGGCTAGACAGCATTTGCTCTTTCTCTTTGAGACATGTTGTATATACACTGTGGCCTTAGAGCCAGTCCATTGCTTTTTATTTGTTTCTTTCAGTGTCCTTTAAAAATCCTTGCCTCCAAGTGGTTAAGTTTTCCTATTTGTCTCTCCTTTTCGTCGGTTGTTCACTCCCATAGAGCAGCGCCCCATTACTTGAAGCCTTCCGCTTGTCCCATCTAAGCATCTTTGTAGGGTCTACTTTTCCCTTTGTCTAAGAGCATTTCACACAAGCGCTCGATGTTTTACATGCTGTAAACAGGGTTGTAATTCCTATTCTCATCTTCTCACATAGCATTTCAGATGCTGTTTTGCAGCGTGAATCTTTCTGGATTCACTATGCTGTGCATTATTCCGCCATCTAGTGGTTGGGTCCGGAATTGTAGTATTTCTTCTCTCTTTTTTTTTTTCGTGGCCCAGGTGGGCGTCGACATACCACCATTTGGTGTCCTTCGTGACGTCGACACTTTGGTCGCCATCTTCAGATTCTTTTTTCCGCCGTTGGGTCTGGATCAACAGGAAGGAGCTCCAAGAACTTTGGAGAGAAGAATCGACGAAAGATTGGAATATATCACCGGGGAGGACACCGGAGACCAAGTAAGAAGAAACTCAACTACAGTTCAGAGAACTTCGAAGAATTCAACATTTTTCAAAGGAGAATGCGCATACAGGGGGCTCCCTGGGTGCGGTGATGGACAAGACTCCGTTCAAATTCTGCGCAAACTGCCACCACAAGTACGCGCAAAAGGACCAACACCCGGTTTGCAATCTCTGCTTGCCGCTCGACCATCAAAGCGAGGACTGCAACGCCTGTGCAGCGTTCACCCCAAAGACTCTCAGAGTAAGGGAGAGACAGAGAAGAGCAAACTACAACATGCAGGGGCCGGGGACTCCCCCATCGCTACGAGATTTGGGACTCTCCAGCGGAGAGGAAGACAACGTAGCAGAAGGACCGGAAGAAGTCGTGGTCGTCGAGGTCGAAAAGAAAACATCGAAGGAGGTAAGAGAGTCGTCAAACCCTAAACTCTCCACTGATACTCGCAAAGGCGAGCCAAAGTCCTCGAAAGGAGCAGGGCCGTCAAAGCACTCACGTCGACTACTGCATCCAGGGACAAACAGACCGTCGGATCCTCTGAGAAGGACCCCCAGACGGCGAAATCCCAAGACAAGGGAAAGGCGCCGAAGAGCAGCCATGAAAAAGAGGCCTCGACGTCGAAAGGCGAAGGCCCAAGACAGGTTTCGACGTCGACAACCGCAAAGAGGAAGGTCGAGGCCATCGAAGCCGATCACGCGGCAGAGATGGAGAAGACAAGAAAGAGGCTCGAGGCCGAAATGGCTAACATCTTGCAACGCAAGAAAGACTTCGACGAAAAGCTAAAATATTTCAGCATACCGTAGAAGACTACACCCGAAACAGGAAAGGGCGTCGAGGAATTCGAAGCGCCGAACACACCTGAACCGGGAGAGGAACAGGAAGATGACCTGTATTACGGGACAGGCGAAGGGGAAGAAAATGAGACTTACCAAGAGTCGACTTCTTCGGAGGCTCACGACCTGCCGTGGGAAGATCTCGATGCCAAATCACCGGAAGAGGGTGTAGATTCATATCCGTCGAGGCCTTCACCGCCGGACGACATAGGGATCTACAATCAAGTCATCAAAAGGGCGGCTGAGACGTATGGAGTGCAGTTAGAGGAAGTGAAACATCAGTCTTGTTTCCTCTTGGAGACCTTGCTGCCTTCACAGACTAAAAGCCAGTTCCTGCCCATGCTCCCAAGTGTGCTGGACCAGGGGAAGGAGGCATTCAAAGAGCCTGCCATGTGTAGAGCTGTGACTCTACGAGCAGAGAAAAAATATAAACATTCTTCGAAGGACCCCATGTTCATCAGAGGGTCAGTACCAGCCGACTCCATCATTACATCCACAGCTCAGAAAAGAGCAAATATATCCACAAACTCTGGCCCTCCACCAGACAAAGAAAGCAAGAGGATGGAAATGATAGGTAGGAAGATGGAAAGGAGTGCAGCCATACAATGGCGCATCGCCAGCTCCAATGTGCTCATCAACAGACACGCATACCAACACTGGGAAGAAGTGGGAGAACTCCTCAAGCACTTACCAGAACAATACCAGAGAAGAGCAAGCCATCTGGTAGAAGAGGGAAAGAACATGGCTAATACATGTTTAAAGTCAGCCCTGGACGCAGCAGAGAAGTCAAGCAGGCAGATGATGCTGGGGATCACAGAAAGGAGACATGCCTGGTTGAGAATTTCGGGGTTCAAGAATGAGGTCCAAAACAACATCCTCAACACACCCTTCAACGGGGAAAAACTGTTTGGAGCACCAGTTGATGAAAAGTTGAACCAGCTGAAGAAAGATAACGAAACAGCTAGATCTATGGGGGCGCTGCAGTTCCGAGGTATGAGAAGAGGGACACCTTCCAGGAGACAGACAGGCAGAGGAAATCATCAGCCTGGGGCAACACATCAAACCACTCAGCAAAGTTATCAAGGGGGTAACCAGGGACAGCAGCAGGGACAGCAGCAGCAAAACTGGCAGTACCAGCCCCGAGGACAATCCTTTCGAGGGCGCGGCCGAGGAAGAGGTAACTGCCAGAGGGGAAGTCAGCCTCCCGCAGGAAAGTGACTCACCAGCAGAAACAACGCACTCCTGGATGAGACCTTAGGAAGTGCAGAAAGAGACAAGACAAAACCAGCAAAAAATCAAAAACTTCAACAGCTCCTCCAACACACATCACCGGTAGGAGGCAGATTAAGACATTTCCTCCAGGAGTGGAGGAAAATAACATCAGACAAATGGATATTAAACCTCATACAATATGGGTACTGTATAGACCTGGAGATGCCACCGCAAAACAGAAGACCAAAGGTCAGAGTGCGCACAACAAAAGAGCTGACACACTTGAGGGAGGAAGCAAGAGAACTGCTAAAGAAAAGAGCCATAGAAATTGTACCACAAAAACAAAGGAACAAAGGGGTATACTCAACTTACTTCCTCATACCAAAGGTAGACGGAACATTACGCCCAATTCTGGACCTCAGATTCCTAAACAGGTTTATAAAGACTCAAAAGTTCAAGATGACCTCCCTCCAAGAGGTAATACCTCAACTACAAAGAGGAGACTACATGGCAACTATAGACTTAAAGGGCGCCTACTTCCACATCCCCATCAACAGCAAACACAAACACCTCCTCAGGTTTACAATAGGCACAAATCACTACCAGTTCACAGTGCTAGCATTCGGACTATAATTAGCACAGAGAGTCTTCACAAAATGTCTGGCGGCAGTAGCAGCACACTTAAGGAGGAAGGGGCTACATGTATACCCATACCTCGACGACTGGCTGGTAAAAGCAAGCTAATACCACAGGTGCAGGAATCACATAGAGATAGTGATACAGACGCTGGCCCAACTGGGGTTTTCAATCCATTGGGCGAAGATGTCAATAGAACCAGAACAACTGAAGAGGTTCTTAGGAGCAGAAATCAACACCATACAATGCACGGTGATTCCATGTGCAAAGAGAACTCTGGCTATATGCAAGGAGACGCGTCTTTAACGCAAGGGGTAAGCTCTGACAGTGAGGACTGTGAGCAAACTGATGGAGATCATGGCATCATACATACATTTGGTACCAAATATTCGCCTACACATGAGGCCATTCCAAGAATGGATCCAGCAGCAATGGTCACACGCGACAGGGAGTTGGGAGGATCTAGTGGTTGTCACACAAACAGTACAGCAAGAAATAGCGTGGTGGAACCAGAAGAACTTAGCACAGGGGAGATCATTCACACAACCAACTCCAACTGTAACCATTACAACAGACGCCTCCCAGAAGGGGTGGGGAGCGCACACAAACAACCTCAAAGTAAGGGAGTTGCAGGGTCATCAGGATGCAATAAAGCACATCAACTCCCTAGAACTCAAGACAGTTTTCCTAGCCTTAAAGGCCTTTCAGAAACTGCTGTACGGGAACAGAGTACTGATACAAACAGACAATACAACTACCATGTTCTACATCAACAAGCAAGGAGGGACACATTCAGCGACACTCTCACGGCTAGCGCAGGAAATATGGAGATGGGCAATCCCCAGAAAAATAGACCTGTTAGCAGTACATCTACCAGGGAAGGACAATGTAGAGGCAGACTGGCTCAGCAGACAGACGTCAGCATCCCACGAATGGGAGATCAACCAACAGGAAATCCAGAAGGTATTCCACAAATGGGGAACTCCACAAATAGACCTCTTTGCAACACACCAAAATGCAAAATGCCAAAACTTCACATCCAGAGTACCGTGCAAACAGTCCCTGGGGAATGCGCTATGGATAAGCTGGTCAAGGACATTTGCATACGCTTTTCCACCAATACCACTACTACACAGAGTGCTGAACAAGTGCAGGTTCAGCAGCATGACGCTCATCCTGATAGCACCCCAATGGGCCAGGCAAACATGGTTCTCACAAATCATGGAGATGTCACAAACACACGCACACAGGTTCCCCGCCAGGAAGGACCTGCTAACAATGCAAAACGGAAGAGTACGGCACCCAGAACCAGAAAGCCTCAGCCTAGCTGCACGGTTCCTGAGGACCTAGAGGTCGCACACCTCAAATTACCGGCAAGTACGATGGCGGTACTCAGAGAGGCAAGAAGACCGACCACAAGGAAGTGCCACGTAGCAAAGTGGAAGAGATTCACCGAATGGTGCGTTAGAGAAAATCTGCAAACAAAGATTACTAAGGAATCAACAGTACTAAGATACTTGATGCATCTACTGCAAAATAAACTAGGCTACACGTCCCTAAGGGTCCACTTAGAGGCAATTGTGGCTTACACAAGAGGAAAAACAGTGAAAAGTTTCTTCACATCACAGGTGGTAAAAAGATTCCTAGAAGGTGCATAAAGGATCGCTCCTCCAGGCAGAATGCCAGCACCAGCATGGAACCTCAATGTAGTGCTCACACAACTGATGAAAGCACCATTTGAGCCTATTCACAAAGCTACACTGCATATGCTCACACTAAAGACAGCCTTCCTAGTGGCTATCACATCACTACGAAGAGTAAGTGAATTGCAAGCGTTAACGCTCCAAGAACCCTACGTACAAATACACAGTGATAGGATTGTCATGAGAACGAACCCGCATTTCATGCCAAAGGTGGTGTCTAAGTTCCACATCAACCAGACAGTTCAAATATCAAGTTTTTTCCAAAAACTGTCCACGAGCACAGAAAGAGCCTTACACACACTGGACGCCAGGAGAGCAGTGATGCACTATATGGAAAGGACAAAAGAGTGCAGAAAAACAAAGCAATTTTTTGTATCCCTCGCCAGCAGTTCTTTGGGACGACCTGTTACCAAAAATACCATTGCACGATGGATTGCACAAACCATTCTGCTCTGCCACAAACAGGCAGCTCAGCCATTACAAGGAGCAGTTCATGCTCACTCAACAAGGAAGAAAGGAGCAACAATTGAGTTTCTAGCAAACACACCTATCCAAGACATTTGCCAAGTGGCAACATGGTCTTCAGTGCATACGTTCACTAAGCACTACTGTGTGGATATCCAAATGAACAAGAAGCGCAAGTGGGACAGAAGGTCTTGCAACACATTTTCAGTAACCAATGCTCATCTTCCATCCAACCACCACTATGAGGAGAAACCGCTACAAAGTCGATGCACAGCATAGTGAATCCAGAAAGATTCACGCTGCAAAACGTATAGTTTCTTACCTGTCAGTGTGGTTTTGCAGCTTGAAGACTTTCTGGATTCACTAGCGAACCGACCCTCCTCTGCCAGAAAGATGAGACAGGAGGATAAAGGGGGGTAGAAGGTGAAAAGACTTTACAAGGATTAAATAAGAAAACAAAGAAAGAAAAAAGAATCCGAAGATGGCGACCAAAGGTGGGAGCTTCTGGAGGAAGCTCGTCGACGTCACGAAGGATACCAAATGGTGGTATGTTGACGCCCACCTGGGCCACGAAAAAAAAAAAAAAAGAAAAGAGAAGAGAAGAAATACTACAATTCCGGACCCAACCACTAGATGGCGGAATAATGCACAGCATAGTGAATCCAGAAAGTCTTCACGCTGCAAAACTACACCGACAGGTAAGAAACTATACGTTTTCAAGGAGCCGCTTTATTTCACTTTTGTCTGACTTCAAAGTGAGAGGATTTCCTCTGTCCCACAGCCCCCTGCCGCTTCCCTGCCTTAGCCGTCCCACCACCACCTCCCTTTCCGTGTGTGTTCATTTGTAGTCCCACAATTATGTCTATTACACTTGCCAACAACTACTGCCACAAAATATGACAGTAGTCTGCCTGTGCTTTCTGTTGTGCATGACTTGATGTCGTCACTAGGCCTGGGTGGTAAATTTTGTTCAGCTCGCGGAATTTGCGATATTTTGACATTTTTGCGTTCCGTGGAGAGCGCGAAAATGTCAAAACTTTCGCAACCTGCCGCGAAACTGAAGTATTTTTCTTGTTCGCGCTTTAAAAATGCGTTCTCGCGGGCGCGGTCGCGACTTACCGGGTCCCTGCATTTGCCGACAAGTTTTCCTATCCGTTCACGCGTGCCACAAGATGTTGGATTGTTAGTAGCCGGTCGCGCTCTCCCGCGAGAGTTTGCGATCGCGAACACGTCATTGCGATCGCGAATAGGAAATAAGCATCGCGAGCAAGATGGCCGTGCCCATTAGCAACCGCATGGGCAAGTTGGAGATATATTTCCCCGCAAGCATGCAAAAACACATCGCGAACGGACGGGAAAAGCAATCTCCGCATCTTCGCGAAAGTTCTGCATGCTCGTGGAGATTTTGCGCAATTTCGCGATAATTTGCGAAAGTCAGTTTCGCAAATTCCGCCCACCCCTAGTCGTCACAGGCAGCTAGGCGAATGATACAGAACAACACAGTATGGGCTGTATTAACTCTCTACTAGAGAACAGCTCGAGTTGTTCTGCTGCTCCAGTAGGTGTGCGGGTGGGAGGGGGAGAAGTGGGTGTGTATGTTCATAGGCACCAGCAGTCACCCCGGAGCCTCCTGCTCGCCGATCCACGTCCATGACTCGCAGCATTCGGCCAACCAAATTAAACAACTAGACTGCTAACTTTGTGTTTTGATAACAACCTGAAAGGAGCAGGCCATCCTGGATGTTAGCTAGAAAATGCACAGGCTTTGCTATAGAGCAGCCAAGGGCAATGTATGGGCTGTAGTCTGACTGGTTTTGTTAATGCAGGATTAAAGCCTGATGTTTAATAGTGAGAGAATTCTATAGTTTCACTGATGAAAATTTCTGATCTGTACCAATTTTCCCAGAAGGGTCTCCCACTAAAACTACAAATACACGCAATATTTTTGACTACTTTTCGTGCATACTGCGTCTTGAAATCTGAACAGTGGACACGATATGTACACGACGCTATGCTGACTGAAATAGATCTTTAGAACGAACACCCCTTTTTAAATATTTCTTTTTTTTTCACAGCTCTGTTTGTGTTTTGCGTCCTTGCTTTTACATCTTCATGGAAGAAATGGTCAGAGTGGCAATGCTACATTTGTATGTTAAGTCACTGTGTGAATGATGACGTTACTTGTACTTCCCAGTATGATATTCAGTGCACTGCAACTGCTCACCTATAAATAATGACTTGTGCGGTTTATGTGCTTACTTCAGGTCTTGATTTCTATTCAATTATATTTCTTGCCTTACCCATTATCCCATTATTTAGTGTGTTTTGCTGTCTTTCAAAGTTAGTAATAAGTGAATTGTGATTATTTGGTACTGTGTACTTGTGTTTAATATTGAAAAAAACTACCCAATTTGCGGTTTGTAAAATAAACAGGCAATTATCAATTTTCCCTTTAGAGAAATTCCCAATCAATCATACACACACAAATATTCAAAACCGTCTAATACAATTATCCAATATTTCATCAGGTAACACACCAACTCAGGATGTTAAGGCACTTATAGGAGCCCCTCTCCTTGTTTTCAAGGTTTGTAAAATAACCCATCCCTAGAAACGCAGGACTGATTTTTAGATCCAAGCTAAATATATCTTTCAAACCAGTATTCTTTCCCTCTCATATCTGTCTCTCCCGATGCCCTGTGCACTATTTGAGCAGCAGCTAGATCTGCCCAGTGTAGCAGTGACCCCAGGAAAGCACATGGAGAGGCAGCCAAATCTAGAGTGCAGTGCTCTAGCCCTGTGAGCACCAGGCGCTGCTGCTGGATTGGTGCTCTGTGTGCTCACAAGCGCGCCAGAGGGCCTGCAGAGGGTCCCTATCACCTTCAGCTGGCAATCATGCTGCTGACTGCAAAACTGCTGGGCTAGCAGCCAGTGCTTTAAATGGGGAAAAATAAGTGCAGGTACCCAATAAAATAGAGGTGTGGCAAGTGGGCGGGGCTAGGGGCGGAGTTAAGGGTAAGGTATGATCATACATTATGACTTGTACTAGTTGCAGCACATATTAAAGCACACGAGAAATGTGTTTGTGTCAACAAAACAGATTTACTCATTACACATAACGAAAGCCATGATGGCACTTTCACTGGACTGGTCGCTGCGCACCTGATTGACAGTGCAGGGTCTGTCTAGAGATCCTGGCCTGTTAATCACAGCGTGACACAAGCCGTTTCAAACCCCTGCAGTTTTTGGGGACATTCAAATGGGCGCAGCAACTCTGCAAAAGGCTACTTCACAACTCGGTTAATCCGCCCTGCACTTGAGAAGAAATTTAACATGCGCCTGCCGTGCCGTGGATCAGGGTACCGGTACTCTCCTTGGCTACAGAGAAGTGCCGGTACTGACGGAAAAAAAAATCGGAAGTGCCGGTACTCAGTACCGGCGAGTACCGGCCCATTTAAAGCACTGCATACCTGCAGCAAGAAGCTGCTGGAGAGGCTCTCCATTCGTATGAGGTACCCCACACAAAATAATCTTACCGCCATTGGCTCAAAGCATGCCCGGGTGGGGGCAATTATAACAAGGATAAACAAGAGTTTATTTTAACCCCTTCGATGCTCATGACGGAACGGTTCCGTCATGAGCATCGGTTGCGCTGTGCGGATGACGGAACCGTTCCGTCATGGCCCCGCCCGCGCTCGAACCCTTCAGCACAGCGCGGGAATCCGCGCCGCGCTGAAGGGGTTAAATCCGCACTCCGATGTTTCATGCAAGCAATGGAATAAGTTACAACGTCACTTCCCAGAAGTCATTTAATCTGTTCTGTGGCTTCTCTCGTTCCCCAGTTCGGTCCTAACATCAACCCCCTTCACGCAGGTGCATGATGCAAAACCAGCAGGTCGCGCCGGCTGTTGCCAGCTTTTCATGCCTATTTGGTATTTAAACATGATATTTGCATACACTGAAATAAAACATGAAAACAACTACCAGCGTTCTTGAAACAAAAGACATGTGCAATGGAGAGGTTTTAATTCAACAGAATACCCTTGTATGACTTGAGTTACCTTTTATTGAAAGTGATCTGTAGGAAATTTAGGGGCTTTACATGAATCCGCACAACACTACTAGCTCAACCATTAAGATGACTATTTCCGCTCTTTTGTTTTCTTCAAGGCGTTCCCCTTTCCAATCCAGATGCAGCTTCCCAGGCTCTCCATTCTTTATCCTAATTATTCTTCACCCCTCCCCATGCCCGATCTGGTGCTCCCTACCTGGCACTTTCCTTGTTTTACTTTAAAAAAAAAAAAGCGCTATGACGCAAACAGTGGTCAGGTTATAGCGCTTTTTTTGTCAACAGTCATGCTCTTCTCCAGCACTTTCCTCCTATTTACTATCCCTAACCGCCCTCCCTTTCACCACATCCACCCCACCTACCAAGCCAATAGCTCGACCATAGGTGAGACCTATTGGCTTTGCCAATACTTGTCTACTCTGCGAGTGCACCGAGGCCTGCTAACCAGACCTCAGTGCCAGTGTTCAAACCCGTTACAAAATATATGCTGAATTGGCTACCCCCCAGATGGCCGAAGTTAACTTACTTATAAGTCCCTGGTACATGGTAACAGAGGTACCCAGGGCCTGTAAGTTAAAGTGTCCACTCAGGGCCGCAGCACTGATTGTGCCACCCTGAGAGTGGCAAAGCACAACATGACTCCTAGCCTGCCACTGCAGACTGAAAGAGCTGTTTTAAACCTCTAGTTCGATTTTACCATTTAAACCTATTGCAAGCCCCAAACATCCCTTAATAATATATATAAGTGAACCCTGAGAAAGATCTATCCAGTCCTAAGTTAGGGTGCTATATATTATTAATTAGGACCTATGTTTTCTCATGTCCATACAGCAAAAGCCCCAAACTGTTGTTTTTACTAAAAGCCCCATTGGCAAGTGCAGAGTTACAGTCTGGCAACTCAGCCCTGCTAACTTCTGAATGGGATTACAAAAGTTGGAACTTCAAGGTATCAAATTAATCATGGCATGCAACCGGACTTGATCCCCAAGTCAAATTTAATGTCACTTTTAAGGAAAAGCAACTTTTTAGAAAGTTGCCCCTCTGTAGCCAAGTTATTCCGGGGGCTGGCCACCAAACAGCCTTCTGCAGTCCTGGGGACGAGGGTGAACAAGTTCCAAGCACAGGAAAAATAGAGGCCTGATGCAGAAGATGGTGTTACCTCTCCCTCGCAGGAAGCCATACCTGGTGTTGGCCCAAATGGCGAGCTTGAAAGGAGAAGTTGCTTCGGATGAGCAAATGACAACCACACTCGAGAAGGGCTGCGCCTTTGTTTATGTAGACTAGCTGGCGGTGAGAACAGAGAGGGGAAACCAGTTGCCAAACTGGATTTTCGGTGAGCATTTAGCCCACAGGTAGCAACGCCTCTAGAGTGGGCTACCAAACTCCCCACTTCAAGTGAGGGGTTCAGACATTTTGGGAGTGGGCAGAATAGTGTATTCTGGGATAGCTAAGATGCCTCACATAGCTGGAAGTCGCCATACGGTGGAGGGAACCTGGTAACTCATTGATTAGTTGACCACTTCATCCATGAGGGTACTTTCTGGTCACCCAGATCTCAGATCACATGTAGATTGGAGAGACTACCGAAGAAGGAATGCCCTGGCCATGGGGAGAGAGGCCAACCGCTGGACTGTACCTGGTGCTCTTTGGGCTAGCAAAAAAAGGACTGTGCCTGTGGTGGCTGGCTCATGGCGAAATTGCTATCGAGCCCAAGACAGAAAAGGTGAACTCCAATAGTCAGTCGGCTGATTTCCTGTTTCAGCACCAGGGCCATAAAAGCTGAAGTAGCCAATTCTGTGCAAAAAATAGCCACTTCCATCAAATCGCCACTCCTCGGTGCTCAAAAGTTGCACTCGAGTCAGTCATACTTGCGAGAGTTGTCAGAGTGCAGATTGGTCGCCAAAGATGGACACTAGCCTTACAGCAGCCCTGTCGTAACTGGACTTCTCCTGGACCAAAGATGATTTTGAGTGACATCAACCTCTGTGGCCAAATTCACCCCACCTAGTCCATGGACAGAGGAACGGGAAACCACCACATGAAGACCCCATCGACTGCAAAGCACCCAGAGCATCTTTCAACATCCTGTATCCTCAGCATCAGGCCCACTCCATTGAAGTCTATGGTGGTCCTTGCATAAAGTGCGGAACTGGGCTCAAGACTGCTTTGGTGACCAGGTGACTGTCCAAATACTCCTTATTGCCCCCCGACCTTCTCCCTGTCAAATTGCCCCCCCCCCAGTCTGGACAGCAGTAGTCAAACACAACTCTTTAAAACTTTTAGAAAGTTTTCAAACTTTACAGTTACCAGTGCTTGATTGTGATTTGGACTAAAAAGCTGAGATTTACATTTTACTTAAAAGTCTATATCTCCGTAACCCTCTGGTGGATTTTGCTTATCTTGGTGTCTACAAATTCATACAAATATAATCTATTTTTTATCATTTGGTGTTGGATTTGTTTCGTAACGTGCAACTTTCTTGTCCTGTTATTTGGTGCATCTACATGCTTTACATTAGTTCCTTTGTTTAAGCCTTGCTGTTCAAAGCGACAGCTACCCAGGGTCCAGCTAGAGGTTTTGCAAACAAGCCTGACTGGACCCAAGACAGTTTTATGAGTGTATTACAAGGTGAGGTCGCACAATCACAGCATATAACGCACCACAATCCTCATATCAGCACCACAGCTTTTCAAACACTGAGTCGCTGACCCAGCTCATTTAATTTATTTGAGTACAGAAACTCAGGTCAAGCTCAAGCAATTTACCTCAGTCCTGGCGTGTATCACCCAATGCAGCACCCATTTAATGCACTTTTGGAAGTGAAGGAGAGAGAGACAGAGAAAGAGAGAGTGAAAGAGACAGAGAGATAGAAGAGAGACAGAGAGCGATATCCCCTTTTTTTTTACATATATTGACAGCTGCCCACTTCCAGGTACATGCACCAAGAAAAAACATGAGCATACACCTCTGCCCTGGCCATCTCATATGTCACACATCTATGAATATTTGGAAACTTCTGAATTACCTTGACCTTGCCACTCCTTTCCAAACGTCATGCAGCTAGTACCAAGGAAAGCTCTGCGGCCTGCTGTGACCCCAGGGGTGTAAAGGGATGTAGCATGTTACAGCACCTTATCATGGGCAAGGACTGGACTGGGTGGAAGTTGCGTGGGCAGACCCACCATTATGTGCAAAGTTGCCAACTGGCACCAAATTATAAAAAAGACACCTTTATCCTGCACTTCATTCCTAGTTTGTAGCATGTTGCATTCTGGGACTTATCGGCCCATGATTATAATAGATAAATGAAAACCTAAGCCAAGACACGCAAAGGGCTACTGGCTAAGCAGCCTGCAATTGATAAGGTACTACAGATGTCATTAGGCCAGTTTACATTTCAATATGCTTGTTTATTCAACTAAATAGTTACATCTAACGTTGAAATGTTACATACACTTGGCAGGGACGTAGACATGGGCAGCTGCTCTTAAAACTCAAATTTCAAACCTTAATATGTGCTCAAAAAGTAAAAAGTGTGCTTTTTTGTCAACAGTGAGGCGCATTAGGCCGAGTCCTACTCTGTTTCTAACCGTGGCAGTGGTGGTACCACCGGGAGGCACTTGACTTCCCATGCTCCCCTCCAGAGTTGAAGCTGCTGCAGTGCCAGTTCTGCATGCTGATTGAGCTCAGCCAGGCAGTAACCAGGAGCACTGGGAAGTGAAAGTATGGACTATTGGAGGCTCTCCCATAACTTGCTGATCAGGAGAGGGAGACTGAGACTGGGCTGGCAATCAGGGCCAGACTGGCTGTAGCGGGCATCAGGCATTTTACCGGGAGGCTGGAAGGGTGGGGGCCTATTTTGCAGTGGTGGGGGCTGTTTTTGTTACTGGAGGCTAGTTTTGCAGCGGTGCAGCTATATCGGCCCCCAGTAAAAAAAAGCAGCCTGGGGGCTTGGGCTGCTTTGGGTTCCCAGTCCGGCTCTGCTTGCAATGTAAAGCTTTCACAGCCTAGATCCCCATGCCCCACTCAGTGGCAGAGCCATGCATTTTCTAGGCTCTGCCCCATGACAAATAAAGAGCACAGATAGATGCAGACAGATGAACGGGAGCATGGGAGAACAGGGCACGCACAAGTGGTTTGAGTGCTCTGAACTGTGGCGCGTAACTCATGTGCACGAGTTCTCATAGTAGAAGCTGCAGGACTCTTTACCCAGCCTGCCCTCTAAGCAACTAAACCTTCAGGTGGGAAGAGCCTGCTCCCATTCTTGTGCCTGTGATGGCCCCCCCATTCATCCCCAACACTGGCCTGCCTTGCCCAGCCTTTTCGAACAGCCTGTTGCTGTCACTCTGTGGAGCTAACCACGCCCTGGGCCACATCAGCCAACATTCTAGTGTGAAGTGTTAAGCAATGGTGGGCTAAGTCCTGGCTTACTCGGGAGTAAGTCTGTAATACTATAAGAGTATGGCCCAGTTGCATCTTTGGTAATCCTGCCCTAAGTGTTTGAATATCTGACTGCATGCACGAGTGTGTTTGTATGCAGCTCTATGATGGACTGTGCTAGATTACTATTGTGAATTATGAACTGCACAGTAACAAAAGGATCTCTGTGACAAATGCAGCAACCCACAAAGCTGTGAACATACAATACACTTATGTGATCTGGGTGGTACACATTCTTTGCAGCAGTCATATTAACCCTAAGTCCTGCCGGGCTATCCACTGGGCAGCGCCGGTGGGCAGGGGGCACAGATTACCGTGGTGTTGAAATCACATCACACACAGATGGATGCTGCTTAAATAAGCTTGTTAGATGTACATAAAATGTACTATTTCTGCGGAAGTTTGCTAATGCAATGGGCAGAAGAAGCAGGAGGCGAAACAAATACGTGAAGATTAAATTAACGTTTTGTGTTACAGAGCAGTAAATACCCTTTGAGGTTTCCCCAAACAAAGTGTCGCGTTATCAACATTGATGAGGCCACGCTCAGCGCATGCGCACCCACTAAGCAATGATTACAGCTGTCTACGTACGGCAAATGCGTCTCGTGCTGTTTGGGGTGATCGCGAGTTGTCCCTGCGCCCTTTCTATTTAGTGTAAGCGCTGTTCCGGCAAAACGAGTATTATATTCCAAGATTCAACACAAGCCAGTACTCTGTGATCTTCGCCAAATCGCTTTTCGTGTTGCCCGTTAGGCTTTATCTGCTATAAAATGAATGCGTTCTAAAGGACCTGTCAGCTCTGCAGTGCTATAGAAGAACATCGCCACTTGCGAATGAAACAATGTATGAATGAGGGCAGGCTCAACAAAAAAAGGCTACAAAATAGCTGGCTCAGGTCACCCTCCATGCGCGTCTCGAGTCTCCCAGCAGCAGCCTCTGCTCTACCTGCAATGGGCACTACAGGACACAGCCACCGCCGGGGTCAGGCACTTTAGGCTGCTGGGCAGACACCACCAGCAGCCCTAAGATTCCCTGGGACACGCTTCACGGCTACAAGGTTCCCAGGAATGCTGTGGAACAAAGTGAAAATAGTTGCTTTAGAGTATTTTATGCACGTTCATTTATGTGGGGAAATGGGATCGAGTAAAAAGCACCAATATTCAACAAAGCGCACTAAAACAAAGAAAGACGCAAGTAATAAAAGCGCTTGAATTTTAAAACCCCTAGAAATTTGAATGATACAACCTATTTTTACGCGGTCAAGAAGCCCTTCAGTATGGGGCGATATTGTACATTTTTTTTATGTTCCAAAAACACATAAATGAAACATGTGTTAGCGCATAAGAGGGGGCGCAGCATCTCTTATTGTGTGGACGCATTGCAGGGGATGTAACAAGCCCTGGAGTGGTGCGCCCGCGCGCGCTCTGTAAGCAATGCAAACGCGAAAGTAAAAGCTAATTAGACCTGATTCAGAACAGATGGCACCCTGCACCCTAGGCCATGAGAGTGCAAGTTTTGAGGAGAGGCGGGACATGCACCCGTCTTTGGCCATTTGCGTGCTTTCAATTATTGAAAGCCACACGCAAAGGCCAATGGGATGTGTGGGAGGAGGCTCACCCACACGGAGAAGGATCTTGGAAGTCTGAAGTGATTACAAGAGCCCTCTCCTTGAGCAGCGCATGCACACTGCACTGAAGGCGAGACCTAAAAAGGGCTATGCCTATCCTCTGACATCATTATGTTGCTGTGTGCCTAAGGGCAAATCACACCATATGCCTGGCAAATGCATAATTAACCCCTCACCCCCACATAAAACTTGAACGCTGTTTTTCATCATGATCTAGCCCTATGTTGACCATCTGGTTGGTACGTTCCTGTTGCTCCCGACACCTCTCATATAAATGTTATGGCTACACCCCTCACGCCCAATATTAACAGCTGACCTTGCTCTGAAGGCCCTTAGAGTTAGGTGCATGGCCATTGCTTTTCAGGCGCAAGTGCACCAAACTTTTTTGTTGTACTAAAATAAACTCTCAAAGTGGCAATTTGTTACTGAAAAACAAAAGAAAACCTAAAGACCCCCACACTCTGAGAGTTTCCTCCACAAGTGTGGGGTAATTTGTTTTTTTGGGGGCGAGTACTGTGAGGTTTTTCCTGGCAGTGACAAACAGGAAATAGAAAAAAAAATCAGACTGTCCACTCTAAATAGGTCAGGCAGTCTCATGTCCTTACTCCAAAGATAGCGAGGGTGGGGGTAGGTCAATGCGCAAACATGCCAGGATAACCAAGCTTACTATTTAGTGTGTCATCCTCGTGATCCATGAGGCTTTCCCTTACAACCAGGAGGGTTACCTCATGCTTACATAGACATCACACTATTAGGTGGTGTACTGTGACAGCAGTGAGATGTTAAGTAGCGTCTTGTCAATTTTTAATGGTGGGGAAGTTAGGACATCACTGAGCACCTCATCCGCTGTATAAGTGTATGTTGCTCCTTCATTTGATTTAGGTCCAGACAAAATAGATTAGACCGATTCACGACTATTTAAGGCATTAAACATGTTCACCCCAACTTTAGACTGTAGCATAATAGCGGGTCGATAGGTGACGAATACCCACGTGGACCAGAGACAAGGACCATTATTTCCCATGTTCTCTGTCATTTATGTTTTAATCTCAACATAGACCATAGACATCACATTAAATATATTGGCTTATTTGGTCCATAGTTGATTTTAACACACACATTGTCCAATCTTCTCACGTACTGACTGGCTATATCTGTCTCAGTCCAGTCCTCCGCATAAGGCGTTATCTAAAAGATCTCGGGTAAAGTGCCCCCACGTGGGGCCCGTAGGGCATTGCAGTTTTGGCCCAACGTGGAGCAAAGCCCAATGATGAAGCATGTCACCTTCGGGTGAGTGAGGGCAATTGTTCCTAAGAGCACATGCTCTGAGTGACCTACTAGAAGCTAGAAACATTGGGGCATATTTACAAAAAAATGTTGAAATGCAGTGCTGTGCCAAATTTGGCAATGCCATGCTCTGACATTTTTTAAATGCAGGGATGCACCGTATTCACAATAATACAGCACACCCCCACGAGTCCCCTAGCGCTGGTGCAAAAAAAGCTGCCTAGCGCCAGCGCAGGCACCCTATTTCCATGTTGCAAGGGTACCTTTGCTGCAGGGGCGATTGTTTATGTTCTGGAAGGGACACCAATAGTGGTGATTTGCTCTTTCTATGCGTGCTGCAAAATGCAGAAAATATAGAAAGAGCAAAAAATGAGGAGAAATTAATAATGTATGCTCGTATCACCATTCTAAGACCAGGTATTCCCTGGCATTAGTTTTTGGTGCTGCCTCAGCCTTGTAAATCTGGGGCAGCGTTAAAAAGCAATGGGTGTTGCGGTGGAACACCCATTGCACGCCCCTTTGCTGCAGAGGACTGCGGCGGAAAGGGGCATATTTACAAGGTGGCGTTAAGCCATGTTTAGTGACTTAGTGCCACCTTGTAAATATGGGAAATGGCGCTAGGCCATCGGAGCGTCAATAAAAGTGATGCTCCAGTGGTGATAGGGGCTTGTACATATACCGCATTGTTTTCCTGGGTTGGCAAACAAAACAGTATACTTAGGTTTTCTCGCTGACTCCGATGGACCCTACTGTATTGGGACATTGGAGTATGCGTCCCAATGGCAGAGCCAGCGGGGGCACTGCCATCAGAAAGATTGACTATCCACCCGACTAATAATAGAGCGGGCAGTCCAAGGGTTTGGGGTGGAGTAACCTGTCTGCCAAACTCTAAATCAGCTCCAGAGTATTAAAAGGTTTAATGAACTCACAAATACATTGTAATAATACATCTAAAAAAGAGATTGATTGGGGTTTCAACATCTGAGTCAGCTCAAGAAAGTGATTCGATTCATTCGCTCCTATCTTCATTAGGATGTGAGGGGGACTTTGATTAATGCTAGGGCGAAATACTCCGCTGTCTCTTAAAAATGTTGCAGCAGCATGCTTGAACCTGGGGCTGAAGATGTGTGGCTCTTTTCATGTGCAATCTCTTCACATCTGCACTGGTTGCTAGTCACAACAAGCATTGGTGAAGCCATTAAGTTTAGTGGTGGCCCCCAACCTTTTGGTTTTGCCAATATATGTTTCGTTTTGTAAGGGGTTTTGTAAAAATGTATTACATAAACCATTATAAAAATAAAGATTTCTGTCCTTACGTGTGTACATGCGTGGGGAGCCATCTTTGAATATCTTTTACATTTGTAATTTCATTAATTTACTCACAAAATGTACAAACCACTAAAAGATGGCTGCCTATGTGTGCGCCCGAATATGTTGCCATTTTGAATGGTCTTTTATTATATTATGAACATGTGGAAGGCAGCGCTTAATTTGAGTCGGTGGTTTCCAGTGCTCAGCACGGCACTTAATTATCAACATCGGCACTTATGGCAGTGTGCCACATAGTGTCGCCGTCTAACTAATTTAGACATGAGCACAACATTTGTTTGTTAGTTCAATATACATTAAAAATGACTAAATCCTGCCACTCAAACCCTTTTTAGGTCTCGCCTGACCCTGCGCATGCGTTGGTCTGGCGAGACTTATTGAGAGGGCTCCAAAAAGTGCTACCAGGCCAGCCTAGAGCTACAGTGCATGTGAGCGGGCGCGCGCGCCGCGCTTTACCGCGATTACTTTCACTTTCACGGCCGCACGGCCGCTTGGCATAGCCAATAGGTCTCGCTTTTGGGACCTTATAAGTATTTAGTTATGCAGCTGTTGCATGGCTAAACACTTATAAGGTTCCAAAGGCGAGACCTATTGGCTATGCCAATGCTTGTTATATCTTTGGGGCCCTGTAATAGTCTAAATTGTCACACTTGTGTGATGGTTGGTAGTTGTGTTGGTATAGTCATTGGCAGCGCTGGCAGGGGCAATGTGTGATGCAAGCTGAAGCGGCCTCCTGACGAGGGCCCTGGCACTTATTTTTTAACAAATTAAGCACTAGGGGCGATCATTGTAGGTGTGTTTTAAAAAAAATCTCTTGTGATGTATGCTTGTGACGAGACACGAGTGCTGAAGCAGCAGGGCTGCAGGAGCTATAGGGCCTTTGCAAACGTAAAATAAAAACGTTGTCCAAAAGCCTATTTTTTTGCCTAGAAAAGTGTACATTGCCACTGTTTTCACAGACACTGAAGGAAGCTACTTTTTGGGGAAATATGCTCCAAGTAATAAGAATGTCAACACTTCAAATGAACTTAGCCAATCAATGGCTGCCTGGGCCACATATTGTATTATTCAGCGGAAGAAAAATTTGAAAAGCACAACAAGAAACCACTGGATGAAAAGAGCTGGCTGAAAGCCCCTCTTACTAAAGATATTATTTATATATATAATTGTACTAAAATCAAAAAGTCTTGGCTAACGCCAGAACTAAAAATAGTGAATCTCACGAGCCCTCGTAAACAGAGTGCTTGATGTAAAAATAAGCTCAAACATCACAGGCCCTATGGGGCTGGAGCGGCCCGTCTTCGAGGCCAGGGGGTGCCCACGCAAACACTTTAAGATCTGGAAACGCTGGGCAGACTACCGTGGAATAGGGCTGGAACCCCCCGCAGAGAGGGAGACCAATCCATAGGGGCAGCTATACACGGACGTTGGTGGTCCTGGGGGGGCAGTGCGGGGATGCGTACGCTGCGAGGGGAGAGCGGGATGGATGGAGGGGCGAGAGTAGGGCTAGCAGTAGGAAGTGCGATCTTTGGGGTTTGGGGGCGGGGGGAGTTGGGACGGGAGTTGGGGAGTTATTGAATATACAATTGTCTATTGCCTTTATGTAAATGTATGAAGGATTTGGCAGACGTCTCTGGGTTACAGGGCTCTGCATGGTGATGGCTATATTGACATAATAAAATTTGTTTTAAAAAAAAAAAAACATCACAGGCCCTACAGGGATCTATGTGAAAAAACGTCCTCTATCAAATGAACGATAACTAATATTGCAGTTTTTTTTAATGCTTTATTCCATACCTCCTTGTATTTTTGAGACGGGGTTGGGGGGGGGGGCACTGGTCTGAATATCTCTGGCAATCCACCCCCCACATCTGGTCCAGCCCCCTTCTCCCAAAATTCCTGGTTAGGATTTCCTTTCAATTTGTTTCGAGATTATATATTTCTTGGTTATGGGTAGGCATTCTCAGATAATGCTGTGATTTAGAACTGTGGGGCTCTTGGAAGACCGTCACCTTGCAGTACATGGAGGGTGGGAATCACAAATTCCAACAATATCCAGGGCTAGGGGGCTCTTGAGTTCTGCTGTCTCTTTACACACCATTCTGCTTAGGAAAGGCAGAAAATCCTCCCATTTCCCACTCTAGGCCTGTCTGCTCATTGCTTTGATGGGTATTCGTTTTCTTCATGATTCTATGTAGACTTGCATTTAAGATGTGGTATGTGTGCCATATAAATAAACCACTACACATGGTAATTGAAGATATTTGTAGCGTATGTACATACACAGTAACAAAGCAGAAATAATATTTTGGGGGGAAAACAGGCAATAAAAATACGAACTGTGGAATTCTAAGGAATGGTTACAGGAGTGCAGTATACACAAATCATTGTTTTAAAGAGTGAGTTAATAGAATTCAGGAATAAAAATAATTGTGTTTTCTTCTATTACAGGAAACTTCTTCACTTGGTTTACGAGGGAATGTCCACGATCCGGTCATTGAAAGCAAAATCCATCCAAAATTCTTCGGAAAATACTGTCATTGCAGATCACGAATTGGGCTGCACAACCAGATTGGGGAAGAAACTTCAGCCTCTTAAACCATATAAAATCAAGTACTCCGTCATCCTCAGTGTGGAAGGAACCATCATGGTCTCTTAAAAATAATAAAAATAGACCATTGCTCCCACTTCATTTTTAAAGTATTGCCACCCAAAAATTTAACAAAAAGGCCAAAACACAGTGAAGAAACAAATGAAAGCAGTAAAAAATATAGGGGCAGATTTACAAGCCCCTTGCGACAACTTTACGCCACCGTTGCGTCACTTCTGTGACTCAGCGGCATCGTAAACAATGCGCCACGTTGCGACATATTTACAACGTGACGCATCTAGGGAGATGCGTCACGTTGTAAAGCCTGATGCTACATGATACCTGCGTCAGGTATAATGTATGCAGGGTGGGCGGTCCCACGCAGCAAAGCCTCGTAAAAGTGACGCAGTGAAATCTACAAGATTTCACGGAGTCACTTTTACGACGCCACTGCGTCAAAAGCTTGCGCCTGTATGAAGCAGGTGTAAGGAGTGACGCAGCATGTTAGGAATAGGCATTCTTAACCAGTGCAGCAGTTGCGTCGTACTTGCGACATGACTCCAGCATTGCGCTGCCCTTACGCCAAACAGATGCGTCATGCATCTGTCTATCCTTGCGCCACGGTGCGCCGGTTTTTAAATGCAGCGCATTCACGGTGGTGCAAGGGTTTTTTTATGTGTTGCAAATGAACTGGCGCATCCCAGCCAATATGCAGGGATGCGCCCGTTCTTGTAAATCTGCCCCATAATTCTTTGGGGCTTCATCTGCTTACTTATAGTTACAAATATAACAAGTGTTTGGAAATAAGATGGAACTAACTTCATGTGTTTACATTTTTGAACAAGTCTACATTCAAGTATTTTCTAGGTCTTGTGTTCATTTTCAATGGATATTTTTTAACCCGCTGATGCTCTGTCATTATTTTATGCTTTACACAACCTTTTCATCAATCTGCACCACAAGCACATGAATATAGATTGTGATTTTCACATTAAAGTTCACCATAGTTAATGTACGCCTTAGTTTAAATAACTCATGCTAAAATGACATGCTCCCTGTGTGCTGTATTTCTTTATTTATCTTGTTTCAGGAGCCAAGCTACAGCAGTATTTGCTAATTATCGCAAAAAAACTGCCGCTAAAGCGGCGATAATGGACTTGATAATGGACTTGATAATATGCCCGTGAGAATTCCAATAGAAGCCCATGTTGACACCAGAACATGGGCTTCTATGGGAATTCTCACGGGCATATTATCAAGCCCATTATCGCCGCTTTAGCGGCAGTTTTCTGCCGCTAAAGCGGCGATAATTTTAACGCCGTTTCTTGATAATATGCCCCTGGATCTTTATTGGATTCTGCTTTTTAGAGGTTTTACTTGCTGACCCCTCCTGCCTGCCTTCTCTCACACATTCCCTGATGGGATAAAGAATATCCTTTAATGGGAAACTGAATCTTCTTGATTTGCTTTATGACAACTTTAAGACATTTAAGAAAATTGCGGTAGCATTTGCTTTTTTGAGTTTAATTGAATTATAGTAACTTTATGTATTGATGTATTGGCTACCGAATTTGGCAACGTTAAATGATTTGAGTTTGTAACCTTACTGATTCTCTAATAAACCTTCCTGGCTTGCAAATCTACTACCCTCTGTCATCACTGTGGACCCAATGTACTTCACTACAACCTATTGCATTTTATGTATTGTTGATTTGGTGCTCACACCTCAGCCCAGGACTAAACGTTCATCTGCTCAAGTGCAGCTTGTACTTGAGTTTACACCAATGATCTGCACGGTGCAAATCCTGCTGCAACATCTGTCTCCATCATGAAGCATGGTCCAGGAGGATGCACCTTTGGGGGTACAGTACCGATGCGCTGAGTGACCAACAATGACAATCTACACTGTTCACTCTGTGGTCCACACAGCCTCTTCCCGTAGAGACCAGTAGGCACTTAACACGCGCAATTCTTTGAAATGAGCTGGCCTTAAGCATTCGTAATCCGGCTCCTCAGGCCAGAAGTGTCTTAGTATTTTCTCTGGACGAGAGGCCAGTTGACCAATTTTGTGTGTTCCAAAATAAGTCTTTATCAGTAACACCACCGCCTGCAGACATGTTCTCTGCCTTTACCGTTCTTCACGCCCATTTTAATTGTCCTCTGGATGGCTACACTGCTGTGGCTCATCCCAGGCACACTCTTTGTGCCTGGCTGCCTGACATTGCCAGATGGAGCCTCGGCCTCCTCAGATTCTGGTGTCGATGAGCGGGGCTGAGGCCTGCTAGTCAGCATTTATTTGGGGTGTTTAACTGGGAATTGGAACGGTGACCGGAAGTCGTCAAAACAACATGGCGGCCGGAGCCGCTGTGAGTGATGTCATGCCCGCTGAATTCAGCATTTGTGCACAGCTTTCTCGGGCTTCTGCTCCTGACAGAGCGGACGTGATTTACATTACATTTTGCAGTGCAGGCTATTTGGTAAGGCAGCTGCATGTCTGGAGAGAGGAACATCAGCTGGGCACTCAGCCAGTGCTCAGTGCCCTATAAGTCCCTGTTGTGGAATCAGTACACCAGCTCCCCTGCCTCTTTAGTCCAGGTAGCTCACCAAATCTTAATCTACTCTCCTACTTAGACCCTAAATCACCAAGTAAATCTTTGCACCACAGGCCCTCATTTTGAGTGGCGCGTTAACTGCGATATGTGCGGCATATATCTCAATTAGGAGCTTGACGGCTGACACTGCACTCCCTCAGACACCCATATACATTGCACCAGGTCAAACTACGCAAAATATTTCAGATGCCAAATGCCCAATAATTAGCTGGACATGCGTAAAGCCCCAAACTCTGCGTGTTATTATCTTTTTTTGGAAGACAATCTCCTAATTGGGAGTTATTTTTTAGACGTCATAAATTGCGACCCGGGTATGATAAATATCAGCTCAAACACGAGGCCACTTGGAATAATCTGAGTAAAGGACAAATTGGGATACAAGTTTTGCTGTAATTACTGCAGATCGGCCATTTTCCCAGGAGAAACTGCTCCAGAAAACCCTTTCAAAATTTGACAATGAAAAACGGTCAGAAACAGGCAATACATGTGGTAGTCTCTGAGAGCAAACCGCTGAACCGCATGCTATTCAGAGATGTGCAACTGGGAATGGGTCAGTAAAAACTCACCGATAAAAACCGCAACAAACATTTTCGATATGTATCTGGTCTGGTGTTATCAACCAAAAAAATCCATGGTACTCTGTATCACATTCCTTGCAGCTACTTCACATCGCACACGCAGTGGAAGGATCACCGAATGCAGTCTGTTGGATACCTTGCATTAGATCTGAATTTGTGGCAATGTCCCAGGTGGAATCCGCTGGCTTAGGTGTTTTGGGCGCTTCATCGTGCCTTAGGCAGGAGATCCAAGCCACTGCCAAGAACAATGCTCAGAAGGCCGAACTGCAGGCATGTCCCCGCGTCAAGTGGAAAGGCCATGGTCTGGTGAGGCAACAGACATACGGCTGCAGCGCCGCACACACCCTGAACTCACAGTGAGTGAGCGCGTGCCCAGTGCTAACGCCTGTTGGTGCGTTGGCAAATTTGTTAGGTGCAATATTATTAAAATGTTTAATTGAAAGCTATAGAAACCTGAGTTCATAGCGAGGCTGCCAACTTCTGACAGTATCCCACTTTGCCACCTTCTCAGACTCCCAATCACAGTCAGTTCCACACATTGCCAATGAGTACTAGCTTTGCACTCTAATACATGTGCTAGCTTCTGCTTGTGGCCATCAGTGCCAGCTTCTCACATTGTTATGCAATGAAGGGTCGTCAAGCTATGCACCAGTCCTAGGGTCCAAACATGCCCCCAATATCTGCTTCTCTATCCACAATTGACAGCTTACCACATTGTTCACTGTTACGAAGGAAACTGCAAGGACACGGCAGTAGTAGAGGTAAGTGGCTTTATTCAGTCAAGCCAATACATACATTGTGCCAAGGCTTGCCCGGATGGTTACATGACCCATGACAGACTGTTTACCCACCTTGAGTCTTTTTCACCCTTCTTTGCAAACATTGCATCTCACGTCCCACGCAGTGACCTGGTCATCCATACCTGGCCACCAGAATTGTGCTTTAAGACGATGTTGCGTCAAACCCTGACCCAAGTGTCCTTCATACGCCATGTTTATTAGTTTCGTTTTCAAACCCAAAGGAGACTCGAGCCTATCACCTCTCATCAAGATCTTTTCAACACACATGGTCATTTCATTCAGGACTTTGATAAAAGACCGCACTGACACTTCTACACAACTTTCCCTCCTGCTCATGGTTGCTACCATCTGCATAACCTTCTTAGGGGTGCCATCTCCATCCATTTCTTTGCACCACTCTTCCATGGAAAAAAACCAACCCCCTCCAGCACAACGTCTTATATTGGGGCAACCGGTTCTCCGTGTTTATCATTCCACTCAGTAGATCAATCCATCAACTTCCAATCAAGTGAAAACCAGGACAGATGTCTGCCTCTACATTATGCCAACCCTGTATGTGATCCAAAACGTACCAATACTCTTGAAGTCTGGAAGCCAGTCTGGCCAACCTCGCAGAACCTTTACTCGCACCACCAGGTAGAGGAAATCTGACTAAAGGCTTGTGATCAGACCTCAACACGAATTCTGTACCCCATATGTACGTTCGGTAATACTCTGCTCCCCACTCCACAGCCAGGGCCTCTCTCTCGATCACCGAGTAGTTTCTCTCAGCAATTGTCAATGTCCTAGATGTGAAAGCAACAGTTTTTTCACCACCGCTATGTTTTAGTGAGAGAATGGCACCCATACCTGTTGCACTCGCATCTACTGATATATAATAGATTTGAGCCCAATACCAATAGGAACCAGAATCCCTGACCAACAAATTTCACTCTTGATAAAATTTAAACACTCCTCTTGTTCTTGCTTCCAAACAAAACTCTGACATTTCCTCAATAGCGTTCCCAGCACTTCTGTTTTGTCAGCAAACCTCTGCACAAACTTTGCGTAGTACTCTGTGAGGCCCATAAAGGATCTCAAATGTTCTTTGTCCCTAGGTCTTGGAGCGAATTCAATAGCTTTCAATAAATAATTCTTCAGACTGACATCATCAGCCAACAGCGTGTACCCTAGGTATTCCACCTGTGTCGACAAAAAGGAGCATTTGTGATTGCGCAAAGTGATCCCAACATCCACAGTCCTCAGCCAAGCTTGCTTCAAAACAGTGTTACCAAAAATCAGTATGTCATCTTAAAAATAAAGGATGTTGTCCATCCCTTGAAAGACTACTGACATCATGTTTTGAAAAACACTCGCCTCTGATGACAAACCGAATGGCATGTGCGTGAATTGCAAAGTTCCTTCCATTGTAATAAATGTGGTGAGCAGCTTTTAATCCTCATGTAGTTTAATCTGATGGTATGTGTTCTTTCAGTCTAACTTAGAACCCCCCCCCTTTTCAACATTAACACCAATCCTTTAATATTGGGCAGGGGATAGGTTTCTGCCAAAATATTTTGATTCAAGGACCTCAAGTTCATGCAGAACCTCAAAAGACCATCAGGGCCTGTATTATGCACATGGCGCATTTTAATTGTTTGCGCCAAGCGCATCTTTTTAAAGGTGTGCCAAGCGCAAACAATGAAAATGTGCCACTTTATGATGAATGAACAGCACCCAAGGCAGCTGCCAACTCGCACTGCCCTGGGGGCAGCATATTCTTGTGAAAAATGGAGCGGCTGCTTTGAAGCCGCTCTGTGTTTTCGCAGTGCAGACGGTAACCCGCCCGCAATTTGAAAGGGAAATAGAGATCCCTTTGCAGGTGGGTGCAGTGAGTGACTGCACCCTCCTGCAAGGAGATGTAAAGGGGTGTCCATTGGAACCCCTTTCCCCCTCCAGCGTGCCACCATCAGAGGAAGCACTGACAGAGCGCCACCTTCTGTGGTACACTCTCATGGCCACTCCTGACAGCTTCTTTGCCTCTGCGCACACACCTGTAATATGCCACGGGCTCAGAGGGAAGGGATTCTCTTATTTGCATGAGGCCACGTCCCCATGCAAATGAGGGAATGCACTTTGAAAGATAGCATTGGCACTTTATGTGCGCTATCGGTATTACAGAAGAGGAAGCACAAGCATCTGCGACCCCTTCTGTAATACCAAAGTGCCACAAGGGCAAACAAAGCGGGGGGAAACGCCCATTGCGCCCCCAGGGTATTTGTATAATACGGTCCCAGATGTGCATGTGATGTCCTCTGGTGAAACTCAATTGAAAACGTCCACTGGTTCTATGATTCCGTCTTGCGAAATTTATTATATCAACTCTTTCGCGCCCTCCCTGACAATAACAGGAACTCTCCTTAGCTTGTGTTGAACAAGAAAGCTCCCTTATTGAGTATGATCTACTGGACATATCCCTTCATCATGCCCAGTTTATTGTCAAACACTTGTTTCATTGAGTCCAAAATCTCAGAAACCGATTCTTCCTCCACCACCATTACTTGTGTGGGTGCTGTAGGGTTGACAATGATGTGTAGGTCGTATTGGTGTACCCACCCTAAAATTGGGGAACTTTCTCAGCTACTTATACCTTTCCTGGAATATTCCTGTCAACAAATTCTATCTCAGCTTCACAACCCCCACAATGTCAATAACCTCCCCATGGTAACCAGAAGGTGAAATGTCTTGGCTTGTAACATCATTCCTCCCCATAATTGCACAAATAAGGTTTTAGGCACAATGGTGTACATCGAACCTGTGTCTACTATATGTTGCCCCTCACAGCCATTTATTTTGAACATGGCTTTGGGTCTATTCCTCCTATGACCCTCATCAAGCGCTTCATTTTCACCTTCTATGCTCAAGATTATTTCTGGCATCTCAACTGGCTCAGTGGGAGTGTCAGAGACCTAACGCTACTTTTCCACGACGCACCACCGTACACACTTTTGCTAAATGCCCTATGCGACCACACTTTCTGTTATTGGCAAACCAAAACTTTGAGTCAGATGAATGACTCATACTATCACAATGAATGCAACCTTTAGGTAGTTGTATGAATGAAGCATAAGTCTTTCCCTTGGTACTGCTTGTGCCATTGAGTGGGCATGAGACATAAACATGTTGGGCGATATGGCACAGAAACCCTTCAATTTCTGTTATCCAGGTATCCAGGTTTCTTGGAACATTATAATGTCATAGCTCCTTATAAAAGATTGCCATTCAGGTAGATTGATCTTAGACTGAAGCTTTGCCACATTCTAGCTCAATATATTGGACAAATGTCGGGACAACCAGAGGCAACATCTAGATGTTCTGTGTGGGCATGGAAAAGGCAGGTTGGGAGGCAGTCGCTATATGGTTAGATGTGTGTTCCTTTGTGCTCCCTGGTCTGGCTCCCAGTCAATCTACATCCACTAAGCCGCTTAGTGCGGTAAACCTATTCTGTAGATCGAATGGAGACCCCAGGTTGAAAGGGTTGGGAGCATATTGTAGGGTATTCGACATTCTTGGTTTATAGAAGTACCTAAGGGAAATAGTGTATTTCGTGATCCAAGACTAGAGTTTGCATCTTGCTCCTTTAATATGTGTCTCACACAAGAGGGATTACAAACAAATCACAATGCAGACCCCCCTAATATCTTTTCCAGTGCCTCCCACCCTGTCTATCCTCCACACCATTATGATTGATTTCATTAATGTCCCTAGGACCAGTCATCTGTGGTGGATTCTGACATAAGATAAGGTCTTGTAAAACAGCTCTCTCCTTCACCACTGCATGTGTTCTTGGCCACACATGAGGCTGTAGGCTGGCACATCGTTCCAAATTGTAGTGAGGACACTGGAGACGCTCAGGGCCTCATTTACTATATTTTGACGTATGGCAGCACAGCAAGCCTTTGTGCTGCGCTGCTGTGCGTCAAAATAAAAGGGCAGGAATGCGCCAAATCTACAATTCCTGTCCTTCGCCCCTGCGCAGGAGCACAAACAACAGCCGTGCTCCAACACAGACACCCTTGTGCATGGTGCAAGGGTGCCTACGTTGCAGGGATGATTATGTTTGTGCAGGAAGGGACACCCTCATGCATAAAAATAATCATTAATGGTGTTTTTGCTCCTTCCTATGTGCTATGTGTGCTGCAGAATGCAGCACACATAGAAAGAGCAAAACACGAGGAGAAATTAAAGTATTTCTCCTCATTGTGCCACTCCTACACGTCCCCTGGGGAGGCGTAGGATTCTGAAGCATTCCTAGGTTTACGACACTTTGTAAATCTGGGAATATGTCAGGTTCCATGAATGTTGCGTGGGAACACCCACACCAACACCCGTAGAATGCCCCTTTCACGCAGAGTAAGGCGTGAAAGGGGTCCATATTTACAAGGCCATGAAAAGTCATGCAGGGTGACTTTACGTGGCCTTGTAAAGATGAACAGGTAGACTGCGTCACTAGTGCATCAAAAACAAGTTATGCAAAAACAGCACAATGGGCTTGTAATTAAGCCCCTCAGTATATAGGATAAACTGAACTTATTCACATCCTGCCAGGTACGTGGCTTCCCTCCTGCCACCACTAGGCCATCTGGCACTAATGGAATCCACGCACCCTGAAACACGAAGATGACATAGCTTTAGAACACACAGAGAAGGATACTGTAAAGGCATACACCAAGTGTTCCAGTCATTACATGACATTGGTATGCCACTGACATCATTTCCTGAAAATCGTATTTATCTGCCGTTGTTCATGTTATGGTGTGGAAATGTAATTAGCACTAGAGCATACCCAATAATGGCTTCCTAAACACTGACTCAATTGGACGTGTGTAGCTATTTCTTATTTTGTTTTTACTATTTTGCTTTTTATATTCGAAAACATTCAGTCTAGAAGAGTTTCAAAACTATGGAAGTCATTTAGACTTTGCCTGGTGGCCCGATGTCCACCAAGGGAATGGGGGTAATAATCTTAATTCCCCTGGTAGATGAATATACGATGTTACATCGCGGTCTTCACATAGAGATCTTCGCTTGCGTGGTGGAGTAGGAGCTATGCTTTCAGAGGAGCCACAGCCCAAGATGGCTCCTCTGAAGGCACTGAAAGTTTCCTAAGTGTCTGCCAGAATTCACTCGGCTGCTCAGCAAACTTTTTTGTTCTAGGAAAACGAACTGCCAAAGCGGGGATTTGTTTTTGTAAAACAAAAAATGATGAGCTTAGCACTCAGGATGTTTTCTGCTCGAGTGTGAAGGTATTTTTTTAAATAATTTCTGTTCAGAACCACCAATCTTTCTCTGCCAGTCCCATATAAATATAAAAGTACGTTGTACTGTCTGCAATAAATAGTGCTGATGGTCCGAGGTACTTAAGCCAATGGCCCCAAGGATTTTGATCTAAGGTTTCTGCTGGCAGATCCAGCGGGGACATCACGGGCAGAAATGTGATGGTTCGCCCAACTATAAATAAAGTGGACGGACCATCAGCTTGGCAGACAGTATACTCTGCCTTATGTAGAGAAGTACCCTGTCTGGCAAATACTAATTGAGGCCCTTGTTACACCATAAGATAATGGCTTTAGAAACAGAGGAGGAGAAGGAAAGGACCTAAAGAAGCAAAGAGAGAGGAAAGCAGGAAACGGGCGTGTAAGAAAACAGGCCTTTTTTGCAGATGCCCCCCCCACTTTCCGCCCCCATTTGGACCACTAGATGCTGGTTTTTGACTCTGACAGCTCACTAGAGCCTGCTTACCAGGCCCGTACCAGTGCTCTCTCCCTAAAACTGACATATGTGAATTGGTTACGCCAATTGGCAAGGACTTTAACCCCCTTATAAGTCCCTAGTGTATGGAACCGGTGGTACCCAGGGCATAGGTTTGAAAGGGGTCACCAGCAGCGGCTCCTCCGCTATGGCGGAGTAGCGTCGCCCCCGCTTGAGTGCCAGGCAGCGGACAGAAACAGGAAAAATAAAACCATTTTATCATCATTTTATTTTTCCTTCTGCTGCAGTCAGCCAGGTCTGGGCGAGGCAATGAGGAGTGAAGGGGGAGGAGCGCACACTGTGAAGTGTGCATGAGGGTATGTCCGGCTGTTAAATGCCGCTCAAACCGTAATGCGCACTTTGATCTCTCTTCACCCGAGCTGTGTTATGCAGCTGGGTGGAGTAGAGGCACAGGCTCCTAAACCCTGAGAGAGAATTAAACAAGCCCGCTCAGGCCAATCACAGCACTGCTCTCATGAGAGCTGCGTCCTGATTGGCATCTAGGAGCCTGCACAGTGTGCAGGGACCCCGAGGAGAAGACTCCCGAGACAGCGGCCGGCAGTGCAGCCGCAGGTAAGAGTTTTTTCATTTATTTATTATATTCTCCCTACCCCCACACCTCCCTCTTTCCCCCTGCCCACCACTTGTTAAGAAAGCAAGCTGCTACCGGTGGTCACCAGGGCCTGAAGCACTGTTTGTGCCACCCTGACTGACCCAAGTAAACTACTGACAGAAGGCCTGCCATGCCCACACTCGACTATGCCCTCACCATGCGTTGCAAAGTCAACACACTATTTTTAATATATGCCAGTCACCCCTAAGGAAGGCCTCCTAAGCCCAGGAGGCAGGGTGCATTATATTAAAGGTGTGGCCAGCTAAGTGCAAACATATATGTCCTTATAGTGGCCTCTACCATTAAAGGCCACTATAAGTGACAATTGGTCCATAGGATTTCATGGACTGGCACGCAGGCAGACCCGAGGTTGACAGCTCCATTATGGCACTGCCTAAATATGTGACGTTTGGTGATAAACATCGGGCCTCATCACCCTTGATACAAATCTCATGTCAAGGATGATGCGCATGGACCCAGGTGGCTAACTTAGAGGTTGCCCACCTAGTTGCCTAGATTTCCTGTGCTCTGGCTGCCAGCCTGTAGCTGCTGCTGCCAAGACAGGAATCTGACCCTCTGCCAGGAGTTGTAAATTCTCCCAGGAGTCAAAAACAATGGCTTGGATGGGAAGGAGGTCACACCTCACTCCCTGACAGGATGGCTAATGAAGTGGCACACCAGGGCGGTGAACTTCAAAGGCTGCATCGCCTGTGATATCCAATCAGGCTTCTCCCAAAGGAGGAAACAGCACACCCCCTGCCCCAAGGCCCATTGGCACCAGGACAGGAAGGAAACTTAGGTATTCAGGAGGTGTACACCCTCAGAAGGCTAGCCACACCTTTAGGATGGACTACCTGGTCAGTACAGCTAAGGAAGACCATTTTTAAAAGTGGTAGAATAGAGGGTACTGGGTAGAAAAAGTGGCCTACACCCCTGGATGTGGTCACCTCAGGGGCGGATTAGCAGCTGGGTCTAGTAGCCAATTGGCCACTTGCGCCCACACCCGAACTCCCCTAAACCTAGGATTTAAGGGCTACCTTTACACCAGAACCTCAGTTCTGATCTGACTTGTAACAAAGGACACAAGAAGAGACCCGAACAGGTGCTGCACAACCCAAAGACGGGATACTCTGCACCTGTGGCAACCTTCTTGGAACTGCATGACTGCGGCTCATCCTGGACCAAAGCTCAGTCTCCCCAGACATAGGGACCCCTTTGAGAGACAGAGGCAACTCCAGACTCCCCTGGACTAGTGACACTAGTGCCGTGCACACTGCAGGTAAAAACAATGTACTGGAACCAAAGAATTGCTGGCCATCGGGCCCTCTGAGGGATCACCCAAATGAGGTGATCCAGTGCATTGTGGGAAACATATCCCTGATCTCCATGAAGTTCCAGGTCACTACCATGTTCCCCCGGACCTCCAGATGTCGAAATAACTTTCTCCTGACTTTACCGTTGCCAAGGCTTGTTGGGTGCCAGTCCAGCAATCACCCTTTTTACTCGAGGCTGTACAGTGAGGGAACGCCACAAAAACTTCATCCGATGTCAACAGTGGCTTAATTATCGATGTTTTGCTCACCACCAGCAATGTGTAAGCAGTTAAACCAGCTCTCCCGCTGCTCCCGCTTCAGCACCATGGAAAGCCAGGTCAACCCAGCAGCCGGGCTTCCGGAGAGATGAAGAATCTAAGTGATTGTCGTGGCTTGGTCTTCGGACCCACCTCACCTTTACTCTCCTTGGGTTCCAAGCAACTCGACCTGCAAGTGACCGATTGTCACTAGTGCTTTTTCCCATTGACCGCAATGATAACATTTTGCAGTACTATTTTGTACTGATTTAATATTACTCCTAAAATCCATAACTGTGGTTATACTTATCTGAGTTACTTCACTTTAGTGTGTAAAATAATATAGAAATCTGCTTTGTTTTTTAAAATTGTTGTCAGATTTCTTTTGTGTCATGTCAATTACTTATTGTCCATGCTAGTACTGCTTAATACATGTTCCTCTAGCAAGGTCTGACTTCTCTTTCCCACTCTACCAGGCCTGAGCTAAGGATTTATTACTGTGAATTCAAGGATCATCATTGGGGTATTGTGAGAGTGTTGCATGGTGAAGCCTCGCCAGCATCATCACATAAACTCCACCTTCCTACAGGATGGAAGAGAAAAATCCTCAACTCCAGCCCAAAAGAACTGCATTAGTTAAAAGTGGTATGTATTACAAGAAATTGGTGGTGATCATTCAACTGCCACTTAATTGTCGATTGTAGCAGATATTCTATACAATCTTTTACACAATAGGAGGAAAAGATTTGGGCTATCTCATATTGTAATCTATTAATGGAGGTTTAGTGATTTGTAAATAAAAACCAAACGCATTGTTTGTGTCTATTGATTCTTGTTTGAGATGTGATAACTATGTAGTAATCATCCTTTCAATCAAATCAAACCCAAGACCACCACCACAGGGGTGAAATTTCACTTCTGCTTTCCAAATGCCATGGAATTGTTTTGGATTCCACAGCTAATATAAAGTCCACAAGCAGAATGTCCATACAGTGTTGGAGTTGATGTAAAGGGTCTGCAGCACAGCTACATTTTCCCATTCTAGTACTAGTTTAATGTTAAGACGAAACGTCTCTCTAATCTCTTTCCGAATCTCTTTTCAAAAAGATTGAACTTTCTGTCATTCTTATAATAAGTGAAGCAAAGACCCATTTTTCTTATCACGGCACTGATAGGAATCATTATAGACCCAGTCAATTTTAAGCATCTTATATAAAGTCCATGTTTATTTGTGTATGATTTGAAATCTTGCTGGAGCAACTAAAAGCTGGGATAATTCACATGTGTGACCATTATTTGTCTTTCAGCTCATTAAGTCAGGGTGAGTTCTGGTCACTCGACTCGCCTTTATTAACCTTCTTCATCAATGAATGGTTAGGAGTATTGGCTATATTATATATTTAGGACATAGCATTGCCTTTCCTAATGAGGTGACACACTATTTCTAATATGCTAGGTGTCTCCAGTTTTATGTTATTTTTTACAAGGCCCTCAAGTTTAAGGAAATTGTAGCAATCAATATGAGCAATGTCAAAGCAGTATTGCAGTTGGGCAAAGAATAACAGGTATCCAATATTGTATAAACCATTCCCTCATTAAATGCAGCCTTTGATCAATATCATTCGAAACAAATACTTCAAGAGGCTGGACTGGTCCTTTCTGCGTCCTATCTGTGTTATAAATTCATAAGTTTCTCACAAATGATGAAACATATATTGTTTTGAGGTGTTTCCCAAACAATATGTTTCAACATTTGTGTGAAACTTATGAATTGGAGTCTGAGTTTGTTTCATTTATTGACACAGAGGGGACCAGTCCAGCCTCTTTATTAATATTCTTAAAGTATTTGTTTCAAATAAATGTGACAAATCATTGTTATCTATATAGTATAAGCCCAGAATCTGAGGAATACAGGGTTACCACATTGACTTATTGCCTTGATCCCTATTAAACTGTTCTTTGATTAGCCTTCAGTTTTTATTTTATTGTTATTCCATACCATGCTGAGCATATGTTCCTAAATTTAATTTTAAGTTTCTTATCAACCATGGGAAGCATGTCTGGAGAATCTAACAAAATTGTTTGCAAATTTTACCTACACTTTTATCCACCTACAAGTAATTTTGAGTGTTCTGCGTAGAGTAGAAGGTCGTTGTCTAATAACATCCACAAGGGCGGTGTCTGTGGATATGGAGCTCTTAATAGCCACAATTTCCCTTTTGCAGGGAGAAATACTGTCTAGTAATGATAAAAATTGGCAAGTCTCATACCACTTAGGTTCCTATTTTGTCTGACAATAGATAGTGTAATAGAAGGTATCTGAAAGTCAATATACAATTATTCAGTAATGTAAGAGTGGCTTTGAAAAATTTAAGTTGTAGATGCTGAGGCTACATAGCCACTAAGTAATTGACAATAGGTGTTACTGTCAATATAGCAGTCTCAATGTGTCGCCACCAAGCAAGGTATTTGTGGCACCAATTTTGATTGATATTGATGGACACTGTGCCGTTCATTTTATTCATAAAGGACATGCTCATGTATTTTAAAAGCTGTTTCTGCTACGTGAGACCTGAAACTTCAATCATTCAGTGTGGTGTATATTGATAGGTGGACACTCTGATTTAATCTTGTTCAGCCTTTAACCTGAGACATGAGTGGTTATCAATGATTTTAATATGGCTGGAGGAAAAAATGTTTTAATTTCAGAAACAAATAAAATGATGTTGTCTGTGTAGGCAGATAGCTTGTAACAATGGTTTGTTACCAATTCTTAGGATAATTACATGTTTTCATCTCTAAGGGCTTTAATTAGGGATTCTAAAAAGAGCACAATGACACTATTAAAAAAGTTGCCCAGGTCGGTTTCTTCTTAAGATGCATATAAGAGGCGCCACAAGACTCTATCGAAAGCCTCTTCAACATCTAGGGCTATTGCAGCGAATGAGGTGTTTTTTTATTCTGGTATATGTATGACTTTGCCAAATTGTGTGACATTGTTGCCTGAAAATATTCCCTTAATAAAATCAATTTTCATCACACACATGAAGGAGGGAAATACTTCCTTTAGTCCATTTGAAAACATTTATCTATGAAGTTTCCTCATCTCTGTTTTGCAAGGAAATTATTTGATAGCTTGCTGGGTCTAACAGCACTTTATCTTCCTCATGGATAAAGACAATTGAACCTCAGAAGCAGTAGACGGTGCAATATGTGCCATAGTTGAGAGCTGATAACAGGCACAAGTTTGCTTTTGTGTGTTTCGTATTTAAAGGGAGAGTACATTCGATTAACCTTATAAAGCAATCTCTATCCTTCCCCCAGCCCTAAGGGTATTGTGTGTTACGTTCCAGTGCAATTCTCCATAGAAAAGTGAACAGGGACTTAATCTGAGGCAATAATGGGATTTTAAATCTTTTATAGAATTTTTTTTTTATTTTATCTAGCCCTAGCAGTGTATCTACTGGGATTTGAGCTATGACAGAGGTTAATTATTTTCTTTGTTAGAGAGGCGCTATGTAATTCTTAGCTGGGTGTGAGAGATTCTTGGTAACTTCAGTTAACACATATAGTCCTATATGGTCTTTGTATCCTGGACATGTGTTGGGGTATAGTGATCTTGAGAAAACACTTTAATTGTTTGAAATATTTTAATATCATCCATAGAAACTATCCCTTTTAATGCTTTCAAATAATATATATATATATATATATATATATATATATATATATATATTTCACAACACCCTTTCGAGTGCACCTACGTTTGTTAGTTGCTGTAGAACAAGTGTATCCTGCCTCCACTTACAAGGTTACACCCGACGTGAGTTCGACAGCCGAGGTGGGAAGTTGGAAAATGCATATATTTGCTGGCCAGCAGTTGACCAACTTTATTGCTGCACATAAACCCTTGCTTCAAATAGCCCTTCTGCACAACCTGCCTCATGACTCACCAGATTATTGATTTCTTATTTAGTTTCTTCAGTTTGTCATACATGGACTCAATCTGTATTTAGTTACACAATTATTTTCATCGTCTGATTTAGCTTCTACTTGTAAAAATCTTTTTTTGCTAGATACATTTGTTTTTACCGTGATACTGTTTATTGTGCTTTTAATGCAAGCTTTCATAGAATCCCTAATTAAGATTAGATTAATCTCTGTTATGGTATTTTTTTTTAAGATTGGGATAGGTCACATTTGATTTTCTTTAAAGTAGTTTGCTCTTTCAAAAGTCTGTATTCATGTGCAAGAACTAACCTTTCAGCATATTCTTTTTTAGGTTTAGAGTCAGTTTAGTGCAAGCATGATCTGAATTAGAAATCAGCTTTTGAGTTGTCAAGTGAAAGCGGTATCCCCTTGTGTGTGATCTTAGAGGAGCATGAAAAGCCCTAATGGATGCGCTTTGTTTTCATCTGTGGTCTAAGGTCTCATTTACTGTTTCCTTCAACACATTTTGAATAAACTTGATTGTCTATCCTTCCCATTTGAATTTGGGATTTTTACTAGACTTTTAGAGTATCTGAGTCATATGCAGAAGGGGGCGTAAAAATTATGTTTCCGGGAAATTAGTTTCCTTTCATCAAGTGTGTATTTATTCTAAATTCTCTTTCTATTTTAAAAGTCTCTGGGTAGGGCTCTGCTCATGATTTTAGGCATCCAGGTTTATAGGTATTCTACGAATGAGCTGGTCACTTTCTCAAAACCTTCCATTAGACCAATATTCTGCTATCACTTATTCTATTGTGGTTTTTCAGCTCAGTGATTTGAATGGTGATTTTCAGAACTTTCATTTCCATCACTTTGCCCCGCTCTTATCTCTTGTAACATTTGAATATTCGGGTTACTGATTCTAGCTGAAATATCATTTCCATCACTTTGTACCGCTCTTATCTCTTGTAACAGTTGAATATTCGGGTTACTGATTCTAGCTTCCACCTCATTTACGCAAACTCATGGCTTGTCAGGTGAAGGCAATATCCATATGAACTAGATCATTGTTGTTTTTTGTTGGCGATGGAGACACCAAGGGGCCTGCTTTTAAGTTTTTGTTTCCTTTTGTGCTAGTTTTAGGAGTAGTTGTAGTGCTGCCTTCCGTCACCTTGGTAACGTTGCTGAAGAGACTTATGATTGATGTAATTAAATGATTTAATTGAGGGTAGCTTCATAGAATTTGTGTATAGATGGGTTTTAATAATGTACTAAATTCTGTTAAGTTTGCTTATTAAGACTGCTTAGTCTTTCTGTGATGGTGTTTTGTCCTATTTCCAGGTTGATCGCTCTCCCTAACTGGGACAGCAAGACACTGCAGGTTGTTGCCAGTAGTGAGACGCCTCCTTGATGCAATTGTTGCTTTCTCTTTGGGGAGCTGGAATAGATTAAAATTGATAATCAAGAAGCTGTTCTTAGGTTTGGCAGTCGTCTCCCTATGTCTCAGTCTTACATTGTTACTCTAATGGGTGCGTCTCCTCCAGGACGTTTTCATAGAGCGGGCTGGAGGGATTGTTCGAGAGATGTGAACATTTCTGACACAGTCTCCCTAGCAGTCCATTTTCAAGCATGATCCATAGGATCTAGTGGAGAACAGGAACATTGAGACTGTTTAGCCGGAAAGTCAGAGAGATCCCACCGAAAGTGTTTCAAATACGTCTTCTCTGCATCTCGCCATTGGAATCTTCTGTAAGAGATGAAGCGGAGGAGATCATCCATGGTTGTGGCCCAAAGCAGGTCCCGCTGACAAAGAGACAACACACCAGGAATGTAGCAAGTATTTGGTGATTGTACTCATCGCTTTTTTCCCTTCTTTTTTTCCATACCGGATGGAGATTTAGAAAGTTTCTCCCCCTATGTTGAGTGCCATGATGTGTTGGTCTTGTCTTCTCCAGTTGATCACGGAGCAAAATCCAATCTGTGAGTCAGACAGAAAGTCTGCTATATATGTGGGTGAATCTTCTTTTACCAAACAACAATTTTATAAGAGGGTCAAAAACAGAGGGGACTTGGTTTAAGGACTGAAACACCTCCAATTCTAAATAGACAAAATGAAACCAACAGAAGGTGCACAGTCCGTTCAGAACAAAATAGCAGACCAATAGTTATTGTGAAGAAGTACATGAGATCCTGCAAATAGTTGAGACACCCCCCCCGCAGGAGGTAAGAGTCCATCAGCCCACCCTTATTGGCGGAGCATCGTCATTTGGATCTCCAAGGGAACACTGTCTGAGCCCGGGGTCGCAGATCACCAAGGACTCTGCCTGGTGCGCAGGCCAGTGATACCCAGAAAGAAAATGAACTCCTGCCAGGGTGTGTACCCAAATAATCGAGGGCTCCAGTGATGTGCAGTGCTAGAGAGTGATGTGAGGTTAAAAATGAATACTTGATCAAAAAATGTGTTTAATGTGGATCAACCAAGTTTCATGTCTAAAAGAACCTATAGTCTGATATGAATTTTCACAGGCTAATTCTTGGTTCGTGTAAAAGTGTGGTCAACATGTTTCAGCCGTTGCGGTCACTTGACCCGGCTTTCATCAGGACCGAAAAAACAACGAAAACAGCTACTGCCAAACTAATTATAAAGTGAAAGATCTAAACCCATGCAAACCAAATGTGAGTGTCGGGTACGATCGTGGCACTTGCCACCCTACCAGAAGAAGCTCGTACTTGAGCGTAAGGACAATGTCTTCATTCCTGAAAAAAATGTATAAACATAAACCTCATGCATATCAAAACAAAACTACTAATCGCCAATGGGCAGAGCTGAATCAGCATCGCCTTGATTAACAAAAAAACTCATAACGATGTTTAAATATACAATTGTATGTAAAAAATGGAGAAACTCACCCAGCTTTATGTGGGAGTAAAGCCTCACCTCACCCGGCTGACTGCTCGGAGAAGGAGGCACCGCTCTGTTTAAATGTGGAGAAAGAAGCCAGACAGATTGCAAATTGATACCCATCTGCTCAAAGCTCAACACACGTACTTTTAAACATATCAATAAAAGACCTACATTAATTAAAAAGTCCAAGACCTCGTGACTCCCAAGATATATCTTGTATTATTTAGATGATGTCTCTTTACAAACCCCTATCAGTCATGTAGTCTAACCAAGTAACAGGTAAACCTATGAATAATTATTACCTATGTGAATGGGGGATGCTGTAAGTTAGTGAAAGGCTGACTCTAGTGGCTGAATGTGTCCACATTACTCCACAAACTAAGTCTGGGATGAAAATACATCCAAAAGAAGTCTACAAGGACAATCAGCTCAGGCCCAAAACAACCTCCTACCTTACCTGTCCGTCGATACCTCTGACTGACTCACAAGCTGTCTGGGAGGTGTGGTAAATAATTTCATTACCGGGACTTAATTTGATACAGAAACATAATAAAATAGCTCAATAAATAAGAGGCAGAATCCGTGGTATTAGAGGTTCGGAATGGGCTTTATTCCAGTGGTCGATTATAATCGGTTGCTCCAAGTTCCATCACCACGAAGGTTCAGGAAGTGAAGTACATACATTATTGACAATCAATTACTTTTATACAATAGGCATTACAGTGAGGCAAATACAAGAGGCGTAACTGGGAATGGTTTAAAGAACGTCATCAGATGTGATGTCATAAGAGGGCGGTTACATGAAAGAATTTCGCAATGTCAGCAGAAATACTTGACAGATATGCGCGCGCAGCAGCATGACGTGTGATTGACGTGTAACTAGGGGGTGAAGGGGACTTGACATTTGGCTCTACATGTGGCGACAGAAGTCTGGGGGGTCAAGTCAACCTAATCCCAAATCATATCTAACATCCTATGTTTAAAGAACTATGTTATCCAAAAGAGAGGTCTCTTCGAGTAGAATCTTATTCTATACTGACTATACTGACTGTTAGTGCGTGTACAAGCGTCTAAATGTCTACACTAGATGCGAGGGCGGAATCGTCCATAGTAACAGGGCTATGAATTACTTGCATAAAGACAGAGAAGCCGGGCCTTTGCTCGGTAGCTGGAAGAATGTTTACTTAAACTACTAGACAGGAATGCATCGGGCAGGGAACGGAGTAGATAATTTCGAAGGTGAAATACAGTTTTTGGCAGACAGCAGGCTGATGTCAGGCTTCGTGAGCCGCGCAGAGAATGAGACAAAGTTCATGGTCACAGATGCAGGCTCAGACTGGAGTTTTCAGAGGCAGAAGGCAAGAAGAGTTTGATGACAGAATCAGGGCCTACTTGCCTGGACTGTAAAATGGCATAAGTGAACCATATAAAGGCGGTGGCCTTTCGTACTTAGGAATGGAATATCCGGCCCATTCATGGCGGATCAACAGAGGACATGTTAACGGTGGACGCACATGTGTTTGCGTCTTCATAACTGGAACTGGAGGGAACATACATGTATTTGTAACATGCACATAGAACCGTTGGGGTCCAAGATAGGGGACATAACTGATCAGAAAAATCCATATTTCCACAGAGGTATCGGCAGGAAGGGGAGGATGCTATTTATAGTGCTTGCGTATGACGTGCTTGTCTGTAATTGAAGTCAGCTGTGCATCTTCGTTAGCAGACACGCGCGTGTTAACAAAGAAAAGCATGCGCCTAGTTAAGACGCTAACGAAGTATCAGATATCAACTGCGCATGCGTCAGCGGTGGACACTCTGATGTAGTGTCGTGTCTACAGAAATCTCGGTCACTCAGAAAGTAATAATGGAGATGAAGGTAGCCACATGATGAAAACGCGGGCGTGAGGATATACGAAGCATAATATAAATCACTCCTCA
This sequence comes from Triturus cristatus, assembly GCF_964204655.1. Classification (NCBI taxonomy): domain Eukaryota; kingdom Metazoa; phylum Chordata; class Amphibia; order Caudata; family Salamandridae; genus Triturus; species Triturus cristatus. Next base: position 997,023,710 of record NC_140583.1, on the reverse strand, counting down.
AGTGAAAACCTCGTATGCCTGCCGCGCATGCGCCAGTGAGTAATGTAATCTACCCACGCATGCGCGAAGCGTCGCAACAATGTAATGAAAAATAAACAGCTAGACCACAGATGCGGGTCATTCCACCAGGATGTCGCATCCGCAATTTAGGCACTCTAGTGTTATAAGTCAACAGAGTCGGGGGAGGATGAGTTAATACTGCCATCTTCCAATTAAATATAAATTAGGTTACACAGTCTAGTATTAGTTGTTTACAGACTTCCAGAAGGGATTGAATCATGACAAAAGGTACAGGGACAAGAACAAGGGTGTAGATGACAACCCATGACAATAGGACAATCGAAAAACCGTATTGTCCCAGCTGGATACATTGTTATGTCCATATAACCGAGGCTGCTAAAACAGGTGTCATGTTGAAGAAATATAGCAACCTCATCAATGTAGATAGTGGCCGGAAGGGCCCACTAATCAGTCCTATTAGGAAGAGTATTCACTTTAGCCCCTCTAATGCCAGTTTCGTACAGAACTGATATCCAGGTTGTGACATCAAGGGTCAGAGTGGTGGTGATTCACATTAAACGGTCCAGTACCCAGATAGTGTACTGGTCAATTATATTCTCCCTATAAGGCAATCTATCTGAGTCCCCGAAATTAACTGAGGACAACAATAAGCACAGAATCAAAACGGGTGAATATAAAGCTTAACATATCAGCAAACCCTTGGGTGCTGTAATAACACAGTTGACATGTAAAGGTGTCCTATTGGGAGGAATGCGATACCTGAACCCTGGACTTCCCGCTAGGGGTTGAATAACTTATCCCTCAAAATGAGAAATGCATCTCGTGATGATCAAGCGACAAAAATGGGTCAACTGTCAGTGTTCATTTAGATGATTTTCAGGAAAGCAGTTTGGCTAACTTAAGTGTAGACAGAAGCCCACGGTATGTTGTCGTTCAGTCCTTTAGTGTCAGTCTTCAACTTGAAAATCCATCTTTGTTCTTTGGCAAATAAGAACTGGGAGACGTCCGTTATGTGTTGGGGAATAAACGGGCGTTCTAGTACAAGCCACCTGAGGTCCTCAGCCTTGTGTTTTTTGGCTAGGAAATGCTCAGTCATACAGGTGGATTGTCTCATGCAGCGGATGAGACAATCACATCACTCTCTAGCACTGCACATCACTGGAGCCCTCGATTATTTGGGTACACACCCTGGCAGGAGTTCATTTTCTTTCTGGGTATCACTGGCCTGCGCACCAGGCAGAGGCCTTGGTGATCTGCGACCCCGGGCTCAGACAGTGTTCCCTTGGAGATCCAAATGACGATGACCGCCAATAAGGGTGGGCTGATGGACTCTTACCTCCTGCGGGGGGGTGTCTCAACTATTTGCAGGATCTCATGTACTTCTTCACAATAACTATTGGTCTGCTATTTTGTTCTGAAAGGACTGTGCACCTTCTGTTGGTTTCATTGAATCTTCTTTTAACCTATTACCGCAGTTTTGATTCATATTAGGGGTTTAGTCAACTTTTTGCACCAGGGATCAACAGAGGAAGAATAAGGAGCAAAGATAATACAGATGCGTGCACAACCTGGTGTGTGTGGTCAGTTGTTACGGTGTTCCGTGCTCCCAGGCGTCAGTCACTGAACCTGAGTGATTCAAATAGAAAATGGCTGCATCTCCACAGAGGTGGAGTATGTCGCTAGGGCACAGGTTTGTAGTCCTCTCCTAGGAGGTTATTCGTTTTAAATTTCAATTTTGAATAAAACAATCTCGAAACCAATTGTTCCACTGGTGTTTCTTTATTTTCCAATTAACTTCTTAAAGTGGTCGTCCTGTATATTGAGAGATGGTTCTTTCCTTTCAGACTATCCCCGGATGAAGGCCTTCCAGGCCGAAATGCATTGGGATCTATAAAATGCATGTTGGGAAATGTAGTGCGGAAACTACATGTATAAATTTGATTTGAGAAAATCACAAAGAAGTTAATTGGAAAATAAAGAAACACCAGTGGAACAATTGGTTTCAAGATTCTTTTATTCAAAATTGGAATTTAAACCGAATAACCTCCTAGTAGAGGACTGCAAACCTGTGCCCTAGGGACACACTCTACCTCTGTGGAGATGCAGCCATTTTCTAGAAGAATAAGGAGCAGCCATCTTGTTCCTCCTTCAGACCAAACACCCGCCTTTATGTTCTCTGAATTATAGCTCTAGGTGGACATTAGCCTCTAAGTGTTATTTGACTTAGACCCACTGCTCCTGAGCTTCCGACCCATAAGCTTTGTAGCTGAAGCTTAACATAGAGTGTGTATTAAGACTCAATGACTCAGCTTCACTAACTACTTCAAGATAGTCAAGACCAAAATATTAGGCACTTTTGAACTGTCTGTTAGTACCCAAGGACTTGTTACACCAGCGGTGAGCGGCACTTACTCAGTTGAAAACCATCAAGCGATCATTGACTGGACCAAGACCTAGAACAGAGACTTTTTAAGGCATGGGCAAATGCCGGAGGGGGTGCCCCGGCTGTCTCAGCTCTATCTATTTCTGTATGCAAACATCTCTTTTTTCTTCTACCTTTACGTGTGTCTCTCTTTTTCAGGGCCATCTTAAGGATTGTTTGGCCTGAGCAAGGCATATTATTTTTTATAAACCTTTTTAATTGGTTAAAACTTCATCCTTTAATGGACAAGGCATATTTCAACAGCTTTTAAGTAACTACTGTTTCTGAACGTTTAGTTATCATTATACAGGCTTCAATTAGCAGAAAATGGGTAAAATTTTGTACAGATGTTCCGAACAGGTTCCCTAAAAATATGTCTTGCCCGGGCCCCAGAGGTCCTTAAGACGACACTGTCTAGAAGAAGTGCCTGACGCCCTTACAGTGCACACCAGTGGCGGCTTCTAACGTCTCCCCATTGCAAGCTTCTCATGCTGTACACCATAGCAACCTTCCCACGCCACCCACTGGTGCCAGCTTCTCAAAATGCGCATCAGTGCCACTGCTTCATGCTGCACGTCAGCACTACTTCTTACAGCGCCTTTCAATTCCCAACAGAGCACACGTTTCAAAATGGGCAGTACATATTTCAATGTCTGGGAGAATAATAAGCTTTCCACAATATTTACCTATACCAGTATACCAGACGTCACCATCATACATTGCTCATTAGCGCGAGCTTCTTTGCTATGCCCTGGCCAGCTCTTACTTCGCTGCACCAGGGCTGGCTCCTTTCATTGTCCCTAAGTACACGACTTTCACACTTTCCACCAGTGCAGGCTTCATGACCATCAGTGCAAACTCCTCCCGATGCCTGTTTTTGGCACTGCACGCTAGTGCCTGCCCACACGTGCCCTTGAAAGGAAGTGACGGGGGATCTGACCATGCTGCGTCACTGGGCCTGACTACGGAGACTGGGCAGTCAGTCCCAAGTGGCCATTGGAACGGCTGCTTTGGGGCCGTGGGGCTGGAGGTAGACTGCACTCAAGGCAGGAACCTGCTAACATGGAGGACTGTGGCTGCGAGGGGGGGGGGGGGACTGGGAAGGGGGAGGGCGCTGGGAGGTTCGCGGAGAGGCTTTTAGCTCTTGTTTGGTCCCTGAGTGCAATGCAGTCGATCAGCGCAGCCAGGTGGAAGAGCGTGCGGAGAGAGGCGTCTGCGGTGAACAGACACTGGATGTGGCGTGCTCTGCTCCCAGGCCATGAAAGCAAAATGGCGCCACACAGGGCCGGATTAAGAAGACCTTTAGAGGCCCTAAGCACTTAAAAGATTTTGGTGCCCCCATATCTATCTAATTCAAAATATAAGCGATAGTAAACCGTAAAATACATTTTTATTTTTCGATATGAAACAAAACTTACAGGAAAATAGAAAATAATGTTTCTTTTTGTATACTTCCACTTTGTTTATAGGTTCAGCTGCACCATTTGTAGTTTTGCACCATGTGGTCCATGGTAAATCCGGCAATGGAAAATTTCTGTAATGCCCCGTTCTTATTTTGCTTACTGATTAACCCAGCCCTGGCGCTACAGATCTTGAGAAGGCAATCTATGTTTGTTGACTTTATAACAAACGTGATGAAATGGGCATATTACAGAAAGGAATCTGGGGACAAGATTCAAATACTGGCTTCCACTCATCACCCTCTGATTTTAGACAACTGTCTTATTCTTCCCTTATTTGAAAAGTGGAAAAATATCAAATGCACTCTGTATACCTAGTAAACGAGTTCTAGTGTTTTGTGGCAGGTTTGTAGGGTTATTTAAACTGCAAAACAAACATGTTCATTGAGTATCCTTCCTTCAGGATCACATTGCCCATTTCCACATTGAATCGCTGGAGGAACGTGGACACCACTCCGTGTCCACACATCTCTCTGGGAATCTTGGGTGACCAATGGAACACAGGTTTGCAATGACCATACCACCCAGGTAATTCCTCTACCTAGTTTTTGCATCGTCCAATGAATGTCTAAAGTCCTGGCTCACGTTGTAGCAGCTGCACTAGCTGCATCTATTCTAAGTGAGTGTGGAGTTACGTCACATTTTGTTTTCTCGCCAATTCTTATATCACTTAACAAAAATTGAAAACTGAAATGACGTAAAAGAAACTGTTACCCGTATACATTCAAGGTAATTCCCAACTCCTTCTGGTGTACTGTCAGATGTGTTAGAACTTAGAGGTATTGTAAAGTACACATTTTATGACTAGTAGGGCCTAGTAGTGGCATGGGTCTGGTATTTTTTTGCTCTGGCCCTGATTTCAAGGATCCCAACAGGCTGGCGTCTACTTGGGTTTATGAAACGTCGGTAGTATAGCTGTGGTCACTGCTTGTTTCGGTCAGGTATGTTTTATATTGAAAGAATCAAAGGGCTCAGTTGTTGTTTTCTGGAGTTCTCGCTCATAGCGTTTTAGTGCTGTCTAAATCAGCTTGTCCATTACGCAAGATACTCGTGTGTGAGTGAGTCCACTAAGTGTAGCTCTTGGTGTTGTTGGGGAACCATGTTATTATCTAGTAACCTAAGTAGGCTGTGTTGGTTTGGTGTAAGGGTTTCTGTTAATTGGTTGGTGTCTGCATTATTGAGTTTGGCATGTGCTGTTGTGAGCACAGTGGCACTCAGCTTCATGGTAGGTTGTGTTGGTTTGTGGGGTGCTCTGTCTAAGGTGTTGTGTTGTATGCTTTGTGCCTGGGGCTTTAAGTAGCTAGGGCTGTTCTGTGATGATGTTGCTAGCCAAATATTTGGCCTAAATATGCAATGTTAGATGTGTGTGAAATGTCTCTAATGTGTTGTGTTAAATGTTTTAAGCCTGTTGTGTTTTTGAGTGCAAAGTGCTGTTGAGAGCATGTTCATCCCCAACTACATGGCACATCTGTGCTGGTTTGGATGCGTATGCGGCATTCTGTATGTTGAACTGAGAAAGCGTTAACCCACAGGATAACGTCCCCCGGATGCCCAGCCAAACTCCCGAAGGAGGTTCATCCAATGTTATTCAGAAAATAAACTGTAGGTTGAAGTTGAATGTTGTTTATTCTACATGATATTACGAATCAATTTCAAATTCTTTCAAAGGATAGTGTCATCAATAACATCAGCGAGTCAGGTTGTTCAACCCAATGCATTTCGGGCGAACCCTTCCTCAGGGGAAATTAGATCACCATGGCAACACTGGTGGAGTATCCTGTACGACGTCTCTCGTACTATGAAAGGTAACCTCGCATTCTGTATGTTGGCATGTAGGATGTATGTGAAGTATTCTGTTCAATGTGTTAATGTGACACTTGGAACATTTCACGCAATGCTGTACTTAGGGTCACTTAAGAGAAGAACAAAGATCACTCATTTTGCTTATGGCAAACACAAATATGCGTCCCAAGCCCTGATTCACTTGCATCGGCCTCCAGTCAGTAAGTGCATTCGGTTCAAGGCCCTCAGCATAGCATTCAAGTCCTTACACAGCTCTGGCCCAGGCTCTCTAGCACAACGTTTCCAGGGTTACACTCCTGTAAGACAGTTTCACTCTTCCCTCAGTGGAAATCTTGTTGTCCCCAAATTTAAAAAAGCCAACTCGGGCAGGATGAGTTTCGTAGCCTCCACAGCAAGGTTGTGGCATTTGTCCCCCTAGAATTTAAGAATTAATCAAACTTGCTAGATTTCAGGAAAAGTCTAAAAACTTGGTTATTTAATAAGTAGCTCCTTTCTTGCTGCCATCTTCTACAGTCTCATTGAATCGGCTTAGCACCTAGATACCCCCAGGTAATAGTAGCCCTTTATAAGCCATATTTCCATTTCATTGAGTAAGTCGAGGGGTACAATATCAACTATTTCATATAGGTAAAGGACAGATGAGATTTTTTGAGACATGTGTCTCAACGGGACACAACAACGATGCAATGCAACCTTTACAGTCACATATTCTTAGATCCCACTGCAATTATTTGGTTAGAGTCAGGGCATTCATAATTATGCAATAATCAAATGAACAACTTACTTACCTTCAGAAATGCTCTTTCAAGTGGATACACCATCTAACCGTAGATTCCTCGCCTTTAGAACATCCCCAGGCTCAAGACTGCATCCAAATACATTTTCCAGCAATTCTTCGTGCATCAGTAGGTGGTGGTGTATGGCTCTGGGGTGACTCCATTCCACCTCAGAAGTGACAGAGAGTGGCCACATTTAAGTGTCACCTGTACATGCTGATGAAAGTTTCTTGGGTCTTTCTCCTTCCACGTCCTTAGTCATGAAGGGTAGAACGAATTGTCAGAGACCGTGTGCTGATTCCTAACATGGACCTTTTTCTACATGTAAAGCGGTCACTCCACAGTATGGGGAGGTCGCAGGGCAGCAGGGAATCTGCCCTTACTAGAGTATCCACCAGAAAGAGTACTACAGATGGTAAGAAACTTGCTGTTCTGATGAATATTTCAAATTGCAGATTCCTCGCCTTTATAACTGATACCATAGCAGTGCTTCCTAAAGGTGGAGGGTCTGGGGCGTGAACTCAGACCAAAATGTCCTGCAGAACAGAGCGTCCAAAGTTGACCTGGCTGTCAAGGAAGTAGTGCTTTGTGAACATGCGCACCAATGCCCATGTCGCAGCCTAGCAGATGCGTAGAACAGGTCCTTCTCATGCCAAACCATTATAGAGACCTTGGCTTAGTGGAATGGGCCTACAGGCCTTTATGAGGCTGCTTCTTGGCTATTCCATAGCAGAATTTAATGCAGCGTGCTATCCAACTTGATAGGATCCTTTTCTTCACCTATTAGGGTTAAAAGGCGATGGAGCATCTCTTTCTCTTATGAGGGATAAGGCTGATCAAAAAAGGCTGGCAGAGAGAATGACTGGCCAACATGAAGAGAGTCATAGCCTTTTGTCAGAAGGCGGCCCAGGTCCTCAGTACCAATTTAGACTGAAAGCACCTACAGTTCACTCACATGGCATGTTGACATAATTGCAACGAGGAAGACAGTTTTCAGTTTCAAAAGCCATAAGTAACAACCGGTCATCAAATAAGCTTTCACTGTGCTCCTTACAAAGCCATGTTGGATTAATTAAAGAACAAACAAAAGAATATCAGAAAGTTTGACTTGCAAGGGATTGGTGTTTCAAATATCACGCCAAGTGATACATTTTTCCAAGCACCCAGTATAGACCAACTTTGAAGAAGGGTGCCTGGCTGCAAAGATAACATCGACCACGTCAGTCGGCAAGTAAAATGCATTCAGTTGCTGTGGCTTAATCTCCAGTTATGGAAGTGTATGTTGTGGACACTTGGATGTAGGAGCCTGCCCTGCTGTGTGTTGTGGACACCTGAACGTGGAAGCCTTACCTGCTTCTGATTCAGCAGGTCCTCCCAAAATGAAGCATTATGAGAGGACAAATACTCAGGCTTAGGAGATCTGGGTACCAGACTATTCTTGGCAGTTTGGGGGTGATAAGAATGACTTCGGTCTGGTCTGTCCTCATCTTCCTCAGAACGCAAGGCAGGAGAGGAAGCAGTGGAAAGGTGTGCAGGAGTCCAACTGGAGTGTGTCTCCTAATGAGTGCCATGGAGGAAACTCTAATATACAGAATTGTTGACAATGTGCATTCTCATTGGTGGGAAATAGATCTAAACAGGGCGGGCCCCATTCAGGGCCGGACTGGGAACCACAACCGGCCCTGGCAAAGTGCTCGGCTGGCCCCCCACCTACCCCGAGGGTGGAGGGGTGCAGCCGAGCTCTTTGCCAGGGCCGGTTTTCGGCCGATTTTGTTACAGGGCCGATTTTGCAGCTATGCTGCTAAAACGGCCCTGTAACAAAAACGGCCCCCAGGGGCCCAAAACCAGCTGCCACCCATGCGGCGCACTGGGGGATTGCCCGGTGCCCGCTACGGCCAGTCCGGCCCTGGCCCCAATGATCAAAGGCTTTCTGCGTGGATGGAGACACCACTTGTGACCCGCCAGAGGACGCCTGTTCAGTTCATCCACTCTGTCATTCAAGGACCTCGCCAGGTGGTTGGTCACCAGGAAAATGTTCTGCTGGTTCAGTCACCTCCAGGGGATTAGTGCCTCTTGGCATAGGATCCAGGACCTCACTCTGATCTGATTGTTGCAGTACCAAATGGCAATTGTGTCTGCCTACCTTTGATCGACTTCAGAAAGGCTTTCATGTTCAGACGGTTTGCCTGAAGCTTCAAAAGAATGATGTAGAGCTGGTGCTTCCGCAGAAACCAAGGGCCTCTGACCTCCACCTCTCCCAGATATCCACCCAACACAGCAGTGATGCGTCTGTTACAATCATGAACTCTGGGTGGGGAAGAGAGAGTGGCCTGCTGCAGGTCAGGTTGGGGTCAGCCAGCCACCACTGCAGATTCTACGGCATCTCCTTCAGGATCTGAATGGATTTGGGAGAGGCAGCCTGATACTGGGCCCATTGTGATCCAAGGGTCCACTGCGAGGACTGCATGTTCTATCTGGTATTTGGGATGAGGAGGAAACATGAGGCCAAGAGGCCTCAAAAGCATCCTCACTAAAACCCAGGACTGATCCTGAATCATCAGAATCATATCTTGAATATCCCAGAGTCTCTGCAGAGGTGGAAGGAGTTTGAACGTCACCCTTTCAAGAATCACCCAAATGAATGGAACCGTCTGTGTGGGGCTCAAGTGGGATTTCAGCTTGTTGGTGCTAAACCACATCAATATTAGGAGTTCACTTGGTGTCCAGAACTGGTCTATAATGACTGCAGTGAGCCCGCCTTCAGCAACCTGTCATCAAGGTATGTGAATACTTGTACTCCTGACCTCCTTAGATGAGCAGTAACCACTGCCAACATATCTGTGAACACCGAGTGACTGAGGTATGGCTCCGGGGAAGCAAAGGAAATTTAAGGTGTTTCTGGCCTACCTTGACTTGCAGGTAACGCCTGGGGGACTGCAGGACCAGTATGTGGAGTATGTAAGCATCCTCCAAGACCAAGGACGCCATCCAGTTCCCTCCATCCAAAACTGACAGGATCTAAGGCAGAACAAGTGTTTTGAACCTATCCTTTCTCTGGAAGCATGCAGAAAAAATAGGTCAAAGTTTGGCCTGAGGCCCCCGTCCTTCTTCAGGTTGAAGAAGTAACACAGATAGTACCCTTCCCCTTGTTCTAAGTCTGGTAACCTCCCAATGGCACCTTTGAACAACAGGAAGCGGACTCTCTGTGTCAGGATTGAGTAATGTTTCTTAGAGAGTTGCTCTGGTGTGGGAGGCATGTGGGATAGGGAGGCAAGGAAGGGCAAGGCATTGCTCTCTACACAATCTGTAGGACCCACTTGTCTGATGTAATGGATCTCCAGACAAGAACAGCATATTGTTTCCTGCCTGCTACGGGCCAGGCATGAACCTGGGAGGTCAAACGTAAGCAGCGTGGCTGCCACTGCATCACTTCAAGGAAGAATTGGAGGATTGCTGCTCCTGATGGTTGGAACGGTGTCACTGCTGTCCCTGAAAAGGACTGGGTCATCTGTTGCAGTACAGGTTAGGAGGGCTGGTATTGCCTGTAAACCAGCCCCATGGATAGCCTCCAACTTTATTTGTATTGTGGGAAAATGATTTAGTTGATGTCAGTAGCCTCAAAGATAGGACTGTGGTGTGACTGAGGTTCGTTAAAAAGCAATAATGGCTCAGGTGAAGCTGACCCTGGCTGAATAATCTCAGTTAATAGAAGCCAACTGCAATTCTAATGTCTCAGCTGCCCTACAAACCACCACTGCAAACAAAGTACTTTCCTCCATTGCTAACCCAAGTGGAGAATGAACCTCTGTTTGAAGAGAATTGTCTAGACTTTTGCCCATTGGTATTTTGTAAGTCAATCCATCCTCAGTGTAATGAGAAGACAGCAATTTCTCTCCTTCCTCATCATCATCAGTATCCGGAGGGACATTGGTGTCCTGCACTTGCTCCGAATCACAGCCAAAAAGAGCACAAATCGTCTGCTGATACAGATATCGAGACAGAGGTCTGAGTTTGGAATGCATTTGTTTAACCACTGGTTGCACTTTTGCACTTTTGTAGTGTGGCACAGGCCTGGAGTGGGTCCATGTCGCTCCAGGGTCAGAGAAAGGCATCAGTATTGGATTAGTGACTGATGCCAGCAGCGTTGTGTACCAAGGAAGGAGCAGGAGTGAACCTTGGTGCCAGAGTAGAAGTCAATATCCGAGTCTGCATAGGCCCAGTAGTGGGTTCCGGCGGGGGCCAGATGGCACCATTGCCAGATACGCCGGCAGAAGTCTGTGTGAAGACACCTGCGGCTCCTTGGGACCCAAAGGTGCACCAAAGAGTGCTGGAATTACACCACAAATCTGCGGCTTTACCTCTTCGAAGGCCACAATTTTGTATTGGGTCGACAATGGCACAGGAAATTCGGGGTACACTGGAACCAATTGCAGAATCAATTTGCACTGAGAAGACATCGGGGAATGCAACCTTTGTCATGGCACCCTTGCCTTATCGCTAGACTTCGAGTGAAGGGCTTAGGTTCAGTCTCACTTTGCATTCTTAGAGTTGTGAGGGGAGGAAAGAGGTTATGTATCAATCACACAAGGGGATGCACAGGGTCAGGCCAGCTATACCCCATCGTGAAAGAGTGAGCCAGACGCTGTAAGCGTGGCACCGTATCAACCCTTACCATCACCATTCATTGGATAATATAAATTACTCGGATTATCCTGAATTAGATTATATAGGATTACTTTAACTTGTATTTGATTGCAGGAGACAACTGCACTTTCAATCAATCAATCAGGATTTGTAAATTGCAGCTAATCACCCGATAGGGTATCAAGGCGCTGCAAGGTCCCAGAGGCTTAGTCGAACAGCCAGGTCTTGAGGCCCATTCTGAATTCCGGAAGTTAGGTGATGGTCTGGAGGTTCGTGGGGAGGCTGTTCCATTTCTCTGCTGTGATGTGGGAGAAGTAGCGTCCTCCACTTCTGCTTCAGCAGATGCAGGAGTATGGGCAAGTGAAAGGGAGGCAGGGCATAGTCCTCAAAATGGTTGGTGTAAGTTTAGGCAGTGGTTAATGTAGGCGGTTCCTTGGTTGTGTAGAGCCTTGTGTGCGTGGGTCAGCAGCTTGAATTGGCATCTCTTCTGTACGTGTAGCCGGTTGGAGTTTCCTGAAGTGGAGTGTGATGTGGGTTCATTGGGGAAGGCTGAGGATGAGTTTGGCTGCAGCGTTCTTTAATGGTTTGAAGTCTCTGTAGAAGGTGTGTGGCGAGTCCTACGTAGAAGGCATTTCCGTAGTCCAGTCGGCTTGTGATGATGGCTTGTGTCACGGTGCATCTTGTCTGTAGGGGTAGCCACTTTGATTATATTTAGGCACATTACACAATAGAAATAGAGCCGCATAATACCGATCTAGATACATTTAAAAAAATAAATACTTTATTTGTAGTTTTACAACAATGGAACAAATAAACTTGAGCAGTCACTTACAGAATCCTTTGAGACATTTCTTATCGACACATTCTTTAGTTCACACATGAGATTCCCAGGTGCCCATTACAGTTAATTGTACTTTTACACTTCCCGTGGCATAGCAGTGACATAATACAAAAAACGTCAGGGCTGACATAGGCACCTCACACACTATTTTCCCCATCAGACCCACTCAATTGTTCACCGCCTGATTCCACTGCTGACAACAGTTCTCTGCTCAATTCTCTCCAACTTGTTATGTCCTCATCTAGTTTTTCGTCCCTTCGACGTGCCTAGATGTGCAACTCCTCAGCCAAAGATCACTCGGCTACATCCCTTAGCAAGTTCTCAAAAGAGGGAGATCTCTCACCCATCCAACAGATGGCTACCTTCCGTTTAGCCAACACCAGTGCCAATTGTACCAGTTTATTCGCCATTTTTCTTTTTTTGCGTCGTGGCACTAACCCCAGGAGGCAGTGCCTAGGCGTTGCCTTCAGCGCAATAACCACACGTCCGAAAAATTTACACTACTACATCAATCCAGTACTGGTGAACTTCTGGGCAATCCCACGCCAGATGCATGAAACCCACATGTACACCATGACATCTAGGGCACTCATGCGATCGGGAGGCATCTATGTGATGGAGCCTCGCCGGAGTCATGTATACTTGGTGCAAGAAATGATAGTGCAGCAACTTCAACCGAGCGTTGCAGGACACCTTATGCGTTAGCGCACACGCACTTCCCCACTCCTTTTCCTGTATCAGCTCTAGCAAATCTGTATTACACGCGTCCCACGTCTTAAGGGCCAAAGGGCCAGAGTCAGCCCTCATAGCCTTATACAACAAGGAAACCAACCTGCGCCCACCTCCACAAGTTAGCAATATATCTAGGGTTTCTGTGGTCCGGGGCATGGCCGGGTCCGGGGCACTGGCCACGTCATCTTGGCCACTTCCATCAGACCAGCATATTGTAGGTATTGCCCCGGACCCAAACCAAATCCCTCACACGCCTGGTCAAACATGAAATAGGTGTAATTAATATACAAGTCTGCCAACACCATACAGCCACCCTCTCGCCATGCCTGAAAAGACATGTTGTCCACCATCCTACGCACCGGAACAAACTGCCAGATGGACAGTTCCGGGTGAAACGGAGCCCGCCCCAGTACTTGTTCAATGACTTTCTGCCATATCCAGGCTGTTTGCTTAACCACATACGGCTGCTCCGCACTTGCCCCAGCACCCTCCATCAGGACCACAGGTAGATTCTCCGCCAACACTCGTTCCCAGCAATCTCCTTCATCTAGCCACTGAACAGCATGCTGCAGATGTGCCGCATAATAATACAGATCAAATCTAGGGACCCCAAGTCCACCTTCCTCATACTGCTTTTGAAGCAAATGCAGCGCAACCCTACAATGCTTTCCTGCCCAAAGCAGAGTTACCAGGAGAAAATTCAATTGTCGAAATACCTACACAGGAATCGGGCACAACGCATTCCGCAGAGCATAAAGGCATTGTTGGAAATGGCCCTTTTTTCAGGGTCATCCCTAAACATTTTGCTATCCTCCTGTATTTTTTCTGACCTGTTTGTGTTGTTTTTTTTTTACTCTGGGCACTTTACCACTGCTGATCAGTGCTAAAGTGCATACGCTCTCCCTTTGTAAATATGGCATGTGAATTGGTATATCCATTATTGGCTTATTTGGTTTACCTGTTAGTCCCTAGTAATGTGGCCTGTGTGTGCCCAGGGCTGGTAAACCAAATGCTGCTGGTCGGCCTGCAGCGCTGGTTTGCGCCACTCACAGAAGCAGCTTGTAAAGTGAATCTCAGACCTGCCACTGCCGTGTCTGTGTGCAGTCTAGAACTGCCATCTTGGCTGTGAAGTGCACCCACTTCCCAGCCCCTGAACCTTCCCTTGGCATCATGTAAGCTCAGAATATTAAAATACATCTTTTAGTGAAGGTTATTTTTATATTCTGTGTTTGAAAATACCACTTTTAGAAAGTAGGTATTTTCTTGCCGAAGCCTTCCGGTGTGCTCTGCTGTTATGTGTATTGCCTGTCTGGTTTTGGAGTGACAGGGCTGGGGAATTCCAGGAGACAGGGTGAGATGTCCCATTGGTGAATGGAGAGATCTGCATCTAGATGGGTGGGAGAAGTTGCACCTGGGACCTGAATAGGGCTGTGCCTTCCCTCCACAATGCTGGCTCCACCTCCTGTGGTGCGTCTGATGTCTCTTCCCTGCACCCTGAAAGGAAAGAAGCAGCTTGGTAAACAAAGTGCTCCAGGACTGAGCAGAACTGGTTCTGGCTGGGTTCAGTGACTTGTGACTCTTTAGAACAAAGACTTTTGGGGTATAAATATCTGTGCTGAAACCCCTACAATTTGTTTTGCCCCTGGACCTCAAGACCAACCTCTGTCCGTGGAACTGAAGAAAGCTGCAGGAGAGGACTGTCCTGGTGTTGAGTTCGGTTCCCTGGATTGGCCTGCAGTAGTTTTCATTGGACTGGAAAAAGGAGGGAAAAGGAGCTGTAAGAGAACTTAATCTTAAACCTGCAATCACCCAAGGGCTAGAGAGAGAGCTAGCCCCCTGACTGAAGTCTCAGGACCAGTAGACTTCATTTTGTCGCTAAAGCCTCAAAATTATCGCTAAAGCCTAAAAATAATCGCTACACCTACAGAGCGTAAAGAAAATCGTTGCATCGCTGCCACTGAAGGCTCGCTGGCCTGATCATCGCCCCGCACGTTTGCGGCCAGAAAATCATCGCTACAGCTGCTGAACGTAAAGAAAATAGTCGCATCGCTGCTGCTGATGGCTCGCTGGCCAGATCATCGCCCCGCACGTTTGCGGCCAGAAAATCCTCACTACAGCTGCTGAGCATCCGGAAAATCGCCGCATTGCTGCCGCTGAAGGCCCGCTGGCCTGATCATCGCCCCGCATGTTTGCAGCCCAAAAATCATCGCTACAGTGGCCGAGCATCCAGAAAATCGTCGCTAACCCCCGTTAGCGAGCAGCCGTGACCAAAGCGTGAGGAAAAACATCGCTAACCCGCCGGAGTGACATTTCTTGTGGATTATTTGACAACATCTCAGAACTGTGAGTAAAAAGGGTCGCTGAGACCATTGCCCTGAACTGAGCTTTACCTTCCCCATTGGAACTATTTTTGCAGCATCCAGAAAGAACTATTTTTTTGTACAGTATTGTGGTTTCCTCGTTATTTGGTCTTGTGATAAGCCTCTATATAAAGATAACTATTTTTTGATAACTACCTGTGTTGTGTCCCTTTGTAGTGTTCCTCACTGTATTTGCTGTGTATGATCATCAACGCTTTACACACTGCCTCTGAGATTAGCCTAACTGCTCGTGCTACGTTACCACATGGTGGAGCAGGGGTTGTCAAGGGGGTGCAGCCCTTCACTCTGACTTAGAAAGAAGGGTCCCTGCTTGGACAGTGGCCATCCACTGCCAACCAGAGACCCCCATTTCTAACAGGCATCTTGGCAACATCACCATCTTTGCCACCGCTATTCTGCCCATTAATGACAGCGTCAGTGTATTCCAGAATTCCACGCATCGCCTCAATGAGTCAACCACCCTATTGATATTCAACTGATGCAGTCTAGCATCCCCGTGAGCCACCTGTACCCCTAGGTATCGGAAATGATCCGTCTCCCACCTCTGCTCCAGTCCAGGCGGTTCTCCAGCCTCTCTCTCTCTCATCCCCGCTAATGGAAACAACAGGGATATGCGCCTGTTAATGGGCAGCCCCAAATAAGTTGCACACCGATCCATTAACCTCATCAATTGTGGTATGGCTTCGCCCGGAGACGTAACATAAAACAACACATCATCGGCGTAAAGTGAAATGAGATGCGAACTGAGCCCAATTTGTATGCCCCAGCGGCCCAATTCCTGCCTTGCCCAGACTGACATAGGCTCTGTAGCCAGAGCAAACAGTAGCTGCGACAACGGACAACCCTTCCACGTGCCCCGCCCCAGCGACCATTGCGCGATCTAGTGTGTCCCATTCGCACACACACCACGGGATCCGTGTATAGTATTTTGACCCATCTGCAAAAACTCGGTCCTAACCCCAGCTGGCCAAGGATTGCCAATATATACCCCAGTCCACCGTATCAAACGCCTTTTCAAGGTCAATGGACACCAGAGCCATCTCCTCGGGTGCACCCTGCGTCTCATGCAGTACGTGCGCCCGCCGCCGCATGTTCATGGACGTACTACAGCCCGAGATAAAACCTCACTGATCCTCATGGACTAGGTGGGCCATATGCGGTCCCAGGCGGTTAGCCAGTACTTTACATAATATTTTTATATCTGAATTGATCATCGTCAGCGGTCGGTATGCCGCCGGGTCCTGTGCATCGTTGCGCCGCTTTGGGATCAAGCAGATTTCACCCTCATGCATCGTAGGGGCAATATTCTGCTGTCGAAGGACTCATTCAGAGTCTGTAACAAAGGTCTCACCAATATCGCCGAGTATGCTTTATAATACTCAATGGTAACCCATCCCCACCTGGTGCCTTGGTCCTAGGTATGTCCCCCATTGCTTCCCTAAATTCCTCTTCAATAATGTGCTCTTCAAGTTCTGTCCTAACGTCCTTAGATACCTATCTTAATTGAAGGCCCTCTAACAATGGAACGTATAGGTCCGCGTTAACCCATGGGTCTACCTTCCATACAGACTGCAAGTGGTGCCGGAAAACTTCCAGCATTGCTGCTCGGTCATATGCCAGCTCGCCCGAGTGGGCTCTATTCAATTAAATACATTTATTAAGCATTTGAAACTCTAATGAGGTCCACTTAAAACGTACATGGATAATCATAACATGAACCCAGCAGCCATTAAAACAATACTTCAATAAAACCATTCCATCTACACCATTATATCATTTTAAACAAAGGTAATCATACAAAACATAAAAGATTTCCAAAATTACCACTAGAATATTATTTAAACATCAATAAAGCCCAACAATATAGGAGAGCTAAAATAATCACTCCATGAAGGATTATAAAATATGTACAAAAAGATAGATTAAAATTAAAAAGCAGATTCAACTGATGTCATGTTGTAGAATAAAATACTTCATATTGCAACAATAATAACAAGTCATTAGGTAAAGTGCATCTTATAACGACAATAGGGTAGCAGCAATCAAGCAATTATCCCCTGTACTAGAACAATAAAGAATCAGGTCCTGTTAATTATGAATACGATTAGGAAAGAAATCTTATCATGATAGCATCATATATTTTTATCTAAAGTGCATCAAAAAGCAGCAAAAATATTTCCCTTAAGACTTTTTTTTATGATGAAAAAAGGGACCTAGTTAGTGCCGACAGTAGAGAATTAGCAACAATCATATATTTAAAATTGTCCACAAATGAAAAAAAACAATTCATGAACACAAATAATTTGTATAACCAACCATACTCGGTGTCAAATAAAACCATTTAAAATATATTCATATACACCCTAAAAAAGTAAAAATGTTTAGTGCATACTATTCCATTTTTGGGACAAAGCTGAAATTCTCTAGCAGATGTAACATTTATAATGCCATTCTTGATAAACATAGGACAGTCACCTATATCGGAATGCAATCAGAGCCAGGCATACAAACAAGACATGATCGTGGTTCTGAGTAGCTTGATTGCAAAAGTTACAGTTTTTTCCACCTTCCCTATTAGGTGACCAATTTCCGATGAAATCATTTAAGGGTAAGAGGTTCAAGCGGAAAAGAGTAATCCATCTACAGATTCCGTGGCTTAAGTTCCACGAGAGATATTTATGAGAAACTCTTGGGGAAACATTCTTAAGTATTGTTTCCAGTCTGGCTCTCATTCTGCAAGTACGGATATCTCTCTGATAACTGATTAGGACACTAGAAATCTTTAAAAAAGATTTTTAATTCTATAATAGGTAAAGATAACATAAAAACCTCTTGCACATTAAAATGTTGCAGTGCCAAAAGGAAATCATTATAAAAGGATTATTTGTACATTTGTCCTTCAAAAATTTCCTGTTGGATAAAACTCCTCAGAGAAAAAGGTTCACTATTCTTTAGTTGATATCTAATGAATGACCCTAGCTAGACCTTGTGAGAAGGAGCTTACCAAACCAAATTCTACCCTAATAGCAGCTATTGGAACCAGTGTATGCAAATTACATAGTTTACGGAAAATTTGTCTTTGATTTTATCCAGAAAGCTCCATTCCCTTACTGGTATAGATTCAATTGCATATAACAGGGCAGGGGGAATTTTAGTTTTAAAAACTAACAGCAAATGTGAAAAATGTCTTCGACCCATTGTATTATAAAATAGGCATAGGCCATTTGCATGCAACGTTGCTTTAGAAGAGCTATGATCAATATAGGAATTAATCTTTGTACTACTTGAAATAACTTTCCCCAGATATAGGTAAGAATCATCAATCTCCAGTTTTTCAAAACCAATTCTCCAATTAAAATTACAGAGTTTTCAGTTTTTTTCTTGTTTTAAAACCAAGACCTTACTTTTGGATACATTTATTTTCAAAAATTGTGCAGAGCTATAACTCTGGAGTCGCAATAATTTTTTATTCAAACCTATTGGGGTCAGATCCATAGTTACAATATCATCTGCATACATAAGACAAGAAAAGGAGCGGCCACCTATCTTTGGCACGTCTCCTTCCGTTAACGAAATACAATCCAGTAGATCTCTTACATATAGAGAGAACAGTAGAGGTGCTAATAAGCAACCTTGCTTCAATCCATTTTCCATATTAAAAACTGAGGATAGGCCCTGAATTCCCCCCATTAAAACCCAACACCATGTTTGCGAATGTTAAGCAATAAATAAGTGGACTCTAAGACAAGTAACCTGAGGGGGGCCTAATCTCTGCGCAATATCCAGGCCAATTGACGACCTGTTTTGTATCCTTCAGCATGTAGCCGCTGACGATATTTCTTAAGAGTGTACTTATCCAGTCTGTCCCTAGTGTCGGCAATCTGCTCACATATTCGTCGCTCTGCGTTCTGGATGTCAGCTTGACCCGGTGATCCTGACTGTAGATTGGCCAACTCTTTCTCCCTATCCTGTAGTTCAGACTGCAGCTGCCTCCTAACGCCATATGTCAGACCCATTGCCGCCCCCTGACCACCGCCTTCATCGCATCCCATTCATGGGCTCTAGCACTAGCAGTGCCCCAATTAAGGGTCAAATATTCCGTCTAGGCATTTGATATTGCCTCCTTCCCTACCGGGTCCTCCAAGATATCAGCGGGGAGCCGCCACCCACGGGGGCCCTGCTTCCTTGCTTTCCACTGTACTGTGCAGCACACAGGTGCGTGATCAGACAAGAACCGCACCAAATGTGTGATCTCTGCTGCCATAAATGATGGGTGCGCAGTCGCTTATACCCTATCAAGGCGACTATGTGTATTGTGAATGGGCGTAAAACAGGTAAACATCCTCAACGTCGGGTGATGCTCCCTCCAAACATCCCAGAGACCCAAGTTCCCCATTAATTTCTGCAGTTGCTTAGTCATACACGGTTTAGTGCCCCTTCTGGGAGGGTATCTATCCAGATCGGGGTCGATTACACAATTAAAATCTCCCAACCAGATCAAATGGGCATCTATATCTGCAGTAATCGGATCCCGCAATGCCACAAAAAAGTTTGGGTTGTCGACATTAGGGGCATACGTATTCAGTATACTAATATCTTTACCATCTAGCTTGCCCTGCAACAACACATAGGGACCCTCAACATCCGCTTCGGCATACTGCAGTGTGAACGGGACTCCAGGTGCCACCCAAACCAACCCCCCTAGCATAAGTAGAATACCACAAGTGAAATACCTGTCCCCTCCACTTTTTAGCCAGTCGCCCTGCCCCAGCATAATTCAAATGCGTCTCTTGCAAGCATACCACCATTATCTTATGCCGCTTAAGAAATGATAGGACTCTGGGACGCTTAGCGCAAGTGCCTAAACCCCTAACATTCGAGCTAAGAAACTTTACCGCTGTTGCCATAGCCAAACATTTGTGCTACCTGTTCCCTCCGACGCTAGGGCTCAACACTCTTCTGCAGCGACATGCTCTTTTGTAGAACACAATATAATGCCGCACAATAAAACCTGAACCAATAACCCCGCCCTCCCCCACCCACGGACAATGCTCGACTATCATCACAGACAATTTTGCCCACCCCTCGCTCGTGCCAGGACGTGCACAGCATCCCTCCAAGCCCAACAGGGGCAAAGAAAACAGAAAAGTATTGCATCCCCAGTCCGCCCACCCTACAGTGAACAAACCCAAAAGATACGGGGGTCCCACTAACATATTTTGATCCTCCAGCGACATATGCGATGAAACCAACTGCCCCCCACATCCGGGTCCCGCTCAGACTATCAGTACCGCCATTCCGCCCCCCCACCACCAGCCCAAGCCCTGCATCAGCAAGCCACCCCATACAGGATTCCCACACTCCAATAAAACTGTTCTAAGCAGCAATCAACACCAGAGCCCAGCAGACCACAGTTAGACACTCTCACTGCCACCTTCAGGGAGATCCTCCAACAAAGTCTCAGGTACAACGTCCATTGTTGGTGGCAACAATTGGTCCTGCGTTTCTAGATACATTACATTATTCTCAAAGCAATCAGACTTAAAAACCTAAAATACACCTAAAATCCATAGGTGTGATGATACATATGATATGGCATACAGCGGTAGCACAATCAGAGATCTACCAGTTCCACACTTGCTAAAGCAGTGCTTGCACAGTGTTGTGAGATGGGAGAATAACAGTACCTATGCATCCGTTATTGATGGAGTTATCTGAGAATGTATAAGTAGTTTCTCAAGGGACAGTAGATAGATATCCTTAGGTCATGTGGCGTGGGCTAATGACTCAGCATATCGCTCTATTTGTTCACTGCAATACTTTAGTGCCTTGGGCCAGTTTTCTTGAGTTGGAATGTGGCCTCTGCCGCAGTGTTGGTTACTTGTCCTGTCTACAGCAGTAGCGCTAGCGCAGTGAACTTACGGTCTCCATGGGTACATTTTTAACCAACCCTAGCAGACATATAGAAGGCGTGAACCTATGTTCTATCACTTTTGATAATGTAGATGTTACTTCTTGCAACTCTTTATAAATTGGGCGTGAAAGCCACGCTAAATGCAGGAATCCAGCTTCTTCAGTGCCACATAGAGCACAAGTGGTTGAGTCGACCCTAAGAGAAAATCTTTTTATTAAATCATATTCTGTGTAAAAAGCCGAAGTGAATAATAAAAAGCCTTCTGTTAGGAGAAAGAGCGCCACTATGTGAGCATCAAAAGACAAAGTCTGCCTCGGACAACTTGTGGGATTCAAGATTCTGTTTGTCCCTTGAGGTGGGTTTGATAACTGGGGCCTCTCTTTGCATAGAGTTATATAATCAACTTCAACTTTGATAGCTTTATTTCGGTCAATGACCATAAAAGCACAAATAAAATATTTACACAAGCATAAAATACATAAATAATCACCATTAGGATAAAAAGTTATTAAACAACAGTTATCAAAGTAGCGGCAATAAACAGTAAACATATACAGTCATTAAGAGGGACCCAATGCCTTTAAGATGCGGTTTCGTGTATGCCAGACATTAGTAAGAAATTTTGTTAGCGCATAGACAGTTGGACCGGAGACATCACATTTCAAAATCCTATACATTGGTGCATATTCCCTGCAGCCCATATTCCTTATCAGCGGAAGAAGCCAGTATTTTCGTGCTGCCTTGTAGGCTGGGCAGAAGAAAGCCACATGTAGGTCAGTTTCCTCCTTAGCATCGCAAGCCGGGCACTGCTTTATAGTGGGAGCCGTTGACCATGTGCATGTGAAGGACCGAAAAGGCAGTGTGCTGTATCTCCATTGGAGGAACAGCTTCCGCGCCAGTACAGGGGAAATGGGATCTAATGCTTTCTCGAACCTATAGGAATCCTTGCTTTGCAAAAACGCAAAGGAAAAGGACCCGTGTGCCTGAGTGGCTTGGGTCCTAGCTATTTTGTGTTTATGATATACATTAGCCAGGGACTTTGTGGAAATGTTTAGTGCGGCTTTCGCTGGATCAAACCATAAATCAGGGAACCCTATTTCCATACAGGTGGCTTGGATATTTTTGACCCACGGGATATTAAGCACTTTTGGGTGGTTCAAGAGTTCGACCAATTCCGCCCGATATTCTGCAAGATCATTACTGCTCCACAGCCTACGCCAAAATGCTATGGGTCTCAGACTTATTTCATCTGCTAACGGTCGTAGGCCCAGATCCAGCCTCAGGGGAAGCAGCGGGGTGCTGGGGGGGAGTGCGGTTATCTGTCTTATGAACTTATTTTCCATTATTGAGAGACTCCCACAAGGCGTATGGCCCCATATTTCCGCCCCATACATTATCGCTCCCCTGGCCTGGGCCTTGTATATCTGTATTAGTGCCCCCAATGGACGGTATGACGAACCAGTCATCATCCGGGTGATACCCCCAGTAGTTTGCATAAGTTTAAGGTTGGCCCTACTCTGATGGGATCCCCAGGTCATCGTTTCGTTGAGGGTCACACCGAGATATTCGAAGGTGGCCACTCTCTCGAGCCGTACAGCTCCCAATTGTGGATTTGGTTGCAATTTTTGTCTTGGGTTCAAAACCATGAATTTGGTTTTTGCCGCGTTAATTTCCAGCCCCCTGTCAGTGCAAAAGGCCACAAAGGAGTCGAGAATCCTCTGTATACCCATAGGGGTTTTAGATAGCAGCAGGGTGTCATCCGCAAACATAATTGCGGGCACCCTGCTGCCATTTAATTTCGGGGCGTCGGTGTATTTAGTGGCATTCAGATGGGCGATTACCCCGTTGAAGAAGAGGCAAAACAGGGTCGGTGCAAGCACACAGCCCTGTCTTACCCCCCGGCCAACGGGGAATCTATCGGTCAATTCCCCCGACCGCCCGCACCTCACTCGGGCGTAGTTATTGTGATGCAGCCTCTGTAAGATCATTAGGATGTCCGGTGGAAGACCCATCTCTGCCAGGACGCTCCAAAGTTTCCCCCTGGGCACCAAATCGAAGGCGGCCCTTAGGTCCACAAAAATTGTGTACAGACTACCGCCCTCGAATTTTGCTGCCCTCCAATAGATCAGGTTCAATCTAAAAACCTGGTCCACGGTGGACACTCCCCTCCTGAATCCCGCCTGGTAGGGACTAAGGGCTCCCACCTCCTCCATCCAATCCTGGAGCCTGTTCAGCAACACCCTACCAAACAGCTTCTGTGCCACGTCTATCAGGCTGATTGGTCTGTAGTTGGCTGGGAGGAGAGGCGAGCCCTTTTTAAAGATGGGGACCACCTCTGCCCCCAGCCAGGTACTAGGGATTTCCATGCCTCCAAGAACTCCATTAAAAAGGGCGGTAAGGTAAGGTGCCCAAACTCTGGGCTCCTGTTTAAACATATCGCCTGGTAATCCATCCAGTCCTGGCGCCTTTCCAGAAGCCAGTCCTGAGATGGCAACAGTAACCTCGCCCAACGTTATTGGATCCCCTGCATATTCCGGCCAGCCCACCTCAACAGAAGGTAAAGATTCTCCCGGCTCAGAACTGTATAGGGTCTGGAAATGAGCCTGCCACACCCCTGGGGCGATATTGGGCTCTAGTGCCGATTTTAAATTCCCCGACCCGCCGTTCACAATCCTCCAAAACAAGCGAGGGTTTTGGGTCGCTAGGGCCTTGGTAAGTTTTTCCCACTGGTTTTCCTCCCATTCTACCTTTGCGTGGGCAATAAGTTTCTTATAAGCTTGCCTACTTTTTTTAATGCTATCCCCCCCTATACCCTCCTTAATTGTTCGGAGTTCTGTTTTTGCCCTTCTGCAAGCTAGGTTGTACCATAGTGTTTTGCCTTGATGTCTCCCTTTTATTGTTTGTGGACTACAAGTAAAATGAGGTACCGCAGCTTTTATCAGGTCCTCATGAGCCTTATACAATGTACTCTGGGAATCTTTATTGTTAGCCTCAGTGTCAATGCACCCCACAGTTTCTAAGATTGGAATTAACTCATCATAAAGCGTGGGGAGTTTATTCTTACTTGTGACCAAGTGCTCCCACCTAATCCTTCTCCTATTATTGTCAAGGAGAAGCACAGGGTAATTCCCTTGCTCATTATTCGCGGGAGATTGAGGGCCAGGGTGATCAAGGTCAAGCTCAAGCGCGTTATGATCGCTATCGGTCCTTTCCGTTACCCTGAAATCCTGGATATTCGGCCACTTCACTATTTGAACCAAGACATAGTCCAGACGGGACTCTCTTCCCAGTCTGTTGTAGGTGGTTTTGCTTGGTATATCAGATTTCATTCGGCCATTGCAAGCTCTGATTCCGAATTTTAGGGTAAGGGACGTGATTTGTAGTGCAAGTGGGGTACAAGCCTTCGGAGGCGGGGCCTCCACTAAAGGCACTGCCCATCTGGCCTCTTCGTCCGAAGATAACCCGTCTAGAAGGCCAGGGAGTGGCTCAAAATGAGAGTTAAAGTCCCCTCCCACTACATAGAATGAATCACTCGGTAAATCAGATATAAAGTTAGAGAGCTCATCTATGGTCGGTGATTCCTTAGCAATCCCCATTGGCCTAGAATAAATGTTAATAAACACAAGTTTAACTTGGTTGGGCCATAAAAGGGAAATCGCAAGGATATCTTCAGAGTTAACCGGTAAGCGCATGGCCTCACAGCCCAGATGAGATGCGACCCAAGTCGTAAGCCCTCCTGACGGACGGCCTTTGCCTTCCCACCTTGCTGGAATGAAGAATGACATGTATCCTTGGTGGCCATAGTCCTTTCTGGCCCAGGTTTCCTGGAACATACATATGTCTCCCGACTCAATGTAATTTGCCCAGTCCGGGTCAGCCAGTTTATTAGCCAACCCGGCAACATTCCAGCAAATCAGCCTCAGATGATTAGAAGTTTTAGATGGCATACCTGGCGGGTTAGAGGAGATGGTCCCAGACTCACCTGCAATCGGGAGTTCTAACGCATTACCAACACTAGGGAACGAGGGATCAAAGAGTCCACTAGGGCCGTTCTCCACATGTGTTGGCTCGTTCAAAATTCCAAGGGCATTAACAACATTGTGGGCAGATAGATCATCCATGAGCACTGAGTTGTTTAGTGACTCATGCATTTTGCCAATAGTCGGGGCAGGTGGCTTAGAGAGACTACAAAAGCCACAATCTTGGGTCATTGGTGCATAAGCTGGAAGTCAATCAACCCCATCCAGATCAGTCAAACAATTAAAGCGGTTGAAATAAAGATAGGGTGCGTCCTGCATTTGGGTATTTGGGCGTTGTACATAGTCCTTGTGTCTGCGCATGTGCTCCACCCTTATCCACTCATCCTGTAATGGAACGTGGTGCGTGCGATTGGGTGGGAAAAAGAAGGATACTGGAAGGGTCTGTATAGTAGAGTCCAGTGATCTATTTGTTCCTTCACAGATGTGCAAGACAGTGCCCGGATCCTTAAAGCTTACCAAAATGCAGTCCCCTATTATTGTTTTTCTGGTCTTCCCTAACCAAGGGACCCTTCTAACCATGATGATCTCGTTGTTAAAACGGGGTGGTAGGGGTCGGTTCAAATTTAGCCATTTAATGACCTTTTTCTTTAGAGATTGGTAGTCCTCATTTTCCCCTGATCTTAACTGGGGGGCACCTGCTAGGACCACCGTTAGACTATTAGCCTCTGGCGGCAAATCTGGTCTACGTGGTCTTGGAGTTTGCCGGCTCGGGGAATTTAAAGGAGCGCTACCGGGTTCTTGTTGGCCTCCGTTAGTCCCTACCTGAAAACTTTGGGGAGCATAGTCTATTAGTTGAGGAGGCCTATGGTTTAAGTTACTACGCGATGCCTGGGCTGAAATAGCCATTAGTGGCTGCAAGGGGGGGACAGTGGGGACGCTCTGGGAGGGAACCTTATTAGCACCCTGTTGGATTCCCGTTTTGGGAGTGTCACCCACAAGGAGATGAGGTCCCATATTTTTGGATTGCTTACTAACTAAGGTGTTCAAGGTAGTAAGGGATGTCTCTAATAGAGTGAGCCTAATCTCCACTTTTTTCAGGCTATCGCTAATAGGCTGCAGGAGGGAACAAAGTATGGATTTTATACTCCCTATGGATATGATGGGGGGATTTATGCTAGGTGTGATATCCACTGGGCCGCTATTAACAACAGCTATATTGCAGCCGGGGGACTTGGAGGGAGAAGCAGTAGGCACAGTCTCAGCGACCCTCCCAGATTGAAGTATGTTTGTGCTTTTTTGCCAAAGTCTAGATGGAGTGATTTGGCTTTCCCCCTCTCCCCCATTGACTTCCTACTACGTTTACTTGGTGGGGGCCTATGTAGTTCCCGCACAACACTTTGTTTTTGCTTGCTTTTCTTATTTGCATTCCCAAGAGGCGTTTGAGTAACCAAATTGACGGGGGTGGTACATATCTTGGGAGAAGTTGTGGCTGTGATCTTACCAGGGATCATCCCGGGGGAATTTGGAATTTCCCGGAGTAAAAGGGGGAAGTCCTCGAAGGTCGGAGGATTTAAACTATTGGGGGGCGTACCTTCCTCCTGGGACAAAGGATGCGGGATAATCTCCGTCAAGGGTCTGCTCCTCATAGATTCAATGGAGCGTCGCCGCACCGCCCTTCGTCTCTCCAGGGAATTTTCTTTGTCTGCGTCCCCTTTAGCAGATTTAAAATAGTTATCCAGTGGCCCAGTATTGCTACCCCCCTCCCTTGATGGAGTATCACGCGGACCTGGTGAGGGCATCAGCTTGGTCAGATGGGAAAGTTAAGAGTAAGGGGTATGGCCCGGCCCGGCCTCCTTTGGCCCCTGACGGCCACAGACGGCCCGCCCTTTGCCCGGGCTTAGCCCCGGACGCTCCCGCGCAGCGGGAAGAGTGGCCGGCTATAAGCTGTAGCGTGGGCGGGGCAGGCAGGGAGAGCGACCCAGGTGTTGCGGGTCAGGACCTCGCGCAGGGACTCCTGGTACACTGAGTCCCTGCGGGTCAGCTCGCAGCCCTGCAGTCCTGTTTGTGCGCGCGCAGTCACCCAGCTGCACCGCCGCAGATCCGTGGGAGGCACAGGAGGCAAACAAGCCCAGCCGCAGTCACAGAGGCTCAGCAGATGTCCAGGAGTCAGAGACAGCGAAGCGGGACCCGCGAAGCGGGTCCGGCGAGGAGTAGCGGCAGGGAGGTGTGTCCGGTGAGTCTCCGCTCTTGACAAAAGCAAATATTAGTCCCAGGGATTTCCACCGAAGCGCCCTCTCTTAATGTCTGAAGCGTGGGCGGGGCAGGCAGGGAGAGCGACCCAGGTGTTGCGGGTCAGGACCTCGCGCAGGGACTCCTGGTACACTGAGTCCCTGCGGGTCAGCTCGCAGCCCTGCAGTCCTGTTTGTGCGCGCGCAGTCACCCAGCTGCACCGCCGCAGATCCGTGGGAGGCACAGGAGGCAAACAAGCCCAGCCGCAGTCACAGAGGCTCAGCAGATGTCCAGGAGTCAGAGGCAGCGAAGCGGGACCCGCGAAGCGGGTCCGGCGAGGAGTAGCGGCAGGGAGGTGTGTCCGGTGAGTCTCCGCTCTTGTTTTCGTCAATAGCTCCTCGAGTCCCCGTTGGCTATAATCATGTAATAAAGCATTTAGTGGACTTGGAAATGAGTAACATCGTAAGCACCATAGACCGTGGAGGTTCACATGGTAACATAGGGACAGCAGCCTTACATGCTGCATGAATCCGATAGTGAAGGAATATCTCCAATGCACTTAGGATTTTGCTACTGACCAAGTTAGCTAATATCGATGAAATCCCCCGGGGAAATATATTGCTAAATATTACCAGTCCACGCAAATGTAGTAGGTCAGGAGCTCGCTTTCGCATGTTGGGATTCTTCCGTCTTGGAGGTGACAAGGAAGTTTGGTCCAGTTAATGTTAAAGCCAAACCAAACTTTATATATTTAAATAGTGACAAGATGGTCTGTTGATCTTTTATGAAGATCACCATGTCTTCTGCATAGAGTGATATAAGCAGCTTTCCATCAGTGAAGCTGAATACACAGTTTGAATAATGCTCCTGTAGGGGACATGCAAGGAATTCTAGTTCTGTGTCGAAGAAAATCAGTGGAAAAGGGCGCCCCTCGCCTAGTGCCACATGTTATTGTTATCTGATCAGAGATAAAGACATTAATGTAGATACGCGCCTTTAGGCTATTACACAGCAGCGCAATCTAGCCTGTGAACATCTGCAGCATACCCATCCGCCTGAGAATGGTGAATATAAACTCCCATTCCAGAGTTGAATGCTTTCATTTCATCTAAGAGGACTGCCGCTGCTTTAATATCTGGTTGTAATTGATGCAAAGGGGTGAACAATCTGCGTGGCTTGTGTGAGGTGGATCTGTTTGGGATGAATCCTGATTGATCCGGTAGCACCCGATCAGGGAGTATAGGGAGTGATATAGAGGTGATTATTCTGGCAGGTATTTTAGTGTCTGTGTTAAGAAGTGTTAGAGGTCTGTATGACTTGCACAATGACGGATCTTTGTCTGGTTTTATGTGAGAAAGTGCCTCTTTTGACATGCTTAGCCCCCACTTTTACCTGGACATTGATGTGGTTTCAATTGTAGAGCACAGGGTCCCTGCCAGCCAGGTCCCCATGCCAGTGTTTCTGCCCCCTGTAAGTTCCTAGTAAGTGGTACCCTGGGGGCCTGGGAGCTGAAGAGGGTCCCTTGGGACCCCCTCACTAGGCCCATGCCACTGCCCTTGCAGCTTGCATGCCCCTGTGAGATGAAAAACGACAAAAATGTAGCAGGCCTTACAGCCCCAAGGCAGGGTGCAGGATACCACAGGTGAGTAGATATGCTCCTACAAATCTTAAGTCAATTCTTAAATATCGTAAGTGCCAGGGAAGCCATAGGGTGTACATGGGTTGGAAATTCAACAACTCGAGATCCCCAGCACCATGATTGCTTCACTGAAACCAAGAGTGTTTGGTACCAAACAGCTCCTTGTAATAAATCCACAGTGATGCCAGTGTGATATTTATTAAACCATGTACTCAGTGGGCACCTCACAGGTGCCCTCTGAAAACCTTCCGACCCTGGTGTGGTCACTGACTGGCTTTAGGCAGCTTGCCACACATAGACATGTTTCTGGACCCCTGGATGAAGAGCCTCTGCTCTCTGGGGCCAGAACCAATACACATCCTGAACGGAGGTGCCACACCTCCTCCACCAGGATAGGCATAGTGCTCGAAGGGGAAGCTTCAAAGGCCTGTGGCCTTTGTAATGCGACCCCCAGCCGCTGCTGCTAACAGCAGATGGCAGCCCCCGGTTTACACCCCCACTTTGGGCGGAAAAACTGTCGGGAAACTTAGAAAGGCTAGGAGGTGTGTCCACCTTTGCCAACTCCACCCCTCAGGTGGAGAAGAATAAGCAAAGCACAATTTTCAGTCCCCTCCATCTTGAAGATGAAGGGACTCCTCCGATCTGGGCTAGATCTTAATGGCATAGTTGAGGGTGTAGTCACCCCAGATAAGATGCCCCATTGACCCTACCTGCAAATCCCCTTAAACGCTCCTTAAATTTAGTATTTGGTGGCTTGCCCAGACCTGCAAACTAGTTACATGCGACCTAAGAAGAAGCATGAAGAAGACCACGTGCAGCGAAGCCTGAAGACGACTATTGACTTGGCCCCAGCCCTGTCTCCAGCTTCAAAGACCCTGCGAGAAGAAGATGCTTGTCCTGCAGTCAGCGACTTCCAGAAACCAGAGGAAGACTGCCTAAACTTTGAAAAAGACCAGATCCCCCAAGGACAGCAGTTCTGTCTCCAAGAACCCAGCACAAAGGGCTCTTGTGCCTTGCGGATCTGATAGTCCTGCCCACTCTGCATCCGACGCCTCCTACATGTGTCAAGGAGGACCACCGATCCAAAACAGGTCCTCGGTCATCCTGACCTCAAGTCCAGCATTGGCTGATACCTCTTGGACTCCAGGACGACACCTGCAGCCTGAATCCAGAGGCTCTCCCTGATCGCAACTGTTTCCGGTAAGAAGACTCCGACGTCTAAAGGCACCCCTGCACCGAAGCCCCTGGGCCTTGGTGACCTGAATCGATGGTGCCTCCACGACCCTCTACATCTCTACTTACCTCTGCTGTCGTTGGTCTCCCTCCTGCAACCCCCAGTGCAACGTTGGCAGACTGTTTGTGGAAAACAAAGTGTCCATTGAGAAGCATGGGATCCCAATAGTGAATTTGCACCCTGTGCAGCTAGTGTTTGGTGGTACTTTGTGGGTTCCCCTGTGCTGGTCCTAACCCCAAAATATTAGACCCTGCAACTGATTTACCTACCTGCAAGCAGTGTGGCTCCGAGCACCCCCAGTCTCCACTGAAATGCATTGGGCCGAACTGCGATTTTGACCTCTGCATCCGGCCTTCCCAATGCCGCTGGTGGTGCAGTTGTGGTACTCACTTGACCCTTGCTGACCTTTGGTCCAGAAGACTGAAACTGTAATTTGGATACTTGTATAATCCCATTGTTGTTTTCCTAAATAGGATAACATTGAACTGTTCAGAAATTGCACTGTGTTGACTTTTGAAAGTGAAACGTATTTTTATTTAAAAACATGCTTACCTTATTGCAAAAATATTGGTCTTAAAATAAAACACAAAGCTTAATTTTATGAAATTGGTGTGGATCTCCTTTTTGAGCTGTGTGTCCATTCTTGGTCAATGTTATGCAATGAATGTCTTACACTCTGTGTTAGGCCTAAGGCTGCTCGCACACACTACCACAAGTAAAGCACTTTGGTTTTTACAGTGTGCCCTGTACACGTTTGTGTACCCCTGGACTCTGTGCATGGTATAAACACCTAGTGGCAATATCATATTCAGAGCCAGCTTCCTACATTTTAGAAGCGAGCTGAGGAGTAGAGCATAAGAGGAGCGTATGTGATTGTCATGCTTTTTCACACACAGCCAACAGGTTTAGGGCCCAGATGAAGATATATTCCTTGTAAAATTCACCTGGTAGGCCTTCGCGAGCGGGTGCTTCACACCCAGAAGGCTCTTGACCGCTGAATAATTTGTTCCAAGGTGAGGGGCAGTGCTAGCCATTCTCTGTGCCCGTCCTCCAAACAAGCAAGGACAATATTATTTAGATAGTCAGTTAGCTGTGTGCTAGTGGCATGAGGTTTGGGCCAGTAGAGGTGTGTATAAAAGGTGAGAGAGGCCTGAAGGATGCCTTCGGCCTCATGATGAGTCTGAGCAAGATCATTTGTGATAAAGACAACCTCACCGGAGGCCTGTGGTTGTTTGAACATGGCAGCCATAGTCCTACCCAGACTCCCCTCTTCCCAAAGCAACAAGTAAGTGTCTTTCTCAGATACTTAATCTCTCTGTCAGCAATTTCATTATATTCTGCAACTTTTTGTTTAATATATGTGAGAGCAACAGGGTCTGAACTTGCAAAGTATCTATTTTTCAAGGCTCGGATATCATGTTCAAACTTACTCTTATGAGCGGGAGAGTAGTTAAAAACCCACTTTCAGTTTGCAGACCACTCTCATGTCGATCTTAAATGCCCCTCAAAGTGTGTGTGTATTATCCACTGACTCAACCTTATTTTTAAAATATTCAACAATTTCTTCCCTAAGTTAATAGTTTTTAGACTTTGTCTGATAATGCCCCAGGCTACAATCTCCAGGTAAGTGTCTTACGGAACCTGCCAGGCCATGTTATGCCTGATAGAACTGGGTAATAATCGGAAAGGTATTTAGCCATGTGTTGAGGTGAATATGCCCAGGCATTTCCTTCTTTTGTGGTCAGCCGGAAGTCCAGCCAGGAAGAGGCGTTATGCACGGAAGATGTGAGAGTGCCATCTTGCGCTACAGGATATCTTTCCCTTCAAATGTCTATCAGGTTGTGGGCATCCTTTGTAAACTTGAGTGCTAAAGATGTCACTCTTGACGAGCAGGCTATAGTATGCAACCTATCAAGGCCGCTTCTAATGAAGGGTTAACGTCCCTCCCCTATAGTATTGTCTGGGGAGAGAGCTGTAGAAAATTGTTCCATACCTTCTTATAGAATCTCGGATCATAGGATCCTAAGTGTTTATAAGTGTGGCATGTTTTCCATGGAAGGTACCCTGTATGGCAATAAATCTACCTTGGTCTTCATCAACTGTTCTTAAGAGGTTGAAGTGGGCATCTGTTTTCACTAGGATAGCCACAGCATAGGCAAATTCTGAGTATGATGACGTAAACCGGTGAGATGTCGACGTCTTTGCAACTGACCACTACGATGTTTGGGATAAGCGTGTTTCCTGAACTAAGGTGACCTCTTGCTTGCGTCTATCAAGATACAGGTCTGGCTGGGGCTATTCAAACGTCTTACATTCCAGGTGATGAACCAGATCTCCTCAGTAATTATGGTATCATGTTGATCATGAATGGGGTTGCAGTGGCTGTGTAATATTGGCGGGAATTCTCACTAATGGTACATGTGAAATACATGGGGGGGCGTGGTTTACCACGCGATGCGGACGGACGTGCCCGGGTAGAGCTTCCGACTGAGCTCCCCTGCCCCGGGTCGTTTCTCCACCACAAAACATCCTAAACGGCCCGAAATTGCTGGCGGACCTGTCCAGAGCCCCGATGCACGTCCGGGCTGCCTCCGGTGGCGATCGGCGGTAAGGCTCCGCACCGACCCCGGATGCGAGGTTGAGGCCGGCTTGGCGGTGCCGCCGCTGGGGACCCCGGCAATGCAAGTCTGCGGCTTCCGGCAGCCTACTGGGCCCTGCGCTGCGGCCTACAGGGGGGAAGAATTGTGACACTACACTGCAGCTTGCGACCCTAACGGCGGGGCCCCCCACGAGGCTGGGGCTGGACACGGGGACATCTGGGAACCCCCCCCCCACACCCCCCTCGGAGCTACGATCGGGGGTGACAGCGGGCTGGAGGCGGCTCAGGGGGACCACGTGGGAGGAGAATCGGACGCCTGGCCTACATGAGAGCTACCTGCTTGGGGTCCTGAGAGCGGCGGGACGGCGCCTGGGTGACGACAGTGCCTATCCGCTACCACGCAGCGGATGAGGCCCTCCGGAGGCCACTACGATTGCCACGCTTCCTGAAGGAGTGGGCTGCTCCCGCAGCCATTGGACTCTGGGGGCGCATGAGGGGAAACTGTGACTCCCCCCCCCTCACTCCGCAACGGCTTATCATGAGCTAAGGCTCCCTTCCTGGAGAACACTGTGGCCTGGGGACCGACTTAACCTGGACAGGGGCAACACCGCTGATGGCTATGGCTACCATTATCTCCGCTACTCGCTGGCGCCATGGGGCCTGACGACACGACTGGCCGAACCCCATAGCCCTTTGTGGCGCGAGACCTGCGCCTCCAGCCACTGCGGGGGGTCAGTGCATCTACAGAGAGGGCAAGAGACGCTGATGTGACCACACAGCCTGGCGGGGAACACCTGGTGTGAGCCTGACCGACATCAAGCCCCTCACTACTTGGTACCTTTGGAGCCACGACGACCAGGACACACTACAAGAGACCCGGTGGCCCATAGTTGCAGAACCCAGAAACGCACGGATACGAGTGTGAGACGCCTCTCTTCCTGGAGGCGACCTACGGCCTACCACGACGACCTCGATGCCACAGGGGTGATTCACCAGGCGGGACGGACCTCCCCGCGACAGGAGGGAATACCTCGCACACACCACCAGCCCCATGCCTGGAGGGGTGCGAACGCGCACCGGACCAGGGACCGCGTCAACAAAGGGAAAGCAAGCAAAAGCGACGCTCAAGATGGACGCCGAACACGTGGCGTCGAAGCTGGACAGCGTCCTAGCAGCCATGGAAAGGATGGAAGAATCCCTCCAACAGACACGTACCTCCCTGGAGACCAGAATAGACGGCGTGGCAATAGACCTCACCCACCTCAGGGCCGACCACAAGAAACTACAAGATCGCACCAAGGCGCTGGAAGACACAATGGCAGACATTGAACCAAAGGCGGCGCAGACAGGCACACAAGTGCAAGACCTCCTCCGCAGAGTGGCATTTCTGGAAGACCGAGCAGAGGACGCGGAGGGACGGGCGCGAAGAAACAACATCCGCTTAGTGGGCCTTCCGGAGAAATGGGAAGGGATGGATCCGGCTCGCCGTGTGGAGGACTGGCTACGAGACTTGCTACCAGAAGATGTACTCTCCCCCTACTTCGTGGTGGAGAGAGCCCACAGAGTGCCCACGAGACCGCTCCCCCCTGGCTCTAACCCTAGACCGTTCATCCTTCGTGTCCTCAACTACAGGGATCGCGATGCCATACTGCGCGAAGCCCGGAAACTAGGGGAAATCACCATAGACAATGCCCCGGTGATGTTCTTTCCGGACTATACTGTGCAAGTACAGAGGCAGCGGCTCTCCTTCCTGGCGGTGAAAAGACGACTGCGCCAAGCGGACCTCAAGTACTCGCTACTTTTCCCTGCCAAGCTGCGAGTGGTAGCACGAGACAAGACGCACTTCTTTACGAGCCCCGAGGAAGCGGAGGCCTGGCTGGATGGAGGAATGCCCGAGGCGCCGAGAAGAGCGCTGGGAACTGCCACCACAGAGCGGCCCCGAGGATCAAGACGACGTCGCAAGTCGCCCACGCCTCTACTGGCCAGAGATACGACGAATCACTCCCCACCGGTGGACCAAATTCAGCACGAACAGCGAGCTGCCCTACGCAGAGTGGCGGAAATCAGTAACTCCCCGACTCAATCGCTTCATCCGGGCGCTAGCCCCGCCGTGTCCTTGACGGATGATGAGGCGATTTATGGTATCCCGGATACCCAGTGCTCTGGAGAACCCCCGGACGTCACGCCGCAAACAGTGGATCTCTTTGGCTGATTAGAACCAGGCAGCGGCCCACACCCTGTGACACGGTGCTGACCTACCTAGGGTTCTGTCCAGCTATCTCACCCCCCATTGGGTGACTCATGGGTCTACCCGTGTCCAGACCATCTCCACTCCAAGAACCAGAGGAAAGGAGCCAGACACTGTGAGTACTTTTTCTGTTTGTAGACACGAGACTCAGTCACCCACAGCGCGGACACAAACACCTGACCTATGATGATGCCCCAACGATCTGATGACACAAGAGCTGCCTGGAGGGGAGTGTGTCCCCCTGGGACCCTCGCCCACGCCTGCTTGCCACCCGGGCACGCCGCTGACGTGACACTGAGAGGCAGACACTGAGCGTCCGCCAGACAGCAGCGGCCTCCACACCTCACCCAGGAGGGGTGCCGAGCTCTTAACAGACTACACCGTTTTGTTTAACTGTCAAAATATAAGCCACAAGATACCCCCTAAGACTGTATAGTTTACGAGCTCATTCGAGCGTTTGGACGGCGACATGTTGTACAGCCGACCTTTTGGTATTTTTGATTTTGTTGCCATGTTGAGGCGCTATGTTTTCCCTTTCTTCCCTATCCCCATGTATTGCTGGAGATCATGGCACTGCACACAAGACACCAACAATAATTTCGCGGTGGGGGCGAAGCGCTGGTTTTGGGGGAACACTGAGCTGGGCGTTCCACCCTGGGAGGGAGCGGGGGACGCTCACACACATGACTACTATGGCTAGTGTACGAATTTGCACCTGGAACGTCAGGGGAATGCACACGCCGGCTAGACGCTACCACATCTACTCATATTTAAAGCGACATAAAATCAACAGCGCTACTCCAAGAAACGCACTTAAACAGGGCTGAGGTACGGGCGCTGCACCGCAGATGGCGAGGGCATCTGTATGCCATGGACTATTCCTCATACGCTCGCGGGGCACTGATATGGATCCGCCCTGGGACCCCCTGGGAGGTCATAGATGTTGCAATAGACCGGGAGGGCAGATTTGCCGCTGCACACGGTAGGCTAGATGGCCAGCAAATTGCACTAGTGTCCCTATATTCCCCCAACGTCGATCAGGGCGGCTTCCTGGCGCGTCTTTCAGCGACTATGGCACCTTGGCATGCAGCCTCGTGGTTACTGGAGGCGACTATAATTGCACACTAGATACGACACTGGATCGCTCCTCCCCACCCCCCGCTAACGCCTCCACACGGGGAGCCACGAAAGCACTACTGGAGTGGGCCACACAGTGGGACCTGCAGGACGTTTGGAGAGTACGCAACCCGGGGACACGGATATATTCCTACTACTCAGGCGCTCACGACTTGCACGTCCGCCTGGACAGGTTCATGGCATCTACTGGCCTTCTACCCCACGTAACAGATACACATTACATGGGCTGCACGCACTCGGACCACAACCCACACTTTTTGTCCATAACCTGGGAACAGCCACGCCCCCCTGTGCCCACATGGCGCCTGCAACCTGCGTTGTTACTTGACGCGACTTTCCGCGATTCCCTACTCCTGCATGCTGCACAGTACTTTGAAGACAATGCAGGCACGGCGTCCTCCCCTCAGGTGGAATGGGACGCCTTCAAGGTAGTGCTCCGAGGGCACTGTCTGAGAACGCAGGGCCACATGAGATACCAACTGGAGAGTGACCTAACTAGGTTAGAGTCTGACATGCTCACCAGGGAGGAGGGGGCTATAGAAGGCGATGAGGACCCATTACACGAAGCCCACACAGAACACGCGCACCTCTTAGAGCGACTCCGGAACATTAACTATACTGCGCACTCAGCGAGAACGCATCACCTAAGCGACAGACCCGGCAAACTTTTAGCCTGGCTGATCTCCCAGGAGGCTCGCTCGGCCCCAGTGGCGGCCATACGGGCAGAAGGAGGGGAACTCGTATACACACAGCGCCGCATACACGACGCCTTCACCGCCCATTATGAGGCGTTGTATCGCTCCCGCCTACCAGTCCCCCACCCTGATATTGCTGGCTACCTCTCCCACCTGCAAATGCCACAACTGACTCTCGCACAGCAGGATGAACTGGGAGCCTCGCTCGCGCCGGACGAGCTCCGAGAAGCGATATTTAACCTATCTAATGGCAGGTCCCCGGGCCCGGACGGGCTCCCAGCTGAACTTTACAAGGCTGGCTCGGATATTCTCGTCCCAGAACTTCTGAGAATGTACAACGCGGCGGAGGGAGACGCCGCTTTACCCCCAACGTTAAATGAGGCCACTCTGGTCTCTATCCTCAAACCTGACAAGGATAGCACACGGATGGGCTCTTATCGCCCCCTGGCGCTGCTAAACACGGATTACAAAATATTGGCCTCCGCATTAGCCCGGAGTCTGGCCCCCCATGTGCCCCACCTGGTACACCGGGACCAAAATGGCTTTGTCCCTACACGCCACACCTCTCACATTATCCGACGCCTCTTTCGGGTGCAGGAATATGCTACTCAGCAATGGCCCAGATCGGGATGCCTGATACTGGACCTAGAGAAGGCCTTTGACTCGGTCGAGTGGCCGTACCTGAGAGCAGTTACGGAGAAGTACCAACTAGGGGGAGGATACGAGGCCATGGTCGACCTGCTTTATAGCAGACCGACAGTCCGAGTCCGCACGGGTCGGCTTCTTTCAGATGCCATCCGGGTCCGCAGAGAGAGCTTCATTCCAGTGAGAGACAGCACACCGATTCCATTTCCAACGAGATTCCACATAGGATGCAAGATAGTAATAGATGAATGGACTATCACACGACGAAAGGAGACATTGGCCCTGCACACAGTGTATTGACTGTGGCTGCGTATGTATAATTGATTTGTGTTCTCGTCAAAGATTATTGGCTGCTCTTCAAAGATACTTTAGGAATTGCTGCGGATTTTGATATTGTGCCAGGAGATATATCCTTATATACCCTAGTCCTGATGAGGCCCCCAAGCAAGTTGGGCTGAAACGCGTCGACTATTGTTTTGTATTAAGAGCCCCGGAAGAATTTAAACCTTGTTTTCAAATTGAGATATAGACAGTACCAATAAATTAGATTGGGGGGCAAATACCGTTTTCCTCTCCCCAGTACTGTCCCATGGGGCGACTCTAATGCTATGGAATGCTTATGATAATAATGGTTGCATCCATTATATATATATTTGTTGTAGGGGAATAAGGAATTGACTAAATGTCCTTTGTTTTGTATGTTTTTTTGAATAATGGATTGTTGCTTATTCAATTTTGTATGAGATGAATATTTGAAATCGTCTTGATATGTGGATAAAAAGAGATTTATCGAGCGAAACTGTGTCCGAACAATGATATAATTAATGGATGATTTATTTCAACATACAAGTAATTGTTTGTGAAGGAGTAATTTATGGTATCCTTCATGTTGTGAAAGAAATATCTTTTTGATCTGTTCCGTCGCATCATTTTGTTTGTTGTTAATCTGGGTCCGCAGAGGCACTACACAAGGCTGCCCACTGTCGCCATTGTTGTTGTCCCTGGCCATGGAGCCCCTGGCCAGGACTCTCAGGGCACATGGACCGGAATGGGGCATCCCATTAGCGGACGGCTTGCATGCGGTGTCACTGTATGCGGACGACCTATTACTATACGTCTGAGATATAACTGACGTCCCCGCCTCCCTTACGGACATTTTCCGCACCTTTGAGGAAGTGTCGGGCCTGAGAGTAAATTGGTCCAAATCGGGGGCCTACCCCTTTAGCCCGGACACGCCTGAATGTGACATCCGCCTGGGCGGGGGCAAGCTGCAGTGGTACCCCACTACCTTTCGTTACTTGGGGATACGAATATACAGGAACCCAACAGATGTCTTGGAGGGGAACCTCCTCCGAACAATAGCTTCCATCCGAGCGCAAATCGGCTTCTGGAACACCCTACCCCTCAATGTGCCTAGCCGCATTGCGCTGACTAAGATGATTGTGCTGCCTAGACTGCTCTATTATTTTGCAAACATACCCACGTATGTTCCCACCAAGCTATTCCGCGATCTAGAGGTGCTGCTGCGCAGCCTCATCTGGAACAAGGGGAGGCCATGAGTGGCGCTGACCAAACTCTACATGCCCACAGACTCGGGTGGTTTAGCGGTCCCTAACATGGAGCTGTACTACCTCTCGGCGCAGATGCAATGGGTGGCGGGATGGCTGAGCGGCCATCACCTCGAGGATACCGCCTCGAACACAGCTGCCTGGACACGAATGCAAATTCATACGCTGTTCCATCCGCTCACCCGCACGCACTGCCCCTCCCAGATATACCTGGCGGTGGCGCGCAGGTGTTTCCAGTGGTGCCTTCGTCTTACACGAGCCACTAAGCCATATGCCCCGATCTTACCACTTTTAGGCACACCTGGCCCGACGAGACCACTTACTGAAACCCACTTAACTAGCTGGGAGCGTGCAGGGGTGGACACGCTGAGCGACTTATACGCAGATTGGGAATTGCTCACCTTCACAAACCTGGCTGATAGCGCAGCTCTCCCGGTGGGGCAGTTCCTGCTGCACGCGTCCCTCTTGCACACGCTTACTGCTTCCTGGGGCGACATCACGGAAGAACTCCCGATGCACAGCTTCATACAATACCTGCACGTCATGGGCAATGGCTCGCACATCATACACTGGCTAGCGCAAGCTTTACAGGCACACTCGCAACCATCCACACTGCTGCTGAGAGAACGATGGGCGACTGACAGGGGAAGAGATTGGACAGATAAAGAATGGGCCTTGATCCTGGCTGGCCCGACCAACATCCCGCGTAATCTCCGTTTCAAAATTATACAATACTACATATTGCAGCGTGCATACCTCACACCCGACAAGATAAATAGATACTTCTCACTAACGGATGCAAAATGCCAGCGCTGCTCGCTACCGGGGGCAGACCTCCTACACATGCTGTGGCACTGCCCTGATATACGGGCATATTGGGACGAAATATTGACTCTACTTGCGCGCGCCACAGACGAGCAACTGCCACACACATGGGAGACATGCATATTAGGATTGTATAAGCGCACAAAAAACAACAAAGTGCAGGCACGCTTCTGGGATATGGGCCTCATAACGGCCAAGCGCTTGCTCACTAAACACTGGAAGGCCGCGATTCCCCCGCACTTTAGACATTGGAAAGCCTCCTTCATCAACTGGGCACGAGCCGAGAGCACGGTGCTCCTTCGGGAGGAAACCGCGGGACTCCGGAAATTCCCCATCGCCCAGCTCTGGGATGACCTCCTTAAAGCATTTCAGATGGCCTGCCAGGAACAAGGGATAACCTGAGGCTGCAGATCTAACCGATCTCTTGATGTTAGTCAGAGACGGCCCTGATGCTGCAGCGGAGCTAACTCCTTTCCCCCCCACTTGCCTCTGGTAGCCTTAGCTCCCGCCCCAAATGGGACCGACACCAGGGATGCATCACCATGCGGATATAACACCAAACGAACGCTGCTGCCGCGAGTTGACGCTACTCACACATTAATTAGCTGGGAACACAGACGAGAAGGTATAACCACCTCGCCCCACTCTGCCCTTCTCCCCCTGACGCAGCTGAGCACCTTGCGCACCAAGACACTAGGTGTGGGCATCGACGCTTTGGGTTCACACCCTGACTGGGGATCACTTCCCCCCCCTCCCGTCCGCTGCTTCCCGAGCACGGTGCACAGCCCGCCGCGCCCCCACTGGACGGCTGCTGACATCCCCCCGCTGCAGTACATGATGATCTCCCCCCCCCCTCCCCTTGACCCCACCTGTATTTACAACCCTAACCCCTACTCCCCCTACTGCCGCACAAGCGTAGGGAACAGTTTGTTTACTGGTCAAGTTCCCTGGCCGGACTCCTATCTTATCTCGGATAACGGACGATGGGCGCATCGTCTGGACTCCCCGGAGCGATACCCTGTTACACACACACTGCTCTCTGGCAGCAGAGATGCGATGACAAATGCACCCTACTAGGGATGGGTGCGTCCAGTGCTCTCGGTGGGATCTCGGCGAGGGCGCATTGAGACGAATGCCGGACATATTCCCGATAACCAGCGGCTTCAGGGGTGTAGCGATGGGGGGACAGATGCGAGCCGCGCAGCCCGCACTTGGCCCCTCACTGTAAAGCTGTGGACTAGACTCGCCGAACTTCAGCGTTAGCTTCTATGCCTCAGTGAGCTGTACCGAAACACTTCTGCCATGCTCCGGCAAGCATTGCGAACACGGCGCAGACACTCTACCGCCCGGGGGCCCCTACGCTGACGATTGGCCGCGATGATTTGCGCAACACACCATAAGGGCCTGGGTGGCGACGGCAATGGCCACAATGCTAGCTGGAATACTGCGTTTTCTCTGTTTTCGACACTAAGATAAAGGAAAAGCGTAGACCTGTCGTTATTAAGATAGTTACCTAATGTCTGTAACAATATCATCATGTGCAATGCCGCCGGACCCCCGGGTTACCGGCTGAATGGCTGTGTCATGCTCTCTGGAAATGTTAACTTCATGTCTACTCGATTAGGCACCATGGATGGCAATTGTATACTGTATGATGACACAGCTGTGCACAATAAAGGTCTTCAAAAACAAAAAAAAACAAAATAAAAAATGGTACATGTGAAATATATAATGGCAAAAGGAATAAATATGACTCTGTACGTGCAACAAACAGAGAACAAAAGTAGCTACAACTTGCACCCACATGGACATCCCAATTGCGCCAGCAAGCTTCCAAACATCCTCCCAACCAGAGAAAAGTAACCATGGGTGACGAAAACAAATCCCTGTAAGAAACAGAGGCAAGAGTGACATTATTTGGGTATTTCCCTTGGGGTACACCATTTGTGTCAGTCTGCAACCTCTGCCTTAAGGCCGGAAGGTACATTGTCAAGCGACTCTTTGAACTTTTTAGTGACTGTTGTATAACAAAGGGCATTGGGACGTATCATGAGCCAGTGGAGTAAATTTCACCATTTCTAATAATAGCAGTTAGTGCATGTAGGAAAGACACGTCATAGTAACTATAGGCTGTCATTTACAAGGTTTTGGCGCAGGGCAGTGCCACATGGAATCTTGCTGCACTGCCCTTCCTCAAAAGAAATGGGCAGGAATGTGCAGTATCTCTGAGATATGGCGCATTGCTCTCCTTTTCTCTTATGCTGGTGAACAATGGGCTGCCATGCGCCAATGCAGGGAGTCTTGCGCCATGGTGCAAGGCTGTCTGCATTGCAGGGGTGATTGTTTTTGTGTATGAATGGACATCTACCTGCACAAAAACAGCCCAAGAGGTGTTTTCCTCTTTCTATGTGTGCTGCAGAATGCATTAGAATCTGACGCATTCCCAGGTTTACGATTGCTTGTAAATCTGGGAATGTTTCAGATTCCATGGGTGTTGTGTGGGAACACCAACAGCAAAATCCATGGAGTGCCCCTTTCACGCTGTCTTCTGCGTGAAAGGGGCACATATTTACAAGGCCATGAAAAGCCACACAAAGTGGCTTTGTGTGGCCTTGTAAATATGCTACGGCACATTGCGTCACCGGAGTGTCAAAAAAGTGACGCTCAGGTGGCGCAAAAGTGCTGCAAGGGGGCTCATAAATGAGGCCCATAGTTTCTAAGCCCACACAATTATTTAACCACAGTATATACTAGAGCAGCATCCATGATCAGATTATTGGCTGATCCGGGTAAGTCCAAGAGGTCTTGATGGGTAGGGTTATAGTCAAACCAATGTGTTACTCCAGCTTCTATTTCAGCCCGGTGTATCAGCTGCACCTACTGAAACAGAAGCATGCTTCTGTGAAGCAATACAACTGACATGCAGTAGTTTTAGAGAATGGGTTTGCATAAACAGTTGTCATCAGTGTGAACAGAAATGTCAGTGTCAAACAAAATATGGACTGAGCCACATAAAAGCCTAAAAAATTGAGGGTGTATTCAGAAAAGTGCAATACCTCAACCCCTGTTTAACATTGCTCAGTTGCTCGGATGTGGATGATGCGGGGTCTTGTATTCAGTAATCCATACTTTTTCAAGAAAACTGGCTTATTGCGGACTAGTAAACAAGTGCGACTTGCGTTGACTACCAGTCATGGTGGGCCGAGTACAACTTGGTGTATGTGATGCCAACTTGCTGCAGTTTGTTATTTTGCTATGTAGATACTCGCACATAGCTGCCTGAACTACGAGCATAAAATCTGGAATATTGTTATGGCATTTCTATCATAAGTGAGTTCTTTCTTCTCCCTTGAGAAGCAGGGTACAGTATCTCGGTCACAAAAGTGGAGAAGACGAACAATTATGAGTCATGCAGGAGATCCTGGGGGAGGCGCTGGGGCCAAGAACCAGAGCACCCTTTTTACACTAAATCGACAGGGAAATCATCTGCTCCGATTATTGTTAACAACATTATCCCCATATATATCTCAAATCTACCAGTACTCGTTCATTCAGGCATCCCAAGAATATGAAGGTTTTTGCACTTTCACCGGGTTTCTTAATCTTCGTTTTTCATCCTAATCAGGTGCAAATGGTCTCATATTTAGGGGCTTCGTGTTGGTTATCTTCAATGTCGAATCTTGGCGACTCCGTTGCCATTAGATGGTGTTCCTGCTTTTCTATCTCATAGGTCCATCCTGGTGGTAAGCGATATTAGTGTCTAGTGCTTCATTTTTTAGGTCTCGCCTGGCGTAGGCTGCACACATGCGCAGTCTCGCTGACGACATTTAATGATTTGGGGTATTTTGTGTAAAAAGCATTAAGCCCCGCCCCTCTTTTCCATTGGCTGGCATCACCGTTTATGCTAAACGGTGGCCAGCCATTGGAAAAGAGCTGGTTGTGATGTTTTCGTTCGGCTTTTTCTGCCGTCCCACTTAGATGGCCTCGCCTGCTTTCCTTCTGAAGTAAAAGGTTTCTTATCTTTATGGGGCCAAACACATGGCCCCATAAAGATAAGAAACCTTTTAGCAGGCGAGGCCGTCCAAGTGGGATGGCAGAAAAAGCCAAACGAAAACGTCATTACGAGCGTTTGTTTCCTCGTGCACCTATGTAGAATTAACCGAAATGGCACGTGAAATAAATTCAGTCTGGCGGCTGGTCGAGGCTCAGTCAACTAGTGAATGATTCTATGCGCTCTTCATGTAATCAAAGGCTTGCTTCCAAGAGGTGTGCTTTAAATTTGATTTCACCGGCATAATAAACAGCAGTTTGTCCGAATTACATACATTATTTCCGCACAGTGTTTATTGCAGGACCCTTTGTTTCCAGTCAGTGGGTTATTAGAGGCGGTAATTTACCGTCCGTTCATCTACGGCCGTGTGAGCGCACGGTTCATTATGGGAGACATGATGGCGCGTTCATTGAACTGGCCGCCGGTGTGTGAAGGCTCTGCGGATCTCACGGCGACGCCAGATCCATATTTAGCGGCGCACACCGTGCGCATTGGCTGCGGTTGTAAACAAAGGACGCGGTGCGTGCACTGGAGGGGCAGTGTCACCATCTGTTAACCCCCCTTCCGTGAGGACATCTCATGCTTTGTGTGGGGTTTGGGAGGGTCCTGTCAGTCATGATTTCGGGGGGTCTTACGCTGAGGTTACGGAGGGAGTTGGTGTCTGTGAATATGGAAGGCAGCTACTCGGAGTGCGATTGACAAAGGTATGAGACTAAACTGGAAGTTGTGCTTGGACAAGTCCAAAGACAGCTGTTTATTGGCAGTTCACCTGCGTAATTACGTCTAGTATTTACTCATGTCTCCAGATTGAGACACTGTCCAGTATTGAAGGCAGGATTAAAATGTAGGTCACTGGATTAAAATCTTGGCATCTTAACTATGAGAGTATATCTCCTCTCGGAGAATGTGCACATTTCCATGATCAG
The DNA here is from genome assembly GCF_964204655.1 of Triturus cristatus. Lineage (NCBI taxonomy): Eukaryota > Metazoa > Chordata > Amphibia > Caudata > Salamandridae > Triturus > Triturus cristatus. The sequence goes on along the minus strand of NC_140583.1, from coordinate 996,978,940 downwards.
CCATTATGTATTCTAAAAGAGCTTTGATGGGGTGTAAGCAGTATAGCAAAGCAAATGGCTTTAACAATAAAAGGCGAGACCTATTGCATTTTTAATGCTTGTTTAGAAGTGTTTTCATGTCGGGGTCCTTGTCCTCTATCCGCACTCCAGCCGCACCACTTCCGCAACTCACTATGCACCATTTTCTGCACTTGATTCGAACTTGAGTGTCGATTGTTTATCTTGTGGTTCCCATGTTTGCAGGCAATGCTGTAAGTGAGGTTGTATGCATAAAGGTTTTGATGTCTGTTGCATGGTAGAGGATAACACCGATGCAGCACTGCTGTCTGAGCACCCTGTGCTGACAAGCGTATCACTAACAAGATCTTAGCTGCATTGTCCTCAATGGAGCTGTCCCACCGCAAGCTGTCAATACAGACATTTGGAAGCATACATGAGGACAACCCAGCGCCAAACCATTGCATCTGATGGCATTTGAATGTTGCAGCCCTTGCCCCTCAGGTAGCGGGCTCCACACTTTCCCCCTGTATTCAGTTATGCTAACCTGTTATTTTGTCCTGAATGGCCTGATGCTGAGACCTCCACTGGTGGGTGCTATCGTATGTTGGCACAGCCTGCTAGGTGGATCTGTTAAGTGGGCGAGCCCCAGCCGCCCCACCAGTCGGTGTCAGTGGGAGGCAGCTGAGGCCCACGCAGTAGCCGATGGCCTCTGAAGTGACCGCGGGAGCAGGCCCTCCTCCAATTCAGGCACCAGTTCTGCCGTGCAGTGCCATACCTCCTCTTCACACCCACTATGACCGGAGGAGTGCAGCACGACACTCTCAGCTCAGCGTCCTGGAACGGGGAGCAGCATTGATGACCAACAGCAAGACAACATTTGCCGATCACAATGTGTCTAAGGTGCGGCCTAACATGTCACCAGGCTCATCTCCTCTTGATCACTGCCCCCCTGCATCCACACTTCCAGGTTTCACAAATAGAGTTGTACTGCACTATTGACGCAGAGTTTTGGCCTCAAATATTTGGAGCGCTGGTGGAGAGGGATAGACTGAAATGGAACAGTGTACTCAAACTAGACTAGTTGAAGGTCCCATTAGTCTGAAGTACCTGCATGCCAGCTGGGCAGGAACAAATTCAATGTACCCCCACTGTGCCCTTTGGACCTTCGGAGGGGGAAGTAGAGTGGCTTGGTGGCGGTTGCAGCAGATGAGGAGGAAGAAGAGGACTGCATCATCTTCCTGTGACTGCGTCCCCTGCCACTGCCCCATCCCTTGGAGCCACAAAAGAGCTTAACTGTTTGTTGAACAAGTTGCGAGGGCTGCCTCCCATGGTAGGCAAGTCCCATTCAGTAACCTCAGAACTTCTGGTATTTCTTGAGAAACTGGAGAGCAGGAGAAAGAAGGCCCAAAGAGAGAACCATAAATCTACTGTCCTTTAAGAGCTCCAGGGCAGAATCCACTTTCTCACCACTGGCTCAAACAAAAGGCATACCCATAAGGGAAGCTTGGTTGCCTTTGAAAAAAAATATTGTGTACCCAAGCGTGGCATGCCCATCACCCAGGCAACACAATCTGTAGTATCCATTCCTGCTCTTAAGAATGTCTCCAGCTGCATCCCTGTACTGGCTGTGCAAAAGAGTTCCTAAAATCCTCAGGAAGGGCAGGCAAGACTTTGCTTGAAGTGTCTCAGAGGACATGTGTGTGGAGGCCTAAGAGGCACATAGTGCTGGAGGACCGTAGAGCTAGACTGGACCATGACACCATGAGGATCTAAGTTAAGGCCTCGTGAAATGGCAGCAAGGGCTCAGACGTCACTGTCTGGGCTGCAGAATTTCACTTAAGTTTGCCTTGGTCTCCTCCGTGGGCAACTGTAAGAACGAGACCAAATCCCAGTAACCCTGTCCTGATGATGACCTGAAATGTTACAGGTTAAAAACGCATCGACCATTCAGCGCATCCTTTGGCGTTATCTTGGTTTCTCAAAACAGTTATAACTTTTCATGAATTATCTATTGACTGTTCCGCAACCATTCCTCAAATTGTTTCTTGCGCCGCTTTTTGCTTTTACTTCACCTTTGTCACGTGTCACCTGCACCATTCACCTTCTACAAGAGAACGCATGTGCACACAAACGTTTGGGTTACACTTGCATACAATGTATTGTAGTGCCGATATAACTATTATTACTTGAATACAGACAAATGTATGTTTCTTCTTGATTATTGTGGTCTCCCTTACTTTGCTTTGCGTGAAATTGACATGTTTTCTTTATTAATGATGGGGCAGACATGCTCCATGAAAGATGGGGGGGGCACTGCTGGGCATGATACTCCACCCCCCAGGCATTTCCCCGCAGCACCGGCAAAGCAGAGTCACCCTGCCCAGGCAGCACTGAGGATAAGCTGGTTCATATATTGGAGGCAGTAGACAGCTAAAAAGAATGCATTGAGGCCAAAATTGGCAAGGTGGCGATTGACCTGGGTATATTTAAGGACGACCACTGCAAATTAGCGGATAATGTGAAACACCAAGAGGAGGCAGATAGGGAATGGACTTCAGTCTTGCAGCCTACACATGGCGTCTCTAGAAAACACCATGTTTAAATACACCCAACTCAACTACTTACATGCCACATAACTCAAACCACATAGCTTAAATGACATAATGGGTACTGCGGATAAATCATGTCCTTACTTCTCTCTGGTGGATGCGGGATTCCTGCATATGGTAGGGGAATGTCCAATGATCACTGCATACTGGTGGCGAGTGGCCCCTGCGACCAAAGTGAGCTCAAAATGTATGGTCCTTGGACAAGCATTGGTTAAATGGACAATTGCTATGCATTGGCCTTCGCCTGATGGTATAGCATTGTAGGAGGAAGGAGGAGCTCTTGAGGTGGGTGGTAGCCGAGGGGGTAGCTTTGCGACAGGAAGACTAAAGAAGACTCCGCCACCCCCCATAGCAGTGGACTGGGCATCTTGTATTTTTGTTTTTCTATGTCAGGAGGGAGAAGTATCTGACCCATGGTCCCCGGGGGAGAACATGGCGGACTCTATTTGATGACAAGTAACTCTGACGTCACTTACTTGTGGCAGCGATCAATGGTGGGGTTAGACGAGCTAAGCAAATGTTTTTGATTATCGATTATGTGCGAATGAAAGGGAGAGATCTGGCTGGGCACAAATGGTTCAAAGGTTGGTTCCACTATGTTATTGTTTTGTCTATCGAACTTCTGCAATATATATTGCAACACAGGTATATGTTACGTGATTTAAGCAATGACACCTTGTGTGGTGAGCAGACTATCTGTTTCACGACGATGCAGAACAATGATTACGTTAACTGTTGAGGAAAATACTAATAAAAAGAATTACTACAAAAATCCTTATCAGAACCCTGCTCGAGATTGGCATCCAAGGACCTGCACTCAGCTGGATTTGCTCCTTCTTAGCAGATAGAACACCAGCTGTCAGCCTTTCCTCTTCTAAAGCCTGCAAACTCATCTGTGGAGTGCTTCAAAGTTCTCCACTCAGCCCCACTCTCTTTAACGCATACATGACCCCTCTGGCCATTGTCATCCGTTCACATGAAGCCAACATTTTCTCCTACACGAACAACACACAGCTCATACTCCCCCTCTCAGACAAGACCCCCTACACAAGAAACAAGTTTACAGCGTTTACGACCTAATTCACCAATAGAATGAAAGGCAACTGTCTCAGGCTCAAATCCGACAAGACAGAAGTAGTGATATTCAGCAAGAGCACCTCACCATGGAACTACAACTTGTGGCTGGCCAAACTTGGACCCACATCCAGCACCAACACCAGGAGCGTTAAAATAAGCATAGACAGCAAACTGGACATGGCCACATAAGTCAACACTGTCACTGCATCTTACTTCCAGACCCTGAAGATGCTGAAGAAGATCTTTCAATGGCTCCCAAGCAAAAATAGAACATCTCTCACTCATGCCCTAGTCACCAGCAAGTTGGGCTACAGGAACACCCTCAGCACCGGTATAAATCAAGCAACTCAGGGGGGCGCTAGAGGGTGCACAGCGGAATGGCTGCCTTGTGAGACAGCTCCGCCGGACGGGATTGAACAACGGCACAAACGAGCATGTAAGGGGCTGAAAAATCGCGGAAAACTGCTGCATTGGTCATCGGAAACGAGCGCCCACATATGGCTGGAGTGAGGAACGGACTGCGGGTGCTGTAGGAGCGGGGACGAGCTGTTGAGCACCAGGCTCCGGTCGCGGCTTTGGGAACACAAGATGGCGCCGCCCCGAGTGACCGAGGACTAAGGCGGCGAAGAGCCGACGAAATCAGCGATGTGGCCCGCCCTGGTGCGTTGAGACGTGTGAGCATGCCACGGACTCCAGAGGCTGGGATCGCACTGGTGTTTTAGGTGCCATCCGGAGGGCCCTGGAGCGGCACGAAATGGCGGCGGAGCCCGATCTGAACTCCCGCTCTGGATGAAGTTGGCATACGATGCGGTCCGGTACATCGGTATATGGCGGCACTGGCGCCTCTACTAACCCTGCAACCCACTGCTTCCGTGCACGCGGCGAAGGTGAGCACTGCCTGATCGACCCTTGGGACCCTGTCTGCCCGGGGGCACTCACTCCCTGTGCTGTCAGGGGCCGGAGGGCTGGCTGGAATGACTGCGGAAGGGCGAGGAAGCCGTGAGTGTGAACCGCGGGCTGCTGGCCTCGTCGGCCGATGCCACACCGAGGGAGGTGCGGATCTGAACCCCGGCGCATATAACGTTGCTACCTAGAGAGCGTGTCTGCAGTACGCTGGCTTCTGGAGGGGATCGTCGACCCTGAGGAGAGCGCGGTGCCTGGAGGTTGCCTAGAGTGCTGGCTGATATGCGATATAGTGCACACCTGCTGTGTGACCCCCCCCCCGGGCTTGTGACCGGGTCTGAAGAGCGCTGTGGGCCTGTCCCGACATCAAGGCACGTGCGACGCGAGGCAGCTGACAGCGCGTGGACTCAGCGCAGGGCGCTGCAGCTGCACAACACATCGGAGACCCGCGTGTGGATTGCCCGGGGTCTCTTGCGACTGCGGGCTGACGACTGCGATACCCCAACTGGGGAGGCCTACCACTAGTGGTTTCTCTTTTCTGGAGACCGTCGTGGGAAGACAGGGACATGGGGAAACCAGATAAGACTCAATCTAAGCTCTCTTTTGAGTCCAAAAGGCAGGCGAAGGGCGCTGCGCCACTAGCGGATACTGCCCTCGACACTGGAGAGGCGCTGTCCACTGGTATGGAGGGGGTGTTACATGCCATCCAGCAGAGCCTGCAGGACATAAATGGCAAACTGGACACCATCACGATACGAGTGGACAATATGGTGGTGAAGCTGGATGGCCATGGGGAGAGACTGGTGGAGGCGGAAACTCGCATTGGAGCGGTGGAAGATGTCTCCCAGGCCACGGCCAAAAAATGTGCGGAGGTTGAGCGGCTGCTGGATGTGCTAAACAACAGGGCGGAGGATTTGGAAGCGCGGTCCCGGCGCAACAATGTAAGGATCACGGGGGTTCCGGAGTCCACCAATGTTGGACGTATGGAAACATAAGAGGAGGAGCTGATCCGCAGTGTCATTGGCACGGAACACCTCTCCCCGATGTTCTTGATTGAGCGGGTGCACCGATCGCTGGTGCCGCGGCCGAAGCCTGGAGCGCCCCCGCGTCCTATAGTTGCTCGAGTCCTTAACTATAGAGACCGTGATGTCATACTACGGTTGGCGAGAGAAAAGCGGCAAATCAAACATCAGGGCAACACGCTGGAATTTTACCCGGACTTCACGGTTGCGGTCCAGCTGGCACGGAAGGAATTCAATCCCGTTAAGAAAAAGTTGCGCGACTTTGGGATTGATTATGCAATGCTGTACCCAGCCAGGCTCCGAGTGACGCATGAGGGCCGAGCAACGATATGTCACACACCTAAGGCAGCGCAAGATCTCGTCAAGCGCATTGGCCTCAAACGTAAAGAGCGACAGAGAACGGATCAGAATTCGGATGCAGACTAGGCGGCAGATGAGGAGCGGACTTCGGAGAGCGGCAAAGCAAGTTGTGCAAGGCTGCCGGGAAGGTGGCGAACCTGCGCCAGATCCCAGGGCCTCGGGGGGAGTGCATCGCTGCCTGGCATTGACTGTGGGACTTTTCCGGGCTGCTGTAGACCGTGAGTACGAGTGGTGCGAACTATGTTGTCTTTGCGACCATCCTGCTGCGCTATGGCACGTCAAAGTGCGCACAGGTCGACTGGACCTGGTGCCTGTTGTTCTGTTGGATGATTGCTGGGGGGACATCGCATTACAAACCCGAGACTGCAATATTGGCGGGCACTGCTGACCTGGATATGGCTCTACTAGGCCTGAGGGAATGGGAGCTGCTGGACCAGACGTTGGGGGTAGTGAGCAGCTCGTTGGTGGGGATCCGCTGACACATATGGGGTCATAAGGTTGGCTAAAAGAATGTACTTGAGGTGTTGCCCACCGACAAGCGGGTTTAAACTGTTATGGGGCGCTTGGCACCACTTGGTTCCCTACTCATTGTGCGATATGTCCTACGACAGTGAACTACCTGTGCTGACATGGTACAATTTTAGGTCCCAACTTCTAATGTAATCCCGTCCACATCCATTTAGTTGGATGGAGATGTGTGCTCTGGGCGATCCCCCGCTGCGGGTGATCCCCGAACTCAGTTATTTTATGTTAACCTATTGTAATGGGGTGTGTCTTTGGCATGGTTGGGGTGCTGAAGTGGGTGGGGGGAGGGGGAACGGAGTTGGAAAGTTGGTTTGTTGGTCGCAGTGCATGAGACGCATCGCTGAAATCCGAAAAATTGCATTAGGGAACAACGAGGTTCATGGGCGCTCAGATCCTCGTTGGAACGCACTAACCGAGTGCCGATATTGGATCTGCCTCACTAGCACTGTTGGTAAATGGGGGACGCTAGGGTAGGGGCCGGGTGCCTCAAATTGCTGACGTGGAATGTGCGGGGGCTTAATAACCACCAAAAAATCAGACAGACCCTGGCATACTTGGATAGGCTACACATAGATATTGTACTACTACAGGAGACGCACTGTGCGCCGGCGCATGGGTCTGGCATGGGGCGAAGGTGGGCTGAGTCGGTGCATCACTCTATGTATTCATCCTATGCCAGAGGGGTGCTAATATTGTTTAAAAGGGGACTGCAGTTCAAGATAGAAACTACCGTGGCAGATGACATGGGGCGATTTGTGATTGTTACTGGTCTACTGCGGGGGCAGCGACTGGCCATTGTGAGCACATATGGGCCGAATGTGGATGATCCGCAGTTCTACCATTCCCTATGGGGCAAACTGAGGGACCTGCAGGCTACGCACGTGGTCTGGGGTGGAGATTTCAATATCGCACTATATGACGACCTAGACAGATCTGGGACGACGACCGAGCCTCATAGACGGGCGTTACATGTATTGAAGGATATAATGGTGGAGAGGGGACTTATTGATATTTGGCGCCGTAGGAATCCTGAGGGGAGGGAGGCCACGCACGCATCGGCAGCACACAGTAGCTGGTCCCGCATCGGCTACTGGTTAGTGTCTGGCGAAATTGCATTATGGACTAGGGAGGTTAGACATCTGCCACGGACACTGTCGGATCACAACCCAGTGCTCCTATCCCTGGAATTCCCACGCTATATCCCTCCCCCCTTCAGTTGGAGGTTTAACGCAAAAGCCCTCTTAGATACACTGTATGTAGACGCTATTGGACAGGCGATAAAGGACTATTTTGACCACAATGCCCCTACTATGAAAGATCCCGGCGTACTCTGGGATGCTTTTAAAGCGACGATTCGCGGCGTCTGTATAAGCACGAACGCCGGTATCCTAAAAGAGATACGGCACCAGCTGACGGTGAGAGAAAACAAACTGCGACTACTGGAAGGGGAATATGAGAGAACACACGATACAAAAATATTGGGTGACATCAGAAAAATACTGTCTGAGTACCAAAACTATGCGGAAGATGAAATTAAATACACGACGAAAGGGCAGATAGCGAGGGCTTATGGTGAGGGGGGTAGATCGGGCAGGCACCTGGCAGCTAAAATATGTGAAGGCCACGCACCGCAGACCATTCATGTGATACGCACTAAACAGGGGGAACAAAAATTTGGCGCGCATGAAATTTTAAGCGAGTTTGTGACTGCATATGGTGAAACGTATGCCTCCAGACCGACGGCGGATCCGGCCGCAATAATGGAGTATCTCGAAGACGTGGCGATAGCGTGGCTGTCGGACACGCATAGGGAATATCTGTCTCTGCCTATCACGGTAGAAGAGGTCACGGAAGTGATGAAATCATTGCCAAATGGTAATGCGCCAGGCCCCGATGGGTTTACCTGTGAATTTTACAAGGCTTTTGTGGATCAGCTAGCACCTCATCTGGAGGAGATGTATGGGAATGCCCACGAACAGCAGAGCCTGCCTCCGACGCTACGTGAGGCGCTCCTGCTGGCCTTGCTCAAACCGCAGAAAGATCTTGAGCTCTGCGACTCGTACAGACCCTTGTCTCTTATAAATGTAGACAATAAGATACTGGCCACATTGCTTGCCGCTCAACTCAACCCTTTAATGTCTAAGCTGATCCTGCCTGATCGGGGTTCATCCCCTCGCGTTCCACTGCACACAACATGCGGACCCTATTTGCATTGTCGCACTACCTGACACCCACGACTAAGGCCGCGGCGGTATTCCTCGACGCGGCCAAGGCCTTTGATTCGCTGGAATGGCCGTATTTAAATACAGTGCTACGGAGGATGGGCTTCCCGCCCATGTTTCTCCAGTGGATACAATTGCTGTATGATGCACCGGTGGCGCGAGTTCGGGTAAATAAATATATCTCAGAGCCCATTGCTATCCGCAGGGGAACTAGACAAGGGTGCCCGTTGTCCCCGCTACTGTTTGCTCTAGCGCTGGAGCCATTAGCATGCAAAATTAGGCAGGGGCATCATTACTCAGCTCTGCAATTTCCACAAATGCCACTGCACATATCACTGTATGCCGATGATATGTTATTATATGTGAGAGTACAAGTCAACGAAGTCAGTGTAGTGTCAACAAGGCACTTACCATCCAGAAGGCATGGGTCTCCAGAATCGGAACCTGCCCAATATGTTATAGGGAGGAACACAGATCTAAGGAGGTAATACACGTTATGTATGAAAGCCCTCACTCACCAACCTGGATGGTGACATGCTTCATCATCGGGCTCCACTGGGTATGGCCGAATGCCATCCCAGTGTGCTGCAACGCCAGGTTACTGCGGAGCGGGATTGTGTGAGGTGACAGTGAATTTAAAATTCCCAATTGAGTCAAAAAAATAATTTAATAGTTTTGCTAATTGGAAAAAATTAAAAATTAAAAAGGAGTGAGGGTCAAAAAATAACAGACCGGGTTCACTCCATGGCGGTCAACATGTTTCTGCTTTTATGTATGTTCGACAGGCTTTCATCAGGACCAGAGTGGAAGTGTGGGGGCCCCGGTGGTATGAACGCGCTAAGGTTCACCCTACCGTGGGCCGCTGTGTGAAAAAATATATAAACAGTTCAAAAATCCGCTAAGTGATATAGTGGTGGAGAGAAACGAATTTACTCTAAAATGAAAAAAGACATACAAACACAAGACAAAACATAAAAGAATTGTAAATGTGCGTGGTCAGTTCATTATACAGCGCCACAGCTACAGGCTCAAACATAGTGCATGGATGGGACTGTGCCAATAATAAGTACCTCAGGTGCAAATAGTTGTGCTGTCCGTGCACCTAGAATTAGCCAGATACTCGTGTCAGGGAAGTAAAACAGGACTTCGCCTGAATAGCGTGACTAGTACTGTATATCGAAATATACGTGGAGTCTAGATGCTACGTGAGAATCTAAAACAAATGTGGGCCGAGAAGTTTATGAACGTGGCCCGTGTATCATTCCTGGGAAGTAGGAATGCAAGAGGGTGGAGAAAGATTCTTACTGTGAGGCAAGACCGTTCGTCGCCTCAGGGATCCCGGGGTGGGGGTGCAAGCAATATGGCACACCCTGGAGAGGAAAAGAAAGGAGAAACGGCCACGAGCGGCTAGGTAACACGCACACTGACCGTAAAGAACTGAAAACAATACAATAAGGAGAGAGGTTCACTTACGCCCTCGCTGCTCGGCACCCGTTAGGAACCTGCAATGCCTCAAGCCACCGGGTCCAGGAAGTGAGGAGACCTGAAGCGAGGCACATATAAGCAAAAAGAAAACCTCAATGGGTCGGAGAAGAAAAGTAAGCCCAACGGTGATAGGGCAAAACATCCAAAGCTGTGCGGTGATTGGCTGGGCCCCAGCCAATGGGATGTGTGGAAAGGAAAAGTTAGCCAGGGAGGCTCGGCCGCTGATTCCTTTGACAAAATCATCAATGAAAACTTTATGCGGTGCTAGGAGAACGAACGTTTTACACGGAGGCATCACTGGGAACGTGTGCCTGGGTGGATGGACGCTAGATGCAGAGTAAGCAGACGGGGAAGCAGTGGAACATGAGCAAAGTGCTCTAATGAGAGAGAAATGCCAATGCCAATGCGGGAGACAAAATGTGCAGAAAACGCTGCATGTAATGTAGGGAACCCCAAATTGCTAGGCTTAGCTGGTCGGGTGAAGGGGTCCAACCCAAATAAGCACATAGAAGGACTAAGTACTTGGTGGATATGTTATTGAACCACAAAAAATTATTATTGACCGTATAAGGTCCAGCCGAATTGGTAAAAAGGCCTAAGTGGACTATAGATACCAAGTGAGCGATGCAATCATGAGTACATGCTTAAAGTATGTTGACCCAGGGTATATTATCATTGAGACCCACGAGGTTGGTGCCCAGACGGTACACCCATCTTTGTTCCTTCTCGAAAAGGATTTTTTGAGTGTTTCTGCGTGTTGTGATCTCTTCAATTATCGTCCAGTGTAGGTCATTAGTGGTATGGTTGGCAGACAGAAAATGTTCACTTAGTTTAGTAGTGACTCGTTTACACCTAATGTTGCTCCGATGTTCGCAAATACGGAGTTTCACTTTTCTAGTGGTCATCCCTACATAGCGTAGACCACAGGGACAAATGATTAGGTAGATGACATTAGGCGTGTTGCAATTGGTATGTCCTTTTTGGGTCCAGACCTTGCCTGATTCCAGATTCAGACTGGTAGTATGAGAAGTCAGATGACATATACTGCAATCTGAGCAAGGGAAATGGCCCGTAATCTTAGGAAGACCCCAAGCTTCTGTAATGGATCTTTGAGCAGTGTTAGGTTGAATGATGGGGCATGTCTGTACCAGACTGCTCCGCAGGCTCTGAGCTCGTTTAAAGGAGAACAAAGGTTTTTCCCATCTCCGGTTGTTGCTGTTGATAATTCGCCAATGTTTCATGACGACTTTCTTCATGGCATTGGACAAGGTACTGTAAGTAGGGACGCATGTGAGTGGTATGGACATGGCTTCTTTGACGGAGTCCTCCAGAAGGACTTCTCTGGGTTGGTTTCTGGCCCGTTTATAACTTCTGGAAAGGAGGGGGAGAGGATACCCTCTGGCTGTCATTTTAGAAGTTAGGTCACTGGATTGAGCCTTAAAATCTACCAAAGAGGTGCAATTCCGCCGGAGGCGGAGGAATTGCCCGTAAGGCAGATTCTCCCTCAGTGCACGAGGATGGAAGCTCGTGAACTCAAGAAGGTTATTTCTGGAGGTAGGTTTGTAGTGTGTCTTCGTGTGAAGAGATCCAAGTTTCTTGGTAATCAGAACATCAAGGAATACGACTTCATGAAGGTCATAGGTGTACGTGAATCTCAAATTTGGATCCAAGGTGTTAACCCACTGGAAGAAGGTTTTGAGGGCGTTGGTATCGCCGTGCCAAATAAGGAGCACATCATCTATATAGCGTCTCCATAGGTCCATTACAGAAGCTTGGGGTCTTCCTAAGATTACGGGCCATTTCCCTTGCTCAGATTGCAGTATATGTCATCTGACTTCTCATACTACCAGTCTGAATCTGGAATCAGGCAAGGTCTGGACCCAAAAAGGACATACCAATTGCAACACGCCTAATGTCATCTACCTAATCACTTGTCCCTGTGGTCTACGCTATGTAGGGATGACCACTAGAAAAGTGAAACTCCGTATTTGCGAACATCGGAGCAACATTAGGTGTAAACGAGTCACTACTAAACTAAGTGAACATTTTCTGTCTGCCAACCATACCACTAATGACCTACACTGGACGATAATTGAAGAGATCACAACACTCCTCCGTGTAAAACGTTCGTTCTCCTAGCACCGCATAAAGTTTTCATTGATGATTTTGTCAAAGGAATCAGCGGCCGAGCCTCCCTGGCTAACTTTTCCTTTCCACACATCCCATTGGCTGGGGCCCAGCCAATCACCGCACAGCTTTGGATGTTTTGCCCTATCACCGTTGGGCTTACTTTTCTTCTCCGACCCATTGAGGTTTTCTTTTTGCTTATATGTGCCTCGCTTCAGGTCTCCTCACTTCCTGGACCCGGTGGCTTGAGGCATTGCAGGTTCCTAACGGGTGCCGAGCAGCGAGAGCGTAAGTGAACCTCTCTCCTTATTGTATTGTTTTCAGTGTGCGTGTTACCTAGCCGCTCGTGGCCGTTTCTCCTTTCTTTTCCTCTCCAGGGTGTGCATATTGCTTGCACCCCCACCCCGGGATCCCTGAGGCGACGAACGGTCTTGCCTCACAGTAAGAATCTTTCTCCACCCTCTTGCATTCCTACTTCCCAGGAATGATACACGGGCCACGTTCATAAACTTCTCGGGCCCACATTTGTTTTAGATTCTCACGTAGCATCTAGACTCCCCGTATATTTCGATATACAGTACTAGTCACGCTATTCAGGTGAAGTCCTGTTTTACTTCCCTGACACGAGTATCTGGCTAATTCTAGGTGCACGGACAGCACAACTATTTGCACCTGAGGTACTTATTATTGGCACAGTCCCATCCATGCACTATGTTTGAGCCTGTAGCTGTGGCGCTTTATAATGAACTGACCACGCACATTTACAATTCTTTTATGTTTTGTCTTGTGTTTGTATGTCTTTTTTCATTTTAGAGTAAACTCGTTTCTCTCCACCACTATATCACTTGGCGGATTTTTGAACTGTGTTTATATATTTTTTCACACAGCGGCCCACGGTAGGGTGAACCTTTGCGCGTTCATACCACCGGGGCCCCCACACTTCCACTCTGGTCCTGATGAAAGCCTGTCGAACATACATAAAGGCAGAAACATGTTGACCGCCATGGAGTGAACCCGGTCTGTTATTTTTTGACCCTCACTCCTTTTTAATTTTTAATTTTTTCCAATTAGCAAAACTATTAAATTATTTTTTTCACTCAATTGGGAATTTTAAATTCACTGTCACCTCACACAATCCCGCTCCGCAGTAACCTGGCGTTGCAGCACACTGGGATGGCATTCGGCCATACCCAGTGGAGCCCGATGATGAAGCATGTCACCAACCAGGTTGGTGAGTGAGGGCTTTCAAACATAACGTGTATTACCTCCTTAGATCTGTGTTCCTCCCTATAACATATTGGGCAGGTTCCGATTCTGGAGACCCATGCCTTTTGGATGGTAAGTGCCTTGTTGACACTACACTGACTTCGTTGACTTGTAATCTTTCCCTTGAGGGGACTAGTCGTGTTATTACCCTTCCTCTTCTGTTGTTGATTTGCATTATATGTGAGAGACCCAGGGGAAAATCTGAATCCATTACTAAGGAAATATATCAAGTTTGCACATCACTCAGGCATAACTATCAACTGGGCTAAATCTTTGATTATTCCCTTGACGGACAGCACACAACCGAACCCCATGGAGTACCCCTTGGAGTGGCAGACCGACCCGGTGAAATATTTGGGTGTGTGGTATCACCGTGACCCATAAATTGTCATTAGGACAAACTATGGGAGGGTGATCGATACTTTGGAAGGGAGAGTGCGGAGGTGGATTCAGCTGCCGCTGTCTCTGGCAGATCGCATTGCCATTGTAAAAATTGTAATATTGCCTAAACTATTGTACCTCTTTAATAACATACCCATCCAGCCTCCCACAGAGGTTTTTCGTCGCATCACCTCGCTGGTCCTCCAGCTAATTTGGGCGGGAAAAACGGCTAGGGTTGACTTACAGACACTAACATTGCCATACTCTCAGGGAGGGTTCGGAGTTCCTGACTTTTTGCTGTACTACGTTTGTACGCAAGCGCAATATGCACATTTTTGGTATCACAAAGTCCCATACCTCACACATACGGCAATTGAGGAAGGGGACGCTCTGCCGATCCCGCTGGATGCCATCATCACTCATCGTAGACCTCCATTACATAAGAATGACATCAATACGATCGATGCCACTAATAAAGCATGGCACCTTATGGCTAGGAAAGCAAATAAACTGCCGTTATACGCCCCGGCGCTTCAGCTCCATTGGCATCAGGGATTTCGGTCACCCAAGAAGACGTGGGGGTTGGATTGCTGAGACAGGTCGGTATAGACACTCTGGGAGATCTCTACGAAGATGGTAGTTTCAAAACGCTTGACAACTTGACATTCATTAGTAATAAGACATTACTGTTCCAATTTAATTATCACAGGATACAGAACGCTATTAAAAAACTGTACCCAACATACCCGGAGGAACCCCCGGCGATGTCCGCTCTGCAGTGGATAATCACCACACCGAAGGCAAAAAGCTTGGTGTCCACGCTATATGCTAAACTACAAGGCGATATTGCGGCAAACACACATAAAGCCATGGAAAAATGGAACTGCTGTCTAGATGTCCCATTAACGGTGGACGACTGGGCGGTTGCTTGCACACTAACCGGTATGCTGATGCCTAATGGCAATCTACGCATACTCCACTTCAAGTACCTACACCAGACTTATTACACGCCTGTCAGATTACACAGATATGGGCTACGCTCGGATTCTAGGTGTGGCCGCTGCAATCAAGAAGGGGCGGATTTCATTCACTTAGCATGGTCTTGTGGGATGGTCATGGAATACTGGATGCAGGTAACGCAGACGCTGGGAGAGATGGTGGGGGGTGAAGTGGGCTGCACGGCTCGTATTTGTTTGTTGGGGCTAATGCCTGGGGTGAAGGCTCAAAAGCGCAAATTTTGTGTGATTTCCCTACTTTTGGCCAAGCGGAGAGTATCGCTCTGCTGGAATGGCAGGAGTGCACCAAAACTTAAAGACTGGATTGCTGATTTAACGTATTGTAAGGAGACACTAAAAACGTACGAAGAAGAACTGCCTACCGGGTCGAAACCACGAGACTATTGGCAATACTTGACCCAATACCTGTTGCAGTCTCAGACGAACTAACTCGTATTCTCAATACAGTAATGTGCGGAGGGTGTGGAGGGCCTTGGATTAAGAATGCACAACGGATGATGGATGCTGTTGTACTGTGACCACATTGTTATGGTTGTATTTAATTTGTATACTTTTTTTAAATGCTAATAAAAAAATAAAAAATAAAATAAAATAAAATCAAGCAACTCACTAGATGACTACAACCTATCCAGAACTCGGCAGCCAGACTCATTCTCAACTTCCCACACAGAACTCACATCACATCCCACCTCAGGCAGCTCTACTGGCTACCAATAGACAAATGTGCTCAAACTCCTTAATACACATATTCAACACACTATGCAACATAGGTCCACTTACCCAGGAATTTTAGTGGGATAAAGAAAGTATAGGAGGTCTCTAGAAGCGGCATGGAAAAAGGTGTGGCCAGGGGGTCCTTTACAAGGGACATTGCATATGTAAGTAGGGGCATGGCCTACATCAAGGGAATTTAGAATCCTGCCTCTTGCAACTTCTAAAAGTGTAAAAGTGAGCATGTTGCCTGAGCTGTTTGAAGGCACAAGGACTCCACAGCACAGTCCAGAAACTGAGCAGACTAAAGATAAGACTGAAAAAATACTGCTGGGGTCACAGGGTAAAAATGCCTCGTCCCATGCTCTTTTCTTTTAAGACTCAACCACGGTCCTGTTGCAGAATGTGGTAGGAGAATCCATAAAAACAAAAACATTACATTGATTTCCATTATTTCATCTCTGTATGGGGCCCAGCATAGTAGCGTAACCAGTGTTTCATGGGCCCAGGGCAAGGAAGGAGATAGGCCCCCTGGCTGCTGTTTGATTGATAAAATGCAGCAATGGTCAGGGTTCAGCAGGCCCCTCAGGCACCTGGTGGCACTGCACCTGCTGCAGCAATGGAAGCTATGCCCTGCTTAGTGTTCCTGATCTGATAGAGTTGTTTCTTTCACAAATACATTCTTTCCTTTCCCTCCCGATGCAGCAATCAGAACAGGCAGAGGCCCATCTGCCTCATGCAGCTGCAAACAAATACTGAAAGAATACATACTATCAGCCGGACTGCAAACAGGCTCCGCGGCTCACCGTTCACCATTGCAGTGTGCATGGAGAATGAAATGTGCTATATAAAATATAAAATGTAAAATGCAGCAGCAAAAGAAGTACGAGGTCATCCTGTCCTGTGTTGAATGCAAAGGCTCATAGAGTGAGTCTCTTAGGAGAGCTCAGCCCTGGCTGAAGGAGATCCCCATCTTCAACAAAAACAAAAATACAGAAAGCATCCAGGGCCTTCTCTCTTCTGTTATTTATCTTCAGTGCAGGCTCCTGTAAGTGCAACCATGAGCCATAAAACAGCTGCCAGTCACTCACGGAAACGTTTTGTTTGTCCCACCTGCTGCAGTCTGTGTTTTTCACAGTTTTTTTCCGGCTGTGTAAATAAAAGTGCTAAATTTAGAGCCTGAAAGGGACCCCTTTCACTTACCATTTTTAATTAATTGCTGCCAGTGCTCAGACCCAACAGGACCCGGCCCACTTAAAGCCTTGGAAATAACTAAACAGGGACGGCTCCTCGGCGATGGCAGAGGAGCGTCGCCCCACTGGCTCAGAGCCAGCAGCTGAAAAATAAAACGATATTTTATCATCATTTTATTTTTCAGGTGCTGCCTGAGCCAGCGTGTGTAGGGAGGGGCCATGGGAGGGAAGAGGAATGAAGTAGTATGTGCACTTCTTAGTGCGCATGTCTGTTTGGCTGGCCGGCCGTCTTCTGTGTATTGCACAACCAGGTTGGAGAAAGAGCACAGACTCCCCTGAGCGTTAAACCAGCCTGCTCAGGCCAATCCACGCACTGCTCTCATGCTAGTGGTCCTAGCATGAGAGCACTGCGGGAATTGCACAGAGAGTCTCTGATGCTGTCCCAGTGTCTGCTGGGACCATGAAGCAGAGAAGAGCAGAGAAGCAGAGGAGCACCGAGACCCGAGGCAGCCCACAGCTTCAGGTAAGTCTTATTATTTTATTATTACCCCCCCCCCCCCCCATCCGCCGCGCTCTTCCTTATGCCCCCTGTACCCACTCCACCTCTTTTTGTTTGAGTCGGCCACTATACCCAACAGTCAGTGCTTTAAATGGGGAAAAAAAAGTGCGGGTACTCATCAGATCGAGCTGGGGTTGTGGCAAGGAGGCGGGGCTAGAGGCGGGACTAAGTGTGGGTCTAATGAAAAACATTTGAAGGGCGCAAGAATTTTTTCGGTTGCAAATGATGACAAATTGCTTCCCTCCGCAATTTATTGTTGATGCCCTTGCATGTATTAAGTTGTACTAGTTGACAGACTTGAAAGGTAACTATCAGGTTTCCCTTTTTGTCAGAGGCACCTGTATATTAAACAAAACCTTAAAAGGTGCAGAGACTTGTTTTACTGAAAATTAATTAAAGGAAAAAAGACTACATCCTAAAATGCAACTCTGATCCGCATCGGGTGGAAGGAAGCCATCAGTTGTCATGCTAGTGATCCCGGGAGAAGAAAGTTATCTGGGGTCTCACAAAAGAGCAATAATATTTCACCCTTTCATTCACTTTCAGATACTGTGCCACCCAGCAAAACCTAGTCCAAAATACTGAGGGGCTAGTAAAAGGATGGAGGCATATATAACCATATACATATGAGCACGGTGTCACTGAGGATGGTGGTCAGCAGGCCTGCTGTAGCCACTGTTTCTGATATGGGAGGCACCCTGTACCCACATGTGTTTGATGCTCAAAGCTTCCCTTAGGCCTGCTCCTTCTCCTCAAGTCCAAGGCTTGGCTTCCTCCCTTGGGTGCTTTAGATTCCCTGGTGCTCCAACTCCTACTGTGTGACTCACTTTTTTCATGAATACCAGATACAGCCAGCTGTTGTGTCAACTGGTGATGACCAGTCTGGTGCACCTCATAGTGCAGTGGAACCCTACAAATTTCTAAGCTGCTGTAGTGGATATTGGGAGGGGCATTGGGAGGTGCAGACATTTGCCACCATCCGTTTATATCTCTGTACTGCTCACAGCCGCACACTTATGAATGCTTCCACAGTATTGTCCTGGAAAGACATACCTGCGATTCCCCGGCTAACCATGATCCTTCCTTCTTTCGACTTCTCTGCCTGCTCCCTCTTTCCAGTGCGGGGATATGTGTCCTAGCCTATAGTGGTGTGGGTGATTCTTAAGCTCCCTGCCTGGCCTGAGGGGTCTAGCCCTCTGGCCACATCTGAAATGACAACTACATTCTAGGGACAATATTTACAGTAGTCTGTGTACCACTTTGCCAATTCACTAATTTTACATGGATGAAAATCCATTTTCATATTATACTTTTGTCACAACACACTAGTGGCACTCTGTGGGTGCAGAACTCCCAAGCTGGAGTGTTGGGTGTGCATCCAGAAGAAGGAAGCAAATGAAAGATAAACCACACCTAAAATAGATGGTTTACTTTATTTAGCTGAAAACTGCAGTTATTTTCCCCAGAAAGTTATGTGAATTTGCATCAATTTGCTATAAAAGAAGGTGAAGGGCTGGCTGTAACTGTCCCTCCCCAAGGCAGACAGTCTTTGACATGCAGAAATAAAACTGAATTTCCCCATTTGTGATTATTGTAGGATGTCAGTAACATTCACTCTTTGGGGAATCTAGTCATTTCTGCATCTGTGGCAGGTAACTGGATATGGGCCTGTCCCAGTATGGTAAGAGCTCTGCCTCCAGACATCCTTCCTTCCTGATGTCCATGTCAGTCGAAGCCCTGGTCCTCACCCACCTGAATGGAGGTAACTCTCTACCCATTGGCCACCTTAACAATATTCAGAAACCCATTAAAGCACCTTAACCACTGCGACACTTCCCATCATGGGCTTGTAGAAGTTGGCCAAATCCACCCACACTGAAGGTATTGTACTGTATTGTAATTGCACTTATATAATAATCCACATTTGTAAAGCGCGAACAATCACCCGTAAGGGTCTCTAGGCGCTGGGGACCGTTGGGAAGATTAAGCAAGCTATTGCCCAGAGTCACATGGTGCTAGGCTAATCTGCCGCCGGCGCCCGGGATCGAACCGTGATCCCTGGACTCCGGAGTCAGTCGCCCTGCCCGCTGCGCCACACCTTTATATAGCGCTTACCACCCCTGACGAGGCGTCGAATCACTTTTTCGGTGAATATCGCGCTACTCCAGAACCCAAGAATGATTAGTGTTGAATTAGTATAGTGAAAATGTGAAAGCATTTTGAGTGGTGGATAGGTTAGTTACTTATTCAGAAGGATAGCAGAGGGATAGAAGAGGGAAAAAGGTTTGCACTTATATAGCGCTTGTTACCACTGATGGGGTGTTGATGCGCTTTTGTTTGGAGAGTAGCACTTATCGGGTTTAAAGAACAAAGAAATACCAAAAAGTGTGACTGAGCATGTGTATGACAGCAAAAAAGCATACTTGGCAATCTGAGAAATGCTTGATATCAGACACAACACCATTACAATGGGGCGACTTCTCACCCCAACCAATCGCACTGCTTTGTTCTGCCTACCTAGGAAAAATCTACAAAAACATATCCCTTTTTGTTCCAATTTTATACTCGTTTGTTTTACTCGTTATTCTTTTTTTCAATTTTTCTTATTTTCAACTTCGCTTAAATTCCACACGAGGATTGAAAATGCTATTTCCCAAGTTAATCAATCAATCACGACATTTGTATAGCGCGCTACTCACCCGGAAGGGTCTCAAGGCACTGGGGGGGGGAGGGGTATGTTACTGCTCGAACAGCCAGGTCTTGCGCTGCTTCCTGAAGGAGAGATGGTCTTGGGTTAGCCGAAGGTGGATGGGGAGGGAGTTCCAAGTCTTGGCTGCCAGGTAGGAGAAGGATCTTCCTCCGGCGGTGGCTCTGCGGATGCGTGGTATGGTGGCGAGGGCGTGGCTGGTCGAACGTAGCTGGCGGGTGGGCGTGTAGAAGGTCATGCGGTCGTTGAGGTACTTGGGGCCCAGGTCGTGGAGAGCCTTGTGTGCGTGGGTGAGGAGTCTGAACGTGCTGATGGGGAGCCAGTGCAGGTCTCTCAGGTGTCCGGTGATGTGGCTTTGTCGGGGGATGTCCAGGATGAGTCGTGCGGAGGCGTTCTGGATGCGTTGGAGTCTTTTTGGGAGATTGGCTGTGGTTCCGGCGTAGAGGGTGTTCCCGTAGTCCAGTCGGCTGGTGACGAGTGCCTGGGTAACGGTCTTCCTGGTTTCTGTGGGGATCCATCTGAAGATCTTGCGGAGCATGCGCAGGGTGTTGAAGCATGATGAGACGGCGTTGACTTGTCTGGTCATCGAGAGGGAGGAGTCCAGGATGAAGCCCAGGTTGCGCGCATGGTCCGTTGGTTTGGGAGTGATGCCCAGGGCAGGGGGCCACCAGGAATCGTCCCAGGCGGAGGGGGATGATCCCAGGATGAGGACTTCCGTCTTGTCTGAGTTCAGTTTCAGGCGGCTGTTCTTCATCCACTCGGCGACGTCTTTCATCCCTTCATGTAGGCTGGCTCTGGCGGTGGCGGGGTCGTTGGTGAGGGAGAGGATCAGTTGGGTGTCGTCGGCATAGGAGATGATGTTGAGGTTGTGGTGGCGTGCGATGGCTGCGAGGGGGCTCATGTAGACGTTGAAGAGGGTTGGGCTGAGTGATGAGCCTTGTGGTACGCCGCAGATGACTTCTGTGGCCTCGGATCTGAACGGGGGGAGGCGGACTCTCTGGGTTCTTCCGGCGAGGAACGAGATGATCCACTCCAGTGCCTTCTCTTGGATTCCGATGTTGCTGAGGCGCTGCACTAGGGTGAGGTGGCAGACAGTGTTGAACGCAGCAGAGAGGTCCAGGAGGATGAGGGCCGCTGTTTCCCCGTTGTCGATCAGGGATCTGATGTCGTCGGTAGCTGCGATCAGGGCGGTCTCGGTGCTGTGGTTGGCCCGAAACCCGGACTGCGAGGGGTCGAGGGATCCGTTCATCTCGAGGAAGGCGGCGAGCTGTCTGTTGACGGTCTTCTCGATGACTTTGGCAGGAAAAGGAAGGAGCGAGATGGGACGGTAGTTCTTGAGGTCGGTGGGGTCCGCCGTAGGTTTCTTCAGGAGGGCGCTAAGCTCGGCGTGCTTCCAGCTCTCCAGGAAGGTGGCGGTGTGGAAGGAGGTGTTGATGATGTCCCGGAGATGGGGTGCGATGAAGGCGTCGGCCTTGTTGAAGACGTGGTGGGGGCAGGGGTCGGTGGGGGATCCGGAGTGGATGGTGTTCATCGTGCGGGTTGTGTCTTCTGTGCTGATCGGGGTCCAGTTGCAGAGGGTGGTGGTGGCGGGCATTGGTTAGGTGGTAGGGTGCGTGGTCTGTGCGTCGAAGCTGTTGTGTATGTCGGCGATCTTGCGGTGGAAGAACGAGGCGAGTGAGTTGCAGAGGTCTTGCGAGGGAGTGATGTTGTTGTTTCCGGCGCTGGGGTTGGAGAACTCTTTGACGATGCTGAAGAGTTCCTTGCTGTCGTGGGCGTTGTTGTCCAGTCGTTCTTTGAGTGCTGTCTTCTTGGTGGCGCGGATCAGCTGATGGTGTTTGCGGGTGGCGTGCTTGAGGGTGGTCCTGTTGTCTGTGGTCTGGTCGAGCCGCCAGGCTTTCTCGAGGGTGCGGCAGTTCTTCTTGGAGTCCTTTCTGATGTTCCCACTGTGTTCATCCGTACCTCTTTGAAAGAGCACGATTAGAGCATGCTTCATTCAGGGCAGCGTTTATTCACTAAAAACCCAATGCATTTCGTGCATGAAAGCACTTC
Organism: Triturus cristatus; assembly: GCF_964204655.1. Lineage (NCBI taxonomy): Eukaryota > Metazoa > Chordata > Amphibia > Caudata > Salamandridae > Triturus > Triturus cristatus. The sequence goes on along the minus strand of NC_140583.1, from coordinate 996,956,728 downwards.
TTCAGGGGTCACTACAATCAATAAAGAACAGTCATCAGTTAATACAATAACTATCACTACACACATATTTTGCTTTATGCTCAACTGTTTCAATACATTATGCATTGAAACAGTTGAGCATAAAGCAAAATATGAAGCATGCTCTAATCGTGTTCTTTCAAAGAGGTCTGGATGGACACAGTGGGAACTCCGCGTGTGGAATTTAAGCGATGTTGAAAATAAGAAAAATTGAAAAAAAGAATAACGAGTAAAACGAACGAGTATAAAATTGGACCAAAAAGGGATATGTTCATGTAGATGTTGCCTAGGTAGGCATAACTAAGCAGTGTGATTGGTTGGGGTGGGAAGGCGCCCCATTGTAATGGTGTTATGATCGAAGAGTGCTTTTTGGGCATTGCACTCACCAGTCTGCACGCAAAGAAAGAAACAGTGAATAAGTTTTGGAAAAACTTTAAGAAAAGGTGTGCATCCTGTCCCCACATTTGATGATATCAGACACAAGCATTCTGGAAGCAATTTAAAGTGTAACATCATAGAAATGAATGAGAAACATTCACCAAGCCATGGGACGTCATGTCTTAGTCGTGTTTGAATGCTTGTATTGTTAGCTACTTTCAGTGTTTTCTTGTAAATGCGCATTTTCAACTCCGTGCACATTATTCTTCCCCTTACAGTGTGCCCCAGTAAAGTCTATACTGTGTTTAAGTATTTTGATAAATCCATTCTTCCTCCAAGTATGCAATCTGAATTCTTATGATTGTTTGTTGGGCTTTTCATTGTTTAACTTCGTTACTAAAAAATGAGTCACATTATGGTAAACTTTATATTAGCTGATAAAAAAAAAACACAACTTAAAAACACCACCCTCCCCATAAAATTATTTTTCTATCCAGCTGCCCCCCCCCCCCCCCCCGCTTTAGATAACACTTTTTTGGATGACGAGTTACTCGCCTACCTCTACCCTCTGATGTCCCTAGCCCTTACTTACTAGCCCCGTGTCCCCTCCGATGCCCCATGTGTCTCTTTACATTTTCTCTTTTTTCAGGTGGTCACGCCACCTTTCATCTTAAATGTCCCCTCGATCATCCCATCAAATTCCTTCTCTTGCTTTTCTGGGATACCCCTCCCCCACTTAAAATACCAGTCTTTGCCACTGCAGCTTTCGCTCTGTCCTCACTCAACAGGCCCCTTCCACCGACCTGTGTCATTCTCGAAAGCCTTGGCTCTTTCTTGGGACACCTACCCACCCCCGACTCTCATGAGAAGATCCTCATCTCATCCATCAGGTGCTTTATTTTAAACCCACTTCTCCGCGCCCGCAGTGTATTCTCTACTATAATTTGCTTGCCCCTTTCTTCTTCTTCAGATAACCCCTCGATTTCTTCAGCTGACTGTGCTTATACCCCATCACTTCTGAAAGCTCTCCTCACTCAGTTGTCCCCTTTCTCACCCGCCAGCTGCTGTGCCATCCTTTCCTTTCTGTCTTTTTTGCATAGAAGAAAGGGAAAGCCAGAGCAAATTGTGCTTTTTAAAGAGCTTCCCTTTCTTCCTGCGTACAGCTTCCTGGCGGGTGAGGTCACACCAGAGGAGCAACTAAAGTCAAATTTCGGAGTGGGGGGCCTAGGAAAAAATTTCAGGGGGGGGACTGATTCTTCAAGCAAAAGTCAGGGTGGAGCTGCAGGGGCTCTCTAAGAAGGGGTGAAACACATCAAAACTTCATTAACAAGCAAAAAGGTATTTCAAAGAACTGTGAAGTACTTGGGTGCGGCTGTGTGTATGCACAGGAAGCTGTCTCAGCCTGGGCTGCCACACAAGACGGGGGCGGGGGCTGAAGTCCAATGGGCATTGCGCGCCTGGGTCACACGTTGCTCTGCCATGGCGCCATGGCGTTACTGCCCTCTTTGTGAAATCACCAATATGTGAGCATGCGCCGCAGTGTAGAAATGCGATGCATGCTCACATGACTATATGTGACAGTGAGAACCGGTACTCTATTTGGTAACGGAGAAGTGCCGGTACTCTTGATGGGGGGGGGGGGGGGGAAAGAAGTGCTGGTACTCATTACCAGCCCATTTAAAGCACTGCCAAAAGTCCCATCTACTTGCATTAACCACCCAGACAACTCCGCCCCATAGGCTTCCCATTCCGCATCAGAGCATCCTCTTCTCTTCTTGAAACCTGCAAGAAGCTGAAGACTTGGCTTTTCAATTAACCAACCTACCGTAGGCAGGGAAAGGCACACACACTTGCTCAGCACCTGGACACCCTGGCAGGTGATAGTGCGCTTTAGAAATACACATAACATGACATATGAAAGCTAAAACAGAATATAGAAAGCCCCATCATGCTCCTGCATCAATTCATGACAAAAGCCAAAGCACACATGTTTTAGAACTATTTTCAAGCGCGTGCTCTAAACGCGCACAGCGCTAACAAGCCAATTCTATATCAGGACCGGAGGCTCCGATTATGCTTCTCATTCTTTGCTTTATTACAACAGCAGCCAATAAAAAAACATCTTTTTTATTCCAAACTACAAATCCCATGAATCCAATGCATCACAATACCATAGAGACTATCACTACATAAGGCCCAGCTGAGGCAGACACCTCCTCTTTCTTTGCTGCTCCGCAGCCAGTTAAGTGCCTCTCCATTACTGCTTTTATTATGATTGTGGTGTATGGGTTGGACGCGCACTGTGTATGATAATTAGTTTTCATAATTCTGACGCGCACTGTCTATAATTCTATTTTACTGTATTGCTGGTAGATTAGCGTTGCCACAGCTTTGGTCTGCTTACTTTGTTTGAAGCGACGCTAGCGCTCGTTGTCCGTTTTGGCCTTCGCGCTGCTCGTGCAGCGGAGCGCTCGCGTGTGTGGTGGATCGACTGGGAGCGCTTCGGCCTCCCCGGCCGGGCGCTCTGCGCCCGCGGCCTGTTTTCTAAGTGGAGTGGGAGTGAATGTGGGCCTGAGAACGGCGCGTCTCTACTCGCGCGCGTCCTCTTTCTATTTTTACGGGCGGCCGTCTCCGCGCATGCGTGGCGGCCATCTTCCAATTTCGGAGTTATCGGAGTTCGTTTTCGGAGCGGGAAACGCTCAATTTTCAAATTTGCAAGCCAGTATTGTGCCCCATCTGACGCCCAAAGCGGAATTTAAGCCTAGGGCTGAACAATATCTGCATAGGCTCTGCCGAGAGAGGTAGCAGGCCCTCCCTCCACTGTTTTAAGTAATTTATTGTGGCACTTGTGCCTGGCCTGCTTGGGGTTGTTCCTCTCCCCCTGATTTACTCCTCCCTTCGCACCATCGTTGTGCTATAAAGGTAGAAGCTGCTACTAGCACCATGGCTGACTATTCTTATGAGGAGGAGTATTAGGAGTCTGAACCTGCGGGTTCGTTTGAGCAAGAGCTCGTTGAAGCCTTAGATGCTGGAGTTCAGCATTCTGTCAGCTCGGCGCTTGAAGGGCGATCGCGCCCCTTAAACGACATCTGAATGACTACGTGCGACAGCAAGGCTGGCTTCCGGCCGCAAGTAGCCACCCCAAGCCAACTAGTAAGAAGGCTTCCAACCCTCACTCTGAGGACTTCGCTCGGCTATCCAGGGCCCTTGCGAATGATCACGCTTATTTGGCGCACACTGACCAGAATGAGTCTTCTCATGAAGACAAGGGGGATTCCTCGGCGGACGGTGAGTCCGATCAGGAGGAATGCGCGCAGCATGCTAAAAAGACTAGGAAGGAGCATCATGTGGAGCCCATGCCACAGCCTAGACACCTGACCTTCGACCCGTCGGATATCATTCACCCCAATTCTACGGCATGGACCCCCTTGCAGGAAGTGGCGGACTACCTCCAGTCAATCCTCCGACGCCCTTTTGAAAAGGACGTCAGGGCACGCCTTAAGTCTGAGTGCCCCAGACCTGATCTGGCAGCCCATGTGACAGAAACCCCTGAAGTGAACCCAACCATGATGACCTACCTTAGGAAATACTCTAAGGACCCGAAAAAGGGCATTGACCGCACCTTGCGGTCATGCCAGGATAAGCTTCTAGATTTGTCAGGGCCTTTGGCAAAAATTCTTGAGATGAGTCTCCAGGCAAAAGAGTCCTGGTCTCCTGTGGATCCCGATGACCTCATTGGTTGGGTGCAGCGTGTGGTGTGCTTGTTGGGCAATGCCAACTGCGCTATGTCTAGCGAAAGGAGGAGATCGATCCTCCTCAAGCTCAACCCGAAACTGGTGGAATTATCTTCCTCGGAGGCAGGTCCAGTAGCCCAGGGTCTCCTTTTCGGGCAACCCTTTTTGAAGGAGCTCACCAAATTCGTGGCTACTTTCAGCGGCCTGGATAAGGCGCAGGAATCGCTACGGCGTGCCTTCCGACCGGTTTTCGCCAGGGCCGGACGAAATCGAGGGCGGTCGTCCGGCCGAGGTCATCCCCAAGGCGCCCCGCGTGGTCAACAACACAACAGAGGAGGTTACCAGGATAAACACTCCTGGAACTCTAACTTCTACCCCTCCAGACAGGCGCGGAACCGTTTCCGCAGAGGCAGGTTCGGTGGCAACCAGGGAAACCACCAGGATTCCGGATCAGCAGGTGAGACTTATCCTTTGTTCAGAGGTACAGTTGGGGGGGTCGCATTCAATATTTCCTGCATGCTTGGCAAACGCTCTCGCAGGATCCCTGGATCCTGGAAACGGTACAGGGTTACAAATTGGAAATGTACAATACCCCCGTCCAGCGTTTCCCTCCCCCTCCCATCCATTTTTCCCAACTCGATCAGAGTTTTATCACGGGCGAAATACATTCCCTTTTACAGAAGGGGGCGGTTGTCGAGTCTCAACCACATTCTCGCGGTTTTCTCAGCAACGTGTTCCTGGTCGAGAAGAAAGGAGGGGGGGTACAGGTTGGTTCTGAACCTCAAAGAATTCAATGGCTGGATCGTTTACCGCCATTTCAAAATGGAGGGCGTCCACTTACTGTGCGATCTGCTGCAGGAAGGCGATTGGATGGTTCGGCTGGACCTGAAGGACGCCTACCTGGCCGTGCCCATATACGTTCCTCGTCGCCGCTTTCTTCAATTTCTGTGGCAAGGCGTCTGTTATGAGTACGCGCTTCTTCCCTTCGGACTTTCGTCAGCACCATGGTGCTTCACGAAACTCCTTCGTCCAGTAATGGAGTCACTACGCTCGCGCGGGGTGAGGCTGATAGTCTATCTGGACGACGTCATTATCATGGCGCAATGTCCGCGTCTAGTGACGACACATCTGGAGTGGTCCATTCACCTTCTTCAAAACCTGGGCTTCATTGTGTATTCTCAGAAGTCCGTTCTGGTGCCCACGCAATCTATAGAATTTCTGGGTTTTCAGGTGGATTCTCGCACCTGCCAACTTCTCCTACCCGCACCCAAGATCAGAACGATAAAGAAAGAATTGAGGTCGATAGTGAACAAGCGGACTGTGTCCTTGAGATCCATAGCCCGGGTAGTGGGTTTGTTGGCCTCCTCGATTCAGGCCATCTTTCTGGGCCCCCTTCACTACCGTGCTCTCCAACGATTAAAGATTCAACATCTCCGCAAAGGCCTCAGCTATGCCGATCAGATCCCTCTTTCAGAGGAAGCGAGGTGGGAAATGTTGTGGTGGCTCGACCACATGGAATCGTGGAATGGCAGAGCCATTTTCAGGTCCAATCCAGAGGTAGTGATCGAATCGGACGCCAGTCGTTGGGGCTGGGGAGCCCGCTGCGGTCCGATCTCTCCCTTCACATCAATTGTCTGGAGTTGTTAGCGGGATTGTTCACAATTCGCAGTCTCTCCCCGCAGAAGATGAACTGCTGCATTCTTCTAAGAATGGACAACATATCAGCAGTCCGGTACGTGAACAAACTTGGGGGTACACGATCTCGCATCCTGGCGGAGATTGCCAAAGATTTTTGGCATTACTGCCTTCAGTACAATCTGTCAATAGTGGCGGAATACCTCCTGGGCCGGAAGAACGAGGTGGCCGATTGGCATTCCCGGTACCTACGGGATTACAGCGATTGGCGGTTACACCCGCGAGTCTTCCGGATGCTGAACCTCCTATGGGGTCCGTGTCAGTTGGACCTGTTTGCGTCACGGCTGAACAAGCAACAGCTTGCGCCCGGATCCGGAGGCGCTGGCCTCGGATGCGTTCCTTCAAACCTGGCCACCAGTCCTTTGTTATGGCTTCCCGCCATTTGTCATGATTTCCAGGGTCCTGGCTCAGGCCAGACGCCAGCGAATCGAGATGGTGTTGGTTACACCTTTGTGGAGAGCCCAGGCTTGGTTCCTGATAATTCTGGAAATGTCTTGTGCGGCACCAATTCTCCTCCCTTAGAGATGGAACCTGTTGCTGGACCCTCTCAAGGCCCCTCATCCGTTAGTGGACTCAGGTCAGCTACCTCTTGTAGCGTGGCGAGTTTCAGGGACAGATGGCAGGTCCCGGGACTTTCGACAGACGCTTCCGCCTTCGTCAAGCAGGCGTGGTCAGATAGTACCCATAAGCAGTATTCATCAGCATGGAACAAGTGGTGTAGCTGGTGTGTTCAACGGGACGTCGATCCCACTACAGCTAATGTCTCCATGGTCATGAATTTCCTTGCTTCTTTGGTGTCATCGGGTTTTGCTTATAGGACAATAAACCATTTCAGGGCCGCTATTTCCGCTGGGCATGCTCCGTTGGAGGGCAAGCCAGTGGGAGAGCACCCTCTGGTGTGTAAACTACTTAGGGGTATCCGGATGGTCAGGCCTCCGTGTCCAAAGTACTCTTTTTTTGTGGGACGTTACGGTGGTGCTTCGCTTTTTGGATTCTTGGCCACCTAACGAGCACCTGTCACGGAAACAGCTTTCCGCCAAACTGGCGATGTTATTATGTTTGGTCTCTTGCAAGAGAGTTTCGGATATTCGAGCTTTGGATCTCGCGGGTCGTCGGTTCTCCCCAGAAGGGGTGACTTTCACTATCTCCAGACGGACCAAAAGCAATTCCACTTCAGTGTCTTATCCGGCCTTTCCGGATAATCCCAATTTATGTGTGGTGCAATGTGTCAAAGCGTACAAGGTGAGTACATCTAGTTTCCGTTCTGACATGCAGGGTCAATTGTTGATTGCATTGCAGAAACCCTTTCGCCCAGTGTCTTCGGCTACTTTGGCGAGATGGGTGCATTGGCTCATGAATGAAGCAGGCATTGTTGTGTCTCAGTTTGGTGCGCATTCTGTGCGTGGCGCAATGGCGTCTAAATCTTTTTCCTTAGGTGTAACCCTATCTGACATCATGAATACTGCGGATTAGTCAAATGAGTCTACCTTTAAATCGTTTTTATTACAAACCTATAATGGATATTGCATCAGTGTTGGTGGCTAGGCTTTAAACAAGCATAATCGGAGCCTCCGGTCCGGACATAGAATTAAAAATTTGCGAACATTCGTGACCAGAATTTTCAATTCTATTAAGGACAACGGAGGCGAGGATTATCCCACCCAGAGTTTTCATGGTTACTTGATTGTAGATGTAAATCAATTTATGATGGTTTTAGGTTGCATTATATTGGCTTCCTTATTTCTCTCTCTTCCCCCCCTTTTTTGTAGTTTCTTATACCATTTGTGATTGGAGCATGGTTTGGGGGATTACCGTTATTACGGAATTTTATCTTTGTTTCAGATTCCAGTGGCAAGTGAAAATTGCTCTCTGTTCAGGATATCGTTGGGAATGGCTTTCCCCTTCGCGATGTGAGGCTAGCTCGCCTGTTTTGATCATCAGGGATTCGTTCCTCAGAGCCGAAGTTCGCCTATTGGTTTCCGGATGTTTGGTTCACATGGACTATGGTTCAAGAAGGAGTAATTTGTTTCAAGTTCTGGACTTAACAGTTAACGGTCACGCAAAGAAAGAGGAGGTGTCTGCCTCAGCTGGGCCTTATGTAGTGATAGTCTCTATGGTATTGTGATGCATTGGATTCATGGGATTTGTAGTTTGGAATAAAAAAGATGTTTTTTTTATTGGCTGCTGTTGTAATAAAGCAAAGAATGAGAAGCATAATCCTCGCCTCCGTTGTCCTTAATAGAATTGAAAATTCTTGTCACGAATGTTCGCAAATTTTCAATTGAGCGCACCTGCGCTCTCAGGCGGGAGGCAGGGCCAGCTTTAGGGCGGTGCGACCGGTGCCACCGCACCGGGTGCTGGCTTCCTGGGGGCGCCGTGTTTGAAAGTTTATTATGCTTTTGAAGCACCTGCTGCAGCGTTTCGTTCCTCCGGCAATTACCAGGCCTCACATAAATGTCAAGATAACTCGTGTGATTAATTATCTTCCTAGAGAGAGATCAGCGTTTTGTTTAGTTGAGGTTTTGACTTAGGTGAAGGTAGTGCAGAGGGTTAATATGCCTGCTGCAAAGAACGTGTACCAAGTAGATTACAGAGTGCCTATGATGTAAACAGATCAGCAGGTTACTGCTTTCAAAAGAGGCATCCTTTAGTTACTTGCAATTTATAACTTAAAGTCCTAATATAGAATAGTGAGCTATTAACTTTCATCCTAGAACTGCATACACACTGCAAAGTATACATTATTAGAACATTGATTAATGTTGCAAAAAGGTTAATTTGGCTAGAAATCGATTCTTATTATTAAAGAAAACTCCCAACTATGCTGTTTCTTTTTCGACTCTGAGTTTGTGCTTCTCCACACCAAGCACTCTTAAACTATACCCCCTACCAGTATGGAGGACATGTGACTCCTACACTTTTAGTCCTTTGGCTTATGTGACATTTCCTATACACTGATTTACACATGTATGAATGATTGTCTCTGTGTAATGTGCGTGTGATGCAAAGTGCTCGGACACCCTACACTGGTATTGGGTGGCGCTATATAACTAATTCAATGCATCTGAGAGAGTGTGGTTATGGAGACTTGGTCACTGTGAAAGGGTGCTAGTGAGAGAATCCGTGGTGGAGGTGGTCATTGGGGGGGGTGCCAACAAACATTGTCGCACAGGGCGCCACCAGCACTAAAGCCGGCCCTGGCGGGAGGCGCGAGCTCGGCCCTGCGTCTCTGTCTCAAGGCGCTCGCGGAATCTGCCTCTGGAAGGTTTCACCGGGGCAGAGTTATCTGTAAAGTGCATTCGGAGCTGAAGCTTCTGACTCGGGTAAAGCAGCATTGGGAACCTTGAACAGTGTGTTTTACAGTAAAGCTTAGCTGCGCATGGTGCCGGGCGTAGTGTAAGTACAAGGGACAGTCGGAAAGAGGTGAGTCAGTATCTGAGACTTGTTGATTGTGTCTTGTGACTGTCGATTGACTCTGCTACTCCAAAGCTCGCGATGTTTGGCAGGTGAACGGGAGCCTCAATTCAATCAAACGACGCACTCCGGAGAACGCAAATTATTTAAACGGAAAGCAGGCCAGACATGTATACACTTCCAATTTAGAGAGAAGGCTCCTGGGTTTTAAAGGAGTGTATGTTTACTTTCTCTCTATTAAACCATAATCCTCTTCAATGCAAGTTAACGGCTCCTAATATCATCTGATGCTCCCCCCACCCCCCCCAAGCTGCTTAATTATTGTTGAAATGTACTACCACCTTAACAACTACAACACATCCCCAATGAAACGCCCACCGCAGGGCTCCAGGCCGCCTGGACAAAGCCTTGATGACACATAGAAGCGTTGCAGTTCTAACAAAGCCGACCAATAAGCGCAGGCCGTGCCCGCCCGTGCGTGGTGATGAAAGCGCGCCAGGCGGAGAGCAGGTGTCAGGTGCGGCGAGTGTCTTCAGGGAGGGGAGCGTAGACGAGTGCAGTTTTTACTTTTAATGCACAACCCTTGGCAAGCAGAAGCAGCAACCTGGCCTAGCCGTGCCAAACCTCTCTCTCTGGCTTGGCACAGCTGCTGAGAAATAAACAAAAAAATACATTGGTGTGTTGTTTTTTAATTATCTTGCCTTTGGAAATAGAAAAGCTGAACTGACCTTCAAATCCAAGACAGAGGGGATTTTGGACGAGCAGTGGGGGTGTACGTGTAGACAAGTGCCCGCAGATTTAATTGCATATGCCACCAGGCTCAAGCCTGTCTTGGCATATAATGGGTGGGACATGAAGAGCCCTGGCACAGTATTCTGCGGGCAGGGATGCATGGATGGACGAATAGTATGTGCTGGAGGGACAAGTCTGGAAGGCTGTGCGGCAGAGATCTGCTCCTTTCATCTCTTGAAGGTGGATTGAGGGATCTCATGAAGAGAAGGGAATTTTCTGCGGATCAAGAACTCCGTTTCCTCGGATAAAAATACCCGAAGTAGGGGCTTTATGTTTTTTGCCATGCCTGCCTTTATTGTGTTCCTTTGGGGCTCTGATCGGAACCACAGAGGGTTCTACAGATAGAGGACCAGTGGCGCCAGCAGTCAGATGTGTTTGGGCACCTATAAAGGTTTCAGGATCATAGATTTCGGTTATATAGCAATATTCAGTTTAGTAGCCGCCAGCTTTAGATCCTCTCAGAGGCCAGCACAACATTGGAGAGAACCAGGAGGAGACAGACTCCGATATATTAGGGAAACGTACTCTCCGGCCAAAGGTGGGCAACCATTGTTAAGTAGGAGCTCACCTTGGCAATGACGACACGTGGTGGCATCTCTTTGACTTTAAAAGTCTTTCAATATGCAGGTCAGCACCACAATTAGGTTCTGACTGAGAATCTAAAGCTTCTTCGTACTTCAACTCCATGTCTCAAAACACTGCGAAAACCTTGCAGAACTCTGAAGGCTATCAGAAGAAGGAGGCGTCGGCAGTCTTCCATCCATTGTTGGGTTCCACTAGCGTTCAAGGGCTGCGGAACAGGCCTGACTGGTCTCTTGAAAGCCTTTCCTTACGCTGTCGTTCTTCTCTTTCTCTTTCAGACATGGATGGGAAACTGGTTTGCCGCTCATAATGCTATGGGTTGGGGTGGTAAGGGGAAGTGAGCGAAGCATATATATTACCAGGCTTCAAGTAGAAAGCTTGTGCAGAATCTCCTGGAGAAAAGCACCATGTTTTCTGCAAAATCTTCCCAAGGTCCAGGCAGCAATGCTTTTAGAAAGCAAGAGGAGTAGCCCATGTTGCTGCCCTGCATATGTCACGTGGGTGGGACATGTCATTAGAATGACACAGATACTGCCATTAATCTAAACGAATGAGGTTTAAGAGAAACCCGAACCTCTCTGAAGTCAGAATTTATAGATGCAAGAAATGGTAACTGGGATAAGACCACCAAATGACCCAACCAGATCCTCAGAGATTCCGTAAGGTTTCTTCCTTTTCAGGTAAAAATTCTGAGCTCCGGTTCAGTTCGATTGCACAAAATTTCTTCAACTGAAGAAGCATGTCGTCTGTGGCGAAAATAAAATAAGGGCAATTAAAATCACCCAGAACAATTACGGAGTGGCATTTTCCCCCGGCGTTTTTTTATGTAGTATATTCCTGCCCACCCACGTACTGTATAGCTTGGGAGAGATGTGGACCTGGAAAGTCTGAACATCACCGTCTCTCTGACCATCAGATATCAGAAGGGCTGAAACTCGGAAGTGATTTTTATCAGTATAGGGGATACATTCCCCCCCCAAACTTAATTGCCACTAGCCTGCCCTGATGTAATTTAAAATAGGCGTTTGGGAACAAGTTAGTGATGGATTGAACGTGTAAAGACAATTTGAATTTGGATGAGGGGCTATCAAAAGAACGCATTCCGTGAGAGGAGATTCATATTAACCCCTTCGGTGCTCATGACGGAACGGTTCCGTCATGAGCCACGGTTGAGCTGTGCTCATGACGGAACCGTTCCGTCATGACCACGCCCGCGCAAGATTCCGTCAGCACAGCGGCGGAATTTGCGCAGCATGGAAGGGGTTAAGGTACCAGCGGCCTTGCTGGATAAAAATTGCACACAGTATGGAGGTCTGACCAAAAGAGTCTTGTTTTAAAATATAGGCAAAAAGTAATTAGATACTTATCCATGACCACCCTGCCAACAAGTTATTATTTTATGGCCTGTTACTCTCATAATTAATCTGTCTGTCAAAGGCTGTCCCTCTGCAAATGTTGATACCAAGCTGTTTATGTCCTGTGATGTGGGTTTCTGATGTCGAGTAATCTCCCAGCTACATAGAGAGAGCATCTCAAACAGCTCTAAACCGGAGGGCAGAGAAAAAAACAATAAGGTGGAGTTGTATCCTTGTAGATTGTGGGTTGCAGGGCACTTGGCACGAGTCATTCGGTGCACATCCAAAACTGAAAAGAAGATTTCAAAGGAAAAGAAAGTGTAACTTTGCAAGCCCAATACTTGATGGGAGGAGAGCGCACAAAGCTACAACACATGCTGCCAAGATATACATCAAGGGACTGGCTAGCACTCGTAAAACAAAAATGTATGCCCATAGAGCACAGGCACTTTTTCTGGTAAGTATTCTTGTTGGCTTCATATGGATGCACAAGAGTCCAGCCCTCCGGAGGAGTCACCTTTGTTAGGATTTTGAGACAATATGAGGGAGGTAGCCTTTATGAACAGAGAGATGACTGGCCTGAAGTGACGTATATGGCAAAATCAACAACTACGAGCTGTGAGAACCAAAGTTGTCTCATCATTTGGTGCAATAAGTATCAGGTTCATTCCTTGGTCATTACATGAGGTATTATTGTAAGCAGATGTCTTCTATCTGCTTATTAGGAGTATACTCCTCCTGGAATACAGCTTGTGAGTGTCTGGGGAGTATGGCCAAGCTGCTTACATTTGGTTACGTTCTATCTCATGCACATGCAGCTTCCCTACGCGATTCCCTGACGAAATCCCTTCAGAGGTACCAGAGTCAATCCAGAACTTTCTTGTCGCAATGACATGTCTCCTGTGTCAGATGGAAGATCTCTGAAATTCTAATGGAAGGCTGTAGTAAAACTATACTATGTCCATAATGCCACTATTTTCCAAGACTCATTGAGTCCAAGGACAGAATAATGTGGGGAAAAGTGAAAGGGCAGCAAACTTGGCTTACCAGAGCACACACCTTGGAACTCGAATAACATTACAAGACCGGCAGCGCAGCTGTTTATTTGATGGATGGAGTGTGGATCATTTGATAAAAACGTAATGAGTCGGAGTTGCAATGAGACTGCAACAAATAAGATTCGATTCTCTCAAACTAGAAACCATTGCCCTGAAGAAGTTCCAAGTGTGTGGAACGAAACGCACTGGCTGGATAAATTGTTTTTTTATTCAGTGTAGTTTTCAATGGTATTTAATTAAAGGATCTTCATGGTACAAGCAAAACAGTGGACATTTATATATCATTTTGGAGCTATGAGATACCAATGGATTTTTGGGAATGTATCAGTTATTCCGGTATTATGTATCAGTGGGCAAACTCATTCTATTTTCCAATCGAGGTTTCTACCATATAATATATTTGAGAACAGTAAGTAGCAGAACCTTTCGCATGTGGGTTCTGGAGGGAATTCATCTAGAGTTGAATATTACAAAATGGAATGACTAGTGAACGTGATGATAGCTGTTAATTGTAAATTGTTTATTCCAAATATAAATAACTAAAAATAAGTCCTCGCAGAGAAGGGAGGGCGAAAAGAAACTGAGAGAAGCTGTATATCCATTGAAAAGAACATCACCGCCTTCTAGTGGAAAATCCAACGTGCAGTTTCCTCAGGTGTAGCACTTCCGAAGCTGTCCATGGAGGGAGAAGGGCTGATGTCTGAGTGGTACAGAGTTCTACAGGAAAGCTCTAAAGCACAGCTCTGAAAAGCAGAGATTCTGAGCAAATTTCCGAGCCGAAACACTGAGTGTCAGAGCAGGAAGTTGAAGTGGAACCGGTTGCAGGCCGACTGCTACGGTTGAGATGAAGTTGCTGTTTTTTCAATTAACAATGCGCCTCAATATCATGATTTTTTGCAGCTTTAACTAATTAAGGAGCTTTAGAGCATATAAATGAAATGATGATCAAGTCTATTATTGTTAGTCCGCTATAAATTGTGGATAAGTGCTCTTCCGTGGTCAGATCTATGCCATCCCTCACCTGCCATTGTGACGTGGGTAGAACGCGGCCAATGAAATGCTCCTGAGAACTGCAATTCTGCAACCGGCAGGAAGGCATTAACATCCAAACTCACTGTGTTTTTTGAAGGGGCGTGTGAATACTGTCTACACCTAACTTATACTTCTCGCTGATACAATGACTAATAAAAATACTGTAAACTGGTTAGCCTTAGCAAAGTGCAAGTGCAACAGATCGAATGGTGGACCAATCCGAAATGCAAGTACAAACTTCAAATCCAAACGGTGACTGGACAGATCTGGTGGAAAAAAAATTGTCAATCCTTTTAAGAACCTCACCACAACCTCCAGGCAGTTTGATAAGAGAAACGTGGTCATGGTAATAAAAGCGTACGGAGATGGTGGCTAGCTACCCTTCCACCACCCCTATATTGCAACCTATGTCCATAGGGGAAAATCCAAATTGTAGTAAAGTGACAGGTCCTGACTGTAATCGGTATAGATATTTCTATTAACATCATTTGTGAATAGCAAGCTTTTGTATGCTCCTGTTTTTTTGGAGAGCCTTGTTACAAGAGTGTCTTTCACTTCTCGAGGAAGCACATATTGAGACCATGCTATCTCTCAAGTTCTAGGGACCATTTCTATTGGAGCAGAAATATACTTCATTTTTCACATGGCTGGCTCATGTCTAGAGTGGCACAGTGGGCATCAAACAAAGGACAGGAATGTGAGGCTGAGTGGCTGAGATTAAATCATGCATTCTGTGCCCCACTTTTTTGTTTTTCTTTGTGAGGCATCCTAAGTGCAAAGGGTGCGGGTCCTGTGATCACTGTGCCAGATGACTCAACCTGCACCTCACTGATGAGGTCCAAGAAGGCTGAAACCAGTCTGAGATTACTTGTGTTCTAGTGTGGACGTGATCTAGGCACGTAGTTCTGGTGGGACTACTCGTATTGGAGCAGGCACAAGTTTGATTTGCATATGGCTCAAGCCCTAGCAAGGGCGGCATAAGGTTAAAAAACACAATCAACTGTAATGCGCCCGGAGTGAGTGGCTGTATTGTTTTGTAATCTGTAAAGACACTAAGGGCTGAAATTAGGCCATTTGGATGAGTTGAAAGAGTTATCTGTTGAAGACAATTCTGAGGTATTGCAATTGGCAGTTCTGATTGTTGTTTGAAAATATGCCCCCTTGAGACCAAGAGGCCAACAAATGTATATTTTCCACAGTCTGGTGGACAGAAAATCTGGATTTTATTAAAGACACAGAGGCTAATACTATGCAACATCCTTTAATGCCACCACTCCAACAGCTCCTTTAAAGAACATAGAACTTAGAATTCTCACATAATAAAACCACAGAACCTCAACCTTCTTATTTTTAGCGACTGCAACTGACTTCATATAGCTCTACAACAGTCTTTCAACAGTACTTGTTCTTGAACTTTCTGCTTTCCCAACATATTCCAAAGAAAAATCCTTTGAAGATCACACCTCCACGCCTGTGCAACAACAGACCTTGACAGCCATTAAGCTTGCGCTCGAGCTACAAGGTAAACAAAACAACAATTAACCAGGGTTGAGTAAACGAGAGGGATAATATTAGCATTTGTGTCTTTGATAAAATCCAGATTTTCTGCCAACCAGGCTGTGGAAAACGACATTTTATGGCAAAACCCATAGGCTAACATTATGAAAGTTGAAAACAATTCCAACCAACAACTTGCCATATTCTCAACTGGTTTAAAATAAAATCTTCTAAAAGTCACAAATTTCAGCCAATTTGCACAACTCAAAATGTCTTGCAAAGACTCTCCTATCATGAATGCCTAAGATGCAGCCGCTTCCCTCACTGAGTGAGCTCCAAACATATTCAAATCCACACCTGCCTAACACATCACTTATTTCGCTCATCTTGTCAGTGTAGAAGACACTGCCTTAAATGGCTTCTAAAAAGAAATAAGCAGCTGATTGACACCAAGCAGTCCCACCAAAGCAGCTCTCTTCATATACTCCTTCACGCATTTTACTACACACAACTTCTCTTTCTTCTCAAAAAAGGGATAGAATATTGAAAAAGAATTTGTTTTTGTTCACTTTGTTAAATACAAACACACACCCTCAGGTGAAAAAATCCTGCTGGTTATATCAAGTGCTCTCACATCTGACACTCTCCTACATGACACCAAAACAACAAAATCGTCAACTTCATAATCAAATCTCTTAGATACGATGACTCATTTGACTCCCAACCAAACAAGTAGCCTAACACCTTGGTAAAATACCATACTGAATTATACCTAGACACAGGGGGTTTCCAAATTATAATGCTCCACATAAGTCTGCATACTACCACATCTTTTCCCATCAATAATTCATTTACCATCTTATGACCTGCAGCAATCGCCAATCTACACACATTTACTGTTCTGTAGGACAAACCTTTCCGACAAATAATTAATCACCTCCTCCGTGGACACTGAAACAGGATCAAACTCCCTCTCCAAGCACCAGCAAACGAATTCCTGCCAAGCCAATTCATACATCTTCCTTGTTCCTGGAGCCCTGGATTCCTTAATGAGTTCCAAAGCCTGTCGTGAAAGGCCCACCCCCCCCAACTCTCCTGAAATTCTCCATGCCATCAACCTCAATTGCACTGTGATCAGCAAATCATGCACCGCTCCTGATGGGCCTGCAGGAGTTCCGGAAATCAAGGTAACAGAATTGGAAAATCCATGGACATTTCCAAGAGAACTGCACACCACACCAGAACCCTCCAAAGCGCACTTATCAATATCCTTGTCTCCTTCCACCTGCGAACCATCATAGTAACCCAAGCAATCATCGAAAAAGGTGGGAACGCATATGGACTGAGACTCTTCCAAATCTGTTGGAAGGCATCTGTACCTGCTGACTCCAGATCTGGTTGCCAACTGAAAAACTTCCTCAGCTAAGCATTGAGCCTGTTGGCTAAAAGATCCACTCCAAAAGGTCACCAAATCCTTTCCACCTGTAAAAAAGATTCAGTGAATACCAATCTGCTATCACATTGCTCAACCCCGGGATGTGTTCTGCCTGCACATACATTCACCTCTTTAGACAATAATCCAAAACATCTTTGCTAAATCTGCCAAGCCATTCACCTCGGACCCCCCTAGCTTGTTCACATACCGGACTGCCGATACATTGTCCATTCGTAAAAAGCAGCAAGCACTTCACCTTGTTCGGTGTAAAGCACTTCACCGCAAAAGTCCCTGCCAGTAACTAGAGGCAATTTATACATATATTCTTCTCTTCTTCCATCCAATGACTCCTGCCGATGCTGCATCACATCATGCAACCCAACCATCTAAACTTGCATCAGACTCTATTATCAAATATGGATTGTCTCCAAATATCGCTCCCCCATTCCAAGCTACCATGTTCTTCAGCCACCATCTTTAGTTTCTCTCTCGCCTCTTCCGTAAGAACAACTTCTTATGAATACTTCAAACCACTTCTCAGATGCATTTCCTTCAACCTCTGTAAAGCCAGATAGTTCAAGGGACCAGGAAACATAGCCTTTACCGTAGGAGACAAAAGACTAACCACACAATCTAACATCCTGAGAGAAATCGGATCCTGCTGTAATACTCTTCTCTATTCCTCCCTTATTGTCTTCAACTTCTGTATTGGAAGTTCTAAAACCCCTTGTACAGTGTTCATTAAAAATCCTAAAAATTGAGTCTCCTATTTTGGAACCAAACACAATTTCTCCCTGTTGACTACAAAACCCAATGTTTCCAACAAACTTACTGCCATCTTCATATAATCCAAGACTCTCGATTTGCTTTGATCCATGATCAAAATGTTGTCTAGATAACGAATCAACCTCATACCTCGCTCTCTCAGACAACACCACTGGTCGCAAAATCTTTGTAAAACACCATGGTGCAGAAGAAAGACCAAAAGGAAGGCACACAAACTTCCATGTCTTCCCACCCCACTTGAATATGAGATACTTCTGATGTGGCTCTCAAGCTGGTACCGTTAGATATGCACCCTTCAAATCTAAGCGGGTCAACCAATCTCCTGATTGAAGATGTCCATCAACATGTGCATTCCTTCCATCTCGAAATGATACACAACCCAATCGTTAAGACTTCTAAAATGTATTACCAGCCTCATTTCTTTCACCTTTATTTTTACCAAAAATTATTGCTCACAAACCCCCTTGTTCTTGGCATACTTCCACAATGGCCCTTTCTCTCTTATCTCCAACACCTCTTTGTCCACTAATTTGGCCTGTTCTACACTGAACTAAACTACTCTAGGCACCCATCTCTGAACAGGTTTCTCTATGAAATCGATGCGATAACCCTGCACCGTCTCCAAAACTCAAGAATCTCTTGTCACCTGAAACCAATTGTGATAAAATTGGGCAAGTCTGCCACCTAACTTTACTGGAGTAGAAGTAAGGTCTAAACTTACCTGTTCCTCTGAACTGTCGATCAGTGCGACCTCAACGTCCAATAGAACATTGTCTTTGTGGGTATAAGGTCGAGGATATCCATGCTCCTTGCGCTTGTGAGGGGCCATATCCCTGGTAAAATGAAAACCTTGCAATTCCCAGTCCCCGGCTGGGAAAATTACCCCTTGATTTCCTAGCCGAACCAAAAACATGGTCACTGAAGACCCTCTTAATATCTCTCTAGGACTTCTGTATTGAAGAATAAGCCCCCACAAATATTGACATAGACTTTGAAAAATCTATTCTAAAGAGAAGACCTTTCGCATATAGCCCAGACTCATTGTTGGCCAAATCAACTAGCTTAGGGTCAATTTTGAGCAAAATGCTTTCTGCATTCCACAGACAGAGATGTATTAGCATTGGCTAACAGACAAATTGACCGTTGAACCCACTGACGCAACTCATCTGTATTCACACTTTCCTTATTCATTTGTGCCTCCTCCACCAAATCAAAACGTTTTGTCAATGGGCCAGAGACACCCAAAAGCCAGTCTTGGCACATACGTAGTCCCTTGTCTAACCCTTTTCGGAAATCTCATCCCCCTTTACCTGTAAAAGCCAAGATTTGGTGATCCAACTCCGGGGTCACCATAACCTTGTCCTCCAAAGAAGGACTAGGACACTCTTACCTCAATCTGACCCTTATTTATTTTGGTATCTGTTTCCTGAGCCAGGTATGCACGCACTCTGCAACATGCTCCAGAGGTGGCCACTCTGCAGACAGTTGGCGCCTAACCATAAAAGGGTCAAACATCGAATCTCGTAAAGGGTCCTTAATCACAACTTTAACCAATTTCTTCATGCTCTCCTTTCTCTCTTTAACTTGTTTTACCTCATCTTCTCCAGAGTGCTTATTGCTTTTAAAAAATATTTTTCATTTTCCTTTCTCTCCTGAGGCTTTATCCTGCCCTCAATTTGTGTCCTTGAAACCTCCATGCCTCGTGCTCACACAGACACACCATGATCTTCCACCTTTTTGCCTGCGCAAAATCCTCAGAAAGGTCTTTCGCTTTCTTCCCACCTTTCCGCTTTTTGAGACCGAGAAGCCTCCCCAGCTGACCAAAACTTTTCTTCTTCTGAAGCTGCCCTAGTACTTGCCAACATAGCCTCCAACTTATCCATTCTTGCCCCTAAATCGAGACAATTTCTCAACCACCATTTGCAATTTCTCCTCAAACTGTGCCTCATCTGAGACCTGACCTCTCTCATCTTTTAAATATATAGATATCAGCCCTTTAATAAAAAGTCCAAAATGTAATAATACAGCATTAATTTCAAGAACCAAATCCTGCACCAAAAACTAATCCTTTTAAACTGCCCAAAACTGACCTTTCCAAAGATCCTCAATCCTAAAACAGAATCACCCCTCTTCGACTGACAATACTTCAGATGACCGACAAAGCACCAGGTTAATAGTTGAAACTGGCAAACCGGTATGACACACTATGCCATTTTCCTAATATATGGTTTCCTAATCTTGTAAGATGGCCGCCAAGTGTATGAACCAATAGAAAGCTAGTCCTTTCTTCTTTCCACAACCTATAGTCTGTGCCCGATCTACCTAACACACTGTAACTACAAAGCCCCAACAGCTGAAAACACTGAATGCAGGCGGCCTCTACAAATGGCCGTATGATCATGTTCCCAGCACGGTCGTCAAAGAGCCAGCACATGCTGGGAGACACCAAGAAGCTGACGCACATTGGCAAACAGCATTCCAACCCTTGTGCCGCCAGTCCAGCGGGCGATGCAGTCAAGAGCTGCATGCGCCCCCAATACAGATCAGCCGGCTCGAGCACCGGGCGCGCGCAAAGGTCCAAGAGATAAACTGCCGCACCAACGGACCCGGGCCCCCAAAGTATGACATTCTTTTAAATTCTTTCATCAATAGAAACAATTAACCCCTGAACTTCAAAATGAACCCTTCAATCCTAAAATCCTATCTTAACTGTTTTAAACTCCCATAAAGGCTAAACGAAGCCCAATACAAAACTAATGTCATACAAGACAATGTTTCCATTTAACACAAAAATTAATACATTTCAACTTTCTATGCAAATTCTTTAAATTTCTAAACAAACCACATTCAACATACTCTACCAGGTAAAATATATCTCTCACACTCGCCACACCAGTACTTAACTGCAGGAGCAGCAGCAAAAAAAGGAAGGCTGAGGGTTCTGTGGTTTTATTATGTGAGAATTCTAAGTTCTATGTTCATTAAAGGAGCTGCTGGAGTAGTGGCAATAAAGGATGTTGCATAATGTTAGCCCCCAATTCTTGCGATAAAATCCTCCTCTTCAAGAGCTTTCAAATGGTGCTATAGGATGATCATTAAGAATTTTTCTCTCTTCTGGAAATGTTTCAAAGCAGTGTACATAGTTGGACACACCCAATCCTCCTTGTTTTCCTGGAAATCAGAATACATATTAAAAGTGGCATTTACAGCTTACACTTTCAAATGCCCATTTCTGAAGTTGGGGAAAATGTTTTTCCTCAAGATGTTTGAGTGGTAGATGGAGCAGAGGAGGGACAGGTGGAGGATTCTCTACAACAACAAAAAAAGGTCGTCAATGGAGTACCCTCACTTCACTATCTGCAGTACCTTTAGGTCCGATGTAATCTTCTACCGAGATTTACTAAAAGAAGCAGCCACCAGGCCTTGTCTGGTGAATCATTGTACCTTTTTTTTTAACCAATGCTTTACAGAGGTTTCAGAATTATCAGAGCACAGAAATAAGAGGATGTACCTAGTTTCTGCTGCCTGCCACTGCCAGAACCACTAGCGCTGCATAGATACGTGTATTACATAGTTGGAGGCCGTATATTTTTTCTTGGCCTTGTTTAGCCTACATTTTTTTAATTTGCTGGTGAAATTTCCTCATGTGGGAGGCAAGTCCCAAAGCAAAGACAGTAACAATATTCGCCCTGATTTCCATAGTTATCGTCTTTCTCCGAAGAAAACCCACCCTTTTAAAAATGAATGCCAAGCAGTCAAACTCTTACATCCCCCTAGAAGCCAGTAGAACTAGACCTCCCTAGCAAAATATTTTTCAAATCAGTGAGTCTAGCCTCTCCGAATTCCTACTAAGGGTTAAGGAGAGGAAGGTGTTTTTCTTGTCTTTTCCCAACATTTCCAGTATGAGGTCTTAAATGCCAGATCTGTGGGTGCTGACTTGTTTTACTGATTTGATTATGCCTTTGAAGGTTGCCTTTTCCCAACCCCCTAGGCAGTGTCCAAGTTCTTCACAGAAGGGATGCACTTCAGTAGTCTGCGCCTTTGTCAATACTTCTATAAAGAGGAGAGATGGAAAGTGCTTGCATTTTGAGGGTAAGGCCAGTGAATTTGCACCTATTTTATTCACCATTGCAAAGGTTGCCTATTCAGAAGTCGTATGTCCTTCCGAGATGGGAAAATACCTTCCAGAATTTGGTCTATCATTCTGACCTTTTAAAAATCTAAAAATAAGCCACTCTCAAAATGTTCTAAAGGTAGCAGGTTATCAGCCTCCTGGCTCCTCGTCTTCACCCCTCCCTGGAGAAGGCACGGGAAATCCCAATGTGAACCAATTAAAATCTGGAATCTACTCAGAAATTTGTGGCTAGTAATCTTTATGCTGAAATTTCAGTCTATACCTGGTACGCGGATGCCGGTTTTCTGCCAACCCTAAGGATAGTATCAGTTAATGGTCTCTTAAAGATGGCCAAAGTCTATGGCTGTTGGCATGGCATTTTCAGCATCACTGTTGGTGTTTCGAACAATGTTGGCATCCTGTTGGCTACTCAGGCCGAACCAGCACAGTATTGCTCTCATATCTGAAGACACCCAAGTCACAAACAGAATTGTAGCCACTCCCAAGTGTGCACCGTGGGGTCCCTGAGAAGCAAAGATGGCCAACAAGGCTTGCTGGAGCAAATGTACTTGTTTAGTCGAGGTGCCAAGAGTAGGGAACCTTACCTTCTTATACTGGAGTTTTTCAATAATGAGTATAGGTTATTTTTCCTTTGTATTTGTAATAGGAAGGAGAGGACTTCTTGTGGTTTTCCGAGCTTGACGTTGCCCTTTCTCCCTTCTGAGGAATGGTTCTTAGATAGGGTTCTGGATCTTGACCTTGAGACGGAATCATTCATATAGACCATGAACATCTTGGCTTGTCTTGTCTTTCTCTAATCGTCTTGGGAGGCATCAGCGTATAAAGCTCACCCATGCTGCATTGTGGGTTTTCTGCAGCACAATAAGCACTAGTGCATCAAATTTATTGCAAGATGACAAACAGCACGCACTTTACCAAACAACTCAATAAATACAAAAATAATACATTTGCATTCAGAGTGCGGGTCAGAGAGCAATATAAAGACTGCCATTTAGCACGGGGCATAAATACAGAGATGGCTTAGGAAGGCACAAAATCCCGGCAAAATAATTTCCTGACAGAAAAAAAACACATTGAGGAAAGCAGAAAAAGCATAGTGACTCCCGATCCCATATATATGAAGACTGGTAAAGAGGAATAGATGTAACGACCTCCAGTGGTATCTTATGTGGTCCTGCTACGTAATTTCTACGTAATTTCCATTGAAGTCATGTTATCAGTGATCGAGTTTGCAGAGAACCACCTACCACTAGCGAGTTTTCATTGCTAGAAACATGTTCTGCATCCTGTCTGGCTACTGGGAAAGGGTACACGTAAGAATCTACTGGAAGGATATCCATTAGAATGTCTACATTTTTTTTTTTTTTTTTAAACTCTTTTTAATGTCTACATTTCTATTTGAGGATATTAATGTCTGGAGGGCCCAATCCAGGAACAGATCGTCTAATTAGTTACATATGTCACTAAATTGTACTTCCCAATCTTATATGCCTAACAGAATCTCCTCTGCCCCTTGAGCCAATTTAGCAAATTTTCCTTTTCTGTGCCCAATGTTATTGTGGACTGTGACAATGTGGACACGAGTGATGAAACTGTCCTCATTCCAGTGTGCAATGTATGGATGTGGCATCTGTCGTAATAAAGAAACATCAGCATGCTGTGAAGTTGTTGGTGAAATGGCCTTACGTCGTAGCCTGCCACCTTCATTTCCAACTGACTGAAGTGTTTATTGGGGGTTTGGATGAAATTCGATTTGGATTGTTCCATTTAAGTACACCCCATCCTACGATGGAGGTATCCCCAGTGAACACCATCTCTGGGCTTAGATCTCTTTAAGAGCCCACTTCACTCTTAGGGTTTACCAGCTTCACCCTTGTAAGGCCTTCACTACTCTTGCAGTAACAATTACTTACTAACACCTCCTAGTTGCCAAAGGCTGGGGACTATTGATTAATGGCCAAATCCTGAAGCATTCTCATGATCAACCTGGCACGGGGTACCAACTGACTGACATCTTGTGAGAGGGAGACATTTTTCAAAAAATAATCAGGGCATGAATGAACAGCTTTGTTTTTAGCATAAGCCATAACAATCTAATGTATATTTTTTTAAATAGCAATTGAATGAAAATAAAAACGCAATAAAATTTCTGAAATGCATATATAAATGACACCTTTCAACGTAAAAACTTTTGCTATTAATACGAGACATTTGCAAATAAGACGATATGAGGCATCTCAGCGTTTCCCCTTGCTGCGTCCCTGCACCCTCAACGACCCACCTTGTTGGGGGTGGGCCCTCGCCTTCTAGGTCTCCTGCGGGTCTATTGGTGCTTAGCGAGCTGGGCTGACCAGTTGCGACTGCCTCTTCCCCACCTTTTCCTACCCTCCCGTGCCCGACCTTGCTATTCCTCCAGGAAAGACCGCCCATGCTGTTGTTGTGTGCTGTGTATGTAAGTTGGACGCTTTCTTCGCACCAAGCTGTGGGGTAGGTGGTGGTCTGGGGGAGATTGGTTGTGGTGAGAGGACTGTATTGCCTGACAATAGACTGCACAGCTCTTATTATGTATCATTTTGCTGCCGAATGTTCCATCCACAATATCAGTCATCATAGCAAACATGTCAATTTCATAAGCTTGAGTCACATTACTGCCAGTGGCGGCTGGCAGGGAACCGGGGCAGAGGCAGGGCAGATTTTTTTTTTTTTTTTAAAACACTTGCCTCTTCATGGCCGACATCTATCCTCTGCCGTTGCTTCTCCCTAGTGAGTCCCGGAGGCAGGAAGCACACAGGCTCCCCTAAGTCAATCACAACGCTACTGTTACCAATGTTGGGACTGGTCTGAGAGCCTAGGTTCGGCGCTTAGACGGTAGCTGGGAGACTGTGCATGTTCTACACCCAAACTGTGTATTACAGCCCGGTGGAGAACATGCTACGAGCGCATGACTGTTTGGCCGGCCCAAGACGGCTGGCCAAACCGTTATGCACACTTATTGTGCACAAACCACTCCTCCTCCCAGGCTGTGACACCAGCCCAGCCCCGCCGTAAGCCAGCCCTGTAGCTATAAAAAATAAAATGATAACAATGGAATTCCCTTTTTCCACTGCTCTGAGAGCAGTGGGGCAACGCTCCTTTGTGTTAGCGGAGCAGCCACCCCCGATTACGCCTCCTCAGAGTGAGCCATGGAGTCCAGATGTAACATGGTACAAGCATGAATATTGCAGGATTGCCTGTTCCACAGCATACGGGCAATGCAATATTGCATGATATTATGCAAAAAGATCAGAATAACGGAACAAGCCATGCATTGCAACCGGCATGCATCTTTATGCGAAAAGGCATAAAGTGAATTATCGTGTTCTGTCCCCCGTTATCAGTTACACAACTCAGTGCTCACAGGGACCTCTATTGCACTTCAACATATAAGCCGCAGTTGGAAGAGCACCTAATTTAAATTTAGCCAAAGTGTGACACGCCTCCGGCTGGATACAGTCAGGATAATGGTCAGGCAGTTTTTTTTTTTAAGAAATAACTTAAGGTCGTTGAGACTGACTTAGAACACTTGACCGTTCTCTTTAGCTTGCAGTACCGATATGCTTCTTTGACTAATTTGACAGCATTCGAGCAGATGCTGCAAAAACATTCCAAAAATAACTGAACCATAGGTCAATGAGGATGTTTTTAACATGTGCTGCCCACGGGGTCCATTATAGATTTTAAATATATTTCTCCGTGATTGTTTCTGTTCAGTTACAGACAATACTGAATAGGAGTCCCAATATGCATCAGTTGTTCCTTTTAGAAAAAGCACTGCCTTTTTTGTGTGAGTATGCCAATCTAATTTATGGTTGAACTGTAGGCCAAGGTAGTCGAAGCTTGGTTGACACCAGTGCTTAATTTGAGCTGGTGGTTTCCGGTGCCCTGCACCGGCACTTAATTGTCGGAACCTGCACTTATGACACCTGCCACATGGTGCCGCTGTTTGTGTAATTTAGAGATGAGCAGAAAAACAGTTTTTTATTAATTCAATATAGATTATAAACAAATAATACCTGCAACCCAAGCCATTCTAAAAGCTCTAGCTGCCTCGAACGGTCTAAATTGTCACACTTGTAGCAGCGTGATGGATAGTAGTTGTGTGAGTACAGTGGCAATGCGTGGTGCAAAATGCAGAGGCCTCCTGATGAGGGCCCCGGCACGTATCTTATTTTTACAAATTAGGCACTGGTGCACACATTACATGTGTATTTGTAAAGTACACGTTCACCTGAAGGCATCTTGGCGCTGCATAACGTGTTTCTTGAAACCCAACTCAATGGTACTCATTTTTATCGACCTCAGATGGATGAAAGGCTGAGTGGACCTGCTGGGATTTGAACCTGTGGCCATGAGTTTGAACACAGGACCCTGCAGGGGACACATTAGTCCACTGAGCCACCAGACCCAGCTCCTAAAGTTCTTGTCCGTTTACTCTAGGGAGCTCATGGAACGGGAGAGCAGGCTTCACTGCCATTAGACCAAATTTGGCAGAATTCATGATCAGCTTTCTCTTTAGAATAGTTTTCAAATTCCAGCTGTAATCTGTGCATGACATACTGTGTCTGTGTAAGCGTAACTGCATCACCTGCAAAGTATTCTTGTCGTCTTGTTGCAGTTTCAGTACGCTGAACTCGCTTTTATCAAGATATTCCTCAACACCATTAAAGAAAACGCAAAATAAAAGTGGTGCCAAGACACAGCCAAGGGGCTCCCCGGAGGGAATACAAAAAGTGCCGCTACATTCCCCATATGGACCATATGCATTGCTCCACTGCCTGCAACAGTATAAATACCCAGCTTGTCTAATCCAACCCAGAGTCTAGATCTATCAACTAGGCTGAATGCACATTTTATTTCAATAAAAGACAGACATAAATAAATTCCCTTTATTTTAGTGTATTTAATACAGATAATATGCGGCCGAATTGCCTGATCAATCTTCCCTATTGAGAACCCGCTTGTGCCTCTCTGAAGGTAGTTTCTTTATCGACCCAACTCTGCCCCTTAGTGAGTAGAACATGGCCAACATTTTTGTTCACATCATCTAAAAGCAATAGGCTATCAGTACGCCACAGAGCATGCCTGGTAGTGGTCACCTCAACAGAGTTGAATGTTTTTGTTAATACGTCAACCCACAGCTTGGGATCGGCATGAAACCCATCGACCGGTACAAAGCCTGACCCTCAGGGTTTGTTAGCATTCAGGCACAGTATGTTCTCTCAGTTTTAGGGCGAAGGGTTGTCAGAGTAGAAAGGGTTTAGCATTTTTGATATTATCAGAACATATTAAAATTTTATGAACGGGCCTAGCTGTAATGGTTTTTCCAACATAGATTCTCAAAGTACTCTACTTGTATATCAGTGCGGATATGACACTCCTGCTTGATTACCCCATCACACTGTACATTATAACCAAGCGCCCCAAACCTTTTGCAGTCTTTCCCAATGGACGAAGATCTCAGCTCCTTCAACATGACTACTCGTCCTTCCTTTTTTTTCCCGTTTCGGGTAAAGTTTTATATCCCGTCCTTAATTTCACCAAATGATTTTTCTCGGCTGGTTCAAGGTGCCTCGAAATTTTTATGTTAGACAATGCTTTCTTCCTATTCCTCCACTCACTATCAAACGATAAATGATTATTTAAAACCTTCCTGAGTGGTTGTGTAGTTGATCAAATACCGAATATTTTTCCCATTTTCCGTTATGAGAGTCCAAAATAATGTAATTGTCTCCTAGTTAAGCCATGCATATGGGATTTAGTGGTTTCTTTTAGCTGTCCATCAGCAGAAATCCCCGATTGAGATATCTATCCACGTTCCAATTCACACCGGTCTTCTATTAGCGTACTTTCTGGGGTATGTGTAATACTATCTAGTGTCTTACAATTTCATTGTGTATTTCTTACCAGAGGGTTATGGTCACGGTCACGCTCTAAATGTATGACCTCCATATCAAGAACAGGTCCCCCAGACTTAAGGTTAATCAGGAAGTTGTTAATTAGACTTGATCAACTACCACAGCTAAAGGCTTGAGCAATGGGCTGTCAGTAACAGTAAGTCCATTTAAGAAACACAGATGACAGTTCTGTAGCAAATTAGAAAAACTTTTTCAGGTCTCATTATCTTTAAACTTGGGCCTGGGATGCCCCTTCCTCCTCGATAATAACCTTTTCCCTGCGGGTAAAGCATTGTTAAAATCATCACAAACAATCAATGTACATCGGCTCAATAGATTTGCATTGAAATTTATTTCATTCACCATGCTTCTCATCTATAGGTGGCTGTCTAAACTGCGGCCAGTTTAAATGTAAACATTTAAAATAACAGTTGGTTTGGGCATTTTTGTGCTTGTTAATCTCATATTTAAAACACTTATGGGTGCATTTTGGACGTGCAAATGTTGTACTTGCCATCTAATTTTTTGAAGACCCACATCTCTAATTCATCCCCCCACCCCTCATAAGATTTTGATTGTTCCTACTGTAAACATGGAGAGGTTTTCAAGGGCTCAGTCAGAATCACTTTGCCGTTCAAGCCGCTCCTTCAGAAAACAAAAGACACACAATTGATGGACGGAATGCAGAACAGATCAAAACATTCACCCCCAGTCAAGAGATCTGGGTTAAATCCATCATTCTTTTGCTCACCATGCCACCCCAGTTTAGACCTGGCCACATGCAAACCAGTCTTGACCCTGTGCCTTATGGGAACAGTCCAGCCCGAACTGCCAAGCCAGGTCCTCCCTGGACCAGAAACAGGATGCTGGCTCATATCAATTCATTTTATCCATGATGAGCTTGGGAATAGTGGTTGATCGAAATGGTTATTCTGCTGATTCTTCCAAATCCTAGGACACGCTAAAGGGATGACATAGTTTATGTCAAATGAGGGGACTAATCTTAGTACTGGTATTGCTTAAAATATGTTCAGTAGGCGGGATCTGTTCAACGGACTATTCCCAGCAGAACCAGAAAATAGATCCACAAATTCACAGACTAACGTGTCCAGAAGTGCTGTTAAATTCTTGGATTCAGCTTGAGGATTGTAGCGCTTGGAGGTTGGTAGGATGATGCCAGTGTGGTAAGCATGGTAAGCGCAATGATGGGTGCTGCTAAGGTGCACTTTCCTGCAATTACAGATACGGATATGGTGGACAATGAAATTGATTGCTCAGGTATAACCATTGGCAGTGGACTTTGGTTGTTGTTGCAAATGGCCCTTTGCTTACCTTTTTTGTAAGTGTCTTTTTGACTGCTAGTCTATGGGGGTCTATCTCTTTGCTCCTGTTCTTGTTCATCAATGCAAATCTGTTTGTGTACATTATAGATGGCATTTTGTTCTTTTGATAGAAATTTAGCATAAACCGGGTTCTCCCCTTTATTCCACTTTCTGCTGCTGTTCCACCCCCCCCCCCCCCCCCAACACTATTGGTCGCATTTTTCCTAGTTGGTTTATTTCCAAGAGAAACAATCCTGTCTTCATTCCCTACTATAATGCCTTGTTAACCACTTTAACTGAGCTGCTGTCCCAAGCGCTCCCTTTCACTAATCACCTCATTTGTTGGTTTTGTGATAGCCCTGGCTCCAATGCCACTGGCTAATGGGGAACCATCCTTAATACTTGCGGCTGCCGCCACCATAAATAAAGGGTGGTGGGGCGGGTGGCATCGCGAGGGGGATACAATGTAAAAATAAACATACCTTTTGCCACCAGCCACATCCAGCGTCGCGTCTCATTGCGCTGCCTCTCCTCTTCCTGCCTGGTCCCAGCAGCCCCAGGACAAACTCCCTGTCCAATCCCTGTGCTGGATTGGTCCGAGCAGTGCACATGTGTGTTTTGCTTGGCCTGAGACAGTCAGCCAAACAAACAAGCACTTAGGGAGTGGAGTGCACTAGCACCACTCCTCCCCCTCCCATGCCTTGGCCCCACCCCTCCCAACACCACTAACTAAGAGCCGGCAAATGTAAAATAAAACGATGCAAGAACATGGCTTTATTTTACATTTGCTGGCTCTGAGCCAGGCAGTGCGGCAGATTGTGGATTCATTAAGTCAGCTTGCGCTATCACATTATACGTGGGCTCCAACTTGGTCAAGACGTGCATGGTTAAGGCCATCAGGCCAGAGATGTGATCAGTACCAGCTAATAATTTATGGAGCCTAGTATCCTTTCAAGGACCTGTAACGATTTTGAAATTATAGTATCTATCAATCAATCAAT
This sequence comes from Triturus cristatus, assembly GCF_964204655.1. NCBI lineage: Eukaryota > Metazoa > Chordata > Amphibia > Caudata > Salamandridae > Triturus > Triturus cristatus. Next base: position 996,926,561 of record NC_140583.1, on the reverse strand, counting down.
CAATGTATTTGTAAAGCGCGCTACTCACCCGGATGGTCTCAAGGCGCTAGGGGAAGGGGGTCCGCTACTGCTCGAACAGCCAGGTCTTGAGATGCTTCCTGAAGGAGAGGTGGTCTTGGGTGAGGCGGAGGTGGATGGGGAGGGAGTTCCATGTCTTGGCTGCCAGGTAGGAGAACGATCTTCCTCCCATGGTGGCTCTTCGAATGCGTGGAACGGCGGCGAGGGCGTGGCTGGAAGATCGTAGCTGGCGGGTGGGAGTATAGAAGATCAGGCGGTTGTTGAGGTACCTGGGGCCCAGGTTGTGGAGGGCTTTGTGAACGTGATTCTCTTGCTGACGGGGAGCCAGTGAAGGTCTTTCAGGTGTCCGGAGATGTGGCTGTGTCAGGGGATGTCTAGGATGAGTCGTGCGGAGGCGTTCTGGATGCGTTGAAGTCTTTTCTGTAGTTTGGCTGTGGTTCCGGTGTAGAGGGTGTTGCCGTAGTCCAAACGGCTGGTGACGAGTGCCTGGGTTACCGTCTTCCTGGTTTCGGTGGGGATCCATCGGAAGATCTTTCGGAGCATGCGTAGGATGTTGAAGCATGATGATGAGACGGCATTGACTTGTCTGGTCATCGAGAGGGAGGAGTCCAGGATGAAGCCCAGGTTGCGTGCGTGGTCTATTGGTTTGGGTGCGCTGCCCAGGGCGGGGGGCCACCAGGAATCGTCCCAAGCGGAGGGTGATGGTCCGAGGATGAGGACTTGCGTTTTGTCGGAGTTCAGTTTCAGGCGGCTGTTAGTCATCCACTCGGCTACGTCTTTCATCCCTTCGTGTAGGTTGGTTCTGGCGGTGGTTGGGTCATTGGTGAGGGAGAGGATCAGCTGGGTGTCGTCGGCGTAGGAGATGATGTTGAGGTTGTGTCGGCGTGCGATGGCTGCGAGGGGGCTCATGTAGACGTTGAAGAGGGTGGGGCTGAGTGATGATCCTTGTGGTACGCCGCAAATGACTTCGGTGGCCTCGGATCTAAACGGTGGGAGGCGAACTCTCTGGATTCTTCCGGCAAGGAATGAGATGATCCACTCCAGGGCCTTCTCTTGGATTCCGATGTTGCGGAGGCGCTGCACCAGGGTGCGGTGGCAGACAGTATCGAATGCTGCGGAGAGGTCTAGGAGGATGAGGGCCGCTGTTTCCCCGTTGTCGAGCATGGTTCGGATGTCATCAGTGGCTGCGATGAGGGCGGTCTCGGTGCTGTGGTTGGCTCTGAAACCGGACTGTGAGTGGTCGAGGGATCCGTTCGTCTCGAGGAAGGTAGCAAGCTGTCTGTTGACGGTCCTTTCGATGACTTTGGCGGGGAACGGGAGGAGCGAGATGGGGCGGTAGTTCTTGAGGTCGGTGGGGTCTGCTGATGGTTTCTTCAGGAGGGCGCTGAGTTCGGCATGCTTCCAGCTCTCCGGGAAGGTGGTGGTGTTGAAGGAGCAGTTGATGATGTCCCGGAGTTGGGGTGCGATGACAGTCGGCTTTGTTGAAGATGTGGTGGGGGCATGGGTCGGTTGGTGATCCGGATCATCGTGCGGATGGTGTCTTCGGTGCTGACCGGGGTCCAGGCGCGGAGGGTGGTGGTGGGGGGCGTCGGTTCGGCGGTTCGGTGCGTGGGCTGAGCGCCGAAGCTGTTGTGTATGTCGGTTATCTTGGTCTAGGGTCTTTGAGAAACCTATGCATTGACAATTTGTCATTAAGTCAGGCTCTTCGACCAAAGAATATATTACCTGTCCACATATTGTTGCACAGGCAACCGACAGCTTTGTTATTTACAGATACACTGCTAAATTCATTGCTAGTTTTGTTGTATAGGGGCCTAGTTAATAGAATTTTAGGGACTGAACTGCCTGGGAGGCTACAGCCATTTATTTAGGAGAAGTTTACTAAGGGAGTCAAACTGGTAGAATAAAAGTCTATTGAATATAGTTGTATAATGCCCTTTTCTAACCAATAAAAGGTGGTCGTATCGTTATGGTGCATATCGGTTCCTACAATCATTGTTTCTGTTGTTAGATCCAATGATCTGTGGCTGTTTAGAGCCAGGGCTGTTTCTAGGGCAGCTTCAGCAAGAGATAGAGTATCATCTGATATTACAACTTTGGGAGAAAAGTATGTAGTCGACTTAGATCTACATTTCAGTTCTGGCTTTGGATAAAGGCTTGTGCTTATTAGTCTACACATGGGAGGGTCTGGCAGGTAACAGCCCATCTTCGTTTTCATTCTAAGCATGCTGGAAACACTTGGCACTTTTTGATTGCATACTGAATAGTTTAGTCTAGATATGCATCGATCTTCATGGAATAGATGTATGAAGATGGGGGTTGTGAACCGCCATCCTGAGAAGTTTCACAAACTAAGAATGACAGACAAAGTGGTAAGTGCTGTCGCAAAAATGTGTGTAGTAATCTTCATCAAGGACCACATGGCGGTCCTGTACTCTGTATGCTCTGAAGTGGATTAGCACAGAAGGAACCATGATCAATAAAAAGGTCAGTAATAAGTGATACCCACCCAACCTCAACACATTCAATCACGGCTTACGAGTTGTAGTGATAGCTGTGTGGTACACCTCAATCCCAGCTTTAGTTAAGTGTCTGCTTGCTTCTCGTCTGCCTCTAAGAGGAAACTGCGTAGGTGAATATTCCTCCAGTAACTGTGAATATGTACTGTGCTGTTATTATCTTTGAATAACTATGTTCTTTGCAAATCCAAAAGTCCAGCTTTTGAAAGCCCAACACTAGTGGTAGTCAGCTCATCACTCCCGTTTCCTCCCCCAGACCACAAATCACGCTGGATGTTGACTTCCCATTAACTAGCATCACCCCACAGCCTCTGAGCCCTTCTTTGTTCTCTGGATTACTCAGGTATGCTGCTGTACCTCTGAAACCTTGCATAGTGTCCCTTCGCTGCTTGAGGAGCCCAGGGCTTCTCAAAATGGAATGACAACAGGCTGCACGGCCTCAGCCAGCAGCCTCTGAGGTATCAGCCAAGTAGGAGTTAAGGGACCAAGCAGAGGCCAGTTGGTAGTGGTAGATGGTAAATTACCCCCTGATCATTTCCACAGGGCTTTGGAAGGACAGGGCTGTGCAGTGGCTGCAGCAACGGACGCTAGCCAAATTACATTGACGGCACAGGACAGGACAGGGTTGATGACAGGCTTTTTGTGAGATTCTCTGGGGCTACTAAAAGGCAAGGCAGCCACTTACTGCGGTATTTCATGTGAGGTCATTCTTGCTATAAAGATCTGCTATAACCTGGCCAAGAAAGACACAGCACCATGGCTGCTTCCAGAGCACTTTCCAAAAGCATTTCAACTGCCACCATCTGCCGGGCAGCTATGAAGTCGCTCTTGCATACTTTTGCTAAGCACTACCGCCTCGCATTTCAGGCACACACTAATGGGTATTTTGTCTGAGCGGTATTGCGCGACTTCCTTGGTAAACCGGCATTACAAAGTCCCACCACCTGGAAGGTTACTGCTTTGGGAATCAATCAAAAGGTGAGGCGTGAGAGGGCAGCAGGAGCCAGGACAGATGAGCCAGCACACTTCTTCCATGGTCTCAGCAGCAGGACACTGCGAGAAGAGCAGTCAAATGTTGGCATTCTCTCCCCTGCAGGATACACACGCTCACTGTCGAGGAGGTGTTATTCTTAGAAATGTGATCCGACATGGAACTACACTTGATAAGTCTGCTGTGAAACTCAAATGAAACTGAATTGTTCACTTATTTGCCTCAAATTATTGTCAAAAAATAGCAACGATTAGAAGGTAGTTGGAGTACTCTTTGCACAGACTTTATAATACAATGGTAGTATCTTTATCTAATAACTTCTTCCACCTACCATTGGTTGGTGAAATATCATGTGGTTTGTGTGCAATCAAAGTGGTGATAGGTGCACTCGCAGCCGATTGTGATGAAGTCACCTTGTTGAAGCAGAGGCTAGGCATTTTGCAACACTAATTTTGAATATTTGTGTTTTTACACGTTTTCTTATTGGACTTCTATCTACGGTTGGTTATAACACGCCATCCTTCCATGGTACTCAGAAGCAGATGGAACCAGCCACCTTCCCCTCATTTTCTGCAAAGGGTCTTCTTTGACTATCTCTTTTGTCAACCTGTTTTATATTTCTAATTAAAGAGGGTGTTGCTCTGGTTTATTGGACTTCGTTCTTCACAGGAAAATATCTTGCAGGTTGTCTTGAATTCTATACATGTACACTAAATTGCTGTTTGATATACCCATTTGTGTGAGAGCATGTTTTCCGAGTTGTTGTGAAATCAATGGGCATCTAGCAAGAGGGGTGCTGTGGAGAAACATATTTTACACTAAGCACTGTTTAGTGTGAACTACACATCACTGTTACAGGGACTGTTACCTCTTCCCTCTAGAGTTTCTGTTTCCCCTTAAACAGTCCCCTTGTTGAAAGTGTCTCATTTACACTAGCCTTCATGTTGCAGTTGACCAATCGGTGGACTGTATGGTTGGAAATCGGCTTCTGCGAGCTTTAGGGCTTCTTGGATAGCTATAATCCTATGAAAATATGTACAATGAAATGCTACATCAATCTCGCAGTATGACTCCGTTTTCTCAATGACAGCATCTAGCTCCTTTTCTTTGCTAAATAGATTCTTCATGTCACATACCATGTTGTTGGTTTAGGCTTGTACCTCAGGTGTGAATTCAAGCGGCGGACCCAAGGACCACCTACATTAACCATCCCTTGAACTTCCATCAACCATCTAGAAGACAACGCTCCACCTCCCTTTCACTTGCCCATACTCCTCGCATCTACTGGAGCAGAAGTGGAGGACGCTGTTTCTCCCACATCGCAGCAAAGACCTGGAACAGCCTCCCCACGCACTGCCGGAGCATCACCTCACTTCTGGAATTCCGAATGGCCCTCAAGACTGGGCTATTCGAATAGCCTCTGGGGACTGCAGGTGATTAGCTGCAATTTATAAATACTGATTGATTGAATCCAGACATTCTTGACCACACATTTCTGGAGTGCTAGATCAACATGCAGCAAGGCTCTGTTGCATACATCAGATCTCTCTTTTCCCTCATCAACTACAGATGTAGTCTTTTTAATTTGCCAAGTATCTGAGATGCTCCCTTTTTTCTCTTTAAAGTCTGAAAAATTGCATTCCAGTGCACTAGAAAGAAGGTCAGAGTGAAATTTTTGTTGTAATAGGCCACTCTTGCTAAATTTCCAGCATGTTGCATTAAGCTTGTTATGCGAAATACCCACAATTACGCATGGTTATGAAATAAAATGGTCTGCAAGAGAGTACTGGAATGACCAGAATGAGAGTGGCTTTTGTTATTGGCATTTGTGTTTTTTGTTTAGTGCAAAATAGGTCCTCAAATCCAAAATGGTTGCAAGGACACATTTTGCACTAAGAGAATACACAAACTTTGCACACTCCCAAAATAGCATAGCTATCTGCAGGAGAACTCATGATTTTTAGTAGCTCCAAAACCAGCTCTGCATCTGCATGTCCCTTATATAATAAGTGAAAATGAGAAGTATTGCTTAATAACTGTTTGGCTAGCTTTATATCAACTCCTGTATCAGCAAATAGGGACACAGGTTTAGAAAAAATTAAAGGTTATCCCTTTCTATCAATGCTTGAATTTTTCTTTCAATTAACTTGATTTCTAACTTTTTTTGCAAGCATTAACTTCGCCTCAATATTGCCCCCTACGGCAACCCAAGAAGCAAAATAAATAAGGGACCTCAGATGAGGACAAGTGCAGTGTGCTTATGCATTATCCCAACACATGGGTTAAATAAAAGGATGTACCTCTTTTACGTGCCACCAGAAAGTATACACAACTCAATCTTCACCACACCCCATACACATATATTTCTGCCAACCCTGTTCTTCTCACCATAAAAAGCAATCCTGTCCCCATTGAAATTCATACCAAACGACCCTTTCACTCCTTCTTCAATTATTACCACCACTATTTGTTTCATTAACTTCTGGAAGTACTAATACTGACTTCAGGACTACTTTTAGAACAACTTCTACGAGAACTACTACTAGTGCGATATGACCAACCATCATATTACCTGTCAAAAGTCAGGAGGCTCCATTCTTTCCACTGTGTACCTGCTGCCTGAACTAGCTGTGCTATAGGTAGAAATTGTAGTAAATTGCTTCAAGAGAGACCTTCTCTGCCTCATCTGTACTTAGTGCTTTTGAAGTCCACAATCGCTCAGCCATCCTGCTGCCCCACAAGGACCTCATCTCCTGGCAGTAAAGCAAGTGAAGGCCAGGACTCCTGAACCATGGTACGCACTCGGGGTGCGGATGTCACTAGCTAATGTAAGAGGGACATCACTTTTCCATAGTGACAACTGCACTTCCACACCACTTCCACATGCGCATTGGAGGATCTCAAGGCATTTACAGCTTGCACTTGGATCAACATTCTGCCTATTTACCTTACCCTCTTTTTGTACTTTTGGTTATCAAATCACCCTTAGCAGAGAAAATGATCTCTTTATATGATATTGTAGCAGAATTGATATGTTACAGACCATGATTTAAATACATCTAAAACAACAAAGACCTCTCACATTGCTAGTTTTCCCAAGATCCAACCTACCCTCAAGGGTGCACTGCTTGATACCAGATCGGCCATTAAGCGCCAGCAAGAACTGGTAGACTTACTGTTAACTGGCAAATTAGACCTTCTCCATTTAGTGGAAACTTGGCTTGCGCACCACTCTATAACCATTACCATCATCCTGGTTCACTTGGGGTATAAAATCCTTTGACAAGATAGACTGCATGGGCGAGGTGGTCACATTGTCGACATTTACAAATTCATGCAAGATTTTACAACCATTCCTGACTGGTATTATCTCTCCTTCTTTCTTCTAAGAGTTCATTCACCTGGATTCTTTGCTCTAGGCTTCCAGGGAAAAAACATAACAGCACGGACTCTTCTTTGTGTACTGTGCAGAGCTCTTGTCTTCGACCACCTGAATTTCATTCTTCTTGGGATTTTTAGTCTATTAATCCACTTTTGTGTCTATTTCTAAATTAAGGCTGACTCATGAGTTTCACTACACATAGCAGAACCCACCTATTTTTGGTTTCCGTTATAAGTGTATGGTGTTTATACCATATCGTTCAGACCATTTGATCACCTACTTCCATTTGATGGAGCCATTTCACTTCACTTGCCAAAGATGAAAACACTTGCTCTGAAACGAACACCTTCAAGCGCCCACTGCCTTCTTAGATTCTTCTTAAGAACTAAACCTCCTCCTGTTCTAAACAATGTATGTATGACTTAGCTCAGAAGTTACCACTACTCTCATCTAGGGTGCACTATGCCCACATTCTCAGTCTTTGCTCTTAATAAAATGAAGAAAAACAAAAGTTTACCATTCAAGCCGAAATAAAATGTGGAAACATTTGGGCCTCAAGGGAAAGTCCACTATCTTCTAGACCTACGGGAACAGGAGAAAGATTGCCAGAGCAAAATGAAAGTTACTTACCTTTAAAAACAATATTTCTGGTGTATACATAATCTTCCCTCTAATTTGTTTTGTTACGAATACTTTCAGGTTTCAGACTGGGTTGAAAAAACCTTTCCTCAGGAAATGCACTCTTCAGTGCTGCCAAGTGGTGCCAGATATAACACTGCCTCAGAATGTGACAACCCTGATAGACTATACACCTCCGGGTGCACTGGCGTCAGTTTCTGAACATTTTTCTGCTCCCCATTGATGTGTGTAGAGAAGAACATAGAGAGCCATAACAGAGACAAGTACTGCACATAACATGTTACCAAACCCAGAGACCGTACTAATTAAGGCACTAGCACATCAGTGAGGAATTTGCAGGAAGATTATGCATAACCGAGAAGCAGCATTCCCAGCGGTAACTTTCTTCTGATGGATACATCTTCCCGCAGACTTCTGACCTTTTGAATGAGTACCAAAAAAACACTCTTCCAGGTGGTGGGATTGGGTAGTGCCAGTTAATCAAGGAAGCAGTGCAACACAAATCAGACAAAGTGCCCATTAGTGCGTGCTTGAGATGTGAGACCCGGGTGCTTGGCAAAAGTATGCAAGTATGACCACATAACTGCCCGACAAATGAGATGCTTCTTAAAATAGCTGAAGAAGGAGCCCTGGCCCTGTGTTTTTCTTGGCCAGGGTATAACATATCTTGATACAAACTGCAACAAAATGTAAAGTAGAGCATTTTGTGACTACCTTGCCCTTTTGTAGCTCCAGAGAAGCCCACAAAAAGCTGGTCATCAACTCTGTTGTATCGTGTGCGGTCAATGTAATATGGCACGGCATGCCTGGGGATCAATATATGTATATGTTCCCTCTCCTTGTTTGGAAGTGAAGAAGGGAAGAAAGATGAAAGAAGAGTAATAGTCTGCGTCATATGGAACGCAGGATACACTTTGGGTACGGATGGCAGATCTGAAGAACCAGCGTATACATTCCATCACTACAGCTGGAGAATCCACCTTCGCCAGCCAGTTATCCATGTATGAAAATACATGAACTCCTGGCCTCTGCAGTGAAGCTGTCACGATAGCCACCACCTTTGTAAAGACGTGGGGTTGTCGTCAGTCTGAAAGGGAGATCTGAAAAGAGTATTGTTGGTGTCCCACTGTGAACTTCAAGTACCACTGGGGGGCAGGGAGAGTTAAAAGATGAAAATAGAGATACCAACCAATCTCGAGTTCAAGGCAAACAAGGCCTTGTTCAGGGAGAGCCTCTAGAATTTGTCCTGATCATGAAAGCATTCTGAAAGCAGAGATCCAGGCTAGGTCTCAGGCCAGTGTTCTTTGGGAGTAAGAAGTGAAGAGTAAAACCCATGCCCCTGGTTTGCAACACTTCTATGGACCCTTGTAGTAAAAGGCTGAGGACTTCTGCCTCTAGGATTTAGGCATGAGCAGAAGAGTACGCCCTGAAGGAAGGGGGTATGGTCTCATGGGCATGATAGAAATAGAATGGCATGGCGCTGAAAGATCAGCTCTAGCACCCACCTCCTGCACACGAACAGGTGATGCCCTGTGGCAATCCCATGGCACCCTGAAGTGACACAGCAGGGCCACATAAAGGCACTACCCCCTGCATGCTGGTGTTCACTTCTTTCTGCTTGTTTTATTTTTTTAGCTTCTGTATTGCGGTAGGGGATTGCCTCGTATACTTTTTGCAGCTCTGTCAGTTGTAGGTTGAGATTTTGTTCAATTTACCAGCCCTTTGTCATACGGGCCAGATCAAGGTTAAGTCAATCGAAGGCTTTCTTCTCGGCCACTCTGGTATTTTAAGCAGTGTCCAGTGAGATTTTGAGAAGAGCTTGGCAGTTAGTGGCTGGAGCAAGGTGAGATCGGTTCATGATGGTCAATCACTCATGAAACGTGTTTGGTGAGACCATCGTTTGGAGACAAAGCTTATTTGGATTGCCATGTGCTCTGGTTTCCTTTACATACTGGTGTATCTGGAAAGAGCATAAAGTAAGTTCATTTTGAAGTGATAATTCTGACAGTGAAGACTAAGCGCACTGTGTGGCCTCTTGAATGGGTGCGTCCCTATTTCATAAGGATAAAGCTTCAAGACTCAACATCGTTGACGTTTCAGTGGCCTAATGGTCTGGTCCATCCATCCAGGGATTAAAGTGATCCTTGAAACTAACTCATGATAGGGTTTAGATTGACAAGGCCATATCTGCGAATTCATCTCTAAATGGAACACTGTTAAATTCTTGTTTGAGGTATATTAACTATGGGGAGACGTGCATGGTCAGATGCTCAAAAGATTAGCAGCCAGATTTTGGGACTTCAGAGCAAGCCAATGGTTCATGATGGAGTGTGATGCTGCTGCCTCTGCCTCGTGGTCTATTCCCCAATAGGATTTTCAAATTTGGTAGTCGAAAGAGGTTGAATGAGATGACAGCAACAGACGAGTACCTAGTTTCTGTAACACAAAGGATTTGCTCTAATTCAGCAGCATATTTTTGTTTCAAGTGGGCATTGACAAGGCCGATTTGTAGTACTTGGCAACATGGCAAGCTGGCTCTGGCACAGGGTGTGTCGGCACTGTATGACTGACTTCATCAGATTTGGTGTCATTTGATTTTAGAGAGCTGATCTGAAGCTCGTGGAGCATAATGGGTTTGCTCTAGAGCATGAACAAGATACTCTGATGACAGGTTTTGCAGTGTGAATCTTTTCTGGATTCACATGCTGTGCATCATTCTACAATATAGTGACTGAGTCTGGAATAGTCTACTGCAGCAGTTTGTTTTATGACATTGGCCATTTGGGGTCCAGTTAATCCCCTTGTGATCTCAGACATCTTCTCCGAGGCCCCTCTGTGTCATCACCATCTACAAATTCTTTTGGTTTCAGGTTTTGAGTGATGCACTAGTCATGTTAGGCTGACTAGCAATGCTAGAAGTACTACTGTTTCGCTGTCTAAAAGACTTGCTGCTTAGTTATCTACACCAAAGAACAATGTTCCTCTAGGATTCATCTGAGTGTTAATTAAATATATTACAAAAGTACAGTTGGTCAAATCATAATGTTAAATCAAATGACCATTAATTCATCTGCGATCCAAATCTTGTTTTGTACTTATCATAACTGGGACTCAGCAAGATATTTTATACAAAGTAGCTGCTTCAAGTGATGAAACAATGCAGATGCAAGAAGCGAGCCAAAAACACATTTTCAAACATATTACACATAAAACGTGGGCAGCATTTACAATATGTACACTTGCAGCATGTCAGAAACTGTCTCAGACTCTGCGCGGACTTGCATATATAGAAATGCAGATCTGGTCTTGTGGAAGCTATAACCTTTATTTCAGTTTATGACGTATTCAAGATTATAATAACTGTAATTTATGGATGATTTCAGATCTAGACCAGAAGTTGTTTGGTCAGGGTGTACCAACGTTCTATCGGTCCTGGTCAAGCCCTCATGGGATCTTTTGCAAGAGGTCAAAATGTTGACTCGTGGGTTTCACCCATATCACTCACTACCAGACTATTGAAATGTGAATGTTAACAGTGTCAGATTCTGAATATGATACTTTGTCCAATTTGGGTGTTAACCACTATGTACATACTGCCTACACGTTCTGTTTTGGGCTCACCTGCATTGTGTCATCACTTTGAGCACCGAGTTTAAACAAAGTATCTTGTTGAATCCTGGTTATGATAAATTCTGATCAGGATGAACACAAAACAAGATTTGGATCACAGATGAATTGATGGTGATTTGATTGATTATACATTTTGATTTGGTCAACTGCACTACTGTCATATTTTAATTAACACTCATTTCATTTCATAAAACTTTATTCGGTTTTACAAGGTGAAAACCATAAAAGTCACAATGTATATACACATCCCATAAAAAAAAAGAAAAAAAAGAAATACATTAAAATAATTTACAGTCCATAGCCATAAGAGATTACAAATAAAATATGGTAGGTACAATAAGTACGTTTCTGTGCTAAAAATAGGGCACACATAAGAGGTATACCTTAAAACTATGAGTACCTCCTCCCCCTGAAATAACTAATATTCCAGGCAGGCCCTGGTTCTCACCAAGGATTTCAAATAGCCCACAATGAAGATTATACAGTCTGGTTTCAACAGCTGTAAATACAAAAGTGCTGGGCGAACCTGGTTAAAATTACGCCTCTTTAAGAGGGGGAGTAAAAAATGTCTCCGAGGTACTTCACAGAATTTACAGAGGAACATAAAGTGTAGCAGGTCCTGTGGAGACAAGTTGTCGCAACCACAGGGTGCTAACACCTGTCCTCTGCTGCACCCTTTCGGAACGGCAATTAAAAGATGAAAAAAATCAAAACGAAACCTGGACAGTTAAAACCGCTCATAGGTGGTCAATGTTCCCAAAAGGTATGGCTCAGCCAATGGATGGGTTTTTAGGGTCAGAAATTTACGGACACTTGGTTTACATAATTCCTGTTCATCTCTTTCTAGCTTCCTGGTGCAAATAAATGCTTTTTTAACCAGTTCCACATCCTTTTTTGTTATAGTTGACGGTTTTGAGAAAAGATCCGGGCGCCCCAACTCCGTAAGGCGACCTCTAACATACTGCAACCATGGAATTCGGGACATTTGTTCCAGGGTCATACAGTCTGTTAGGATCTGCTGGGTGAGCTTAAACTCCTTGTTTGACCAGCACTTAAGCCAGAACACTAGGGGACGCAAGGCAATAATATCAGCTAAAAATGGGGCCCCCAGTTCTTCATGAGCTATTAGATTAGATAAACAGGTTGGCATTCCCAATAGGCGCTTTAAAAAGTTATTCTCTCCCACCTGCAGCGCGTCAGTTTTGGTATACCCCCAGACTTCACTACCGTAACATGCAGTTGACACTCCCTTAGCCTGATAGATTTTCAACAAGGTTGCAATTGGGCGCTTCCCCATCTTAGCAGCAAAGTTGAAAATGGCAGCAGTTATTTGGATAAGCTCCCCCTTTTTCCTTAGAATAAGGGGCCCCCACTTCAAGCGATCATCCAACAGGACCCCCAGGTATGAAAAAACTGATGTTGTGGGGACCTTCGCAGAACCTACGGAAAAAGAATACTTTTTCGTGGGACGAGCCCCTACCTGCAAGACATAGGATTTTGCATTATTAATCGCTAAGTCACGGGACCCCATAAACTTCAGGAAAGCGTCTAGTAAAGATTGGAGTCCTCTAGCAGTTCTCGCTATCAGGACGGCGTCATCCGCATATAGGAGGACGGGAAGACCCCGGTGACCTACACGCGGGAAATCCGCCCCTGTGGATACCAGGGCTCCTTCAAGATCATTGATGTATAGGTTAAACAGGAAGGGGGCAAGAATACAACCCTGCCTCACCCCTCGTTCAATAATAAATTCCTTTGAAACCCGTAGATCCTGTGCATATCTAATATTTGCCTTGGTATCCCTATGCAGATCCATTAGAAAGTCCACAATAGAGGCCTCCACCCCCATGGCCCTCATGGACTGCCACAATTTGACCCGGTTTACACAGTCAAACGCGGAAGATAGGTCCATGAAGGCCATGTAGATCGTACCTGGGCGGGCCAACGTGTACTTGCCAAGGATCAGGTAAAGGTTTAAACATTGGGCCACCGTCGACCTCCCCGCACGAAACCCATATTGGGTGTCGGCAAGGATATTATGCTCCTCTGCCCATAAAGATAGTCTTTGCAATAGTACCCCTCCCACCACCTTAACTACAGAGTCAATGAGAGAGATAGGTCGATAGCAGTGCGTACTGTTTCGATCCCCCTTTTTGAACACTGGCACGATGGTAGAGATGGCCCAGGATTTGGGGCTACCATCCCTGGCCGCTGCATTCAATACAGCCGCCAGGATCGGGGCCCAGAAAGATGGATCCGATTTGTAAAGGTCCGGCGGAATTCCGTCCGGTCCAGGAGCTTTGTTACTGGTTAGGCCCGTAATTCCCGCCTCTACCTCTGTTAACTCAAAAAACAGATAGTCAGTGTTTGTTGCCCGGGGTAACTGGTCATGGTAACCCATGGAACCCTTAAACATAGATGAAAAGTGGGCCACCCATTCCTCTTCCATGATGTGGGAATCTAAGATGTTGCCTGTGTCTTCGGAAAACAGGGGTCTGTTGACGATGCCCCAAAACCGTGTGCCATTCCTTAATGTGCTAGACTCTAGCAACTCCCTCCATGCCTCCTCCTTCAGTGCTCTCTTACGGGTAGCTAGAGCCTGCTTGTATCCTGTACGACATGCCCGTATGTATGGGGGGTTTCTTGGAACAACTTTCAGGGCCTCCTTTAGCTTACGTGCTGCCTGGGAGCAAGAGGAATCGAACCATCTTGGGTTTGAATTAGATACCTTACAGGCTGGAGCCCTCAAAAGTTCCCCTGCTTTGCGCAAAATATCTCTGAAAGCACAAAGAACATCCCTTGGTAGACTCTCTGGTTGGACACAAAAAGCAAGTTCAGCTGCACAAGAGTTTCTCACCTTCCTGTGGAAAGCATCTGGGTCAATCTGGGACCATTTAAGGCGGCGCCCACCGTCTATAGGTCTCATGGTTCCCAGTACCCTTCCCCTGGATTTGCTGGGTAGAAATACACCACAGAGGTATACACAAAGGGGATTGTGATCACTATAACCACTGTCCTTGATGGTAAACCTCTGAAAAAGGGACTGAGAGGAAGAAGAAATTAAAATATGGTCTATAAAAGATCCGGTACCTCTCCCTTTGAAGGTAGGAGTCAGGGTTTTACAATTTGGGGCAGAGAGGGACAACATTAGTGTCAGTAAGTAAAATTAATTGACTAGGTTGTTTAATTCATCCCCCTGTTTTGAATGGTCAAAATGAAACCCCTTCATTCTGTGGCATCCCATGTCGGACATATTTGTGATCCTTGGGTCGCCACAGGGATGAGTGTTGAAGTCTCCCAGCACCATCAAGGGGTGTAAGCTGAGATCACATAACTTCTTTAGATAGTGACTTAGCTGTAAGATGTTACCTTCCCCCTTGTTGCTGTTCGGTGAGTTATAAAAATTGATCAGGGTCATTGTATTGTTGCCCTTCTTAAGAATGATGGCCTGAAGGCCCTGACTAAAAGGAGGACAAATTTGTACCCGACAATCGACGGCCAGGGAGATATAAAAAACCAAACCTCCTTTGGCTCTACCACTGGGTGATGGGGAAGCAGGAACAAAATAAGCTTTAAAACCCTCTAGAAACAAGTTACAGTCCACCAACCAGGTCTCTTGAAGGCAAATTACTAAAAATTGCCTAACAATTAACACTCAAATTAATCCTAAGGGAACATTGTTCTTTGATGATTGCATTACCCGAGTTCCTTGGATATAAGGTGCCCCGTGTTTTTAGATGAATGGCTTAGTTACCTACAGCACGAGTGATGCAACTGAGGAGTGGAAACTGTGGGTTGAGTAAGGATTCCTCGTTCGAGCTGGTCTGGGTCGAGTTTTGTATATGAAATAAAACAGCACATGGTAACTGGTGAGGTGTTGTCTAGGAATGTTCAGGCTGCTACATATATTGAGCTTCTCAAAGAAAGTATGTATTGTCCAAATAATGCATGTCCCAAACATAGAAGAAAATGTCAGTTTCATTCTTCACTTTTCTAGCCTAGAGACAGTGGCTTACAAACTGTCATTCAGGGTGAGAACAATGGGTATTTTTCTTAAATCGGTGTCTAGCATTTGTCGAGAAGGGTTTTTTGAGAAAAGGGTGCTGCAGGTAGTAATTCTGAGCCAAGACGTCACCCTGGACAGATTACAATTTATGTTCTACTCGGGGATCACAAAACGGGGTGAAATCAAGGTAGAAATCATGCTCATAATAACATACAGAAGGCAGACGAGGGTTCCTGAGAAATGTAGCAGGCGTTCAAACATGCTCACTGTGGAATACTTGTATTTATTATTTCTCAAACAAATGTCATGCCGCCACTTAATCCTGTATTGAGCAACTGCTCCTTGATCTGTTGTATGTAGTCCTGTCATCTTCTAGAAAGGGTAATTCAACCCAACAGCCTTTTTATACTTAAGAAAACTACTCCAGCAGAGCGTGGCTTCTCATCCTAATACGCATACTTGATAAGGATTTAATAACCAATGGAAATCTGGGCAGAAAATTAGGAGGCAGAGAATGGGAATTAAAGTTCAGGGAAAGCTGAAAGCTGATGGTGCACTGTGCATTTAAGAAATTTGGAGCAAAGGGGGCAAGAGACATAGGATGCTAATTAGAGGTTGATAAGGGGTTAAGAGTATTTTTTTGGAGGGGAAGTATGGCAAATTGTGTGAAGGAAAGTGGAAAGGACATGGATTGGAGAGGGAGGTTAAGAAGAGGACAAGGAGAAGGTAGAATAAAATGGAGCAAAGAGACGAGAGTGGCAGGAACATGGTCAGCAGGGAGCACAATGGCTTTGATTCTCTTTAGAAAGGGGTGGAGTTCAGAGACTAATACAGGAAAGAAAGGAAAATGAGACATTTGTAGCTGGTTAAGCTGGAGAAGATGGTTTCACATAAGAAAAGGTAATGCACAGAAGATCACTGGCCGAAGTGAAAAAGTTTGCTGAGACAAGAATGGTAAGAAATATCAAAAAGAGATGAAGCCAGAAGATAACAGATGATACAAAAGAGGGAGTGTGTCAGGGGAGACAGATGACTAGATTTTCAGGCAGAGAGAAGGGTAGAAAGAATGGAGAAATCAAATACTGGGATGACAAGATGGCACACACCTTTAACCACTTCCATTCAGCTCTTCATAGGCATGCCCGTGTGACTGGAGGGAAGGAGTTTGCCATGGTGAGGGTGCTTAAGTGATGGATGAAAAGGGAGGAGGAGATTCTAATCATTCAAGCAATGACGGGATAGTAGATACCAAAGACTGTACAGCATTTATCAAGGGTCAGGTTGTTCCAAATCTCTGACTGATGTCAAGGTGCGGATATTCACTGTACGGGAGCCCCTCCAAAATTAAGTAGCCTAGAAAATCAAGCACAGAAGAATAAATAGCAGCAGCAACAAGGGTAGAAAAAAATATATAAATGGAGAAGTGGAAGTGAGTGAACCCAAAAGGTCAAGATAGAAGCCAGCAGAATGCAAGAGAGATAGTGAGAGTCAAGAACAGAAAGTATAGAAGTATTAGCAATAGAAGAGTGTAGGTGGAGATTTAAGTACAGAAGGACAAAGTGGATAATACAAGGCAGAGAGAGAATGAAGCAGCAAGGAAAGATCATTGCAGAAGTAAAAGACAAGGCCAGGAGGATGAATATCAATTGATAATAATTTAGTAAAAGCACAAACTAAAATAGGAAAAATGTGAAATTCAAAAGTGGAAAAAAAGAGTGAATATGAGAAACTCGAGGGATGAAAAAATATCTGCCCCACTTCTGAGAGCCTATGGGCACAAGCAGTTGAAAAGGGACAAACCGAACGTACTGAGGGACTTGCAGTGCTGACTGGAGGAATGCAAGATTACGTGACATAAATAAAACTAAAATTTAGATGGAAAGAAGAGATTTACAGGGCTTTTTTCCTGAGATATGGAGCTACAACCGCCATGCACCTGGAGAGGGCTCATTATGTCCATTTCAAGCAGGATGGCAGTACCTAACAATGCAAATGGCCATTGCTTACAATATATCTTAAACATTATCTGTATTTTCCTGACCAATTAGTCAGGGAAACTACATGTCTTCGAAATCGACAGTGCACATCCAGATGGTACAGGAAAATCGCACCTTAAACACGTATTCTGAATTTTTGTTTCCTTATCTAACTGCCTGTTTTTAGATCCATCTTGGGTATACATTTTTCCTTCTGTCGTGAGGAAACGCTAAGAGTATCTGCCTTTGTTTCTCTGGGGTAGGCCACTGCCTCTATTCCATGTTCTTTTGATGCAAGAAACAAACTTCCGGTCTGCCGCTCAGATAGTCCTGCTTGAGCTTTGTGGGTGGGATGTTACTTGATGAGGTCTTTAGCCTCACTGCATAAACGTTCTTCACAGTATTCAAAACCCATTAATCTTATTCCTTTATTCCCCCAGAACGGGTCTGATACAAAAAAAGCCAAAGCAGAATCCATGTGAGGAAAGAAGAGACAATCAAACACTATTTGCTGTTGACTGGTACAGAATGACCAATGAATTGTGTAAGCTAGAACTGTAATGTGCTGGTTATGCTGAGTGTAGAGTTGAACACCAGAACAGCAGATAGTGCAGCTGGGAACGTTTGGGGTACCATGACTGAGACGGGAGTTGGACTAGGATCTGAAAATCAAGGAAGTGTTTGGTTCTGCTTGAAAAGAACACACGAAAAAACTTGAGATTTCAAGACTTGAAGCACTGTACACTGCCATTCAAGAACCGGGAAGCACTGACGAAATGGCAGGTGTGTGAATGGTCAACATAACTGACTTACAGGAAGGTCTTATGTAGAACAGCAATAAGGCAATGCATACAATCTATGAACATTTGCTGGCTCAAGCCAACCTTCATTGAGTGTTCAGAATGTATGAGAGCTTGGTGGTGGTGGTGGTAGCAGCTAACCTTCCTGACGGCATGTGAAATTACTCTATTTTTGGCTTCTGGCAGGCAGAAAGAACACAAATAATCAGAGAAGGCCGCAATGTCGCTAATAGGCTAGCATAGTGTGAAATTGAAGGCAAAGCTTAGTAAACGCTTCAGACTTGTGTGGAACTTGACAAAGTCACCCCTTCAGTATTTGAAGGGCTGACTGTACATTTCAGTTGCTTAAGTGTCATCAAGAAGGGCTCTGGGTCCCAATCTCTTCAACCTGTCGAGAAGAGTGTTTAGTTCGAGCTATGGCATTCTGATGGATAATATTAATGGAGGAAAATAAGAAAGAGAGACTGGTGTGTGGCTAAGTAGAGACTAAGGCTAAAACAGGTCTTGAAATAATATTTTAATTTTATCAGAAGGCAGTAAGGACATTAATGCTGGAATGATGTGGCTACAGTACCCAAGGTTAAAAATAAGTCTGTTGGTATGGTTCTGGGCTATTTTAAGTTTCAATAGCATCCTTTCCAGGAACTCTGTTTAAATACAATTGTAGTAATCTAGGCGGATGTTATGATTAATTGGACTTGCAGTTTTTTTTTATTGGAGTTCTGGCTGTGACTCTTGTACACAGTTATAACTGGTGAAGCACATTTTTAACTACTGCATTAACTTGAGGTGTGGAGGAGAAATGCTGGTCTAATGATGGCCCCGGTTGCATCCTTTCTACACTGACTTTGTAAATGTTTTCCTCCTGTAAGTTGGGGCAGAAAAATGGAAGCGGCGAGGGGCCACTGGATATATGAGAAATTACATGCAACAGACTGTCCAACACAAATGCTTGATTACATACCCTACTTAAGAACCCAGAAATGCACAGAAAAACACAACACAGTTTGCTTGAATTTTTTCTTCATTTTTTGCACAATCCACAAAGCTGTACATTGCTCCAAACCCCAGGAAGGAAAATTGCACCCAATCACGCACACACATACATACACAGACATACACACGCACGCACACGCACCCCTGAGCTCTAAAAGGCCCATACTGCTGGGAGAGGGGTGGGAATACTGTGTTAACAAGTGGAGGGTGATACATAAGATATCCTACCTCCCTCCCTGACCCCCTCCCCAATCTACCTCTCTTACAGGGTCCCGGCCACCTCACTCTGAGAAATACTTTGTCTCGGGGTTATTCTTTTTTTTTTTTTTAAAGTCTTTGTTTCGTCGTTTTTTAGTTTTTCTACAAAGTAGGATCTTTGGGTGTGCACTGCCAAAAAGATATACAAAAAATAATCTTACAAATAAAAAAAAAATCTCAAACTAAACCATGCGAATTTTCCACTTCACAAACCCCCTCCCACCCAAGAGCTGATGTACAAGAACAATCTACACTGATCAGATTATAATAAAACGCTTTGTACAATAAATACTTCAGAGAACTTATTCTTGTCATTCTGTAAATACACATATTGTTCCTCAGTGCATACCAAAAACAGGCTGGACTGCACAACTAGTTCTCCGGGGGGTAAGAAGAAAAACATTTTTAAAAACGTATTTACAGTTGCTGGTTTTGTGCGGGAAAGGGAATCTTTCACTAGCTTGGGAACCGTGGGACTGCGCTGTCTTCACTCCTGTCTCCACTGCTGATCGAAGCCTCGAGGACAGAAGGGGAAAAAAAGATGGTGGGCCGGGGGCAAAGTAGACTCGTGTTGCTGTGTGCGTGTGGACAGGGGTGGGCTGGGCAAAAACACACAGCCCTCCCAGCTGGATTGTGGGACTACCACTTCTCCTCTCACTTGAAGTCGTGCCGCAAGACAGTCTTGAGTTATCATCACGTGGGTTAGACGAGGACACAGATTATGATCAAAACTAAGGAAAAACACAGGAGAAAAAGAACAGAATTTTAGGACTTTGAATTCAAAGCTCAAGATATAAATGTTGCATTACTTTTCTTAACACAGAAAGTAGAGAATTGTACCATTTGAATGCCACAGACTACCCACAACAAAGTGATTTACAGAAGATGCACATTACCGAGATTGCAGTGGAAGTCACAGAATCAATGCAAAATGTATGGGAACAGGGATTACCCAATTCAACATCCTATGATATAATGAGAGGCATCTGTATAGAGCGCTGGCAAGGCCTTTCACTATTATCGGAAGTTCAGGTATCCTCAACCTGCTAAGGAGGGCTCCACCACAGACCAGAGTCAAATTCAGCTAGTGATGATGGCAGAATTGTGTGTGTGTGAGATCCCGAGTAATGTCACTCTGTAATGTTGAATAACTTGTAGGTGTCGTGTATAATCTTGATGTCTGATGGAATGGGACCAGAGCACTACAAAGTCTCCGAAGCACCGTGTAGGTCGGTAGACATGATCATTGCCGGGCAGGTAAGCATGTGTAAATAGCATTTGATGATATCAGGTGCTGTTGAGACCTATGATAGCCAGAAACTGGGTTATCGGGCTGTGTGGGATGTATGCTAGAAGCTGTCCAAGTCTTGTGTTGTAAGTTAGTATGTGGTGTGATTGGAGGGAAAAGGTGATACTTCACCCTATGGCATATCTATACTACGCCGGACGTGTGTGAAGTGTTCTGTGGGAGTGCTGCTAAATGTCTTGCATTGGCGTATGGTGTAAAATGGTCGTAAGAGAAGTTCTGCCCACCAGGTTACACAACTAGAAGGTATAGCTATAGTGGGTGTCTGCCAAATAAACACCCAATGCTGTCCGATTCAACACCTTGCATATGGTATCAATTAGAGACTATACAAATGCTATAAAGTGAGTGATTGAGTGAGCAAGTGAAAACTGGAGCCTGTGGAAGCATTTGAGAAAAGAGTAGCATGGAGAAAGGAGCCAATATTAGGAGTTTAAAGACCCTATTGTCAAACTCGACCCTTTCTCTAGCTCACCATTTCCAACCCCAGGTGCTTTTAAGTATGCTGCAAGGCAGGTCTTGTTTGCAGTCCTGCATATTATTTACAGGTGCTGCACATTACGGTTATCAGTATGCACATCTATGATTTCTATAGCTAAAATAACAGCCCATCCACTCCTGCAACAGATAGAACTTCTATCCCCACTATGGGAAGAACAAAAACACTTCTTAGTGAAAAGCATTATGTTTCTTGAGCACCGGAGCAGTCAAAGTCTAGGTCCTGCCTTTGGCACATGAGAGATTGGCACACAGGGGTCCATGAAAGAAAGAAGGTAAAAAAAAGTTACTCACTAAGGTAACTTGTAATTAACTGCTATGTTCTCAGCCTTCTTCGTTTTAAACTTCCAGCAATTCACTCTGGAATATACATACAAAAACATGGCATTCCTCTTACACATTTTATATTGGTTATGGTGGCCCTAATGTTAAGAGGATAGTAAGATTCTATAATGGATGTAGGAAGGTGGAATCTGGCTAATGGTTGCCCTCAACTTTTTGCCTGATATTTGAGTGGTTTTTGACTAGTCTGGCTGGGATCCTGCTATCCAGGACCCCAGCCTATCTGCTTCCTCCCTAAAACTAATGTGAAGTACCCTAGGTACAAACTAATTGGATGCTGAGGATACCCTGACAGTCCCTTGTAGATAGTACCCTAGGTACCAAGGGCATGGGTCCCTCAGTAGGCCTACCAGGGCTGCAGCACTTATTGTGCCACCCTGGGACAGCCATACAAACTGACACCACCAGACCACTACTGTAGTCTGGGTAAGGTGGTGCTAGCACTCCTTACAGGGATATAGGTACCCTATATCCCACCCCATTACAACACATATACTCTCATAGGTCACCCCTATAGCAGGCCTTGGTAATCCTACAAGGCAGGGTGCTAAAGTATGTGTGAGGGGGGACCCCTACGTGAGTAGGGCCTCTCTGCAGCCTTCGTAAAATCATTGCTGGGTTGTTTGTAGTGTAGCCATACCATATACTCTTAACCGCATTATAAGTCTATCGCGATAACGCGATAACTTGAGAATGGCTACACAGAACCATATCGTGTTTGGTGTCAAACATGTAGGAATCATACCCCCAGTCCAGCCATGGGCATGAGGGTACGATTCCCCCCTGCTAGAGGGGCGATATGGGAAAAGCGGTAGAATTTAGACACCAATTTAAAAGTGCACAAGTAACACAAAATGGCTACTGCCCGCCACCTACACGACCCCGGCTGGCTGTTGCTGGGGAAAACCCCAGCCTCGCCAGCTGGACAATAGGGCTCCTGTGGCAGGGAGGTGCTAGCATCTCCCCAGACAGGATAATGTGGATTGGAACAGGGTGGGTGCACCAAATGTCCTTTCAGAGTTGCACGTAGGCAGCTGCAGAAGCCTCATTCTGCATACACCGCTTGAAACCGGTTCAGGGGCATCCTGGCCCTCGCCCAGGCGGGAAACACACAAAGGGGAGAGGGTGTAGCCACCCTTTCCCGCCTCACCTACCATTGGTGGACGCTACACTGGACACTCCCCTAATCTTGGGGATAAAGGTGAATAACGTAGCCCCAGAGCCTCAGATTAATCTTGAACTTTACAGTCTTGACCTTCGACTTGCTGCTGCCCAGCTGACGGAAGAAATCTCCCTTGGGATAAAGGAGTTATCCCCCTGCTTGGCAGGCACCTGAAACACTGCAAGTGACCCGGTTGGAACTTCGCTGCTCTCACGAACTTCGACGACTTCCAGAGACCTTGAGGTGGGTTTCCAGCGCATCCCAGAGGCCAGTGAGTGTGCTCAACGAGTTTGGGCACCGTGGACCGCGTGGGTGCCGAGATCCCCAATACCCCAGGACACCGGCCACCTCTTGTGTAGCACACGACCCTGACCAGTGGGGAAGTTGTGCTTTGGCCCGTTTACGAGCCAACCACTCTACAGCAATTGTGCCAAAGATCAGCGCCCTAGCCCCCTCCGGTGGCCCGTGGGTGCCCTTTTACGCACTCCAAATTGCCGCCTCCCGCGGTCCCTTGTCTCTCGACTTGTGGGCCCTAGCGGAGGTCTATCTCTACAATCAAGAGTTCCCCTGGTTGCTCCAGGCCTGCTCTACAGTCTCCTCGAAGGAGACCTCTCCCAGACCTCGTGGGTCTGCACTGTAGCCGATTTGTTTATTCTTCGTGGGTTGCGGTTGCCAAGGCTTAGTGGATCCAATCCGGACACTAACACCGCAGCGACCCTCATCCGACGTGGGACAGTCGCCCTCCTGAAGCTGGCCTTCCTTGAAGCCTCCCAGAGCCCGTGGCTGCAGATCCAAGCTACACCACTTTCCACCTGAAGCACCCGACATCGAAGGGCTCTTTGCTTTGAGCCTCCTGGTCACTTTACCGTGACCCAGACTCTGTCCCCTCTGCTTTCAGGTTCTTCTCTACAATCTTCACATCTTTGATCTTCACGGCATCATCGACGCTTTTGGCTAGCAGAACTTTTGACTATCTTCCCATTGAAAATCAGCCCGCGACCCGACAGCAGAAACGACCTATGCACCCGGCTTCCCTGGGGCAGGTAACAGTGGTACCTCGGTACTCTCGTGGTAGTGGGCTCTTCAAAAGCTTAAGTCTGAAGTTTTAACTTTGTACTCCTGCTAGAAGTATTTTTAAACTGTTTATTTCCAACCGCGACATTCTCCATAGGCTGTAATAGGGATCCCGATAGCAGCTACTTGCCCTGCACGCGCCTCCCGTGGGTCCCCTTCCTCATAACCTGGGGTGGATTCTTAAGGGGCCAGCGATCCTGAATGCCCTAGGCATTGCCTGTAGAATTGTCGTGGTTCTTATACCACTTTTTTAGTATATGGTTTGGTCCCCCCCTGGGGCCCAATGTTAATAGTGCTATTTATTGTATATATCAATGCTTGTTTGATATTGTAACTTTGCCACAGCTTCATAAAGAGACTGTGGGATTCTGTCTAGAATAAATACATATATTTTATATATATACCTGTGTGGGCTACTCTTTCATTTGGCTATTCAAGAGGTTATTATGGTAAAACAATAAGCTTAACACTCTTTCAAGACTTAGCCTGAAGGCTGCTCTCCACAGCTACCACTAGGATAGCTTTCTTTAAAGGTTGTCTTAAACATATCATCAATAAGAGTCGAATTGGACTGGTGCAAGGTGTCCCTATAACTAGGAGACAGCATATGCCAGGCCAACTTCTCACAATGGAGGACAATAATCAATAAGGACGTTGAAAACTTTCCTCTAAACATTAGGACCACCATAACCAATATAAAATGTGTAAGAAGAATGCCATGTTTTTGTATGTTCAGATAGTACCGAAAGGCCGTCCGAAGATCATGACTGAAGTCTCCTACCTTACCATAAAGGTGTACAAGTCAGACAGACAATCGCTCAATAGTTTATATAAAGTCTGACAAAGCTTTACCAGGAAAGTTAGTTTGAGTCTGAATGAGATCTTTATCAATGTGGAAAACTGTATATGGTTTCTTAACAGCCTGTGACCAGCAATTCCCTCACTTGCGGAGGAGACATGACCACCACCAAAAAAGCTGTAATGAGCTTAACAAGCTCCCTGAGGTAAATGCTTTAAAAGAGTTTCTTACCTACATTAAAATGCAGAACTGGATTAGGTCTCAGAATTGAGGTACGTAGATGCAACAGCATGTTAAATATCTTTTGACATCTTCATTGCACATGTAAAAGCAAACCGCCTTTGGGTTTGAACGTGCAACATTCATCAAGAGGTACAACCTCCAAGACCCACCTGGATTATTCACAGGTGACTTGGGAAAAACAAAAAACACTGGCAACTGATCGTGATCTGTAGTCAGTATTTTTGTCCAGAGCCCTATGGCAATCACAAAACCTGTTGAATTTATACCTTCCAAACAGTATCAAGCTCGTCAAAGGGAAACAGTTCAAGCAGATGAGAGCGGGTCAGGATAATTCTTCATAAACAACTACGCTGAAAATGACAGGGATGGTGGTTGATGGTAGAATTGTGTACCTAAACACCCTGGACTAGTCCAGAGGGTCAATGTACTTCAAGGAGTATGTCAAAATGACCACTTCGATCCCAGTGCAAATGGCAGGTAAAGCAGGAAGCAGAGAAGGTAGAATGTAAGCAAGAGGGGCAGGTGCATAGGGAGTAGTGCGCATGCAGAGAGTGCAGGAGCACAGTATGAGAAAAGACAGCAAGCAGTAAAGGAGACAGTGTAAGGAGAAAGGGCAAGAAGCAGAGAGGAAATAAGTGTGTGAGAAGGGTCAAGAAGCAAAGAAGGCAGTGAGATTGCAGAATGGGTAGTGTGTTAACAAGGTAGTATGTGAGCAGAAGGGAGCGGAAGGGCAGTGTATGACCAAAAGGGGTAAGTGGAGAGGAGGGGAGTGCACAAGAAGGAGGATAAGGAGCAAAAACAAGCATTGGCATAGCCAATAGGTCTCGCCTTTCAGAACTTATAAGTGTTTAGCCAGAGCGAATGGTTATGCGAAAGTCTTTAAACTAGGATGTAGAGCAGTGTGGCTGCTGTGCAGTATGTTGAAAGGTTATAATAAAAACGTGTTATAAGCATTTTTCTTACCTTATATCTTGCCTTATATATAACCAATTATACATTATATACAACTGAAAGACCCTATTAAAAAAAATGATTGACATAAAAAATATCTTCTATTGTTTTTGTCCTTGCAGTGCTGGCAACTTCCTCCTGTATGTTCTGATGCTAGTTAGTTTTTTTTTTGTTTTTTTTTAGGGGGTCGGGACAAACAACGAGAGGGTGGAGGTTGTGAAAAGGCACCTGAATTACAACCCTAGCAGTGGACGGAGACTAGGGTAGAATCAACAGATGCCAGAGTCTGAAGGGAGACTGAGGTGGTGCTGAGTGATGCTGAGGTGGTGGTGTGCTGGTGCAGAGGTGATACCGAGGTGGTGCTGAGTTATGCTGTGGTGCTGAGTCAAGCTGAGATGGTGCTTGGTGGTGCTGAGCTGGTGCTCAGGAGGTGTGGAGTGATGGTGAGGTTGTGCTGCACTCATGCTGAAGTGGTGCTGCATTGGTGCTGAACTTCTGCTGAAGTGGGGCTGTGGTGGTCATGCATTAATGCGGAGGGGGTGCTGTGCTGATGCAGAGATGGTGCTGTGGTGATGTTGAGATAGTACTGTGCTGAGGTGGTGCTGCACTAGTGGTGGTGCACTGATGAGGAGGCGTTACTGTGCTGGTACTGCATTAGTGCTGAAGTGGTGCTGCACTGGTGCTGAGGTAGTGCACCAATGAGGAGGTGGTGATGTGCTGGCTGATGCTGAGATGATGCTGTGCTGATGGTGTGCTGAGATGTGCTGCGGTGGTGGTGCTGTGTTGGTGCTCAGGTGGTGCTGAGTGATGTTGAATCGGTGCTGCGCTGGTGCTGAGGTGGTGCTGCACTAAAGCTGAATTGGTGCTGCTCTGATGAGGAGGTGGTACTGTGCTGATGCTAAGATGGTACTGTGCTGATGTCAAGGTGGTGCTGAGTGATGCTGTTGTGGTACTACGCTGGTGTTTAGGTGGTGTTGAGTTGATGCAGTGGTGATGCGCTAATGTTGAAGTGGAGCTTTTCCGTCTTTCTCTTCCTCACTCTTTCCTTCTGTTGCTCTCAGGAAAAGTCTGATGAGGAGAATTAAGTGCCAGTGCGCCCCCCCCCCTCACTGGCTCAAATTAACCACTGGAAGCATGTAGTAGTGGTCAGTGCTTGAAGCTGCACTGGTGAACAGTGTAGGAAGCATCTACTAGTGACCAGCACTAAGAGCTACACTAGTGGACAGTGGAAGAAAATGGCATTAGTGAGCAGTGTGAAATGTAAACAGTGTGATGAAATGCCACTAGCTGACGAATTACTCGGTACTGGGGGGACATGCTTGAAGTCCAGGGTTCTAAATAAGGCACTTGTAGGCGTATTAGGTATACCCCTAATCCTTTATAGTGCCTAGCCGCGATTCTGTTACTGTGGGTGCTACGGAAAGACACCAGATTACTCACAGGGTTCTGGCAAGGCATCAGCTTGCCCCTCGAGAAGCCTCAGATCACTGCTGAGCACTAGGGGCGTAGCTGTTAGGAGAGTGTAGAGAGCTCGGAAATGAATGGGGAGCTACTCAGCTTCTGTTTATAGAGCACAGAGGAGAGCGGGTGAGCCATGGGCAGGCCTCGTAGATTAATTACAGCTGCGAGCCCTGCGTACCCCGGACCCCCAGCCTCTCTACGCAGGCAGAATCAAGAGCTGCCAACACCTTGCAGGGACAGCTTCTCCAGAGGAGGCATTCTGGGGGTAGGGATAAGAGGGCACCCCTGCTTTCTGTGCCCCCTCGGAGAACTCATAATGAGAAAATAGACTCGTACATCATTAGGTTTGTGCTTGTTTCGGCAGTGCACAGGACGAAGAAGGTTATCTTAAAATATAGAGTTCCACGCTGCATTACCATGACAAGTCACTACAGAATGTGATGAATGGTAGTTGACTCGTATGCAGCGCTAACATCTGAAGAAACCTCCACGTTGCCCGTAGAGCGTGCAAGGAGCAGCTTATGCTGTTACTAGGGGTCCCTGTGGTTTTTTAAAGGGATCTCTATTAGCCACATAAGGTACTGCACCCTTAATGCAGCGTACTAAAGGATATTTTTTGGCACTGTTTGCTGCTGACTGCAGTCTGAAAGGTGTAATGCTTGTGGTAACTTTAACAATATTTTCATTGAGGTTGAAGGTGGCTCGATAAAAATCTTAACCTAACGGTAGTAAACTTAGTATTTACAAAACAGTTTGTGAGATAAAAGGTATGCACAATCTGTAAACTATGCAAGACAGAGCGTTAGGACCTCCAATTGCCTTGCTGGTTCCGATCAGAGGAAGGAAGTGACGAGCTCCCCGAGTTGTTTCCTACTAGAAGCAGCTGTCCTTAACAGTGCCCTCGCTCCGTCATGAGATACCCAAGGCAGGGTTTCACGTCCATTATATTTCTCTAATATTTTTGGCGTAATTTTTAATTTGCATACCCATAGTGCACCTGTGCTGCAATTTCTATAATTCAGGATTTTTGTTTCCAAGTCCAAATGCTTTTTAAGAAGGCATAACTAGTCACTACAGAATGTGTCTAATGGTAGTCTTCTATGCGGACATGCGGGGAGCAAAGAAAATAAATAATGAAAACAAGCACTGACTGAGCGGCCCGATGACAAGTTAGTACACTTCGTGGGAAGTTTAAGAACGGACAGCGAATGCAAGGTAAAGTGCGGAATGGGGCGCTTGAAAAAACAAGTGCGAGCGTGTCCCTAATTATAAAAAGAAGCGCTTGTGCTGGCCTCCGCCTTGCGGGAGAGAGCAGTGGCAGTGCGAGAGCCATATGTTTTCAATTTGCACGCACGCCGCTGCTCGCTCCCGCAAAGGTGCATGCCAGCATAAGCACGAGTGTAGGGAAAAGGAGCAGACCGATTTCTAAATGTCATCTCCTAGAGCAGCGCATGTGCGCTGCCTAGGCAAGACCTAAAAAGCATAGCGTGAGCAGAAAGGGCAGAGAACTGTGGGTGCTGAAGTGGCAGGGAGCGGTGAGGGTAGAGTGCGAGCACAGCTGAGTGCAGAGGGGGCAGTGCATAGAGAAGCGCCAGGAGCCCAGAAGGCAGTGAAGACGCAGAGGGGGCTAGTAGTAGAGGGGGCCGGGGAGGGAGCACAAGGGATAAGAGGACAGGGCCGCTTATGAGTAGATGGGGCAGTATGTGAGCATTAACTTAAATATGATTCTTTTTTTTTTTTTTAGAATGAAACGTACTGCATTGTATGGTCCTACAGAGGATCAGATGTCATGACAGTTACAAGTGGATATGCCTTTGGTACTCTAACCCCATCTGCAATCCTTTCACATTGAAATTCAAATTTGGGTCATCCGACTTGGTGGCTCCCATCTTTCATGTTTGAGGGAAGAAGGGACGACTCACAATACTGGCAACTGAAGCTGAAAGACGAATATGTATGAACTTACCAGTTTGCCATTGGTATGAAAGACTTAATACAGTGAATACATAAAATCACTAGGAAGAAAAGTTACTGTTGACTACCAGTGGTATAGCACCCCAAATGCCATTAGTGCAACATGGCAGCGCCTTCTAATCGTCCGGAATAGACAAAGACTTTCAGATCTAAATTTGAAAGTCCTGAGGTGCCAGGGAAGTCTTGGTGTGGAATAAAGGGGAAGCGTGGGAGATAATATGACAAGGGACTGAGACTTGACAAATAATGTCCTGTTGTCCTTTATTCGTGTGACTTTCGGATCAATGTTAAAGCATTGCATGGTCAACACTGGCCCCTACACAAGATGAACACAAAACAAAGTATTTTGCAGTTATAGTTTCATCCCATGTATGTATTCATTTTAATTAGAGATGAGCGTTTCCTCATGCACACTCTCCATCTACAAATCATCGGGACAACATTATTTTGCCCTCCTTTTTTGGACTTTATAGTATTGAAAGAAAAACATTTAGTGTTATTTATTCATTTTTCCACGCAACTTTACGATATAACTACATATTACCTTTTGATAAAAATCCACACATGTATTTATTAATAATATTATCTAATAATGTAGTCTCGAGACAGCAGATAACAACGTGTTAACATTAAGTCCACAGAGGAGGAAGCAATTGAACACTGTCTTGGGTCATATTAGGCTATCGAACACATACCATGGCCAGATTGAGTGATAAAATAAGGAATGAGGGCGATGACAAGTACACTCTGGATTATGTGCTAAAGTGTCATAGGCAGGAGTTTAAGTGAGATGAAAAAACTGGGGGTGGTCTCTCAAAGGGGCGTGGCCGATCTAATTAAAGCATGGCTTAAAATACCCAAGCTGAAAATCTGTGCTTAGCATATGTGCCACCCAAATGGTATTTTGCTGCTTCTGTGATTGCATCCAGATATTTACTACAACAAGTAACATTATACCTACAACAAGCCAGAACTATTGGCTTTGTCAATGGTTGTTAGTTGCATAAAATCAATACGTAACAACTCTGTCTTTGTTGTATATTATATTGAAAATGCAGTTCTGAAGTGAGGAGACTGTGAAAGAACTAAAACGAGTCTCTTTGAAGTTACATCAAAGGCTTTGAGCAGTGGTACTTCTGCAGAGTTAAGATTCTGTTTTTCACTGAGCGTGATGGCAAAATGGAGAGCCCGATAGGGATCTGTCTCAGCACCAGATTTTAAGAACTGCTGGTGTTGAGGACCGGCAGGACCTGGCCCACTTAAAGTCCTGGTCACAGGCTTGGGTTTCTCGCTACTGCGTGCCACCAACTCTCCAGCTATAAAGCCCAGGCTCTATAACTCTTCCTTTTGGCTGGCAACTCCAGAGATCTTGGAGCTAAACGGAAGGGGTTATGTGCCCTGAATTTAGTCCGACTGCAACTCAAAATACACTTAAGGCAGTCATCACTGCTAAGACTACGAAGTTCTCACTAGTACCTCTGCCTACGCAGTTTAGGAATAGGTCTGGAGCGCTGGAATTCTTACACTGCCCACTCAGAGTTGCAATACTTCCAGTGTCTTGTTTCCAGCATCTTGGGGAGAGCTTTCCTATGCACACAAAGTTCTTCACACCAAGGACAATGGAAAGATGTGTGGTAGGGCTATGGAAGCTTAAATAAACCAGAAAAGTTAACAACTTTGTTAAGTTGCATACGTTGTAGACTTGGTTGTCCCAACTTAAACGGCGGATGAAAAACAAAAAAAGCTTTAGCAATAGAACTTTTCGGCTGACACATTTTTTTTGAGGAGCACTTGCTTGCAAAAACGAGTTTAGCAGCCTTATGTTTTCCTAAAAAAAGGAATATGCTACTTACCAGTATGCATCTGTTCTTGGCATGTAGAGCTGCAGATCTACACTCTTTTGCATAGATCGCCATCTGGTGTTGGGCCCGGATGTTTGCAGTTTGTTTTTCCTCTTGGAAAGTCTTTGGAAGTCACGAGGTCGGTGACTCCTCCCTTGGTTCGTATTGCGCATGGGCTTCGGCTCCATCCTCAGATTGTTTTTCGCCAGCAGGGAAAGATGGAGCGTAGTAATAACAGTGAAGAAACCCATGTGTGTTGTATCTAAATAAGATGGACTGGAACAGATACAGGTAGCCGGGGAGGCGGGTGGGCGTGTGTAGATCTGCAGCTCTACATACCAAGAACAGATGCATACTGGTAAGTAGCATATTCCGTTCGAGGCATATGAGCTGCAGATTACACACTTTTGCATAGACTATATAGCAGTACCCAACCCTAGCGGCGACCACCGGTATCTGTTGCAGTGGTTTGGAATAGTGTTTTTAGTACAGCCTGGCCCACACTAGCTTGTTGCTTGGTTTGCACATCTACACAGTAATGTTTAGTGAAAGTGTGCGGTGTTGACCATGTCGCTGCTTTGCAGATATCTAATGGGATGTTCCCTAGAAAAGCCATAGAAGCCCCTATCTTTCGTGTAGAGTGGGCTTTAGGGGGAACAGATAGCGTTCGTTTTGCCTTGTGGTAGCAAATCTGTATGCATTTTACAATCCACCTAGCTATTCCTGATTTAGAGATGGGGTTGCCTTTATGTGGTGGAGAGAAAGAGACAAACAGTTGTTTGGTCTTTCTGAAAGGTTGTGTTCTTTGGATATAGTAAAGTAAGGCCCTTTTAACATCTAGCGTGTGTAGAGCCCTTTCTGCAACAGTTTGAGGTTGCGAGAAAAAAAACGGTAATTCTACCGATTGGTTTAGATGGAAGGGGGAAATGCCTTGGGGTAGGAATTTTGGGTTGGTACGGAGGACAACCTTGTTCTGGTGCATTTGGAGAAAAGGTTCTTGTATAGTGAGTGCTTGTATCTCACTCACCCTTCTAAGGGAAGTGATGGCTACAAGAAAAGCTGTTTTCCATGTGGGAAATTGCAGTTCAAATTTATGCAAAGGTTCGAAAGGCGGTCCCATTAGCCTTGTGAGAACTATATTTAAGTTCCACAAAGGTGAGGGCGGTAATCTGGGGGGAATTATTCGTTTGAGGCCTTCCATGAAGGCTTTAAGGGCAGGCACTCTGAAAAGTGATAGGTGCTGTCTGTTTTGTAGGTAAGCGGCAATTGCTGCGAGGTGTAGCCGAATAGATGTATATGCTCGGTTACACTTTTGTAGATGGAGTAAGTAGCATATTATGTGCTGTATAGATACGTCTAGAGGGTTGATTGTGTTGTTTTGGCAATAAACAACAAATGTTTTCCACTTTGCAGCGTAGCAGGCTCTAGTGGTAGGGCGTCTAGCTTCTCTGATGACGTTCATACAGTCAGGGGGAAGGTTAAGGTATCCGAATTCTAGGATCTCAGGAGCCAGATCGCAGGTTGAGCTGAGCTGGGTCCGGGTGTCTGATCTCTCCATGGTTCTGGGTTAGGAGGCATGGTGAGAGATGTAACTTTTGGTGTGGCACTACCGAGAGTTCCAGCAGCGTGGTGTACCACGGCTGTCTGGCCCATGTTGGAGCTACTAGAATCAGTGTGAGGGAGTGCTGTTGTAGCTTTCGCACCACTAATGGAATTAGTGGGAGAGGTGGAAAGGCGTACGCAAATTTGCCTGACCAGTTCATCCATATCGCATTGCCTTTGGACAATGGGTGTGGGTATCTGGCGGCAAAGCTTGGGCTTTTTTTGTTTTCGTGGGTGGCGAAGAGGTCTATCTGTGGATGCCCCCACATCTGAAAGAACGGATGCAGAACCTGCGGATGAAGTTCCCATTCGTGGATCTGCTGCGTCTGTCTGCTGAGCAGATCTGCCATGGTGTTTTGGACTCCTGGGACATGTTGGGCTAGGAGAAAGATTTTGTGTGGAATTGCCCATCTCCATATGCTCTGTGCTAGTTGAGAGAGCTGTGGAGAGTGTGTGCCGCCTTGTTTTTGAATGTAGTACATGGCCGTCATGTTGTCTGTGCGAATAAGGACTGCCTTGCCTAAAATCTGCGTCTGAAAGGATTTTAGGGCTAGAAAGATTGCTAGTAACTCCAGATGGTTGATGTGGAGTAACTTTTGTTGTGGCGTCCATGTGCCCTGTACTGTGAGGTGTAAAAGATGAGCTCCCCAGCCGGAGAGCGATGCGTCTGAGGATTATTTGTGGAACCGGGTCCAGGAACGGTCGACCTCTGGAACAATTTGTGGTGTTCCACCACTGCAGAGAGCGATGGGTGCGACCGTCTACCAACACCAGATCTGTCAGTTGCCCCTGGGCCTGGTTCCATTGGCGCGCTAAGCACTCTTGGAGTGGACGCATCTGGAGTCTTGCATGAGGCACTATGAAAACGCAAGAGGCAATCATCCCTATTAGTTGCATAAACACTCTTGCTGGGAGAGAGTGTTGAGGTGTGAATCTTTGACGCAAAGCCTGAATGCTTGCAATCCTGGCAGATTGGGGTAGGCTATGGCTTTTGAGGTGTCTATGGTGGCACCAAGGTATTTGCTTTGTGTGGGATGGTATTAGCTGGGACTTTTGGTGGTTCACCGTGAAACCTAGCTGGTGAAGTAGTTGGATTGTAGTGGCGGTGTGATGTACACATTGGTTGTAGGACGTGGCTTTTATTAGCCAGTCGTCCAAATATGGGAAGACGTGAATGTGCTGTCTTCGGAGGTGTGCCGCCACTACCGCTAGGCACTTGGTGAATACCCTTGGTGCTGTTGTGACCCCGAATGGGAGCACCTTGAACTGGTAGTGTTGCCCGTCCACTACAAATCTGAGGTACTTTCTGTGAGCATGGTGTAAAGGAATGTGAAAGTATGCGTCTTTCAAGTCCAGTGTGGTGAGAAAGTCGTTCTGGGAGAGGAGCGGAAGTACCTGTTGAAGGGTTACCATGTGAAAATGGTCCGAATGCATGTAAGTGTTTAGAGGCCTGAGATCTAAAATAGGTCGTAGAGTCTCGTCTCTCTTTGGTATCAGAAAATACAGGGAGTAGACCCCTAAATTTTGCTGATTGGCGGGGACTTGTTCTATGGCATGTTTTTGTAGGAGGGAGATTACCTCCTGTTTTAGTAACGTGGAATGTTCTTGTGACATTGGGCGTTGCCTGGGTGGAATGTTTGGGGGGGTAGATGTCAATTCTAGGCAGTACCCTGAACGAATAATTTGGGTCACCCATCTGTCTGAGGTGATGGTCTCCCAGACGTGAAGGAAATTTTGTAGCCTGCACCCGACCGGAGTGGGATGGTCTGGAGGGAGCAGGGGGAAGTCATTGGGTAGGCGGTGTGGCAGAGCGGGCGGTATTTGTTTTGCCTCTGCCTTTATTGTTATTGCCCCTATATCCGCCTCTTTGATAACCCCTTGTGAAGGTGGATTGAGCAGGGGATTTGTAGGAAGTGGACGCGCTATCTGAGGAGTAGCCTCTGGCGGTACCCCGAAAGGAAGAGCGGCGAAAGGAGCATCTAGGAGGGTGTGACTGCAGGGCTCCCATAGATTTTGCCGTATCCGTGTCCTTCTTCATTTTCTCGAGGGCCTCATCCACCTTTGGACCGAATAGATGTTCTTGGTCAAAGGGATGATTTAGAATGGAGGCCTGTACCTCAGGCTTAAAGCCTGAAACTCTGAGCCAAGCATGGCGACGGAGGAGGACACTAGTGTTAATGGCCCAGGAGGCTGTGTCTGCTGCGTCTAAGGCACATCGTATAGAGGTGTTAGTTATAGTTTTACCCTCTTGAATTAATTCATTGGCCCTATTTCTGTATTTTTCTGGGAGATGGTGCATGATGGTTTCTAACTCATCATAATGCGCTCTGTCGTATCTGGCCAATAACGCCTGAGTGTTGGCGATACGCCATATATCGGCTGCTTGTGACGCAGTGCGCTTTCCTGACGCGTCTAGTAGCTTTGACTCCTTGTCAGGTGGTGGTGCTTCGCCTGACGCCTGGGAGTTTGACCTCTTCCGTGCAGTGGAAACCACTAGGGAATCCAGTGGCGCCGGCCCTTTGATGTAGGCAGGATCTGTGGGGGCAGCTTTGTACTTTCTCTATACGTGGGTTAATGACCCTAGCCCTAACTGGGTCTTTAAAAACCTCTGGTGCATGCTTTATTACCCCCTTGAGCATAGGTAGTATAGAGGTACACCTATGTGCGGTATCAAAGGTGTCGAGGAGGAAATCCTCCTCTACCGGGTCAGTGTGTAGCTCTACCCCGTGATAATGTGCCGCCCTCTGAAGTAGGTGATGGAAACCTAATGAGTCTTCCGGTGGAGATGGCCTGGATGGGTAAAGGTCATCTTGTGGGACATCTGGAATGTCTGGATTATTATAGTCGTCCCATGGGTCTGGGGATCCTGTAGGGGTGGGGTCTTGTGGCACATCCCCTGGATAATATGGGTCCCGCTCATTATCATCGTCCGGAGACGGGGTCGGGGAGCGATGAGGTGGGGGTGGAGAGGGTGGAGGGGGCGGGGGTGGAGGAGGTGGGGAAGGAATTCTGAAAGGGGAGGTAGCAGAGTCTTTTCTCTTTGGAGGTGGAGGCGGAGCCGGTTTGTCCAAATGTCTCTTTTTAGAAGAGAGCGCCAAATGTCCAGTTTTTGGATCCTTGGTAAGTGTCTTTTGCAAGGGATACAGCGTAAACAGTTCCTGTGACAATGGTTGTTCCGTCGGCGCCGAAGGTTTCGGGCCGATGACTTTTTAGGCGTGTCCGTGCCGTGCTTTTTGGGACCCTCCGATTTATTAGTCGGCGCCGAGGTGGACTTCGGCGCGGGAGTCTCGGTGCCGAGGGCCTTATGGGGTTTGGTCGGTACCGAAAGGCCCGGTTTCGACCCCGAGGGCTTCGGTGCGGAGCTCGGTGTCGAGGTAGAGGCCAATTTCTTTTTCGGTGCCGAAGTGTGTTTCTCGGCACCGCTGGCATGCTGGCTCGAGCCCGAGCCGCCGGAAGGCTTATTTGGCTTCTTCACCGGGCCCGAAGGTGGGGTGTTTGAAGCAGTGTCTTTGGTCTTGCCTAGGCCCTGAGGCGAAGGCGTGACCGAAGCCTTTTTGGGTGTCGGCGCGGGTGTGAGAGGGGGTATAGTACTCACGACCCTCTGCGCCGGGGTGATGTCCTCCACATCCGAGTCGTCGGCTTCGGAAGCACTGACGAGGTCTTCTTCTTCGGTGTGCTGCTGTCCCGGAGCTTCGACGTCGTCCCCGAAGATGTCGACTGGAGTGGAGGTCGAGGAGTGCGCCATGTTGCGTCTGGCCCTTCGATCTCGAATAGTCTTTTTCGATCTGAAAGACTTGCAGGCGGGACAGTCTTGAGCCTCGTGTTCAGGGGAGAGGCAGAGGTTGCACACCCCATATAGATCGGTGTGGGGGAATTTGGACCCACATCGAGGGCACTTCTTGAATGGAGTTCTTTCCATCAGCCGGGACCGGAGCTTGGATAGGCCCGAAGGCCGGCGTCGACGACTGGAATCGAAGAAGTGTCGAAGAGAAGGTGATTGAGGAGATCTGGATCTGAATAATACCGATGAGCGAGGATTCTGCGTCGATCGTTGAACTGGAAAAGTTCGGAACCGGAGCGTGAAGTATTACATCCGAGCCCGATGGCGGAAAAAAACAATCTGAGGATGGAGCCGAAGCCCATGCGCAATACGAACCAAGGGAGGAGTCACCGACCTTGTGACTTCCAAAGACTTTCCAAGAGGAAAAACAAACTGCAAACATCCGGGCCCAACACCAGATGGCGATCTATGCAAAAGCGTGTAATCTGCAGCTCATATCCCTCGAACAAATATTTTTGTAGGATTTCTAATTACCAAAAAACAACTGTCAACTATGTGAGGATCGAGAGTATGACAAAGTTAACAAAAAAAGTCACGAAGTCTGTGGAAATGAAAATGTACAATCTTGCATAACACTGCCCTGAGGTGTACAGGATAGATGAACCCTACTGCACTTGATCTCAGTCAAACAGTGCTTTACACCAGACGTTGGTGAAACTGCACAATGGCAGTTGCTCTTCATCCACAGTCAGTAGTGGCAGCTGCTTTCCCACAGTATTGTGAAAGCAGCTCCTTGGAAGGAAAATGTAACTTACCCTGTAGTAAGCATACCTTTGTAGTGTGTAGTGCTGTCGATTCACATGCTTTGCATACTCCTGTCATCTAGTAATGGTTTTGGACATTATACTTTGTTTTTCTTCAAATAAGCTTCTTCAAGTCATGGGGTGGTGTGTGACTTATTCTTTAGTCTTATAATGGACATGGGAACAGACTTTACCCTTGGAATGTTTTTCGCCAAGCACTTTAATGTGAAGTGGAGCGTAGAGAATAGTAGGTATGTGCTATGTGCATTGTTAGCTGATAACCAATGCAAACAAATATGTGCGTTGACTATCCACCTACGGGGAGAATGGTGGTTCATGTGAATCTACAGCATTACAAAGTACGAACATATTCTTACAGGATAAGAAACATTTTCAGTTTGTAGCATGTGTAGCTGTAGATACACATGCTTTGCATCAACTTTAAAAGAGTTTCCTCCACAGTGTGGTTAAGGGGCATATGACGCAGATGTTCGAAACAAGATTCTTAATACAGCCTGGCCAAACATAGCTTGTTGACAAGCTAATATATTAGAGTAATAATGCTTTGTAAACGTGTGAGGCATTAACCAAGTACCAGCTTTAAAAGTACCAGCTGCTAAAGGAATGTTAACCAAGGATGTCATGGTGGCTCCCTTTTTACGTGTAGAGTGTGCCATAGGAGGTATAAGGAGTACAAGTTAGCACGTTGAAATGCATTTAACAATCCACCTTGCAATGACTGCTTTTGACATAGGTTGGCCTTTATGAGGTTTGGCAAAGCTACAAAAATGTGACTGGGCTTTCAAAAAAGTTTGGTCCTTTCAATATAGTGCACATTCTCTTGTTGTAGGTGTATCATGCCCTTTACGCGACAGTATCAAGCTGATTCACATGAAAAGGTGATGCCCCCCTTAGGTAAGAACTTGGGCTGGTCCGAAGGATCTCCCTATCCCTGTGAACTTGTATAAATGGTTCTACGATAGCTCACTAATTTGTCTGAGGGAAGTTATAGTTATGAGACCGATATGTGAAAGGCAGCATTCCGTGAAAGAAACTGCAAGGGACATGAGTGAAGTGCTTTAAGCACATTAAGGTTCCAAACAGGTGCAGGGTTCTGGGGGTACAACTGTTTTGAGTCCCCTGCATGAAAGTCTTTGCTACACTAATACGAAACAAAGATGCATGTTCTCTGTTTTGCCTGTATATAGCTAAAGCCACTAACTGAAGGCGTATTTACGTATACAGTAGACCTGCAGTTTGAAAGTGAAAAAGGTATGAAACAATATCCTAAACAGAAACCTTAAATGGGTCTAATTGTTTAGAAATGCAGAAATGGACGATTCTTCTCCACTTGGATGCATAACAGGCCCTTTTGCATCCCATAAGATGGCCATGCACTTGTCAGGGAGGTGTAAATATCCAAATTTTAAGACCTCAAGTGCCAAACAGCAAGGTTGAGCTGCCTTGGAATTGGTTGCCTGATTTTACTTTCTTATTCAGTTAGAAGGTCTGGCCTTACTGGGACTTTCTTGTGTGAGCTGACAGACTTCTCTAGAAGCTTTGAAACACAGGGTTGTCTGATCTAAGTCGGAGCTAGGCAGTGCTTAGTTTGAGCCAGTGGTATCCGGTGCTCAGCACCGGCACTTAAACATCAACACCGGCGCTTTTCATGAGCACCACTTAAGGAAACATTCATTTATAGCAGGCAAGGGGAGATTAAGTGATTTGCCCAGAATCACAAGATGTTGAGCCGACACAGAAACTCGAACCTGGTTCCTCAGCTACTAAGTTGGCAGCGCTGGCCATTACACCACATCCCCCCGCCCCCCACTTTCATGGTTAATAGTTGGTTCTGTTTTAGGCAGTGCTAACAGGAGAAATGGGCTGGTGCATGACGCCTCCTGGCGAGAAGCCCGGCACTTATTTTCTTTTTACAAATTAACCACTGGAGTTAGGAGAATAAGAACTGTGAAGTCCTGCCTTATCCTTCTGAGTTATGGAAGGAGTGGGAAAGGTGGAACAGCATATATAAATATCCCAGACCAATTCATTTATAGTGCATCGGCCCTGTACTGT
This sequence comes from Triturus cristatus, assembly GCF_964204655.1. Lineage (NCBI taxonomy): Eukaryota > Metazoa > Chordata > Amphibia > Caudata > Salamandridae > Triturus > Triturus cristatus. The sequence goes on along the minus strand of NC_140583.1, from coordinate 996,887,433 downwards.
GGGTGTGGGTACCTGGAGGCAAAGCTTTGGCATTTTTGTGTTTTGTGGGGTGGCGAATAGGTTCATGAGGGGTGTCCTCTACTGGTGAAAGTACTTGCAGAGGTCTTGAAGATGGATTTCTCATTTGTGGGCTTTGAAACGATGGCAGTGGTTTCAAAAGAACAACAGTCAGCACCTCTGCAAAGTATGCAATTGTAAGTCACAAAATGTCCGTTTGCGTGCTCAATGTTAAGCACCGTGCCATCCACAATGCTACTCAATATAGGGAGAAATAACCAATTCCTCCAAACACATCTCTCAATGAAATTTGGATAACAGAGCACAGCACAAAAAAGGTTCAAACTGGAAAACAACAACCAGTTTTATACAGAACTCAGAAATGGTGGGTATTAAGTAATTTTGAATGACAGTTTCCAAAGTCTTGACACATAGATGTTGCAGATATACAGCCACGTAGATATTGCAATTACACAGCCAACACGTGTTTCGTCGTAAAACGACTTTCTCAAGGCTTAAAATGGTACTTGTATGTAGTAAAAGTAGTGGCGAGCAAACAGGTTTTTTCCCATGTGAATAGTCAGAAATTGTATATAGATTTCTTAATACGTCCGGGCGACACAGAAAAACCAAATGGTCATTAGAAATGAAGTCAGGCAGCTGAAGGAAACGTCATGGTGAACGCATCAAGAGTCAAGATATCAAGCTTTTAAGTATATCCGAGCATGGGTCCAAACCCTGTCCGGGTCAAATTCCAGCATTCGTTCTCAAAGTGTAAGCTGTCGCCATGGAAACACGTGTTGGCTGTGTAATTGCAATATCTACGTGTCAAGACTTTGGAAACTGTCATTCAAAATTACATAATACCCACCATTTCTGAGTTCTGTATTAAACATCTTACTGGTTGTTGTTTACCAGTTTGAACCTTTTTTGTGCTGTGCTCTGTTATCCAAATCTCATTTGTGGACTTATTGATGCGTCCTTCTTAGGAGGTCCCCAAAATTGCTCAATGTCAAATCTTTCGAGCCAGTTCTGTGCGGAAATGCCTCTCCTAGTGAAAGGGTTCCAAGCACCTAGTAGGGTCATACTGTTTAGATGCACACCCTCACCCCATGATTGATGCATCTCTAGTAACAGATACCCAGGGAAGATGGTCCACAAAAGGCATGCACATCAATAGATTGCTATTACATCATTGCACTGTCCCAAGTGATGGGCTTGATCAACACCAGACTTCCCACTGACCTGCCATCTGTGATCACTGACTGGCGAGGCACTGGTAGAATGGGCACTTGTGCAGCCTGAATGTGGAGCAATCTCAATGCCAGATGCCATCACACCTAGGAGCTTCAATACCATTCTTACAGTTATTGAATGAGTGGTGTGAAAAAGAGGCAGCAGCCGTTGAAATGCCATAATTCAGCTGCTTGGGGTAGGCTCTTCCTCTGACACCATTAAGAAATGATTTCAGGAAGGGCTGCATCTGATGAGGTTGAAAATGACTTCTTGGCATTTACTGTGAAACCTAATCTATAGAACACGTTTAGAGGGCTGCCCGAGTGTGTGCTAGACATTCCTGTCTACTGCTGCTCTTGATTCTTCATCGAGGTACAAGAATACTTCAATGCCTACTCTGCGTAGATGAGCAGCACCAATGCCATACACTTTGTGAAGACCATTGTGGCTGTAGTGACCCCAAAGAGTAGCGCTGTGTACAGGTAATGCTATAATTTACCACGAAACATAGGAATTTGTGATGATAGGGATGTGAAAATACACGTTCGAGATCAGAGAGAGCTCATGTGGAAATGTTCTGACAGGATGTATCAATTGAGTGGCCTCCAATCTAGTATGGAGCAGAGTGAACTGTCCTTCTTTGGAATGAGGAAGTATAGTGCGAAAACTCCCTCCCCTTTTGAGGAAGGTGCACAGCTGTATGGTGCCTTTTTGCAGGGGCACCATGATTTCTTGTAAGAGGGAAAGCTGGTCTTAACTGTGGCTGTGATGGCATGGAAGTATGCTGGGTGGTGTGGTACGGAATTCAAGCCTGTAAACTTGTTGGACTACTGCTAGGACCCACAGACCCGAGGTGATTTCCATCCAGCGAGGATGAAAATATGCTATCCCCATCCTAATACCCCTGCCTCCCCTACTGGCAGGTATTGGATGATTGAGGGGGGCTTAGCGTCAGTGCTTAGGAGCAGACGCTCCACTTGCCAGAGCTGAGTCTTCCCCTGCCCTGGCCATTGTTGCCCCTGTGGCCCGAGGGTAACCCCTGCCTTAATATAAGTCAAGAAAAGCCTGCTGCTGGTGTTGACAAGATTGTGCCTGGGCTGGTAGTGTTGCCTTAATGCCCCCCCACCCAACTTGGTGCCTACGAAACGATCTCCGTGGAGCTTTGGATTGCTGTGCCTCCCTCGACTTGCTGATCTCAGCATCTTTCTTAATCCTGTCCAACATCTCGTCCACTTGGCGTTCAAAGAGATGTTCCCCATTAAATGCGATGTTTCTGCTTTGTATCCAATTCCTCCACTAGCCTTTCCAGGATGGGTATCTCGTAAACATTCAATCTTGGTATCAAAGGCCTGGTACAGGGCCTCGAGTACTATTTCAGCACAGACTTCGGCCCTGAAGGCTGAGTACTGTGGGCCTTCAGAGATGTCGAGGTTGGGTGGTGTTTTGATGCCTTTCTTCAGAAGTCTGCTCGATTTCGAGGCCTTGTCCCTGTGTCGACTGAAGCCCAAAGGAGGTGGTTCACCAGACACGGAGGCCTTTTGCCACAAGCATTCTGGTCTGGATGCACGACTCCCTAGGGAGTGATGCTCTGCCTAGATACCATGTTGTTTGTCTGGATGGGGTTTTGAAGCAGTGCTCAGTTCCAGGGTAGTATTCACTGCCACCTTGGACATTTACTTTGTTTCACCCCCACCAGATTTTCTGTTGCTCTCCTCCCCCTCTGAGGAGTTTGAAGGCAAAGTTTATGGGCAGTTGTGCTAGTATCCCAGATGGCTCTACCTCCACAATGAGGACTCATGTTGACTGAAAACATCCAGCGTCTTGGTGGCTGAATGCCGATGCATCCTGAGATGCACCCAACACAGTTCACTCCTGTACCCTAGTGTTTTCTTACACATAAAGGTGAAACAGAATTCGCACAGGCCTCGTTGTGCTTGGGTGACAGGAAAAGGTGGCAAACGTTGTGGTAATCAGTCTAATGGTACATGGTGTTGTACTACGGTCAAAAGCAGAAGAGTGTTCGATCCATCGCCCTGTACCTGCCCATATTCTCTGAGTCGTTGCACTTGAAAGAGAGGAGGACTCGAATGAGAGCTCGATTTTAATCGTTCTCCATGGTTCATGGGACTAAGAAGATTGATCTCCTATCGTCAGTGTCTAAGTAAAAGAACCATTAGGCCTAAGAAAGGCACTGGGAACAGGTCTATCTCAGAGCTGTTATAAAGCACACCTGAACCTGAAGGCGGTAAAAAACAAAACAATCTAAGGATGGAGTGGACGCCTTTGCACACTGTAACATCAAGTAAGGAGTCGCAAAGCATCTGTGACACAAAGCTTCTATGAAGTAAAATACCTTGTAATGTCCGAGCCCAACACTAGACAGCAAGAGCATGAAAAACATGTGTATCTAAACCTACAAACATTGTTCTTATTTTGGCTTGAGCAGCACCAAGGCTACAGGCACATTACTGTATTGTGAAACTTCACATTCTTCATGTGCCCCAACCTTTGTGCCGTAACTGCTACCTGTTCTGTAAATTCCTGAAAAGGCAAAATCAGTGGTGTGATCCTTTCTCCTCAATCCAAATTAGTTCCCTGTGCATTGCAGCATTAAGAAAAAATTCACACTTCACTAAAGAACTGCCAGTACTGCTGCTCCCAGTCTCTGAGCCTACAGTCAGGCAGGCTACTGTCACCCTTACATCAAGCACTCATACGTGCTTGATGTAAACACCAAAGTTGTCCTCGGTTTGTTGCATCCCCCACCACAATGGTCGGCTTTCTCCTTCATGCACCTTTTACTTGTGCAGGGAGAAGTAGCAGAGGCTACCTTCTGCATTTCCTGGTCCAGGTGCAGGGGATCTCACGATAAGCCAACCTGGGTGAGGAAAGTTTGTGTTGCAAATGGCCAGGAAGGTTCAACTACACTCACCCGAAATCAGGTAAGAAAGCACATTTTCTCAAATATGCACGGTATCGCAGGGACAGTTAAAGTCCATTCCCATCGCTAATTCGTTGCATATGTGAGAGACATTTACCCATGTGCATATTACCATCCACTTTGTGAAGAAAACAAAGTCTTAAATTAAATTAAGACATTCTTGCCTACTCACCATTTTGTGGTGAAGGTTAACTCCTAGCTATGTGGGGTTTCATTCTGGAAATATTAGGAGTTGGTTCGTACTTTACATTTTAGAATATAGGTGTCCCACAGCCAGACTTGTACTCAAACTGGTCATAATAGGTGCAAATATGGATAGCTAGGTCTCCGGATGATTTGAAAACAACGTAATTAAGGGGGCTGGTGGGTTATCTGCTGCTGGAGCATTTTTGTTTTACAGTGCCACCCATTAGCACCAGAAGGCTTCCTTCAAAGACATACGATTAACAATCAATTTCTCTGCCCCAAACTCTTGCACCCTAGACTCCAATTTGTTGGTCATCATTTCAATAAAATGTTTTGCCTCCAGAACCATGTCAATCATTCTAGTTCTCTTCTCCATTATAATCGCTGCAAAGGCTGGCGTGCCTGAACACTCACTGCATCTCCAGAGCACTGCATCAGAAGAACTTCAGAATTTGGCTTCTCAGTGTCTTTCCCTTCACCTGTCATTCTGTCCCTTCTTCCTTGACTCTACCATTTAAGTGCCTTGCTAACCCCACACTAGAGCATTGAATATATTCTTAGGATACTCCCTGTCTGTAACAGCTTTATGCACCGTGTAAAAGGCAGACTGCTGAAAAAAGTGAACTCTGCTATGCATTATCATACCGTATTACACTGCTTAATGACATCTCTAGGTAGGCCTGAAGTGGCAAGAAATCCAAGAGGCTCCTCACTCATCTGTATTACAATGCTTGCTGGTGCATATAATATTTACCAGACTGTGACCACACAAACAAGGAAGCCACGGAGAATGAAAGTAGTGAGAAACATGCTTTTACATTCCTATGTATTTATTTACATGTGAGCGGAAATCTCAATAGCAGGTGATATAGTAAAAGCTTACCAATGAAAGACTAATCAGTCCTCTTCTATCAGGCTGATCAGTTTTTCGTGGAACGCACAAAAAAGAAATAAATGCAAAAGAGTGAGGAGGAGGGGAGCATCCACATTCCAGTCTTCTGCAATTTTGTAAAGTATTCTTTTTAGTTCACTGATACTTTTCAAAAATAAAAAAAACCAGTCTCTTTAGTTGCTGTCCCACGCTTGCTGACATGCTGCAGTCCTCCACGATTGTCTTTCTGCTTGAAGTCCACAGTTGACGGCGTGTCACGGTCCAAAAGCACTCCGTGTTACTCTTATAGAGATATATATATTTATATATATATATATATTTATATATATTAAAAAAAAGTTTTTCTGTTTTAAAAAAAATTCTCAACTTGATTTCCATTCAGAACTTTTGAAAGTGTTCCCCAAAAAGTGCTGGATATAGCAACTCTGGAACGAAAAACAAAATATCACTTTAAGAAAGAGAAGTTAAGTTAATGAACAATCAGCAACCATAGAGCAAGGTCCAAACAATATCTTAAGGAGTATGTGCAAGAGAACAAAATCTAATTGTCCACTAACAGCATATGGGAAATGAATCTTATCATAAAAATATAATTAACTGCAACAGTAGTTGATGTTCAGTTGGTGAGGGATGGAAAAATTCTTAGTATATGGAATCGGGCTATCAACAGTGGTTAATTTGTAAAAAAAAAAAGTACCCAGGCTTTCATCAGGAGGCAGCTTGCAACACCCCATTTCCCCGGTTAGTGCTCCCTAAAATACTTCCAACTACTAACCACGAAAGTGAAGAGAGGATGTGGCTTAGTGGCTAGAGCTGCCGACATTGGAGCTGGGGAACCAGATTTGATTCTCAGTGTCAGCTCAAAATCCTGTGATTCTAGGCAAATCACTTAATCTCCCTTTGCCTACCATAAATGAAAGTGTCCTTAACTGGTGCTCATGAAAAGCGTCGGTGTAGATGAATAAGTGCCGGTGCTGAGCACAGAAAACACAGGCTCAAATTAAGCACTGCCTATCAATGAGGGGAAAGATCTCTTGCTGGAAGAACTTGAAAACTTCTATTAAATCTTGGAGTGCTGACATGTAGTGGCAGAGCACAAATTAATCCCCTATTGCAGACACTGTACCAAATAAGCCCTAATACGGTGAAGGTTTGTGGTGAACAGGAAGGCATGGTCTTTTTTCTAACGTGGGGAAAATAGAAGGGTCAGGTTATGTCAAGCTGAAGTAAAACATTGAAGACAACTTAAAGAAAGACCTCTAACTGAAAGTTCTGTTAAGGGAGATTACCATGTCAAAAAAAGGAAAACCTCAAAACTCTATGCAAATGGTTCTGTGCTAGCAAAGAGGAGGACAGCAATGAGTTGGAAACTATCTGAGGCACCCCATAAAGAGACTGTAGTTACATGACATGATACAATTGGTCCAGGTGGAATGTGAAATGCTAAGGAACACAGAGTGTGACAAATGCTATTATTGGACAGGCATCTGAGTTTTGGGACCTAGGTTTAATTGAACACAAGTGCCCATTGGATAAAAAACAGCAGTTAGTGAGACTATGTAAAGCGTGGGATAGAATTTTAGATCTTTTCCTTTTCTGTCCATCACTCTTCTTTGCGTATAGATGTATGCTTGGAAGCGGATATGGAAACTTCGTTACTCTCTCACATGATCACACTGCTCATTTGCTAATCGATATTGAGCACTGCCACTGTAAAGCGCTACAGCTCAATTACATACTTTTGCTTGGGTTTGCTGCTTTAGCTCACTGGTGGGGTGCTGGGTAATTCGTCGCGTATTGTTGTACAGAATTAATAAAGATATTTGAACACAAAGTCATGTTGACAAACATTCTTGTTGAGGTAATTTTAACTCAACGGAATTTCAATTCTAAAATAAAATAAATGGCAGTGTATCCAATCTCGCACTAGAGTAGAAAAGTTCAACTATAGGGCTAAAAAGAACAATAATATAATTACTAAATTGCTTAGAATATAATATTAAATTAAACATTGTATAATGTACTCGCCTTGTAAAACTAAATTTAAAGGTTGTAAGAAGTAATGCCAGTAACCTGTTTTCCTAGTGCAAGGGTGGCTTTTGCCTCAAACAGCATGGAAGAGACTGAACACAGATTATCAGGTGATGTTTTATAATAAGCGTTACCAGAGGGGAGAAACAGAAACGTGGTACTATGTGCGCCATAACAAAAGTGTTTGCATAATAATCATGGCTACAGACAGGGATTTCACAGCAAACGAAGGCAAATGCGAAACTGAAAAGTCTACTGAAATCAGTGCTTGAGATCCGAAATATGTCTAAAGCTGGCATAACTGTTCACCATTTTCACCAAAGACACCATAGGAGTTATCCGCTGCTATTTTGTCATGGACACTTAGGCACAGTAGGGTCATATTTGTATGTTTAAATGTGGGGAAAAAATTCAAATGTAAAACCCTACCTCCAGTATGGAAGGTTTTATATAAAGATATGCATTTAGGCTGAGCTTCACTCGTGCCATAAAGATCTTTGTCTTGGTGTCATTCAGATAAGAGAGGAGAGGCTTTTACAATTATATATCAGTGGATCTCCTCATGATACGATGAAATTTAACATGAAACAAAATTGTGTTTGAGTCAAAATGGACTACCTTGGGCATCATTCCATTTGCTTGCGAACTGCTTACAACATATGAAAGGATTTTCAAGTTACTTTTTTCAATTGAAGCAAACATTTATAGCTTTACTTCTTCCAAAGAGAGCCTTCGATGCACATGGAACTATGAACTTTTAACCTCTAGAAGCCTTGCTTAAAGAAGAATTTTACTTAATAGAGTAAGGTTCACCGAAATGGGGTGCTTATTACAACAAAAAGAGGACAACATCGTTGCTCTGAGCCATAAAAAACAAGAATTGACATAGCCAATATGTCTGGCATTTGCAGGGCTGCAATTTTTGAATATGTGTATATGTGTGTGTATATATATATATATATTACGCACAAATGTCCTGCACGGAAGGAGCACCTTGACAGCTGGTGCACACGTCGGGATCAGGACAGCGATCTCGGTTAGATATCAGACACAAATAAATGATGACGCGGCACTCCTCTCAACGATTAGGATGTTATTTTAATCTCACAAAGTAACCCTCCCTACGCGTTTCGAACCGTAGTTCCTGGTCACGGTAGATTGTTACAATGGTCCTTTTTTCATTTCTTAGCTTTATACACTTGCTATGAGGTGCCATTATTATTGCATTCTGGGTATTGTTGTTCACAAAGTGTAGAATGTAAGGAATTAACATCATTCCTTTCAAAATGGCAATACTTTTGACAAAAAAGACATTTTGAGTAATACATTTATGAATATATGCATCATTGATTACTGAATGCAATGCACCTAAAGCAATTTAACACAAAATTATGTGTTTATGTGTCACAAAATATAAACTGTAATTTAGTATTAAGCAAAAAATCATGGCTGAGTGCCTATGAATGTGCAGTTATGTCTGCGCTCATGTATGTCTGTGTGGATTCAAGCAAACTCTTATATGATTGTATGGAATTCCATGAGAATAATAGGTCACAAATATGTTGAAATGCGAAAAAGTTTGCACAAGTTGTTATCTGATACAGTTGTTGCAAAATGTTTCAGTTCTTTAGAACACATGCTGTTTTGTTGCATGTCAAGAGTGTTGAGAATATCTATAGGTGCACATAAAGTTCCTCATCCCCATTGAGGCCCAGCGGATGTTTAGTTTTGAACCTCATTATTAGGCGCGACTCAAGTCTGCGTAGTTTCTGGATACGGTTTCCGCCTCGTTCACTTGGAGGCACTGTCATCAGTCCTGAGTATTTTATATCCAACCACGATTTCCCAACATGCAGTGACATATGTCTGGCGATTGCATATGTCATGTCCAGATTTTGAATGGCACGCACATGTTCTAATATGCGTTTTTTGAGAGGGCATGTTGTGCTGCCAATGTACTGTTTTCCGCAAAAGCATTGGAGTAGGTAAACCACAAAGGTTGATTCACATGTGATGGTCTCTCTTATCTGGAAACTTTTACCAGTCGGATCTTTAATGTTTTTAAGATTTTTGCCAATCTTGCAAGCTTTGCAGGACATACATTTGGTAAATCCCTTGGATCTTGATTGTAGCCAAGTTTCAGGTTTTGTGGCTACAAAGTGACTTCGTACCAAATGATCCGAGAGATTGGGTGCTCTTTTGTAAAATGATCCGAGAGATTGGGTGCTCCCAATCTCTCGGATCATTTGGTACGAACGTTGAATAAAATACGTCTTTGTATAGAGGCCACGGCACCAGTGAGTTTTCTTTCAAGAACGGGACACTGGATTGTGTGCGAGATGTTGGGAGTGGCGCCCCTGCCGTGTTGCCCGCCGTTCAAGTGGCTTATATATATATATATATATATATATATATATATATATATATACACACACACACACACATATACACACACACCCGCGCACGCACACACACACATACATACACACAAATGTTTACAAACATATACACTATGCATGAAAAGGGTAAATGTGATCAAAAGTAACAAGCATTAGCAAAGATGATAGATCTTGCCTTTGAGAACTATTGGCTTTGCCAATGGTTCTAGCTATGTTTTACAGCATGGCATTTAAAACAATAAAAAATATCAAGTCGATGATGCAACCAGTTTCGTCATTTTCTAGGCGCGCACCGAAAGCATGCACTACCATACAAAATGACATTAGTGGTTTTTGCCGACCGGAGTTGGATTGGTAAACAAAAAAAACAACAACAAAAAGACATAACATGAGTGGGACGAAGGAACACGAAAGGGGGAGTGTGAGGAATCAGAGGACAGAGTACGCAACAGGAGAGCGTGGGCAAAGCAACATAAGGGTGAGGGACGGGCAAGCGACACAGAAGATGCAACAGGGGGAAGGAACTCAGAGGGTGTGGGGGGTGGATTTCTGAGGACCTGAGTGGTGGGAAAGTAACACAGAGAAAGAGGAACCCGGGGGGTGGGCAAACAGATGTGAGAGAGCACAACCTGGAACTGGGAAAGGGCGAAAAAAGCACACAGGCTAAAAGGCAATGCAGGGCGGATAAGCATACAAGGGCATCATGGAGGCGCATGGAAAAGGGGGGAGTACACGAGGGAGACTAATAGAAAACAGACATACTTTTCTAGTATGCTTAACAAAAAGAAAAATTAGCACAGCGAGCAGTGAAAGGACACAAGTAATGCATCAAGCACAACAAGAGGAAAAGCAACACATGCTAACCCAGAAGATGAAAGCAAATGAGAGTGACAATGAAACCAACCAACGGTAACAAGCTAACAAAACACCTTGCAACAGACAGCACATGCGCTATTTAGTAGGCAAGGCCTAAAAGTGTCACAGTCTAAAAGTGAGGGGCAAGGCATATGTTCGCAAAAAAACCAGAAACAAAAAGGTTGCATTGCAAACTAAATTTTTAAAAAAATGTTAAAAGAATGTAGATTAGACTACCAGCCCTGGCACGTGCACAAGCATGGTCCAGAGCCTGCGGCTGTAGTGATTTGTCCATTTCCCCAAGCTGTATAGTGTGGAGGCGTGACCAAAATGTTAACGACAATTGAACAGATCAATGAATGAAGAGGTTCTCACCAAAAGTGCCTAAATCTATCTAAATATTTATTATGAAATATTTGGAAAACATGAGGCTGGCGAAACGGCTAAAGCTGTTTGTAGGTCAGATCTAAAAGCTCCACCTATTTATTTTAAGATTCTATTTTAACTAGAAAAACACCACCTTCTGAAAACAGTGGATGAAGTCAGTAGCAGATCTATTTTATCCCTCCTCCCATGAAATAAAGTTCTTCGTCAGCCATGGCATCTATGTAAAACTAGAAAACTGGAACAGATGCTACGATTTCCAGTGCAGTTTAAAAAGCACGTTTGAACACAAGATAGGAAACGTTTAAAATATGAGCTTTTAATCTGCATTGATCTTTGGGCAGTAACATTGCTCGACGTTCTCATGGACAAATTTACCTTATGTGTTTTGTGCATGAAGGGGAGTGAAAGCAAGAGGCTGTTGCCCCCTCAGCAGCATGAGTATGAAAATTGAGAATATTTAGGATAGGTTGGGAGGTTCCGTTGCAACTGCTGTTCCTTTTTTTCTAGGGTGCTCTTGTCCATCAACCCTGAGTGCTAAACATACGAGTTCAAAAGGAAGGATTAACTCTAAGCTAGAATGCCGCAGTTTTTTTTGGAATGAGTAAGGGTCTCCGCGGCCTTTGTAATCTGGGTTTCATCTTTTCCAATGTGGTGTTCCCAAACACCGTAGAAATCGCCGATGGTCCTGTCCAATATATTGTTCTATACTTGTGGTTCAAAGCCATATTAGGTTTCCCTTAGGACTATGCTGTGCAACACGTTGAGACATCAGAAGTTGATTTTTATTTCAGTGCTTGTGGCACGATCATTCATTACTCTAGCAGAAATGGAGGTTCAACTTGTTCCCTGCTTTCTAGATTGAAGAGGGTCAGGCAATTTAAAGAAATTTCACAAATTGTGGGCACTCTATTTAGCAGATTAAGATGGTGGGAAGAGTAGTGGTTTATTATTTTTCTCTTTTCTAGAGAAAGGTTTTGTTCTTCGGTTTGATTAAATATATCCATAGAGGAAGTTCAGAATAATGTGTTAGCAAATGGAGTGTGTATGTATGCCTTATCACTCTCTTTCAGGCATCTTGGGATGAACCAGGTGATGATGTTTCTGGTACTGTACCTTCACATAAAAATTAAAAAAGATTATGCTGGAAACATGGTCTGTGAGTTGGAGAACAGCTCCTCGTGCTCAGTGGAGTGTATAACTAATATAACATATTAGAATCAGTGTTACCCCTTAGGTAGTTCAGTTCAGTCTGGGGAAAAATAGTTCAGAAAGTACACCATTTCACTTGCCCTGCTCTTCCTTAACAAGTGGTAGAAACTTGTGCTGCCCACAACTGAAGGGAAAGAAATTAGAAAAGAAAAAGTAGTAGGGTCGTGCCTACCAGTGTATGTAAAACTTCAGTGTGGAAGATAGGGTGAACGTTGGAAGTGATCTGCTTTTGGCAGAGTGAGGAAGTCTGCCATGAAGAGAGATAACAAAGGTTCTGAAATTGCTAGAAATGAAGATGTGGGAAGGAGCCAAATCAGTGGAAATACTTTGGATTTTCTGGTAATTCTGAACGCATAAGCAGGTCTTGAGAGATAGAAACGGAATTATCTTGTTAGATGAAGAGGCTGTGCCGTGGAATTAATATTCCTTAAAAGGATAACTTTTAAATGTATAGTGTGCAACATCCAGGTACGAATTGACTCCTAGGTCCTACTAAGTCATAATTTCCATTGGCGTTCAACGAGATCGATACGCAGAAATGACTTGCTAATAAGAGATAGTAAGTAGTACAATTTTGCACTTTGCAGTCAAAGACTATCTTGATTCAAAGGTCTTGGACTACAAGAGGACATCACAGATTTCTCCTTGTGGCAGTGGTACCAACATCAATTCCTGGTGGGACCATAACAACTATCTCTACATGATAAAGCATTCAATCTCACACCTGCAGATTGATGGTCATGACCGAGAACCCATGCTGGTAGGCAAAAATAAAACTTCTGTGATTTATGCTCAACAACTGGGTCATTTTCAAAACCACCTGCTTTAAGCACAAATCCTCCCAAAAGTGCTAAAAAACAAAACATTAAGGTCCAGCTACACACAAATTCTGCATTCTTCATAAAAGCACCTTAAAGTTGGAGTCTGTGCAGCCAAGGGCTATGGAACAGGTTTCGGGGTCACCATCTTCCCCAAAACTAACCAGGTCGCGATATGTTGAGTGTATACTTCCAAGATGGAAGTGCTGTCTATATAGAGAGCTATGCGTGTTCAGCCAGACTCTCCTACAACATTCACAAATCTAAACTACTTCATAATACAAGCTATCAGAACGCTTAACACCTTGACCCCGAGCATTCACTTTCGAGTGTCTCGACATATGCCCTAAATAATTATTTCCTGCTATTAGAGAAAGCATATGACCCTTGCATCCCTCATCAATGTCTGAAATCTACTCCCAGACTTAAGTTGAAAGGCATCACGTGCTGTTCAAATATCACAGTTAATACTAGTAACTGTTAATTCTTAACTATTGTTTTTTAAAATATTTTTTCGACTGGATGATGTGCCAGTTTTTAGGTCGAGGACCATCCGGTCTGCCGAAGGCAGAACCGGAAGTCGGAGAATTAATGTTTTGGAGAAGAGGGGCTTGCACCCTCCCCTCTTCTCCATTGGCTGGCCTCTTGAATGCTGGCCAGCCATTGGAGAAGAGCTTCGTCACTCCGAACAGGCCCCGTCCTTTTCGGATTCGGGGGCGTGTTTTTTGCGAGGTTTTCTCAGGGCGTGTTTTTCTCTCCTCCAGCCAATGGCAAGAGGAGAGAAAAAGAAACACGCCCCCGAATCTGAAAAACGCCACTGCGTTTCTCCGAGGCATTTCTGCTTCGCCTCGGAGAAAGGCAGTGGTGTGCTTGTTTGTGCGTGGCACATAAAGGGACGGGACAGCAGGCGCTTTGACCTTTCCGTATCCAGAGATCAGGCGGTGCAGCGCTAGCCGTATACACACTGAAGCCTCCCTCACAAAGAGAGCAGGCACTGTGGCCGGGCAGGCGGGCGGTCAGAGATTCCTTCCCGTTGCACAGAGAACGGGCAGCGCGAGCTCCCCTCCGACATGAAACAAGATGGAGATAACATCCCTTCAGCCTTGTGCGAGTGAGGGGCAGCGCGGGAGCCAGTGATTAGCATTCTGTAGGCACCAGACACTCTGCTGATGTCAGTTTACGACACTAGATCATCGTGTTGCAGAAAGAGCGCACGTTAAGATAATGGACCAGCCACTTCGAGAAGGCAGAGTCGATGGGAATAGCAACGCACCACAGCATTCATCAATCCCTAGAACCCGGGGTGGGCACGAGCACGCGGGGACTGGGAACAACGCAGGAACTCATTAGGCAGATGAGAAATGCACTCACTGTCCACGAGAATATACTGGCACAAGGGAGGGGTTTAGACATGCTGTTAGGTTCACGTGCTCCGGGTGGTCGGTCCCGCTGGTGGTATGGGTGTGGGGGAAGGGGTGCTGCAGCACCGACATACATCTCAGATGGAGTTTAGATTTAGAATTAAGAATAAAGAGGCCGCTATTTATTAGTCTTAAATCATTTGCTGCGTATTTTAGTCCAAACATGTCATGACAGGAAGCTCCGTTTCGTGTTAGAGTCTCTTATCAACATATTGCTGGGGTACAGATGAAGGGGAAAGACCAGTATTCATGAGGTTTTTTAGCACATATATAAATACAGGCACGTGCCAGCTTTAGCTCAAAATATACCAGCAGTGTGGAAGGTACAGCCATTCACTTAAGACGGGTGATGTCAGTGACCAGTACCCCGACTTGTTCCGCCTAGGTCATCGCGCTGGCATTTCCTGCAACAGCCTCAACAGAAGTATTCTACCTGTCCAAGGGCCAAGCCGGCTATGGGCACCACTGTGCTGGAGGAACTACTCACAGGGATGTCTCAAGTGTAGTCAAAATACACCTGGACTCAAGATCCAGAGGCACTTGGGAAAAATACTTCACCAGCACTTTTCAAACCAGTCTCAAAAGCCGAATGTTTTCATAATCAACATGAATTCCTTAATGTTCTGTCTTTGTCCCTCTGATGTTCAACCGCTCATCATCTTCGGTTCCTTACTTCTCCCTCTGCAGGCTATTATAACACTGGACACGCCTGTGTAGTGCTACTCTGTAACAATGTTACCATTCAATCATTCATTCATGCATTAATTCATCTATTTATTCATTCATTCATTCATCGGTCCATCCTGCCTCATTATCTTGTGATCTGGCTTATTTTCAGAGACTCTAAATTGCACGAGGCCATGTTTGAGACATGAAGCCAGTCTTGGCCTTTTTTGCTCAATTTGCTGTTTGACATTTTATAGTTCTGCATGTGTAATAGGACAAGTCAGACTACAAGCATAGGCATAAGCAAACAACTGTACATCTAGCGCCTAAAATGGGACAACTTGGGATCTCTGTTGTTTGCAATATCTGTGATGAGTGGAGCCAAGCGGTTACTTCTTGCTAGCTTTCATCCCCACGACGTAGCAGTTTCTTGGCCAGTTGCTGCCCCTTATGGACCCTTGACTACTACTTGGGAGTTAGGTGAAGTGGGTGCTGCCGGGTCTCAGATATTGCTGAATTAAAAATATTACTTTAAAATGTAGCCCTATATTCATGTCATTTATTTATTGGAAAAATCACGGATAAATTTCTCAACAATGGCTGTAAAGACCCTAAAAGTATTCCATGTCAGCAATGTAATCCCTGTTTGCGTTTCACATGTTTGCGTTTCACATGGCGTGGAGGAACAAAGGGGTGGTGGAAACAATTCACACCAAAGGGTATAAATTAAGTTTTCGGGCTGTTTTTGTTCTGCTTAGGATATATATTTTTTCTCGACTTTTCAGATGGGAAAGATTTGACGTCGCAGGAGGCAAAGCCAGGTAGTTCCATTTTTGTTCCCGAAATAAGCAAAACGAGTGCAAACGTAGATAACTTTTAACACGAATTGGAATGCATGTCTGAAAATCCCTCTTGCACGCGAATAATGATTTGCTGTTGAATAAGTGTATATCTGCGTGTAACAATTGTTCCACAATCCAGGTTCTGTACTATAGACCGGGGAGAGTTTGAGTTTACTTAAACCTATATCTATGAAAACGTGGCTTTGTTTGTGCACATATGCGAATTAACTGAAGCTAGGGTACTGGGGTCGGGAGGCGCGCTGTCCAGGTCAAAGACCCCCATCCTCACAGTGCCAGGGGGCAGTGTGTCCAGGTGGACGTTCTCCAGAATAAGAGTATCATTTTAAAATCCTACTCTGTTTTATTGTAGCGCCACTATTCCTGCCTCATGGTGATAAATGTACAGTTTACTTTGATAAATGCGCACTTCATAATCTGGTGGCAAGTGCGGGTCTCATAAACTGCAGGTGTGCGTTTTGTGGGACCAAGTTGGCGCCGTACAGCGATAAACTGACCAGAGTGGGGAGGTGTTCACCTTAGGGCGCAAAGTGCTTACCTCGCGGTGTTTAAGAGTGGGCATACTGGTGCCAGAGCTCCCCACCCGATGAGAAGTGTTCATTAGGGCTCTCTATCTCACTACCTCACTCTCTATCTTCCTCACTCTCTCTCACTACCTCACTCTCTATTTCAATACCTCACTCTCTCTCTATCTCACTACCTCACTCTCTCTCTGCTAATGCAATAGGTATCACATTTGCAAAAAAAAAGCTAATGCCAATAGAAATGACAATGCCATTTTCTAGGGATACAAAAATGATTAAAAAAATAATGAGCAATACAAATAGCTCTACCTAAAATATTGCCGAGACCATTGCATTGTAAATGCTTGTTGTACTTTGCTCATGTGCTGCAACTGACCTTTGAACTGCATATATCCTACTAAAGTGTAAATAAAAGGAAAAAATACAATGCAGTGTTTAATTTATATGATTGAATCAAGGAAAAGATATGGATGTGCGGTTCTACAGTCTGGTGGCAGGGACGCTTGTTCTCGAAGGTAGATTACATTTTGTTGCAGGATGTCCTTCCTGCTGCTTGGCTGACTGCTCCTCCTAACAGCAAGGCAAAGGATTTCTGGATCAGTAGAAAGTTCGAATATCGTGTTAATGTCATTGAAAAGTAGGAAGATGGTAACCTAGGACACGTGGACCTCCTGCTGCATCTCTTCTGTTAGTGACATCTGGGCTGTGGCATAAATATCACAGTCTCGTAAAGTAACAAATAAACTGAGGATTTGCTAGGAGGCTAGCAACATCTGATATTTAGAAAGGTGGATCACACACCCCCTTGCATACTTATTGTCTTCTTAAGAAAAAAACAAGGATTATTTGGAGCGGGCTGGCTACCTCATGATGTGTTCAGCTCAGGGAAAGATGCCCATCTCCATATCAAGATGTTCTTAAAAATATAATTTCATGAAAGAGTTATTAGTCTGGAAATTCTCCCAACTCATCTTGCCATTGAGTAAGAACATACTGGCAGTGGCTTATTGATGATGCAGGAAAACAGACCTGCAAATGAAAAGTAAGGAAGTACTAAGTATAAGGAGAATGAAAGTCCATGCATGAAGACCGTTTAGGTACTGAAAGAGGCACACAATGTTTCCAAAAACTCGAGGAGAGACCATTTTGCTACAGGTCACAGGCCTGACCAGTCAGAGAGGACTGTTAGCAATCGAAATTAGAATTAGCTATGATGCTTAGGCTGAAACTGGAACGCTCCACAAGCACATTCAGGTGCTTCAGACCCAGCAGGATAACATTTTGATATTCGACAACAATATGCACAGCAACATCTCTTGTGCTGCCGTTATGCTCAACTTTGGTTTAACAGTGGCAAAGACATTTAAAAATCCCGAGGAGGAAAGTAGCTTGCCTTTTTCTGCAAGGGTGGAGGACACGAGAATCTTACATCCACCAAACTTTAGAAGTCATCGCTCTCAAATTATGTACTCTAAAGTAATGCTTCTCTTCTCATCCCTAGGGGGCAAGTCCTGTATAGTTTGAGTAAACCATAACTTAAAAGGAGTGAAGCTTGTGATAAGAGGTGTATCACAGGACATGCACAGTGATTCACACATATATTTTCAAGCAGTGCGTATGAAGGAATGGACATAGCTAAGCCTATTTCTATTGATCACTCTTGATCCTACTTCTCTTTCAAATTTGCCTCTGCATCAAAAAGAAGATTACAAGTCTGAGCCTACTGCAAGGAATGAGTTTAAGAGGAAGTCTTACAGAGAAACATAGGAGTAGTAACAATGCTTCACGGACACATCTCGAGGAAATTCAGTCACCTAACTAGGAAGAAAATTGATGCTTGGGCATGGCTAAACAGGCTACTCTTAACCTTGCCTCTGAACATTCAGAGAAAGTCAAACCGAAAACACCCGAATCGCCAAATTCTCCTCTTGATTAGCAAAAGGCCATGATAAAAGCGGTACAGTGGTTCTCTTAATTCCCACTCAAAATAGTGCAAGTTTGGAAGGCACTCATGACACTGCTAGTACCCTTAATTAGGTTCCCGGTCTGGAACACAGCTAGGGACACCTCTAGTTTATTTCAGTTCTCACTTTTTCTACTCAGCCAATTGGGTGGATGACAGTTTTCCGCTCCTGCTCAGAGCAGGAATCTTCTCTATATTTATCATTTTCCAGATAAAAACACTATTGGTCCTGATCAGGCCCATGTTACTCTTTGTATTTATTTTGTAAACAAGGAAAAAATGCAATACCAAAAAGTGTTAACTTTTCTATGAAGCATCCAGAAAGAGAAACCCATTGAAGTATCTGCGCTGGGATCATGTAAATGTGGGGCACCCCTCCTAAATATTTGGTGCAAGGAATTAAAACTCAAGGCTGGCAAGACTTATCGGCCACCTTTCAGAAGAGAAGAGAAAAAGAAGGATTAAATTAACAAAAAAAACCAAAGGAAACGCCAGACGGCTTGACTGCTATGTCCGCTACCATAAAAAGCCCTTGGGTTCAAGGTCAACGCTAGCAAACCAGGTTCACTAGCAGACCCATCTAGTGAGACGCTTTCTGCTAATTACAGCCAATCTTTCTCAATCCGAAGACAGCAAGTCGGCATCAAAGGATGTTTTTATCATTCACATTCTTACACTTCCTAGTTAATGACCCTATTATGTCCCTAATTACACCAGGAAGCCAGTCTGCATGCTCCTTGCTTACTTGCTACATGCCAATAATGCATTTTTGCCCAGACAGGATTAACACTCACTATGTTGGTTCATTGTTTTGCCATAGACCCCCGACAGTCCTTTCGTGCATGTTTCAGGCCCGCAGCTTTGGGGGGAGGGGTTGATGCATCTCATAGTCAAATGCATCCAGAAGTCCATAAATTTCGTTAGAGTTTTTTTTGTCTCAAGGACCCACACCCACATCGTTCTCCCGAACTGGTGGAAGAGAAGAAGGAGCACTGGTTTAATCTGGGAATGAGGTTTTCCTGCAGTGTGATATTGTGGGCTAACAAAAACAGGATTACAGAAGTGTGAGGGGTGGATTTGACTTGTGTCCACTCAGAAGCAAAAACTTTTAAAGTTACTTTGAGGTAACTGTTTACTGTGTACGGCAACGGGCTCTGCAGATTAAACTGCAGTGAGGTAAAAAAAAAAAAAAAAAAAAAAAAGCACGATAAGCGTCCCTTTTAGTGGATCCTCTCCCTACCATACAGAAAGATAAATGGAGTTGGTTGACCTTTTTAATTTAGGGAACAGCTATGATGACTGCTAGAGGCAAAAGGAGTCTGATAACATTCTCGAAGTAGTCAGAGCGCTTTTTGTGATGTGCCTCGCTTCATTCATTACTTTCTGAGTAACTGCTAAAAGTTTGTGCTCAACTTAAGGAAAGAACCAGTCGACAAATTTGGCAACTCTGGCATACAATTTGTGAGTAAAATGTGCAATTATTGACTTTTTCATGAAATCCAGAGAATTAGAGCATCCTGTTAATAAGATCAAGATTTTGAACTCTACCTGCGAGTAGTGTTTGTTGGTACATGTCCTAGAGCTGTGAAGAAGGAACATATTCTGTTACTGCTGAGTGTCATACAGGTCCAGCTGAGAAATCACCAACATTCATAACTAATGCCCACTACTTTAAACATGCTTCTGCGATTTCAACTGCCCCAGGTCCATGTGAGATATCACCAACAATCACAGCTATCGTTCATCTCGTCAAGGTACCACAAGAATTCCAACCAAAGGAGAGGGGGGGGGGGGGGCGCGGGTCAGGGGTGGGGGTAGAGGGGAAATCACAGAGGATCAAAAACACTGACTGGGTGCGCAAAGTAAGTACGTTTTTTTGTTGAATTACAGAATGAAGGGTACTTTCCCTTGCTTATGTCCTAGCTCTTTCAGTAGTAGGGTGAGATATTATGTCACACGTTTAAGATATTTAATGTAAGTATGTATGTGGCATTTAACTACACCAAAAGGAGGACTTTGCTCACAGCACTAGGCAAGGCCATCTCGCACGCATGATCCCACAATATGAAATCTTGGTCCTCGACGACTGAGAATGATGCCTTCTGATTATAAGGTCAGGCCCAATTTCTCGACCAACACACATGCTTGGAACATCAGAGCCTTAAACATATTCAGTGGTAGGTTTTAATCTTTCTATAAAAGAGGGATGAGGTATGAGCAATGGTACGGCCATTACAGGAACAGGAGAGAACACACAAGGGAAAGAGGTACTCGTATTTTTATATCATTGTATTGCACATAGTCTTCTCAAGAGAGAAAAACCCTTTGTGTCACTGGGGCATGAAAAGAAAATTGCCAGAAACGATGACGTGTAGAAAAGAACTCGCAGCCACAGCACTCTGAGGATGAGAGTGGCGGCCAACGACTACTTATAATGGCCTTAACAAAAAGATTTGGAAATCAAAACCACAGTATGGGATGCTGCTTCAAATTGCCTCAGCCAAACAATTCTGGAAATTAAACAGCAGACAAAAGGTGCTGCAAAATAAGATCGTTGCCAAAGGACTTTAGAAGATGATAATGTTGTCTGGCAGCAGAAAAATAAACCACAATCACTAAGGGGGAAAGGAAAAAAAATTAGTGGTAGATGCAGCTAGGCCCATATTGACCGAAATCACAATAAAAGGGACAGGATGCATAAAGAAATCTGCTCCAAAAACAAGAAAACCAACGAAAAGGGTCCACTTAACAGAATTGTAATGTAGCATTTCCAAATATCTGTGGTAGCTTTTTCATTAAAAAAAATTATCTGTTTACCTTTGGCAGGTGTCAACCTGTACCAGAAAGAAAGCTTGCAATACACTCAGTGGCACAATTTACAGAGCAGTGATACATAAGTTCCATAAAGTTGCGGCCTGCGCCCATGAAGTTACTTCCGCCTAGTGTTCCCACACTGTAGATGCCAGGATAATACAAAGCTATGAAAGAATATACAATCAGAAAAAGCATAATGCAAGGTATCAGTAGTCCTCAATAGAAGGTAAGCTGGACTGGTTAGGGATGATGAATCTGCTGTAAGATAAATTGCACAGCAGAAAAGAATCCAAAAGTTACGTCGCTTTTGCTTGCAATCCTGAAGATTCTTCATCTTTCCTTAGTACTTTCATGTGTTGCCTGCGCATTACTAAACAAAAGGCAAAAAAACTGAATAAAAAAATACAAAGCAGCAAACTAATCACACCCTGCCTCAATTCCCCAAATCAACCTCCCAGCACATAATGTTGGATAAAAGAATCCGTCAAAGCCGAGGTAGTTGACCTGCAGAGATTCGAAATTGCAAATGCTTTCATAGAGATGTCTGGAGTTGGACGTCATTGAAATGGTTGATTGACGGCTAATCCTAGATTGTGCCCTCCTTATTCAGTTTATTTCAATGCCAATCTGGGCACGATCAATGATAAAAAATGTTTGCTTGGATACAGACGGCTCCTTACTACCACAAGAAAACCCACACAGCGGAGCATTCAATCCATACTCCTTTTATTGAATAATGACAGATCAATTCTTTGGAGTCCAATATATGTAATCGTTTCATAGATCTGGGAAAAAGGGTAGGAAACAAAATATTTTGAGACGAATGCAATATGGAGACTACTTTTGGCAAAAAAGCAGACTCAACTCTGAGATGTACTTTTTATGATACAAAGGTAGTAGAATAGGGGTTGGAGCAAAGTGATTGAAGTTCCCCAGGCAGCAGCATAACTGACTGCAGTTAAAAACAGTTTTTGTTTTAACAGAAGTTATCTCATTAAACAGGAATGCTGTGGTAGGAAAGGAGAAACCATGAAAAACATCCAATTCGAATTCCACTATGAGGTAACAAACATTATTGGAGGGGAAAAGTTTGTGAGAGCTCACACGACTCAAGGAGGAGTTTAAAGAAAGGACACGGTACAGATGAACCTTAAAAATCAATCGAGATGGCTTCTGGTAGACGTCACTGAGTCTATATAGAGCGCCTCCATAGCAAAGTAAGGGCCAACGACTAGGATGTGTGGAACTTGACAAAGTGTATAGAACGTTTATGAGCAGGAGTCATGCCGACTTCGCCTATATGGTTGATTCAACCAGCAAAACGTATTTTCTATTGCAAGAATATTTCCAGACCCAACCACTAGATGGCACAATAAATCACAGCATGTAAAGAATAGTTTCACGCTGCTGAACTTCGATTTTGAGAACGGGTGCCTGCCTGACTGCCAACACTACATCGACGTTGTGCGGCAGAATGAGCCTGTAAAGTGCACTTCTCTACTCACAAATCAAGCCAGAGTGGTAAATACACATGAAGCAGCTCCTCCCCTCAGTGCTGGAGTAACAGGTCATCCAGTCCAATGAAGGTGCAGTGGTGGGGATGAGGCAAACACCAAGCATCAGAAGGTCCACTAAGCACAGCATCTGTAATCCAGTAGTAGCTCGCCACATCAGTCCTGCCTGATGCATCCTTGTCTTCCCAATCAAACGAGGCGGGGCCTAGACCTGCAGGAACTCACAGCATAAGAGGCAGACCCAAAGAATCGCAAACACTCTCCTAATCACCATTAACATGAAACATCTTAGATTAGCACAAAAGCGACTGCGTTTTTAGTTGTTGTGAGTAAGAAACAGGCTCACATTAGTGATTCCACCACGGGCAGACAGGGCCTCAACCACTTCCTGATGCAGTTCTAAATCAAGGGATGTTGTGTGCGACTTGCTCAGGGTATCTACATGAACGTTTCTGTTCCAACAAGACGGTTGGCATGAGGACAGACTGTAGTCGATAGCACAAGATCAAATATTCACTGCCTAAGGGCAGAGATTAAAAGAAGCCATTCTGCCTTTTGCAGAGATTGTTCTTCACCCTTGTACTGTCCATGGAGATCTGCCCCAAACGATTCTCCATGAAGGAAAGGAAAGCGCTAGAGGAATTACCAGCAGTACCGTGACGTTCCTTCTTCTATGCCCTCCAAAGGCTGCAGTCAGGCAAAGTCTCCAATTGGGTGCCTTAGTCAAGCACAGAGGTGTTCGTCGATACTATGACAAGTAGCCAATCGCTCACTTAAAAGGTTCTTACACCAGAAGGCGGGCTTGTATTTACACCAAGGAAGGCTTGTACACAGCAGGGGAAGATGGGCAGAGCAGGTTGCTCCCAAGATTGGGTCGAATGACACCCAATGGCCCACTGAATTGGTTAAAACCTCACATTGCAAGAAGGGATCAGAGGTGTATCCAATTTCAGAAGTTCTAGAAGGTAAATGAACACGAGTGCTTGCAGGGGTGCCCCGAAAAGAAGTATCTAAAGTGTATGACGAATGCTTAAAGCCCTCTCTTTAGGGAGAAAGCCCCCACTGAATTGTTTCGAAGACTACACAGTTGCCGTTATAGTGCAAGAGAACATTTGCCATTGCCAAAATCGAGCAAAGAACACAGATCGTGTAGGCAGACGCACATTAACTGGAGATGGGCAGCTGTCTCCCATGATGAATCAGTTTTATGAACCATGCGTGTAAATCAGGGACGACACTGACTCTCTGGCAGCACCAATGAATTACTACTGAAACAGCAGACTGCTCTTGTGCTGAGTGGAGGACGAATGGTAGGTCTACAACAGGAAACAGTTATTCCAAACTTTGTGCACATGTGGTGTCAGCGTACCGGGATATTAAAAGCAAGTGTATATAAGACGACACAACAGGGCCGTCACGATCTGCACTAAGGCAACCATACTGATTTTTCCTTCCTGAGGGCCATATTCAAGAACCTCAGCAGCACAACTGGCCTAAGGTCTATGCCCTACCTCATTTATCTAGAGGTTTCTGTGGAAGCACGATTGAGCCTGGTCCTAAACAAATGCATCAAGCGATCATTTACCATTTGCCAAGGTGGACCTTGCAACACCCTAAGAGGTGGGGAGCATCAATTTTGGACATCTCCCACAAGGTATGATTGCAGCACCTAATACCCAAGAAATATTGGAAGATGACAATGACCTAGTGCTGAGGCAATTTCCTCCTCTTATATTTCTGGTTCAGAGGAGCAGAGGGAAAAACATCCGGGTGAGACTTTGCCACAGAAGCCACCATACCTATGGCCTGGGGGTGCTTTCAAAATTGAAAAAAAACAAGGAATTTTGCAGTTATGGCAAAATGCTGGACTATCTCTTTATTTGCAGCATATACCGAGACCAGATTTTCTCATAATTAGCTCATTTAAGTCCAGCCAATTAATGGGCAAAAGAGGATTCTTCAGAAGGGGCAGTGTATGGAGTACGAAATAACCCAGCACAAGAGTATGCCGAATCTGGTGTTCAAGTCAATAGAAAGGAGTAGCTTGTCCGGCTGTCAGGCGCAACAGGCACATCCCTGTATGGAAAAGGGTGAGGGATGTCAGAATCAGGGTCATGGATGTCCGGTAACCATTAAAATCATTTAGCTTTAGGGAGAAGGTTCTTTCATATCCATTGTATGTTTTCCTTTTGGCTTTTTCTGTAAATGTGAAAGGATAGTGCAGATCTGTGCTGACGGCAGGACTGAATGCTGCTCCATCATAGTCATGGGAAAGAGGGTATCGCTACAAGCTACACCACAATAGGAGAAATCTTACATTAAATTTAGAGAGTTTGGTCAGTTTCAAAGCACCACAGGCAGCACATGAGCGATTGATACTGCAATGTGTCTGTTTTCGGTGGAGTAACAAGTAGTGTACATAGCACAGAGATAAACCTCAAAAATATTTGTATAAGTCCATAAGTACTTTGGACAGACTGGTCAACATCTGACCTATAGATGGAGCAGTGTGCGACCAATTAGACTTAACTCAACATCTGACCTATACACTGTGTAAACAAGTATATTTATATAGGTCTTGCCCTTGAAAGGCATTAGCTGACTTGTTGGCTTTCTCAATACTTGTGGCCAAAGCTGAACAGCATAAGCAAAACCGAAAAGAAAACTTATAGCCCAAGGGTGACGACAGTTAGACATGCACGTATGTCACAAGCTACCGAGGCATATATTTATTATTTTTGCCTTTTAGATTAATATGGCAAGATGGCAGATGCCCATCTTGGAGGAACACATTTTAAATAAAAAGTGGCAAAAGTGCATCATCATTAAGCGCCCAGGTAGAAACTGCAGCCGCTTGGCCGTCCGAAAAAGAAAACAAAATGGACAAAACATAATAGGACAGCCCCTGAAGAGAGGTGGGGGCGCGAAAGAGTGCTGAACAGCGGGGAGCAACAGTGAGTCAGCAACACGGGAGCTGGAGGGGGTGGGGAGAAATCAAGAAAAGCGGAGCTGGTGGTCAGGGGTGGACGACGAGCTGGGGGCCATACGGAGAGCATAGAGGGAAGGGATGCGAGGGGTGAAAGCAGCACATGGGAGACAAGCATTTACAATGCAATGGTCTCGGCAGTATTATAGGTAGAGCTATTGGTATTGCTCATTATTTTTTTATCATTTTTGTATCCCTAAATAAATGGCATTGTCATTTCTATTGGCATTAGCTTTTTTTTGCATATGTGATACCTATTGCATTAGCAGAGAGAGAGTGAGGTAGTGAGATAGAGAGAGAGAGTGAGGTATTGAAATAGAGAGTGAGGTAGTGAGAGAGAGTGGGGTAGATAGAGAGTGAGGTAGTGAGATAGAGAGAGTGAGGTATTGAGGTAGTGAGGGGGAGGGATGTTGTGAGGTAGTGATATATAAGCATAGAGTGATGTTGTGATGTAGTGAGATAGAGAGAGGGGTAGTGAAAGAGAGAGTGAAAGTGAGTTAGTGAGATAGAAAGGGTGAGGTAGTGAGATAGAGAGTGATTGAGGTAGTGAGTGAGAGTGAAGTTGTGAGGTTGTGAGCTAGAGAGTGAGGTAGTGATGTTTTGAGAGAGAGAAGTTGTGAGATAGTGAGGTAGTGAGATAGAGTGGAGTAGTGAGGTAGAGAGTTATGTAGTGAGAGAGAGTGAGGTAGTGAAACAGTAATGTAGTGAGGGAGATGGATGTTGTGAGGTAGTGAGATGTAAGCAGAGTGGTGTTGTGATGTAGTGAGATAGAGAGAGGTAGTGAAAGAGACAGTGAAAGTGAGTTAGTGAGATAGAAAGAGTGAGGTAGAGAGATAGAGAGTGAGTGATGTAGTGAGTTAGAGAGAGAGAGAAGTTGTGATATAGAGAGTGAGGTAGTGATCTTTTTAGAGAGAGAAGTAAGAAGTAGTTGGAAGTGCATTTGCTCTGAGCTCATTCACGAATACAAATAAGTGTTACAGTACTTACATTTACTTTTTAATTGTGTTCTAAAGTGGAGAACGTGCAGTCTGGGTCAAAATAACACGTGGCAGGAAAGTAGCAAGAGGGGTCGAGAGAGGAGCGCAATGTGGAGAAAGAGAAATGGAGAAGTGAGAGAGCAGGGGGGGAGAATGACTAAAATATTGGAAGAGGAAAGGAAATGAAGGGAGGAAGAAAGGAAAGGAAATGAAGGGAGGAAGAAAGGAAAGGTGGAGGAGCGAGGAGGGTCAAGGGTGATGCGGAGGATGCGCGTGTCTCTCTGACTCATGCCTGATACAATGCAGGACATACAGGGGTCTGCAGTGGGGGCGGCACAGGCTAAGGGGCCAACAGGTGACTCATACAGTCAGGCACCTGACGTGAGGAAATGTTCAGGCCTAAAGATCAGGCGGGGGGCGCTGTGGGCGAGCTGCAGGGGTGCTCCGAGGCTCCTGACCCCACGAGCTCGGAGATTCATTATCAGAGATTTCTCCCACGATGACCCCCGATCCCAAGCAGCGTTTCATGAGGCCCTTATCCGCGAGTGTGGCCCCCTGTTCCTTCAGTGCCCGGTCCTCATGTGGTCTCCAGTCCGGCCCTGCACATATAGGCCTTGGTGCCAAAGTCTTTTTTAATAAAAGTGGAAGTGGTCTGTCAGCCTCTGCGTTCCAAGCCCCGCCCCTCGTGACTTCACCCCCTGCCCCCAATGCATGGGTTCCTGGAGTACATGTGTTCCAGTTTCAGCGCTGGATAGAGGTGGTCCGTAGGGGGTGACTCAAGTGAACCCCGCCCCTCGCGGCTTCACCCCCTGCCCCCAATGCATGGGTTCCTGGAGTACATGTGTTCCAGTTTCAGCGCTGGATAGAGGTGGTCCGTAGGGGGGGGGGGGGTGAATCAAGTGACCCCCGCCCCCTCCCTCTCACAGATACGTTATAAAGTAATTAAGGAGGATGTGCAGTTTTATCACCAGCTCAGCTCAGGGTGTCTGGCGCTGGGTGTGTCTTATCAGCAGTGTCCAGGAAAGGGCGTCCGATGCCAGGTAAGCCGGGCCCATCTCTACCTGGCCGAGGGCAACGGGCGGAGGGTGCTCTAAACACACCTGTGACGTCAGGAGAGAGACGTTTACAGCAGGAAAGATCCGCAGCTTGACTTCTACCAGAGACTGAGAGGATGGAGGGTCCAGGCTGTCAGAAAAAGAACGCTGTGCAGAAGATTGTGGAGAACAAAAAAGCCCAGCCCACCCCCGAGACCCCAGGACCGGCTGAGAGTGATGCAGACTGTGAGACAGGGACCCCCCCCCCCCCCCTTACAAAGAGGCCAGCCCCAGGAGAGACCGGAGAGACGCCTCACCGTGCACCCCAGCAAGGGTACACCCTCCAATGCCCGACCCCCCCCCCTGTCCCTGCCGGAGCCCGGGGGCCAGGATTGCTCAGGACCGAGGCCAGGGGGTGTGGATGGAGCTGGCTCAGAGGGGCAGAGAGGGGATGGAGACAGGGGGGGTTAGGAGGGATTCAGAGCTGGGGCTTCACGAAGACACAGAGAGAGGAGGAGAAGATGCGGAGTCAGGGGGTAAGAAGCTGCTGGGGAGGGAGAGCCCGG
This sequence comes from Triturus cristatus, assembly GCF_964204655.1. Classification (NCBI taxonomy): domain Eukaryota; kingdom Metazoa; phylum Chordata; class Amphibia; order Caudata; family Salamandridae; genus Triturus; species Triturus cristatus. The sequence goes on along the minus strand of NC_140583.1, from coordinate 996,859,157 downwards.
ACAGGAGAGACGCTCTGAAGGAGGGGTCTGGGTCAGAGGGACAGGGAGAAGAGGGGCTCATGCAGGGTAAGGGAGACAGGAGGGAGAAAGGGGGCTCAGGGCTTCACGAAGACACAAAGAGAGGAGGAGAAGATGCGGAGGCAGGGGGATTGAAGCTGCTGGGGAGGGAGAGCCCGGACAGGAGAGAGGCCCTGAAGGAGAGGCCTGGGACAGAGCGGCAGAGCCTGATACAGAGGACAGGAGCTGAGAGGATGGAGGGTCCGGGCTGTCAGAAGGTGAGAGGTGTGAAGGAGCGTGTGAGAGCGATGGGGCAGAGAAAGGCCCACAGCACCCCAGGACCGCCTGCGAGTGATGCAGACTGTGAGACAGGGACCCCCCCCCCCCCCCCCCCCCCCCCACTACAACGAGGTCAGCCCCAGGAAAGACCGGAGAGACTCCTCACCGTGCACGACAGCAAGGGTAAACACTGAAATGCCCGACCCCCCCCCCCCCCCCCCCCCTGTCCCTGCCGGAGCCCGGGGCCAGGTTAGCTCAGGAACTGAGGGGATGGAGGGTCCGGGCTGTCCGAAGGGGGGCGCTGTGAAGAAGACTGTGAAAGAAATAGAGTCTAGGCTAAAGAGCCCGGGCAGGAGAGAGGCCCCTCTTGCATCGTACTTGCGCCTCTCCCTCCATTCCGAGGTTGGCCGAATTTACCGATCTAGAAAGGATGGGGGCTGGGTTCTGAAATCCATTTTGGACAGTAGTCCGTCAAATTATACCTTTAACGCCGCAGTGCGCGGATAGTCCGGAGTAGCGCCGCGAGCACAGAGGTGCGCTAGGCATGACCCAGGCTCCTGGGGCCCTCATACAAGCCTTTCATTCGAAGGAGAAAACGAGTTCGCAGCAGCTATAGCGCTAACACAATAACCTCACATCATTTGTAGCGCCAAAAAGTGTGCATTCAAGTGCCGTGCACTTAAACATCTATGTATACATACATAAGACATCACTGTATTTCTTGAGCTTTTAAAATGAGCCGTGCGATCCCCGAAATATTAAAGGAGATATTGGTACTCATTTTATCAAGGTGAAAGGCAGAGGGCAATGGGATTCCAACTCATTTTACATTTTTCTTCAGATTTAATTGAGAGAGGAGAATTAAACTTTGAGATGGAAAACGAAGTCCAACCAACTCAAAAGCCACACTTTTAGACTAGGAAGAAAGGATGAAAAGCTGAGCCGGAGGACTTATTTTAACAACGCGTCTACGAGTGGAACATTAAAATATTAAAGGGGTCGTGTCTCGGCAACCCGTTTCTTCGACATTTGAAACGGCAGCACTTTTGTGGAGTGGCGAGGGAAGGAGCCCTCTGCGATCAAAGGACAAGAAGAATCACTCGATACAGCAGGCTCTACCAACATATTATTTTGAACATTTATCGTACGTGAATTAATTTAGTTTGGCGCAAACTTCGAAAGAAGTCATCTCGCAGAGATTTGTATCGGGAGGAGGCTGTCGGTCTGTGATGCGCACAGGGCAGCCGGCATGGAGCAGGCTGCACCTGGGAGCTGTGCACAGGATTCCCGAGCCCGGCGCCGCCCGCAACGCCCTCGGAGCTTCTTGATTGCTAAAAAATGGCGGATGGAAGCTTCCAAACTTTTTCGGAATCGAGGGCGTGTTCCTGCTGTTCTAAAAGGGCGTGGCTAAAAAGTGGAAAGAACAGCAAGGAACACGCCCCCGAATCTGAAAAAGACGGAGCCTATTTGGAGGGATGGCTCTCTCCTCCAATGGCTGGCCTCCGTTTAGGAAGCCAGCCAATGGAGGAGAAGCAAAAAGAGAGGCGGGCTAAATAGCCACTCTAGGAAACATTAAATCTTCCGACTTCCGGTTCTGCCTTCGGCAGACCGGTAGTCCTCGACCTAAAAAAGGAAACACATGCACTCCCATGCAGTGCTCAAAGAAAGAAAACAGTAGTTCAGTGAATGTAAACAGCGGAAAGATACAAGTCATCCAATCAAAAGGATAGTAAAGAAGCTATGCTCCGGGACAGGGTCAAACACAAGAAGAGGAAGGAAAGTCACTGAGTATGAAGCAAGCAAATGAAACAGACAAGAAAGCCAAGCAATGGGTTGACCCAAAGTAATGCTATTATATACCAATACGGTTGAAAGTGAACAGCTAAAGCGATCACTAAGTGCGACCTAAACAGGAACTGAATGTGTGCACACACCACCACTGGGCTACTCCTGGTGCTCCTGGCCACAACCAACGCCACCAGGAACTACTGAAAGTTTCCTAGACGCAGTCAGATGCCTGGAAAAGATTTGTAAAGATGACAAATCTGCAGATAGAAGCATCCATTAGAGGGAACAGGCAGGCGAAGTCCAGGAGTAGGTAAGAAAACACTTAGCTTTTGACAGTTAGTCCAAAGACTGTAAAACACCAGTGCAAATGAAAACTGCAGAAAAGGCACTGCAACGCGGCTCTGCTAGTAACCATTTGATGAAACGGAGAGGGATTCTGGGTCCCAGGTCCTACGTTAGACCTGCATGGGGACACGTGAATGTACATTATTGCTGAAACAGGAATATCAGGAGGTTTTTCAGGATTATGTCTGAGGGCTCCTCGCTTTGTGGGTTGCAGAAGCTCCCAGGTGGATCCCAAAAACAGGCAACAAGTTGAGTTTTAAAATCCAACTGAGTGTTTTGTCAAGAAGTACAGGACTGAAGAGACAATGAAGCATTATTACTGTAAGCGGATTTTGAAATCACTGCAGGCAAATCACCTCCCCATCTTTCTCACAAGTGACCACCTGTGGTGGCCAATGCTTTTATTTTTTTAATCCTTCACTCACTCTGCTGACACCACAATGGTAGCCTTTTATGAGCTACGTTCCACCAGGTGGAAGAAACCCTCTTCTTTTTAATCAAGAGATGGACTGGCAGTGCTGGCCGCATCCCCAACATGACAGCGGCAAAGCTATCAATGGTATATCAGGTGGTGTGGCACAAATATACGTGGCACAAATATACGTGGCACAAATATACGTGGGACAAATGCACCCACTTGTGGCTTTTTTTTAAGCTACCTAAAAGGATGCCGAGGGGGCGATTTTCTTGTTTGCATTAGAACGCAGAGCGAACAGGTCTTCCTGGCTTTGGAGAAGAGAAGCGCAGGTGAACATGGAAAGACCTTTTTAATGATTGAGTATTTTAATTACATTATGTATCTCTACTCCGTGACATATATGTATTGAATGCATTGTTATTTATTTGATTTTATGATTTGCTTGTCAAATCGAATAAAGTTTATGATTAACTGATTGAACATGTGAAGGCACAGCCAGCAGCAAAAAGAGATAGGCTTTGGGATTGCAACTGCTCTTGTTCTCCTGCAGATCCTCTTTCCCTAACCTAGCGGGCCAATTACTGCTACTCCGTCGCCCCTTCATGTTGGTGTAGGCACTCTGTTGACTGTTTGACATAACCATGAATACTGTGTGCCAGTGAGGATATCACCCAAGCCGTGTGTGCCGCACTGAATTCATTATTTACAATTCTACGTCATGGACAGACCCAGATAAGGACTGAAGCCATTACTACCTCCAAGGTGCAATGCTGCCCTGTACGAGCAAGGTAGACTAGATACTAAGATGGAATTCAAAATATTTCAGCTCACACTGTAGTAGTCAGACACTGCTGCTTTTGTCACCTGTATCTTTACTGGAGCCACAGAATTAGAGCAAGTCACATTTCCCAACGTGGTTTAGACCCTTGGATGCTTTAATATTGTCATTTTGACAAGTGTTAGAGCCTCAGCTAATCTGTCACTTGGTCAGAAAAGATAAGTACACAAGTATTCTATTCCATGCCAGCTCCTAGGCATATGTCAACTTCATAGATTCGGTGCTATAAACAGGAATGGCACACACCTTGGTTACGTGGGATATGAAGTACGTACAACTAGTTTGCTGGTATTACGAGTTGCAAACTGTACAGTAGCTTCTCTGGAATAAAAAAAAGCCAGAAAACATCTCAAGTTTTTTCCTAGTAATATGGCCAGATTTCACAGTTTCTTGAAAACACAAAACAGACTTCAATTGATATAGTGATTCGAGGTGTGGCTAACAGCATCTATAGACAGAGCAGTGAATCATTTAAGGCTTTTTGCCGAATATCCAGAAACATATCAGAGAGATCTACCAGTTTCCATTGTTTCTGTATGTAACACGGAACAATGAAATACATTAAATAAAAGGTAGAAAATGAAATAGTTTGTACATACAGCTTGTATGTTGCTTCTCTCACAAACTTTAATTCCAATAGGTTCCACCCTCTGTCTTAGCATAGGCTGCAGTGCCACACCTCAGCCAGGAAGCTGTGGCTGTGCCTAGCTAAACAAGCCCAAAACATTTCATATGATCCCATGCAACCCTCCTCTTTTCTCCCCAGAATGGTATGGCTCGACCTTGCAGCAGAATATTCTTAGTTGTCATTTGTAGAAGCTTTATAGGTAGAGGACAACTTCCTCTCCAGCACTGGACCTTTCTTAGATTAAATACACTGAGGGAGGTAAATATCAACATTAAATCCATTCCCGACTAACTCATACGGGGTTGTACCACAACTACGCATAATATGTGGTATTTACTTCATACGTCTACATTTGCAATCTTCTGCTTGAGACAGGTTTGTCAATAGTGCTGCAGAGTCCCATGGACTACACCTTCGTCGTATGAACATTTGCAAACATCTCATGCATGAACAAACCTGAACCTCTCCAACCATTTGCACTATCAGTCACTGGATGGATGAGAAATAGCAGGTCTAAAGAAACAGAACAACTGTTTAAATAACACAGCATATATCAATTCTTGCTAATTAACGTTAACACTCAATGGCACTAGAGAAGTACCTCGTTTCGCTAAATAGTCAAGTTTTGTGTGCTACTGATCCTATTCTGCACTACCTAATCGTTGACGAGAGTTATCACACTCGCAGTGCCAGGCATACTGCCTTGATATCAAGGACAGTGGTATGCAAACAGGTGTTGTCTGTGTTTAAGCTGGCTTCTACTGTCTTTTATAACAGTTTACCAAGCTCGAAGCAAAATATTAGTAGTTATGAGCACAATGGGGGTCATAAAACCTTTTCTGTTTTTCAGGTTCTTGTGCACCCACCACTGTACACTTGTCAGCATTCTCCAGAACCATCAAATTGGCCCAATCTAGTAGACTTTTTCACCACTGATTGCGAAGACTATCTGGCAAAGTGTCTCATATGGAACCTCTGATATGAAACTAGTTGCATGATCCATGCATTTATCTCCAAGAAACCAGTTACTGCAGCTTGAAGCTACTTTAGATTTATATGCTGTGCATAATTCAGGCATTTGGTAGTTGGGTTCCTACTCATAGTGGATGTCAACATAGCCTGTACTTCGAAATAACGTCGACCGTAAACTCACAATGCACTAATATGTGATCTCCACTTTAGCTGTTTTTTTGCTTTCTCCAATGCGCTCTTTCATTGAGGACGTCACATTTGAATCTAGAAAAGCTTCTAGCTGCAAAACCATTACTACGGGAAATTGGATTATTTCGCAGCGTAACATCTTTTCTAGATTTGAATTATGTGCATAGCTTACATAGCTGTTTTACCTCTCCTGTGTAGGGGAGTGGATGGGAACAAGTGCTTTAGGACCCTTTTCTGGCTCCCTATCAGGCTACCCTTCCATTTCAAGGGGTAGCACTTTCTTGTGTATGGTCTACGTGTCTCCCTAATGATAGCAAGTTGTTTTTCAGAGAGCTGCAAATGGCTACATTCAGCTCTCTCAGGAACCATGCCATCAATTATAGTTCACCCAGGTCCAGTGGACTGTGAGTGTGTTTGTGTGTTGATATCTTTAGACCAACACCCTATGCCCTCTGTATTAGGTGAGAGACGCATGCCTGATGTGGTCACTTGGAAGCCCTTAGGATCAAAGTCATGTTAGATGCTATAAACTTCCCCAAGATTAGGGGAATCAATGGCACTGTGGCAAAGCATAGGCAAACATCCCGCACAAACCCATGTACAGTGCAATCCTTACAAACCAAGGATGGTGGTGCCTTAAAAGGGAAGGATTACATTTTTGAATTTCTAATAATGGTATCCCCCACTGCTGAAATTTTGTTTCTACTGTTTTAGTCTCATTTGTAAGAGGTATTTTTTCGCCTGATTAGCTTGTATGCATGAATGTTTTCAACACCTGGCACGTGGTTCGACACCGGAACATGTTTCTTTCGATTTTCCATCTGCAGAGCCTCTGTGCTTGGTTCGACAGTGGGTAAGAGAGAGACCTCATCCACCCCGGCCTGACCCCCTCCTGCTAGTGCAGATATAAAATCACAGTTGTGCTGTCCATTAGAATTTGAACTTTCATGTTCTGGATTTTACTCTGGAATGCTTTCAGTGCCAGGTAAATCACTTTCAGCTCTAACTGAAATGATTGGTCACCTCATGAGCACACTACGGCCCCATTATTTTGAGTTGTCCCATGTGTGCATCCAGCCTTCATGTGACAAAACGGTTATGGTGGTCTGAGGTAGTGGAGTAGTGAATGTATTCTCATCCACATTATGCTCTGTTCCCCCATTATATCTTTTAGCTTACATTTTCTGTTACAACTACTAAATCCTTTTATTTCCCCAATTTTTGTGATCACTGGCTGTTTAACGACTGGAAATAAGTCTTGTGTAATTTCATGTTTGGCTTTACATGAATGCAACAACCCATTATACAAAATAGCTTCATTGTCCTTACCATTGGAGATTGAGACGTCTGGTAAAGACGACCCTTTTCCTGCAACGCAATGGCCCTCTTCAAGGTAGGGAAAGCCACTGCTTATAATGTGTTCAGATCTGCCCCTAGTAAAATCTTTTTAATTTATGGGATTGGGGAAGACTTTTTTATATTCACGATGAACCCCAGCTGGTGGAACAGGTTCACCACTTTCAGAATGTTTGTTTGGATTGGCACTGCTCGAACGTGACCGCCTTTACAAGGCAATCATCAAGGTAAGGGTACTCATGAATATCATCACAAATCTGAGATATCTATTCTGTGAGGGGGAACTGCATGGGCAGGAAGTCATCCTTTAAATCGAAGGTCACCACATAGTCCTACTTCTTCAGTAGAGGTATGACCCCATGGAGAGGTACCATCTAGAACCTGTGGCTTCTGATGAACTTGTTAATACACCGCAGGCCCAATACTGGCTGCAAAATTAGATCTCGTTCTGGGACCGGTAAACAGACTGAGTAGACCCCAGTGTTTCGGTTTCCTAGAGGTACTATTTATATTGCATCGTTCTGTAACAGTTCTTGGACCTCTGTTTGAAGCATCTACCACTTGCCCTTTCTGTACCTCTGTGGTTTTGGTGGTATTGTAGATGGTATTTTACAAAATCTATATATACACACACACACCCGTGTCTTATTAGACTTCACACCTACTTATCTGTTATGTACTTCCAGGTGCTTAGGGAGTCTTTAATCTCCTCCCAACATCTTTAATCTTCCCCCCACAAGTAATGTGTGTGCAGGAGGGGGGCATCACTCAGTCACTTAGATGACTGTGAGGGTGCTCCTCTAGAGGTACAGCCGGCTTGCCTCTCCTTCGAAAACAAATACCTTCAACTACTCATGCTGCTGTTGCCATAGGGCAGACTGATTCCCTGTGGGTTGTCTCCGACTTTCCATGGTGTAAAGGGATTTCCCAACTTTTATCTGTAAGCGACAGCCCATTTTAAGGGAAGGTTTGTAAATCTGCAGAGCCTGATTGGCTTTAGCATATCACTGGCCATTTTCATGGATTGATTGGTCTCGTCAATCTCTGGCCCAAAACGTTGACTGGCTGTTAGAGGCAACTATGTTGGCCTGTACTGCTGGTTTAACACCAGAAATGTATAGCCAATATTGCCTGTGCAGTACTGTGCCCGTGGGGAGTTGTCTCCTTGCTGTATGTGCGAGTTCAGTGCTGATTTGAAGCAACTATTCACAATAATCTTGCCCTTCTCTACCACTGCTTTGGATCGGTTTTGGTATTCCACGGCAGGTGCGACATTAGACCCACAAAGTGCTGGTGAGCGAACATATTCAGGAGGGTGTTAGAGTTGGAAATACTCTACTGGGTAGCAGCTGCTCTCTCCATCCTTCTCCCCATTGTCCCAATTCTCTTGCTGCCTTTATCTGGAAGTGGACCCACCAATGCTGGTGCTCTAGATCCCACCAATGAGAGAAGCCCGCCATGCAGATGAATATACAAGCGGTATTAGGAAGATGCCCTGTATTTTTTCACTATTCTGGGTGTTAGAGCTTTAGAATTAGCTAGCTTGCTAAAAACCTTTCTTCCTAGCTAAAGGATACTGAAGAGTATTAGGAGGAATTGATTATTCCAGGACTCAAATTCTAAAAGTCCATATGAGGAAACATATGTCTTCTCTACCTTCATCTGAACCCCAAAAATGTCTGCTGCTCTCTTAACCACTCTATATGGTATATGGATAGGTCACCTACAGGTGTTGTTCTTGAAGGGTATAAATTCACCTTCTCCTGTGGCGAACCTGCCTCTATGTTATACCAAAGTGTTTCCTCTTTGGGTGACTTCAATTCTAGGTTCTCTGTGGTGTAACTCTTCCTACCCCATGTCAATGTCTTGAGACAATGTCCTCCTCATGAGACATTTCTTTCGAGGGTGCCTGGCCACGTTACCCTTTTGAGATCAATCGTCCTCAGTAGTTGAGCTGATGTCTTTTGGTGAAGCCTTACAGGTGTTTTTTAATTTTGACCCGGTAATTTGGAAGTGCCTCTAGCTCCTTTGACTGCATGCTTTTTTGGCATTTGGGAGCTTGCGTTTGTACAGCTGCACCTTCTCGATCCAAGAATTCAGCTTAGGCATTTTAACTGGCAGCTTGTGTGCCTTGTATCTTGATGGCTCTGACAGTTCTTTCCTTGGGGCAATATAGGCTTAGTATTTTTTTTTGTTTTTAGAGTTGAACCTTTCACCTGCAGAACTTAAGAGTTCTGATTCTGCATCATGTTCACCCTGAACTTCCTCGGCCCAAAGTCATCCTCCCCGGTAAACCCATTTTCTTTATTGACAGATTAATTCTAAACTGCCTCTCTAGAATTAAGAGCCCAACCAGGTCTGCTGCCTCCGATTGGGCAAGTAAAACCTAGCACTTGTGCATGAAAGTCTTGGGTTTAAACCGTGAACAAGCATACCTGAAGCAAACCGCAGACTTAAGGTCTCTCAGAAGTCAAAACATACACAGTGGATAGTCATTAAGGACACACTTACGATGGAGCTTGGGCAGAATTTAAAGATCATGCTCATAATACAAAATGGAGTTAAGGAACCACAGGGACCATACTGTCAACAACTTTAAATCTCCAGCTACGCTGAAGTATCCCATGACAAATCCCCCGAAAAGTCGATCCAACATTGATATCAGACATTCCCTCAACTAATTCGGTGTTTCTTTGCGGTCTCATGACAAACTTTCGTCAACTTCCGCTGGAGCTCTCTTTGGCACACCTCTGAACCCAATGGTGAAGAAAAAGTCTAAAATGGTGTTCACACATTGGGGCACTATGAGCTCACAGTCCATATAACAAAACAGGCCCTGCCTATGTCAACGCTCACCAAGAATCATCAATGATGTCATTTAACATGTCATGAGTGAAGTCATAGATGAAATCATAAAAAGTGCATGACTGGGCTAGAGTTGTGGTTAGTTTACCGAACCATAAAACTGACAAATGTTAATTGTTTTGGTTTTGTTATGTAACCATAAATAGACCTGAATATATAATGAATTTCGGAGTTTTTTTTCTTTTTACATTTGTTACGTTCTTTTAAGCAAAATAACCGTAAGTGTACTTCAGTGAACTTCCGTCTGATCTATGCAGGTGACCAATCGCCACTGCACAGGGTCTTCACCATGTGCAGCAGGGGTTGGCCGTAAGGCCTGGCTAATAGCGAAGCGCTGCCCTAACCCTCTGCGGACGGCCAACCCCCACTGCAGATAGCCATTGGCCCCGCACAGTGGGGGTGGGAATGAGGTGAGACTTTGGAACGTTGATGGTAAAGCTTAGGTCATGGAAAAAAGCCATTGTTCACTATAGAAGTTTTTAGATCAGCATCAAGAACTCTGCATTCACCAGCCAGGTGTCCCAAGTATTGGAATACATACACTCCCGACCTGTGGTGAGAAGCTGCCAAGATCACCAGCACTCTTGCAAAGATGTGTGGGCCTGCCATCAGTTCAAACAGGAGACCTGCAAACCTTTAAACAGTCTTGGGTTACACCTGTTCCTATCAGACATGGAGGAATCAGCCTAAAATGCAGGTGGCATTAGCTGAGTAGGAGCTACTCTGAGGTAAAAACATTGTGACCCACAACGGCAAGCTTCTTGGATTACCTGTCTAGATGAGCAATTGTTCAAGCATTGGAGTTTTGGTTTAAAGTCAACGGTGAACCCTCACATTCTAGGGTGAAGAGTAGGTGGACATAAAGTGCAGGTGACCAGGATCGAGGTTTTGACTTTGGTTGTCTGTCTGGAACTGCGGGTCTAAAGCTGCTATGGGGGCATTGAAGAAGAGCTTCGTGTGCCAAGATTCTGAACAGTCCAGGAAACGGGACTGCAAACTCGAGGAGGGCCTTTCCATGGTAATTTTGTGGGAAATCTCTTCGACCGTTCCCCGGAAGGTGACAGAGTGATTCCACGTGGAGTCCCCTTGCATTACAGATCTTAGTCAAAAATAATTTGCCCTCCCGCTCCTGGATGCCATGTGATGCATGGACGCACAAGAACCAGGAGCCACGGTGTTATGTTTCAACACTATACACCACACCGTTGTCATGAGGGCTGGAAAGAGAAAATCTGTTAGTGGTACAGTATGCAAAGGGTTAAAGCCTGAGGCCTTTTGTAGAAAAATTTGATCTAGCCGCAGTGGAAAGCTGTGGAGTTTGTCAGTGAGACATCATAAGAGAGATCTGGACCGCATTGTTGAGCTAGAGGAAAAATAAGAACTGACTCCAGCAGGGACCCAATGTGCTCTGGTGGCGACACATCTGGGATTGTAGTCATGGATGGAGCTGCATGGTACCACCTGTCAGCACTAGAGAGTCATTGCTGGGGGGGAAGGTTTTGGGAAAGGAGTGTATAGGGTGAAGAATCTTCAGGAATGTGTTTCCATCGGAACTATCGCTTCAGGGTACCTTAATTTAAAGTCAGGAGTATCTTTTGTGTGCACCAATTAGAGTCATATTTTCCTGTAGTGTGCATCAAACTAAAAAGGGCTCAGGTGATAGAAGACGTGGACACCAGCCACGCAGGAAGAAGGGTTGGAATCAGTGATGATTATGGCTTCTTATAAGAGATTGATCTCCAAAATCGACTTTCAACTACACATTTTCAATGACATAGGTACAATTTGCGACAGGTAATGTATAGGACTGTTAGATGTAACAGTAATTTAACAAAACGATGTACAGAGAGCACATTTCTCTTCAGACTAAGCAGATCAGGGGAGAATCACGCGAGACTGCATAATCTGAGTAGAGAAAACAATCTTTTCAGATTCCCTACTGATAATTTTTCTGCATTTACTTGCATGCACCCTCCGCTGCTTGGCGAACACCTATCACAACGCATGCATTACATCGCATGCTTTTACGTCGCAAGCGTTACAACGCAAGCGACGTTACGGCGCAGGCCATTACTACGCGGCCCTTGACATCGCATGCGCTTTTACAACGCATGCTTTTAAAACGTATGGGACAGAGACGAGGAAGAGACGACGTTGGGAACGGGACTGGGAGAGAGGAACCATGATGACAGAGAGGTAAGGGGGATTGTGCTTAGAGTAGTAGTGTACGGTAGTGTTAGGCATTAGGGCTTAGTGTTGTGTAGGGTACTGTTTTAGGCTTTAGGGCTTAGGGTTTAGTGTTGTGTAGGGTACTGTTTTAGGGTTTGGGGATTAGGGTTTAGTGTTGTGTAGCTTACTGTTTTAGGCTTTAGGGCTTAGGGTTAAGTGTTGTGTAGGGTACTGGTTTTGGGTTTAGGGTCGTGTCAGGGAGTCATATGGCAGGGTAGTGATTAAGGTTTTAGGCTTCAGGGTACTGTGTTGTTGTGGAGCGTGTGTTTTAAGGTCGGGTCAGGGGGTCGTAGTGTAAAGTACTAATTAAGGATTTAGGAGTTCGGATTTAGGGAGACGGGCGTAGGGTCGTGCTGGGGGTAGTGTGTTATTTGGGGAAAAAATCACGATGTTAAAGCATGCTGGGTGTTTGTGTGTGTTGTGATTGTGTTTTGTATGTATTTCAATGGGGGGGGCCGAAGTAATGGTTTGCGCTGTGAAAGCGTGCGTTGTGAATGTGTATGCGATGTAAAGACGGCGATGTGAATGTTTGCGATGTAAATGTTGGCGATGTAGGATCATACATCCCAGCTGCTTGGGACTTATAGTTCTACGTTGCACTGATGTAGATATTCTGGGGACGCGCCAGTAATCTGTATTTGCTGCTTACTCACTAGCCCATTGCCGTGAGGGGAACGGCCAGCAAGGGGGGTCCAACAGCTATCAACCCGCAACCTGCAACCCGCCGTGAGGGGAACGGCCAGCGTTGACTACATTTCCCAGCAGCCCCACGCTCACCCCAGGCGCGTGCCTTTGACAACAGCAGGCAGCGCCGGGGGAGCATAAAGCCGCTCCTGGTGCTCCGCAGCGCGGGACGCGCCCGGGCAAAGCCCGGGCCAAGGGCGGGTCCGTTTGCGCCCATTAGAGACCGGGAGGAGGACGGGACGGGGCACCCCTCTGAGGTGTGTTCCACAAGGTTAGTGCTTCATAGCTGGGGACAGCTGGTGAACAAGGGTGTGGTTCAAGACCGGGGCAAGCCTCGTAAGGATATCTGTATATTACGGTATCTCCTTGTTTGTTAGCAAGTATATGTGACCATGGCCCAACAGAAAAAAGACCATCAGAGGTTCTGTGCTGGGCACTTTAGACCAGTTCATCGTACGCGCATCATCGGCACTGGAGAGAGAAATAGTCCTGACTGAAAAGAGACTCTCCATGGATCCAACATTCGATAGAAGGTCTTCTCTGGGCAATTTGGCACAGGCAAAGTCCCCCCACAACACTCTTGCAGTTCCTTTGAATACAGTGCCCGAAGTTACCCGAGGACAAACTAGCGCAACATCCGTGATTAGTTTACCCAATCAGGAGGGGAGCGCTAGCAGGGGCTCTATAATAAATCCAGTAGACAGCAGTATCCTGACTGAGCCCACACGAAGATGTATACATACTCGTAGCGCAAACTCTGTTTCTATAAATCGGTCATCAACGGAATTGAAGAGGCAACGGGTAGATGTACACCACAAGGGAAGGAAAACAAAGGCAAAGAAGTATAATCCGGAGAAGGTCAATAATGGTCCTCCAGCTAAGACTACCCCTGAAGTTGCTCCCCCAAAGGCGGGATTTGCCGCCCCAATAACAGGTCTTAGGGAGGAGACATCATCCAGTTGGGGAGAGGACATGTGGGTCAAAATGGAAAATCTGTTCATTAAATCTTGTGCTCTCATATATGAAAGATTGGATAAAATAGATACTAGGTTGAGCATCCTTGAGGCCGAAGTAGTGAGGGTCCAGGGTAGAGGGGCCCCAATCCTAGGAGCAAAGGGACTAGAGATGCAGGGAAGGCCAACGACAGAACCCGTAGCTGGGATATCCCCAGTCACCGGGGGCGAAGTAGGAATGACATGGCCATTCACAGATAACTCAATTAGACCATCAGGGGCAGGACAGAGGTTTTATGCCAATTGGGAGTGACCTAGCACCTCAACAATGTATAAGGGGGGAGAGACCTTGTAACACTACCTTGATTACGAACTTTCCTGAGACAATTATCACACCTTCTAGAGACCGACCGCAGAAAATTACACCATGTATTAACCTCCCCCCGGCCTGTGCACCATAAGTGGCAATATTAGTGGGGGTACCAGCATTAAGATCGGGTCAATGGGAGGACTATCCCGCCTTGAAAAGAAAGTGCATAAAATGGTTGAATGCAAATCGCCCGCTCCCACCTACGGCATCGTCCGAGATTTTATTTGCCCGAGGGGTAGAGTGGGTAGGGGGTAGGAAAAAATAAGACTGGGGTGATTGTATAATAATTAACTTCAAGGATACTAGAGCTGTTGCGCACAAATGTGGGTGGGTGCAGGAAAGGCCCAGGCCCCAAATAAATGTTGTGCCCCTCGATTATTTCTATCCGGAGGGGTATATGACCCCAGGATTTGATTGTTCAGGAGCAGGGGGGATTCCTACAGGAAATTCCTGCGGCATTGAGACCAGGAATAGGTACGATGCACTTTCAGGGCTCGAGGAATGTGATTGACGCCACCCGCTCCAGGAACAGACCGGAAACATGGATGGCCGTAGCATACCTATGTTGGAGGGTACAGGGATAGATAGGGGTTCCCAAAAAGATCTATCAACTGGTCTGCATGTCAAAAACTCTTGGGGGAACACAGGCATCCCATGCGCTGCCAGATCCCGATGTCGAGAATGTTAACTCACGGCCTATCATTAGAGTGGGTGGACTAGATCTTCGAACAGATCTAGGGACAAACACGAGCGCAGCACGGTTCCAAACCATGGACCGGGAGGTCATTACAGAAATCCTTCCCTCTCCCTTTCCGAGCGATCTGTCCTTGTCGTCCTGGAACACTGCTGGTTTAAGCTCTAAGATATCACAGGAAGAGTGGGCTGATTTCATTGAGGGACACGATATATGTTTGTTCCAGGAGACGTGGGCAGTGGATCATGTTTTTCGTCAGGGCTATTTGAACTTTTATATTCCCGCAGAGAAGAAAGATAGGGGACGGCCAGCGGGTGGTTAGGTAATTTGGTTTAGGCAGGCATTGGCCTGTACCGTATCACAACTACCTACAGCAAGTAGTGACATTTCTAGCCGTAAGAATGAAGATGGGGTCAGGGATACGAGTAGATATATTTAATATCTACGCACGTGGCCTTCCTGGAGGGTGTCGTTCTGAGGTAGTGACAGCAATGGAACTCATGCTAGAATCATCGCCTAGTAAAGTCTGGCCGATAATCGGGGGGGATTTTAACACTACGTACGAGCCGATGGGGCCCGACGATGATATGCACCACCTTAAATGGAATCACATAGTCGATCACCCGGAGATAGTGGCCAAAATGGAACTCTAATTAAGCAATACCATGGGTGTATTAGCTACCAAAGATGACAGCCAGGAATGGAAGACGATGGTGATGGAAGAGCATACAGCAGTCTTCGATCGCCTGAAGTCTTATTTTCTTAAGCACGGTAGCACCAGGAAATCGAATATAAAGAAATCCCACAGGTGGTACAATGAGGAATGCCGCAAGGCCAGGGTCGAGTTAAGATCTGCCCTAGGAAACAGAGATGGTGACAGAGTAAGGCTGGCAAGGAACAACTATAGGAAAGTTGTCTGAGATGCTAAAAAACAATGGGACCAGGCTAGATGGGGTGACCTACTGGAAGCATGCAAGGATAAAAATCCGAAAGTATTCTGGGATAAATATAAATGGGAGAAGGGCGGATGCCCAGATCCCCCACAGAATAACGTTGCCCAGGAGCACTGGGTGGAGCACTTTAAACCCCAGTACGCACCACTAACAGACGAATCCGATAGTAGACCCCTCGACGACAAACCCTTTACTAAATGGGTAATTACCTTGGGCGATGTGGCTAGGGCATTAGACAAAGTGACATCTGGTAGAGCTGCGGGGCTCGACTGTGTACCCGCCGATGTGTTTTTACACAATAAACCGCTGTGGTGTAGTTACACATGCACAATTGCCAATGCAGTCGCGTGCGGTGCCCCAATCCCGTCCTCATGGAAGGGAGCAGAAATAATACCTCTTTATAAAAAGGGCGATGAATCGGTGGCAGGCAACTACAGGCCGATCAGCCTTATTGATTCCATCCAAAAGGTCGTAGGGCGGTTGATTCTGCAGAAAGTACAGTTATGGATAGACGAACACCACATACTTACCCCATTGCAGGCAGGGTTTCGCCCTCTTACAAGCACAATAGATCAGGTATTCCGTTTTATGACAATCTATTGGAAGACTGTTTTACTGGGTAGGGGAGCATTGTATACAGTGTTCGTAGACCTAAAGGCAGTGTTCGATACTGTGCCACGCTGCAAGCTGTGGCACGTATTAGGAGAATTGGGCATGCCTCTGGAGTTGCTGTCTCTAATCGTCCGCTTACATGAGGAAAACTATGCTTGGGTGCGGTGGGGATCTAGGGGCGAGGTCACGGAGACCGTTCCTGTTGGCAGGGGAGTGCGGCAGGGGTGTGTGCTTGCACCTACCCTGTTCTCACTCTTCGTCAATGGGGTGGCCGATTACCTGGCCCTGGTCCCCTCCGACGCCCCAGTACTATCAGGAGTCCATATCCCTGTCCTCATGTTTGCGGACGACACCCTATTAATCTCCAAGACACCCAGTGGCCTACAGAAAACTTTAGAGAGGTTCGAAGAGTTCTGTAGAATCCATGGGCTAGAAATAAATACGGGGAAGACTAAACTCATGTCATTTAATGAACATAGATCCTTCCGGGGCAAAATTAGCATGAAAAATGTTATACTAGAGCAAGTCAAAGCCTTTGTATATTTGGGTGTATCCTTACTGAAGGACATGGGTTGGAAACATCAACTCAACCCGACTACTCTCAAATTCAAACAACAGGTGGGGGAGCTTCTAGGGAAGATCAGAACCTCTTGTACGAAGCACGTTACCCCGGTACTGGAAATTTATGGGTTAAAGGTTCTGAGTTCTGTTCTCTATGGAGCAGAGGTATGGGGATTCGCGAACCTGAATCAACTGACTGCGGTCGAGAATTCATTTCTACGTAAAGTGGCTGGAGTCCCAGTGAGTACCCCGATGTATACACTTCGGATAGATCTAGGTAGGAAGGCTGTAAATGATTTCGCAAAGATCCGACCACTATTATATTGGCGAAGACTTTGGTGTACAGAAGAACTAGAACATTACGCCAACGGTCTCAAGGACGTTATGGAAGCTGATAACTTCCATAAAATCCCTTGGCTAAAAGAGATCAGATCGCTCCTAGTGAGGATGGGCTTGAGTGAAATGTGGAACGATCCCCAAACTGCAGTTTTCCCATCAAAAAAAGCATTGAAGAGTATGTATTGGGATTGGGTAACGGAAGAGGCTTGCATGAGCAGATCCACAAGACGCCGAACAGGCCTATTTCTAGAATTTAAACCAAGACCTGCACTAGAAAAATACTGGGATGCAATTACGAAACCCCATGATAGGAAATTGTACTTTCAACTGAGGGTTGGCTCCCTCCCATTAAGGTCGTTCACAAGCAGATTGGTAGGGTCCTCAAAAGAAGTATGCCCATGGTGCCCAGATAATCAGGAAACTCTAAGTCATCTATTGTTTTTCTGTCCTATCTATACTGTACCCCGAAGGGAATGGGTCATTCCCATATGCAAATTACTGGGCTTTAGAAAGCATGAGGAAGCACTTCGAGTTCATCGATCAGATGCGTCTCCTCATATTGCGATTGCTCTGGCCAAGTTTTTAGGCTGGGCATGGTCCATACAAGCTAAGGCGTTAAAACAACATTCACCCACTCCCTAAGAGATAGCGGTTACAGTTGGAAATACTGGGGATGTGGAGGTAATCTTAATTTATGTACTTCCACCCATGGGAGAGAATGTGTTTTATATTATAGGAATTGACTGGGGTTCACATCCAGACCACTCTTAGCATCATTCATAAATGTTTTTTTATTTAATATATTTTAAGATCTTTTTATTATGTAAATAATTGCATTTACAGTTTTATATTTTAATCACATTAACATTGTCCAACTGGTGTAAGGTGTTTTTATAAGCTTTTATGACAGAATTGTCGAATAAAGTTATTATGATTGATTCTGTTGTTGAAGCTAGGTTGATGGTATCATATTTTTTCTTTGTATCCAATATTTGTGATTCTGCCATAAACTGATCCAGTAATATACATTACATGACAGCATTGATTCCTATGTGCTCATCTAGCAAGACATTTGCAGCAAAAAATGGATGGGGAGAGTCGAAGACATTTGAAGAAGAAAGCAAATACTTATTGTATTTCCTCCCAAAAACACATATACCTTTAGCTTCACAGCCTGCAAGGCCTATTGTGCGGGCTATAGGTAGACTGACAGAAAACATTTCTGCATAGCTGGATAGTATTTTGGTTCATGTGCTTCAGCACTCTCTTCTTTCTTTTGTTTAAGACTAATGAGATGTGATGCAAACATTGAGGATTTGCCCTTTAAAGAGGCTCTTACCATCTTTTACCAGCCCTGGTGGGCCTGCGTGTGCTTCCTGAGAAGCACAGACAATATTATCCTCAACCATAACCTTTATCATACTCTGGTCAAAATTAGATGCTTTCATCCAAACAAAACCCACTTTGTGAATCACCTTGTCTGAGCTCTTGTCTATTCCCCCCTCCGAATCTCCCCCTTCGACCCTTCAACTTTCAATCCAGTTTCCACTGCCTCCCCACTTGTCGTCCTCTTTCTGGCTCCCCTTCTGTCCTCTCTTCTTCTCGTTTCCCTTCCTCAACGTGAAGTAAATCTCATCCCATCCACAGGATCAAGTCAATAGCCCAACTACCCTATCAGACCATTATATCGATCTTTGGGCTATGCTACACATGGACTCTTACCGCATGAAAAGTAGGAATATTTCGCTCTTATGACGGACAGAAACTTGATAACTGAAAGTATAGTGATGTCCTTTACTTCTCGCCCTTCCTATTCATTTTATTTACTGCATGTATTATTTTATCGAAATGCCTAATAAAATGGTTAAACATAAAAAAGAGGCTGGCTTCTAGTGTCCGTTGATATACGTTCTTTAGATACATCTATTAATCATGATGATTGTAGCTAGTCATTAAAATACTCCTGATCGCGCAGCCTCACATCAATCAAATATTAAGAATGCTGACTGACTAGATTTATCCTAGACAACTGGAAGGTAGAGAAATGCCAACAAAGCTGCAGTGTATCTCTTGTTGGTGCCCACTACCTGGCTGGAGAGGTCACTTGTGGTCAGAAAGAAAATGCACACTGAGGCTGTGGCCTTGGTGTTTAGAGAGCCAGATACATGTCTGGCTACTAGCCATATCCCAAGCTGGAGCACCCAACCACAGAGCCTCAACGCCTCTGCACAAAGCAAGTGAGAACCAACTCCTCCCTGTCTCTTAATGTACTACATTGCAGTTGTACTGTCCATCATGGTCTGGAGAGACTGACTGGAAAGAAAGGGAAGCAAGAACTTGAGTGCCAGTCAAACTGTCCTCCGTTCAAGTAGGTTAATGTGGAGAATTTGGTATTATGGAGGCCTGAGGCTTTGGTCTTGTTTCTCAAATAAGCAACACACACCACAGCCAGCATTGATGAAAAACTCCAACAGAAGGGATACTGTTGCCTGCAGGTGATGCAGCATCTACCACAAGCTGGCTTTTGAGGAGCCAGTCAACTAGATTTGGGAATACAGATATCCTCTACCTCCTGATTTAAGCACACCAACACCATCACTTTGGTGAAGTCACACGGTGCTAATATCAGTCCGAAAGTGAGGACCGAGAACTGGTAGTGAGTAGATCCTACTGGTCATGTATGCCTGCAGGATCGGTATGTGAAAATGCACTTGATATAAGTCGAGGTACACTTTTGAGTCTTCAGTTTCCAGTACCAGAAGAACCTGAGCCTGGGACAGCATCTTGAGTTTTTCTTTTGGAGCTAAAGTTCAAGTCTCAGGTTTCTACTCTGGAACAAATGCAGCAGCTGCTTTTTGCACCAGACCAGCTACCTCCTGTTGCAGTATTTGAAGTCTTCTGACTGAAGGGCTGCGGAGGAGGGATGTGGGGAGGAGTATACTGGATGGGCAAGACATCCCCCTGTTCTGCAAGCTAAAGGACTCATTGGTTCGATGTTATTGCCTTCCAAGCCTGTACAAAGGAGGATATCGGTCTTCCAATGGGCTCCACACGCTCTTTAAATGGGAACCTAAAGCGGATTTCTATGTGGGAAGGGGGAAGAAGAGGAGGAGGAGAGGTACTGGGTCTCACTGCCTCTACATTTAACTCTGCTTCTGTACTGTCAGAAGAACTTTGGTTGAAAAGGTTGTGAGGGCTGGCTTTGGTGGAAGATGAAGACTTGAGAAGCTTCAAAACTGCAGAAATTGATAGTAGACTCTAGCCAGAGATAGGAGGCCCAAAGATTGGGCTTTTGCTTTCCTCGCATTGAGTCTTTCTAGACAAGCATCTGCTTTATCCCTGAAGAGCCGTGCCCCATCGAATGGCACGTCCATTAACGTTGCATGGACGCCTCCAGAAAAACTGGTTGATCTGAACCAGGTATGCCCATGTAGGGTTATAGAGCAGGGATTCAAACTGTTTATCTTTTTAGAGGAGTTCTGTTCAGCACAAACCGGCTCTAGAAAATAATCATTGGGATGGTCTGGTAAATTAGTCACCACCATTCCGGTAATATCCCACAAAGTACGAGTATAACTCCCTGTCTTAAGGGTGCAAATCGCCAAACTGCCCACTGCTTCCAGTTTATTTGATTCTTTGACTGGAAGAGTACAAGGATATTATTTTGTGCAGGAAGAAACTTTTACCACTAGACTTTCTGGACATACCAACAAGAACGGTGGGCCTTTGGTTGTCAGTCCAGCAAATCTGCCAATTAAACGGTTTACAGCTGGGGCTGATAAACGTTTCTTCCAGAGTTTTTACTGGGTCCATGACACCCTCTTTAAAAGGCAGCAAGGGTTCTGACACTGAAAAAGAAGGTAGCAGAACCTCTTAGAAGGCTGAATCTGGCCTCTACAGTGTGAAGAAGGAGCTCTGTATTATCAACAGCCTTTCTGAGTACTGCATGAAAAGAAGCCATTTCTGGCTGTCCAGAGGAACACACCCTTTCTACCTCTGGGAAAATATTCAACCCACTTGCATTTTGAGGAACTAAACAGTCTGTTATGTCCAAGGAGGGGAGTGGCAGCAAGCTGACTGCCTCATTGCTGTCATCTGTGTCATGCTGAATGACATCTGAATTGAATATGAGCTGGTGGCAAAGAGGTCATATGCTAATAGAGTTGGCATGAAGTGTTCAATCGCTATGCCCTATAACTATCCTCCTTCTTATACCTTTCCTTTTCCACTATACTCTAGGCCTCTCTTCTTAATCTCTGCCAGACAGCCTTGAGCTTTAATACTGGCTGCTCTGTGGATAGCAACATGGTGGCAGTGCTAGAATCTGCTCCAGTGGGAGGACAAACAACAAGAGTCCCCGAGCCAAAATGGCTAAAAATAGAGTTGGAAGCATTCCACATGGAACGGACATAACGTACGGCCCCCGGGGAAGACCTGCTTTGGGAACTCAAACTGAGTCCTAAAAGGTCCCATGGGGAGGAAGAAAGCCAGATCAGCTCCCGGCACTGAAAATTCCAGATAGGCCAGAGGCATACCGAATATGGCGACGGCAGTGGAGGAGCTAGTAAAGGTCCTGGGATTGTCGCCAGCATCCACGCCACTGCCATTACAGGCTCCTCAGGAAGAGTGATATCCATCAGTTCTGGCTCCAAGGACCACTCCCGCAGGTGATGGGACAAGTTGAGGTGATTTACCTCTCAAGTGGCAGTAGCATTTTGATGCGTCGTCTCCATGCCTCCTCTTTTTCAAGTTGGACCAACATGGAGTCTGATGCAGCCATTAAAAGGTTGGCTTTGTGCACTTTTCTGGCCCTGGGAGAAGCACTGATGCAAGAGGCCTTACTTCACCTTGAGTCGTACCTTGACAAGGGCCATAGGAATAGGTTGTAGGAGGTCTGAAACGGACATCTGCCCATTACAGTCTTATTTCAAGCTATTTTCTGGCCAAAAGACAATACATTCATAAGTAATCTTCCAAATCCAAGCTCTCCGCGTTAACTGTGATATTACGCCTTTAGATGGAGCCCTCTGAGTTCCTACTAGACGAAGAAGACAAAGGCATTCAACTGAATCCCATGGTTTAATGGATACTAGATATCTTTGGTCTGAAGCACTTCCACGCAGCATTTGAAAGAATGTCCATAGTGTGCTTTAAGTTTAATAAATCAAATCAATGAGTGAAGGGTGTTATACCAGGTTAACTGTAACATCAATTAATTACTTAATCAATTCAGCAAATAGGCTTTTCACTCACTCACTGCACCACTGTCAAGTCCCAGAGTTTCCTTCATGAAAGGTGCCTCACCATTAAATAACTAGTAAAAAGAACAATCCACTGTCACCACACTAAAAGCATTCTTTGACACAGCTGTTAGCTTGACCAGCAGTCTACACAAGTTGTTCCAATTCAGTCTAAAAAACATCACTGGCTCCCTGTTCCCTTGAGCATCTGAATCACCCACAATGCAAAATTGACATCAACAAGGCAGATAACCGAAAAACATCTTCACTGGCCACTCCTGCATCAAGTAGAACAATCAGAAATCTAGATTCTCCTCCCCTTGCTGTGCTTATCACCCCTGACCCACACTTCCTCAGTCTCGACTAAAGCCATCCTTATCCTGTTTTAAATCTGTTGATTGCCTGCACTGTTGATGCTTGCCGATGACCATGAACCTGTAATGCAAAACCACAACCTATGTTTGAACGAGACAAACACTGCAAAGAAAGATTTTCTGAACATATTTCAGGTGCAGTTTTAACTTACCCTGTAACAAAACGTTTCTGTCTTGTTGGCACTTCAAATGACACTACAACGATGTCACGGTGAAAGTGTCCTCAGGGTGCGGGTCTAGCACTGGACCTAAAAAACTGTTCTTCAGGTTTGGTGCTGACAGGACTGGATGCCCTGGAGGGGGGAAGCTGGGGTACCGGTAATTCTCCTGTAGCTGTAGCATTGAGTCTCTGGATACCGGGGACATGTTCAAGTCATTCATCAAGGGGCAAGGGTAACCTCCTCTGTGGTGAACCCTTGCAAGTTCAAGGGACTCCTTGTCTGACTTTGGGGCGGTGGGACTGGGCATGTGGGGATTGAGACAGGAGGAAATGTCATTTCTCATGAAGTCTATTAGCATTCCTGCCCCGGCTTTAGCATCATAAGGTGGACTCCTTGCAGTGGAGTTCTGGGAATACCAGAAGTTTGCATTTTTACAGCTTGAAGAGTCATAGCGGGGTTGGGGCATGGACAAGTCCCGACAGGCAGTTAAATGAGACATAGGGGGTCCTTGCATGCCATGCTTGAGAGGGTCACATGCAGGCAGCTTCCGTACATCATTAGGCCGTAAATCATCTTTGAAGGCCATAGTGGGTGAACAGTTAGGTGAGAAGGCTTTCTGCAGTGCTTGGTCAAAAGCGGCCTGTGCCTGCTGGCTAGATACAGCAAGCTGATGATGAGGCAGGGATTGGAAATGTTTACTTTCCAATTCTGCATGTCCAATACTGGGAGAGTCGCAGTGGAAACCTTGCCCAAATGTTCCATCGGAAGGAGTCGAAGGGTTCATGGAGTAAGGTCCCACAAAGTCACAAGGGTCTCTTTCACTCACCCCAAAAGCTCGGGACTGGGAGGGCAAAGGGGACATACTGCTGTCCCCACTGTAATAGTCTAACCCAAGTTCTGTGCTTTCGTGAAACAAAGGATGAATTGGTTGTGGCTTGGGCACAAATTTAGATTTTGCACCTCTTTCCTTCTTGTTAGCAGAGCATG
This sequence comes from Triturus cristatus, assembly GCF_964204655.1. Classification (NCBI taxonomy): domain Eukaryota; kingdom Metazoa; phylum Chordata; class Amphibia; order Caudata; family Salamandridae; genus Triturus; species Triturus cristatus. The sequence goes on along the minus strand of NC_140583.1, from coordinate 996,835,325 downwards.
CTCCCCTGGCTCCGCGAGGCTGTCTTGGGCCCATGTTGCGTTTGGAAGGGAAACCAGCAGCTGGGGATACGTTTGGGGGAAAATTCAAATGGGCAGGGTCAAACATATCAACTTTCTTTCTCCTTCCTCTTCCTGGTTTTGAACTGTTCTGGAAAAGCACACTCTGATTCCAATTGTATCCAGGGCCAGAGGAAGCTTCATTCCAGTCCATCATAAGCTTCTCCAAGCTGGAAAGGCTTGACTGGCCCTCACTGGATGAAGCCTCACTGTTGGCCCTCCGATAGCCTCCTCCAGGCTGATTGAACTGGGTGCTATCCGAAGAGGACTCTGAGAAGTTCTCAGAGGCGGTAGTCTGCTTGGCTTTTTGAGGGGTGTAGTTGGAGATATCCAGGATGACATTCGGCTCTGTGATGTGGCAATCAAATGCTGGGTTATATAGCTGGCCAAAACCATCCGCGTTCCACTCCATGTTGCTATAGTTTTGCCTCAAATTCCAGTGGTTTGAGTTGGGGAGCTGACGGCAGTTTTCAGTAGCAGGTGGAAAAGCTGCGGTGGTGTTCTTTTGGGCCATGTAGCCTGCAGGTGAGACTGCACTGGAGCGGCTGTCACATCTCAGTGGTGCGTGTGCTGTGTTTGAGAACTGTGCTGGATCGGAGTTGTTGAAGTAGTTGGCCTTGCTTATGGTCAAAGGGGGAACTGTTGTCTGCTGTCCATAGACACCACTGTGAGCACTGCCTGGCGAAGAGGGCAAACTGTTGCCACCGCTGAAAGGAAAACTACAATCCTTGTTAGTGGAACAATCTTGAGTGACATACTGTTTATTCTGCTGAAATATACTTGCCGCAGACAGGGTTTGCCCTGTTCCATACCCACTGTATTGTGCAAAACTGTTTGGAGTATGGTGGGTTGTTGGTGATCTTGAAACTGAAGATGGAGGTACTAGTTTCTGAAAAACGTCTGAATTACGGCACTCAGATGTGATTTGCGACAGGTTGCCCCCATAGCTTACTGTCCTGCTGTGACTAAAAGGCTGTCTACTCTGCAAAGCCACCTGAAAGGGGGCTTCAGTGCTGGCAGGACTGGCCTTTGCACCTCTACTTGGGAACGATGGCAAGCTCCTTGGGCTCGGGGTGGCACTTGGGGCAGTGTATGTGCTTGATTTTCGAGCCTCTGCCCGCTGTGATGAAAGAGCTGCATCTACCAGATCGGAAGAGTCATCGGAATCTAGCAAAGACCGGAAATAGCCAGTGAAGAGACTGTGCCTGTCTTGGCTACTTTCAGTTTGGGATGAATGGCTTCCTCCTGCATAATAACCAGTCCTGTTGGGAGAGCCACAGTCAAGCAATGAAGAAGAAAAGGCTCTAGATTCATTGCCTTGGTAGCTGCAGTTTCTAAGTGTCTGGTTCTGGGGGTTCGTTTGATGAGAATGCCACTGACCTGCAATGTCCCCAGCCCATTCTAGAAGACCATCCTCAAAGTTCTGTTCAGCATCCTCCTCTGGAAAAAGAACACCGTTCTTGCGAGACCGTCTCTTGCGTTTGGGCTTTCCCACTGGGTCTGGTTCTGCTCTCTTGCGCTTTCGTTGATGCAAAGGGTCAGTCTGAACCTTTGTCTTCTTCTTTCCAATTCCTTCAAAAAAGTCGCTAAAAGAACACCTCCTGGGCTCTAAAGGGTGCCCCCCACCACGTCCTCCGAATCCTGCTACTCTTCCACCTCTTCGACGGAACCCTTGTACTTTGTGCAAGAACTGCGAGATGCTATGGGTATCAGGGGCTTGGTGCACAGACTCAGGTATGGTGGGTGTCCAGCACCGGGGTGGTGAGCTCTTGCTTGCACACTGGCTTTGTCGATTTAGAAATGCCAACTTAGCCAAGGCATCAGAGTACTCAGCTTTGCTGTCATTGGTGTCTGCTGCATAGGAGGGCTGAGGAGAGGCGAGTTTCTGCTTCCGCTTCCTCCGCTTCTTTAATTCTGGTGGTGGTGGTGGAGGGGTTGGTGTCACCTCCTTGGGCTTGCCTGGAGCAACAACCAGGTTTTTGGGAGGGCGGCCTCGTCTGCGTTTCAAAATAATGGGCAATTCTCCAGGAGGAAACACTACCACTACATTGCGCCCATTATTCTTCATCTTCAGGAGTGGTGTTGGTTCAACGTTGGATTGGGCATTTATATCTTTACCATCCACGTTTAGATTGCTGCTCAGGGATGAGACTTTGTAGGTCGTTTTATTTCTTCTACCCAAGGAAACCGGAATCTTAGCCATTCGCACCACCATTTTTCTGACACCCCGGCACTTGGACTTCTTTGGCGGATCTTCAGCCTCCTCCTTTGGAATCTCAATAACACACTGAGATGCTTGCATTTCCATAAAGGATGGCATCCTGCCTTGGGATGTTAGTACCTCTGCCTGTTCTAAAGCATTAAGATCCACATTCTCCAACCCTACCCCCATTCTTTTTGCCCTCCCTGGCTTTCTCCGACGGCAAATCTTTGGTTTATCAGTCTTCCGTGCAACATACTTTTGACTGTTCTTGGGAGGCCGTCCTAATCTGGGCTTTATCCGAACAGGGAAAATATCGGACGATAGAATACCCCCAATAGAAAACCTGCTGGAATTTAATTGAGCGTCTGCTACATGGGGCTCTAGTGACTGTGAGGCTAATATCTGTGGATCCAAATTGAGCATATGCAGATCTGGGGACTGAGGATTAATCATTTGGGAATCCAGTTCAAGTAATCGTGGATCTGGTGATGGAGGACCAAGCATCTGTGAATCTAGTTCAAGCATTTGAGGGTCTGTTGAAGGGGGCTCTAACATTTGGGGGTCCATGGAGGGGGGTCCTAACATCTGTGGATAAGGAGACCCTAGCATCTGGTGATCCAAAGAAGCCGACATCATTTGAGGATCTGGTGAGAGAGATTCCAACATCTGTGGATCCATTGATGGGGATCCCAGCATCTGTGGATCCATTGATGGGGAACCTAGCATCTGGGGATCCATTGATGGGGAACCCAGCATCTGAGAATCTTGTGATGGGGACCCCAGCATCTGGGGATCTGGTGATGGGGGCTCTAGCATCTGGGATTCTGGTGATGGAGACCCTAACATTTGGGAATCTGGTGAGGGGGATCCCAACATTGGGGAATCTGGAGATGGGGATCCCAACATATTGGAATCTGGAGAGGATTCCACAATTGGAGATTCTGGGGAGGGGGATGCAGGCATCTGGAGATCTGGTGAATGTAACTGAGGTTCCAGTGACTCTGCCATTTGGGGATCTGGAGACCCTACCATATGGGAATCTGGAGACCCCATCATATGGGAATCTGGTGACTCTGCCATCTGGGTCTCTGGCGATTCAGCAATCTGGGTATCTGGCGATCCTGCCATTTGAGTATCTGGCGATCCTGCCATCTGGGAACAGGGTGATGGCGGGTCTAGTCTCTGGGAACATGGTGATGGTGAGCCTAGTCTCTGGGAAACTGGCGATGGAGAGTCTAGCCTCTCCAAACTTGGTGCTGGCGAGCCTATTCTCTGGGAACCTGGTGATGGCAAGCCTAGCTTCTGAAAACCTGGCAATGGCAAGCCTTGCCTCTGGGAACCTGGTGATGGTAAGCCTAGATTTTGGGAACCTGGTGATGGTAAGTCTTGATTCTGGGAACCTGGAGATGGTGAGCCTAGCCTCTGGGAAACTGGTGATGGTGATCCACCTCCCAAGGAATCTGGAGACGGTGAGCTAACTCCATGAGAATGAGGCAGGGGTGAGCTTAGCTCCTGGAATTCTGGTGAAGGACAGCCTAGCCCTTGAGAATATAGAGACCGAGAGACTAGCCTTTGGGAGCTTGGCGATGGCAAGTCTAGCAACTGACAGTTTTGTGAAGGTGAGCGTGAACCATGGGAATCTGGAGATGGAGAATCTGGCCTTTGGGAGCCTGACGGTTGAGAGCCTACCATTTGGACATCAGGCTTAAGTGTGCGTATGTTTGAGGTGTCTAATAATGGGGAGCCTGGCTTCTGATAATCTGGTGACTGTGAATTTAGCCTCTGGGAATCGGAGTACACCAAGTCTGACTTTTGGGTATCCAGAAATGGTGAGCTCTGCCTCTGATAATCTGGTAAAGCAGAGTCTGGCATTTGTGAATCTGATGGTGTTGCGCTCATTCTGTTTAGCTCCTGTAACACAGGAAACTGGGATTCTGGTAAACGGGGCTGTACAACCTTAGAGCTTACAGAAGTGGAAAATGAAGTCTGGAATTTTTGTGATGGGGGCTCTTGAAGTGAGAAACTGGGGAACTGTGGCTCTTGAAGATTGGCATCTGATGCCACTGACATGGGCAATGTCTGGGGCTGCAGTGATTGGGAAAGCTGCGCAACTGGGGATTCTGTTGAGTCCTGTGCTAGATGTTGCAATTCTGCTGAATGGGTTGCTAGCTGCTCGGAATCCAGCATCTGGAAATCTGGGAGCTGCTTTTCTACCACTTGAGAATCTAGTACCAAGGGCTGTAACCTATGGGTATCTTCCGATGCTAGATTTAGCATCTCATGGCCATCACACTGCACTTCTGCAAATGAGGTATCAGGGCCCTGATTCTGAGATTGCACTAGGTCAGGGCTTAGTGACCGGGGACTTGATGACTGTGAATTCGGGGACTGGGAATCCAACATCTGCTGATTTAGAGACTGGTGCTCATTATCTAGCGTTTGAGGCTCTAGCCATGCCAAGGCTGCCAACTCTCTCAGCACATATGACCCTGCAGATTCCAGGGAGTCCATAGGATCAAGGTCTAAGTTTCCTTTATACTTTTCCTCACACAATTCTGTATTAGGATCTTGCCAGTCCCCCTTCTCAGAGCTTTCCTGATCCTCATTTTCAGCAGCATATGGTGCTTCAAGCACTGGATCAAAAGTCTCAGATTTGGTGCTATTGTGTGCACTAATTTTCTCCTCGGGCCTTCGGATTCTGTTGGCGAGTGTTAGCGATGAGTAGAAGCTGTACTGCAACCCTTGATCTGTGTGGTTTTCCATAGTACCCTCCTCTTTCTTGCCCAATGATGCATTGTGTTTCAGAGGCAGGTAGTTGCAATCCAACCGGACACCGCTGTTCTTCAAGTGATCAGAGAGCCGGTTCAAGTCCTTCATAATGTCTATCAGCTGAACCACCGGGTAGAGGTCGATCCGGTCACTGCCACAATTGCTCTTCAGTAGCTGAACAAGGTTAGCCACATTACATTTCCCAGGAGCCAGCTTAGTCTTGCAAAACGCTGGGGGCATCCTGCCACACTTGGCTCCATTATCTGGCAGTGCTCCCAAGATTGAGGGCTCACTTACGCAGTGGTGGCTCTTCAAAGGTATTTTTTCCTCCTTGCCCGTACTTTGGACATGTGACATAGGACAGGCATCAGCAGGATCTGCATGCAGCAAAGAATCTGCAGAATTTCCCTGGCTGAGAGGACACGGACCTTCTGGAAAGTTCCCAGCACTGCAAGTCAAGGCCTTCTCTGGACATAAAGGAGGGTTTTCGGATCCCACATGAAAGCACCTAGGTTCCTTGTACTCTAATTGACTGCATACTGCATTATCTGTTTGCATAAGGCTCCGAGGCTTCACACGGCGTCTGATGACCTTGTCTACGTGAAGCTTAGTGGAGCAGTTGCTGAGCTGGGGTTCTGTAAATCCAAGAGGGGTGCCTGAAATTTGAAGAGAAAGTAGAAATCAGTAAAATCTCCACAGGAAGCAATCCAAATGTTAACATGGTAAATGGAGTGCATTTCTTTACTGCAGTAACGTGACTCTCTTTCTGGTAAAGTCAGTTAAGGAAATTACATCACACAAAGAGCATGGAGTCAACTGGCTTTTAAAATAATGGCTTCTTTCTCGAACTATCACACGCAATGCCATTTAATGAATAGGTGAGGCAGCAGTGGAATAACAACATCTTTGTTCTACAGGTTAAAAATCAATTCTGGACCAGATCTGCTACAAACATTGTTTATTACAATGAAGTGATACTTTCCAATAGCTTGAGTGTACAAGGCTGGTCCCATTCACAGGGGAAAAGGTGTCCACAGCACTAATTCTCAATGGTGTTTGAACCATCATCTTTTGCCTACATGCAGTCTTCATTTGCAGTCTCCAAATCAGGGTTTTTTGCTGCTTCCTTTAAAAATCTACCTTTGCTGCTGTCAATTAACGTTTTATGACTGCTACTTCACGAGCAGGACTATATTTGCTTCTTCACAAGCAGGTTGTCTTTATCTGCCTTCTGATCCGGCTCTACGTACCCTTATCAGGTATGTGTTACCCCGCCCCCAAGCAGGGGGTTTGCACCTCCCCCCCCCCCCCCCCACCCAAAACGCAGGGTCTTTGTCTGCTGCCCTTCTTAAGAAGGGGTTAGGTCTGTTGCCCCCCACTGCCATAAAGTGTCTACTTTTACCACCTCCACTTCTCCCCCAAAAGTAGGTGTTTATTTGCTTTTTGGTTGCCTCGGGCTGGGTTTGGGCGGGGCTGGTGGATCAGGGTGGAAGGAGGAGTGGATTGTGCACACTAAGTGAGCATGACTGCTTGACCGGCCGTTTTGGTCGGCGAAGCAGTAATGCGCACTTTGCATATTCCCCACCAGGTTGTAATGGACAGCCTGGTGGAGATTAAGCACAGGCTCCCTGTCCCGATCTGAGCACCGATCCACGGTCCTCAGACCAATCACAATGATGCATTGCAACGTTGTGCTTGGCTCAGGTGCCTACTGCAGCTTCTTCCAGACTGGAGTCAGGAACAGCAGAGAAACGGCGAAGAAACGAGGCAGTCGGAAAATATAATTTAAAAAATGTATATTTTCAACCACCCGAGACACCACCCCCTTTCCCTACCAGCCGCCACTGGATGTACAGTTAAACACTTTCAGAAACTAGAAGATATTTAGCAGTTCTGCTTAAAAATATGTTGACTGGGGTGTATCAGGACTTAAGCAGTGCAGCAGGCTAGATGAGGGACAGAGGCATCCTGAATTGGTTTGTTAAAGAGCGGGGTTGGAGATGGAGTCAAGAGGGGTGGATTCAATTTGTCCACAGGTGGTGCTGTACACGGATGCAGTGGGGTGAAGACCCTGGGAAGGAACTGGGTGCAGAAATCAGAAAGCCAGACAGTGATAGCAGAACTATAGCATAAGGTTTGGGTTACTTTTGTCTTGTAGCACAATCTTGCAAGTCACATCATTTATCAGCATACAAGACATTGTCTTCCAGTATAACTGACAGTCTTTTGACATAAATTCACATGGGGGAGCTTTCCTTGCTACAACAAAAATATATCTAATGTGCTTTTAATCATTCAAAAAGCATTTGTCATCGCACAATGCCTCTACATTTCACACGCCTGCAATATGTAAGGTACAAAAAATACCACTAGGCACACCCCGTGTGTTACTGATGAACTCACCTTGTTCTATTGTGTCCTGCGCACCATGCTTCATTTCTCTGTGGAGAGAAAAAGACAAATTCAGAAGGCCAGTAATTTTAGAAACCTTCCAAAACACAATTATTTGCTCAAAGAACATTCCTACAAGTCCCCACTCACTCGTATCGGAAAGGTTGAAACCAACGAGTGCATGTATGATAATTCTCAGCAGGGAACATTTGCTCTCTGGGCAACCTCAGTCAACTACAACCTTCTCTCACGGCACACATGCTTGTCCTGGCTCGCCAATCAGTCCGACCACCTCACAGACAAGCCCTGCAAACAAATTATACACTCTGCCGCTCAATGTCAGAACACACAACACCTTCAAAGCACAGAAACTTCACGTATAAACTAAACTAAATACAAAAGGAACTGAAAAAAGCAGTGGACTGTCGAATCTGATCATTTAAAACAAGAGACCACAAAGAATTTTGGTAACAGAAAATATCAAAAACACAAGATAGCGCACAACTGCATGAGAATGGACTGACAAAAAGAACATTAAATTAATTCACAATGAAAAATTAATAATAGGCCTAGATGTCACATATGTAAATCTGGAGAAAAATAATCCCAAAAAGGGATACAGTCACCTTTATAAGGGACTGCTTTCAGGCCATAGATACACTTCTATTCCCAGCCTAGGGGTTCCATACCACCTTGAGGCAGAACTAGAAGCTGGTTCTCGATGCTTGCACCAAAGCCGCATGCTCTTCGTCATCAAGAATGCGCATGCAAGCTACAGCAAATCACGCAGCTCATTGCACTCTTGGGTTAGAATTCTCAATGTTTCCTGACAAAAAGTTTATCGGGTATGTTGTGACTGAAAAGCATTCATTCTAAAAACAAATTGATTTGGCGTCCAATTCTGCAAAAACCTTGTTTACAATTGTAAAAGACTTTGTTAACCCCCAGGCGTGTAAAGTGCCTCAATTAGAGTCCCAATCCTTATGTGACTCATTAGCAACATATTTTGAGGAAAAAATTGACTTGATCTATACCAACCTGGCCCCCAATCAATCTCACATTAACCCTCCTCCTATAGGACACACTGAATCTGAAGTGCAGCCGTCGAGTAAACTTAGACAATTTACACCTCTAACAGATCCAGAAGTACACTCCCTTCTCGCATCGGCAAAGTCCGGCTCTCCCGATGACCTCTGCCCTCCCAGGGTTATGGCCCTCATTGCACCTTGTTGCGCATCGGATGTCAGAGCTATTTTCAACAGCTCCATAAAATTAGGCATTATACCTCCAAGTTGGAAGGAAGCCTTCGTCCGCCCGCTACTGAAAAAACCTACAGCAGACCCTCTTACGTTCGCAAATTACCGGCCTGTCTCTTTACTCCCGCTGTTGGCAAAATCCTTAGAGGCAGCCATAAACAAACAGCTGAGCCACTATCTGGAAGTGAACGAACATCTGGACCCATCGCAATCCGGTTTTAGACCAGGCTTCAGCACTGAAACCGCAATCCTAGCGGTTACAGATTCTTTGAGGCTAGAAATGGACGCAGGAGGATCAGCAATCCTGGTGCTCCTAGATCTCGCCACAGCATTTGACACGGTGTCTCATTCCAAGCTGACAGAAAGATTGAGACACTGTGGCATTCAAGAACAAGCTTTAAAATGGCTTCAAAACTTCCTGACAGAAAGAAACCAAACTACCATGCTAGGGCCATTCAGATCTAGTAAAAATGGGCTTGATAAAGGGGTACCTCAGGGATCTTGCTTAAGTCCTACGTTGTTTAATCTCTACATGTCCCCACTAGCCAAAATCGCGTAAGCAAGTGGATTTGAGATTATTTCATATGCGGACGATACGCAACTCATTTTTAAAATCAAACCTAACTCCCCGGCTGAAAACTTACGTTTTGCAGCAGGAATGTCTGCCATTTCCAAATGGATGACAGAGAACCTCCTTCAGCTGAATCCAAGCAAAACGGAGATACTACTAGTAGGAAAAGCCTCTCTCTCCTGGTCTCCGGATTGGTGGCCGATAGACCTGGGCCCGGCCCCGACCCCGAAGGATAGCGTGAAGAATTTGGGGTTCATACTGGACAAAACCCTCTCTATGAAAGACCATATTGCTTCAATCTCCAGCTCTTGTTACTACAGCCTACGGCTGCTGAGAAAGATTCTTCTGTATCTTCCCACTAAACATTGGAAAACATTAGAACAGGCTATGGTGATATGTCGCCTCGATTATGGCAACGCATTGCTGGCCGAACTCGGCGTTTCCCTGTTAAGAAAACTACAAGTCATTCAGAACACGGCTGCTCGAATGATACTGCACCGTCCGGCCGGCTCATCTTCAGCCCCCATTTTGACTGAACTGCACTGGCTTCCTATTAGGAAGCGGGCCCAATTCAAGACCTGTTGCCTCACGTTTAAAGCCCTAAACGGCTTGGGCCCTAAATACTTGGCCAATAAATTAATCAACAAAAACCCGATTTTAAATCTACGCTCCAATGCCTTGGAATTGTTGAAAACACCTAGAATCCGGCGGGCCCGCACAGTGGCTAAGTCGTTTTCTTGTCTGGCGCCACGATACTGGAATCTGCTGCCAATGGACATTCGGAAATGCTCATCCTTTACTACTTTCAAGAAAAAATTGAAAACCTTGCTATTCCTTGCTCCATAAAGATAATAATAAACTTCCACCACTCCGGCTTTCCCATCCTCAGAACTGAACAAAGCAAGCGCTGAGATGCCCCCGGGTGATTCACGCGCTATATAAAACTCCATAACATAACATAACATAACTGATGGCATAAGGGTTGACGAGAGAGTATTGGGAATAAGACACAAATAGAATAAGTAGTGACACTCTGCCAAGTCGTGTCTTTTTTTGATGTAGGTGCTACAGCTCAAGATCAAGCAGATGAAGTGGGGTCAGTGTGAAGATACAAGTACGGCACGCTAACCTGGATTGCAGTACCCTCACAATTAGAGGACTACAAAGGAAGGAACAGTTGAACTTCCCTGACCAGTCCATCATCCTGAGACCGTTCACATTGGAGCCAGGGGCCTCTATCCACTCAGCCAGGAAAGTTCCAGGATTTATGTTCAAGTAGGACACGACAGGTCTTAACTTCAATGACCATTAGCCTCACAGATACATTCACGGACTTATGGGACAGGGAGGCAGAGAGGAAAAGAAGAGAAACAGAGTATGTGTGTGTGTATGTGTGTGAGTGTGTTTGAGATGAGTCTGTCCACCCTTGGGTTGGACACTGCAGGAAAGTAGGACTTCAACATTAGGACCCCTAACAAATGATTAACGCCCTCAATCTCATTGAGAGGAGCCAGCCAGCAAAATCGATACAAAGTAGCAGGTCTTTCCGTGCGAATCAAGTCCACTTTGAATTTAACCACAGGTAAGAAGCCTTAGAGGGCCAAGTAAATGGTTTCAGGTTTAACAGTTATCGATATCTGCTCCATAAAATCGTTATGGGAAGATCCCAGAGTGCCACAAATCTGGACTCTAAAGAAGACAGCCTCACCCAGATCCCATCATCTTGGAAGGTGGAAGAAGCTGCCCACCAACCAACTGGGATCATGGATGCACCATCTCAAGGAAAGGACTAGTTACTGATTCTTTAGCTTCACCAGTTCATGACTGTATGCAATATAAAATGGTAGCTCCCTCCAATGCAGGACACACAAGGCCGAAAAGCCTCTGGAATGAGCAGGTTGTCAATTACCCCTATTGGAGCAACTTCTCCAGTCTATTTGACAGCATTAAAACTCTATGGAGGAGGTGAGAAGTTTAAGTACTCTGGACAGAAATGGCCTTACACAATGAATCCTTTCAGAAAGAAGCAGAGTTCAAGGTTAGTTCCACACCACACAGGAGCCAAACAATGAAGGTCCTGCTGATCTGGAAACAGCCCATGTAGGGTGTTATCTTCTAGTATCCCCGATAACGTTATCAATGCAAGTTCTGAAACCGCAGAGAAGCACCACCGGGATCATTGACCTCTATTGAGGCTCATAATACCCTCAATCTCTAACCTCAGCTCCCAAGTTGGAGAAAATGAAAGAGATAGGACTTCTGACTGGCAATCCACCAAGATTCCAGTGAAAGCTTTAAGTTAGAGCAACTTGGGTGGCAGCAATGTCCTGATTCCACGACATGTTGTCTTGTCAGATGCAGGTGGGACAAATGAAAAGCCTTTTGTTAAATTGTATGCTGCTGGAAAGGACTACGTCCAGACAAGTAGCCGCATAGTACTGCTACGCCGCCTTCCCCAGTGCGGAGAGCATAGTGGGACGTGCTGCAACACAAGGCAGTGCATTTAAATTAAAGTGCTAGAACGGTCGGTGAGCTGCTGAGCCATTATCAACTTGAAAATAGGGATGTTTGGGTTGCGATATGGTGCACATCATGGAGCTAGGGGGATTTGGTAAACAAAGCTTCTCCTCTTCTGGCGTAATATCAAATGTCAAGAGTCACCAAATGCACTTCGAAATGGCAGCCAAATGGTTTTGGAACAGGTACCCAAGACTCCAGAATACAAGTTCAATGAGGACATTTAGAGGTATCTATGCTATGACTAATCTGCTACTCATAGCGAACTCATGCCCTCTTGTACCACACCTAATTGTAAAAAAGAAAAAAAAAAGCCAACAAATCTTTACTGGCCAATATCCAGTTCTTATGAAAACTGATGAAAAATACCCACCTTCAGCCGAATACATACATTTATCAACACAAACAGTTTTCTTTCAGACTGACAACTGCATGGTATGCTGCTAGAGTCACCGAAGATGCACTGATAGCCACACTGGACAACATAAAAGTTACGTTGGACTTAAATGGAGCTGCAGACTTCTGTTACTAGATTTCTCCACTGCCTTTGATTCTGTACATCACTCTACATTGTTAGAGCAACTTAGAAACATAAGAGAACAGGGTACAGTCCTGAACTGGATTGCCTCCTTCCTCACTAATGGAACCCTCATTGTATCTCTTCCTTTCTCCTTCTCTGCACCATTCAATCCATGACCGATGTCCCTTAAGGAAACATTTTACCTCCTCTCTTCAACATGTACCGCTCCTCTTCAATATGTACCTCAGCCCCCAGGGTGTAGTTCTGACCTCATCTTCTCCAACAACAAAAAACTACTGCAACTGCACTGAGGACATGCAAATCATTCTAAAGCTCTCGTGCCATAGGCTAATTCCTCCAAGTGAGTGACTACTGGATGCTCACTAAACGCCCTGAAAATCAAACTACTCACGAGTAAAAAAAAAAAAAAAAAAAACTTTAACTTTCGCTCTTCCATTATTTAGACACAAAAACAAACTCCAACATCAAGCCCTTCTGTACAAGTGAGGAACTTGCAGGTGAATATGGACTCCAATTACTCCCATGCAGTACATGTACACCAAGTAAGGATAGGTTATTTCGACATTATCGACTTCCTACATCGGAAGTGCCCCTTACATGTACTTCCTTCAAAGAGTACATGCCACTGCTGCTTTAGTGCTTTCACGCCTGAGCCTAGCCTTACCTCCACTGCAGCCTACAGAGGATATGCAACAACTGCTGGACAACTCCATAAGCTACATATCCAGGCTTGTATTTCAACAGACATCCCATTTGACCCAGTCAGTGGCTAGACGCATCAGCTTTAAGGTAATGCTTGTAACCTATTGAGCCATCTACTCCTCTTGCTTTCTTTTCTCCCAAATGCCAGCTCTGCAACTCTAGACTTTCAAGTATCAAAAGAATTGACAACCACCTTAATTGCCGGCTTTTTATCTTCTTATAAAAAATAGTAGGCTAGCCACCTATGGTGCAATTGCATAGAGTTATCAACCTTCTCTGCACCCTCTCATGCTTATGCCTATGCTTATGCCAGGTACTAGTTCGGCACAGTCACAAAAGCACATTCCCTGATCCTCACGCACCACACCTTACACTTCCCAGGCAGGCCAAACTACAACCACACCCTCAAAACTATACAATCTGAAAGACAATGTTCTTTTCCTGCAGCCTAGTCTCAGGGCCATTGGAATTACGAGACAGGGGAGATCGATTTATGAGGCAAGGCTGACTAAATTATAGAGCTAGTGAAATAATGGGGCGTAACGTAGCACATTTTAAACCCGTATTACTGCATTATTTTGTACTTTTTAGACATGTTAACAGTGTCCGGAAAAAAGTTCCACCTCATTGAACAAGTTACTTACCTTCGGTAACGATGTATCTGTAAGAAACATTAGTTAGTTAGATTCCTCACCTTAGAATATCCCCAGGCGTCAGACTGGATCCGGAAGATTTTTCGTCAGCAATACCCCTTGCGCGTCGCTAGGCGTCGTCTGCGGCTCCGCGTCCGTCGTCGGCGTCGGAATGACGTCGGAGTACTTAGACGCCGCCCTCGCGCGCTGACGTCAGTTCTTGTACATAGCTTTCCGCGCCAGGAACGCAGAGCCATGCAAAGACCGACACTGGTGCCAAAAATAAAATCTAGGGTCCTGAAAAGGATAACCTTAACCCTAGATGTCAGTTCGCAGAACGGGGAGGATGGGTGGGTCGGCGAGGAATCTAACTAACTAATGTTTCTTACAGATACATCGTTACCGAAGGTAAGTAACTTGTTCATCTGAAAGAAACACGTTAGTTAGATTCCTCACCTTAGAATAGATACCCAAGCAATACCATCCCCGGTGGTGGGTCTGCGAACCAAGATCACACCAGAAAGTCCTGGAGGACAGAACGGCCAAAGAAGCCATCCCTCCGGACTTGGCTGTCAAGGCAATAATGCCTGGCAAACTTGTGTAGCGAAGCCCACGTTGCCGCCTGACAGATGTCCTGCAAAGGGACACCCCGTCCCAAAGCAGTAGTAGCCGCTGTGGCCCGAGTAGAATGGCCGCGCAGCCCAACAGGAGGGTCCTTTTTTGCCAAGGAGTAACAAATTTTGATGCACAAAACGACCCACCGAGAGAAGGTCCGTTTGTGCACAGCTTTCCCCTTCTTAGCACCCACGTATCCAACGAAAAGTTGGTCGTCCACCCGGAACTGCTTTGTGCGGTCCAGATAAAAGGAGAGCGCACGTTTTGGGTCCAGACGGTGGAGCCTCTCTTCCTCTTTGGAAGGATGCGGAGGCAGAAAGAAGGTGGGCAAGGTGACAGACTGCCCAAGATGAAATGGAGTCACCACTTTCGGAAGAAAGGAGGGACGAGGCCGAAGGACAACCTTGTCCGGATGAACAGACAGAAAAGGAGGCTTCGTAGATAAAGCCTGGAGCTCACTCACCCGTCTAGCCGAGGTGATGGCTACCAGAAAAGCAGTCTTAAGAGTCAGAAGACGAAGAGGACAATTGTGAAGAGGCTCAAAGGGAGCGCACATCAGGAATGTCAAGACAAGATTCAAGTCCCACTGAGGCATTACAAAAGGGACAGGAGGGAACGTGTGAGTAATGCCTTTTAGAAAGCGTGTAACTACAGGGGACTTGAAAAGAGAAGGCTGATCAGGAAGCCGCAAGAAGGCAGAGATGGCAGCAAGATAACCTTTCAGAGTGCCCAGGGCAGAGCCCTGCCGGGCCAAAGAAAGAAGAAAGAGGAGAACCTCAGAAAGAGGGGCGGAAAGGGGATCCACAGCCTTTGCTGTGCACCATGCCACAAATTTGTTCCACCGGCAGGCGTATACCGTCTTTGTGGAGGGACGCCTGGCTGCCAGAATGATATCACAGACTTCAGGAGGCAAGTCAAATGGCATCAACTGCCGCCGCTCAATCTCCACGCATGGAGGTGGAGGCTGGACAGGTTCGGCTGGAGGACCGTCCCCTGCTGCTGCGACAGAAGATCCTCCCGAAGGGGCAGACGTATCGGAGGATCGGTCAGCATACTGAGTAGCTCGGGATACCAGTACCTTCGTGCCCAATCCGGAGCCACCAAGATGACTTGGGCCCGGTCGTGCCTGATCTTCAGCACTCTGGGCAGAAGTGGTATAGGCGGAAAGGCGTACAACAGACCGCAACTCCACTCGTGACGAAAAGCGTCGCCGAGCGAGTGCCGCCTTGGAAATTCCAACGCGCAGAACTGCTGACATTGCGCGTTCTCTTCGGTGGCGAATAGATCTAACCAAGGCTCTCCCCACTGCTGAAAGAGACCTTGCGCCACTTCGGAGTTCAGACGCCATTCGTGATCCATCATGCACCGGCGGCTGAGTTCGTCTGCTCTGGCGTTCAGAGAGCCCGCCAGATGTTGAACCACTAGGGTGACGCCCTGGTGTTCCAGCCACGTCCAGAGGCGCAGAGCCTCCTGACAAAGGGTCCACGACCCCACCCCGCCCTGTTTGTTGCAATACCACATGGCGGTGGTGTTGTCCGTGAACACCTGCACGACACTTCCCCTGACAGAGGGAAGGAAGGCTTTCAGTGCAAGCCGGATGGCTCTCAACTCCAACAGGTTGATGTGGAGACGAGACTCCGCCGGAGACCAGAGGCCTCTGATCTCCGCCTCTCCCATATGGCCACCCCATCCCAGGAGGGACGCATCCGTCACTACGACATGCTCCGGTTGGGGAAGGGAGAGGCTCTTGCCCTTGACCCAATCGCGGTCCGTGAGCCACCACTGCAACTGCTGTGCAGTGCCCTCCGAGATCAAGACATGGTCGGACAGGTTGCCGTGATGCTGGGCTCACTGAAACTTCAGGTCCCACTGCAGAGCCCGCATGCACCGCCTGGCGTGATGCACTAGTAGGATGCAGGAGGCCATCAGCCCCAGAAGCCGCAACATTAGCCTGACCGAAACCCAGGATAGAGGCCGAAAGATGGGAATCAGGGCCTGTATATCCCGGACCCGCTGTTCTGGCGGATAGACCCGGAACTGCGCCGAATCGAGAACCGCTCCGATGAAGAGGAGCTTCTGAGAGGGACTCAAGTGTGACTTCGGCACGTTGATGGAAAATCCCAGCAAATGCAGGAGATCCGCCGTAGTCTGGAGGTGGGAGACGACTGTCTGGGGCGAGCCCGCCTTCAACAACCAGTCGTCGAGATAGGGGAAGACTGGAACCCCTGATCTGCGCAGATGAGCTGCGACCACCGCCATCACTTTCGTGAACACCCGAGGGGCACTGGTGAGGCCGAAGGGGAGCACGGTAAACTGAAAGTGCTCTTGGCCCACCGTGAACCGCAGGTAACGCCGGTGGGCCGGCAGGACGGGGATGTGGAAATATGCGTCCTGCAAGTCCAACGCTACCATCCAGTCTCCAGGGTCTAGGGCAGCTAGAACCTGAGCCAAGGTTAACATCTTGAACCTTTCCTTCCGGAGGAAGGCATTGACGTTCCGGAGGTCCAAGATAGGGCGTAGGCCCCCTTTGCCCTTCTTGGGAACCAGAAAGTAGTGGGAATAACAACCACGACCTACTTCTGGGCTCGGAACGCGCTCGACGGCCCCCTTGGCCAAGAGGGCCGAAACTTCCTCGTGGAGAAGATTCAAATGATCCCCCGAGATACGGTGGTGCTGCGGTGGCATGGCTGGAGGGGTCGTCTCGAAGGGGAGGGAGTAGCCCCTTCGGACGATTTGCAGCACCCACCTGTCCGATGTGATGGACCGCCAGTGGAGCAGGTGATGGCGAACTCTGCCTCCCACTGGCGAGGAATGGGCCTGAAAGCTCGGACTAGGAAGGCTTTGAGGCGGATGCTGCCGGGGTGGATGTGGGCTGACCTCGTCGTCCTCCAGAACCGCCTCGGCGGAAACCACGTCCGCGACCGCGCGCAGGTTGGTTCTGCGGCTGGTGGCTAGGCGCACGTGAGGAGGCACCCCTTCCTTGGCCACGAAAGGGGCGAAAGGCGGAAGTTTGCGACCGCGGGGCCGAGAGGCCCAAGGACTTGGCCGTAGCCCGGGAGTCCTTAAAGCGATTCAGCGCACTGTCCGCTTTCTCGCCAAAAAGGCGAGTGCCATCAAAGGGCATGTCCATGAGAGTGCTCTGGACATCGCCCGAAAATGACGTGGACCGCAGCCAGGCGTGACGTCTAAGCGCCACTGTGGTAGAAATGGCCCTACCCAGCGAGTCCGTGGTGTCAAGCCCACATCGGATAGCATGTCGCGCTGCATCCCTCCCATCGGCCAGAGCCTGGGTAAGTCGTGTCCGGACCTCCTCCGGACACAGGGGCAGCACGTCCTCCACCGCATCCCACAGAGAGTGGGAATAACGGTCCAAGAGACAAGCGGTGTTCAAAGACCGCAGGCCCAAACTAAGGGAGGAGAACAGCTTCTTGCCGAACTGTTCCAGTCTCTTGGAATCCCGGTCCGGCGGGGCGGTCGGGAAGGAGGATTGGGAGTTAGAGGCCTGGATAACCAGGCTCTCGGGGGTAGGGTGTTGGGACAGAAAACTGGCTTCGCCCGGAGCAGGGCGGTGGCGCCTGGCGACGTTCCTGTCCACAGGAGGGACTGTGGAGGGCTTGGACCAGGTGCCCTGCAGAACGTCAATGAGGGCCTCATTGAATTGCAGCAGAGGCTCAGTGGAGCTTGCTGCAGACTGAAGCACCTCAGTGAGGACGTTAGTCCTCACAGCCACGGCAGGCAGCTCGAGCCCAAGGGCTGCGGCCGCCTTGCGCAGCACCACAGAGAAAGCAGCGCCCTCCTCCGAAGCCACAGTTGGAGGAGAGACGAATCCAGTGTCCGGAGAGGTATCCAGGCCACTGGACTCCCCCAGTTCATCTGCCCAGTCCTGTGACATTTGAGCCTGAGCGGCCATAGGATCCTCGGATCCCTCCCAGTTGTCCCCATCATCCGATTCCTGGTATACAGGAGGAAGGTACGGAGCCGGACGGTAGACATACTGTTTCTCTAGTGTAGCCGAACGCGGCGTCCATCGACGCCGTAGCGGCGCCGGGTCCGGAGTGGGACTGAACTGGGGCTCGGCGTCGAGCGGAGTCGGCGTCGGCGGTGGTACCGGTGTCGACGCCGGCGGAGGAGGCGTGACGAGGTCGACCGGCGTCGGCAGGGACTCGGGAACGGGTCCCTCGGGCGCTTGCGGCGTCGAGGCCGGAGCCGTCGACGGCGCCGGGGCGACCGGCAGGCATGGCAGCCCTGTCGGGTCCACGGGACCCGAAGGCGCGCCAGCGGGCGTCGACGGCGGGGCCAGGCTCCTCATGGCCGAGAGGAAGGCACTGACCTCCGCCGGCGTTGCGTCAGTCCCAGGGACCGGCGGGTATGGGGACTTGCGCGGCGCCTGCGGCTCCGCCGGAGCCGCGGGGGTGGAACCACCCTGACCCTCGGCCGAGTCGCGCAACCGGCGAGGGGAGTCCGAAGAGCGGTGTCGCCTCTTGGACGTCTTGGAATGCTTCGACTTACCCGAAGACTTGGATCCCGACGACCGATGGTGACGTCGGCTGCGGCTCCGCGACCGATCCTTGGACCTCCTCCTGGACCGGGATCGAGCGGCGCGCGGAGCCGAGTGGCGAATCTCGAGAAGCTTACGGGACCGCTCCCGTCTAGCCTTCGAGGTCAGGGCCTTGCAGTCGGAACACGACTCCGCGTCGTGGTCGAGGCCCAAGCAGTAAAGGCACCGGCGGTGATGGTCCGTAACCGACATCAGGCGGCTACAGTCAGCACAGGCTTTAAAACCAGGCATCCTACCGGCACCGGAGTCTATTGACAAGATCAAAAAGGATCGAAAAAGTTAGTCAAAAAGTGACTAAAGGGGTAGCTCTCCCGGATCTGCGCTTACTGGCGCGGAAAAAACAAGAACTGACATCAGCGCGCGAGGGCGGCGTCTAAGTACTCCGACGACGTCATTCCGGCGCACGACGCCGACGACGGACGCGGAGCCGCAGACGACGCCTAGCGACGCGCAAGGGGTATTGCTGACGAAAAATCTTCCGGATCCAGTCTGACGCCTGGGGATATTCTAAGGTGAGGAATCTAACTAACGTGTTTCTTTCAGATAGTAACAGTTTTAAAACTCATATACAGCAATACAGATTTGAAAGGTAACTAGCCAACGTTTGTGAAAAACTTTCCACTGTGCAGAAACACGTGCTGCTTTCTTCTTAGCACGTTTGATCCCTCTAAGCTTGAAACAAATGCTTGTTTTGTTGAAATCTGCAAATAATGCAGCTGATGTTAGATTTTGTGGGAAATGTGGCAAATGTATAGTTATGTGGAACACACACGGACCGCAGAATCGCATAATTCCAGTGGCCATGCCTAATGTGAAGCAGAGTACTTTACTTGTCAGCAGTAAGAAAAGCTATAGCCATTCTACAATACAATAATAAAGCATTTACTCCTACAAGGGTGATCCTGGACGGATATACGCTTCTGTACTTTTCGGTTTATGTTTGATTACCGTTTCTTTGTTTGGGGTTTTACACCTGGCTGTCCTGAAAAGGGTGTTTTAATAGCATTATTATTTTTTTTATAATGTATTTTATTGGGTTGCTTTTGTGTCTTTATAGGCCCTCAAATGGGATGGCACCAATGTTGCACCCATTCTATCACTAGCACCCCAGTCCAATGTGTATGGGAAGGGTTCCACCTTCCCTCTGTTCTTATTTGTGTAAAGAGGAGCAGCAATCAGGTTGA
Organism: Triturus cristatus; assembly: GCF_964204655.1. Lineage (NCBI taxonomy): Eukaryota > Metazoa > Chordata > Amphibia > Caudata > Salamandridae > Triturus > Triturus cristatus. The sequence goes on along the minus strand of NC_140583.1, from coordinate 996,815,329 downwards.
AGAATAGGGTATTGGAAAAAATCATATTGCCCCAGGAGAATCAAATGAAAAAATCTCCTTGAGTCCTGGACACTTCCAGATCTGAAGCTAGTGCCAACATGAATGGGGAGCAGTTTGGGCGAAAGAGGCCCAAGACCAGGAGCTGATTTAACCAGCTGTTTAGCATTCTTCAAATCAGATAGTTGATTTGCAGAATTCTTCCCATTGGGGGTACGCAAAATTCAAGAGTGTTCAAAGTGAGTTTGGGGGAAGTCGGAAGGAGATGATTTAGGACTGTTGAGATAAGGGGAATATGATATGTCTGGACAGGTAGCGAAACGCAGGAAGATTATCAATTAACATTTCAGGTTGTGATCTAGGACCCAATTAGAATAAAAGTTAGAATTGCAACTCAATACAAAGGTTCTCAACTCACCCATTTGGATGGCCTGAGTGCTTAAGTACCTCAAAGAGTAGGTGACAGACTGCATGCAAACAAAACTCAACTGCTACATTCTGCTGTACACAGAGTGAGGCCCACAAAAGAACTGTCCTCAGCAATATCATTTGTGCACAAAGGGGAAGAGGGGTGGGTTTGGGTCCTATGAGACGAAATCTCCCTTTTCGATTATTCAAACCTCAGTTGGATGCGGAAAGCAGATATTTGTTACTGAAAGTGTAGTCGGGAGGGTTTTGCCGAACACCTGATACTTCGGCTGTGCCATATACCATAATTCTGATGGCAGCCAAAGGGTCATATGAAACAAAAGAAAACCTGTTGGAACCATGTAGAATCACCTTCAGTGTTGTTTGCGCTGCACACACATCTTTCCCTAGGGCCAGGCCTGATCTGCTTTAGATCGAACTGACAAATTATATCCCATCGCACAGACTACTAATCAACTGAACAAGAGACACAGATCACATTTGTTCTCAATATCATGCAAATCCCATTGTTTGGGGAAACACAAGAGCCATCACTGATCATCTATCCCACATGGCCGCACTCAGTCTCAAGAGCAACACAAGTAACTAACAACCTATGAACACCAAATCACCCTACAAGACTCGCCGTCAAAATGCAGTACTGCAAAATTCAAACCTGCTTTTTGGGTCAGTTTCTTTTCTTTCAGGCTGTATACATGAAAAATCAGTAAATATTGAGAAGAGATGGGCATGGTCGGTGCAAGCGATGATCCTATTCAGAATGAGATTAACTGGTGGATTTAAGAGTACCAATAACATATGCATAGCTTGTGCGTCACAGGGCCCCTTCTTAAATACTAAAAGAACAATACCTCTGCATAAGAGAATCAGTTTCTTTACCACGGGGTTAGCAATCTCTGCCTGGAGTCTAGGGTTAGCAATCAAGATGTTTACAGAAAGCAACGGGCCTGGCCTTAGTGGTTGTTTTTCAGGTTATGTCAAACAGTCTTGACCATTGCAGCACGAGCATGAAATTGCGGAAGCAAAGGAATAACTTTCTGGGATGAATGAAATATTCCAACAAGCATGCAATGACTAAGATGCTACTTAGCCAGGGTTGGGACCTACAGCAAGTGAATACTTTGATTAGCGGAACAAAATGGACAAGTTTCATACAGACAAAACGTCAGTATGCTCCATCCAGCCATAAAGTGGAAAATGTTTTATACCTTAAATCAGGAATTGGAAAACAGTCTGTTAAAAATTCACATAGAATATGTAGCTCGTCGGACAACAAAACAACTCCCCTGTGGTATATTTCCCATAGAGTTTAAGTTCTTCATCACATATAACATTGGCCAAGAATCATAACCTACCTCCCCCCAAATAGTATTCTTGATCAACAGGGCTTGTACATCGCCAAATCTGCCGTTAAATAAATGCCAATAAGACGGCGACTATCTCTTTGTCCAGTAAGCCATGGGTTCAAAGACCTTGAATGGAAAAATATTCAAACCCCGCAAGTATTTGATCAGTCAAGGTTTCTTTGCTGGTGTGAAAGATCAGTGTGCATCACTTATGTAGACCTCATAGGGACAATACGAGCTTTACATTAAGTATATGGGGTAGCCAAATAGCCAAAGATGAACCAACAAAACAAATATTATGGAAGCAATCGAGGAGAGCTGACTTTCCTCTCTAGAGGTCAAAGAGACGCTGGGTTGTTCTATCCATTCATCCTTGCTAGAGAATTAGTCTGCGTTTGCAAGAATAAATGCAAGCGCAAATGTAAGGCTCACATGGTTACATATAGCTTGCTCCACAAACAAGCCCTTTGGGCCTATGGATTAGAGGGATGTGCCCAAACACCCTAATCATACAGCAGTTTCTCCAGGTTAAGAAATTGCCATTTTACTCCCTTCCCTAGTTTAAGAGGCAAATTCTGCTGAGCCATTATGGCACGGTAAGAATCCTCTTACAAAGAGAGGTTATTTTATCTTGCAGTTCACAACGGATGAGACAAATGAGTGAGAAGACAAGCAGGGAGTTCCCGACCACGAGAGGATGTCTAAAAGGTACTTTACTTATTCCTGGAAAAAGGTAGGAGCCAAGTAGGACTTCTTGATGCCTGGTTAAATTCCTCTTAAGAATGCAGATTTTGAACTAAGACTTCTGTGCTTCCTTGACTTGTCACAGACAGTAGTGACCGGGCAAGCAAGACCCAAGTTCCATTAGAGGTTGGAGATGGCGTTTGACACAAATGAGTCTGACAGACTACCTGAATTACTTTTATACAAGAATGAAACACGTTCATTAGCTGCAGTATAGAAGCTTGCATATATTCTTACACATGCTGTACGTCATTCCGCCATCTAGTGGTTGGGTTTGGAATAGTATCTTGTATTTTTCAAAATTAAAATTGTAATGGACCAGATGTATGTTTAGAATAAGACAAGTAAATCAAAATCCTAGAACGCTCTAGCCTCGATGCCACATTCAGTTTGTATTTTTCCCATGCATCAACATATCTGGTAGACATACATGTTTACTTCTCTTAATAACAAACTTTGTAAAGCAGCTTATGCCTAAATGTCATAAGGGTAAGTCGGGGAGGGGGTGGAGAAAACAATGTGAATTCGTAACAGACATAAGACACAAGCCTAAAAAGAACTGTTATTGGTAAGAACCACCTTTTGAGAGGGAACCTTAAAAGTTCAAAATATTGTGTATCAGCTACATAGTACAGTTCCACTTGTTTAGATGGAGAAGGGATGTAGTTAAATCAGTAGCAAAGTTGCTGTGTATTGCCTATTCTATTAATGCAAGACAAAGCAAAGCTGTTTATTTGCTAGCTTCACACGTTTGAGTACTATCCATGTGGTAATAGCAGGCTCAGTAATGGCATTATCTGTGTATGCAGTAAAAAGGTACATCTTTTTGTTTCGTGCTTTTGTTTAAACAGTTTCTTAGTGTACCTTCAACATTAAATGTGTATAGTGATTTCTCAATTACTGACTGAGGGTTTGAAAGAATGGTGATCGTTTCACAGTAAGGCTAATCTGAAAAAGAAAACAATCTTGGCAACAATTTGAGGTATGTTCCTGGGCAAAACCTGTCCTGGTGCATGAATATTAGGTATTCATCGATTATATTTAATAAAAAAAAAAAAACACATATTATAAGTCAGGAGCCACCAGGTAGAGCTACATTTCGACCCCCCATTAGCAAGGATATGGCTTTCGAGCAAAACACTCTCTTATGTGGTAAATAAATAGAGTCGAATAAGGTCTGCTCTCGGTTTCTCATATGAACGAGCAATGCTGCTAAATGTACCTTCACTCAAGTGTATGCTAAACAATAGTCTATCAGTGAAGTACGTCTTTTAAAGCACAATGGGATGTTAGGAGAACTGCAGACTTTAAAAACGCAAAAATTAACCATACTTGTATAACAGTCTAATAAAGAAGGCTCAGCAAAAAGAAAATCAGGAAACCGTGTTTTCACTTTGCAGTTTATTATAATAATGTTTTAAAATCTGGCTGCTTTAGGTCTATCCATACATAACTTTTCTAGTAAATGTAATTATTATATTTCTACTCCCAACCCAGCTTTATTTTTTCCTGAATGAAGTTTGCCTGCCTCAGATGTTAGATTTAGGCTCCTCAAGCCAATCTTCCCTGCTTGGATCGGCATCCAAGGGGACGCACTCAGATGGATCACCTCCTTCCCCACCGGAAGAGCCCAAAGGATCCACCTCCCACCTCTGAAACCAAGGAGATCACCTGAGGTGTCCCCCACGGCTCATCTTTCAGCTCCACGCTTTTCAACTCATATATGACCCCGCTGGCCAGAATCGTCGGATCCCACGCTCTCAACAATTTCCTACGCAGATGACAACCAACTCTTCCTCTCACCCACCGACGGCCCAACCACCATCAGAACCATCTTCCACAGATGCATGACCAATATCACCGACAAGATTAAGAACAACTGCCTGCAGCTGAACACAGTCAAGACAGAAGCACTGACCTTTGGCAACAGCAGCAACACATGGAACGACTCCTGGTGGCCATCAGACCTAGGGCCGGCACTCACTCCCTCCCGTCAACCACACAAGAAACCTTTGAATCATTACTGACAACAAGCTCAACATGAAATCACAGGTCAATGCGGTCTCCTCTGCCTGGTTCCTCACTCTGTGCATGCTATGTAAGATCTTCGAGTGGCTACCCCTACACACGAAACACACAGTGACGCACGCCCTCATCACCAGTTGACTAGACCATAGCAATGACCTCTACGCAGGGATCGGCGTACACCTTCTACAGAAACTTCAGACCGAACAGAACGTCGCAGTCATACTCATCCTTGGCCTTCCCAGACGAACCCGCATCACACCCCACCTCAGGAAACTCCACTGGCTGCCCGTACACAAGAGCTCTACAAAACAAAGGACCCACCTACATTAACCACCGCCTAAACTTCCACTAACCATTGAAAAGACTACACTAATCCTCATTTTCACTTGCCTATACTCCCCACATCTACTGAAGCAGAAATGGAGGATGGTCCTTCTCCCACATCACAGCAAAGACCTGGAAGAGCCTTCACACGCCTCTCTGGACCATCACCTCACTTCCAGAATTCCAAATGGCCCTCAAGACCTGGCTGTTCGAATTAGCATCCGGGGCCTGCAAGCACCTGGATACCCTATCGAGTAATTATCCTTACTTTATAAATCCTGTTGATTGATTGACCAATCAAGCCCAAGTAGTACAGATGCTGACCAGTTCAATAGCTGACTAACACACACGGATACCCAGGCATACCTGCTGGGCTTGATACCAAAGAAATCTCTGTGATCTGTATCCTAACAGCAGATTAACACTGAGAAGTCCTCTATTCCTTATTTGCCCACACACAATATCAACTTTAACTCAACTGTGCCAAGACACACATGTTCTGTGCACACAATCATCCATTCAAAAAAAGATGTGCAAGAATTCTGGTATATAAATGCTGCAACGCAATACTGCAAAAACAACATTTGATGGACAGAATGCAGAACAATGTCATACATTCACCCCAGTACAGAGATCTGGGCCTAAATCCATTGTTTTTTTGCTCATCATGCCATTCTAGTTTGAACCCAGCCATATGCAAATCAGTCTTGACCCTGTGCCCCATGGGAACAGTCCAGCCCTAACTGCCAAGCCAGTTCCTCCCTGGACCGGAAACAAGCATCCTAGGACCGGTTTCGGAATTTCACCCCTCTTCAGCCGAAACCGTTCCTAGGATGCTTGTTTCCAGTCCAGAGAGGACCTGGCTTGGCAGTTCGGGCTGGGCTGTTCCCATGAGGCACAGGGTCAAGACTGATTTGCATATAGCCAGGTCTAAACTGGGGTGGCATGGTGAGCAAAAGAATGATGGATTTAACCCAGATGTCTTGACTGGGGGTGAATGTTTTGATTTGTTCTGCATTCCGTCCATCAATTGTGTGTCTTTTGCAACGCAATACTGGGCATACCACACGGTGCAACCAACCCCATTGACATAGGAGTAACCCAGACATTTCAAGTGCCGGTCACTGTATCTAAAATAATTTCCTGCTACCTGATGCTAATACTTGACGACTGGCAAGTTCGAGAATCCTTTCCTTTTCTGGTTCACGGACATCAATATTAGCCCAAAACTGATTAAGCTTCTAGTCCTAGCCTGCCTAGGGCTGAAGTATTTAGCAACAAATCATTTCTAACTAGTTCACCTGAAAACAAAATGACTGAAAAATATCCGGGTTTTGATCCAAAAATATCTTTCAGAGGTAAACACATATCCAAAAGCTCTACGGATAAGTAGGGCTGCGATTACGCTTTATCATCTGTTATAATTCACAACAATCTCATCTCCACAGAGGCAACAGTTTTTAAAATAAGAGTTTGGGGCAGTGAAGAAGGCAAGTGGGAGAGTAAACTGTGTGGAAGCAAACATCATAAAAGAGCACAGTCTGGGACTAGACCACTGCAGGCATCAAGTGCAAGTCTAACCAGGCCAAGAGAGGCAACTGAGGCATTGAGGACAACAGCTCAACTAAGGGTTCTATGGATTCAAATGTTTGATTGCTTAACCCTGCTTTAATATTTAGAAATTAAATAATACACTGGTCTTGTTATGGGATGAACTTCTAACAGTCCGCAATTACCCCACAGGCTATATGTTGGACTTGGCACTTTTTCCCTGAAATTTTTCGCATTTGTGGGAAATCGCATGTTATGTGAATGCAAATATTGAATACTGTTCAAAGATGTACGCAGACTGAGTTTTCCCATTTACACTTAAAGCTTTTAAAATGGATGCCATAGCTGTGTGGTTGTGCCGTCTGACTGAGCTGGGTTAACAGTCTAGTGGTTATTTCCCAGCAACTCCAGCTTTTGGAGGAAAGCCTGGCACCCAGGGTGCTCTAACCCTCCTCCTAGGCCAGTTAGACCCAGTTTCCCCAGACGCTTCTAGCACTGTCTGGAAGGTGGGGTGAGGGGCGTATAAAGGGAGGAGCTGGGCTGCCATCTGGTCAGTCAGAGGGTGGACCTAGGGGAGAGGGGACCTGCTGCCAGGGGTTACCGCCACATGGGCCTGTGTGCTGGGCCCTGAGCCTACCTACCCCCCTCTACTGGGCGAGGGAAAGCTATAGTTGGGGCAACGCAGACCTGGAGAAACCTACGCAGGAATTTTAGGCGGTAGGGCTTAGTCAGGGACCTATGCCGCTGGAAGTGACAGGGGTTAGGTGCTGCCTTTTAAGCTGAGTGAGGGATCCTGAACTAACCCACTGATCTGGCCCGGCGGGAGGAGAACCCAGGGACGACCTGCAGAGACTAATTAGTCCGTCTTCAGCCACCAACTCAACCCCCCCTTAAGACACCCTCAACCAAGGGCGCAGGAACCAGCAAGCGCCTCGTAGGACCCTGACTGCAGTCCCTGCGGAGAGAGAGCGCTATATACAGGCTGCCTGTGGAAGGAGAGCGCTATATCCGGTGGGCGCTACCCTGGAATGGACTGTGCTCTGCTGGTGAGTGTGGTAATCCCAGCTGCCTGCTACCTAGCGCCTGGGAAGCGCTAAATCCACGGCCCCCATAGCGCTGGGAGGAGAGGAGAACTGGTTTATTTGAAAACCCCGCGTTATCGCGGTCCTTTTGCTGACTTGAAATCGCGGGAGCCCACCCCGTGTTTCTGCCGCCTGGGTACTGTGTCTTGACGGCGGGAGCCCACCCCGCACTGCAGAGCTGCCAGAACTCACCGGCGCTGGCCGGGACCTCTCTGGTAGCGTGGCCGGGCGGGAAGAGCGCTACTGCCGACAGAAATCACCGCTGCTGCCCAGGTACCCGCGGTTGAGCGCTGCTGTGTCCCAAGATCACCGCCGCCGCCCGGGCCCAAGGGAAGGAGAAGCGCTCTGGTGGAGGAGGTCTCCGCGGCTCCGAGGTCCAGGGAGGGCCGCCGCGGCTTCAGCGAGGGCTGTGCTAGGCCCTGTGAGTGTCGGCGGAGCGTTGCCAGGCGACCGGGGTGCCAGCCGCGTCATCGTCCGCGCCGGAAGCTGCACTCTCATTGGTTCCCGTGACCGAGGCCCGGAGCTGGTCCCTGTCATCACAGGAGGGGCTCCGTTGCCAGTGGGAGCCCCTCGATCTGCTTCCCCGCCTGCTGAGCCTGCAGGAAGGAGACGCTGAGGGAGAAGAGCGGCTCCCCGCCGGCCCCTGGTGACCGCCTCAAGGACTGCCGGTGAGTGCGGCTGCATGTGGAGACCGGTGGGGGCCGTTCGATGTACGGGGTCGGTACCCGAGGCCCCCCTGAAGCCGAGCGAGTGCCTGCACCAGCCCCCAGCCCTCACAGCTGCACCGCGGAAGCGGGCGGCTGCAACGAAGGGGCCTTTTGAGGAGCTGGAGTTTGAGAGGGCGACAGGGCACATTCTCGGTGCCCGCCCCCCCCCTGCACCAGTGTGACTTTACAGCTGCCCTGTCTAACGGTGGTGACAAATGCAAAAAAACAGTTGATGGACAGAATGCAGAACAATGTCATACATTCACCCCAGTACAGAGATCTGGGCCTAAATCCATCGTTTTTTTGCTCACCATGCTGTTCCAGTTTGAACCCAGCCATATGCAAATCAGTCTTGACCCTGTGCCTCATGGGAATAGTCCAGCCCGAACTGCCAAGCCAGGTTCTCACTGGACTGGAAACAAGCATCCTAGGACCGGTGTCTAACGGTGGGGCAGCTGCAACGTATTGGCGATGTTTAACTTCAGGAGTCCCGGAGTGGGGCTCTTAAACTCCCCGTAGGGCCCTAACTTTACCAGTACTTTGTGTGAGCAACGCTATAACTCTGGGGTACTCAGGAAACACAGGTCGGGCCACTGCCACTGGTGTTGAGCCCATGGGGAGGATCTATGCCTAATGCAGGATATGCTGTCTACACCCTACTGCTTACGCTGCAGACGGATGTGCACTACGCTGAGGTGGTTAGGCCCAAGGGACTACCTGTTGTAATTTATACCTCTGCTAATGCCTTTACGCTCTTGAGAGTGCCTCACGTCAGGTTATGAGGTTCTAGACATCACCAGGTTGCCCTGTTGGGTTATTGATTATGTCCCGTGTGACCTAGGCCTACTGTTATGCATAGGGTGAGGGTCTGCCTGATGTTGCATCTATGCCAAGGCTAATGCAGGGTGTACTTAGATCTCATGGACGTACGCTGTTAGTGTTCTGCCTCATGAGTTCTGCCTAATGTTTTCCCTTACAGCTTTCCTGCCGCAGGGGCATGCATAATGTTGAGCGGCATAGTGTGCTTTTAGGCCTAATGAGATGCATATTGTTTTATGCCACGATGTCTCCCCAATGCTAGTGGTTTGCTATGTGCAGCGCTATGGTTATATACCATGTTTTGAAGCGCTAATGCAGTGCTAGGTGCAGCGCTATGTTTATGTGCCATGTTCTGAGCGCTATTGATGTGCTATGTGTAGCCCTAGGCTGGAATGTAATGTTTTAAAGCGCTATTGAGTTGCTATGGGCAGCGCTATGGTAAATGCCAGGTTTTAACGCGCTATTGAATTGCTATGTGCAGCGCTATGTTAAACTTCCATATTTGAAACGCTATGGATTTGCTATGTGCTGCGCTTTGATTCCATGCCAGGTTTCGACGTGTTAATGACCTGCCAAATTCATTTCTAATGCACTGCTTTTGATCCTGATGTTGATCTAGATAAAACTGATTGGTTTTATTCAATATACTGTGTGGTGTCAATTATTGCGTGCGTTTCCTGTCTCAGTGGATGTGTGCGCTGTATGGTCACTTTACACGTAAGCCTTTGGATGCCTACCTGCTCGCGCCACGCTACCCCCATAGGGCCTGGTGACCCCCGGTCCTACACTATAGAATACCATCTTTCCAAGATGCCTTCTTAGCCTGTTTACAGAACATGAAACACAAGGGCTTCTGACGACCTGAGAAAGGACCAGAGCCTCATGTGATAAAGCAATAAGAACCCAAATACAAGATTTGGAAGTATTTTTTATTTAAGTAACTACGGCTGAACGTCCAGAAGTCAACGATTTGGTTAGTAGTAGTATGATTTGCTTACCACTAGAATACATTTTTTTTTTAAAAACCCTGTTTGGCCACCATGGTGAGACACATAGCATTTTCTGCGGAAGCAAACATATGTCAAAAAAGTAGTTCAATCTAAAAAAACAGTAGCTTATTAATATAATACCAAAATCATGCCAGATTTGAAGAGACTATACTTTAGAAGGATTTGTGAAGAAAGGTGACAAACAATTAAGCCGTTTCATAGGAATATCTGATATAGCATTACGGAGAACTCCAAAGAGGGCCTGAAATCAAGCTTGATACAGAAAACGCAACAGATACTGTATGAACTTAAGTATATAATGATTGCTCTTATATCAAAGTAAAAGATTAAAGGAAAACCCAGTGGAGAAAACTGAAGGCTACCCTGATCTGATAAACACAATACTGGTCCATAGTATACACAGAAAGGAATGCAGACTACATTAATAGAAGGTTATTAACAGCAGAATATTCAACCTGGAAAAACATTTTCTGGCTTTACGAAATCTGATTTTTGACACAGTATTCCGTCTTGGCTCTGGGATGGATCAATATTGTTAAAAGCCTTTGCCTGAAGGACACTGGGGTACAAGAAGTAGGGGGCTCCTCTAAATACCTTGTACTGACTATTTTGTAGTCATCTGTTGCATGAGGTTAGAGGAGGCAAAACTTTACAAATGTTGCTGAAGTACCTCCTCTACATAGACTCCCTTGAATTGACTTAGGTCTATGATATATCTTTATTCTTTGTTAATTTACAAATATCACTGAATTCCTCTTTACTCAAATCTAGAACTTGCTGCCTCAGTAACAATTACCTCATCTTAGGTTACTCAATCATTCTGTTTTGCTGGAAGGTGACTACTTAGTTAACTGATTAGTGAAGTCTGAGGACCAATTCTATGTCAGGACCCTGAGGCGAGGATTAGGCCTGTCTCGCTTCACTTTTATTACAATTAGATTACTCCAACAGCGAAAAAGATTTAAAACTTTCCTTTACGTTAGCTAGGAAATGTTTCATTCCCAAAGAGTTGTGCTTCCAAAAATGGGGTCTTTGGTCTCGAATGTACTTGTTTCCCAACAGAAAAACTCAGTTAATCTACTTTATGGTCTTGAAATTTATTTCTAAAGAGTAAGATTTTGAGGCATTGTCCGATGACCGGATACCAAAACAAATGTGTGCAAACTTCTTGTTTCCCACACACTCACTCTGACAATTTTCCTGAGTGAACTTAGAATCCTTCTAGCTGCCTCCACCGATTACCAAGGCTTTACTGTTGGAGATTTATCGGGATTCGACTTTAGGGGAACAGACGGATAAAATAGAACACTGTAACCCACAAGATCGGTAAACTCTTGCAACTAAAAATGGAATAGATCTCTTGTCTTCTGTGAATGAATTATGTCAAGTGACCAGCAAAAATAGGCAAGTGAAGCTTTCATCTTTGACAGACTACGCAATTTCTTTGTGCAATCATTGACAGTTTCTTAAAAAAAAAAGATATTGTTTTAGCATAACTAAACGCATTCACAATCATAGTACATAAAGATCATCTCGTGTGCAACATGTATCTGTTTGGCTCCATCTGTTATCTCATATTCGGTTTGTTTCCCATTATTGACAAACTCAATAAAAATGTTAACTAAATTGAATCTCCTCTTTTACATTCTGTGTATACACTCCTAAAAAATTAAACAAGACTACGTCATTACACTCAACAACAGGAAAAGGGACAGAATAGAGGAAGAGGTAAAAGGGGGTGAAGAGGTAAGTAAGATTTCCCTAGAAGCCAATCATTGTGCCCTGCTGATGTACGCTGTTACAACCTTTAGTGAGCCTGCAGTATTTCAATGGGGGATTATAGTTCCTGTTTTGGTGTCCTACAGCCAATTTGCTAGTGATTTAGGGTGGATTTAAAGTGTTTTGCAATGCGGATACTGCTTCCAGCTAATCAACCCATGCCTGATGGTTCCCATCTAGTTTTGCTGCATAGATATTATGCTCCTCATTGTAATCTGTTCTGTTTGAACCCACTTTTGCACCTCAGCAAACAAGCATGCTACACTTGCAGCAATGCTCTGCTTCCAATGTGTGACTATCAACTGTCTAGTGAGTAGCGGAATTAGGTCCAGGAACCTACTGCAGTGTCTATTTTCTTTGTCCTTGTCATTAGCCCGAGGAAGCAAACCTTGGAGTTCATCAGTTGCCTCCTGTCAATTGTTTCAGTCATGGTATGGATCACAGATTTCCATGCTCAAACCATATGGTAAAACCTGCATCAGTCTCCTGATGTCTACGGAAAAAGTCCCAAATTACCTGATACATATCCTCCAGTTTCCTGTGTTTTAGGTACTTTCTGGGTGCAGAACTGTATTGTGAAAGACTAATGCAGGCATTCCTTGATATTTTCAGTGTCTACGCCAATGCTGCCTCCCATTGTTAATCTGTCAGTTTGTTTTCCAGGTTTTGCTGACCAGAATGCAAAGATCTCTTTTTGATGGTGTCCGTAGGATACAGCAGACCATGTCATTTTCCGCCTCCTGTAAGTAGCATTTGTAATGTTTAATGTACGGTTGGTTTCACATCATCGTTCTTCCAAACTTTTGTAGAAGCCCAGATAATGATCCATACAGGGTCGTTTCTAGGTGTTTTGCCGCCCTAGGCGAGAATTGAAAAATGCCGCCCCCTCCCTTTTACTACAATCACTCTCTCCCCCTGTCATCCAGGCTAGAATAATGAATGCATTAGATATTCCCAAACTCATGTTTTTTGCTGCCCTCCCCCTTTTGCCGCCCTAGGCAGCCGCCTAGTCTTGCCTAATGGTAGAAACGGCCCTGGATCCATAATCTAAGAAGTGATCCATTGTTGCACCGTATTTACTTACTGTGTTCGGAATAGTTTTAATGGTGCTGTTTCCGATTGTCTCCAACCCCGTCGTTTACCACAACATCAACGAGCTCAACTGCCTACCTGCTGCTGTGTCCACTAAGCTACACATTTGAAGCTCTGGGTCCTACACTACAGTCGTTCCCACTGTCATAAGACACTAGTATTTTGCTTCTCTGAGCAATGCAGGTATACTCTTCCTCTGAGTTCTGTCACTCAAGGGCAGTGCCGCTAGAATGCCCCCTTTCACCTTTCGGTGTAAGGTTTCCCCTCCATGTTTGGGAGGCGGGTTAAGACAGCCAATTAGCCAACCATTGAAGCTGTACTGCTAAATAATAAAGTTCAACATCTGCCACTCCGAGCATTTACAAACATCATCAACATTTACAGAACAACGCAGCAACATTGCAGCTCCCTACAAAAGCTATTAGTATCAGGCTCAATTTTCTACACAATGCTGTCAGCAAAGACAAAGGCATTGGTGCAAAGTAGTTCAGCAGTTGTGGCAGTGCCATCATTTCTGTTAGCATGCCTCTACTCCTCTCCGATAACTGCAGCTTCTCCGGAAAACGACAACCCATTTAGGCAGCTATAGCACCTTTCATGCTCACCGCCATCACATCCATCCCTTTACGCTTGGACTCCCAGGTATTGAAATGTGTCAAGTTTGTATTGCAGTTCGATGTGTTGCAATGTGATTTACTGGGAATATGCACAATTCTCTCCAGTTCACTTTCAGACCAGACATACTGCCAAATAATTGTAATGCCTACAAAGTCAGGCCCAAACCTGTGTGCGCATCTTTTACATTTGTTAGAATGTCACGGGTATATATTCAAATGGTGTGCATTGTACCAGATATTGGCAACAAAATGTTGCTGCCTGTGCTTCAGAATAAACAAGCTAATGGTTCTATTGCAAATAACAATAGGAACAAGGGAGACCCCTACTGTGTCGCTCTTCCTACCATATAGGTGTTGGATAGCAATCGGCCAAAATGCACTCGGACTGTAAAGTAATCAAGGTATTTCCAGCTTACTGTATCAAATGCTTTCACTACATCTACTGCCAAGACCATGGTAGTTTCTCAGAGTGTTTTAATTTGCTAAAGACTGCGAATACTCTGCAAGCGTTTTGGGTGCTACTGTGTCTGGGAATGATTGATAGGGTGCATTTCTTCGAAGGTTATTCTTACTATGTAGTCAGCCAGCATCTTGTTTAGTATTTTATAATCTGTATTAAATATGGATCAGGCTCTGTTTTACTAACTGTAGAAAATCACCTTGTGGTTTGGGGAGCAAAGCTATGACTACCTTGCACACTGCGGAAGCATGCCCTGTGCTTTTGTTTCTTCAGAGATCACAACAAGGCGGGCGCCAAAATGTCCGAGTAAGCTGAATAAAAAAATGCATAGTAGTCCATCTCTGCCTGGTGTCTGTTGTTAATTCACTAATCTATTGATCGCCCATTTGATTTCTTCCTCTGTGATTGGCGAGTCTAACATATCTCTCTGTAGCCTGGTCCGCTTGGAGGTGCACATTCTAAAAACTGTCTGCCACTGATTTATCGTCTACTGTGTCATATTACTTGTATGAAGCAGAGTTACAGCTGGTGAAAGCCTCATTGATCTCCAGTTAGGAAAGCACTAACTCACTGTGCTCCTTCTGAACCGCTGTTATGGGTAGGTCTCATGTGCCTGCCTTGATTAGCCAAGCAAGTAGCCTGCCTGATATGGCTCCTTCTGTACGGTGTCCCCACAGGTATCCCCTACACGTTCTATGCTCTGTATCTTCTACTGCGTCACTTCATGCTTCTCCCTTGTGGTATGGATTTCGTTTTTCAAGAATGTGTGCAGCTCTGTTCTGACCCTGTGTATTGTTGAAAAGCATAGGCCCAGTATCGCCACTTTAAATGCCTTCCAGTCATACAAAATGTTCGGTGCCGGGCCCGCATTCCCTGTAAAATATTTTTTTATTTTCTCTAGTATTGTTCCCCAACATCTGGAGTCAGCTAAGGCTCTGGTCTACAGTTGCAATGTGGGAATGGTTGCAACTACCTTTCCCGATCAGCAGGTTATGCTCAGATGGAGTATTTTCCAGACCCTTCATGGTCACCACAGTGGTGAGCATTATTGGGGTCCGTAGGAGCCTTGCTCATTCCAACGAGTAAAAGTAATATTCTCTTCCGTTTGGGTGTCTGCTCTGCAATGCAGTAAACAGACTCCAGGTCCAGTCTGTTAAGACTTCAGCTCCCACACAGTTGAGGCGCGATGTCTGCATGGTCCCTACACAACAGAAGTCTGCACCTAATGGCATTAACAAGTGGGATAATTCAGCCAGGCATGTGGATCTCTCATTCAACAGTGCTTAGTTGCTATTAGGTGTATAATGCTAGCTCCCAGCATTTGTATGCTACCCAATCCACGGAGGCTATCAAAATTCGTCCCTCAGTAATCATCCATTGAGAAAGGGAATCCTGTTCATACCAGGATCAGCGAAGATCGCTTGTCGGAGAGGCAAGCCCCTCATTACCGGTTGTGCTGCAGGGGTATTTAGACTGTTTTCTGAAAGGCCCGTGAGCATTTACCTTTGCCACAGGGAATGGGTAGAGAGTGGCCGATGAGGCTGCTGACGGGCTTCTGATCACTGTGCTGATCTAGTGCCCTCTGAGCACCAAGGCTATTTTCACCTTATTCAGCAGGCCAGCAGTGCGTTCCATGCTCAGGTGACCACAGCTGCTATACTGCTGTTTGTTTCAATTCAGGCGCCCCGCCTTGGCTGACGATCGCCAATTTCCCACATGAGGTAGGCAAACGCCAAAATAGCACCTTGCATGCAGGTAATTGTGTCTGCTCCTAGTTAGCAGCACAGGCAATCTTTGGGATACTGCATAATGAAGGTTGCTGGATCACTGGCGAAGAGAACTAAAATGCACGTCTTACTCCACACATTGCTGGCCATGCAACCACCCAATCTCTGACATCAATGCTGGCCACATACTGATGGTGTACAGTCTATAAAGATTTAACTTAGTTTCCAGTGAAGTCGAGGTTTTCTAAGGCAACCTGCAAAGATTAAAGTCCCATCTACTGGGAACGATCCCTTATCACTGAACCTTCCACACAATGACAGACAAGAATTTCTATGACTGGAAAACCTGCTAATGCTGCCAAGCTACTGGAAATCATCTTCTGTTCTGATGTCTGGCACAAGAAAACAAATGGAACCACAGCTTCAATGAATAGCAGCAGTTTGACAGTGTGCATCTATCCTATGGGGAAATAAACGACCTTTATAATGCACCCTTAACGTGAACAGGGTGTAGGCATAGTTGACTTCTAATAAGAAAGGGAAATTGGCTTGGCGGAATCAGAGACCCAAATCGGAAAGGACATTCTTCAAAGCCTCTATTTGGACAACTGAGTGATGGCATTGAAGTTGAGGGCCTATCAGCGCCCTTTCATATTTTTTGGGGTCTGGGTTTTGACAGTTGTCATACAGAGATATGGTTTACAATTATAAATAAAATAGGCTTTAGGTCCTCCCTTTGAATAACTGCCTTCCTTCGACCACCCTCTTTCAGCAATAGGCTTAAGACTTTGTCAGTCACTTCTAGGCCCAGTCAAGCAGAGTATTCATCTCTCACATGATGCTACTGGCTGTATACTTCCACTTCTGTTTAAGTTCTTTACAGCAATAGCCCTTTCAGTCCAGTCCTGCTGGCTTTAATGTGCTTCACTATAGAACACAACAGAACTTCCTACACCTATCTAATTTAAACATAAGGAAATATGTCCATATGATAAGACAAAACCCACAGCCAACGGTGAACAAAACTACATTAATTCATTTATTTGCTCATTTTTTCATTTTTTCAGAAAACATATACATATGTATTTTAGACAATATATCAATACATAAAGTGCATATTGCATCACAATAATAAAACACAATTATAACTTATCTTCAACAACCCACAACAAGATGACATGAATGAAAGACATATATACATGATACAATACAAAAAACTAAGACAATAGACATCAGAATGAACAAGGGAAAAAAAATTGTAATTATTAAAAACAATAGACCATGAAATTATACATAAGACCAGCGCCACTTAATGTGCTTCATTGCATGTGTTAGCACATTTAACCCAGACCATTTGGCTTTGTCAAGGCTTGTTTTACGGGAAAGTAAAACCATGAATCTGCATAAAGGGAAGCCCTGTCCATAACCAGAACGAGCCAAGTAGTAAATGGAGAACACGTCGGACTCACCAATTCTGATTTCCCTCAATCTCAGTGATTTTTAACTTAGATGCTTATGGGTCAAGACTCCTTATTGCCTCATGTGAGGGTCATTATTATTCATTTTACTGAAAACTACATAACGAGACAAGATCACTTACAAACCCACACACATTCCTAAAACAAAACTGGAAGACCCAATACAAAACACAAAAAGCAAAAAGAAAAACAGATCTAGCCAAGAAAATATTTTTGAGACTGGATTTGGAATTACTGGATATTCTTTTTTTTTTTTTATAGTAGATTAGCCAACAAAAAGGCAATGAATTCTAACAAAAACAGAAAATGTACCCCCAGAGAGGAAAATAAATCTCTGGTAACGGTACTAGTGTGCAGCGATTCCATTTGCTATGACAAAATATAGAATCCAAGATAAGAGCTGGGTTTGTAGTTCAAGTTTAGAGAGGCATTTGTAGTTACCCATTTCTCAGAAATTGATCATGTCTTAAAGAAAACCCTGTTCGGGGCATGAAGTGCTAAAGACGAGCAACAGGACAAGGGATAGCAGAACAAACATGTTTTAAGGTCGGCATACTGTCTAACTTGCAACTTAGGGTAAAATTAATTCCACAGTTATATTTTTATACAAGGGAAGCACCATCGGCTGATGCAAGTTAATCAATCACTGGGACCAATGGTGGCCCAAGACTCCTGGTTGCAACATCCTGAAGGATCCGGAGTGTAGTCCCTACCAACACAGAGAAACTATCAATCTTTTAAACTAGAGTATCAACAGCACCAGGATCAAAGATAGACAATGAGTGTCCTCATTCAACTAGGCATTGAGTTCCATGGAATACCTGGGAAACAAAGAGCCAGACACCAGTAAGGCAACACAGAATCACAACTGAAAAATCCACATTCAACATGCTTATGCAATGTATATCTCTGAAGAGCATAAAAGAGACAGAAACAAATCAAAGTATAAAGGAGATGAGAAAAATACTCATCCCTTTCGAAGAGAAAACCAAACAGGTACACAAGAATAAAACCATAAAATAAATACTAGTAGCTCGGTTGTTATCCTTTTATGAATGGTGGTCTTTTTTAAGCAGCTTTCAAGACTAATGCCACCACGTGGCAAGAAGTGTTTGTGAGAGTCAAGACAAACTAATTGTGCCCTGGTACCCAGTGTCTATGCAAGTACAGCCCTGGCCTTACAGGGTCCTCATTCCATTTGAGTATTTAATTCAGTTCAAGGTGATTTTAGATGACAGGTGGATGGAACTGTAACCAGAGGTGCACTGTAAAGAAAATGTTTGTCAGGTAGGCATCCTTGGAGTCATGGGCAAAGAAATGTTCAGCCTTCTCTCACTAAACTCTCAAATAGTGGGAACGGATTAACAAGCGTACTGGGCTAGGGCGTGTAGACGGCTACCAGGCTTTAAGTGAACAGTGATGTAAATACAGGCTTGGGAAAAGTGATCGCTGTGTATGAAACTGGAACCCTGTATGCAAGGCCAGAGATGCAGCCTTCATTTAAGTGGCTTATGCATGGCCCTCCACGAAAGAAGAACCACGTACACCCCAAACAATGGGATGCCAGACACAATCCATCAAGCTAATAGAAATGGAGGTAGCCGAGTCTTGTGCATTCCCACGACTGGTTTAGGGTAAGGTCGAAATTGTGCACAGATTCATTATTTCATAATGTACAGTATGAAGAGCTTTGTCAACATGATTGGATGAGACTTATATTTTCCCTCAGCTCTGCCCTCAATTTCTGTCCTCCTTGTGCTCACCTCAACTGTCACACCCACTCTGACCTCACTATCTTTCTGCTCTCACCAAAACAGAAAAAGGACTGCGGAAGTAGGATACTGAAAACTATCAGCCTGCGTCAGTTCCTTGAGTGCAAGAAAGGCAGGAGGTGTGAATAAATAAAGACCAACATTCTGGCGATGTGACTGGATTTAAATGTTTGGTTCAGCTTGCATTGAAACTTTGTGGTGGACGCATGTTTTGGCAATGTACACAAATTATTTTCTGTAGGATCACATAGGGTTTGTTGTTTCTTTGAGGTTATTCATCAGATGAGAAGTAAATGAATTCATGGCACCGAATACACACTTGGTTCTAACCTTATACATCAGTCCTTGGCACCTTCGCAAGCCCATGCATCACCTTTTAGCTGGTACATCGCCACCTTCACCACACATTCATCCTAGCTCTCCATTCTCCTGTCTCGCCTCGCAGATCTCACTTCACAAGCACAATCTCAGCTTTCGCTTCACTCTCACTATCACCTTTCTGTCATCCAATCCCTCATTCTCTTCACCTCCACAGTCCCCACGTTAGCCCTCATCCCAAACGTACATACCCCTCTGAGGTCTCAGCTCACTCACCTTGCGCTTGATGGTCACCGCATTGGGCTCCCAGTCTTCATTCTTGGTTCTTACCTCTCCCACTGCCCTGTAGACTCCTCACTCTCACCCAACCTTTCTTTGAGGTTACTTAACCTACACCTCTTCACGCTTTCTCATTACAACACTCCCGCTTCTGTCTTCCCATACACCCTAAGCTGTCTGGTCACAGGTCCATTGCTGTCTGGTCACAGGTCCAATGCCCTCGCGCCCCATCCCAGCCTTCGGTCGTTCCTTGCTCAGTTCTTACCTGGGCCATTTCCGTTTGTAATGTAAATTGATTTTGAAGTTCCTTTTACTGCTGTGGTCTGTGTCGGTGCTCGAATCGTGTATTCCAGGTCCCGGGGAATATGGGTACCACTCCCCCAGGCTGCTGCCATTCTCCAGGCCAGGAGGATGATGGACCCCACACATGCCATCTGTGGACAAACAAAACAAGAGCCAAGTGTTAATGCGGTAATTGATTTCAAGGCTGGTATCCATCACAACTAGCCTAGTCTAACATGTTTGACGACAAGATTCCAGGGAACAGTGAGAGCTGGATGTAAAATCGAAAGCCACAATCCATCGGAGCATTTACAGCTCCTAGAAACACTCAGACATGACGATGCAGAGTAGCTCCCAGGCAACATCACAGAGAAAAGCAAAGGAAAAGTGCAGGAGAGTGGTGTAGAGTGGTGTAGAGTGGTGTAGAGTGGTGTAGAGTGGTGTAGAGTGGTGTAGAGTGGAGTAGAGTGGTGTAGAGTGGAGTAGAGTGGTGTAGAGTGGTGTAGAGTGGTGTAGAGTGGTGTAGAGTGGAGTAGAGTGGAGTAGAGTGGTGTAGAGTGGAGTAGATTAGCGTAGCCTGGAGTGGAATAGAGTAGAGAAGTGTAGGAGAGTGGAATGGCACAGAGTGGAGTGCTGTAGAGTGGAGTGACACAAAGTGTCAGAATTGAGTGGCATATAGTAGAGTAGAGTGGAAAAGTGTGTCAGAGAATAGACTATATTAAAGTGTCATTGAGTAATATAGATGAATTTGCACAGAGTATCATAGTGTGGAGTAGTGTTGTAGAGTGATGTGGAGTAGTGTCATATAGTGGGAGTAGAGCGTCAGGGTGTAGTAGAGTGGCCTAGAATGAGGGGGTGTTAATTATTGTGGTGCAGGGTAGATTGGCATAGAGTGCATTGGTTTTGAGTAAAGTGGTGTAGAGTGCAGTGATGTAGAGTGCAGTGGTGTAGAGTAGTGATGCAAAGTAGACTGCAGTGAAGTAGAGTGCAGTGGCATAGAACAGATTGTTTCACAGTAGAGTGAAGTGGAGTGGTGCAAGGGAGAGGGCAAAGGTGTTGAGTAGAGTAGCGTAGAGTGCAATGGCGTAGAGTGCAGGGGTATAGACTAGATTAGAGTGGCATGGAGTGATGCAGAGTAGAGATCAGTGGCAGTGTGCGCAGTGGTGCAGAGTAGTCTGTCGTAGAGTGCACTGGTGTGGAGAGCAGTGGTGTAGAGTGGCACCGAGAGCAGTGGCGTAGAGTACAGTGGTGCAGAGTAAAGCATAGTAGTGCAGAGGTGCAGAGTAGATTGGTGTACAGTGCATTGGTTTTGAGTAAAGTGGTGTAGAGTTCACTGCTGGAGAGCGTAATGTAGTTGCGCAGAATAAGAGTGGTGTGGTGCCGAATGCAGTGGCATAGGGTAGATTGTTTCAGAGTGGAGTAGTGCACGGTAGAGTACAGTGGCGTAGAGTGGCATAGAGTGCAGAGAAGAGTAGCATAAATGGATTGGCATAGAGGGCACTGGCGTAGAATGGAGCGGTACAGAATGCATTGGTGTAGAGTACAGTGGCATAGAGTGCCATGTTGCAGAGTAGAGTGGCATAAAGTAGAGTGGGGTGGTGTAGTGTGCAAGTGGTGAAGGCTGCAGTGATGCATACAGTAGCGTGGGGTAAAGTGCATTGGCATGGTGTAGAGTAGAGAGGTGTAGAATGGAGTGGAGTGGTGCAGAGTAGAGTGCTGTGACAGTATTGTGTGGAGGGGTGCAGAGTAGATTAGATGTGGGGTAAAGTGAAGTATGCATGGTGTGGTAGCGTTCTGTTATTACAGACAACACTTCTTCAATTGAAAAGACCACTACGTTTGCACAGACAGTTTTACTAATTAATGTATACAGCATACAATTGGTGTGGAAATGTCATCACCTAGTATATTGATTTTTTTAGTGTATTAAAATATTTGTTTTCACCACACTTCAGAATTACCAAAAATGTGCTTCATTTGTGCTTTTCCAACCCGGATATACTTTGAAACATCTGCCCAGTTTACAGACATTTAAATGTTGTTGTGTACTAGAAATAAATGGCATCCAACAGCCCTCCTCAAGCACACTCCCAACATCCAGCATGATCGTCACATAAACCCTCTCACTTGCAAGTCAGTGCGAGAAAAGTAAACACCAAAGGTCCCTGGAAGACAGAGCCTGACTTTTGACCTCCGTCTTTGAATACACAGCAAAGGTGAAAAAATAAGAAAAAGATTTAAAGGCCTGCTTACAGAAATCCAGCACGGGTGGAAGGATACATTAAATGGAGTTCGGGGAAGGGAAGCACGCAAGCTGGACAGCCTAAAACAAATGTAGTCAACAAATAGAAAGCAAGCAAATGCGAGTTACAAATCACAAAGCCAATGGTAAGAAATGAGAGGAATGCAGTATCAGTAAAGTTTTCTGAATGTTCTCAAGATGGCGTTAGCAAACCAGACAGCTGCGCTATCTGGTAGGCTTTGACCAACAAATCACAGGAGCATGCCCTAATGAGTTGCACACAGCACTTCTTGCCCTGCTCTGATGTCACTTCATGTTTCAAACCTTATCGGTGATTCACGAAATGGAAGATGCATTAGGCAAGGGAAAAAATGATAATTTACGAATAATTACGCTGGAAAGAATATTTGATAGATTTGATAGATAAATCTGGCTGAATTGGCACATTGATGGTAAGGAACAACATGTAGTGCTATGGGTAAAGGTGTGTGTTGCCTTAAGAACTATCTCTCACAATTCTCGTGCAGGTATGCAAACCCAGCTCCCAAATGTGCCCATGCTCAGTGTGACACCTTCTGTCAGTCTTGCCTCTTCAGGCAACAGCATTTTCGGAATATGGAACTTGTAGTTTTCCTTTTCACAAAGAAACATGTTGGCCCAAACAGCAGAGTGAAAAGTGCTATTGCATAGAATAAAATGCCTGTATTGGCTGGAAGTTGGCATGCATGGCATAAAAGCAGTTGGGAGGTACTTGCACATTACATTTATTATCAATCACGTGGTCAGGCCAGCTCATCCCTAAAAATGATGAACCTCACCAGAAGTGCCTTAAAGTCTGTTGATAGTGCATTCACACTTGATACAATTATTATTTAGGGCGGAGTGTAGTGTTACCGGGAGTCTTGGTTGGGTCATCTATGGGAATACATATTCAGGAGCCCATTTAAAGCTTCGCAATACTTACTTTTTTTTTGCTTTACAATAAAGGCAAAAGGGAACCTAACACAATCCTTCATAGATACAGTTAGCTCTGTAAGCCGGCGCATGTTTCTCCCGTTGGGGCTTTCAATGCGTGTTTTTGGTCTACGTCGTGACTAAAGAACTGGAACCACTTGCCAGGAAAGTCCCAGTAACAAGGATGCAAAAGGCCCTGGTGCATGCAAGGAAAATGGCCCCTTTAAGTGCTGTTGATATAGTAAAATACTAAATGTGACCTGTCTCTCTGAGGTGGTGGGCTGGGACTTGCCCAGCTCGCCGAAGTTGGTGCTCTTACATGTCATGGACGGGATTGGGGGTAATATCTATGAACGCCATCTTATGTTGCTTGGGTTTACTCTGGCAAAGAGAGACATTGCTAGGGCATGGAAGGCACCACCCTCAGTGTCTGCATGGAAGAAGGGTCTGGACTTCTGCATAGGTTTGGAGCTTCCCATTTTTACAGCGAGAGGGTGCCCGCATAAACATTTTAAAGTTTGGAAGCGATGGGCGGACTATTGAGGCTTACAGCTGGAGCCGGTCTCTGCAGCAGGGCCCCTCAATCCAGTTTAATTTTACCCAGCTGGTTCAAACCGTGGTTTATTGTATATTCGTATACTTTAATTATTTGTTGTGGTACATATTCCATTGCTGTGCTGCTCCTGGGTGGCTGTTAGTGCGATGGGGGGTGAGGGGGTGTTGGGTTAGGGTTTTAATATGATTTCTTTCATCTGTATCGCTATTCATTTTTCCTTGATCTCATTACGAAAAAGTCAAAGTGACGATGCTACACGCTTATTGTGCAGACGTCTCTGGGTTACAGAGCCCTGTTTTATATGTGTCATTTGACGAATAAAATCTGCTTTAAAAAAAAAAAAAAATGTGTCCGGGTTCAATTAATCTATTAGGTCTGTGGGCCACGGTGCCACAGTCTGCTGCATCAATGGTGGCTACGCCCCAGCTTACGGTTGGGCAAGGTCCAGTAAAGACTATAGCCTTGGCACCACAATTTGCACATAATATGGGCAAGTTCTGACCCGAATACCTACTTACATGACGCAGCAAACCAGTGACAGGATCTCCGGAAGCGCGCCGGTCCCACCTTAGGGTGGTAGGCGCTATACAAAAACTACAATACAATGTAAGCATCTGAACCTGAACATGTCGCTCCAAGCTCCGCACAACCCTCCCACCCCCTCCCCCCCCCCCCCTCCCGTCCCGCCGGACATTCATGGTCGGGCGGTGCGGAGTTACACCAGAGAGCGAGGAGGCGTGGGGGACGAGGAGGGGGTGCACTTCTAGAGCTGGTCTGGCCTTCGGTGCAGCTGCTGCTCTACCCTGAATTGGAAGCTGCTGGAGGCGCGAAGCCAGCAGTTCTGACACAGGAATCTCACAGAGGGCCATGGAAAAAAAACCAGCCCCTGGGCATTCTTCCCCTTTCCTGTGCTTTCTTTTCCTTTCAGTTTTTTGCTGAAGTGTGCAGAGACTGAAAGCAGAGGCAGCCCTTCAGAATGCTAAGCTTGCTCTTGTGTGCTGACATGGGGAGAGGGAGGGAGGGGTTAGGAAGGGGAGAGGAGAAGCCTCGAAATGTCCCGGTTCCAGACAAGACTCTCGGTGCCCGCCACGACATGCCTCTGTGGACTGGCACCGCCGAGCGAAGCATTCTTCCCTCAAGTCACATGCTCGCGCTAAGCTCTGGGGAGAGGAGGCAAGGGCCAGGAGCACGTGACCGCAGTCGAACAGCCGTCAGCAGTCCGAAGGAGACATGCCTCAGTGCCCTGCTGGGGAGCCATCATCGCCATCCAGATACCCAAATAGGTGGCACAGATAAGCCCAGCAGGAGGATTTCAGAGGGCATCGGGCGACGGTAAACACGTCCCCACCCCCTTTCAAGCCGAGGGAAAGGTCAGGCAGTGAGTGATGTGCAGTCGCACATCCCAGACTGCCCCCAGGGGTGATCACTCACGGTGGAGGACAAGGACTGATGGGGACTGAGTGTGCATGCAGAATGAAGGCCGCTGGGAGCCAGGATAGGCAGTGACGCCCCCACCTCTCTCGCTCGAACAAGGTAAAGAAAAGAATTCGGTTACCCCAGCCGTAAATCCAGCCAGCACCTCCGCAGTGCTGCAAGAGCCGCACACAAGAAAAGGCCCAAAACAAATTGAACACCAGGCAGGTCAACAAACGAAATACGTCCGTCACTTTTAAGCCCATCATTAATGACGCCTCCATTGAACCGTCATAGGAAGGCTGCTTCACACACTTCCCAAATAACCCCTCCAACCGAGTCACGAGCAAGTGCCTACCAGAACGTCCCTGAGTAACAGCGCATCCCACGGGGTTCGCGATTAATAATGGCTCCCTCAGTGCCCACTCGCCGTGTCCCAGGGTACATCTGCTGCCAGAGTAGCAGAGGCTCCCAAGGGTGCCCCAGAGCAACAGCAGTTCCCGTGGGCGCACCTGAGAAAACATCTCCCCGGGGTGCAGTCCAACAATGGTTCCAACAGTGTACCTGGGTAAAATAGTATACCACACAGTACCCTCGAGAAACAGCACCTCCCTGTGCTCACATAGCATCCTTTATTAACAGTGCCTCTAGGGTGTATCGGATTAACAGCAGAGCCTAGAGTGCCTCCCACAGTACCCCCTGAGTAACAGTTACTCCCAGGGAGCCCCCGCCCAACAGTGCGTACAATAATATCAGTGGGAAACAGCTGTTAAAACGATGCCTCATGACTGCCTGCAACTGGTCAGGTCAACGACCCCCCCACCCCCCGTAAGGATTAAGCAATTTGCCTAGGAGGGTTTTCCAATGGAAAAAAAGGGTGCCCCCCCCCTCCCTCCCCGCACCCTCCTCACCTCCCACCCCCAACATTTCAGTTACACCCCACGGTTGAGAGTGAGATGGAGGAGTACACAAGTGGCCAGCAGATATAGCTGGACCTCCCAGGCGGTCCAGCTATATCCAGGCACAGGGTAGGTAGGTTTCCCCACCTACCTACCCTGTGCATGCCGTCAATTTTCTTCTAATGTTTTGCCTCTTTCAGAGTCAAAAGGCGGAGTCTAAAGCTAGCTTTATGCAACTACAAGAGTCTCCAGATAGTGGTTCTGGGAGGCAAACATGTATTTCCTTAGCTCCTTAGACTACAGGGAGTCATTACAGAGAGATCTGAGATGACAATATGGCACTCTTTAATCCCTCTAGGGACAATCGGAATCCCGAGACACTATGGGGAGCGGCATTGGTTTAGCTCCGATTTGTAAGAAGGTTTACACGAGAAAGGGTGCCAAAGCTCTCTTACTTTAATGAGGTGTAAAGAAAACTAAATGTTATTGGTTTGCTTACCAACAGGATAGATCGAGAATTCTCAGGATCGGTGTCAGCTGTACACTGAACTCACTGCTGACACCTGGATCACCTGTAAATTAACCTACCCTGCGTAAACAAACTTACAACATAAATTTCTTCCCAAAAAATTATTTGTTTACATTGTGCATCATTGTGTCATAAGCTCTAGAGGATTCTCCAAATCCTACAAAGACTAGGTGTAGCAATGCTACACAACCGGCCACAGTGTCCTTGATGAACTGTACTGGCCATGGTGCTCCAGCATACCAGTGTCCAGAAGGCAATCGTGGTTAACAGTACCTCCACTGTGCTCTCTAGCTGTCTCTCCACAGTGACCCGGATTAATATAAACAGAGCTAGCGCAGTATTGCTCCAGAGTAACACTGCACATTATGAAGGCTCTCAACAACAGTGCACACAGTGGTGCTCTTGAGTAACTATGCTCACAGGGTTGCAGAGTATGGCTGTATACAAGAGTAACAGCTCCTCTATGGTTCACAAATAACTGCCCCTCCAAATTTATTGAGTAGCAGCAGCACCACAATGCTTCGGAAAAACAGCATTCTAACGGAGACCAACAATAGCACTCCTTTTGTGTTCCCAATCAAAAGCACCTTTTGCTGTTTGCGCACGAGCGGCTCACATAGTGCCTTATGTGTTTGTTACTTTCACGGAGATCCAAGGAGCTGTACCTTGAAATAACATGCCCTCTCTCAGGGTACCAATTAATCACTGAACCTCAAGTATTCCTTGCACAGTACACTGCATAATGGAAGCTTTCACAGTGCCAAAAAACAGACCCACCTGAGAAAGGCTTCTTCCGCTAGGGCCAGGTATAACACTCGTGCACATTGCCCCATGCCCTCTCTTTAAAGCAATTGACCACTTGAGGGAGTTCGACGCAACATTAGTCTGGACTCTGCCTGGTGTTCACGTTGAAAGTCTGTGATGGAGACTGAAAGATCCAACAGGAGACAAGGCGAAGGAACTCCTATTCTAAATTCTAGAACTCCATCATGGGTGTATGAATTAATTTCATAAACAGTTTATAACCATCTCAGTGAACATACTGCATGCAGCCTCCAAATATCTGGAGATATTCTATGCTTATGATAATCAATGAAGAACCCTTTCCAGTGAAAGAAAAGCTCTCGACTTGGAATCATATTCACCAAAGAACATATCGTTACAAACGTAAACTATTTCCACCATTGTGCAAGGTGCATCCTGTTAACAGGTGGAGATGTTGATAAACAGTTTATCTACTATCAATGAAGCCCTAAGTTCTATAGGTGCTCCAATGTCACATAACATTAAATGGAAATAAGACTCTGGGATGCAAGTCTTGTTTTGGAAAAGTACCCAAATCATAAACATATTTTAAGTAATTAAACTATTGTATTTAAAATCTACCGTAGGTACTTACTGCCTTTTCCCTGTTAGCGTAAAAACAAACTACACGGTCTGGTCTCTGTGGATTACAAATGTGTAATTTCCCATCACAAACACAAGTGATCCATTCTCCTTTGATTACTAATTGCCCATCTTGTCACAAACGTAATTTAACTATCTGTTTAAAACATTTATTATGAAATATTACCAAAATAACAACAGTTATTAATGTAGTAGATCCCTGATATAAAACCTTTGAAGAGCTGCAGCTGGAAGTCTATTTCCATAGACTGAGAAACTCAATACTGGGACAACTCTTACATTTCTCTTGGCCTGAGTGCTTTGTCGAGATGACGCATCTGGGACCTTCCTACTCCAGGGTTGGATCTTAGAACCTTCAAGAGGACCGAGGAGGAAAACAAGGGGTGGGAATTGTGTTTCATTAACCAAGGATTTGGGAATAAAGTAGTACAGCTACCCTGTAGGAAGAATATACATCCAAACAGCAGAAGGGAGTGAGAATTAACTAATCGCTAACATCACCCTCCAAGTGTTTGTCCTTCAAGATCCAATGCCTCCCTGTGATGGATTCATTGTGTGCCGCCTGAAAGAAGCAAGCCACTCAAGGGGGAGGAGGGTGGCTGCCATAGGGAGCAGCACAAATTAGCAAGTGTGCAAGTACATAGCCTTCGATGGAACACAAGGCCATCCTGCCCAAGACGGTCAAGTGCTGTGAGCTATTGATAGAACTATTTTCTGATTAGGGCCGAGTTTGGCGAAGAGAAATCCGAGGCTCCCAGGTTCAATGTGAACAAGAGCAGCAGGACTTAAAGCTCAATGCTGAAGCCTCACCGCCTTCTGATTTTTTTTCATGCCAGTGAAACATGCCTTACTGTCCTGCCCCCCCCCCCCAATACTCAACCATAAATGTGTTATTTCCCGGATCAACATATTAAAGGGATAGATAATGCCAGTATTATCACTTTGTTGTTCTACTGTTTAATTCTTCTGTCATTATTGGCATACTTTGCTTAAAAGATTTGCACAGTCAAGTCAATGTGACCTGACTACTAGGGCTATAAACGGCCAAGGCTTAGGGCGTCAGCCAGGGCGTCTCAGCTATGGGTGGAGAGGACAAGGGTGAGTGCCTGTTTGAACCTGTTCGAGACTGGTCGGGACCTGGGCCAGAAATGCTGACCATTTTCTCATTCATTAACACCCACCCTATGTATGTGTCCCTCTGTATATAAGCATTAATTTCACTATATATATGTACCTATCTTTGTGTATTGCTTTGTATAAACATGTTGAATAAATATGTTATGAAACCCCCCCCAAAAAAAATCATCATCATCTTTGGTCTACATGTGCTTGCTTTCATTGTGCATATATGTACCTCCATGTACTTGGATATATGTATCTGTTACTTTTCTCCTGAAAAAGCATATCCAATGCACTACCCTATTTCTCATCCTGTACCTCTATCAATATCTTTAATCTGCATATACTTACCTCCTTTATGCATCAATATACTCTCAATGTACTTGTGGATCTATAATCTATCACTTTCTTCTAATTTAGCATTTCCAACGCACTACTCTATTTCTCAGCCTATACTTCTCTCAATATATCTTCTAGCCCAACTTTCTGACTCATCTCAAACTTCTTTCTACTACTCTTTCCAATGCACTACCCCATCTCTCACCCTATACATCCATCATTACATCCTCTACACCCACTCTCTCATTTATCCCAAACCCCATACCACTACTATGTTCCCCAAAATAACCATTTCTTGACTCTCTCCTACTCCACCCCTCCTTGCATCATCTGACACTTCTTTTACTATACCGATCCCCCACAACAAATCTTTCTAAACTCTTCCCTCTGACTCCTCCCCTCCAAAAAACCTTTTTACTCATCCAAAAGCCTCCTCCTACTGCTATGACCTAAAAAAAGAAATCCTTCACTCTTCTATCCCTACACTATCCTTTTCAATCAAAATAACAGACTAACATGTTCACTTCTCTAATTCCATATTCCACTATACTAATTCACCACTAATCCTTTAAGGGTTTCAGAGTAGGGCGCTACTCGCCAACAAAGCGTTTCAACACCTCATCAGGGTTACAAGCGCTATATAAAAGCAAACCTTTCTCCATTTTTTACCCCTCCCCAACCCTTCTCAATCCAAATAATTGACTAACATACCCACCACTCAAATTACTTCATATTTCACTAAACTAATTTTCAACACTAATCCTTTATGGGTTCCGGAGTAGCGTGCTACTCGCCAGAAAAGCGCTTCAACACCCCATCAGGGGTAACAGGCGCTATATGAATGCAAACCTTTCTTTCCCTTCTATCCCTCCGCTATCCTTCTCACTCCAAATAACTGACTAATATCCACCACTCAAATGACTTCATATTTCACCATACTAATTCACCACTATTCCTTTATGGGCTTCCGGAGTAGCGTGCTATTCGCCAAAAAAAAGCGCTTCAACACCCCCATCAGGGGTAAGAAGCGCTTTATAAATGCAAATCTTTTTTCCTCTTCTATCCTTCTGCTATCCTTCCAAATCCAAATAACTGACTAACATATCCACCACTTAAAATTTACTTGCATGTTTCACTATACTAATTCAACACTAATCCTCAATGGGTCACGGAGTAGCGCGCTACTCGCCGAAAAGAGCTTCAACGCCTCGTCAGGGGTAGTAAGCGCTGTACAAATGCAATTACAATACAATACAATGTAGTCCTGGTAATTTTATTTCATTTGTTACAGTTACCTGAGCCAGTTGCTACTGTTGAGGGTGGTTCACCTTCAGAACATTACATGTGCCTTAAGGCCCACAGCAGTGCGATGTGGTGTAGGCAGGACTATTTGGGAGAGCCACAGCTCCGTCAGTAGCGATTCGTTACCTCAATGCGTCTCGGATGGCAGAAATGTTTAGGAGCACTTTAAAACACTTATGCTTGACAATATCATACTGACAGCATTGTGCTATTCGAAAGCCAACAAAATAAAGTGGACTGCAGAATTGTACCACTGTTTGCCTAATTGCTCTCTTCTGTATAGTTATGTTTAAGGAGTAATGCACGTTGCCCAACAGTGAGCCTGGAATTGGCACTGCCTACAATATAGATAAGATTCCAAATAAGCAAGAGGACTCTTGCTTAGACCAGTTGCCTCTCCTCAAGCTAGCGCTATCAATTATGCACAGAGGGAGAGAAAGTCATTTAAAGGGATTTGCTTGTGGCACCCAGTAGTGAAGGACTGCCAAGGCCATCAATCTCGATTCTCTAACTCACCTGTAACCCAAGTACCATCTGCGGCCAATACCAGGCCACACACAAGGAGACATGACTGAAAATCGATGGACTGCAGGGTTTATTCTTCAGGAACCTCAACCGAGTCACAAAACATGCAGGACAGGCCTAGCCAGAAAGCAGCTGACAAACGTACGACACAGGCTTGTGAGGGTCAGCTAGGGCGAGCTATCTGTCATGCAGAAGGTTCACCCTAAATCCAATATGGATTGGCATAAGTCTATTTAATGGCAACAGAAATACAGACAATGGTGGAGGACAGAAGTCAGCATGGGGTTAGGTGATGTTATATGTTATTGTCATTCACATACCACACATCCTGCTATTAGCTTAGCCACATAATGTTACTGGTCTTCATGAGTGCAAGTCCATGTCAAGTTAACGTTACCACCATAGACCCGAGTCTGATGCTTTCGATGCCGATACGTTTATTGTGCGGTGATCCATGAATGGTACTGTGTGGTATGACTTGCTTGGTATGAGGTTCATCAATAAACTGCATTACAATGCAAAGTGTAACCCAGAAAGTTTAGCTCAGGTAGCCATACTTCTGTCATAGGTAGCTAGAGAAACAAAATAATAGTTACAGCTGCGTGGAGGGGAAAACACTTTTATGTGGAAGTACACATGCGGGCCACCAACACATGGTCGGAGAAATACATTAACAAATAGTCTTATTTTATCTCAGATAGTGCACTTTACTTACCAGTGACACCTCAATGTCACGAGTGAAAAAAGCAGATATCACTTGCAATACTGGATAAAGTATGGAAAAGAACAAAGGCCAAGTTACAATTTCCTAATACTGTCACCCTAAAACAGCTCACTCTGCTCATTGATCCACTTAAAACAAACTTCAAATATGACCAGGATTTGAGTTTTATGGTCAAAATTTACCACAATCCTGTCGTTCGTTAATTCTCTCCTGAGCACACGAGGTCTACACAAGACATAAATCTGTTTAATTTGCCGGGGTCCTAAATGAAGCCACATAGCCAAAACGAGAAAAACACCAAATGGGCGTAATGTCCAATTCTTAGTTGAAAAAGACATGGTCGTCCACAAGTTAGCAACTATCATTCTTTCTATCAAACTTTCTGGCAGGCGTCAGGACGGGGCAGGTGGGAATGAGCGGACATCCGAGCTAAACTCCTGGTAAGAGTCGGGCACCCTACGCCACTAGACTTTGGATTACTTCTCCTTTCTCCATTAGGTCACGATCAGGAGCGGACTCGACTATTTAGTTGTAGCCTTAACTAGAGGGTTCTTAGTTTCTGACCTGCACTGATCGTCTAGAGGGTGTTTTACCCTTATATCATTATTCACGTGCACAACACATCACACACAGTTTATTTGGTCCTGATGAAATGCCACAGATCTTTATGACCACATAGGCGCAAAACATGTCGACCTCATAGTTACCTGGGCACATTGCGTCAACAGGGATAACTTCTAACCTATGGGTTTTTTATTCTGACAAGGGTACCACCACATTAAAAGCATTTCTTCTGGCAACCCTCAGTCAGTTTTATTTCCAAGCCCGCACTTTGTCACCCTCCAGATAGGACTCACCCCACACACCCACATGCACATAACAGCAGTTCTCAAAAGATCTACGATAAAGTGACCCTTCGGGGGACCCGTAGGGCATTGCAGCGCCGGCCCGACGAGGAGCAACTGCCCGATGATGAAGCATAACATCCTTCGGGGTGTGTGAGGGCTACAAGAGGCAAGACTTGTTCTTCCCTCTCTTTTGAGTAAGACCTAGGATCCCTCTTTCCTTTTCCTCTAGTGAGGGAGTGACTATTTGCTCTACTCACCTAGGAACAGTGTCCCCCCCAGTTTTTGTTGACTTCATACTTGGATAGATAGCCATGACATACTTTCGTCACAATGCTCAAACCAGGGGCCAAATAAAAAAAGCATTGGCAAAGCAAAAAAGCTCTGGCATTGGCTGCCAGCCCTTTGGCGGTGTTAATGTTTGTTGTATTATTGTTTTTGCAGAACTATATTGTTGGGGAAGCAGACGGGTCCACGTCAATCTCCCAAAAAACACTGGCTAAAAACAAAACATTTTTTTGTTCTCAAAGTGTCATGCTGCCACAGTAATCCCTGGCACGGGAGGGAGCAATTTTGTGTGTAGATGTGCTCATTGTGAAAGGGCAGAATGTCTCTCACAATGAAGTTATAAAATGAGTGAAGTGGACTGACCCATGACAAAATGACAGACCAATGGAAAAAAAGGCTCTTTGAAACCCCCTATAAGCAAGTATATTTTACATATAAATTTAGTACAATCAAAAGGTCTTGGCTAACACCAGACATAAAAAGACAACTTCTCTGAGCTGATCACTGATTCCCATCACCCAATACTCTGAGGCAGCTCTAGACTAGCCTGCCAGCAACCGCAGTTGGCCCTATAGGCGCTCCTATTTTTTTTTCCTTCATTTTTTTACATTTGAATTTTCCCCTAGAGCTTATCATTCCATTTAACTTTTTGCACCAAGGTAGACCGTGCTACCCCTGGCAATGCTCCAAGGCCTCACAATTAATGAAGAGGGGGAAAGGGGATTGGGAACCAGAATCAAAACATTCTACACTGAAAGACCAGAAGACAGCGGGAGGGGTGACAATGGTGGCAAGTCCTAAGCAGGGGCTGTTTAGGTGCAGGCCATGCTTAATGGTTAATAACTTAACTGTTATTTTGTAAGCAAATGGAATTCCGAGAAAGGCAGTGCCATGAAAATGAACAACTCCTCTCCTCGATATGCCTCGTCTTACCGGTTATTCCTAATGTAAATATGTTGGTGGATGTTACTTATGGACAGGGGTGTAGATATTAGTGCAGTAGCCGCAGCGGAATCGGCAGCCTGCTGCACTCGATGACACATCTTGAAGGTCCATTTTCCTTGCTTGCAATGCCACTGCAGGCTTTGGGGTTATGTTGCAGGGAAGGGTGGCTTGATAATGTGTGCGTGAATTGTAGAGGAGGATACCGTCTTCCCTGAACTGGGAAGTCCTAATATTTCCCCTAAATGAGCGAGATCGGCCCGTCCTTTACAATTGGGGAAACGTTCAATGCTCTTCCGGCGAGGACAATCCGAGCTTTCAGGGTTCTGTGTGTTTCCCCAGTAAACTGCTTGCTGCTGCGTCGGGGTCATCACAGGCCTGTTTCCCCACTTCTGTCACCTGCGGGCACGCCGTCCTTTTCAAGCACGACCTTGGATCGGGCAGAGGAGAGATCAATCTGGGCGGTAAAAGGATGAAAGGAGATGAGATTACCCCAGAGCAATGGATGCAGTGATGGGAAGCTGTGGAATTCATCAGGCGGAGCACAGCCAATAGATGAGGCTGGATGCAAAAGGACAAAGGACAAGATGGAGGTGGGATACCTGCCTGAAAGGGGTGGGGGTATGGGGGGGGGGTACTTGGCCAGTGTATCACTTGTTCGCCGACTTTTAGTGTCGCCGCCAGATTCTGTACGAGATAACCTGTTTCATATTATAAGTCAGTCCTCTCCCACTGCCACTCCCGCGCAACCTGCGGCATTATATCGTCTCTTTGAAGGGTCAACGAATGATAGAGAGAAGTACACGGTATTGAGAAACGAACACCGAGCAAATGTCAGTAAGACTATTAGGCGACCGGAGGAAAGACAGCCTGGGGCCCAGATAAGAATCCCGGAACCGTCGACTCAGCCCTTCATCCTTCTGGGGATACCAAGGAATACACTGTGACTTGAGTAATATTACCTGGTTGAAAATGCTAAAAGGCAGAGTGCATTATGTAGGCGGCGCATGAATAGAACTAAAGCTTGGGATAATAAAAACAGGTTTGGAGAATAGAAGGCAGTGGCTGTAACTGGAAGTGTACTGATCCTGGGTTCTTCAAATAAACACACACATACACTGTGTGATCCTCACTAGCTCATTTCGTTTTCTCAATTAAGTTGCACTCGGTTTATAATGCAATTGTACCAATTTAGCGTTTACTACCCATGACGAGGCAAAGTGCTTTTCAGCGAGTAGCACACTACTCCGGAACCCAAAAAGGGTTAGTGATGAATTAGTATAGGGAAATATGAAATTAGTTGGATTGAAAAGGATTAATGGAGGGACAGAAGAGGGAGGAGTCTAGAAACTGTTTATTGGGAGATCATAGTAGTAGTAGGAGGTTTGGGATGAGTAAAGGAGAGATGGAAGGAGTAGAGTCTCTAAGAATAGATCAGGGAGATCATTGTAGTAAAAGGAGTTTTCGGATGACTAAGGGGGCATGCATGAGGGAAGAATTTAGAAAGGGTTGTTTGGGAGATCATAATAGTAAACGGAGGTGTGGGGTGATTACTCACTGGAAGGGAGAAAGGCAAGAAATGGACTAAGACGCAAGTCGATAAAAACAGACAATTGAGGATAAAGGGGGAGAAGAAAAAGGTGAGGAAGAGTAGAAGACTAGACTTGGGACAAGGATGAAATAAAAAAGTTCAGATATCTTGGCTCTGTGATTACTCTGTAAAGTTCACTGAGCAGCTGATGCTGAGGGGTTAAGGAGGTTTGTGACTAGGCATCGGCAGGAGGCTGCTGATATGCAGAGAAGTGGCACTACTGTGACCCTTCACACAAAACAAATATTTACCTGCATGCAATATTTTGTAAAATGTATGGACAATTTTACTATAGAAAGCAAAAATGAAAAAAAAATGTGTGTTCATGTTTATTTATCTCGTTGTGTGCCTAGATCAAACAATGAAAACACAAGGAGATGATGGACGGAGCGCAGATACTTTTCAGACACTCACCCCCAGTCACAGATCTGGGTTGAATCCATCACCGTTCTTTAGCTCACTTCGCCACCCCAGTTCAGACCCAGCCATATGCAAATCACGCTTGACCCTGTTCCTCATGGTAACAGTACAGCCCAAACTACCAAGCAAGGTCTTCATAAGGAACAGGGTCAAGACTGATTTGCATATGGCTGGGTCTAAACTGGGGTGGAGAAGTGAGCTAAAGAACGATGATGGATTTAACCCAGATCTGTGACTGGGGGTGAGTGTCTGAAAAGTTTCAGCGTTCCGTCCATCATCTCCTTGTGTTTGCTTTAGATCAAAACAATGTCAAACTAGTGGCAGAGAACCACATCTCAAAGAATATTTTTTAAGCGGGGGTGGGGAGGGGGACACTTTGCAGCAAATAACGAATAGCCCTAGACCATTAAGCGTTACACTTTGCAGCCATTACCTGCTCCCTGGACCGTTGGTCAATGACCCCCGAACAATATCAGCCCATTTACTATCCAAGAAATAAACAATTCTAAAATTCTTGGCATAGGAATTGCAGTTTTAGTGGTGATTAAAACTGCAGGTCGAAGATGGGGTGCTAAATGACAATTTAACAACACGGAAACGTAATACGCAACTTTCCATTAACAACTTGACCTAATTGTATAAAGATTTTTAAAAACTCCCCACTGTCCATTATACTGAACGAAACACTATGAGAAACAACATTAACAACTATGTAACAAATTGAATTAAGCCCAAATAAAGGGCAAGATTGTGTGGAGTAAATCTTCTGGCCCACTGGCACATGGTAAGTGACATCACCACTTCCCCGCATCATAAGTTCCGCACCAAGGGCCAGGCAATGTCTGGCAGGGTTGATCGAGGCCTTGGGATCGAAGAAGTCTGCTCCCTGGACCCAGTCACATAAGGAGAGCTGCTCGCTCCCCGAGGATAGCGCACGCTTTCCATTGTACTCGTGGCTCTCAAGAAGGGACCAGGGAAGAACAAGGGAAGGCACCCTAGGTAAAGTGAAAGAAATGTTTATACTACGGGCTAGAGAACGGAAGAGAAAGAGCTGGGCTTAGACAATGTAAATTAAGGCACGAGAGAAAGGAGGGAGGCAGCAGGCGAAATAGAGATTCAGGTCACCTCTTCTCTCCACCCTCTGACCTCTGAAGTCTCTGGAAGATAAGAGGCATGGAATTGTGCTGACTCTACTTTCAGAAATCCAATATCCCCGCCATGCGCACTAATCGGCCACCTCAGCTCACAGCCACCACGGCGCAGTGGATTAATCCTGCCCAAAATCTTTAATTAGTTGAGAGCTTTCAGGCGGCATCGGAGGCAGCGAGCGACGAGGCTGCTGAAAACATGCGAGAACCTAATATGCCCCCCAGGGCTGTACGGTCCCCACATGACATGGTGCGCGCACATATGGGAAGGGGGAGCAGTGCTTCTTGCTCACCAGCTCTCACCGCATAAATTAGCAGTACCGACTGTCTGCAGCGCTCATGGATCTCCCAGGTTTATCTACAGCTATCCAATCACGGAACTTTAAGAGCTAGGAAGAAGGGTGGCGGCACAAACCGTCAGGAGATCAGATCAAAAGGAGGTAGAGCAGAAAAAAACTCAGCAACACAATGCAACAGTGATGAGCATTACAAATGGAACCAAAACATCAGGGAGAAGGCGCAGGAGCAATGGGAGGGATTAATTTAGGACTAGGAGAAATTGATGGTGATCCCTTCATCACACTCTGCTCCCAGAAATGAGTTGCCCTCCAACAGTAGGCTACAAATCGCCTACATCATCTGCCACAGCACATTCAACAAAGCATACTAGCATCACCTATGCTAACTCAAGAGTACAAGTCGCCACTACATGAGATCAGAAACTTGTGGCCAGTCTTCACTAATACATGAACATGTATTCTGAAACAAGCACCTTTTGTGATCTCCTTGGAGTGACCAACACCATGAAGTGACGACCTCACTTTTCTTACTGAAGCGAAAGTCTTTTCGCAACTGGTACACCCATCCCCTGAATGCACATCAGGCAATGTACAAATGGGACATTGCACTGATGGCAGCACAGAGTGCAGGAATGTACTGGATACATTTTCGCCAGACATGAGATGGCTTTAAGTTGGAGTGTGGCAGCATAGGCTAACAAGATCTAAGGGAAGGAAGATCCAGAATGAAAAAGAGCAGTAAAAACACTCTAAACAAGAACACAAAAGTCATAGAAATAGACCCCTTAGTCAATTTGCTTACTATGAATGGTAAAATCCGTACCGATGGACAGAAAAAATGACGTGGATGCACAAAAATACAAGGATGTGAGGTCTATTTTGTACCAAAGCTTATTTACCATCTATATAATCAGTTTTCAGGTCAGCCACTAGGTGGACAGGATACCTACAAGCTAAAAATGAGAAACCAGCCAAGACATAAGAGTAATAAACCTTCCCTCCAAGCCTCAGTGTTGCCATCCATGTGTTACTTCTGTACAGCCTTTCAGAAAAACCACAGATATCAGACCAAAGACAGATAAAGGTAACAGAGGATGGAGCACGATCCACTCCTGTGCTGTTCCAGCCATTCATACAAGACTACTGCCCGCGACATTATTATTTATTTATTTTATAGTTTTATAGAGCGCGAACCAGACCCGTGAGGGTATCAGAGCGCTTTAGAGTAATAGGGTGGTGTACAAAGCGATGGGAAGGGAGGGAACAATTGGGTAAAATAGGGGATACATGATGCAACGAAGAACACGTAGTCAAAGTTCCGGCTACATGTGGGAAGAAATTAAAACAGATAGATACAATGAACAAGAAGGCATATAGTCTCACTCTTGGGGGGATGCCCAGGAGTGCAGGGATAGGTATCGTCCATGGAAAGGTAATAATGTAACGTGTTCATTAGGCGAGGTATTTACACATTAAGAAGGTTTTGGTCTCCTTCTTAAAGTGTGCCAAGGACGGATGTCTTCTGATGGCGGGTGGGAGAGAGTTCCAGATCCTCGGCGCAGCCTCAGTGAAGGCCCGATAGTATGTTTTTTTCTTCCGGAAGTGTGCAGGTTGCAGTAGTAGGTCTTTGGCAGATCGGGGGTTTCTTAGTCGTCCTGATATCACGAGTTTTTGTGCGAGAAATGAAGGGGAGTTGTTATAAAGAGCTTTGTGAGTAATGCAGGCCAGTTTAAATTGGATTCTGGCCTCTAGGGGAAGCCTGTTCAGCGCTTTGAGGTGGGGAGAGATGTGGTTGAATTTTTTTGAGCCGGTTAGTAGTCTAGCGGCAGTGTTGAGGCAGGCTTTCAGTGGGGCCAGAGATTTCTTGGGTAGCCCTGCAAGAGTAGAGCATCCATATCCTTATCTGGAGATGACCAGTGCCTGTACTGCTGTTTTAAGGTTGGACACATCGAGGAAGGGTTTTAGGTTTCTTAGGTAACTGAGGTGGAATCTAGCAGTTTTGGCCATCGAGTTACTATGGTCACGCATGTTCAGGCTGCCATCCAGGGTTATTTCAAGGGATTTTGCCAAGTCAACAATGGTAGGAGGGCAGTTTAGAGCTGAGATGGTCTTGATCCATTCCTGGATGTCTGGATTGGGTTTTGGTGGAGTGATCAGAAGAAATTCAGTTTTATTTGCGTTGAGTTTAAGCTGGTTGGCGATGAGCCAGTGGACAGTCAGCTTCAAGGCCTAAATCAGGGAGAAAATGTCCTCAGGGGAAGAGATTTTTATGTAGATTTGTGCATCGTCGGCGTACATAAGGTAGGAGATACTCGCAACACGTAGAACCTCGGTGAGAGGTTCAAGGTAGAGTTTGAAGAGGGTAGGGGAGAGGGTGATCCTTGGGGAACTCCAACTGTAACCGGAGAGGGGGCTGATAGATTACCGTTGATGAGTATTCTCTGTGAGCGGTTGTGGAGGAAGGATCGAACCATTCAAGGACTGTGCCATCCAACCCAATCCTGGATTTAAGGCGATCAAGGAGAAATTAATGGGTAACCGTGTCGAAGGCAGAGGAAAGGTCTAGGAGGATCAGGAGACAGGTTTTGCCTTGGTCGAGGGATTGGAGAGCGTCATCTACAATGTGGAGGAGGGTAGTTTCCGTGCTGTGTCCCGATCTGAACCCGGATTGGAAGTCATCTAACAGGTGAAATTTGTTGATATGTAGGCTCAGTTGCTGTTGCACACATTTTTCCAGAAATTTGGCTTGGAGTGGGATGTTAGATATGGGTCTATAGTTCTCAGCGGAAGCAGGGTCCAGCGTGTTTTTTTTTAGGATGGGGACAACTTGGCCTGTCTTGAGCGAATCCGGAATTGAGCCCTGGAGGAGGGAGGCATTGATTATTGAGGTCCAGGAAGGGATGATAGCCAGAGAGGCTGCAGCTAGGCAGTTGGATGGGAGAGGATCATTGAAGTGATTGTTCAGGTATAAGGAGGCAAGAATTTTCGAGACAGAGTGTTCGTCATAGATGTTAAAGTTGGACCAGTGCACTAGGTCTTTGGGTGAGGTTTGGGAGGACAACGTGGAGAGAAGCGGTAGAGTTGGCAGAATTTGATTTTGGTGGTGAGTTGCGGATTTGAGTTTGTTACCTAGGGCAGAGATTTTGTCGCAAAAGAAAGACGAGAATTCCTCACTTGTTATTAGGGGTTTATGTGTTTCCTTGAAGGTTTTCGCTAGTTTGTTGGATTGGTGTTTGACCAAGTCGAACAGCTTGCGAGGTCGATTTTTGCCGTTCTCCAGTTCCGTTCTGAAGAATTCTTTTTTTGAGTTAAGGATTTTCTTATTGTAGGCATTTCTAGCCTGGCGGAGAAGTTTGCAAGCAGACTGCTCCCCGAAACTCACATGGTTACAAGGAAAGTGGCATTCTCCTAGTACCATAGCTCGTGATGGCAGATTTAGGGGGAATGCAGTTGTGGTAGACAATAAGCACAGTACCAGCCACTGGCACACCGCAGGTTGCTAGTGGTAGCATCTGGCCAAAGGGTGGCTTTTAAATCCTGTTGTGGATTCAGTACCACGCTGTCATCTAGCCATTGGGAGACTACCTGTAATAGGGGACACACTACTTTCTTGAACACACTGAAAACAGCTTTTCCTAGGCATCTCATAGTAGAAGGCATTTGCACAAACTGCTGCAAGAGGTAGTGAGTACAAAGACCTGAATGGGACAGTGCATGTTGAAATTAAATGCAGGACAACAGGCAAAGCAAAAGTAATGGCTGTAACATCATAAAATAATAAAAATCCCATAATGCCAGTTCTTCCGGAGACCGAGCAAGCAACAAGACAGCAATGCATTTAAAATCTACTTTAGGTGTAAACGGTCAGCTACCTGACTGTCACTGACGAAGAAGTGTGCAGCACTCCTGAAGCTCTTGGTGTGAAGAGGGTTACAATTATTACTGTACTCCAAAGACTTCAAATGTTTACTCATTCACCAATCTTCACTGTCAAGGACTTTGACAGGTTACCTGGAACTGTTGTCAAAACTGTGCTAGAACAGTAATAACTGGGAAGGAGACAATCAAACATCACAGGTCTAGGCATGAACTTCAACCAAGGAAATGGTCTTCTTAGAAGGCCAATCGAAGAACACAAAAATCAAACCCTAGTAAACACACTGAAGAGTATTCAGAATTGGTATTCTCGTATCTGCAAGTAAAGACTGACATAAACCAATCAATGATGCATCATAGGTATAAACCAAAAACAGAACACTTCAACACCCATGGATACTCATTCACTAAGAAGACATCTCGTCATCCTTCCCACCATATGCCATGCTGCCCAAGTTACTCGACTATAAGGAAGCAGAAGACATTCCCTGCCAGGACAATGCATCTCATTACAACAGAAAAATGATTGTCTCATCAAATGCAAACCTGCCCCTTTTGTAACCCAACGCCCTGATGTTAGCACACAATGCACCTCAATTACAGAGAGGGCTTCGGTCACAAACGAGAAGAGACGGGACTGGGAAATAGAAGCAACAGGGGCAAGGGTAGCAAGGTGGCAAGGGAACCAGGCAAACAATCTAGAGGCTGAGAAATGGAGTTCAGAAACAACGGAGAACCACGGAAAGAAGGAAGGGAAAGGACTGAAAGATAGAGGCACGTATACTGGAAATAAAAGAAACAAAGCAGACGCAGCAAAGAGAACTAGGAAAACAATTGTGAGAGGCAGGGATAGATAATGAAAATAAAAAAAGAGCAAGGGGGAAGGGAAGGCACTGCGAGGCATTCGAAAGATATCCGGGAAAGGACGCGTCCGTGGGCAAACAGGTGAAAGAAGCTGTGCCACAAAAGAGAGAGTTAGGGATTAAGTCAAGCACCAAATGTGAAAAAGAATCAGAAAGGTGATCAACATAGCAGGACAGCCAGGGAACATGCCCGTGGAGGAGACGGAGGATTACATCGGATGCTTGACTGATGCGGCTCCTTCAGGCTAACTCATTACAGTTTCACATCTCAGAGACAATGGGGAGTGCAATTTACACCCCCTTCCCCTGAAGCCCCCCACAAACGCTGGAATATGGATTTTAATAACTGCAAACGCCCGAATGTATTATGTGACACCTCCCTCAACACGATCTACCTCCCCCTTAACAAACTGCCAACGTTCATGCGCGGTCCCCCCACGCCCCCCGCCCCCATAAGCTGCCGATGGATGATTCGGCGCAGCTCCCGCCCCTGGTGGGGCCCGTGCACTATCATCTGACAGATGGACTGCAAACAGTGGCACGTCGGCCAGCTCGAGCAGAGCTGCGGTTCAGGGACAGCTCGCAGGGAAACATGCTAAATTTAGCAGCTCTCCCATCGGCAGCTTTTCCCCCTCCCCACTGAGCGCCAACACTATCCTCAGAAGCAGCTCGCTGGCCCAGGATGCCTTGCGCGGACTACCTGAGTGGAGTGTGGGCTGCCGGAGCTGGCATCGCTCCCAGGGGTTTCCGAGCCCCTTCAGAATGCAAGCACACACCGAGAGAGTCGGGGCCTGTGCCAAGGACTCTGCGCAGGCAGACCCGGACTGCAAACCAAAATCAGTCCTGGCAACATGTGCAAATCAGTCCACATGGTAACAAGGGCCATAACTAACGTGGTAGTTACTAATTACAGCCCATTTACCTCCGAAGGCATGTCCCTGGCCTGCAGTCCACAGAGACACTGCGACAGTGTGCATGGGCACACACGTGTCGTGTGTATATGGGGATGAGGACAGGCCACAAAAGAAATGCACCTTATTAGAATGTTCATTTAGGGCAAAAGGTTGCCAAACGTACTGGTGAGAGTCTGGTTGGAAAACATTTCAGCCAGCCTCATGCTTAGTTAACACTATGGAGGTAACAGTGGTTTGTTGGAGGGGAGCGAGGAATGTTATGGGCTGAAGCTTCATGACGAGAAGGCATGGGATAGTGCACTAATACTGAGTTTTTTTTATTTTGGCCAAGCAAGCTCC
Source organism: Triturus cristatus (assembly GCF_964204655.1). NCBI lineage: Eukaryota > Metazoa > Chordata > Amphibia > Caudata > Salamandridae > Triturus > Triturus cristatus. Next base: position 996,771,954 of record NC_140583.1, on the reverse strand, counting down.
ATGAGGGCGCTAGAACACCTCACAATAGTTTAAAACAGTGAAAACAATGCTTATAGGCAATGGTCTTCAAACTTTTAAATGCCACTTCTACACCTCGAGAAGTCAAACACATTTTCTTACAATAATTATATAAAATCAGTAGCTCTGAACATATTTAACAATTAAAACCTTGCAGGTAGGTTTAGTTAAACATCTTCACAATGCAATCAAATACAGCCTCTCTCCAAGTGTAAATGTACCCAGTGTGAGGGACACTGAGGGGCATTTGGATTCCACCTCCCCACCCCCAACACACTTTGACACCTAAAGGACAGGAGTAATGCAAACATTACAGAAGGCCCATTACTGAGTAACTAAAGGCCACACTTGTGTGCTGTATCTAAGGGGTGATGAAGGGATCTAGACTGGTGTTTGTTTCAAGCTGAGTCAGTTGCTGGAACTTGAATGTGGATGAGATCTCTGCTGATGCTGCGCGTAATAACAACCAGGCTGGTCTGTGTTCACAGCTACTCTGTTCTTTCAGTAAACACACAGCATTGTTTTCAGGGGCACAGAAAATGCTCCCATTGCCCAGAGGCACAACCCTATCTCTTCTGCCCAATGTATTCAGTTTGTAGTTCTCTGGTATAAGGGACAAGATTTGGGCAAATAATCATGGGCTTGCAATCAACAAGTTAAGGGGGGGGGGGGGGTCTTGCATGGAAATTTATGGGGGAAAGAAGGAAATTTAGGTGTCTCTCACTTAACCGAGGAGCATTGTCACAAATGCATTAAAAGCATGGGTATTCTAAAGTCCAATACAGGAATACACAGATTTACCTTAAGGATTGGGTGGGGGGGGGGGGAGGGGTAGGTGGGGGGGGTGGGGAGGGGGGATAGCACAATGGCCTCAATAACATAATTTCAGTTGAAACAGAAGCCTTTAAAGGGGCTAACCGGTGAATGATGTCACAATATGTTGAAGCACACAAGCAGATGTCATTAAACAAAATGACATTTTAAAATACTGATTTCTGGTAAATGCTTATGATTTAATACTGGGTAAAGAGAATTTCAATTTTTCTCTTCAATGGATGGGCCCTTTGAAGGGAGACTTTTCTGTATACTTCATCCAATTTGCATTAGATTGGGAACATATGTCTTGCATGGGCTGCATTATGCCAGCTATCAAGTCCATTAAATGGGTGTATATGTAATCAATACATAATATATGACCAAAATAGAGTAATTTGGGTCGCAAAGTTAAGAGTCAACATTTGAAGTTAAACAGTGTGCCCTTAAGTCAGTTTAGAAAAGAGACTGTAGGAAATGTCAAGGTATTACACAACCAGGTACATATTCATGGAATGCTTACATTGGCCTAAGGTAGTGGTTATTAACCTTTTGACTTCTGTGGACCACTACTGAATCACTACTGGAAGCCAAAGACTCCAGACAAGCAATTCCAAAGATTTGAAACTCAAAGTAAAACACAAAAATAACTATACATAAAACAAATACACAAATTGTGAAATATTTCATTTAATTCACAGAAAAAGCAAAAATTGAAATTTTCACAGGAAAGTTAGCTTTTCGAAATTTGGTTTTATTTGTAAAAGATGAAGTAACATGCTACATTCTAGTACATTGTCTTTGTTGCTCCTAATGTATGCTTTCTTTTTATTGGTGCATACAAATTCTGCTTGAATTGGGGCCATCAATCGTCTATACTAGATGCTGATGTGTACTTGTGGTGCTTCCATGAATCAAGGTAAGGATATTAAGCTTCCAATGTCCAATTCCAACACATTCACAGAGTGTATGGAAATTTTCAATGCTCAATGTTGTTTTGTGTATATGTACTTTATTAATCTGCTAATATTTAATTTTATAAACAGCCACAGACCCCCCCTTAGTAGGTGACACAGACTGCCAAGGATCCACAGACCACAAGTTAAGGACCACTAGTCTAAGCAACGAGAAAATGTGATGTGGACAACTTCCATAATTTAGGAGCATTACTGCAGAAAGCTCACTAGGAGGAGAATCCTTTCTTGAAAGGTTTGATGTTGAAAAGAAAAAGGCCATAGCTACCAACGGTGCTGGTCTTGAGACGGTTAGTGTGTGAGATGGAGTAGTTTCTTTTCTGTAACTCCAGTTCTGTAGCAGGGGTATCTCTGTTATAGTCATAATCTAGTGAATAGTCCCGCCCATGTGCGCGGACCCCGGAGCAATAAAAATAATCTCTTAAGTTGTCAAGCCATGCAGACCTGCATCTACACTTAAGAGAGAATTTCAAAGATAGATAATGCAGCCTATATCCACAGGCTACACTGTCCAGTACTTCAACTAGAAAGAATTCCACCAGCAACCACCAACAGAACTGCCTGTCCAGCTTTTTCCATAGAGAAAAAACCTGCCTCTTCCAGAAAAAGCCTCTGGAATGATAGAGAGGAAGGAATGGACAGACAAGCCCCATAGGCTGCCATTATGTGTCTCAGAACAGGATACTGTGCCTTTAAGAAAACTTTCCAGAACTTTTCCAGTATCCCAGAATGCACAGCAGGTCCCCTTTTACTTTCAGTTCTTTTTGAAGGCGTAGCACGCCAGACCTGTAGCATTCCTTATATTAACATTCATCTCTCCACCGGGGAGGAGGGCGGGCGCTTATGACTATAACAGAGATACCCCTACTACAGAACTGGAGTTACAGAAAAGAAACAACTCCTTCTGTAGTAGGGTATCTCTGTGTATAGTCATAATCTAGTGAATAGAATGGCAAGCTCATCCCCACACAAAAACGGCGGTGGAGAAGATTACAAAATAATACCACTACTGTGCGAACAAATTTCGCAGCGAAGCCTGCCCACCTGAGCATCTGCCCTGGCATGCGCGTCCAGACATTAATGGACCGACTTACAAGTGGCCGGCTTGCAGATTTCTGCAATCGGAACATTACGCAGCAAAGCAGTCGTGGCAGCTTTGCCCCTGGTGGAATGAGCCTTAGGTTTACCCCCTAAGGTCTTATTAGCCTTTTGGTAACACTACTGTATACAGGACATAATCCACCGAGAGATGGACTGTTTGGAGGTAGCATGACCGGTCCTGACTGATCCATAATTGATAAACAATTGGTCTGACCTACGAATATCTTTGGTCTTATCAAGATAAAACTTCAATACCCTCCTAACGTCCAGGGAATGTAGAGACCTTTTGCTGGAGAAGAAGGATTCTGAAAAAACATAGGTAAAGTTATGGTCTGGTTGACATGAAAATCAGATATAACCTTAGGAAGAAATTTAGGGCGAGTACGCATAACAACCTTAGCAGCATGAAATACAGTATAAGGTTCTCGGCAACACAACGCCTGAAGTTCACTCACCCTGCGGGCCGATGTAATGGCCACTAGGAACGCCGCCTTCCAGGACAGGTGCTGCAACGAAGCCTTGTGAATAGGTTCAAAAGGCTCCTTCATCAATCTGGACAGCACCACATTCAATTCCCAGGAAGGCGAGGGAAGTCTGACCGGAGGGAACACCTTCTTCAAGCCTTCCAAAAAATCCTTGACCACAGGGATCTGAAAGAAGGAAGTCTGTGAAGGGCATTTCCTGTAAGCAGTCAAAGCGGCGAGATGAACCTTAATGGAGTGGAAATTAAGGCCAGACTGTGCCAAATGTAAAAGATATGGAAGGATGACATCTTCCTTACAGGTTGCCGGGTCAAAGTTCTTGGATTTGCACCAGATGCAGAATCTCTTCCACTTGTAAGCATAGGAAGTCCTAGTGGAAGGACGTTTAGCCTCCTTCAGTATGTCCATACAATCTTCTGGTAGATTCAAATGGCCATATTGCACTATCTCAGGAGCCATGCCGCCAAACTCAAAGACGAGAGGTTGGGATGCACCATCCGCCCCCCGAACTTCGTGAGAAGGTCCGGCCTGCACGGCAGCCGCATGTGAGGAAGGAGAGACCGGTGAAGCAGGTCCGTGAACCACCACTGCCTGGGCCATTCCGGGGCAATCAGGATCATCCGCGCCCCGGACCTGGACAGTTTGATGAGCACTGCCGGAATCAGGGGAATGGGTGGAAAAGCGTACAGAAAGCTGTTCGACCAGTCGATCCATAGCGCATTCCCCAGCGTCCCCTTCTGGTAGTACCTGGATGCGAAGTCTCGGCATTTGCTGTTTTCGGCGGTGGCGAACAGATCTACGTCTGGAGTTCCCCACCTTGCGAAGACTTCTCCTAGTACCTCGTCGTTTATGACCCATTCGTGGTTCTCCTGAAGCAGCCTGCTCAGCGCGTCCGCCTGAACATTCTGCACCCCCAGCAGATGCGTGGCCGTGATCATCAGTCCGCGGGCCAGAAGCCAGCGCCAGATTGCCTGCGCCTCCTGCGACAGAGTGCGCGATCTCGACCCCCCTTGCTTGTTGAGGTAATACATCGTGGTTGTATTGTCCGTCTGTATCAGCAACGAGTTGGTCTGGAAGGACGGATGGAAGGCCTTCAATGCCAGGTACACGGCTCCGAGTTCCAGGAAATTGATGTGGTACATCGACTCCAACGGGGACCACTTTCCTTGTAACTGTAAGTCTCCGGAGTGCGCTCCCCAACCTTGGAGAGACGCATCAGTCACAATAGTCGTCTCGGGAATGTCCTTATGGAAGGGAACCCCCCTAAGGAGATTCTCCGCCGAACACCACCATTTCAGAGACTGAAGAGCATGTAGAGACAGCCGGATCTTGTCGTCCCAAGAACCTGTTCTCTGATCCCATTGATCCTCCAAGCCCGTCCGGAGCGGGAGCGTGATCTTCTTGGCTTCGGTCTGTCCGCCGGCCTCGCCGGGCCCGGCGACGGTGGCTTACCCTGGCGCCGCGGCCTAGGCGTTCCCTGCGGCGGCGTCGGATACTTGGGCAACGAGACCGATCGTGTCGGAACCGGTGGTGGGCCCGAAGGCCTGCGAGGCGGAATAGCAGGAGGAGGAGGAGGCGGAGTGGACGGTGGTGGTGGCGTTAGTGGTGGTGGAGGAGGCGGCGTATGTACCACTGAGTACCCCGAGCCCGGGGACTCCGTCGAGGGACTCCTGGTGTCCGGGCGCCCCCTGCGCCTCCTCGACGTCGATGAATCCCTCTTCGACGTCGATCGCCTCCGTGACGCCGATCGCCTCCGTGACGCCGATCGCCTCCTCGACGTCGATCGCCTCCTCGACGTCGATCGCCTCCTTGACGTCGATCGCCTCCTCGACGTCGAGTGCCGCCTCGATGGCGAACGCCTCCTCTTCGCCGACGGCGAACGGCGACCTCCCCTCGACAGTGAGCGCCGACACCGGGCCTGATCTCGACGTCGATGCCTCGACTGCGACGTTGACGGCGTCGACGCAGACGATGCCGAAGTCGTCGACGGCGGCCTGATCAGCTCCCTCGACGTCGAACGTTGACGTCGCTTTTCCCCAGAGCCCTGGGGGGACGGTGAACACACCGTGGTCATCCCTCTCGACGCCTTAGTCGACGTCATCGACGCCGGTGGAGAGTGGGGGCATTTGCCAGTCTTTCTGCCCCTAGGGAGACCCCAGAGGCCTCAGCATGGGCAGAATCAGCCCCTCCTGACCCACCTTGTGCCTTCAGCCTTCTGTCCTCCACGACTTGGAGCCTGATCTTCATTCTTTCCCTCAGGGTCCTGGCTGAGAACGAGTGGCAGATATCACACTCTTCAGGCACATGGGACTTTGGAAGGCAGCCTATACACACCTTGTGTGGATCTGACTTAGCCTTCTTCCTGTAGCACTCTGGGCACTTGTCGAACAAGCCAGGCATGTTGACAGCACCAGAAGGAGGTCCCAACACTAAAACACTTGAAAAATTGTCAAAAATCACCAATAAACCCTTGAAAAGGGAGAGCTCAATGCTCCAGGGTCCTGCTAGCAGGAGCCGGAAAAAAGAACTAAAAGTAAAAGGGACCTGCTGTGCATTCTGGGATACTGGAAAAGTTCTGGAAAGTTTTCTTAAAGGCACAGTATCCTGTTCTGAGCCACATAATGGCAGCCTATGGGACTTGTCTGTCCATTCCTTCCTCTCTATCATTCCAGAGGCTTTTGCTGGAAGAGGCAGGTTTTTTCTCTATGGAAAAAGCTGGACAGGCAGTGCTGTTGGTGGTTGCTGGTGGAATTCTTTCTAGTTGAAGTACTGGACAGTGTAGCCTGTGGATATAGGCTGCATTATCTGTCTTTGAAATTCTCTCTTAAGTGTAGATGCAGGTCTGCATGGCTTGACAACTTAAGAGATTATTTGTATTGCTCCGGGGTCCGCGCACATGGGCGGGACTATTCACTAGATTATGACTATACACAGAGATCCCCTACTACAGAAGTATATTTCTCAGTATTCAAGTGTAGAGAGGCTGCTTTGATTAAGCATTGCACCATAATCAGGAACACTTTTACTGAGGAATGACCTGAAGTGATGAGTACATTTCCAAGATTTTTAGGTGAGCCAGGCAGCAGCATGCAATACAGGTTTTAATGGTGCCTCGCTCTTTCAAGGTAGCGCAGGCAGAATGCCGCTGTAGAAAGGAAAGTATGAAAGCCTGCACTGCGATTTTATCCTCATTTGGTAATAATGGGTAGCAGTTTCACATAAATTGAAGTTTGAAACAGGCTCCCTTTGTAAGGAATTGTTAATGTGTGCTTCCAGGTTTAGTTGTTATCTTGTAAACTGTTTAGGGTTTTGGCTGATTCTCCTAATTGAGTTTGACAAAACAGTATTCTGGATCTTATTTATCCAATTGCCTTTCATGTAGAAATCTGGGTTTGCAGAGAAAAGTAATTTTTAGTTTATAAGTTTCAGATGTCTACTTTCAGTCTTTTAGTATGTTAGTTAAGCAGATTGTCAGTACTAAGTGGTCAGAGTTTGAGGAGACTTTGTATGCATCTGATATCTGTATAGCAGAAGCCTGGCCAAAATTAGCGGGGCGCTGTACATGGTCAAAAGCAAGTACACAGTCAAAGAATGATAGTAGTGGTAACTGGGTGCAGGGAACAGAAGTGTATTGTTAGTGCATTGTGGTGATGTGTGATTTATAAAGACGCGCATTCAACTCTTCTAAATTGGAGTAGAATTTGGGTGGTCCTGATGAAGTATAGGATCTTGTTCCAAACTGGGTGCACAGATGGAAAAGGCCTGCTGCCTTGTTTTGACTATTTTTTTTATACACTTTTTAGTCTCCAGTCTGAAGATGTCCTCGGCTGAGGGTGTGCTGAGAGCCACCAGAGATGACAAGGTTGTCCGGCAGATAAGCAAGGATGCTGGTCGTGAAGGGTTTGAAAATGATGCAGCCGATTCTGAAGATGGCGTTGCCGGCAAGAGGAGTCATTGGAGTTTAATCAGGTTAGGAGGGGGAGGGTAAACATATATCTCCAGGCCCTGGATGACGTGCACTTGCGTGTAGGACGCCCTTGTGGAGGATCGAACAGTGAATTAATTCCATGAAACAAACATTTGGCATCTTTAAAGGCAAAGTAATAATCACAGTGAAGGATGTGAATGCCACTAAGCAGGAGCAATAAGGTATGAAGAATGTGAAAAGTCTACAATGTGCTACAGATGTTTCAATACTGTTATGTTCCCATCAGTAGTACATTTTAAAAGTAAGTGGAATTTTGATAAAATGAGATCAGAACTTCTAAGATTTGACTGCTGTGTGTTCCAGGCCTCACTGAAAGAAGTGACTTGAGGAATTCAGACGTTTCTGCAGTTCTCAGTCAAAATCTAGGTCAACCGGTTACGTTGTGAAAATGCACCACCTGGCCACCAGGAGACCTGAAAGGAGGAATAAAGGTGCTGGAACTATTGTGGTGGAGCTGCCATACAGCACACTGAGAAATTACAACTAAAACTGTGGTAAAAAGAAAAAATGAACGACAGCTGCTGAATGGCTCCAGGTTACATATTGTTTGCTACCTGGAGGCGTCATCAAGCTTTACAGACTGCTAAGAAGGAACTCCCGTTGCTAGTACTCGAGGCCTGTTAGTGGTTCTCAGCTCGTCTTAGAATTTGAGAGGATCATTGTTTTTATGTTGTCTAACATGGAGGTTGCCAGGACATTTCTTACATCTGAGAAGGAGAGGGATATATAACGTTCCACCCGGATATAGTTTTTTTTTGTTTTGTTTTATTGGCATTTTCGTCAAATTACATAACAAAAGAACCAACACAATAAAACAAGATAGTCATTATTACAACGTCGTAGCATCCGTGTTATGCCAAATGATAGATATCAATGCACGGAGGTAATAGTTGGGCCTGTGAGCTCCACTGTGAAGTACACACACCCTGATATAGTTGGGTCGTCTGTGTTACCTGGACCTTTTTTACTGAACTCTACTGGGATACGGCCTGAATTTTCCTCCACATGAGAAGGCAAAGGGTAGTTGAATTAGTGGTTATTTAGTTCTAATGTGCTGTACATTCATTCAGTGGCCTATAAGCGCTATTGACCCCGAGCTCAGTTATGTGAAGCGGGTGTTTCATTTCCTCTAGCCATAAACCACCAATATGACCAGAATGTTCTTTTGTTAAGGTAGAACTGTACTACGCTAGATGAACTGAGATAAGCAATTTAAAATTCTTTCAACTGGATCTCAGGTAGAAGTGGGAGGTTACAAACACGGTTGTCATTTGTGATTCTCCAACTGCATACTCTGAGTTTTTAAGTGTACTAAAAAACACACGTAACCCTAAAAAGCAATAGCTCTGTATGGGCATTGAGAGTGTGTGAGAATACTCTGCAAGACTACATTTATATTTGAAGCTTAATAATAACCAAGGGTACAAATAGAGTAACTTGGTTACTCAAATAGAAGGAGTGGTGCTGGAGGTTGTGGAACATCAATGACAAACAGCTTCACCGAAGAGACGACTCTATAACAACTGACTGTACCAGAGACAAGACTCTCACTCAATTTCAAACTTGACTAAGTTATGTGTCATTTCCAATTAATTTTCTGGTCTCACCAAGATTCCTTAGCTGACTGTGGGGTGACCATGACCCAGTTCTTGAAAAATAAATTTAAAAAAACTTAAGTGCATGTATACAAAGTTTGAAGACGGAATCTGCAAACAGAAGTAAGAATCTAAAATCATTCAAAATTGAAACACGCCGTCTAAACTCTTTTCAGAGGGCCATGGGGCATGCAGGGGCTATTGGGTCCAACCAAGGGGGTTGAGGCTTTTACTCCTGATGTCCTCGGCTCGAAAGACGGTGAGCAACTGGGGCACGTACCCCTTCTGCACTGGACTCTCAGTGGTAAACATGGTCGAGCAGTCTTAGGCTCTCCCCGGAAGGGGTAGGGGGTGAGGTAGATAGTGATTAGTGAACATAGGCTCACAACTCAAATTGCGTGCAGCAACATTAAATCATTGTCTAGCCCATGGGTACTCACAAACTTTCTCTCTGGGGCCAAATTTACAGTGTGGTTTGTGGCCGAGGGCCGCACCGGTGGGGGCGGGATCAGTGGGGGAGGGAGGCAGGGCTAGAGCAACCTGTGACCATGAGGTTGAACACAGGCCCCTGCAGCGGACGCCTTCGTCCACTGAGCCACCAGACCCAGCATACACACATCTTTTTCTCCCTCTATCTCTCTCACTCTCTCTGTCTCCCTCCCTCTATCTCTCCCTCCCCCTCTCCCTCCCCCTCTCTCTCTCCCTGTCTCCCTTTCTGTCGCTCTCTCTCTCTCTCCCTGTCTCCCTTTCTGTCGCTCTCTCTCCGTCCCTGTCTCCCTCCGTCCCTGTCTCCCTCCGTCTCGGTCTCCCTCCGTCTCGGTCTCCCTCCGTCTCGGTCTCCCTCCGTCTCGGTCTCTGTCTCCCTCCGTCTCCGTCTCTGTCTCCCTCCGTCTCCGTCTCTGTCTCCCTCCGTCTCCAGTCTCCCTCCGTCTCCAGTCTCCCTCCGTCTCCAGTCTCCCTCCGTCTCCAGTCTCCCTCCGTCTCCAGTCTCCCTCCGTCTCCAGTCTCCCTCCGTCTCCAGTCTCCCTCCGTCTCCAGTCTCCCTCCGTCTCCAGTCTCCCTCCGTCTCCAGTCTCCCTCCGTCTCCAGTCTCCCTCCGTCTCCAGTCTCCCTCCGTCTCCAGTCTCCCTCCGTCTCCAGTCTCCCTCCGTCTCCAGTCTCCCTCCGTCTCCAGTCTCCCTCCCTCCCTCCGTCACCCTCCCTCCCTCCGTCAACCTCCCTCCCTCCGTCAACCTCCCTCCCTCCGTCAACCTCCCTCCCTCCGTCAACCTCCCTCCCTCCGTCAACCTCCCTCCCTCCGTCAACCTCCCTCCCTCCGTCCGCCACCCTCCGTCTGTCACCTCACCCCGCGCCTGTGGCAGCCCAGGCTGAGACAGCTTCCTGGCACACTTACAGCCACAACAAGTACTTCATAGGTCTTTAAAAGACCATTTACTTATTAATGAGGCTTTGTTGTATTTCACCTCTTTTTAGCGCCCCTGCATTTCCACTCTGCTTTATGGGGGCCGTGCGATTTCAGCAATAGTCCGAGTGTCTCGGAGTCTGTGTTGCTGCTGCGGTGTTCGCGGACAATATTTAAATATTTTTTTTTTAAAACCCAGTACAATGTCTGCAAGGTCCGCGGGCCGCCAACGAAGGCTTGCCGGGCCGTACTATGAGTACCCGTAGTCTAGCCAAATACTCGGAGGGGGGCAGGCTACAACGATCCTGTTCTTTGGTCCCACTTTGGTGACTGTGATCCCATGTCATCCTCACTCATCCAATGGGGTCGAAACAGACACAGTCCTTGTTGCTCCCAGTGACCTACAGGTCACCACCGCTCACTGTCCATGGGCTCTGGCACGATGAACACCGGCACGTGGCATAAAGGGTTGCTGCAAAAGGATTCAGCTCTTGCTGCACAGCACCTTTACCTCGTCGGCCCCTCCTGGAATATGGGGTCACCGCACCACTAGTGGACAAGGCTTCGGCCCTTCCTGCATAGCAGTTACTGTGAGGGACCTCCTGGCATATGGAGTCCCTGCACCGCTGCTGCATAAGGCTTCAACCCATACCACAATGCATTCTTTACCACAGCTATCTTTATGGCTGCTTTCTCCTAGCATATGGAGGTCGCCGACTCAGTCCTGCACACGAGCAAGGACCCGATCAGTGCAGCAGTTGTCTCCTTGCACTGGGAGTCCACTTGACAAAGCTCCCCACTGGACCTTGCTCCCTACAACTTTCTCCTCTTCCTCACAGGGCACACTTGCCTTGGGAAGCAGTCAGGCGCTGGTGCTCCAGTACAGGTGGTCTTGGAATTCCGGGTGATGTCCATTCACCCTGGAGGGAGACTAGCAGTCATTGGCTCCCAGTCCTGGTGACAGGCAGAAATCTTACAGAGCTTCCACTCCTCACACAGCCCCCTCTGACTGCTTGGCAGATGAATATTTTTGGGATCTCAATCCCCCCTACCTATTGTCCATTTCCATCAAATGTTATTTAGGCTCTTAGTCTTTAAAGTGTTATGTTGGGGGTCTATTTCTTTTGAGGTGCATGCTCCTCTGCTCCCTTTTCCATTTGAATCTGTCACAGCAGGGATATCTCCGAAGCTGCTAGTCCCACAACACAGGCCATGGGAGTGACTAGAGCTTACACTTGGATGCCAGCCACAGTGATAACTGCATCAAAAGGTTATCTCAGCCATGCTCCTGATGATTCTCTTATCAGCCCGTCACCTTCCTGAGAGGTGTCTAGGCCCGTTCCCTGTGACCTCTCCCTGAATCAAAGAGCACCCTTTGAGGTGTACAAGGGAGGCATGGACCTCCTCTCCCCTAGGTGTGTTCCACACAGTTTATACAATTGCACACATCCACAAATCTGTCTGGGGGAAATCTCTCTACCTCCACTCCATATTTCATCACGCAAGCCTGGTCTCCAAAAATGGAACCCAGTGCCCTCCATGTATTGTACCATCCACATGCGTACACACACACCCACACACTGCATATTACTGTATCCTCCACGTACTGTACCATTCAGAGGCACACATACATCCAGCACCTGCATTTAACATGCGTGCACTGCTCAGCACTGTATACTTTATGTACTGTACCATTCAGAGGCACACATACACCCAGCACTTGCACTTATTCTGCACACTTCATGTATTATACCACTCACAGGTAGACATGCACCCGAGCACATGCACTTATCCTACACGCGCTGCACAGCACTACATCCTTCAGGTACTGTACCACTCTCAGTCACATGCACCTCCAGCATATGCATACACCATGCACGCACTACTCAGTACTGCATTGTCCCTGTACGGCACCCTCCTCAGGCACACATACACCCAGTGCAGATACACCACTTCTGCGCTGTGCAGCACTTCCCACAATTCTGCTGTAGCCAACAGCTGAACTTTAAAAAGTTAGTGGGACCATAGGCCTCACTCCAGTGACATAGGTTAACAAGCACTTGCAATGTATTAGGAGACTCACTTCTTGAGCTTTTGGAGTTGCTAATAATAATGCAATGCCAATAGCGTAAACTTTCAGTAATGCGAGACCTATTGCATCGCAAATGCTTGTTTTTCTATTTATTTACTTTTGAAGTAATCGCAGCACCCACGCTTTAGCTTAAGATGTTTAAAGCTAAAGCGGGGCAGCTGCAATTGTAACAAAAGTAAAGAAATAGAAAAAAAAGGCATGTGGCCATTTTTTTTTAAATTTCTATTTACTTACTTTTGAAGCATTAGTGGCACCTGTGCTTTAGCATAAGATGTTTAAAGCTAAAGCGTGGGTGCTGCCATCGCTGCAAAAGTAAACAATTTGAAATCGAATGGCGAGCGCATGCTTTTTTTTCTCTATTTTGTTACTTTTCAAACAATTGCGGCACCTGCGCTTTAGCTTTTTAAATCTAAAACGGGGCATGCTGCGATTGTAACAAAAGTTATGAAGTAGACTTGCTGCCTGGCGTGAGAAAGGGAGAGAAGGAAGTTGGGCAAGTTGCACGCCTTTCTTTTCTTCTGCGCGGCACGCCCAACTCTGTTTTTTCAATATTGTATATTTTTTTTTTAAGCAGCGTAGGCCGCCACATAGAATAAAACAAAAAAGCGGCTGCAATTATTGAAGATTAAGTGTGGCGGGCTGCGCTGATGAAAGGAAAGGCGCAACCGTCATTGTTTAAGAAAAAGTGCAGCCTGCTGCGCCGCTTTGAATAAAAAAAATAGTTACAAACACACACACACACACACACACACATATATATATATATATATATGCGCAGTGACAAAATCATTATTGCAGCTGAGGCATGCCGCACTGGTTAAAAGAAAAAAGTATTAACAAAATAGTGCTCACAGGACGCAATTAAAACATCTAGAGTAACAACATGTAACAGGGGCAGTCCTCATGGGAGGTTAAAACAGGGGAAGAGGGGTTCTAAGGAGTAACTACTATGCCTATTGACGACTCTAAAGCCACCATTTACAAAAGGACAGTAACAGGCGCCAATTGGAAAGATGGGTGGAAAATGGGCGGAGCTTAACGCCCATATCTGATTACAGCATGTCTTAAAGAGACTAAAAATGACCTGTTCACTCCTACTGATCACTACACAGGTCTGCTGCCACCACCACACTTGTGCTTCTTTACTCCTGGTGAAGGCAGCAGCCTTCCACCACTATTTGGGTAGCATTTTAGGTGCGCCTCCCAGGACACAAATACTGCAGTGCGCGAGACAGGCCTATGCCATGGCGCACACGCATGGTCTGTGCTTGTCTACGACAACAAAATTCAGAATTAGGAATCCAGACATCAATACAGTTGGGTACTCCGGGCAGGGATGCATGTCCATCACAATGCAGAGGACTTTTCCTTCCCCACAGACATAAATAGGAAACACGTGCATTCTCCCTTCTCTGCAGGCCATACTGGTTACCCCCACCTCAACCCTTACTTTCTTACACAAAAAAGCAAGAAATCGATCAGGCTGTCAGGGGGAGGCAGAAGCAGACAGACGGGTTTTAATCAGGAAGTAATCGGTTTTAATCAGGAAGTAATCTCGGTGTCTGGGTTTATTTTGAAATTATCTGGTGGCGAAGCAAAGCCTGGCAGTATTTTACAATCAAACAGTATTTGCTTTCCATGTCACTCAGACTAGGTTCTGTCCTGTCTCAGTGCACACAGAGGAGGCCACACAAACAAGCCATCCACATAAGGTGAGAAGGCGCCTCAGTGCAAAAATACACCTAGGGATCCGTCTACACGTAGTTCTTAGCCCAGTCAGTGGAGGCGGGCAAACCAAGCAGAGTTACAGAAGACTCTCTTCTCCTACTGCAAATGACCAAGGGCAGCGCCCGTAACTTTTTACACCAGGTTGGAAATGTAGGAAACAGACACTGCTCTTTTTTCGCATTTAAAAATGGAACCAACAGAGTTGGCTCTATGTGAGCATGTTGTGGAGAGTTTCTACAACGCAGGCTCTAGACTGTGTAGAAGTTGGCGCCACATCAAACCTCATGACTTCGGGCCCAGGATTACAGAGCCATAGGCTTTTGGGGCGGAAATCACGAAGCTCTGATCACTGCTCTGCACATCTGGCATGGATCTGGCACTGGGAACTTCTCAAATGACCCCACAGGAGTACACAGGGGCTGCAGTCAGTAACTGAACATCGTAGCTGTCCTTGTAGTTTCAGAAGACCTTGGAGGAGGCTTTCAAATGTCTGTGCAGAATGGAAACATCCGGTTTTGGAGGAGTGAACGTCAGCTATGTTACTTTATGTGATAGATTTGTGAAATGGTCAATGTCTGTAAGGGTCTTGGACTCTGGTACCTCAATACCATGTCTCACGAAATCTACTGACTGGAGTTTGATTTGTGGTTGTCAAAGTTAGACAATAGAGTAGGTCTGGTTCATATGCTGTTTTATGTGCATGAATTGCCCTTGTTAGTGTTACAGTGAAAAGAAGTGTTTGATGGTTGTGCCCATACCTTAACGCAAACCCAACCACTAACACAATTCTTAACCTATTCCAAGGAATATACCCTAACACGTTTACTCCAACCCGAAGCCTAATCCTAACTCACAGCTACTTCTGAACCCAGCCCTAAATTTAACCCGGCACCCACCAACCTCTACTCACATATCTAACACTTTTTATAGTGGTAAACCCAATTATACAACTTACCCAATGCTAAAAATGCACTACATTTAAAATAATCTCTCACTGTAACACTTTAACGTATTTGAAGTTGGAGGTTTCTTAGTAGGGCAACTCGTACGTTGATGCTAGCGGATTTGAGATAGTAGAGCTGCACTGCGAGTTGTGGTTGCAGTCTATGTTCCAGGAGTTTGCTGTTCCAGTTCATGCCCCTATGGTCTGCGATCCCTGTTGGTGCAATGTTTCCTGTCAGTTACCTGTGTTTGAGCTTTGAGTCTGTGCCCTGTGGCTCCTTCTCTATGTCCTGTGGGTTTGTGATCCTTTCCTGTTTTCTGCGTTTGTGCTCCTTTCCTTTTTCGAGTGTTGCACTCCCTTACTGGTTCCTGGGTTTGTGCTACCTCTCTGTGCCATGTGGTTCTGCACTCCCTATGCCCTGTGGGTTTGCGCTCCTTTACTATTTACTGTTGCGCTTCCTCTCTGTGCCCAGTGGATTCCCAAATGCGCTCAAATCCTTCTCCCTCAATTGGACTACAAACACCATTAAATTCTGTTTCAGGTAAACCGTAAGTAACCATCTTCAATTTCATCTGAAACTAATAAAAAAATCAAGAAACAAACGGCCCAAGCCAAGGATATAGAAAACACTGTATGTTGGTCCGTGGGTCCCATGCTCTCCATGCCACTGGAATCAAGCTATCCTGGCTGAAGAGGGGTGAAACCTCGAAACTGGTCCTAGGATGCTTGTTTCCAGTCCAGGGAGGACCTGGCTTGGTAGTTCGGGCTGGACTGTTCCCATGAGGCACACGGTCAAGACTGATTTGCATATGGCCGGGTTCTAACTGGAAAGGCATGGTGAGCCAAAAAAAAAAAATGATGGATTTAGGCCCAGATCTCTGTACTGGGGTGAATGTATGACATTGTTCTGCATTCTGTCCATCAACTTTTATTTTTGAACCCGTATGTTGCTGAGCATCTCATCAGGCCCTGCTCTACCTTCCGGGCGCAGCAGCCAATCAAAGGCGCGGCGCCGCAGTCAATGGAGAGGAAGCGGGCTTATCCATCGACTGAGAGAAGGTAGGCAAGCCGGCGTAGAGGAGGATGCGACTCCCTCAAGAGGCAGCTGACCTCATTCCACCCTAAGAGGCACCAGTGGCACGGAAACCGCTGATATACACAAAATAAGCGAACGCTGTGCATGAACATGCAGCTACAAACTCTGGACAGAGACCATGACATGTTCACAAAGGAGAGGACAACCAGGTGAGTAAGCAGGGACGCACGACCTGTGGGCGCAGAGAGCAGCAAGGGGCCAAATAAAGCGCCTTTCTAAATACTGCATGATAAGACTTTTCAGAAGGGCGATCATTCACGACAGAGCTGTAAAGTGAAACAACGCGGCCATGATATGAGGTCACAGGCTGCACCTCGCTGATGAAGCTCTGGGCCAACTGAAAGACGCAAAGCATCATAGGGTTGTCTGTGTTTCCATTCAGAAGGGACATGGCCGACTGGGCTGGACAGTTTTTCCAATGTTTAAGTCCAGGCTGATTTATAGGTGGCCAATCCGCGTATGGCGCATGCGATGGTACAAAGAGTCAATAGGATGGACTGGAATAACACCTGCGAAATTCCAAGACATTTTAGTGCCAGCGTTTCTGCTCATCACTTCCTTGCTGCTCATTTCCCCACTATCACCTACGGCCAGTCCTGCTTTATTTAGGTCTGGCTTGAAACCGCAACTGTATACTTGACCTACTGTTTCAATTTCTTAAAAATATAAATAAAATGGGCTTTGTTTCCAGCCAGATGAGAATTACTCGCTCACCTCATTGTATTGGCCATCCTATGTATCTTCTGCCTCTAGGAAGTAAGTGCTTTTATGAGGGACTTATTGGCAGCTAAGCAAAACCAATGACCAAGTGCAACCTGTTATTCTCTAACGGGAAAGTTACCCTGTTTTATGCTTTGATAACGGGAACTCCTGTATAACTGCAATAATGTGCACAGGTCATAAGAGGGATGCAAGTGGATGCACCATAATGGAAAGGAACAGCTCCACAATCCTAGGAGACAAAGCTGTGTGCTTTCTGTTTTTAGCAGAGAACCTCCTTCATTAGAATGTATCATGTTCAGCTGGTACCATGATCCCATTCTGCTTTAGTCCACAGTAATCTCCAAATGTATTTATATATTTTGTATGGCTCATACTGTACAACAAATTCCTTTATGTACTAGAGAGGGGTGAATCAGACCCCAGGTCAGAAATTAGAATTTAACGTTTTTTGGTTGTTTTCTGAATGTCAGAGATTGTTGGAGTTTGCATTTGTTGAGCCAAGTTTTTCCAAAGATGAGGTTCAGCCACTGAGAAGCACCTGTCTCTTTGAGACTTGCAATTCATTTAGGGACATCGAAAATGTTAAGGTGGCTAGAGTGGAGTGTATTTCTTGATTTGGGTCTTTAGTTGCTGGTTCATCAAGGCATTTAGCCATCAAGCAGTGTATTTTGAAGGTGGCCCTGTGCTCTACTGCCAGCCAGTGGGCCATACTGTGATGCTGGATGCCCTATGTTGTGGATGTTGCCCTGACCTCAGATAAAGCACAGTGCAGCATTTTGGACTTTTTGAAGTGTTGTTAGGCAAATACACCAAATACACGCTAGGTTAAATGGAGGTACTATAAACATCTAACCTGTGTTCAGTTCACCTTAAGCTATGAAACATTGTTTTAATAGGACTTAGGTTCTTTAGCTTGTTTTGCAAATAACAATGACAGATCACAAAATCTCGAGAGGACAGTGAAGAATTGCTTAGGACTGTACTACCTGTAACAGTTTTCAACAGGAAGTACACCTGACCTTAGACCACGCTCTTCTCCTTTTTAATAATTAAAAATCTGCAGTACCAGGGACAGCACAAGGATAGGCCATGGTGCTGAAATTCTATTGGATAACATCAGTCATTGCCTCTCATTACATATTGCATAGAAAGAAAGGTGTGCTTGCGGTTGGACCTGAACGTAGAGCCGAGACGGACAACCTAGTCTCGGGAAATGTCAGTCTTAGGTTAGAATTGCTCTATTTTGGCCCAATGAGAGCAGAGTCCTGCTGAAAGAACAGGGTGTCCAATCCAGAGGTTACGGAAAACCTGCGAACGATTGGGCTACGGCCACTCAAGTGATCTCAAACTTAAACTCTAATCTGAAAGTGTTTGGTTGGCTCTCTTAAATGGGTAAAGCTGGAGTCCTGAACTATATTTTTCTTCATTTTAACTGTTCTTTTGTTCTACCATGCGTTTTAAAATAATTTCCTTTTTCGAAGCCATGCGTGAAAAAATCCATATTGGCGTGTGTTATAATCTTGCTTTACACTCTCCCGTAAGACCACCACCCCTTGACTACTCGCCTAAGTTACCTGGTGACTTAAGAGGGTTGTAGAGGTCAGAGCTTGCAGCACAGCTTACATGACCATTAGACAGTTTAGTAGGACACAAATGCAAACTCACCTTTGTTATTGGCCTTTGGTCCCAGCAATCTCTGGGGTCGCGGGAAAAAGCAGGATCCTGAGATACAGCTGTATAAATCTATGATCAGACTACTCGGGATGAGAAAAAAATGTCTTGGGTTACAAAAAGTTAACAGTTAACTGTAACCAAGTTGTTATCTATAGACAGGTCTAAAGATCCGGTAAAAGGTATGATCAATTGTAATTTATTAAACATAGGCAGGAAACAAAATCTGCAACTAATGAGAAGCTGGGAGAGGCAAGCAAGAGATGAAGGTGCTTTGCAGCAGCTGTGGTTCAAACGACAGACTCCTTGTGTCTATGGCGGGGGATTCATCTATAAAACCAGAAGCTGCATGGGCACGTAGGCTTTTGATGAGTCCCAGTATATTGCCATTTCTGCACTGCTACCTTGGAGCGCAGACAGGAGTTTGCTGCTGAGGGGGTGGCAGAGTGACATGGTCTGTCAATCAAATGGCACAGCCTAGCTGCCCATAAACTGCTCCATTACCTCCTCTAATTGGGGAGACGCAGCTGCTCATGGGCGGGAGCTGACTGGCATCTTCTGGAAAGATGGCTCATTTGTACATTGGTCAGAATGTGGCAGCACAGAGCTGGTCTCATTTCCCCAGCATCGACCCGTTAACACAAACCTAAAAGCAGTGCCGGACCTCCCTATATGGCAATCGATCAGTGGGCTGGCCGGGACTTTTAGCTGTGTGTGGAACTGCTTTATGATCTTCTAGGCCGGTTTTTACATGTATTTTCCCTGATATTAATATAAACATTGTAACCAGCAAGCTTAAATCCATGCAATCTTCCATACCTTGCAAAACATATATACAGTGTATCTTTACACGAAACTGCCTCAATTAGAAAAACATGGGCCACTTTTTTTATATATATATTTAATTGACAAATTAGGACACTTTTTTTGGTGCCCGGACCTACTTTCTGCTCCAGTCAGACCCTGCTAAAAGGACAAATGGGGCAAGTGCAGGTTTAGAATGCCGATGGAAATTAACCCCCGCTTGGGCACTTTAAAGCACTATGCACTGCACGGAGAAAACGGACTGCGAGGAAGTTAGGTACTGGTTGTACTGTTATAGGAGGGGAAGTACAGCAGCGTTATTACCCCTCCATACAATCTGATGGCAAAGATGGAATAACCTCAAAATCGGAACTCCGCCTCACCACTAGAAATCAGTCTAATGAGATGCATAGGCGGCATAATAATCCGAGCCAACACCTGTTGAAGCATATCATAAAATAACATGGCGTACATGTGCATCCCTCCAAAGGGGTATGTACGCACATTTATAAAAATACGATGTCTTTGCCAAAAATGTTTTTCTCCGGAAAACACCCAATCCATCATAGTCAGCTCCCTTGAGGCCGCCCACCGTGAAAGGTGCAGACAAAGTAATGTCCATAAAACCACCGTTTGTTTCTATGCACCGAGTTCTCTTTTCCTGTCCCATGTACGCGCTCTTAGGAGAAACTAGTTAACCTCCTTATTACAGGAGTTTTGAATAGCCACAATTGAAGACCCTACGGTACTAATAACATCACGATCCAATTTTGCTCAGTTATATGGTGTGCACAAAATATACTAAAAAAATTGTTGAAACATTTGCTTATGTCTGTAAGGCCTCTTCCCATGGAGACCTCTTTTTCTATAACGGGGTATACTTATATCATTATCTTCCTGAATAAATGTATTGATATTTTGAAATGTTGCCATAGTACACGGAGTGCAAATGTTCTATTTATTACCATTGTCACGTGTGGTGCCCTCTAAGTGATAAGGGTATAATTACCACTGTTGATTTGCAGATGGCTTATGCCATGCTGTTTTTTTCATGTGAATTTGCTATCACAAAAGGTATTTCACCAGAACCAGCGTGCAAGGAGTTAAAATCATACAGTAAAGGTAAAATCATACAGTAGACACGTCATGACTATTAGACAGCTTTCCCTTGTTACACGCGATCTAAAAGGTAGTAAACAGTGTTTTCATCAAGCCAAGTTTGCTGTACTGTGGTAAAAAAAAAAACATGAATGTGACCTTTGCACAGTAGCAACAAATGTGTTAATACATGTTTATTAGTAAGATTACTCTAAATAACCTGTTATTGGGACACATTTATTTTATGCCACAGCAGTGAATATAAATAGTGCCCAATATTTACAACAATTCTACTAATAAACGTGCACACATCCACATGGTTATTACTACAGTTCAAATGTCACATTGACCTTATAGTACAAATTTAAATTCATGCACCCTGTGGTTTTGGTTAAATATCTTTCGTTAAACCAAGTACATATGAAAATAATTCCACGGCATAAAATATACATGCAGATACGCAGAGAGTAATAAACTACTGATTCCCAGTGTTGTGGGAGGGATAAGCTTTAAGACTAGCTGAAGGCCCAGTTGCTACATTTGGAACCCAGTTACTCATGTATGGCATGCCAGCCCCCAAAACTAGTTCCCACAGGCGTTATAATCTGTGACCTGCAGATTACACAAACACATTTATGGGAAAGTACAGAATTTGATAGTGGTCCTCCATAGGGGGCCGTAACCATAGTAACTGAGAACCCAGGGGAAAGGAAAAGAGGACCAGCTGAAATCTAAGTGAGCTGGGGCACAGAGAATAAATGGTAAAGAGAATGAGTGAGAAAGAGACAGGGTGCGATAGTGGAAGGAGGGTTTAGGGTAGTGGCTATTAGCTTGTGATACATTGTTTTGTAGTTATTCGCGTGTGCTGCAATGTATAGGAAAACTGGTAGGTGAGATGCTCAGTTGTTATCAGTGGGTGCTGCAGGAAGCAGTAAAAGGGTGGTAGTTGTTACGCAGGCAGCATGGAGCAGATAAAGCGAGGTACTTATTGGCACACAGTGTATGATGCAGTAGAACAGAGGTGGTGGTTTTGGCAATCCTGTATGGTACAGCAAAGGGGTGGTGATTATTGGTAGGCAATGAATGTATCGTCTGGCAGAATAGTGGTGAATATCATCAGGCACTATATGGAACACTGAAAAATGGGTAATTCTTGACAGGTGCTAGATAGAGGATAGAAAGGACAAACGGCGATGACTGTATGTGAAGCATGGAGCAGTAAAAGGCTAGTTGTTACCGGCAAGAACCACAGAGTAGGGTGGAAGTTCTGGTAAGGGCTGGTGAAAGTATGGTGCTTTCTGGTGCGTGTTACATCGTGTTGTAGCACAGCTTTTGTCTGTTTGGTGAAATCTGCATGCGAGGGAAGCTCCCACTGCTACACAAATGCTGTATCCTGTGTTTGTGTGAGAGGGGGTGGCTCGCCAGCTGCACATGCTTGGCCTATTCTATGAGCGAGGCAAGATTACAAAACGGAGACGTGTTCTGAGGGAGGGGCTCTTGCACGGCTGCCGTGGGTGGATGGATTGATATTTTCCCTCTGACGGCTGGGAACGAACATTTCGCTACAGGCTTGGTCAAAGCGCGTTTTCTCCGCCTGCGTCAAGGATACGCTCACACCTAGGGCTTCTGACTAAACAGCTCGAGGTTTTAGCTCCTCGACGAGGAGGCCCAGTGAAGATTGAAGCCCGTCAGGGTTGCGTGTTCCTGTATTGATTGGGCATGGCTGAGCAGTCCGGGCTCTTCTCCTCCTTTTGCGGCAGAGCGAGTACTGATTTCCGTATCATTGGCCCTCTACTGCAGGGGCGCTTAGTAATTACTACTGGCGGGCAGGGCATATTTGAATATTCCCATTGACCCAAATGTGGTTCGGCATCCAGGCGCTATGTTCAGATGCAAGAAGCACTGGCCAGCCACAGAGGAATGCACTAACAGTTACGTCCATGAGCAACCTGCGCGCCCAACTTCAGAAGAATGTCCCCATAAACACATTCTATGCACTCCATGAGACTCTATATTGATTACACTGTCGGGTTCAAACATAAGTATCTCTCGAAAATGGTGGCGGGGCAGTGAACTAAAGTTTGAAGGCAGTGCGAGCTGCGAGCTGACTTGAGTCGAGGCGCTCGGCATACAACGGTAGGCTCTGGTTGAATTGACGTTTCATCAGACTCGAGTGGACGAGACCAGAAAACAAACAGCAGGGGGTGCTGCAGGATAGAGGAGTATTATTAATAGTATTTAGAGCACGATGAAATGAGAACAGTTCTGTATTAAGATCTGAACTCCAAACACGGTAACATTACGGTAAACTAGTCGAGTATTGAAACGGGGTGCGGGGTGCTAACGGCTCGAAGTACATAGCAGCAAGGTGCTTCGCCGCAAAAACAGCAGTGCTGGGGGGGTGGGGGTCGATAGTGAGAACAGGCGCGGTATTATCGCTAGGCACAGCTTTTGAGCCCTGACATCTCGAACTGCACTAGTGGGATGTGCTGTAGGGCAGGGGGGACTCTTAGAAAAGGGACCTGAAAATGAGCTGTAGGGAGCTGCAGGACTGCAAAGGGGTTCGGCAGTGACTGAGGGTGGCTCCTGGTGTTAGGCTGGATACAGTTCTGATGTGGGGGCGATCTCAGCAATGAAAGAGTGGGGAGCTCATATCGTGCAGCGGGTTCTAGGGACTCGGTGTATGTTATTTGAAGAGTAGGACAGCAGCGGACAACTGGGACACGGGGAAGCAGCATTGAGGGGATTCCTCCACTGGGAAAGCGGGGGTGGTGCAAAGCCAAAATAAAAGCAGGAACCTCATTCAAGCAAGGACTGCAGCGGGACATAAAAACTTGGATCGTAAACTGCGGGGTAATGACCGGACGGGAGAGGCTCAACGGCACGAGGATTGTTTGGAAAGCATTTGACCTCCGCGAGGAACCCTCCAATTCACACCCCTGCCGCCAGAACCACTGGCCGTGCTGTGTGAGCGGGAGAGAAAGGAAAGAACCAAGAGTCGTCGGGGAGAGAGGGAGCCCAGAAACAGCGTAGAGATTATTGCAAAAGCTGCAAGTAAAGGGGGTGTCCAGTGGGCTCACCAGGGTCCTTTGAGGAAGACAGGGCGTTTTTAGCTACTCTCGCCATAGTGGAAGGAGAATGAATAGCCGGAGAGGACACCCGGGGCAGTGCGCACCTACCTGGATACATCACACCAGGGAAAACACCTCATCCATTACTATTGCCACAACGCACCAGGCCTCCCAGGGCACTGGACAGCTGTGTGTACATACAAACATTCACCGGCGCCCCTTATCCGCCGTCAGCTGTGGTCCAGTGCCCCCTGATCCGGACGCACTATTGTGTTCATTTGCCCAGTCTAGGCACGACTAACCCCCCTCCCCCCCCCCTGCCTATTATTTAAAAAAATGTAGATTGCTTCTGTGTTTTAGCCAATAACTACCATATTTAGGATCCATATCTTTAGTTGTTCACGTTACACATACACGAAAAGAGCGCCTTGGCACTCGACTGCCCACAGCCTGCTAGGTAAACACGCGGGCTGAACCGTCTGAGGTATTATGGTCGTGTAGCTCCAGCGCTGTCGGACGACCGCAACATGGCGAGAGTTCCTTCACATACCTTACCTGCATTTCTATCATGAAATGCATAGATTATTTAAGTGTAATGATCACTGGTGCAAGCAGCGGCCGTTGAAATGTCTTGTTCAGCCAATTCTGGTTATACGGCTCACCGGCTGTAGGACGGGAACATGCTATATGCTAGGAAATTATGAGTTCGATTAAGTGTTGTGTGTCTGAATGGCATATTCTGGTGGCTAATGCTGGCAGCAGAAAACCGGATGCATCCATCCCATGTGCTATAAGTAACTGAACTAGCTAGTTTCTTTCAAGAATTTCACGGCAGCGGCCCCTTTAAAAGTGTCTCGGCCAGCACCCAGGCGGCCAGGCCTGGGATCATATGCCTGCACGGTTTTCCGTTAGAGGCCGGTCGAGCACCCTCGCCACAGCTTCCAAGAATACAGGCAGGATTTAAGAAGCCCACAAGCCCACAAACAGTTCAAAACCGACTCATCTGGCGAGCCCAGACCCTCCCAACCCATCCTCAAGCCTCCATCCCACACAGCTGGCCCGCCCTCGCTTTCATAAAACCAGGGCAACAAACTGTGCTGATGAAGCCATAGGAAACACAAGCTGATTTGGTTCACACACTTGCTCACTCAGTTTGGGTCCTAAAGGAAGGGTAGGACATCAACTATTAAAAGTTAACCGTTTTCACGGCATATAAAAAAAGACAACAGGGAACAATGTATTTCCGTGTCTGTACGTATTTTAAAAACCAAAAAAATATAAAAAGTGGGTCTCGTTTCAGCGACTCCATGATGCCTGTGCAGTTGGGGGGGGGGGGGGGGGGGGGCGGGCGGTGGGGGTGTGTGTGTGCGTCCGCCCATAGGGTGCGATAATGGGCACGACTTTGAACCTTAATGCCTGATAGTGGTACTACATGAGTGCAGAGAACAATGAAAGAAAATAAGTTATTCAGATGCTTGTGGGTCTGAAATGAAAAGGAATATTGAAAAGCAGACATGTCCTACTTCATACATACACCGGGATGTTGTAAAGTGAGATTTGGCTTTGCATTAAAGAATAAAAGATAAGTGGCGGCTCCTCCGCTAAGGCGGAAGAGCATCGCTTCACTGTTTTTTTTGCAATGACACAAAGGGAAAATAAAATGATAACGTGTCATTTTATTTTCTCCTACTTCCACCCGCTCTGTGTTTGGGGGCGGCGGCAGGGGAGGAGTGGTATGACCCTCCTAAAGTGCACAGTAACTGCTTGGCCGCACCCACAGGCCACCAAAAACAGTCTAGCGTACTTCGCGTGTCCTCCATGCAGGCTGTATTACAGCCTCCATGTAGAACATGCCTAGGCCCCCAGTCAGCATCTGCGCGCCTAAACACTGCGCTCAGACCAGTCACAACTTATCAGCATTGTGATTGGTTGACTGGGAGCATCGGTATGCTTCCGATATGGCAGAGGGAGGACTATGGAGGCGAGGAAGCGGCGAGAAAGTGTATTTTTATTTCTTTTTTTTTTAATTCCTGCTTCCCCATCATACCTCCCGCATCTTCCCCCTCCTGCCGATCAGTACTGGCCGCGACTGTAATAGAGATGCTTCACTCCTTACACATTTTATAGATGAACAATAGGTATAGATTGGACCGCATTTTTTATTAGGTCTAACTTAACAGTACAGCTTCCTCAGAGACTTATTGCTACCAACTCTTGAAAACATACATAGAGTAGCTCCACCCAGAGTTTTACACTTTCACCTAATGCTATTTATTGGCTGTTTGCTGCAACCTTCCATTGTACTTTCACTGAAATACACGCAGTTTTAAATCTGAAAAGTAGACTCAATCATCACAATGTTTGTGACACTCTGTTCTTTCTCTCCTATATGCAACTTATGCAGAAAGTAATCCGTTTTTGCCTCTTTTTCCACCCAGTACTGGCGAAGACAATAGGACAGGTTTAATGATAAAAGGCATTTGTGCATGCAACATATGCATTCAGCATTTGTGAAGGTTTGCGGTTACATACATGGGCACATTAAAGTCAGGCTTATTGGCATTGTCAATGTTTTTTTGTGTGTGTGGGTTGACTGGATGGGTTATGTATGCAGTCTACAAACACTTTGGTAGGTCCTAGAAATGTACAAGGATGGGCAAAACAAACACTAACCGATTACTGGAGTAGAGTCGAGTCTCGAGATAATTAAACCAAAGCTGGGAACAGTTCGGGCGAACACGCATCAGACATACTGATTCTTGCACTAGTGGCTTTAACGGCGTAGGCAGTAGTTACTGTTTTTTTTTTTACATCTTATCAGGCTAACAGGCATCAGGAATAGAGCAGTGAAGGCTAGAAGAAAACGAAGATAACGATTTTGACACCTTTGGTTATCATGGCCTGAAATGCTTCGATTGCTTATCAGTAATTGCATTATTACGAGTCCTTCTCTTGCTTGGATTTCTTATGTCATGAGACCTCCCCTGACACACTCTTCCCAGCATACCCCCCCTCTCCCCTCCTGTTTGGTCAACACGCCCCTCAGAACCCAATTGGATTGGACACACAGGGCGGGAAGGAGGAGGGTAAGGAATCAAGGGAGGGTAAGGAATCAAGGGAGAGAAGGGCACGGAGATATGCAATTACCGGTAAGTAATCAAAACATTACCCCCTCTTGCCTCTTGTTTGTATTTCTCAGGTTATGAGATGCACCCAAGCGAAAGAAATACAGAACTGAGTAAATTGCAGTACAACAGCACCATTATTACCATGAAGACGAGTGTGGTTACTTCACCGAAGACAAAACATTAGACCCAAATAGATCCTTCTTGCAGGACCCTGGGAGACCCTGTAAAGTTTAATAAAAGTAGATGGGATTGCCCAAGTGGCCGCCCTACAAATCTCAGACAAGGAGGCATCCTGACACTCAGCTGGAGAGGCTGACAAACCCCAAGTTGATCTGCCTTGTGCCTCCAAAGGAGAGAGAACACCATACTCCGAATAAGCCAAAAAAATCAGAACACAAATCCACCTGCTTAAGATCTGTGTGGCTGGTTTGCGACCCTTTCTCGCAGGCCTGATATTGACAAAGAAAGAAGAATCCTATCTGAAGTCCTCCACTCTCTTTAGGTACACCGGATCTGCTTATCAGACATCTAGAGAATGAAGGCTAATCTCACCAGGAGACTGAGGATTTGGACATATAACGGCCAGAATAACCTCCTGCTGAGAATGAAGTGAAGAGTTTACTTTGGGGACAAAACGTGGTCCTAGTCTCAAAACCACCCTATCTTCATAAATCCTCAGGAATGGGGCCCTGCACGATAGAGCACCCAATTCCCCCAAATTTCTTGCCGAAGTACTATCCACCAAAAAAACACCTTCAAAGTAGAAGTTTTTTTTATATCAATTCAATGGAGAGGTTAAAAGGAGGAAAGCCTGCAAGACTAGAGGGAGATCCCAGGAAGGTCAAACCTGAGATACCTTAGGGAGAATATTTGAAAACCCGTTGAACAATTTCTGCACTAGCGTCAAAATGCTTGAATTGCTGCCCACTGCAGCTTTAAAGTAGAAGGACAAAGCCCGAATGAACAGCCATCCTGTAGGAACCGAAGAATTTGAGGAAGAGAGACAGAAATGGGCAATAACTGCTGCTTCCAACACCATCTCCCACAGGACACCCAGTGATGTGCAAAGGAAGCCCTAGTGGATGGTCTCCTAGCTGCCTAAATGGAAGAGGGAACTGTCTCAGAACAACCCTGTGACTTTAACCCTGCTCACCCAGTCTCCAAACTATCGCTTTCAGATGAAACAGAGAGGATTCATGAAGTATTACGTAGAGGGATTGAACCATTGGTAATAACCACCATTTGCCCATCCTCATCATCACTAGAAGAGGAAACCAGGAGGAGTGGACCCATGCTGGAGACACTAACACTGCCCGATCCTTCTCCTGCCTCACACTGATCAAAATATTCTGGATTAAAGGGAAAGAAAGGAAAGAAAACAGAAGACCGGGTGGCCAAGGAAATGACAGAGCATCTATTCCCCAAGATGCAGATTCCTTCAATCTGGAGCAAAACCTGAGAATCAGAGCGCTGTGGGAAAGCGCAAACAGATCCACCACCTCTGTCAGATCCAAGTGAACAATTGAGGAGTGAGACTAAAGTCGTGTGAGAAGGGAATAACCCTGCTCAGCAAGTCTGCACAGGTGATCAGAAGACCCTGAATATAAACTGCCATTAGAGAGAGATGTGTCTGACTCCACAAGAAGATTTGATCACAAACGATTGACAGCGACAAGGTCTTTGTTCTACCTTGCCGGTTGAGATAATAATTTGCCACTGTACTGTCTGTTCTGATCCAGTCTGATATGTTCAGAATCAAAGGAGAAAAGGCTAGGAGAAGCAAACGAATTGCTTCAAGTTCCCTCCAACTGGGTGATCTGATACTGTGTGCTCTTGTCCATAGTTCTTGGACTTGATGAGAGGACAGCCATGCTCCCCATCTCATTCTGTTCACATCCTAGTGATTACTGATGGAGGGAGAGGACAAAAGGGAATTAATTCTAAGAGATTCAATTGATCCATCCACAAAACTAATTTCTGTATGATTTCCTCCAACAATGGAAGATGTAGAGACATCATGTGAAGTTGGAACTCAGTACTTAAGCAGAAAGCGAATTAACTTGCTCAGGTGGGACCGAGCCCAGGAAACCAAGAGCACAGTTGCAGCAAAATCCGCCTGAAACCTCATCCAGTCTGACACTCTGGGAGAGGGAGTAATCGTCAAATCCAGAATGCAGGACTAAATCTTTTGCACTCTACTATCTGGTAAAGCAACTGGACCCTGATTGGTATGGAATGAGGCTCCAATAAAGATCCAAACCCATTCTAGAGACAAATTACACTTCTTTGTATTGAAAAGAAAACTGTGCGATATCAACACCTGAACTACCTGATTCACATGCTGCTCTGCTTGTGGGGCAGATTTGGCCAATAGTAGGCAATCGTCTAGATAGGGTGGTCGCAGATTCCCTGGTGATGAAGCAGTGCCATCAGAGAAGCCAATAGTTTTGGGAAAACCTGCGTGGATGACTTAAACCCTGGGAGGGTGAGGGGGGGGGGGGGGGGGGGTTTTGTAACTGGAAGCCTCCGCACTCGAAATGTAGAAACCTTTGATGTTCTTGATGAATACGCAAATGTCAGTGTATGTCCTGCCAATTGATGGTAGCCAGGAAATCTAGAGCAGAGACCAGAGGAATGATGGCGTTAAGCGTTACCATGCTAAAGTGAACAGTCGTGACACAGTGACTGAGCCTCTAAAAATCGAGTACCGGCTGATAGCTCTTGACAGTTTCTGCACAAAAAAGAGGATGGAAAATACTCCCTGACTGGCCATCAAGGCCTCTCTCATCACTGGATTTCTGAGGACGGGAGTAGGGATGCACCAAGTCTGCAGGCTGAGAGTTGAACTCGATAAAGTACCCGTTCTAAAAAATACTAAGAACCCAGAGATCTGAAACAGATATGGGGAAAATTCTTGACTTCCTCCTACCACATCCAAGGGCGGCGGACTGGAGTATTCGGAAGAAAATGAGCAGATGGGCCAGCTTTGTTGAATCCAGGGATTGGCCAGGGACACACCGAGGCCCTCATCCTTCTAGACCTCTCCGCAGCCTTCGACACCGTTTCTCATCGCACCCTCTCAGCCAGACTTCACAACGCAGGGATACAAGGAGCCGCCCTTGACTGGATCCGATCCTTTTTCTCCGGCAGAACCCAGAGGATCAGACTGCCTCCCTTCCTCTCCGAACCCACCAACATCAACTGCGGAGTGCCCCAAGGCTCATGACTCTGTGGAAAAGTAGGTCTGTTATCTTGCCATTCACTCCGCCATTTTGTGCTATACCCTTCATGACTGACCTTCTCTCTCTTTCACGATCACTCTGGAGCTCCACTTTTGACCTTCCACATTCCTGCATGGACGCTCACACCCTGTTCGTGCTTTGACCTGCCACAAACTGACCAGCCCATGCTCAACCAGTCGGACAGGGAGTTTCCCAGATGTTTATCGTCCTCACCCTGCACACTATGCCCTGCAGGCGTCCAACAGCTACCATCTGCAGGCCTATCAGATTGACCTCTGCTTGCTGTGTAATCATTCCTCTCGCCTGTGCCCTGCAGGGGTCCAACAACTACCATCTGCGGACTTATCGGATCGAACTTTACTTATCGTATAAACATGCTTTTCGCCTACACCCTGCAGGGGCCTCACCGCTACCATCTGTGGACTTATCAGATTAACCTTTGTTTGACATATAATCATGCCTTTTTCACCTATGCCCTGCAGGGGCCAAACAGCCACCACCTGCTGATTGTATCATAACTGACCACTGCTTGTCTGTAAATTATTGGTGTTTGTTATTGTTCACCTAGCATGCACAGGGTGGGGATGAAGGGTATATAAGGTGCAGAAGCAAAGCACTCAGGAGATTGCCTCCTCGGACAAGCTGCGGGTGTCTGTTGCCGATGCTCTCTCTCCATCTCATGAGATTGTAATAAATATCCTTTCTCTCGGCACTCCAGTGTTGGTCTACGTTTGTATCCCGGACCCGTGGACGAAGGGTGGACCCTGCACCTTTGGTGGTCCCCCAAAAGACCCCCAAATCCACAACTCAGCCCCACGCTCTTCAACATCTACATGGCCCCCCTCGCCGCCATCGTCAGACAGCATGGGCTTTCCTACGCGGACGACACCCAGCTCATCCTCTCACTCACAAAGAATCCAGAGGACACCAGACTCTGCTTCCAGGAGGGAATGAAGAACGTGGCAGCCTGGATGAAAGACAGCTGCCTG
This sequence comes from Triturus cristatus, assembly GCF_964204655.1. Taxonomy (NCBI): domain Eukaryota; kingdom Metazoa; phylum Chordata; class Amphibia; order Caudata; family Salamandridae; genus Triturus; species Triturus cristatus. The sequence goes on along the minus strand of NC_140583.1, from coordinate 996,740,996 downwards.
AAGCTCAACTCGGAGAAGACCGAGGTCCTCATCCTTGGACCCTGCAACTCTGCCTGGGACAACTCCTGGTGGCCCTCTGTCCTCGGGAATCCACCAACTCCTACAGACCACGCACGAAACCCCGGCATCATCCTTGACTCTTCCCTCTCCATGAACCGCCAAATCAACGCTGTTGCCTCCACTAGCTTCAACTGCCTGCGCATCCTCCGCAAGACATTCAAATGGATCCCCCTTCGACTGCAGAAAGATCGCCACCCATGCGCTCATAACAAGTAGACTGGACTATGGCAACGCCCTATATGCCGGAATCAACAGATCTCTCCTACACAGACTCCAGACCATGCAGAATGCCACTGCCAGACTCGTCCTTGGGACTCCACGATACAAACACATGACCCAACACCTACGAGACCTCCACTGGTTCCCTGTCGAGAAGAGGGTCACCCTCAAACTCCTCACCCACGCCTACAAATCCCTCAACATCGGACCCAAATACCTCAACAAGGGATTATCCTTCCACGTACCCAAGAGGAACCTCTGCTCCGCCGACCTCGTCCTGGCAGAGGTCCCCTGCATCTTCAGAAGCAGAACAGGCAGGAAAGCCTTCTCCCACATCACAGCCAAGACCTGGAACGAGCTCCCCATAAACATCAGACACTCCCCAACCCTGCACACATTCAGGAAGGACCTCAAGACTCTTTGACCGATCCGGAGCCCCCCCCACCCCCAGCGCTTTGAGACCCTCATGGGTGAGTAGTGCGCTTTACAGACCCCTGATTGATTGAATCCTTCTTGTGATTCCCCTGCGTTCATTGGTTGATATCTGCGATGCTTAGCCACACAAAACTTGGAATCCTTCTCAGAAAATCTCTTGTTTCACGAGACCACAAACCACGCACGAAACCCCGGCATCATCCTCGACTCTTCCCTCTCCATGAACCGCCAAATCAACACTGTCGCCTCCACTAGCTTCAACTGCCTGCCCATCCTCCGCAAGACATTCAAATGGATCCCCCTCCGACTGCAGAAAGATCGCCACCCATGCACTCATAACAAGTAGACTGGACTACGGCAACACCCTATATGCCGGAATCAACAGATCTCTCCTACACAGACTCCAGACCATGCAGAATGCCACTGCCAGACTCGTCCTTGGGACTCCACGATACAAACACATGTCCCAACACCTACGAGACCTCCACTGGTTCCCTGTCGAGAAGAGGGTCACCCTCAAACTCCTCACCCTCGCCTACAAATCCCTCAACATCGGACCCAAATACCTCAACAAGAGATTATCCTTCCACGTACCCAAGAGGAACCTCTGCTCCGCCGACCTCGCCCCGGCAGAGGTCCCCTGCATCTGCAGAAGCAGAACAGGCAGGAAAGCCTTCTCCCACATCACAGCCAAGACCTGGAACGAGCTCCCCATAAACATCAGACACTCCCTCCCCAACCCTGCACACATTCAGGAAGGACCTCAAGACTCTTTGACCGATCCGGAGCCCCCCCCCCCACCCCCAGCGCTTTGAGACCTTAATGGGTGAGTAGTGCGCATTACAGACCCCTGATTGATTGAATCCTTCTTGTGATTCCCCTGCGTTCATTGGTTTATATCTGCGATGCTTAGCCACACAAGACTTGGAATCCTTCTAAGAAAATCTCTTGTTTCACGAGACCAGGCTATGAAGCTCTTCCCAGAACATGATTTATAGGACCATGAATGTTTCTTGTCCTTGAATGATTGCCTCATCATTTCATTTAGCCGATCTCCAAAGAGCTTTCTGCCCTCAAACGGGAGCTTCATACAAGAGGCATTTTTAGTGAACCTCGCCTTCCAACCTCGGAACCACAGATTCCTCTGATCAATCACCACTTAACTGGTGGCTACAGAAGCTTGTTTGATGATGTCTGATCAAACATCCGTCAGGAGTTTCAACTGCTGCGCCATCTGCAACAAAATGTCTGAAACATTCACACCCTCCTGCGTAGCCTTAGCGAGAGAGTAGAAATCCTTCGTCAAGGATTGTGAGGTTAGAGCTGCATACAATGCTGCCCTTAACACCAAATTTGCAGCTCCAACACATCTTTTAAGGCCAGAGTCCACCTTTGTCAATTGCATCTGATGAAGAACAGTAGTTCAGATTCAAGAACGATTGGCCAATTAAGGGAACCAAAACTGAATCAACTTTAATGAACTGAGACAGAACAACATCCGCCTCTTCCAAAATATATGACTTCTATAGAAACCTCGGAATATGACCTAATCTGGCTCCTTTCAACCCCTAAAAATTGCCCCCTTAATTTTAGGGTGAAGAGGAAGAGTTACTGAAGATGGCTTGACATATTGAGGAAACAGCCCCCCTGCAGCCTCTTCAACTGCAGGAGGATCCAACCACAAATTGTCCCACATATGTTACAGAATGGCTTCTAATTCTTCCCTGGAGATAAACTTCGAACAAGAAGCATTGGGATTGCCAGGTAAAGAGTCACTCTCTGTATCAGAGGTCCTACACGAACATTTTCTTTTCTCCGCATGATGAGGTTTGGAGGCTAAAGCCTTTGTTACAACCTTTGTTACAACCTCATCAATCATGGCCTGGACCTGTCCGGCAATCAACCTCTTCTGAGTCTCAGGAGGACAAGTTCATGCTGAAAAGACACCTCTCCCACCTCTTCCTCAGAAGAGGGGAAACACGAATGCTTCGTCTTCTCACCCCATTTCCCCTCCATAATATATTAGAAATGCCAGGAGTAAAAGAAGAAGCCCCTTAAATAATAGATGAAGGGCCCAACTGGGAAGCCACAAACAAGCCCTCCAATACAGCACCAGGAGAGAAAATTGAGACAATCCAGATAACTATAGCATTGCTAGAGAATAAAAACATGCCCTATACCTCCATTTCTGCCCCTCAAGCATGGGAGAGCCCTGCTGCCCCAGTCACCAAGTAAAATTCCTACCAAGGACAGGCATGCTCTCTCCCATCTCGAAGCTTCCTGAGCGGTGCCGTTCTGGAGAGGCATCGCCAAAGCACAGGCGGCGCATAGAGTTTCCCTCAGAATCTGTGTATGGGTGCGGTGCCGGCTCCATGCCACTCAAAGCGGTCCAGTTCTCTCCCTCCCTCCCTAGCGGGTGTTTGGAGCCACTCCTAAAAGCAAAACACTGCTGTAGTAAGTGTACCACACGCACCGGTCAGCGGCGTAACGAAAATTGAGGGGGCCCCCCTGCAAGGCACATGAAGGGACCCCCTCCGGACTCTATCAAGAGTTCTCCGGCCGAAGTGCCCAGCTGAGGGGGCGCCCTGGAACTTGGCCCCACCCCCCACCCCACAGGGCTGCAGGGGCCTGTGTTTCGCCCCTGGCACCTGCCTGTAAAAAGGGAGAAGACAGAAGAAACCCAGTGGTGGGGGAGGGTTTTTTAAGCTGGGGAAAGGGTCGCAGGAGAGGCTTAATGACATAAATAATCCAAGCGAGATGGACGAGGGGGTAAAGTGTGTTCACATTAGCAGTGGTTAATTTGTATAAAAAAAATAATAAGTGCAAGAGCTCTCGTCAGGAGGCAGCTTGAACCAGCCCATTTCTCCTGTTAGCGCCACCTGAAACAGAACCAACACTAACCATGAAACCCTACACATGGGGAGAGGATGTGGTGTAACAGCCAGAGCTGCTGACCTTGGAGCTAGGGAACCACGTTCGAGTCTCAGCGTCAGCTCAACATCCTATGATTCTGCAAAAGATACACAATTGGGCAAATCACAATCTGCCCTTGCCTACCAAAAATAAATGGGTCTAGTTTGCTCTATAAGCACCAGTGTTGCTGAGCACCAGAAACCACAGACTAAAATTAAGCACCGCACATACATTTAAATGTCTTGCCCCCAAAGGCTAGTATATTGATCGTGCTTTTGGGGCAGGCTTTTGGCCACAGTTTTTGGTGAACAGGGGAGGTCCTCCTTCATTTTGATGTTGCTAGGTCTCCTGGCCATTTCACCAATCACGAGTCGCTTCTTTTTTCTCTAAATGTTATGAGAAAGCAATAACCCCTGTCAAGTTTTGGCTGTTCATGTAACAAAAAAGGGACTTTGCAGAGAGGGTAAAAAGAGACAGAAGAATCCTATGAAATGTGCTCTCATACAGGCTTGACACAACAAGCATTTACAATGCAATGGTCTCGGCAATATTATAGGTAGAGCTATTGGTATTGCTCATTATTTTTTTATCATTTTTGTATCCCTAAATAAATGGCATTGTCATTTCTATTGGCATTAGCTTTTTTTTGCATATGTGATACCTATTGCATTAGCAGAGAGAGAGTGAGGTAGTGAGATAGAGAGAGTGAGGTATTGAAATAGAGAGTGAGGTAGTGAGAGAGAGTGAGGTAGATAGAGAGTGAGGTAGTGAGATAGAGAGTGAGGTGGATAGTTACCTGCATTACCTATAAGATTGTGTACAAATGTGTGGGGAAAGGAAAGTCGGGATAGGGTGTGGGAATAATAAGAAAGAAAAGCAAGTAAAAGGGTGGAAAGGAGGAAGAAAATGGAGTTTGTAAAGACAAAAGCAAAGAGAATGAAGTGCAATGGCGTAGAAGGGTGCCAGTGCCTTACTGCAAGCAAAGAAAAGGGATCCCCAGTACTATGGTTGGGAATTAAAAAGGAGCCATTACTATGGAGCAAGGGGCCCCCGTCACTCCTGGGCCCCGGGGCCAGTTTACAGTCTGCACCAATGATTTCCGATTACCGATGTATTGGTAAAGCAGAGAAGGTAGCGTGAAAACTGTGTGAGGGGACGTCAGTGACAGCAAAGTGAACGAGCATCGAGGTGTGTGGGGGAGGAGAGAGAGGAAAGAAATGTTGTATTGCGAGGTGCAGGAAAGGGGTTGAGTATGGGTAGTGTGAGGGGAAGGACGGAAGGTAGTGAGGGAAATGCGTTAAGAAGAAATGTGTTAGGAAAAAGTAGAGGGGAGGGAGACGGAGAAGTAAAGAAAAAAAGAGAGAGTGAGGTGTATGCGGGGCAAAATGAGATGAGGACAGAGGGAGAAGCGTGTCGGGAAATCAGGCCATTTCGAGATCTTAACAGCCATAAATAACCTACCCATATAGGGGCCCTTACGATGAAGAGAGGCCATGAGAAAGGCACGAGGCAGAACACGTTCATCACACACACCCCCACACACCTTCCCCGAAAAAGTGTGGGCCCGAGAGAGGCGCGAGACTCCTTTAACACAACACTAGGAGGCAACGGAGAGCGGGTGAAACGGACCAGCTCGGACAAGAGAGGCGCCCCGCTCTCTGACCAGAAGAGCCGAGGAGGACAAACAGAAGAAAAGAACCCCCATATCCCACCCGCAAAGTGCCCCATGAGCACCAAGAGATATGATAGGCACCAGGCATGATACTTCCATGACCAGATAGATACAGACTGGTATACGGCCCCTAGGCAGGAAACGGACCCAACACCCCTCCAACAGAGAGAAAGAGAGCAGTAAATCGGCGCGAAGCCCCCCTCCCCCACGGACAGAGTCGCTGGAAGTAGGGGCGCGGCTGGGGCTGCAGCACCCCTAGACTTGGGAACATTTCATAAAGATAATGGAAAACAGCAAAGCCATTCACTGCTCACGTCAGGCAGCACGAGCCGTTTGTTCAAATACACTGACAGTTAAATGGCAACAAGAGCTCTGCGAACCCCCGATACCGCTGCCCACCCCCTGCCATGTATGTCCACGTTCATGTTATTTGTCTTCAAATAAATAGCATTTGTTAAAAAGGTATTATCACTCTTGTGATCGGGTCGAGAGTGACGCAGTGAAAGGCGCCAACGTAAACAAATAAATCCCACTTAATTAAGGTTTACCAATATTGTAAATGTGCTTCTTTTGGCTGTTTTTATTGCAGATTGTGGTGGCAGGCAAGTTTCGAAATAGGAAAAAACACACACTCTCACAGAGAGCTGAAAAAAGAACAAGATGGCTTACCTTACTCGTGCACAACAGCAAGAAGATCCTCACGGCCAGACGATACATAAAAAATGGCGGATAGAAGCTTCCAAACTTTTTCTGATTCGGGGGCGTGTTCCTGCTGTTCGAAAAAGGGCGTGGCTAAAAAGTGGAAAGAACAGCAAGAAACACGCCCCCGAATCTGAAAAAGACGGAGCCTATTTGGAGGGACGGCTCTCTCCTCCAATGGCTGGCCTCCGTTTAGGAAGCCAGCCAATGGAGGAGAAGCAAAAAGAGAGGCGGGCTAAATAGCCACTCTAGGAAACATTAAATCTCGACTTCCGGTTCTGCCTTCGGCAGACCGGTAGTCCTCGACCTAAAAACTAGAACGGCCCTTTTACTGTCTCTTCAAACCACAAGGCAAGAGCATAAACTGAGCCTCCCAAGGAGAATGTCAGTGTTTTCCGTTTCTTGGGCACCATCATCTGTACTCCGGTGATATTCTCAAAGAGCAAGTGGTGCTAGTAAATGTTTTTCTCCCTCTATGGTTACTGCACCTTTCCAAGCCCCTCATCTGAACCATCCCAGCATACCAGGGACATTCAAAACGAAGAAATTCAATCACTGCATGCCTATTTGGAGCAACTTAGCGTTATTACTCAAAGCTTAAGCCTTATTTGTAGGCTGTAAGAGAGGGAAGGCCACTTTTGACCAAAGTGGGCGACTCTTAGAAATGGAAGTGGTTCGGTATCTGGTGCACTGCTGTGGCTTTTTACCCCTCTTCTATTGTTGCATACTTTTTGTACCTAGCCAACCCGGATGTGTAATGTTTATCACCTTAAAATGTCATATGGTAGGAGGTTTTTAGTCTACATAAGACAGATTCTCTACACGCCTCATCAGTAGTGGGAGAGTGCTCCATTGCCGATATATCACAACAGAAAGTGCCCAGGCACCATTGCATTCTTTGTTCCCTTCTTGGTGAGTTTTCATACAGAATAGTGGCTGAATGCACTTGTCTACCGAAGTAATAGCGCGTCTTCTTTTGAGCAATAGAGATTGGTCTTTTTTGCTGTACAGGTATAATGATTGTGCATTGATTTGAATTTTACTCATGTAGTCACTGATAACTAGGGAATATAATGGAGAGCTTAAGAAATAGGGTTCCATAATTATTCAAGGGACTCTTGCTTATAGACGTACAGCACTTCTTAGAACATGCCCTGGTTTTTGGCTATTGCCGAGCTTTCCTTCAGTACGTGAACCATATTCTTAAAAAATGTCCCTAATGTTATGACAGACAAAAAACAAACACTGACAAAGCCAACAGGTCTGGGTTAAAATTTGCTAAAACGTGCCGTTAGTACATTAGAGCGAGATACATGGGAAGGAGCCCGCAGGAGCAGACATAGGGGGTGATAGTTTTTGCAGTTCAGAGCAAGCACTCAAGGGAAGGTGGACGGTTACACATTAACAGCCAATGGCATTAGATGAGAAGTGAATAGTCCACTGGGCTGAGGCACATTGTGATTGACAATATTTCAAGACAATGGCTGAAAGGGGCAGACCCAAAGAAAGCCAGTGGTGGAAAGGGTCAAACCCAAAGCTCACCATATGTACATTGTAAGCAACAGGTTTGTTTCACAGCTGCAGTATCAAAACCCATACCTTAACTGACACTAGCCAGCTGTCTGCTCAGAACCACACACTGGCTTCCATTTTCGAATTGGCTCTTATTAAGCACCACATGTGTGAGTATGTTCAGCTCTTCCGCCTTTCAATTCTATGATGAACTTAAAGTTTCCAGCATCATTTTTCAATAAGTTATAAAACATTTTTCTATTTGCTAGCTTGATTCAGGTCTTTTGAGGGGTTCGTTGGCTTTCAATTTTACAAGGCAAGTCAGTTAATATGATTCTATAATAAACCTTTGCCACAAATGTAGTGCATATGGTCGAGCAGGCTTTGCTGTCTCGGAAGCAGTGGGAACCTTTTAACTCCTTATTAAATGCGATGTCCTTTTGTGCTAGTAACTGGTTGCTTTGCACCCCACTGGTTTACAAGCGTTCTTAGTAAGTGTGGTCTTCTGTTTATCCAAATGTGGCTTGCTTAACAATGACCTCATTAGAAGGTAAATTCTTCTAACATGCTTAGTGAAATTAAGGAGAAAGGTGTTGGATGATGTCATGCATCCCTTGGCTCCCTCGCTACATACACTCCGTTGTGCCAGCACACCCTTCAGCATACTTGAAACTAGTTATATAGGATCGATAGGGTTCTCCATCACTTATTCCCTCCTGATAATGACCCCGTGACTCCCTTTGGAGACTCCTTTTTGGAGCCGTCAACACCTACTTGTGTGAAGTCTTTTTTTCCAAAACCAACTTGTCTTCAAAGAACATATGGTCTACATATGTGTTAAAATAACTACAGGATGCTCTACCAAAATCTAGCGCCTTTATTTTGTACTTGATCACGTAGTCGACCTTTTAGGCTTTTTCTCAGTAGCACCGCATGATCACTCTCACCTTTAAGCACCTTATAAAAAGTTTATATATTTTTTTTACCAATGTCTCAGGTCACAGTTAATATTTTTCTATTTATAATATACAGCAGCTATAATATGGTCTCGTCTTATTGGACTGCTTTATACATTAATTGAATCTTACCATAGATCTCCTTGAAAATACCTTTTAATTGAGAAAAACAAATAAGTCACACCTGGTTGGACGCTGTGGTTTATATACATCCAAATGAGGCCTGCAGAAGAACTACCCCTGTGGTTACAGCCTAGGCAAAACCTGCTTTCTGAGAACACAAACTCTCCAGAACAACCAATGGCATTCGAAGAATTCTTCGCCGCCACTCGTTCCTCCATTTCCGAGCACCGCCTTCCTTTTTGATGGTAACCTTCACTTACCTTCAACTTGAACTCCTGGCCGGTAAGTGATTTTACACCCCATTCAGCTAGGTGTTATTTTGCTTTGGCTGCTTGCAATTTGACTCCACCCATCCTTCTCCCCAAGGAGCTTAAGGAACAGGCCCCCCTCGAGCCTTCTATGAGAGAAGATAGTGAGAGACGCCACAGCCGCTAACGTCGCTTTTTCCACTCAGACTCTGGGTCTTTGGCCTGCCTTGGAGGCTAGCAGATCCGGGAAAAGGGGGAGGCTGGACAGAGTCTGCAGCCGGGGACGATAAACATGCAATGGGTGGGATTTCAGAGTGCGTCCAAGAAGCAGCTGAGCGGTGGTGTCACTCCGTCTCTCCCCAGGTTCGCTGACCCACTTCCATCCACTCGCCGCCTAGTATCTTAGCAACTGCGGCGGTCCCCCAAGATCAGGCATATTGCCTGCCATTAGTGACTGCTGCATGTGTGTCAAGGTTAGCGTGCTCCCACCGAGGCGCCGCGCACAAGCAGACACAGGCTGTACTCTGCCCACAAAGGAGCTCACATTTATGGGAGGCAAATTCTGCTCAGCGTCCAAAACCAACGGGGATTGGAGCTTGACCAGCAGAGCCTTGCTGTGGCTTTGCCGTTTCCTTACACAGAAGTACTAGGCCACGCTCCTATCACGAAGCTCACCACTTTAGTGGAACAGAGAGCCATTTTACCCAAAGGTGCCTTATGACGCAGGCTGGGGGCTAACCTCAAGGGGTCTCTTTTCCAGGGTCTCCTAATGGCAGTGGTGCTGGGGTAACCACGATAAGAAAATACCTTGTTTGGGGACCACCGTTCTCTGCGGTTGTAAGTGCACCATTTGTGGAATGTGCACAAAACACGGAGTCCTTCGGTTTCCAGGGCTATCGGGCTATTTGTGGACGGCTAAATGCCCTTTGGGCATAAACATTTTTTTTTTTTTAGATTATTTTATTTTTTAATGTTTTCTCTCCTTTGGCAGAAATGTCAAACTTGTTTTCTGAATTTGCAATGCATTGTTGGGATGACTGGAGAAAACATGGCATGTGTAAGAACTTATTTGAAAAAGTATACCACTAACAGCGTCACTTTTCTTTACTTACAGTTTCTTGTTAAGTACCTCGTTTAGTGGATCCCAAGTGGCCTGTCATCCTTTATCGGTTTAAGCTCTATTCTCCTGAGGTTGGGTTACTACCTTGCAATGAACAAGAACCATTAATGTTTGCATAGCTCCATAAAAGAACCGATTTTCTATACCAATATGTCTACGTTTGTGTTTTTTGGATTCAATGCGCAAGTTATGCTGGGGTGCATGCACAGTACCCGACGACCTCTCATTTATATGCAGAACTTTTGCAGACCCAAGCCACCACCTGTGGGCTGGTGAAGAGATTCTTGCTTACTTCAAAGTGTTGTCTAAATACGAGGTAAGATAGCCTGGAGCCTGCTGCAGAGCTCAGGGTAATGGGTTCAAATTCCAGATGGCCAATCCCGCTGTTAACCCGTTCCCAACTGGGGAAAAAAAACTTAAGGACCACTGGATTGAGTAGTAGGCCCTTTGAGATTCATGATATGAGGTACTACTGAAACACCCACCAGTTTTGTACTAAGGACAAAGTTCTTCACTCTAGTCAGTTTATTGGGTTTCTGAGGTAGGATCCTTCCCACAGAGCTGCAAAGTGAATATCAGAATTTCAACAGATGAAGTCTTGAGGCCATTGTATAAGCTTGGTCTTATAAGACCAGTTGGAGTGTCTCCACAGGGCTTAAATTAGTTTTCTTCTTCGTGCGCACCGAACACAGCTGTGTAGCAAACTTCCACCATTTGGGATCGTACTGTTTGTGGAATCAGAGTGTCCGTCATGGTTTAGGTATACTCACCAACCACAGTCATGGTGGTTTGGTATCCTAGAGTTGCAATGGTCAGTACAATGTATAGTTTAAAAGTGATCTTTTCTGGTTATTCAGATGAATAATTCATGTCCAATCCCATTCAGGATCTTTGTAAGGTATATATGTTGGGGCTTTTTGTTGCTTCACAATTCACCCATCCAGTGTCAGTTGTTGCTGTATTTCTGGAGAAGAGTATATTTTGGGTTGGAACTGTTACCCAGAGAGAGGTATTATGCTGAAGTCAAGAAGGCCCAGCTCAACAGACATAATTCACTGTGGCGAAGCGTATTTAGTCAGATAGGATGCCTCCTGAATTTAATGCTGCGCTTGCAGTTTTCAAAGGAGGGGTGCAATAAGCCCCTGTTGACTAATGTACCATAACTTTCAAGCATCTCTGCTGAGCATTATCCCCGTTAAAGAAAACTCATTTTGAGATGGTTGCTGTTGCACACATGCTGGATGGCCATGTCAGAAGAAGTGAATTCACAGAAAAAAATTAAACACAAGTGTGAAACACAAAAAGGGAAGCGTTTGGCCCAGCACCTGCTGAACCTCTACAAAAAATCAAAAAAATAAACCAGTCAATCGTGAGCAATGGGCTAACCCAAAGCCCATTCCAACTATATGTTATGTAATCTCTGTAGCAGAGACCTATCAAAAAGTCTCAGCTGTCAGTAGTAGAGACCTAATAAAAATGAAATGTTTCCAGTTGTGAAGCTGCTTTTGGCAACCAGTTGAACATGTGCAGTGCTTTCATAGATGGTATGATATGCAAGAGCGCTACAATATAGAAGACCACTAGGGAAGACCATGAGCGGATGCTGCAACATCTAGGCTTCACTGCCACTTGTTATGTGGGAAAATGGGATTATACAATGCCTCATGTGCTGCATTACTTAAGAAGACGAGTCCTGAGAGCCTATCACAGAGAAAATGGTCAGAAAAGGACCTTCACAGAGAGACCCTATAATAAATGGACAAAGGTAAGTCAGGATAACAATGGTTTAAATGACCTTGAATTCAGTGGGAAAATGATGCTGTCCAAAATTGTTAGGGCAAAGGTAGCTGTTTGGGCATTAGATTTACTGGTGGAACCAATGGACTTTCAGGGGTAGTTAAGGTTAAGAGTTATTATGAGGGTTAGCATAAGTACAAAAGGTCAGAATGGGGGGGGCAGGCTTATGTCTACACAGTAGGAACCAGCAACTGAAGTGTGTAAAAGAAGTTTTGATACTGTAGGGCAGAAGCAGTGTGTGTAGGGGCATGGTCAGAGATGTGGATAAAAATAATAACATTCTGCAACTATTTTGTTTGCCTTTCACCTACAGGTAATTGCATGCAAAATAAAATGCACACATCGGAAAGGGAAAATAAATGCAAATTAATGTAACCTTTGGGAAATGCACTCTTGCTTAATGAAAGCTCAGTTAGTTAACGCAGTCCCTGTATATGTATGTGTGTTTAACCAATCACAGAATTGAATCCTGCTGCTGAAGTGGAGGACTGGTGAAAGGCTGAAGTGGAGGACTGGTGAAAGGCTTGCAGATCTCTGTGCCCTGAACACTCTGGTGATAGGTGGTAGTGTATTCCCACGCAAAAGATTACATAAGGCAATAAGATTTCACAATAGCATTCAACAGATGATCAGATTAACCGTGTCTGCATTGCCAAGCAGTTTCCGGGAGTCCCTGTAGGATGTATGAGTGAGGAGAGGAGTGGACGTGGAACCGACAAACCAATGCCAGCGATATAACACCACCCTCCTCAGTCACCCTCAGTAGCAAATTCTAAGACCTGCAAAAACTAGAGCATGACAGAGACCCAGTAGAAAGTCAGAGAGAGAAGATTAAAGAAAGAGTAACGTCAACCTGTCAGGAGTTACTGGGTCCTAAGAAACACGAGCATAAAGAATGGATCTCCACGGAGACTCTACACAAAATCCAACAGCGAATGGAAAAGCAAGCTGCTATCAACAGCAGCCGAACAAGAGCAGAAAAAGCAAAAGATCAAGGTGAATACACCAAAACCAACAAGGAAGCAAAGAGAAGCTTAGGAGTAGACAAGCAAAGATGTATTGATGGTCTTGGCACAGAAGCCCAAGAAGCAGCAAGCCATGGAAACTTGAAAAAAACTCTACGCCATGAAAAGGAAACTCTCCAGCAGATACAAAAAGCTAGAAAGACATGTTAAAGACAAAGCTGGGAAGAAAATAATGTGTAACAAAGTCCAACAATGAAGATGGGTGGAGCACTTTGAAGAACTCCTGAACCAGCCCATGCCAGAGTCTCCACTAGATAAACAGTCAGCTGGCAAGGACTTGCCAATCAACTGCGGCAGACCAAGCAAGAAAAAATACGGCAAGCTATCAAATGTCTGAAAAATGGGAAGGCAGCAGGACCGGATAATATTCCTGCAGAGGCACTGAAGGCGGACATTGACACTTTAGTAGACATGCTCTACCGTTTGGTATTATCTGGGAGGAAGGAAAGGTGCCATCAGAACGGAAAGAGGGATTTCTTATCAAGATCCCAAAGAAAGGTTACCTTAGTAACTGCACAAACTACAGAGGGATAACTCTTCTATCAACACCAGGCAGAGTGTTCAACAGAGTCACCCTGAACAGAATGAAGGAACAAGTTATGGCTCAGTTGTAAGATCACCAAGCTGGCTTCCAAACAAATAAATCCTACACAGACCAGATTGTAACACTGAGTCATCGAGCAGTCGATGGAATGGAATTCTACCCCCCCCCCTCTAAGTCAACTACATAGTCTACAAGAAGGCACTCAACATTGTGAACACCAAGACCCTTTGGAAACTCCACCACCACTACGGTGTGACAGATAAATGTGTAAGAATCATCAGGAACTCTTATGAGGTAATAACCTGCAAAATAGCCCATGAAGGATAACTCACAGAAGCCTTCCCAGTGAGGACTAGAGTCCGCCAGGGTTGTTTGCTCTCGCTTTTTCTCTTTCAGCTGGCCACAGACTAGATCATGAAGACATTCACAGCAAGGAGAAGAAATGGAATACAGTGGACAACTAGGACAGAACTAGACAACCTGGACTTTGCAGATTAGCTGTCCCTTCTATCCCATACCCATCTGCAGACACAAGAGAAGACCAACAATGTGGCAGCCAATTCAGCACAACTTTGCCTCAACACCGACAGGGGAAAACCCATGATCCTGAACACTAACACGGCCAGCACAACTGCAGTCACTCTTGCAGGCGATGCACTGGAAGAGGTTGAGGCCTTCATTTAGCTGGGCAGTGTCACAGACCAGCAGAGAGGCACAGACGCCGACGTCAAGAAATGGCAAAAAAAAGGGTGCCTTTATTCAGCTAAAGAAGATCTGGAGCTCCAAGGACCTAACACAGAAAACCAAGATCTAGCTTTTTAACACTAATATAAAATGGGTCCTTCTGTATGGAGCAGAAACTTGGAAGGACAAAGGGACCACCAACAACAAAGTCTACACCTTTATCAACACATGTCTGAGGAAAATCCTCCAAAGCCACTGGAAAAATACCATCAGCAACAATGACCTATGGCAGCAGACATTCCAACTCCCTGCTCATGAGTAAATCATGGAAAGATGCTGGAGTTTGGATAGGTCACACCCTATGCAAGCCTGCATCAACCACCAGGCAAGGCCCGACCTGGAACCCGCAAGGGAAAAAGAAAAGAGGAAGGCCAAGAAACACCTGGCGCCGAGGCCTCGAGGATGACTGCAAGGAGATGGGTTATACCTTGAGTCAGATTGAAAGAAATTCCCAGGACAAAAATGTCTATAGAGTACTGGCCTTTACCCCAGGAGGTGTAGTTGACATAAGTAAGTAAATAAGCTGCAGAGGAGAATAGTGACATATATTTATAGTGCTGCAAGATCTCAGCCGGCGACTAAAAGCACTGACTGACTATTGACATATGACCATGTAACTCATGTTTTAAAATTGTTTTACACTCCGTATAAGATAGGCTATCACAAACTGCACAAAAAAAATGCGCATCAAAATATAAAATTGTAATAATATGCAGTCCGAGTGCATCTAGTGCATAAAATTTTTATAAGTTTACATTCAAAAGAATGTAGCCCAGAACTCAGCTGGTAACACGCCTACATTAGCGCTCAAAAAGAATAAATCTTTGCCATCATGAAGCTTCAAATGAGTCCAACAATGGAATTAATACTGCTTCTCCCAGGTAGACTTTAGATTTACTGATTAACCATTTGCACATATTTATGTGTCTTTCAAGTAGCAGTCACTGAAGAGAAGGTGTGTTGTCCTTTAGCCTTCGAACTGCTTCTTGCTGAACTTCATCTACAGAAGATTCCCGTCCACCCTACAGGGTCCGCATTCAACATTCAAGAAAGGTTATTTTTAACATAAAGAAGGGGACCTGTTTTGTTGATATAAAAAAAGATTGGGAACGTCATTCCCAATAGATCCCACCCACTGATATGAACAGAGTAACAGGAGAAAGAATGGTAGAGGTAGGCAAGCGTTATGGTAGGGCCAGGGTTAGTCAATGCCAGGGCTAAAGCAAAGCTGAAGGGGGTTCAGAAAAGCGCTCAAGCAGTGTTTAGGTTGAGCACTGGACTTTTTGTCTTCAATTCAGCGCATGATAGATTCTTGATCACCCGAAGGCACCTGAAACTCTGCATTCTTAAGTAAGAGGACGTACATTTGCAAAACAATCGCTCAACACATGACGTTTTGCTGGCACTACATGAAACACGCGTTTCTTGTTATCGAATGTAAAGGTTATCTTTTCCTCGACCTCGCAAGGGTGAACGTCTGAGCTCGAGCCTGAGGCCATGGTGCCACACAGACTTCTGCAGTTGATGTTTCAGGCCAGGGACCTGCAAATTGAGAGTTCTCCATCCCTTCGCTGGTCCAGGCTGCCGCGTCCAGCCCAGCTCCCACCATCAATACTCCCCCACCTGCATCTACGCCGAGAGCATCCCCCACCTCCCAGCCTCATACAATAGGCCTTTGAGAGCCCAGAGGAAGGACGGCATCTGCAGCCGTGCCCTACATCCGCGAGCAGGCCAGCCATACGGCGGGGAGGAGGTAATGTAGCGTGGACAGTGCGAGGGGGCAGGCTGAGGCTGCACCTGGGCACGTCCTGCATTACAGGGACCTGGCAGTGTTCAAACTGGATGGTTTCATGGCTGCTTTCGCCATCCCTGGACGGGGAAGCTGCTGTGAAAGACGCTGAGGCAGTAACCTGAACATTCCTGGAGGACATCCAAGGAAGGAAGGGAGCGGGAAGAGATAAAGGAGGGGTGGGGAGACTGGAGGGCTGCGGGGAGTGAGACAGGAGAGGGCGGAAGGGGAGAGAGCCAAGGCAGGGGGCGGAGAGGCGAAGGGGAGAGCCGGGAAAGGCGGAACGGGAGGCAGACAGAAGGGCGGAACGGGAGAGAGCCAAGGCTGCTGATGTAAAGGGTGAATAAGTGAGAGCTACGAATGGAGAAAGGAAGGAGTGGACTGAGAGCTGGGGACAGCAGTGAGAGGCCAGTGCAGACGGGACCATTGAACAGGAGAGATAATGGAAGTGAAGGGAGGCAGTAAAAAGGATGCGAGAGCGGTGAGGGGGCAGTGCACAGAGTTGGAAGCAGAGACTGGGGCAAGTGAGGGAGGAAAGAGCCGTTAATGGGTCAGTGGGGGACCAGGGAGGGGGTATTCACCCACAAGAGGAGAGAGAAGAGAAACGAAGATAAGTGAGAGGGAGAGCAGCAAAGAGGGAGTGGAGAAAGGGGGAGTGAACTGGTCGTAAAAAGAATAGAGTAAAGAGACGGGCGTTGAAGTTGGGCAGTTGTTAAGAGAAGTGTCTCAAAAGAATGTAAAGTGGAATGGAAAGAATGGATTTAAGTAAAAAGTGGAGGAGGCGAGAAGATTGTGGAGAGAGAGAGGCGAGAAGGATGTGAAAGGAAGGGAAGGTTTTGCGAAAAGAACAACGCAGAGGCTGGGGGTGGAAAGGTACACTGAGGCAGACCTACAAGGGAGGATATGAAGGGCGGGCGCGAGGCGGCACTGCAGCTTGATCCGAGGGGACCCCGGCAGCCAATCTTGTCCGGGTGCAGCCTTGGGCCACATCTTTCTCCCACACGACCCCGAACTGTCGGCAGCCCCGGCTTATCCCTCCACGGGGACGGTTCCTTTTATACCCGTTACGTGTGCCTTTCCTCCTGGCCTTTCCTCTGGTATGCGCTCTGCTCTCCAGCTGTGGGACATTCCTGCTGCTCTCCATCATGCAGCGTGAGAGCCCGCTCTGCCAAGGCTCCCCTAAAGGGCGGGCACCCCCGTCCGTCCTCAGATAACTCCCCTCGCTTCACCTCGACTCCTCCCACCTTCCCTTCCCCTCCCCTCCGGCGGCGTGCCATTGCCTCCCTCACGAGTACCCCCGAGCTCTGGCTACCACCCAGTGTCTCGCCCTCCTGCGTGTCCACCTCTTTCTACGCTGCTATCCCAACCCCCCTGACTTCATTCCCTGTCATCCCTCCAGCATGACTTGTTTTCACTGGCTACAGGAAATGTTTTGAGGAGGGCATTTTAAGAGGGGCATTAAAGGTCGGGCTCTCTCTTCACTGCATACCTTTACTCTACGCGCCTCGGTATTGTTCCTTCTTAATCTACCAACCAAGCCTCGCCCCGTCCCGTTTGATTTTAATTCTCATCCGTTGGTGTCGGGGAGTGTTATTTTAAGCGTATCTGCTCAGACGCTGTGTTTTTAGCTTTTTCCTGGCCCTCCGCCAGTGTTTCTGGTCTCGCGGCTCCCGCTGGGTGGCAGTCACGCGAGGGGCTGTCACAGCCAGCCTCCAACTTCTGTAAGGCGCGGAAACCCCGTTCACAGCACGTTACATGCACCGGCGACAATGCCTGGGCTGCGGTCAGGAGCCCGGTGCACAACCACCTGGACTGCAGCAGCCCTAGTGCACTGGCAAAGCCCCACCAGCGGCGTCTACAACAGAAAGAGGGTCTATGCTGCCGGGAACCCCGATGCACAGAGCCACGCAGCTGCATTAGAACCAGGCCTGGGCTGTAGGGTATCCCCGTGCATGACAAAGAGCCCTGGGTTATCGGAAACCTGACGTGCAGAACCTGCACTTGTGGCTAAATGAGAAATGGGGCCTGGCCTGCAGGGACCCTGGTAAACATCCCTTGCACAGACGGCTGCATTAGAAAGAGAGAAAGGGGCAAACAGTGACCTGCAATGCTGGCTTCACAAAAACGGTCTGGACTGCAGGGGCACTGGTAAACATGCCTTGGACAGACGGCTGCATTAGAGTGAAAGGGGCAAGCAGTGACCTGCAATGCTGGCCGCACAGAAACGGTATGGACTGCAGGGGCCCTGGTAAACATCCCTTGCACAGACGGCTGCATTAGAAAGAGTGAAAGGGGCAAGCAGTGGCCTGCAATGCTGGCCGCACAGAAACGGTATGGACTGCAGGGGCACTGGTAAACATGCCTTGCACAGACGGCTGCATTAGAGTGAAAGGGGCAAGCAGTGACCTGCAATGCTGGCCGCACAGAAACGGTATGGACTGCAGGGGCACTGGTAAACATGCCTTGCACAGACGGCTGCATTAGAGTGAAAGGGGCAAGCAGTGACCTGCAATGCTGGCCGCACAGAAACGGTATGGACTGCAGGGGCACTGGTAAACATGCCTTGTACAGACGGCTGCATTAGAGTGAAAGGGGCAAGCAGTGACCTGCAATGCTGGCCGCACAGAAACGGTATGGACTGCAGGGGCACTGGTAAACATGCCTTGCACAGACGGCTACATTAGAGTGAAAGGGGCAAGCACTGACCTGCAATGCTGGCCGCACAGAAACGGTATGGACTGCAGGGGCCCTGGTAAACATGCCTTGCACAGACGGCTGCATTAGAAAGAGTGAAAGGGGCAAGCAGTGACCTGCAATGCTGGCCGCACAGAAACGGTCTGGACTGCAGGGGCCCTGGTAAACATGCCTTGCACAGACGGCTGCATTAGAAAGAGTGAAAGGGGCAAGCACTGACCTGCAATGCTGGCCGCACAGAAACGGTATGGACTGTAGGGACACTGGTAAACATGCCCTGCCTGCACAGACATATGCATTAGAGTGAAAGGGGCAAGCAGTGACCTACATTGCTGGCCGCACAGAAACGGTCTGGACTGCAGGGGCCCTGGTAAACATGCCCTGCCTGCACAGACATATGCATTAGAGTGAAAGGGGCAAGCAGTGACGCGCAATGCTGGCCGCACAGAAACGGTATGGACTGCAGGGGCTCTGGTAAGCATCCCTTGCACAGACGGCTGCATTAGAAAGAGTGAAAGGGGCAAGCCAGTGACCTGCAATGCTGGCCGCACAGAAACGGTATGGACTGCAGGGGCACTGGTAAACATGCCTTGCACAGACGGCTGCATTAGAGTGAAAGGGGCAAGCAGTGACCTGCAATGCTGGCCGCACAGAAACGGTCTGGACTGCAGGGGCACTGGTAAACATGCCTTGCACAGACGGTTGCATTAGAAAGAGTGAAAGGGGCAAGCAGTGACCTGCAATGCTGGCCGCACAGAAACGGTATGGACTGCAGGGGCCCTGGTAAACATCCCTTGCACAGACGGCTGCATTAGAAAGAGTGAAAGGGGCAAGCCAGTGACCTGCAATGCTGGCCGCACAGAAACGGTATGGACTGCAGGGGCCCTGGTAAACATCCCTTGCACAGACGGCTGCATTAGAAAGAGTGAAAGGGGCAAGCAGTGACCTGCAATGCTGGCCGCACAGAAACGGTATGGACTGCAGGGGCCCTGGTAAACATCCCTTGCACAGACGGCTGCATTAGAAAGAGTGAAAGGGGCAAGCAGTGACCTGCAATGCTGGCTGCACAGAAACGGTATGGACTGTAAGGACACTGGTAAACATGCCCTGCACAGACAGCTGCATTAGAAAGAGTGAAAGGAGCAAGCAGTGACCTGCAATGCTGGCCGCACAGAAACGGTCTGGACTGCAGGGGCTCTGGTAAGCACGTCCCTACAGGCAGCTCCATTAGAAAATGGGATGGGGCAGCAGGTCCCTCAGTTTATTGGGCCCTGCAAGGCTGGCTGCAGCGACACCCTGGGTTGCCCTGCACCGCCGGCTGCATTAGAATCATGGACCACCCACTTCAAGAGAAACACTGCCTGGGTTGCTGGACACCCACTCCACAGTCCCCGACCCGGTTGCCAGTGTAAAGGTGGCAGCTGCATCACAACGGTGGCCCACCAGGTTACCAGTGTAAAGGTGGTACAGGTAATGGTTTGACACGATGATCATAGTACATTATGGAAGCAAAGCCCTGCAGGTGAACTCATGGTTTCTACCTGCTCAGTGACCACATCCCTCATGCAGCTAAGATAGCTCAGTGGGTCACATGCCTAAGACAGCTGCAATCACCAGGACTGGCTCAGCCATCTTCCAACAAAAGTAGATTACACGAGTACCGCCCAGTGAAGGACAAGTAAAAAACTGTTCCAAGCGTCATGGATCGTTTGGTTTGCTGTGTTCCCTGTAAAAATGATGATTAATGAACAGGTTACTTCCCTCCGGTCTCACATTATGTGTAGATGGATAGAAAGCTTGTGAGCCCCTTTGCGGGAAGTGTTCTGGTGACTTGCTAATACGGCAAACTGCTCAAACTATGTTCATCAAGTAGGTATTTGTGCATACAGATGAGTAGAGAAAAGTGACAACAGATGCTGTCTCACATGCATATGTATGCCACCAAGGAGTAGTCTGTGCACTTTAAACAACTTTGTGCATGATCACATAATAGTTTTACCTGTATAGGGTGACAAGATTTTCAAAATGAAAAATCGGGACGCCCATCGACATAGAAATAGGACTATGTTTTAGCAGGGGCTGGATCATGGCCACAGAAGGGCTTTAGAATATTTTTTAACGATATAATATATATATCTATATAACTTTATTGAACAGAATGAAGCACAGACATGCAGTATTTCCATTGAGTTTAATTCAATCATATAATTCATTGAAATACCACATAGTTTTACTTTATTTTATTTTCTGAATTTGGGTACTCCAAAAATGAATTGAAAAATAACTGTCTTAACCCCTTGAGTGCCCATGACGAGATAGTCTCGTCATGGGCCGCGGTTGCGCTGTGCCCATGACGAGACTATCTCGTCATGAACCCCGCCCGCTAATTCAACGCCCGGCACAGGGCGGGGAAAGGGCGGGGCACACAAGGGGTTAATCAGATTACAGACTCTGTGGTCACAACACTAATGCTCTGTGTATGATTGAAGTATGTTTTCTGTGTTTGCAAACACCAGTGTCTATTTCTAAAGGAAGTTGCCAACAAGTATTTACTCGAAAAAGGCTTAACGCCGAAACGCGTCGTCTTGCCCTTTGTGCACAAAGATATTGTGCATTCTCTTGGTGTGCCGTTCTCCTGCTTTACTACCTTTGTATGGAGTGTGTTTAAGCTGTTTGGTGAATACGTTGCGGTCTCTGTGGCCGCGGAACTGGCATTGACATCGCGGGATAGGCGAACCACTAAATACAGCAGTTTGGGACAATTTCAAATTAAAAGTGGTTCCCGCCGTTCCAAGCTTGGATTGAATACGAGGATACGTGATTTGCGGTAAGTGAGCACAAAGCGGGGCACGGGTGGTGGTAGTGGTAGGGTTTGTAAGTCGGAGGACTGGGACACGGTTCCGCATTCATCCCCGTTTTCCTGCCAAATGCTGTCTTTCCCACACTCTCAAAATCGATCAGCCTACTGGAAGAGATCTAACAATCGCAGTTGCAAAATAAACTGCGAACGTCAGGAGAAACAGCGTGTTGTGTAATGTCGGATTGGGAGAACGAGAGAAAGGCTGTAGCTATATCATTATTCAACGAAGATCTGGATGTCAGTCCGTCGGCACAGATAAGAGGCGCAGGAGAAACGAAAATAGAGCCCTTGTTAAAGCAAAAATTATTTCAACTTGAAAAAGTTTCTAAATGCGAGATACATAAGTGGTGGGAGATTACATCTCTGACCAACTATGTGGAGGTTAGCCGGGTGCCTAGATGTCTGAGGATTTCCATTGTTCCAACATACGAGAATCCGAATCCGGACTTACTCATTGAATGGGCCGAGTATATGACAAAGACATGCAAAGGAATGCTGGAGATCCTTATTAAATTGTCCCAGATTGATTTGGAGACGAAAAGAACTATCACTACTGAGAATCGATCTAGAGAAAGTGAAAATAGACAAAACAGTAATCGAATTCTTGAAATCATTGCCAACGAAACTTAAAGATAATGAAGACCCAATAAAAAAAAAAAACAATGCAAGTTTCTACGCGACAAACGCGATTACGCAGAGGGACGTATTCTCACATATGCCAAACGCTTTGATAAAGATATTGTGCATTCTCTTGGTGTGCCGTTCACCTGCTTTACTACCTTCGTATGGAGTGTATTTAAGCTGTGTGTGTGTGTATATATATATATATATATATATATATATATATATATATATATATAATCTACTGGCGGTCGCCAGTAGATAGTTATAGTTACAACCTAGTTTCCATAGGAAATCTCAAAATTCTATTTTGAATAACTTTGGCGCCGGTTGACGAATCCTCGCGAAATTTTCAAAACTAATGGGGCGCTCCGTTCAGCTCCTACCCTGAAAGTCTCGGGGTGATTCCTCAAGCGGGGGCCGAGAAAAAGGGGGGGTCCCAAAACGCGTTTTCCCCATGCACTTTTCCATAGGACCTTTAGTTGCAGCTACAGCCCGAACGACTGAACAGAATTACGTGAAATTTGGCAGAGAGGTAGCCATAAGGTCAAGGAAGTGCCTTTTGCAGGTCTGGTGTAAATCTGTTCAGTATTTCCTGAGAAAATAGCATTTAAAAGCATATCAATATCTATACGCGCGCACCGTGCGCGCACTATGCGCGAACCCTGCCGTGCGCGACCGCAATTCTGATTGGTTGTTAGATGTCGGTTAACATTCAAATCGGTCGAAACCAGGAAGTGTCGGCCGCCATTTTGTCTCTCGCAGTCTGAGGGGGTGAAAAAAAAAGGCAGAGAACTTGAAAAGGGGGCAGAGTGGACAGTTCCTGACCCCTAGCCTTGGTCAGGGGATCACAGAAGGACCCCCCAAGGGCAAATTTAAAAAAATTTTTTTTTAAAAAAATCGCGAGGTGCGCGCACGGTGAACCGTGGGTGCTCGCAGCGCGAAGCGCACTGAGCGCCCACAGCGCGCGCACGGTGAAAAACCTGGGGAAAAAAAATGAATAAATACATAACTTAGCATTTAAAAAACCGTACAAATTCACTGAAAAAACCATAGGTTTCACACACGTTATAGTTACGAATTAGCATTTAAAAAACCTTGCAAATTCACTTAAAAAACCATAGGTTTCACACATGTTATAGTTAGCTGGACATTTCACTCGTAAAAAACCAATGAAATTCCCCCGTTATAGTTAGTGCAGGCAACTATAACTCACGCGACCGCAATCCTCTGCTGATGACGTCAGATATTACATCACTGATGACATATGTGTCTTTATGAAAAATAAATATTTGTAATATATGTATAGCTAAAGATTAATGGAAGAAGACATGGATAAATAAGTGTCTAAATACAGTGATGTAATATCTGACGTCATCAGCAGAGGATTGCGGTCGCGTGAGTTATAGTTGCCTGCACTAACTATAACGGGGGAATAACATTGGTTTTTTACGAGTGAAATGGCCAGCTAACTATAACATGTGTGAAACCTATGGTTTTTTAAGTGAATTTGCAAGGTTTTTTAAATGCTAATTCGTAACTATAACGTGTGTGAAACCTATGGTTTTTTCAGTGTATATATATATATATATATATATATGAACAGGATTCGCCACAAACAGCAGCTCCATGCAGGAAAAGACTAAAAGCGGACCCAAGGTTCTTTGAGCAATATCAAGTGGCTTTATTTAAGTGCCCAGCAAATCCGCCATTACGTGTTTCGACCCCAACTCGGGTCTTAATCACATGACGCGTTGCTTTTGGTCTGGTCGACATTTAAAGTGACAAATGCAGGAAATGACATAGTGAGATCAAAGTGCAAATGCATAGCAACTGAAAAGTTACTTAAGCAGCAAGAGGTTCATTACATGTGCAAAGATTACACATTCAAAATACATACGATAATAAATATATAAATAAGTTCATAAATATTATAATAAATACATAAATGTATATATAAAAAAATTATAATAGATAATGCGTAAAAACAATGGAGATCACAATTAATAACAATGTTCTTAATAACCAAGTTGACAGTGGCATCTAAAATCTATTAAGACATACCAACAACTGGAATTGTACAAAGCTAAAAAATTCCTCCTCTCATGTGATGGATCTGAAAACCTGTTATGTATTGCATTGTAATTGCCAATTCAAGTTGTACACACAATGTCATGCTATTACACTCCCTGCCGCAAAGCTAGTTGCAATCAAGCCCAAATGGGTAATGGTGAAGCAGGCTTCACCCGATAAATATCCTGCAAAAAGCCACGCTGTCGACCAATTAATCAGTGCAAAAATTAGTGCTAAAAAAGTGATAGATAAAATGATAGAGAGAAATTATTTCCTAATTTTCATATTCAGACGAGGAAATGTACCATACATTAAAAATGAAAAATTCCAATTTTTATATACATAACAACTGATCTTCCTACAGAGCGCACATCTTGACAAATTATCCAAAAATTATGTCAAAGACAAATACAAAAGTCTTCGCTGGCGTTCAACCCTGATGGAGACTTGGTGTCTAGCTCCAATATATATCGTGATTCCAGGAGGCGCAGTTGCACCTCCCGGTTTCTTCCTCTTTTGAGTGGTAGGATTGTATCTATTACAAAATACTGAAGATACACGGGGTTGCTCTCATGCTTTTCCTCAAAATGTCTAGCTACATGGTATGTTTGGTCTTTACTACTGATTGCCCTGATGTGCTGGAGTATCCGCTTGTGGGCCGGCAGCTTGGTACTACCGATGTACCTCAGCCCACAGGGACACTCCAGCACATGAACCGCGAATTCAGTTCTGCAGGTCAGTTTCTTGTTGATGGGGATGGGGTCAGATTTAAAGGGGATGCTGTAGTGAGTCTTATTACAGCCAAACCTGCAAGCTTTGCAACTAGGACACTTTCTAAACCCTTCACATAGTGCCATCCAGTTTGTAGGTGATAGCATTTCCGGACTATTCCTGACTAAGCTGCTATTCATGGACCTTGATTTCCTAAAAGTCAAAGCCGGCTTAGATGGTAAAAGCCTACCAAGGACAGGGTCACCTTGCACCAGGTTCCAATTACGGTAGAAGATCTTTCTGAGTGCCTGGTGTTGACTATTGTATGGGAGTATGATCCTTGGTTGGAGTTGTGTAGTGGCTGTGCTGTCTAAAACCTGCTTGGGTTTGGGTAAGAGTGCCTCCCTTCTGGACAGGTTCCTAGTCTTTTTAATCGCACTGTCTATAATGCTGGGGGCATATCATCTTGCTATAAATCTGCGCCTACTCAACTGCTGCGCAGCCACACAGTCCATATCTGTGCTGCAGATACGTCTGATGCGCAGCATCTCCCCATAGGGGATGCTGCGTATCAGGTGATGCGGATGGTGACTGCTCGCATGCAGAACTGTGTTGCCTGCGGTGGGTTTTCTAAAAAGTTTAGTAGCAAGGGTACCATGAGCCACATATACCTCCACATCCAAAAAGTAAACCAAGGTTGTACTGATGGTTGATGTAAAAGTGGAGGTTAAGGCAGGTGTTGTTAATTAGATCCACACATTCCATTGCACTGGTTTCTGATCCTCTCCAAATTAGAAACAGATCATCTATATATCGTAGATAAGTTACTGCATGCTGATCCATAATTTCTTTGTGCTGTCCCATGAGGACCTGCTCCTTTCACAGCCCCATATGCAAACAAGCATAGCTGGGGGAGAAGCAGGCCCCAATCGCAACACCCCTGATCTGCTGATAGATCTGATTATCAAATGAGAAAAAGTTTTGCTCCAAGCATGCCGATATCATAGAGATTAACATTTTGTTATGCATAGAGAGGTTCAGTGGTCTTAGATTTAAGAAATGCTCAACCGCTTTAAGACCATCACAGTGCCTAATAGAAGTATAAAGCGAGGTTACATCTAAGGTAATTAAAAGCATGTTTGAACTCCATACAATATGATCAATTTTGCACAAGAAGTCCGATGTGTCCTGTATGTAGGATGCCAACCCTTTAACCCAATCCTGCAAAAAACAATCCACATATTTGGACGTGTTTTCCATTATGCTGTTGATCGCAGAGATTATTGGTCTCCTAGGGGGTTTGCTAGCACATTTGTGGATTCTAGGAATGAGATACAAAGTGGGAATGGCTGGATACTACTTTTTAAAAAATCGATACTCATCATCAGTAATCAAACCCCCGCTCTTCCAGGCCAATAATTTCCGATAGTGTTCATTCCATGTTGCCTTGACTATGTGAATGTTGCTTTTCCTATAACATTCTAAATCAGCCAATTGTTGTCCAGCTTCCTCCATATATAGTCGGCGCGGCCATAGGACAACGTTGCCGCCTTTATCCGCCTGTCTCACAATTATATTGTTGTCATTTTGTAGTCTCTTCATTAATTGCATGTAACAGAGATTTTGCTTATTCATTCCATGGCGAGCTTTATTAGTTGCAGTGTACAGTTTCTTCAAGTCCATTGTCACTAAATCATGGTACACATCCAAATTATCATGCAGCATAATGGGCTGGAAAACAGATTTTGGTTTGAATGGGTTTTGATTGTGCCACTAAAATCTGAATGCTCCAAGTCCACAACTGAAGTTTCCATCAATTTCTCATTTTGCAGTGACCAAACATCTTGAAAAAGGCGTGTGTGTAGGTGCGTATGTAGGTGTGTGTGTAGGTGTGTGTGTAGGTGCGTGTGTAGGTGCGTGTGTAGGTGCGTGTGTGTAGGTGCGTGTGTGTAGGTGCGTGTGTGTAGGTGCGTGTGTGTAGGTGCGTGTGTGTAGGTGCGTGTGTGTAGGTGCGTGTGTGTAGGTGCGTGTGTAGGTGCGTGTGTAGGTGCGTGTGTAGGTGCGTGTGTAGGTGCGTGTGTAGGTGCGTAGGTGTGTGTAGGTGTGTAGGTGTGTAGGTGTGTAGGTGTGTAGGTGTGTAGGTGTGTGTGTGTGTGTGTGTGTGTGTGTGTGTGTGTGTGTGTGTGTGTGTGTGTGTGTGTGTGTGTGTGTGTGTGTGTGTGTGTGTGTGTGTGTGTGTGTGTGTGTGTGTGTGTGTGTGTGTGTGTGTGTGTGTGTGTGTGTGTGTGTGTGTGTGTGTGTGTGTGTGTGTGTGTGTGTGTGTGTGTGTGTGTGTGTGTGTGTGTGTGTGTGTGTGTGTGTGTGTGTGTGTGTGTGTGTGTGTGTGTGTGTATTTATATTTTTCGCTGGCCGTCTGTGGGTTAGGGTGATGGGACACTTCAATCAATTTAACTTTATTCGGTTTTTGCATAAGTCCTCTTCTGTAGCCAAGGGTGACAGATGCTGCTGCACTAGTCCTGGTCCTATCGTTCAGGACAGCAGTTACTACTAGTCTGCGACAAAACTAGTGCAACCTTAGCCATACATTAGGGATAGTTGCTGCCTGCGCCCGTCCCATTCTAAAACTCAGGATATTTAGTTCCTTCTACATACAACCAGCCCTAATTCTATAGTCCGGCTTTGACAGGTCGGAGCTACTGGGGCTGATAGGCTATCCCTGTTTCTATTTCCCGGGTGATGTGAGTGTTCTTCCGACAACCACATTTCTAGAGCTGAAGACGATGCTACAAAAGTCCAGCAAACACCTTTCTCTAAAAACACGTAGCCTTGACACAAATTACTTTAAATGAATACTTTCCGCGTAACCCAAAATACAAACTAGAACGTTCTAACCTATACACATGCATATCCGGGGCCCATTTGTCAGCTGACATTGCGGGTCTACAACTGGTTCTGTGTACATCATGAAAAGCGCGGCAGTTCGTTGACTTTGGCCGGAGTCCCACGGGGTGAAGCTGTCACTATGGAAACCATCTCCGGATGGATTATCGGCTGGCAAGACTTTGGCTCTGATTACAACTGGGCTGGAAAATTCCGACCCCTGCGCTGAACCTTTCGTGCAGCTAAGGACCCTTTGAGCAGAAGCCAGAAATATGAGTTGATCGGAGTTTAACGCACCCAGAAATTACCGGTGCGTTAAAGTTTACGACCTCATGATTTTCCACAGGTACATATCTAAGTTAAACCTGTCGATATTTATCACGTCAAGATACCAGAACATGCAGATTTTGATACAGAAACCACAATAATCTACAGGTCACGACCAATTTTGACGAGCTTAACATGTCATATGCATATTTATAGCCCCAATAACAACTGTAACGTGGGATATCTGACTTTATGAGGTCCATTCACTAGCGTGCCCCCCCCCCCCTATTGTCTCTTGTTAGGTCCTTAGTCAGGAAGTCTCCTGAAGAATTTCTAATGGCCCACTCTGATTCCATGAAGTAAGGTCTCCTTCTAGAGATATAGGTAATGTTACACAATTTTAATATAGCGCAGCGATCCCCTCGTCACTTTAGGGTTTGGGAAACTTGTTCATGTTGTGGCTTCACCACTAATTCGGTCTGAGTTTGGGAGCCCAGAGTAGAATGCTACCAGCCAAAGAACACGTCAACAACTCATCAGGGGCAGCAAGCGCTATATAAATACAAACTCTCCCACTTCTATCCCTCCACTATCCTTTTTTAAATCCAAATAAACTCACATGTCCACTGCACTAATTAATTTCATGTTGCTCTATACTAATTCACCACTAATCCTCTTTGGGTTCCAGAGTAGCGCGCTACTCGCCGAAAAGCGTAGCGTGCGTTAAGTGGTTTGCAACCGTACAATCTGTCCTCTCTTCTCCCAGTTCCTCCTTTTTTTTGCCCCTGCATGTGAGCCCCTTGTTTGACACTTCCCAACCTAGTATCACACTATGGCAGAGTTTCCCTGACCTCATTTCGCTCATCACTTACTTCATTGACCCTCTAGTCTAGGGTCAATGCCTCGGTCACTTGCTGCAGAATCCACCCATGACAAGAAGACATGGCCTGTAGAAATCAAACCCCTGACACCTTTGGGAGAATTGGGACATCTGGTCTGAAGGAGAGGCTCACGCCAGTGAGATGGGGCACAGACCCTCGGAATGCTGGCAGGGGCAGTCAGAGCTGACCCTTGAATGTAGGTATGGCTCTTTAGGTGAGGTATCAGCTGTCTAGACCCGACAAAGACTGGCAATCGACCAATTTGTGAGACACATTAGGAGGGTTTGGAAAACAACAGAGGAAACAGGGCTTTACATTCTGTCCATCTCACTCAAAAAAGAGGCTGCAAGCTGCAAATTGTGCAATGCTGCGACTTATTACCCTTGCTCGGTTTCCACATATACTACAGCATACAATCTAATACCAGCGCTGTTGGGCCAACTTTGGTTGGGTACCAAACAGAACTGTATATATAACCCATCAAAGTCCTAATTTAACGATCATTCACAATTGCAGGACCCACAATGAATAACCGGGAGAACATGTATTTACTTAACTCACTATAGCACAGAAGAAACCTGAAGTACTGCCTCTCAAACACCTGGTTTGTATGGTATGTGGAACGCACTCAGTAACTGCAAAAGGTTGTATACTCTACCCAGCAAATCAGCAAAAACACTTTACTCTGTGTAAGGGAGGTCTCTCAAGAATGTGAACATTGAAATTAACATTAGCACAAGCCAATATCTGCACAGCACAATGTGAGTATTACCCACCTACGGGTTAAACCGGAGAGATACAGAACAACTGCAGGGAGTAGGAACCCCCACTTCCCAAAGCGTGATATATACAAAAATTCAAGATAACCTTATTGTAATGCAAAACACTGCTCCCATGAGCAGCGCGGGTCTCCCAGTGCCTAAAGCACATAATAAACTTTTGCAATTCATCCCCCTGACGACTAATGAATTGGAGGACAGCTTTTCTAAAATTAAGTCCTGTTCCCGCTGTAACCTCTCCCCCACACCAAAGTTATGAGGTTGTTAGGGACCAGCCTGGACCCCATCTACCTTCTCTTTTCCACCTCACTGCTTTCTGTGATAGTACCTCAGCACGGAAAAAAAGCTAATGCAATTCCCTTAGTAAAAAAACACTAATGCCAACCCTAAAATACTCTGAAATTTCAGACCCATATCTCAGCTTCTTGGGGTCTCTAGGATTATAGAAAAAGAAGTAAACACCCAGCTAATGTCATTTCTAGAAACCTTCAAGCTCCTCCACCCTCCACAATCTGGGTTTAGAACCCTCCACAGTGCAGAGCCAGCACTCCTGGATTTCACAGATTCCATCAAACTTATGCTAGATGTTGGACACAATGCCACACTAATCTTATTAGACCTCTCTGCGGCATTTGACATGATCTCACATGAGATCCGGTTGCACACACTCGCCCACATTGGGGTAGATGACAGGGCTCTGGCTTGGTTAGGTTCCTTTCTAGAGCATAGGGAACCAACAGTTTGGCTTAAACCCTGCTTCTCAGAAGAAAACGCCATCAAGTTTGGAGACACTCAATGCTCAGCCTTGCGCACCACCCTTTTTAATACATATATGACCCCATTAGCCTATCTTATCGAAGTCTTTGGCATCAGATGGTCTCCTGCACAGATGACACTCAACTCCAGATGATCCATAACAATAACGAATGTGAGGCAAAAACCACATTTACATCTTGCATGGCACCAGTGATGGGTTGGCCCAACTGTAATTCCATACAATGCAACCCAGATAAAATAGAGGTCCTGCTATTCGGGACAGATCCCCCTCACAGATCCCCTTCACCGGCTGGTCAGGGTCCTGGCCACCCAGCTGTTCTGTGCCCTCCACCGCCACTGGATTGGCCAGAAACTGAGGGGTCAAAGTAGAGACACACCTATCCTTCAAACCTCAGTTCACGGCTGTGGTCAAAAACACATGTTGGATATTAAGGATGCTGAGGAAATTCCTCAACCTTCTACCTTGGGAAGCCCAGAAGACAGTACTACATGCATTAATCCTGTCTAGGCTGTAGTATGCCAATGTTTTGTACATAGGAATCACAGATTATCTGACCCAAAGATTACAAAAAGTTCAGAACATGGCTGTCCGCCTGCTTTTCAATCTTCCTAAACGCATTTCACTCACTCAATACTGCAAACATTGGTTACCAGTAAAGAAAAGGGTCATCTTCAAAGCCCTAACAGTAGCACACTCCGCTTTCTATAAGCCCCTCTTACCTGCTAGAAACATTGTCCAGCTATTGCCCGCACAGATCCCTGCGCGCTCAGTCCACATGCCTTTTGTCCATCCCATTCACCAAAGGGAAAAGGTGGGGTGGTTCTGTTTGCTCGGTGCTTGCTGTTGAACACTGGAACGATCTCTCCTTTCCCCTCAGATGTATTTTGGACAAAAAACTGTTACGCAAACAACTAAAACACATTTGTTTAATGACTAGATTGTTGTCGAACTCATCTTGGCCATCTACCTCAGCGCCGAATGACTAGAAGAGAAGCAGTGTGCTTTATAATCTTCTTCATTTATGTGTGGTAGCCATCATTTGTACATAAAGGTTCCTCTTCTAAAGTCTTTTAAAAATATGTGCAAATAAAGCGGAGGCAGGGTAACAGAGGGATGTAGCCTCTGGTGGTACAGCTGAACTAGCAAGATATTGTTCTGCTGCAATAGCAGCACTTATACCATCCACACTGGCCTGTATGAAGGGCAAATGCATAAAAAGTTGCTCTGTTGCTTCAATTGGGCTGTCGTTTAACACTTCGTTTACTTACTGGTAATTTTATTACTCGAGTTTATCTCCCTTGCTTCAGTGCTTACATCATGAAGTGTGCCAACAAGCTGCAGAAGACAGCCTACTGACAACATAAAAAAAGAAACCCATCCTCCCAGGCCTACTAATAAAATACCACCTCTACCCAGAATCCTCCTGAGTCAGCAACCAAAGCAGTCCGACAGACTGCAACTATGGTCAGGTACACATTTGGACGGTTGAGCTATGGATAGGGTGAGTGGACACAATTATACCATACAAGGACTGGCAGAAGGAAGAGAACGAGGTAATGCCTCCAGAAGAACAACCTTCCCGAGCAAATATACCTGTTACAGCTGGTGGAACCTGTTCCCACATTAAAAGGCGAGTTTGTCTAAGAGGGAGCCACCTTCGCTGTAGGTAGTAAGCTAACAGTGGAAATATCGACATAAGAGTAGCTGTAGAATGAGGGCCTCTTTTACCGGTACCACTGAGCTGCAGGGGTGTAACTTTCCGAATTGCATCTGATTAAACCCAAAAGAAAGATCTTGGTAGGGCTCTGCTTATTCTGGGCGTGAACAGTTCCACTTTAGAGGGTTGTTACTCTGAATAAATAGGTACCAGAGACCCTCAGCTTTGGCACACCTTTCAAACTAAGAAGCTGACGAAACACAGTTCTTGAGCAAATCACTTATACTTTTCGGGAGGCAAAGTAAATCCTCTTGAGCAAAGCACTTTTATACTTTTCAAGACGCAAAGCGAATCGTCTGAGGTGAGTTGCACTATGCAAACATCCTTTGACCAGAACCGAACCCAACTGAAGAGAACACACTGAATAGTAAATGTAGCCTAACTTTAAACCCTGAGGTTCTTTTTCTGTGTTTTTTTTAGCAAGCTAGTCTAAAGGAAATAATAAAATATATATATTTTTACTCAAGAGCACATACCCATAAGAATATTCCAAGGTAGTAAAGTACGAGTTACTTACCTTCGCTAACGATGTATGTGGTAGAGACGATTCTAGCCGCAGATTCCTTCACGTAGAATTATCCCCAGGCGTGAGAAGAGATCGGGAATTTTTTTTGCCACAGCATCCCTGCGCGCCGGGGGCGGGGCGACATCACGCGACTCGGCCCAGGAGTCGTCCTCGTGCATGACGTCAGCGAGGTCACATAGACCCGCCCCGTCGCGCCTACGTCAGTTTTCTTCGGAGAACTTTTCCGCACCACAACGCGGAACCACCAGATTAAAAACTGTGGAAGCATGGGAACAGCGTGCGAAGAGAAGAAAAATTAGAAAGAAACAGTGACTAACAACACCACCAGAGTAGTGTCAACACCGCAGAACCCAAGGGCAGGGAAAGAAGAAGAACAAGTAGAAACCTGCGCAGTCACCCTGCCAGCACATAGACAACTTCCCATCCCTGTGCCCCGGAGGCAAAGAACATGCGTAAAAGTCATGGCACACGTAGTAAACCCCCCCCCCACCCATCCTGAGCAATGAATGGGACCAGTTCCAAGACAGACAGGGACAACAAACTTACAAGTCACCCCACCCTAGAGGGCAACCACCCACAAGGGACAAGGGCAAGACAAGGCCAGATGACCCTTAATCAGAGGATAGAAATGGAAGGAAGGGAGGGGAGGGAGGACAGGGATAGAAAGCAATACCCCCCAAACCTGGAGTAGCCAGAGCAGCAGGGCACCGGAGCACCGGAACTCCATCCTCGAAAGGAGGAATGAACCGCCCCCAGACGGAACCACCCGTCAAGAACAAGGAAGGCACGCACAGGAGACACAGCCCCCACCGGGAGGCGAGTACCGAAGACCAACCCATGGGTCCTCGCAGAATAGCGGAGGAAGGGCAGGCCGTGAAGGAATCTGCGGCTAGAATCGTCTCTACCAGATACATCGTTACCAAAGGTAAGTAACTCGTACATCTGATAGAGACTACTAGCCGCAGATTCCTACACGTAGAATAGATACCCTAGCCATACCACCTGGAAAGGAGGGTCTGCTAAAGGACCCCACCAGCCAATGCAGAACAGAGGGCCCCACAGGGGACCAGGACTGTGGATCAGGTAGAACCTCGCCCCTGCTAGGCCAAGGGAACCCCCACAAGCAGAACCCCACCGACACCAAGGGGATGGAGGAGGGAAAGAAGGCTGAAGAGGCTCGTACACTCACATCAGAGGAACTAAGGGCAAGGACGGAGAGGCCGAAGCACCCCACTCCCCCACAAGGCAACATAGCTTCCGCCTAATGCCAAGATAGGAAAAGCGGAAGAAGAAGCAGCAGCCTAGAGGGCCCAAGGAAACGAGGGAAAAGAAGGCAAACCCACTCCAGAGGGAAAGCAGCCTGCCAGCCAGAACAGCGCCGGCAGTCAAAGCCGCCAGAAGCAAAAAGAACAGCCCGAGGCCCCAGGAAGGCCGAGTAGGCGACGCCTGGCAAGGGAGAACCCAGGAACATTCCAGACCTCAGGACATGAGCAGGGAGAGGAGGAGATGCCCTGGCACACCACTACGAGTGGCCACGCACAGGACCTCGGGAAGCGAAAGCAACCTACCTAAATGCCATGGAGAACAGGCACCCGAAGGCGACCAGAACCCTCTAGCAGAGCGCAAGCTATAGGACAGCTACCACTACCCCACATAGGGTACGTTAAGTCCCAAGATATGGGAACCCTCTTTAGAAGAACTTCCGCAGCAGAGGAAAAACAAAAGAGCCATGGGGAAAAAAACACCCCCGCTGAAGGCGTGATAAGCAGCCCAAGCAAAGCAGAAGGCCCAATCCCAAGGCCAAGTTCGCGCAACAACTCCTGTAGAACCCACACACAATCAACATAAGGGCCGTCCAGCAGGCAACAAAGCCAAAGTCCCAAGGAAGGACGTAAACGTCCAGAAGACACACTCCACAGCCAGAACAACCGGCCTAAGAAGGCCCAGAATCAACCCAACTCAGAAGTCACTGAGGAGGGGACAGAGGAGGATAAGGCGGAGGAGGACGGAGCCCGCCAAGAGCCTTGGGATGGCGGAGTCGGCCGGGGCATGGAACAACAGGCTGCCATCAAACGGAAGGTCGATGAGTCGCTCCCGAAAATTCTCAGGGAATACTCCATCCCGAAGCCAAGCATGGCGACGGAGAACGACTGAGGAAGCCATGGCCCGGCCCAGCACCTCTGAGACGTCCAGAGCGGAGCGGAGAATAAACGCCGCAAGCTCCCGGCCATCCAATGCATGATGCCGTAAGTCAACCTGACCAGACCCTGGGAGGCTGCAGATCCCAGAGACTCAGCCGAGTCCCACAAACAGGAGGAGGACCTAGCCAGCACACACAAGGTGTTAAGGGCCCGCAGGTCGAGGCGAACATGTTGCGCCCCCAAGAGTCTAGCCAGCAGGCCTCTCGGGACGGCTGAGTCAACAGTGGCGGCGGGGAGGGAAAAGCAGTCCGCAAAAGGGGGCTGGCGGCTGAGGGGTGAAGGGAAAGACATGCCGGGTCACACGGCGCCGGGAGGTGCCGGTGCAATAGATCTTGAGGCACCGGGTCCCCTGAGGCAGGACGCCTCCAAGCCCCCGTCAAGGAAGAAAGGCGCGAACCTTCAAAGGGAAGTAAGACTTCCCTCCCACCAGAGCCCTGGTGGAGGACCTCCAATAGATGGTCCGCCAGAAAGTGAGCCACCGGGTCACCCATGCGCAGGATGCCCACAGCCGTGGACACCGCATGAGCGAAGGCCGCACCCGCGAGCGAAGGCCGCACCCGCTTCCGAAGGGCCCGCAGTGGAGAAAGCAGCTCCTCCGTGGGCGACGGCTGCAAACTAAGGCAGCTGTCCCCGAGGCCAAGCAGGACGGGCAAGGGCCAGACCTGGAAGTCAGAAGGAGCCGAAGAATGAGGGACCTGCTGCTCTTCCGAGGAACACCTCTGCCTCAGGAAGGGCAGGGAGCCGCCCTTCGATGCCGGTGAGAAAGACACCACACGGCGACCAGTCTCTGGGGAGGACGACACCAATATATAGCCTGCCTCCGGAGATGAAGGAGCGTCCGAAGACAAATCTGCGGTACGACTCCTGTGCGGAGCCGTAGAGTCTGCTGCTTGAGGCAGGACGTCAGCACCATCCAGCGTCACCGGACAAGGTACCTCCAAGTCACCCCACACCGGAGACCGGAGCGGAGACCGGAGTAGAGATGGAGCCGCATCGGCTCCAGGGCGGTGCCGGAATGACGCTGACCTGACCCCTGCCGAAGCAGCCCCCTGCGTGGGGGAACGAGATGGGTCTGGGGAGTGGCAAGAAGCCATCCGACAGCCGCGGCCCAGAATCAGGCGAAGATCGCTCGGCAACCCATGTGGCGGCACCAGGGACGATTCAACCTCCGACTCGTCCTCCGACGAGGCAGCCTTCTGTGGGGAGGGACGAGAGGGGCCCGGAGAGGGATGAGGGGTCCTTCCTCGGCCT
Organism: Triturus cristatus; assembly: GCF_964204655.1. Lineage (NCBI taxonomy): Eukaryota > Metazoa > Chordata > Amphibia > Caudata > Salamandridae > Triturus > Triturus cristatus. Next base: position 996,704,901 of record NC_140583.1, on the reverse strand, counting down.
CGACCCGGAGCGGGAGGAGGAGGGTCCACCGACCCCTGTGGCTCCGCACGGTCCAGCTGCTGCCGGCGCCGTAGCGGCATCACCTCGGCTTTAGACAGGACCACCTTGTCAAAGGACCGAGAGGGGCTCGGGGATGTGACCCGAGCCCCGGCAACCTCCCGCGACACCACAGGGACTCCCGCGAGAGTTTGCGGTGAGGCAGATGCGCCGTGGCCTGAAGGAGGTGCCCCAGAGGAGCCGCACTCCAACAGCACCACATCCTCCAAGCCTGGATCCGAACGAGTCGGCGCCAGAGCCACCGGCGGCGCTGCGGAAGGCCCTGCGCAGGGCGAGAGATCAGCTGACGCCCCAGGAGGGGAAGGAGGAGGAGAGGCCAGCGAGGCCTGCAAAGCTGCCGCGTATGTCTCCATTTGGAATCTCGATGCCCCAACACCAGAAAACGGTGGACAGGATGACACGCGAGGCCGCATCACCCGCGGAGAATCCATGCCCCCGGAAGGCCGGAAACCAGTCCCCAGGGACAAACTGCGACACTTACCCACCGGGGGAGCGACGCTCACGTGACATCGGAGAAGGGCGAGGACGGCGACCAAGGCCGTATCTGAAGCCGTCCGGCGAAGCAGACTGAGGAGAGGACGTCGACCTGGAGAGACACGCCGAGAGAAGTTTCATCCGGCGCTCTCGCCGCGACTTCTGCTTCATGTTGACACGCTGCACAATCTGTGGTGCCGTGATCCTCCCCAAACACCACATACAAATGAGGTGAGGGTCCGCGCCGACATAAGACGCCCACAAAACGTGCAAGTTTTGAAGCCCGAAGGCATTTGCACACTGTGCCACCAAAAAGGAAATGGAAGAAAAAGGGGCCCTAACAGGCCCGTAGCAAGGATCGGATCCGTGTTGCACGCGGAAAAGGAAAAAACTGACGTAGGCGCACCGGTGCGGTTGTGTGACCTCGCTGACGTCACGTACGCGGACGACGCCGGGCGGAGTCGCGTGATGTCGCCCCGGCGCGCAGGGATGCTGTGGCAAAATTTTCCGGATCCAGTCTCACGCCTGGGGATAATTCTACGTGGAGGAATCTGCGGCTAGTAGTCTCTATCAGATTCTGACTGTTAATTGTCTTGCAAAAATGCTTTTATTTATAAAACAAAGCTCAACTATCTATCAATTTGATAATGGGTTTTCAAGAGAATCTACAGATAGTTAACTACCAGAAAAAAATAGCCTGTGTGTCTTAAATTAGCAAAATATGTTGGTTGTCTATTTACCACAAATTCTTAGGACCAGGAACGAGAAGGAAAGAGTTACTTTATTATGGGCTTATGATCAATGTCATCATGAATCATACAAGCTACGCCTATGGTTGAAGACCAAAAAAGATGTGTAAATAAATCTGCAAGCAGATTGGTGGTCTGTGTTGGGAGAGATCAAGTGTGAGAATCACATAAAATATTAACATGCATTGAAGCCACTCGGTCCGGCTATTTTCTTTTCTTTTATGTACGTTTTATATGAATTTGATTTTCTGCATTGAATGTACATTACTCACAACATATGTTTTTTAAGCTGAAGCCTGATTTGGATGCGAACAATTATATGTAGGCATCACTAATACCTTGTAAAATAGCAATTATAATGAAAGTTAAATGAATAAGCCATAGGAGAGAGAAAAGAACATGCAGTATTTCTTCTATGTCAATAATGACTGTCCACCTTATGTGTGCTTTTTAAGGGCGATTGGGCGCCATGTCTTTGTTGTTGGGCTGTGAGGAAGCCCGGGATCGGGTGAAACGCGTTGCCAACAAAGCTTTGTAGAAAAACTGCAACCGTGGAGTGCGAGCTTTCCTGAGATTATCTTTTCCCAGGATTTTTGCTGTTAAAATTATTACGGATCCTGTACCCGTGTACCCACATCAGTCCTGCCAGTGTGGACGGGACCACGAATTTTGCAGGATTGCTTCCTTGATATAGATATATTTCCCATAGGCGTAGTGTGTATGAATATATATATATATATATATATATATATATATATATATATATATATATATATATATATATATATATATATATATATATATATATATATATATATATATATATATATATATATATATATATATATATATATATATATATATATATATATATATATATATATATATCGTTGCAAGCCCAACCACCAGATGGCAGAATAATGCACAGTATGTTATTCAAGAATTAGTTCAGAATGTACAAATGTTAAGGATAGAAGGATGCAACTCTCTTATGCTCACATATTAAAACCTGCTAACTTGGAGACTTCACAAACTATTTGAGATGAAAAACATACGTCTCTGCTCTCAGGGGATAAGAAAGAGGGGTGCACTCGGCCCCTTCATCAAAGATGAAATAGGGGGAATCGGGAATCATCTTGGCATGGCTTCGTGTGGGAGGATGCTTGTATATTCTCGAACAATACCTGTCTCTCAGAGGACAGAGTATGTTAGCTTTGTCTGACTCGTCCACACATTATAAAGGGTCCCTTGAGCACCATCCCTTCCAAACCCCTTCGCAGCAATAAAAACATTCTATTAAAATCTGCTAGCTTTAACAATGGTTATCTACACTATACTGCATGCGGTATGCTTCCATAACTCTGGGATGCACTTTTTAAAGCCCTGATCTGGAGTTCTAACCTACCTTCAGTGAAGGAAGGTCAAAATGTTCAGGTGTCAAATCCTACTTCAAGTCCTTGTTCTAGAGGGCACAGCTTCTCAGCAAGATTGTAATCTCTGTGGGCAACATCAATAGTGCTATTGCCTCTACTGAAAGCCAGCAAGATGGCCTAATAGAAGTCTTAAAGTGATCGAATCTGCACTACTGGTGGCTACTCCAGGCCATTACACTATGAGCAGGCTACGGAGGTGATGGGCAATCAAACAAGATCACCATCTACTAGGTGGAAAAATGCACTCTGCTATTCTTTAAAATTCTTGCTTAGGAGGGAAGGTCAACATTATCTTTAGGTGGCATACCTAGGACGTGGGCGGTTCACCCAGGCTTCCAATATGGTCTTTCAAAGATACATTGGAGTCACCTTTGGCCCCGTATGACATAACTAGATTGAATCCCTCTCATTGAAAATCATGTATGAATTATTCAAAAGCTTCAGTTTCATAAATCCAAGCACCATTTTGCTTCCCAGTGTCACTGAAACGGGTTTTAATTACTCGTTAAAGGGTGACTATGTAGCAGTTTGCCAATTGCATGCTGACTGGGATTCGTTCACCATGCTTTGTAACCCATCCATAAGGGATATCATAAGAAGATACATTGAAATCTGTGAGCTTTGCTACACCCTGGAGTACCCCTTATTGACTTTTGCCGTAAACAACGATGTGTTTACATTAAAATTCAAACGGCTAAGCCTATTTTTAGGGGGGTTAATGCGTTTGTCTATCTTCTATTATGGGGTTTGGTACTCCCTCCCAACCCAGCTTACACCGTCCTCTCTTTAGTTTCGGTATTTTCATCACTACACTTTTGCTATTCTGCTCGTGTACTTTTCGGTTTTATTTCTGGCACTTTCATCCACTACCTTCTAAGCATAGTTTAATGCGATAGGTCTTTTTAGTTCTCGCGCCTAGCGATGCAGTTCGCAGCACAGCTCGCGCAGCGAGAGCCCTTTTGTCCGGGGTTCCGAAACAGACCCTGGAATTGTACACGCTTGTGCGTGTTTTTTTACTTTTATGGCCTGCTATTGGCCTGTGCCTGCGTCTTAGTTTTTAAGAAAGCACACAATAGGCCAAAGGCGGGCGCAGTGCTCCGCCCATAGCCTATTGGTTTCTATCACGCACATTCCTGCCATATGGTTTCAATTATCGTTCCCAGACACGGGCGCGTAATTGAAACCATATTACTCACTGTGGCGCGCGCGCGCACCACTCGCGGCTTTCTATGTTTCCAAAAGCGATCGCATTCAGTTTCGAGATTGCTTTTCTGGTTTATCTTACTGGCGTCTATAACAAGCCAATGGCATGCCAGTGTTTCCCCCTTTTTAGCAAGTCCTGTTTCCGCCATAACGACAGTCCCCATTGCCCAAGCCACAGAACCATTAAATTGATCCCTATGCAGTCGGCACAGAAAAAAGTTTAGAAGGTACTATCGAGAAGAAGCGAGTCAAGCACGCAATCTCCAGCACTTGAAATGTTAAAGTGCTCCCGGCCTTGCTTGTGCGAGTGTACCAGCTCTTCTGTTTGTTGTGACTCCAGCCGTGAGCAAAATCCTCCCGGAGATGGAATGCGGTTAGCCTAGGTCCTGGCGGAAGCAGAACAAGTTGGTAAATACAGGAGGCATGCTCTGCCGTGGCTGGCTCGGTTTTCTGTGAAACTACAGCATGGAATCGTTTTATGGTTTACAAGTTCGAAATAAATCACATATTTGAAATCAGGAAACTTGTATGCACTTTTGAATAACTCGGCCAGACCGACCGGAACGTTCTATGGTGCAAATTGTTGATGTGGTAAGCTTTACAAAGTTCAGTGACTTTTGTAGTGTGTTATGCCCTCAGCGGTACGCCACTAATCGAGCTTCCGAGGATATATATATATGTGTTCGAGAAGGTTTGTGTGGGAATTGCGCCACTTCTCTGGCAAGACTTTTATGTGCTTTCTGTCATGGGACTGCAGATGATTATTTATGTGAAACTGTAACACACCTCCCCCCCGACGTGCAAAAGTGCTTCCCAAAAAACGCTCAGGAAAAAAGCAGTGCTTGTCTTACAATAATGTACCCAGGGTTCCCAAGTTCCCAATTTGCTTATGTCACGCCTTTTCAAAAACATACTATATCAATACATTTTTAACACTATGGATTTCTGTAGCTTTTCTTGTTTGTTGTTAAAGTAAAAAAAGCGATGCCAATAATATCTTAAAATTAAACCCTGCAATGCTTTTAAAAACATAAATAAATGTTTTTCCTCTTACTGCATGAAGAAACCTTACTACATAGAATCCCTAAGGTTATATATTACAATCACTACACATAAAAGGGTCGCGCAGTCACTTCATGCCTAGAGGTGGGCGAGCCAACAAATTAAGAGGCAGGGCCAAAGTTGAGCCAAGGGTCTGGCTTGGTTCTGAGAGACCGTGTGCGAGCTGAGCCTTAAAAATAGTTGATCTGTAAATCATGCAACATCAAAATCAAAAAATCTCTTCAAAATTCAAAAGTGTGTTTAACACATAGGAGCGTTTTACCTTAGTACATCAGATTATATCACTGCATTGGGAGGTAATTATAAAAAGCGATCATTTATAAGCATAATCCTAGAAACCTTTATGCACCCCACCAAGACGACAGTTGCCTTTGGTGAATAAAGAGTTGTCAGTTGTCTTCGGTCCCCTGTATATGGCCTATATACTTAATATATGGAGCAACCTTTGTGTTTTATTAAAGGAAACGTATGCATTTTTTTAACATTGCACATCATGAACTTACTTATTTGAATGTGCTCGCATGAGTAACAAGCATTTGCAAAGTAATAGGTCTCGCATTATTATAGTTTGAGCTATTGGCATTGCTAAATAATGCAACACCAATAGCTCAAACTTTTACTAAGCGGGACCTATCGCATTACAAATGCTTGTTTGTGCTTGTCACGGCAAAAGAAAGTTTCTAAGCGTCAAATACATCGATGCTTTTAAGCTTTCAATGTTTTCTTAAATTATTTTTTTCAAGTTTTGACTGCACAACATTACTTATTAATGAAAAAAAGATAAAGAAACATTGATCGAAGCTGCAGTAAACATTAGGGTTGTTTTCGGGCCACACTGGTGGTACGTGCAATAAGCTGGGGTACTCTTTGCGGCTAGAAGGGCTGCCATACAGAGAGCAAAAAGCTTTCCATTCACATCACGTGTACTCAAAGTTAAGCCCTTTCGATGTAGCTTGCCTAGTGAGTAGGCTACATCACCATTTATACTGGGGGACCGTGTTCATCTCCTTTTTATGGGTCTTTATGTGCTAAAGTTAGATTGCTTGCCTACTACTCCCACCAGCACTCCCCCAGGCTCCTCGCTGAACCTCTATTGTGTGTTATGTTTTCTTTCATGTGCAGTTTTCATGGGGGAATGTATAGGGATGACCGTGTGAGCATTGCAGAATGGTTGACAAGCTCTGTCTTTATCAGGTTTTGCTCAGTCAGACTTGTACCCGTATTATGCGGTGCTCTGGGCAGGTAGGCACCCCACACTAGGACAAACCCAATGATTTGTTTCAGTGGGGCAAAGTCTAGACCGGAGACTGAGTGTAGACGTGATGCCAGCTGCAGGTGGCTGTGTTCATCTTCTGTGGTGACCGGCTAATCAGGTTCGATGACGTCATGACATAGCGGAGGCCAGTATTATTCGGAGAACCACACCTGCTGCTGCAACGCCCCATGCTCCAGGATAACCCTTTCCAGACGAGGGGGGTTTTACTGATAGCGATTGTAATGGGAAAATGAATGAGCATTGGCAAATCCAATAGGTCTCGCCTATGCAAGAGCTAATGACTTTCCCAATATGTTTGAGTGGGGTAAAGGGGAGTGGAGTGTTGTATATTGGAGTAGAGTGGAGCATTATGGAGTGGAGTAGTGTCATGGAGTACCGTGGTGTGGTGTTAAGTAGAGTGGAATGTAGTGGATTGTAGTGAAGTGTTAAATGGAGTGGCATAGAGTAATGTAGATTATTGTAGAGGAAGTGTAGTGTCACAAAGTGGAAAGGCTTAGTGCATTAGAGTGTCAGAGTAGAGTGTTGTAGATTGGAGTGGCATAGAGGGTGTTGTGTAGAGTGGAGTAGAGTGTTGAAGACTAGGAGTGACTTAGAGCGGAGTAGACTGTCGTGGAGTGGTATAGAGGGAGTAGTGTAGGAGACTGGAGTGTAAGACTGGAGTAGGGTTGTAGAGTTTTGTGGAGTAGAGTGTCAGAGTGCACTGGCATGGAGTGGAGTAGTGTGGGATAGTGTGGAGCAGTAGAGTGTTGTAGAGTAGCATGGCAGGGGTACAGGGAGTTATGTAGTTATGTATTGTAGAGTGGAATACTGCCGTAATGTGGCATACAGTGGAGTAGGTGTTAATGGAGTAGAGCATCATAGAGTGGAGTATCAGAGTGTAGGGTCGTAGAGTGGACTGTGACAGTAGACTAGAGTGAACTGGTGTAAAGTACAGTGGTGCAGGGCAAACTTGCGCACAGTACATTGATTTTGAGTTAAGTGGTGTAGAGTCCATTGGTGTGGAGTGCAGTGATGTAGAGAGGTGCATAGTAGAATGCAGTGGTGTACAGTGCAATAGCATAGAGTGGAATGGCGCATAGTGGAGTAGAGTGGTGTAGAGTGCAGTGGCATAGAGTACTGTAACAGAGTGCAGTGGTGTAGCGTGAAGTGGCGTGGAGTGGTGCAGGCTAGGCCGCACAGGTGTAGAGTGGCAGAGTAAAGTAGTGGAGTGCAGTGGTGCACAATAGAGTAGAGTTATGCAGAGTAGAGTAGCGTAGAGTGCATGGACTTACGAGTAGAGTGGCCTAGAGTTGAGTGGGGCAGAGTAGAGTGCAGTGGTGGTGCAGAGTGCAGTGTACAGCGGTGCAAGTGGAGGCGAGTTCAGTAACGGAGAGTGCTGTCTTTGCAGAGCAGTGTGTCAGAGTGCAGTGGGATAGAATGCATTGTCGCAGAGTCCATTGCTGCAAGGTAGAGTGGTGCAGTGGCACACAGCAGAGAAGGGTAGAGTGCACTGGCATAGAGTAGAGTGGTGCAGAGTAGAGAGGCATAGAGTGAAGTGGCGTAGAGTGCAGTGGTGCACAGTAGAATAGAGTGGTGTAGAGTGCATAGGTGTAAAGTAGAGTGGAGCAGACTAGAATGAGTGCATTGGCGTAAAGTAGAGTGGAGCAGAATAGAATGAGTGCTTTGGCAGAGTAGAGTGGCACAGAGTAGAGTGGCGCAGAGTAGAGTGGCGCAGAGTGGCGCAGAGTAGAGTGGCGCAGAGTAGAGTGGCGCAGAGTAGAGTGGCGCAGAGTAGAGTGGCGCAGAGTAGAGTGGCGCAGAGTAGAGTGGCGCAGAGTAGAGTGGCGCAGAGACTGCAGTGTTGCAGAGTAGTGTCAGAGTGCATTAGTGTAGAGTGGTTCATAGTGCAATGGTGTAGAGTGGCGGAGAGTGTTTCGGTTTTGAGTAAAATGGCAGAGTGCATTGGTATAGAGTGCAGTGGGGTAGAGCGGCACTAGGTAGATTGCAGTGGCGTAGGGTGCTGAGGAATGGCGCACAGTGGAATAGAGTGGCAACGATTACAGTGGTGTAGAGTAGATTGTTTCAGAGGAGTATGAAGCGGAGTAGAGTGCAGTGGCATAGTGTCAGAGTGTAGTGGTGCAGAGTAGATTAGAGTGGAATGGCGAAGAGTGCAGTGGTACGGTGTATAGTAGTGTGGGCCGTAGTGTATGGTGGCGTAGATTAGAGTGTTGTAGAGTTTAGTGGCGTACAGCGCAGTGGCGCAGAGTAGATTGGTTTAGAGTGCAGTGGAATCGGGTGTTTTGGTTTTGAGTGCAGTGGCGTGGATTGTTACAGAGTATAGTGCAGTGACTCAGCGTGGAGTGGTGCAGAGTAGAGTGGAGTTGGGGAAAAGTTAAGTGTGCATGGTTTAGAAGCGCACTGCCATTCCAGACAACACATCTACAATTGAAATCACCATTACATTTGCAGAGACATACAGTTTTACTATTAAACGTATGCAGCACACAAATGATAATGCGTGGACATATCAACTAGTGTATTTATTGGTTTTGATTGTATTAAAATATTTGTTTCCACCACACGTTACCAAAAATAATTCTTTATTTGTGTTTTCCATATTCTGAAATATCTGCACAATTCATATACAGACATTTAACTTTTGTGCTAAAAAAAAGACATTTTGTACAGCACACCCGAGTAGCCAACATGATTACCATATAATTCCTCTCACATTGAAGTCAGAGAAAGAAAAGTAAACACCAATCTCCCTGGAAGACAGAGCCTGACACCTGACCTCTGTCTTTGAATGGACCGCAAATTTGACAAGATAAGAACAAGATTTCAATGCCGGTTAACAGGAATTCAGTGCTGGTGAGAGAATACAGTAAATAGGGTTTGGGAATGGGAAGGGACGAACTCAAGCTTGACAGCGTAAAAAAAAATTACGCCAGCAAATAGAAAGCAAGCAAATGGGAGTTGCAAACCACAAAGCCAATGGTAAGCAATGGACGGAATGCATTCCCAAGGAAGCTGTCCGAAAGCCCCATAAATGTCGTTAACAAACCTAAAAAAAGAATTATCCACACAGGAATTTGCCTGGGCATACAAACAGTCTACCCAGGGTAGTGCAGCAGGTATTGTACCATAAACGCTATAGACTTGACGCTACACAGAATAGCCAATGAGATACCGAAGCTTCTGGGCCATTAGTTATGGATTCGAACGGCTTGCCTTCTTCGACCACTTCTAAGTCCGGACGAAGAACAGACAGACCCTTTCCCTTCAGGGGAAACAGGAACTATCCAGACCCATGAAGGAAAGTGTTAAAGAGACACTGTAAGACAACTGGACGAATATATGATGGCCTTAGAAATGCCTCTTAAAAACGCAGTTTCTGCCGCCAGTAAATACCCTTCCGCCAGAAAGACATAGAAGCCGGAGCCCAAGGAAGAAAAGGAAAGTGCAGCTGCCAATATTAGTGCTGTCCGTGCTAGTTATATGAAAAAGAGAAAAAACCATTGCAGGAGAGTGTGTCCTGCCTGCAAAAGCAGGTAGGAGAAAGACCATTAACAAGAGGGCTAGGGGCTGTAATTGAAAGCTACTGAGTAACGAAACCTGTAACAGGGGGTGTCCTGATGGGAGGTAACAACAGAAGAGAGGGGGTACTAAGGGGGGACTAATAAGCCTATTAACAAATCAAAGGTCAATCTTTACAAAGGACAGTGACAGGAGCCAATTAAAAAGATGGGCGGAGCTTCCAGTCCATACCTGAATAGAGCATGTCTCGAAGAGACAGCACACGCGCTGCCTAGGCACAACCTAAAATGAATGTAGGTGAGACCTAAAAATGAATGTATCCTTGTGTAAAGTAACTGGTGCTCATGTAAAGCTCTCCAGTACCTTTGCGTCGAGTTCGCTCTATATAAATCTGCAACAAAAAAAAAGGACAGGTTCCCTGACACACCTGATGAAGGCTCTAGGCCCTGCAGATTGTGGTACACAACACCCCGAAGGTCAACACGTCCCTGGGGAGACGTGCTCTGACGTGTTTGAACCAGATGACCTGTATCGCCCAACGTCCTCTGAGTGGATACCTGCTGTGAAGGTGACCTCCTGGGGTAGGCAATAAGATATGCTAACCTTAAGAAGTCAGGGCAGAATAATGTTAATATAGCGATGACCATCTCAAGTTTAACGGCGCAAACACAAAAACTGAATGTAAGCATTGATCAGTTTTTCACTGATTTCAGAGAAAAGGGGTAGAGTTGAAGTGGAGGAAGAGCAGCAGCATGTAGCGGTGTTATGATTATGAGAGTAGGGGAGGATCTATGAAAGAAAGGAGCGGTGAGAGTGGACCGGGACTTGTGGAAGGAATTACAATGTGGGAACACCGAACGAAAATGAGACTAGCTTTCTCAAGGCTACAAGATTAGGTGTGGTGATTCTGCAATCACACTTAGTAACCAATTTAGTGTATCGTTGTTTTAAATTTATCTGTTAGATTATGCCTGTTTCCATCGGTCGCACTATTGTTTTCTTTTTCAAGTCTACCTCAGTGCTTAATTTGAGCCGGTGCTTTCTGGTGCTCAACACCGGCACTTAATTGGTTTCCGGTGCTCGGCACCAGGCACCCAATTGTCAACACCATGCTTAGAACAGTCTACCACATGGTGGCGCTGCTCATCTAATTCAGAGATGAGCAGAACAACAGTTGTTTAGGAATACAATATACATTAAAATAGTGCTAATACCTGCCTCCCCAGCCATTCCTTTATCTTTGGGGCCTGGAATAATCTGAACTGTCGCATTTACATGCGAAAGAGATGCTTAGTAGCTGTTTTGGCAGCGATGACTAGGGCGATGTGTGGTGCAAGCTGCAGTGGCCTCCTGGTCAGAGCTCTGGCACTTAATATTCTACAAATTAAGGACTGGTCTACCTACAGTTTTTATTTTATTATTCCTAACACGTCTTTTCTTTTTCTTTTTTTAATATCTCTGTAATTTTTTATTTTTTGTCGTCCCGTTGCTGTATTTTGTAATGTTCCCATGAGGCACAGGGTCAAGACTGATTTGCTTATGGCTGGGTTCAAACTGGAATGGCATGGTGAGCAAAAAAATGATGGATTTAGGCCCAGATCTCTGACCTGTGGTGGATGTATGACATTGTTGTGCATTCTGTCCATCAACTGTTGTTTTTGAATTTGTCATCCCGAGTGGGACGGGTATTCCCAGACATGGGTCCCGTGCTCTCCATGCCACTGGAATCAAGCTATCCTGGCTGAAGAGGGGTGAAACCCTGAAACCGGTCCTAGGGTGCTTGTTTCCAGTCCAGGGAGGACCTGGCTTGGCAGTTCGACTGGACTGTTCCCATGAGGCACAGGGGCAAGACTGATTTGCATATGGCTGGGTGCAAACTGGAATGGCATGGTGAGCAAAAAAACGATGGATTTAGGCCCAGATCTCTGCACTGGGGTGAATGTATGACATTGTTCTGCATTCTGTCCATCAACTGTTGTTTTTATATTTTGTAAAGGGGATACATATAGTAGCCTCGACGTGAGTGGAACCGGCTCGGGCACCATCTGAGGCGGTAAGTAATTGTTGGGGACTCTTCTGGCGACAGTTGTGGTCTGGCTTGGCTGCCTTGGGGTCACCGCCTTTAACCTGTACTGACGAATTCAACCTCTGCATTTTGAGTCTCAACCAAACCATTTAAAGAGGGAAACCCTTCCTGGCCCCCACTTTGCTCTTAAAACCTGCGTCCCGTGCTCCTTTCGGTGAACGCACGAGGAAGAGCTGGAGTGAAAACATGAAGCGCAGCCGGAACAGCATCCGAGTAACACAAAGAGAGGGTGTTCCTGCTCTACAAACACACAAAGCAGACTTCTGTGCAGCTGTGTGGCCCTGCCCCTTTCCTCTCACCTCACCTGCTACCACTTCCTCTAGTTTTAGTGCCAACAGTTGAGAGTACAAACACTGGCCACAGCAGTTTAATGCTTTTCCCAATAACAACTACACTTTCCCCACACAATTTCCTAACCACCGCAAGCTTGTTGGGAGACGGGTGACTGCATGGAGAGCGACCTACAAGGGGACGGAAGTCGTGTAACATGGCAATGGCCCCATGAAACGAGGGCATTGACCAAGTGCGTTGTAGCACCCTCTCCCAACACGTTAAGAGGGGGGCACTTCCAAAGGCTGGTGGAGAAGGTCAGTGGGTGAGGCCCTGCATGAAACACACTCACACCTTGACGCCCCTCCATCCCGTTAAAGAAACAAAGCATTCTGGGCGCTAGAAGCGGAATATGGAATTGGCACATGAGCAAGATTCTGTCTGGCAGTTTGAAGGTCCTGTAATAATGATTTAGTTCCCTCCTCAATGACTTCCAAAGAGCCACAAATAGTCTTTTCTTGCAGTGGCGTAGCAAATATTCAATGGGCCCTAATGCAAGAAAGGAGACTGCCCTCATTCCCTGCTTTTGTAGTAACAACCACTATTTGAGTAAAGCAGGCGGTGCCGGTTCTAGGAGGGAGGTGTGTGAGGCCCCTTTAATTTGCATATGACATGACATCGCCAGGGCCGGATTGGGGTCACAGTTATTCTCGAGTACTCCCAAAAAAGTAGCCCATATTCCCCTGTCACGACCTCTCATTAAACACCACATTTAGTTTGTCTCATTTGACAAATTTTCAGAGAAATGTTAGGTAAATTCAGATTTTACAGCTTTATAGCCGGTAACATTGGAGAAAAGTAGAAACTGCATTTTTGCTGAGCGGGCAAGGGGAAATAAAATGACCCAAGGGCCACAACATCGGATCTGGCTAAGGGTGACACCTGTCCGGTTATTTTACGAGCATACGTGGAATTTTAATGTCTTGGCTGGCATGAAAATGAAGAAAATCTCAGAAATAGTATGTTTTTGTCTGATCAGTGTGCACTTTAAACAGTAAACGGCAAATGCGCTTTAAAATATGTTCTACACCTGCCCAATCAGTCACTAATAGGTAAACTAAACAAAAGCAGAAAAGCCATGGGAAAAAGGAATATGGACGTTTTTATATAAAGAGTGTTCCTCAATTATCATGCTCAGGTCTTTCCAGAATCTTTTCTTTACTTTAAATAGAATCAAACGGTTTAAGGGCATTTGAGAGATTTATATGAGCATCTAAACCAAATCCATGTTTATTTTAAGCACTAGAGATTAATTGTTTTGCCCAGAATCACAGGACGTTGAGACAATACTGGGATTCAAACCTACTCCCCCAGTTTCAGAGTCAAGAGCGCTGACCCTGACGCCACATCCTCTCTAATTTTTCTTTGTAAAGGATGGCTTCAGAGTGAGACCAGTGGAAATACACACCCTCTCCACCATAACACTGGGGCCGAGGTGGCAACACCTGTCCCACAGTGAGGCCTTTTCCCTTATTCATTCACTCCCCAGCCCCTCATAGCCTCAGTAAAATGGCCAGTAGGCGAGGGGTCAAGAAAGGCACACCGCTTCTGCTGCTCTAGCAAGGTGGGGGTGGAGGGCTGACATAGGCACAAACGCCATAAAATCAGCCGTGCCCCAAGCGAGGCCCTTCCCAGACCGCCATGACCTAAATGTGAGGCTGTGAGGGGTCGAGCTAAAAGGCACTGCTTCTTGGCCGGACCTACACATTGCACATTAGTGGCCGGGCGGGGGCCGTGGCAGATAGTAAGACTGTAGGTCGGTTGACCAAAGTCCTAAAAACAACATGTAATCCTTACGCACTGGCCCATCACCCAATGCCGACTGCCCGCCTTCCCAATCCAACGCTTGACATTACAAAAAATGACAACACAGGAAGTGTCATCAATTGACTTTTAATCCTTTGACATTTTTGAAGTGACTTTGAAAGAAGCAGTTGTCCAGATGTGGGTATCATTACATCATTAAAAGCTTAAATAATAATTCTAATAAAATAAGTACTTATATATTAAAGCTCAATTACGTGGAACTACATCATATTAGATTTGGTGGAAAAGCGTGGCCTAGGTTTCTCCAAAATGTTTCTCTGTTCCACAATGTTAATAATTTTTTTCTATGTAAATACCACAAACAAATGTGTGGTATTTATATAGCATAAACCAAGCTGAAAATCAGTTGAGAGCTGTACAGAGTCAAAAGCAAAAACACAGCATGCATTAGTAGGGGTAGCCGGTTTGTGGACTTTTTTTTTTACTATAGCATGATGTTGTGTTCTTTAAAGAAGTGAGGGACATTATTCCAGAACCTCGGTGCATAAATGGGGGAAGGCCTTCTGTTTAGGTCTCGCCTATGCAGCACGCATGCGCTGCGTAGGCGAGACCTTTAGTCAACGGCACAGCTTTGACGTCCAAAAACGTGCACGCGTTCCTTTGCCTTCAATGGCAACACGTGCACGTGTGGAGATTCACTTGCGGGAGCGAGCGGCGCCATATGGTGGTGCCATATGGTCGCAATCATCTCGCCTTGCTGTTCGCTCCCGCAAGGGAATCGGGTAGGTCCCCTCCCTCTGCTGCCACGCAAGGCGTGCGCTTGTGCTGGTTTTATCTTTCCCAACTCATTGCAACTACGCCCGGCATGTGTAAAGTGCAGCGGAACTGGTTCAACTGCGAGGGGCTCGGAGGTGGTGGAGCACTCTTGAAAACACCATGTGGTAAATTGGGTACACTTGAACTTTGCTCGATTTTAAGGGACAAGAAGCAGGCATTACAAAGTGGCAGGCAAAAGGGGTTTTAAACATGAACACAAGTGATTGTGAAACTGGTAAATTAGGTCTCTCAATGTTCTGTTGCAAAGCCCAGAGAGGAGTGGGGGTTGTCTGTGGGTGAGTGTATGCCTGTTAGAATGGTGTCTACGGAGTACCCACACCCCGCCGGTCTATAATCTGCAGTTATTCCCCTACACAGGCTCACCGCAGACTAGCAACGTATCTTTTTCTTGGAAGGGCCAGCATTCGTCCTGCATTAGTAAGAGCCGCTGTATGAAAATCCTTTATGCCGAAAGACTGCAGAAGGGTGCGCAGGGAATGTCCACGGATCTGGACTCATACTTACAAGGATCTATGGTGTCGGCCACCCTGGGACTCAGAAAACATCTGTCCACATCATCACATGAACCCGACGCATCGCAACCTGCTTTCAGTTCTAACTTAGCTGCCGGCTGCAGCTGAGGGTTGTCCATCACCATTCACCAGCACTTGGAATCACAAATTACACTTTCGGGACCTATCATGGTTTCACCCTTATTCTCTCCGGCCTATCTCTCTAATCAGCCCCTCTTTGTCTCTCTTCGGCCCCTCTCTCTCTCTCTCTCTCTCTCTCTCTCCAGCGCCCTGTCCCTCCCTGGCCCCACTTTCTCTCTCTAGTCCTTCTGTCTTCATTTTCCTTGTGTCTTTCCCCCCACCCCTCCCTTCCCCCCCACATATATATCTCCGGCCCCTCTGTGTCTCTCCAGCCTCTCTCTGAATCTCTCAAGCCCATCTCTGAATCTCTCAAGCCCATCTCTGAATCTCTCAAGCCCATCTCTGAATCTCTCAAGCCCATCTCTGACTCTCTACAGCCTCTCACTCCAGCCCCGCTGTCTCTCTCTCGTATCCATTCCCTGTGCTCCAATGGGCCTATTCTATACCTGACCCCTCGGTCCCTCTCCCTATCCCTCCATGTTGCCCAGTCCCCCCACCCCCCATTGCACGGCCCAACTTTCCATCCCTCCCGTTGCACCAGTCACTCTCTCCGTCCTTCCTCCTTGCCCCAATCACTCTCCTGTCCCTCTTCATCGCACCGGCCCCTCATCTCTTCAAATTGATTATGTCAGCACTTAAAGGCACAATTCTATGCCCTGGTATGGTTACATGCTTCTGACATTGCACTTTCTAAGTGTAACATTCAAAAAGCTGTCAAAGGTCATTAAATCACAGATACTAATTCAATACTACAATACTAAATAAATTAATAAAAAAGATCCCCGTCCCTGTGGCTTACCTGATGCTCATCTTTTGAGGAAGTGGCCTTACCAACAAGCTCTGCTTACTGTAGCAGGTTAGCGCTCTTGCTATCCTGCAATGTCCAGAAGTATGATACACCACATCCTCTGGCCAGACGTTGCCTGAGGAGATAAAACAAGCATTGGCATAGCCAATAGGTCTCGCCTTTGGGACCTTATAAGTATTTAGTTTTGCAGCACAATATCCTTGGTGCAACTACATCAACTGTTGCATGGCTAAACACTTATACGGTCCCAAAGGCGAGACCTATTGGCTATGCTACGCTTGTTTTCTATTGTTTTACACTTCGTCTCCCAGCTGAAGGTATCCTGGCTGCAAATGTGCAGACAGCCACAGGAGACAGTGATCTTGTCATCAAGTAAGCGTGAATATCAGCCTTGAAGGCTTTGTAGATGATGCAGCTGGCTTTGAAGGTGGTGTGGGCTTACAAGGGGTACTGGTGGAGTTCTATCAAGGTAGGGTGATGTCATATTTGTTCCTAATTCTTAAAGAGGCTTGCTAAATGTAGGATGCCCTAGAGGGGTTGCCAGTGTGAACTGAAATTCCAAGGTGGTTTCACAGATACCCAGTGCAAGATAAGGTGTGTGACACACACATTTTGTGAGAAAGAAAAATATGAAAGCAAACAAAACTGTTGAAAACAGTTTGACTTGAGATATATCGGAGTTCTGATACACATACATTTTTATTCAAAATATTAATGAAGCTCATGTCAGACTTAGAAAAAGTTCTGCACAAACAAACCATGGTTATTTAGGGTTTCTGTGAGAGTTACAAGTATTTTGGGACTTTTTAGCACAAATGAACATTATTCAATGTGAAAATAGCAGAACAACATAATACGCAGACTAAAATTATTCAGTGGTAGTTGCCCTGGAATTGATTACAAGATCCCAATCGACCCACTCTAGAGTATATAAATATTCTGATATGATTTATTAGCATAAACATAGGGGGTTCCAGAGTGCATTTTGTTTTGCAAATTAGCATGATGCAGATTTAATTAACAGTTCTGAGATGTATATATCATTTCACTTGCATACAATGATTTTTCACAATTTTTAAAGAACACCTAGAAAGCAAACATTCAAATGCAATTAAAATATGCTGCAAGTCTGGTTCGTTAACCTGTTCCAAACCACGGACCTCACAGTGCTGGACTATATTTGCAAGGCACAGGTGAGAAGTTGCCACCTGGCAAGTATTTTAGCAGCATGGCCACTATATTTATATGTAAACCTTGCATATGGTCAATCCTCACCTGTAGCAGACTGAACAAATAAATGATGGCCTGAAATGTGCACTACAATAATTACCAAGGGCTAAAATTAATTCAACCAGTCTACTATTTACCTTGTTCTTCCTCTCAGTGAAACTTTTAAGTACAATTGGGATATCCAGTTGTGAGCACGTTAGTTCACTGGACCATAGCACTCAGCCTGCACCTTTTTAAGGAGGCCTGGCAAGTCTTAGACCAGTCTGGGGTTGTTTGTGTTTAGATGGGACATGGCATGGCTTGACTGTTACTACTCCCAGGGTCCACCGGTATGCAAATAAGTGTTGGTTCTGCTCAGAAATTAACATAATAAATAAAAACATGAACTGGAAATCCTCTCAAATAATGACCAGAGTCTGAAATTAATGCAAGGTTTCCTCCAATCACTTTTTGCTTTTAACAAAACAAATAAGTGAACATCTTAACAGAAGATCTTGATATATTACTATATGGAACAAAAAAATAACTGGTTCTCAGAAAAAATTAAATTTCTCAAGTTGGAAGTGGCACAATATAACAAAAATGATGTGAAGACTATGCTATACATAAAAGAACAGAATATAACAGAGCTGCCACCTAGAAATTGAAATCGGAGTAGCCAAGAAAAGCTACTTCTTTGATAATATCTTCCAAGCTCCAACAATGTTAAAATAATTATTCCATATTGTATCAGAACTACAATCTCCTTCAGCTTCCTTGGCTACCATACACCACTCTGAACTATGGGATCACTGTGCTCTATTCTTCTTCAACAAGATTAAACTAATACATGGCAACATCCAGGCAGAAAAAAAATTCTACATCTGGTAGTCTGTCGAGGACCAGGCATAACATCCAAACTGTGACTACTTTAAATTATTTCACACCAATTAATGGGAGACGGTCTTGATGCAGCTATTACAACCTGCCGTCAGACCAGCTTATTATCAGCTAGATTCAGGAAACTTGTTTTCCCTTTGATCAAAACTCAACTGCTGGACTTGCTGAACAGTCGTTTAGGACTAAGTATTTTCCCCATTGTGTGGAAAACTGACATTGTAAAATCCCTTTTTAAAAAAAAAAAAAAAACACCTTTGACCCACAAGATCAAGACATTTTGGCCAATTTCTCATCTACCAAAAATTGGCTGATATTTTGAAAAAGTGGCTGTTAAACTGGTCCAGCTATTTGTCAAAGATATTAATCATTTGGAAGCCTTCCAAGCTAGATTATTGGCAATACATAGTATGGAACTGTTCTCCTGTTTGTTAATCAGAACCTGCTTCATCAGGAACAGTTTAAGTTTAATTAAACAGAACTGGTGGTCCTAAAGGCTTTGGATATATCCTTTTGACACCTGCCAATGGGAGAGTCAGGACACTGATACATTAGGATCTTCCAGCAGCCTTCAATACCATAGCATTTAATTCGACCCCTAAGCAATTGAACTGTGGTGCCCACAAGGGTCAGTCTTGCCCCCGCCCACACTTTTCAAACCACTCTCCTACAAAGTCTAAGGTTCAGTTTCTATTTGGAAGACACTCAAATAATTTTTAGCCTGTCTAATCTAACAGGAAATGTAAATCTTGCACAAAATTAAACTACTTTGACCAACTGCCTTACTGCAACACACTAGTGGATGCCTTCTAACTTCCTGAAGATAAATTCTACCATAACGAAGGTGCTGCCAATCCGTAAAATATTTTCATGTCTCATTGCCTGAATTTATGCAATATTCTCCATCCTGATGCAAAGCCATCTGCACTCTGGGCATCCATCTTTACACCAATATAACCCTCGAAACATAAGTGACAAAAGTGCAGAGTATGTGTTTTTGCCAGCTTAACATCTCAAAGAAACTTTTACCTTTCATCGACAGCAATTGGCACATACCAGTCGTCAAAGTCTTAATTCAGTCTAGGTGAATTAGACTACAGTCATTTATGTAGGTCTCCCTGACAAGCTCCTCTATCAACTTCCACCTGCAAAAAAGGCCACAGCCTGCCTTGATATTTGGCATATCAAGACATGAAAGGATGTCCCCATTATTAATTATTCTGCACTAGCTATCTATTCAATCTAGGCAGCCCTTATGATAATACATACAATCTTATACTGTCGTACCTTTATATCTTTCAAATCCTTACTTTATCAGCGAAATAAATTCTCACCCTCCACCAATCAACTGTTGCTAACCCTATTACAAACTATAACGGATGCATAAAGGACCAGATTCTTCGCTATTTAGGCTGCAGATTCTGGAACTCTCTCCCAGCTGCCATTCACTCAGAACCAATTTTATTAAACTTCAGGAAAGCCTTGCTCTTTAATCAATAACGTCTATTCCTCGCTCTTTAAGTAGTGTTACCTGCTGCTGCGCCAAGAAGCTTAGTCTGAGTGCGCTCTGCATATAAATGTAGAATACCATATTATTTGTTTTATCTCCAGACCTGGGCGTGAGACCGCTAAAGTAAAACTGAAAGTCATGTAGGCTACGTATATTAACGAAAGTGGGAAACTGGAAGACTGAATATGTTACTATTCAATATATGCCATTAACGCAACCCTAGTCACATGCTTGGTACAATAAGTTATATATTGTACAATTTCAGTCATTCCTAGCAAAAGTATGTGGATTGTCTTTTAGCATAACCTTCACACGTAAAAGATCTTTGTTGAATGGACACAGCCATATGCAATCTGAAGTATCACGGTGCAACAAACGGTTGAGGGGATTTTGCGCACAGATTGGTTGGGATCTGGGAACATCAGTGGCAGTTTGTATAAAGTAAAGTAAATGAAAGCATCTATTCTTTGAAGTTCAAAAGGAATCAAAAGCAAACCTAACTCCACACCCCCTTCCCGGAGCCTTTCAGTGCTTGACCAGGCTGTGAGGTCTAAGGGAGAGAGAACTCCAGCTTGTGCTTCGCACCCAGGGTATGGCTCTCCCTCCCTTGCAGCCCTTGGCCATATATCTGAGGCTCAAGGGAAATGAGGTGCGTGGCCATCCCCAGGGCTTCACAGCCATGATCTAGCGCTGGGAGGTCCAGGGAAGCGCCTCCATCCCTTAGGCATTATGGCAAATGCAAGGGGGCCCGTGGTGTAGCAATTATGCCAAGGCCCTGGTGCAAACAAGTTAACTTAGCCTCGTCTGCTGGCTGAACACTAAAAATCAGACATAATTTGGGAGCATTGGGTCCATAACTCAAAAGTGCTACTTCATTTGCTGCACTATTGAAATATATGGCCCTCAGAGAGCCTTCTCTCTTTAGCCTTGCAGCAAAGATCGAGTACTGTGAGGTCCAGGGAAAGGTGGGCCTCTTATGGGTCTGTATAATGATTGAAATGCCCCTGGGAGAAGGGCCAGTTGTACTGAAATAATGCCACAGGCCCTGATGCAAACTAATTAAATTGCACCCCTCTTCATTTGGTTATCAGTAAAACAAAGCTATAATTTTGTGAAATTAGGTCCCTAACATCACTGAGCTCTAGAGCCACTGCATTTGCTGCACTACTGATATCTACACCTCTGAGCATGACCGCACCCCCATGGTTTTCACAGACATTATCCAGCACTGTGACCTCCATGGCAGTATGCCACAACCACAAGCCATGCTAAACTCGATCACAACTATGAGGCCCCGGGCAGGGAGGGCATCTCCTGAATCTTGTTGCCCTGGAACATGGCGTCAGGCCACATGGAGGAAAGGCAAGTAGCTTAGCAATGTTAACATGGTGCAAAGTGAAAGCTTCAACACCCTACTCCAACAGCTGCAAAATAAATTAAAGTCAAAATTTGGGAACATGAGGCACTTAATACACCTGGGACCCGATGTTATTGCACCATCTGCACTATTCATGGCTCTGCACCCGACATGGGTCCATGCACACAGCCATGGTACAGTGTTGTGAGGCCCTCTCGCATAGTCCACACAACCATGGTCTAGAGCTGAACGGGCCAGGGGACGAAAGACCCATTCCCTGGGACTTGTAGTCCTGGACTAGCACTGCGAAACCCCGGGGGCAGAGGTCCCCTCCCCTGTACCTCACCACCATAAACCAGAGCTGCAAAGGCAATGGCAAGAGATCCTATCCCCTCGGACTCACGGCTATGTTCTAGTGCTGCAAGGACCCGTAGAGGGGGTGCCACTTCATGTATCTCACAGCTATGGTGCAACGCTGAGAGGCCTAGGGCGGGAAGTACTCTTCTACGGACATCACAGCTATGACCCAGTACTGTTAGGAGACACAGTGGGCAGGTTCCCTGGCCTGGGCATCACAGGTATGGCCCAGTACTGAGGCCGGGCAGAGGAAGAATACAAATAAATAAATAAATATAAAAAGAGGCGCCCTGGTGCGGGCTACACAGAGATGAACTGAGCGCCTGCCCACAGGCCCATGCCTAATGCGGGCCCAGAAAGTAGGCCACTCACGCATCTGGGCCCCGTGCCACTGCACCTGCTGCAGTATCGATATCTGGGCCCTTCATTTATTTTACCTCCGGCGCGCGTAGCCCTTGTGGACAGAGACGAGTTTATACAGAGCAGACAGTTTCGGCTATAAAAGCGCCTAGTTACAGATCCACGGTAGTGGAATAGCACTAGCAGCCTCCTGTGTACGTTAAGCAAAATTGCAGTGCACTGGGAGTTGCTTCTAGGCGCTAACCGGAGGTGGAAGCTTCGAGTGCTCCACAGCAGTGACAGCTCACGTCTGCTTCAGATGGGTGAGGAGGTTCCGTAAGGAGAGCACGAACCTCACCACTCCTCTTGAGTCCTGGACTGAATTACCAGCAGGGTGCAATTTAAAGCGCTCTCCTGGGCGGGAGAGCCAGGAAGCTCTGCTCTCAGGAGATGCTGATTTGGTGAAACAGCAATTCCGCTCAGGCTTGAAAGCGCGAGCGAGGCCCAGGAGGGTTGTTTCCCCAAGTCGGGGTACGTAGATCATATCCTGCCCACAGAGTTGCTCTCGGGGCCCCCTATGGAAAGGGGACTATGGGAGGCAGAGAGGCGAAACTGGCACTGGTCCAGCCTCCAGTGTCTGCAAACAAGTCACCAGGGGAGAAAAGCAGTATAAAAATAAACCAAGCAGCAAGGCAGTGAGAACCCCCGAGGAGAAGCGCCATCATGTGACAGTGCATTAAACAGAGCGGGGTGGGGAGTGGCGGGGTGAGAAGGGCATGGAACAACACTAAAAGGAGGGGGAGAGGTAAAGGTGAAGACAGCGGACGTGAAGGCGGAGGCAGTAAAGGAAGAGACAGACACTTCAAGGAGAAGAGAGAAGAAGAGATAAAGAAGAAGACTAAATAAAAGATAAAGGACAATACGAGACGAAGATATAATGCAAGAAAGGAGTCAGAGGTTACGGAGAAGATGGAGACAAAGAGAAAGGAGCAGACGGATAGAAGTAAAAGAGTAGACAGAATAAAATGCAGAAGTATTAATCTGGCAGAAGTAAGGGAGGACTAAGGAGTAGAGATAACGGGGAAACAGAAGATGATAAATCACCAAACGGAAGAAAAGGAGACAATCCAAGTCAACGAGTTGACAAGGCAGAGACAAAAGTAAGCCAGTGAGAAAGAGAATCAGAAAGGCAATTAAGCTCGGGGGTGTGGGAGCCTAGGAGAACCTGTAAAAATGAATCTTCGAAAGGACAGAACCGTGCCCCAAGACTCCCCAACTAGTCGCACATCACCTGCCCTAGGGGCCCACAGTTGAAGAAAACGTGTATTTCATTCTATTTCCATGGTCACAAGTTGCGTTCTTAGGAACAGATTTAGTTGCGCTACTGCTTCATTACAGTGGACTCCAAACATAACGAGAGCCAATGCTCCCTTTTCAGTGGAGGCCTAGAGTCAACCACAACAAAAGGCAAGATGTTACCCAAAAAGGAGCAGGTCATGGGGCGACAGTGGTTTTCAAGCGATCCGATCCCTCTCTTGAAGCCCACCACCACTGAGATACCACTCAAGAGTATGCAGAACAAGTCAAAGTAAAATTAGCTGTCAAGTAAAAGGTAATCCAGGGCATGAATGCCAAATCTGACATCCAGAAGTTCAACAAGCACTAATCAATACAAAATATGCACAAGGGGCCCTGTTTCCATTTAAATGCGGAAGGGACGTGTCAAATGTTGCATTTTCATTAAACAACCAGACCTGTGGATCACGTACACGTCAAAGAGGAATAAGAAAGACATAATAGTTTAAACTCCTCACAAATACACAGTCTGTGTGAATGCCCGACTTCATGATCTTGAACTACCTGCCACACGATAGGAACACCAGAACTCCTCCCATCCTGGTGTGTCACTTGGTACTAAGGAGAGCGTGGCGTGGTCACCCTAGCCCCGGGTAAATTTGGACACAGCCCTACCATCTGGGCAAAGGAGACAGAGGGAGCTGGGAACAACCATGTGGTGATCTCACACACTAATTAACGCCAGATATCAAACCAGATTTGCCCAAAGGCCAGTGCGAACTGAAGTCCGTCCCAGTGCAATCCCATTAACAGGCATGTGTCTTATACCATTGGGGTACACCGCAGATATCCATCAGCTAGGATTCTACTTAGGACACAAACCAACACAGAAGTGGGGACAGTCTGCTGCCCGATGACAGTTAAAACAAACTACAAAGCTTGCTGGAGGGCCCTGCCCTTGAACAGAAAAAGAAAGGTTAAACAAACACAGAAGCAGGGACAAAAGCAGCATGCCAACGAAAGTTTAGCAAAGCAAAATACATCTGCAGGGCAATGCCCTTGACTAGAAAAAATGAGGTAAACAGAGCAGGGCCACTTATTTGAGGACATCTGTGTTTAAGAAGTCAGAAATGTGCACATACAACGAGATTTGTCTAGGGTCACAGGACCTACATGAAGCCATAAGTAAAAGTACGTCTCCTTTTCAAAGTGGGCAGCATGAGGTGTATGGAATGGCACCAAGAGAACCTCCACCTGATTACAAAAAAAAAAAATCCTCCTTGACACCACGTGGGGATCACAGTCCGACTGACAACCGTGTTTCATGGAAAACAAGCAGGATTAGAACAAAATGTAGTTCACCCAACCTCTTGCAGACGTGACCGACCACCAAGAGAAAAGCAATGACCAAAGTTAGAAATTACTTCTTGTAACCCTAAATGTTCAGAAGTGTGCGGGCCAAAATACCCAAAGAGCAGTTTCAAACTCGGCACAGTACAAGTCAAGCGTGGTCGTCAAGACTTGAGACATAGTATCAAAGGAGGGGACAGTAAGAATCCAAATCCAGGGCGAGCTTCCAAAACTACACCGCTGGAGACAAGCTCTCATGAATCTATAATTCTCTCGATACATTTAAAAACTCCGTTAGGATGAGGGTCTTCAAGCTCGATTAAGTTTCTGCACCCACTCAATGACAGCAATTGATTGGCGCTCCACACTGGATGGATAACAAACTTCATTGTACTTTACATAATATTAGCCCCAGTCGGTAATCAGTGCACACTTCTTTCCTGTCACGACCAAAAACGAACCCACTACAAAACTATTACACAGCATCAATACATTACACTTCTACGACAACCGTGCACAGCTACTATAAGTACAATACTGCAACTACTTCTCAACACTGTACAGCTGTCATTACAACACAGAGAAAAACAAAAGGTGGCGCGTGGAATGCTTCCATTATCATCATCCACTGTTAAGTTTTGTAAAGTTTTCCAGTGGGTGAACCCTGAAGGTAGAAAAGCGGACACAAGCATACCTCTTAGGTAGAGAGTTCGGAAGTACCCGTCTCTTCTTTTGAGGTCTGCTCCACAGGTAGTAGGATCAGCTTCCAGAGGTGGACAAAGCATTAATCTCATATGAAATCAGTAGTTCCCACAAAAAGGAGCTTATGTCAGTTGCAGCAGCGCAGGACTGACCCAAAGCCATGAGCGCCTTTTGAGACTCTGGTCCGTGATAGCTGGGCACCACTAACAAACTGAAAATATCCCTGCAGGAGATCAAATGTAGAAGTTGCCGCACTTAGCACAGTCATGTCCAAAACTATATTTTTTTAAACCAGGTGACCGCATCTCAGGAATCTAAGAGTGGCTTGTTTTCTCTTCAAAGGTGGCTAGCTCTTGCCAGCCACTTGTGCATCTACCATCTGCAACGGAACCCTAGCGAGATTAAACACCCCTATTGAACCCCTCGCCAGAATGCCAGATTAAAAAGGTTTATGCTGCCTATCTTACACTAGAGCCATCCCCTTGAACTCTTAACTATATATATGTTCACATTTATACACTGCCTTTTCCAACCTCTTGTCAAAGTACACCTCCTTAAATTTTTTAAGCAATTGAGGGAAACAAGTTATGCCAGAGCCTTCTCACAATCCTAGAGGGGGGACTGGCTCCCGAAGGTGCAGGAAGCATTCTTGGCTTTATGCTTTATAACTTAAGATAACTTATCTTAAGTGGAAATCAACTCGTACATGAATTCAGTACCAAGCATATTGTACCTTTCTTAAATAACACCAGAGGAGAGCAGGGACGCTCAGGGGGGAATGAGGCTGGGGCGAAGTCATAAAACCATTTGTCCTGACCAGACCCAAGATCAGAATTGAATCCGCTGACCTCATGCCTGATGCCTCTGCTTCCGCCTTAGACAGCCCATTTGGACAGGAAGAGCCTGACACAGTTAGCTAGAGTGAAACGGACTACTGATGCCAAACATCAAGAGGCCAAGGTGGGCTGAGTGTGCTCGGGCTTAGGAGAGCGAAGCAGGCATATTTAACAGGAGGGTCGAAGATACAGTAACCAGGGTTTTGCAAGGCCAATCCCAGCGCTTGCTGCAGCGGGCCGATATGCCCTGGTTTAAGGTGGGCTTTGGTACCGTCTATTGAAGATATGGTAATTACATTATAGAAAGAAAGGAAGGCCTCAGGCTACAGGGTACTAACCACAATGGTTTAAGAGTTACTTCCCTTCGAGTACTGAGCTGAGGAAGAAGACATATTTTGAACAGACTTACATGAGCACAGGTCATAGGCATTAGCTGGAGTCCGACTTACTGGTTCTGGTGCAAGCCCTACACAGCCACGAGATGTGGTTGGGCGTTGCTGGCAAACTTCTACAGCTCGTCTAGTGATCAGCTAACACCATAATGCTTCTCACACACAAGGCAGACAAAATGGATGGTCGGACAGTTTTTCTAAAAAATTAACCAAACCTTTTAATAACTACATAGACTAGCTTATTTATTTTATTCATGAATTCAGTTTTTTCTATAGCACGGACATTATCCAAAAAGATGTTAGGTTAGAGTGCTTTACAGATATGGCAGAAATAGCTACTATTAATTCACTTAAAAACGAATACACAGCTATGCTACTATGTACAAAAACACATTTGCACAAAGTGGCAAGCTAAGATAATAAATATGCTGAATTGTGTTTGATGAGTTAGTTATCTATCTTCTTGAGTTTAGACTATAAGTTTAAAGAAACAAACTTATGAGTAGATTTCAGTCGAGAACGGAAAGGGAAAATTAGAAAAGGTCCTAGAGAAAAAGGAGGAGTATAACAGTCATTAAAAGAGGACGGAGAATGAGAAGGCCAGGAATCAGAGACCTGGATTGTTGGGAGGCTCAAGTTCCTGTATCATACCTTGATGGGTAGAGTTAGGGTTTCATCAAAAGTCAAACTGATAAATAGGGATCATTTTCAGGGAACCTTTGCATGATGACCAGAAAGGATCCTTCCTTCCATATGTAGGTTGGCATATAGTTTCTGGTTTTGGGAACCGATAGATCGGCTCAGCAAGACCAAAAACAAGCACTGGCAAAATCAATATGCCTTGTTTTTATGAGGTAAAGCATTCAAATCAGACAACAGTAAATGCTGTGGAGGAGCTGTTGGTGGTAATGGTGTGGTAATATCGGTGGTAGTGTTAATGATGACGTGACAGCAATGGCAGCGGTGATAATTATATTGGTTCGGTAGCACAAGTGTGGGGAGAGGGCAATGAATCACATTCGATTCCAGACAAAAACAAAATAGGCCACTAAAGTAAAGGACATACAAAAAATTACCGATTTTCATAAAGAATGCATTCATGAGATACAGAATTGAATCTGTGATGACAGTATTTTTTCAATGTAAAATTGACCCCTCGTATTACAATGCAAGCACTTCATATGGATTGGACAGGTACGAATCGGCCAACAGCGTGAGGTGAGAGAGTAAATCTCTTTAGGATTGAGACAAAACTGATTATGCGGTCTTTAAAGAATTAGTAACATAAATCGACAGACAGCTATATTGTTAATCCATACCTAGCAAAAACGGTCTTTAAATTTAGCAAAGACAGCTTACTTTGATAATAAACGTAAAAATGAATAAGTTTGAAACATTCTGTCAAATAAAAGTTACAAAAAAGACAGCAGTACGAAATCTGCTCAAATGGCAAAAACAGGACGGTCGCAGGTAGTAAACAGTAGAATCCTCCAGGGGGAGCTCCACTGCTGGTATTCTATTCAAGACTGGCAAGCACTAGGGACCTGAACGGCAACAAGTCGCAGATTATTCTTTCAAGTGCCTCCTACGGCCAAGGACAGACCCGCATAGACTCTAGGAGTCACGCCCCGTAAATGCAGTTTTCAGAAAAACCTAGGAGGGAGCCCAACTTTTGGAAAGGAGGAATGTCTGTGTAACAAACACAAACGCTTGATACCTTTCATCTTTACGCCTTACTTTGTCCTACAACCTCCTACTGCAAAACTCCTTCACATCGAACACTGCCCGCGCTGTTAACCGCCAAATACACAACAGACCGAGGTTTTCCCCCCAAAAAAACGCTTCAGTTCTACAACCAACCCTAGCAGAGAAGTCCTGCACTTTCCTTTATAAACATCTCGATAACCAGGTAGCCATCTTCTCAAGGCCTATCAGCCAGCGGCTCATCCTTCTCCACAGCCCACCAGCCCGGGGATATTTCACCCAGGCAACAGTACTACTCTATCATCCATAGCGAGCAGATGTGTGATGTGATGCCCCTGGAGTGTAACGTGACGCGGGGGGAGGGGGGTAGGGAGTTTGGCTGTGAGCCCCCGGATTCCGCGCTCGGCTGTGTCAGTGGCCTGTTTCTCATCGGCAAGCCAGTTCTCTGAGCCTCCCAGCCAGCGGACCATTCTCTCAGAGCCCACCAGATAGTAAACAAGGGGGACCCCTCAAGAGTTAGCGGACGACACTGCACTTAGAGCCTACAGGTGACTGGACCATTCACTTGCAGCAGGCGGGGTTGTTTATTAAGCTCGTAACGCGAATAAGCTAAAAAGCCCGAATCAACACATAGACCATTTGATAGCACTGGGCACCACGTGGCTTGCAGGTATCATTCGGCAGGCCTCACTCTCCAGGCAATCATACAGCTACGACCCACATCAGCCAATCAGCAAGTAGGTTCCTGGGGAGGCGAGCGGACCGCCGTCAGAGCCAATCACGCTCCGCTAGACTTTTACCGGTTCCTAAAACAAGAACTTAACTGCCACTCTGCATACCTCCGAGTCAACCTCAAACATATGCCAGAGCTTATCTGCTGACACCCAAACCATCCACTTCAGACCAGCCCCAACCGGCTCGCAGGAAGGGCGGGGTGGCCGGCCAACCACATCCACCAGCAAGGCCCTCGATCTCTTGACCTGCGGGTGTGCCAAAACACAACTCACAGAGGGAGGGGCCCCGCGGGGAGTCACAAGAGCAGGCTCGCGTCCTTTCCGAATGTCTCTACCTGAGCTCCTCGCTTGCCCTTCACTGTGTGATGTGATACCCCGGGGGGGGGGGGGGGGGGGGGAGTTTGGCTGTGAACCCTCGGAATCCGCGCTCGGCTGTGTCAGTGGCCTGTTTCTCATCTGCAAGCCACTTCTTGAGCTGCACGTTTCATTCGCTGCTTTCTGGAACTCGTAGTTCGAGGGTTTGAAGCAATGCCTCCGCATTAAAAGAAACTAGCTGAAAAGAAGCAGTACGCTTGACACCAGCAACAGCAGACAGAAAAGGACACCAAATGGTGTTCTGGAACTTAACGGTGTTGTTGATCCGGAAGGTATTCCTAACGCCTCTCACAAAGCTCTAGTACACAAAACTAACGAGACCCAGAGGATGGAAACACGGAAGAGGCACTGATTTGTCGCATTTGTATAGCACCTCGAGGCTCCAAAGCGCTTCTGGGCTACCACAGAAAAAGCAACTCAGTTTGCTGTGCCTGCTTGGTAGATTGTGCATTTATACAGTGGGTTGTGGGCCAATGCGTTTACAAGTGCAACACACATTAACACAGCACACATTTTACCACAAAGGTCAGTAACATCCTTGTCCGATTGGTATAGAGAAAATGTCTCTCCCTGTAATAGATTACAACCTTCAAACAACCGTTACTAGTACCTGGCGGTAGTAGCCGCCATCGACTATGGGCTAAACCACACTCGGTGTACTGCTGGCATTGAGAGGAAGACTCGAGTCCACGTCACAGAAAAGATGCGAGAGGAGGACGAATGAACAAAATGGAGGCAGGGTGGCACCGTTCACAATACCACGAGGGGTTTCTGACACAAAGGAAACCGAAGCGAAAAAGTCAGGTTTCCATTACACGGGTTCTGGCTGCCAAGTCTAGAGCACTGCAGGCCCTCCCCGATGCACCACTTCCCTCGCCTCCACCCGCGAGGGGAAGTAGAAACCTCTCTCACATCTCCTCTCTGGCTGACAGCCTCCGGAACAAAGAACAGCTTCACCCTGTCCCACGGCGGAGGGAGGAGGCAGGGTAGAGGTTACTTGTGTGACTGCACAGCTCATTCACACAACCCCAGGCACGTCAGCCTTGGGGGTGCTGCGCTCCCGCGCCCTACCTAGCCACACTGCAACATGGCTTGTAAAGCGCACATTCATCCCTTCATCCCAACGGGTCGCTAGGAGCTAGACAACAGATGTTTACACTTACCCAACTCAAATGGTACTCATTTTACTGACCTTGGGAGAACGAGGCTGAGTCGAGCACCACTGTAAATGTAACCTATGAACCCATGGGGTCAAGCCAAGATCCCTGCAGTGGATGCCTTAGTCTGCTTTGTCTTCGGACACTACTTAAAAAGGCTGGGACAACCAGTTAAACACTAAACATACAGCTGGTTCTCCCCAACACCACATCACCAACAAGAATTTCACACGGCCTGGGTGAGTTTTAAGGTCTAGTCTGTGACATCACTCATTAGATGACCCCTTCCTAAAGATGAAAAGAGAGAAGGTCGGGCCCCACGAGAGAAGTCAACTTAAAAGACAGGTTGTTACAGAAAAGGATGGCTCCAGACGAGGAGTAAGAGAGGCCATGCGAGAGACAAATGGAATGAGAAAATGCGACCTGTGGGGATGCGAGCTGAAGGAGGATGTGACCGAGAAACTGCAGATTTGTGATTTTTTGATTGGATTTCACAGCTCTGTGCCGTCCCTGCTCCTTCGCCTGCTCCTCTGGTGGCAGCCCCAGAGGCCAAATGCCATTTCCTTGCTCGGAATTTTAAAGCCATGCAGCTCAGCTGGCTCACAGGGTATTTTTTGTCTGCCTCGCCCAGACCACAGAGGTCCTGTTTACTGCCAGACGCTGTCTGAATACAGAGTCCGATCTGTGCCAAAGCACAGCCAAGGATAAAGTGGCGAGTGCTAGGCGGATCCACGCACCGGGAGAGAGGCGTGCGGGGGAGAAGCCACCGAGCGAGAGTACACACGCCGCCTGCTGCCACAGGTCTGCCAGGGACAGAGACTAAACTCGGCTCCCCCAACGACCTACTCTAGAGCGGAAACCACTCCTAGCAGCGCCCATGTGCATACTCCTGCTGCAATGGGCCAAACACGGAGTACGGCTGATCGCTGCTGCACCCTTTGCCTCTGCACAACCAAGATGAGAGAAGACTGCGACATCTTGGGATCCCGAGGGGAAAATGACACCCCTCTACGACCACCCCAAGGATGGCGGAAACATTAGGTTCCGAGTGACTGCCCTTCCAGGAAGCCCTCTCAACAGTCTTTCGCTAAACATGACAATTTAACGCCTTAAAAGAGGGTTCGTGTAAGGAATCTACATAATCCATTCCAGCGGAACCATCTCACTTCTAAGCAATGGCATTTATTTTTTCTTAGAATTACCTGTTGAAGTATTCTGGATACAAACTGCACTATTAACGACTGGAAAATGGTAATAACAGAATAACAAGACGACTCTGGGCACTGGCCGTAGGAAAAATAGAAATATTGAATATGCACTGTCCAGTACTCTCGACAACACTCCCACAGAACAACTCAGAGTGAAAAGAAAACTCACTCCTTGCTGCGAGGTCGCACATTAGCAAGGGTGCTACACGACATCTTAAAGAACCAGACAACCTGGAAAAGGGTCATCACATACATAGAGTGTCAAGTTTCTGGGAATGGGGGGACCATACAGTCTGTGCTGTTTCATCAGGCCTTAAAGCATCACCTGCTAGTAGGGGTTTACTAGAGAGCAGCCCTGCCACCCTCGGCCTGTAATGGTCATACCTTATCTACCCTACCCTACCTAGCCTGTGGTAGCGGCTGTACCAGAAAGCAGCAGTGCCTTGGACTCTCGGCCAGTAGTGGTCACACATTACCTAGCGTGCGGTAGCGGCTGTACCAGAAAGCAGCAGTGCCTCTGCCTCTCGGCCAGTAGTGGTCACACATTACCAACCAGCCAGTGGTAGCGGCTCTACCAGAAAGCAGCAGTGCCTCTGCCTCTCAGCCAGTAGTGGTCACACATTACCTACCGTACGTAGCGTGTGGTAGCGGCTGTACCAGAAAGCAGCAGTGCCTCTGCATCTCGGCCAGTAGTGGTCACACATTACCACCCAGCCTGAGGTAGTGGCTGTACCAGAAAGCAGCAGTGCCTCTCAGCCAGTAGTGGTCACACATTACCTACCGTACGTAGCGTGTGGTAGCGGCTGTACCTGAAAGCAGCAGTGCCTCTGCCTCTCGGCCAGTAGTGGTCACACATGACCTACCTTACCCTACCCAGCCTGTGGTAGCGGCTGTACCTGAAAGCAGCAGTGCCTCTGCCTCTCGGCCAGTAGTGGTCACACATTACTAACCAGCCTGTGGTAACGGCTGTACCAGAAAGCAGCAGTGCCTCTGACTCTCGGCCAGTAACGGTCACACATTACCTACCGTACCCAGCTTGCGGTCGCAGCTGTACCCAGGGCTTTAAGTGGGATGAAAAAACTGGGGCGGGGGTCTCAAAGGGGCGTGGTCAATGTAATTAAGGGTGAGGCTTAAAACATGCAAGCTAAAAATCTGTCCTTAGAATAGTGTGCTGCCCGACTTGTATTTTGTTGTTTCTGTCATTGCATCCAGATATGACACAACAAATATCATACCTACAAGTCAGGACTATTGGCTTTGTCAATGGTTGTTAGTTGCATAAGATAAACAGGCAGCAACTATGGCTTGTATATAATATTGAAAAAGCTTCCACTTAAAGCCCTGGCACACCACGACAATGTTGCTGCTCCTGAGTTCCAAAAAGTGAAGGGAAATCCAGAGAGAAAATGACTTTTTAACCCCTTGCATGCCCTTGACGGAACCACTCCGTCATGAGCCACGGGCGCCGTGTGCTCATGACGGAGTGGTTCCGTCATGCTGTGGCCGTTGGTGGCCGCTCCTCCCACGCGGCGCTAATTCCCCGCCTGAGCGGGCGATTAGCGCAGTGGGTGGAGTCATGACGGAACCACGCCGTCATGAGCACAGCTCGCCCGTGACTCATGACGACGTGGTTCCGTCATGAGCATAGCGGCGCAGCAAACCCCCCAAACCCCCCCAGTGCTGCGGCGGAATTCACGCCGCAGCAAAGGGGTTAAAGGATTTCCCTTCCCCTAAAAGGCTCACCTGGCATGACGTCATGTCGTAACTTCTCCACTAGTGAGAAGTACGCAGTGTGAGCACGCGCACATCATATGCCTGCTGTCACTGCAGTCCGGAAAAAAACCGGACCGTCTGTGACAGGGCACAAAACAGAACCCGATAGAGACCCGTTGCGAGGCCCCCTTTAAAAAAACTGCCGGTGTTCAGCACCGGTGGGACCTGGCCAACTTAAAGGCCTGGCTGTACCACATAACAGCAGTGTATCTGACTCTCGGTCAGTGGCAGTCACACCTTACCTATCTACCCACCCTATGGAAGCAGCTGTGCCAGAAATCAGCAGTGCCTCTGACTATCAGCAAGTAGTGGTCACGCATTACCTTCCCTACCCTATTCGGCATGAGGTACGGACTGTTGCGGGTAACAGCACTGCCTCGGACTCTTGGCCAGTAGCTGTCACACATTACCTACCTACCCTGCGTTGCCTGCTTGAGGGTTGTACTGGATAAACGCAGTGCCCCCAACTCTCAGCCTATCATGCTCATACACTGCCAACCCTGAACCGCTTTGCCAGTGGATAGGGGGTTACTGAAGAAACAGGTATACCTTTGACACTCCGCTAGTGCTCTCGAATGATGAGTCACCAACATGGCAAGGTAGTGAGCAGAAGAGACATTACGCCCCTTTCTCCACTGGTGACAATCAAATGGCTGACTGACCCTTTGTCCCATTCAAACCACCTCAAAGCTTCCTTCTTGCTGATGAGGGTCTAAGGAAAAGGACTATAACAGATTGCAGCTGGAAGTACCCAAAATAAGCACATACATAAAAAATATTACTCAATCCTCAAATCAGCAGGAATATTGTAGTTTGCTTATGTTTGTAATGATTTTTTTTATTGAATAGAGGAAGCAAAAACCTAAGAGGGAACACAGTGCTAAGATAGAGGGTTTAGGAGCGAGGACAACATTAGGAAAAGAGGTGGGGTAGCAATCTAGCAGAGGAACTAAGACGAGAAAAATTTGATCAGCCATCCGGCTGGGGGAGACAGAAAAAGAGGAGCAACCCTGTAAAACGAAACAAAACAAGCACTGGCAATGCCAATAGGTCTGACTTATGGATGCATTGTCAGCCAGACCTGAAAATCAATGTACATTAATAACTACCCTCCTCTCAGTTCTGCTGCTGCCAGAGAAAAAACGCAGAAATTATCGAATTATCCGAGTCACTTTAATAGCATTGCAATGGTATGTGTTTGCCCCTAAAGATTGATGCATAGACAGTTGGATAAATAAATAAAATGATCACAACTGAGTGAAGGGCAGGCACTTTTTTGTAGAAGCACACAACGTCTGCAAAATCAAAACATGTGCTCCTGGATCCCAACAAAACACCTCTCCCTGTGATACTCACATAAGTCTGGCGACAGCTTCGCTGCCAAGCCAGACCATAAAATAAAGGATCAATACTGGAAATGCTGTGGGATCCATTCGGACCCAGGGTCCAGCCCGGGGCATAACAGACCCCTGTGCAACAGGGGGACCCCCACTCCAGTGTGAGTCCCATTCAGCCTAAAGCCTATACATAGCTGAGATGTGTTTAAGTCTCAGGGGCCCTCATCCCATTCTGCAGGGGGCCTAATAATTTTCTGTCACACCACTACATACGGCAGCTATTAATCAACTGGCTCTGGGATCCTGGCTGGCCTCAGTGAAATGTGCTGTTTTGTTCTGGTGCAATTCTGCGACACCGGAACACAATCAAGATGAAAGTAGGACCACATAACTCATACCCAAAATGACGTTCAAGGGCGCCTCGATTCTGAATAATGACAAAACAGAATCAACCTCAAAGACATCATATTGATGCAACAAGGTAGAAACTCGTGAGATCAACACAACCCCATGACAACTCAGTAAGGTATACCGCCAACATTTGGAAATAGCTAAGAGGGAGGTTTAAAAAAAAAAAAGGGGGGGGGAAGAGTTTAATTTTCCCATTAACTTGTAATGAAGAACTGTTAAGAGGAAGACAGACAAGACAACGTTTTCTCACTGCTGGGGTGTGAAAAGTAAGGCTGCAAGTTCCCACTGGTCCATCAGGCAGTGGGCTTATACCAGTACCCCCTTTATAGCACAACCTGTTACTAGAATATGAGAAGGAAATATTGCTAGCAGCTCTCGTGTCCCAGTCAGACAGATTGAACCAACAACAACCCCTTATACCATATGCTCCCTTTTCCTATAAGGAAGACAGCTTGATCAGAAACCGCTTATGCTGCAAGCTTCCATGTTCCACCAGCGAGAAATTGAATACAGGAGCACAGCATAACATCAAGCTCCACAATATTACTTGCCATTAATCAGGCCGCACGGGCTGGGTCTGTGCGTCAGTCACCATGACCAGGAAGAAGCCAATTCCCAGCTTCACAGAGCTTCTTTGGAAGGGTGTACCTGGTTTGTGTCCTCAAGCTAGCCTCAGTCTTGTTCGGTCCTTCTAAGTCTGTGTAAGCCTAGAGACAATGCCCTTGTCTTCCCAGGTGCAAATTCAGTCTTTGTGCAAGACCAAAGCCACACCATTACCACTGATCTGCTTCACAAAAAAAGTGTATTTCCTGTGCTCTATTGAGTCCGGTGCTGGGGGCGGGTGGCACCAGGAACCATGTCTTATACACTTTCAGATACAATTTTCAGCACTGGCAGTCATAACCAGGTCCAGCAGTCTACCCTCTGCTTCCAAGTTCTGGACCACATGCATTTATAGTCTTCCTGGTGGGTTCACCAGCCGTGGTCTGTCTTTTGAGAACACACAAAAGCCTGGGCTCTGTCATCCCCATTTCAAACACAAACCCAACTACTTGCTTTTGGCTCATGTTTGTGGTCAGTTCTTGCTCTTTAATTAAAAAGGTAGCAGCCTTCAAGACATGTAGTTGCCGAGGACAATCCGAGGCTTTGATTTCAACACCATCAGACATAGCAAACATAGCATTTTGGTGGATGGGAGGCTCCTACTCTGTTCAACCACACCCAGATTAGTTTACTGCAGGTTTCAGGCCAAAACTCCACAGAGAGGGCAGCTCAAAACTTTTAAAAATATCTCAACTCTAAACGGTAAAAAGTGGAACGGCTCTAAAAGAGATCATATACATTCTTTCACTCCCAAAGGTGCTTGGTTTACATTTTTATTAATCAAGGTCCTTCAGAAAACACTATGCATCTCGTCTCCTCGCTCATTTATAAGGAACCATTAGAAGCTATGTGCGGCGCAAGGCCAGGGAAGCCTCCTTCCCACACATTCCTTTCCTATCTTGTCTAGGAGTCTCAGAAATGGAGCAGACATGACTCTTTCAGACAACTGAGTCTGTGCGTCTGCAGCAGAGAAACTAACACACAGTGCAATTATATTAACAGTAGTAGCACTATTGACCAAAACTTTCAGCCGTCTCTAAATAAATCAGAATTTCGCTCTCTTTTGCCTTTTGTTTTACACAGTGCATTCTCAAGTTCCAAGTAATCCATAAACCAAGAGTTAATTAGAGCGAAACAAATACAAAAGTAAGGCAACAGGATCCTTTTAACAATATTAAATTGTCCCAAGGAAGCCAACTGGGAAATGGTGCCAATTCTCGGTCATACAGCCGGAGAAGATGTTAATAATTAACCTGGACATTAATACAACAGTCACACTCAAACGATCCCCCAAATATGTGGCGATGGGAACTGCCTTTGAGTTATTATTAGTAATCTGATTCTTATTCGTATCATTAAGGTGAACCCACTTTCGATGCGCAGGACAGTAGCGTAAATAGTACCAGCATACACAACCATATCGCAAGCAGGACATTAATTATCTCAAATCTGCTAAAAACCTACCAGTTTCAAGGACTCCAAGACCAGCAAGCATAACTCAAATAAAGTGCAAACAAAAAAGGGCATTTTGGGAGTTTACCTCTTGTTACAGAAAAAAGTCCTTAATACAGCACAGAAATTAACAAAGCCATCAGCGGTAGTCTAAATACAAAGCCTGTATATAGCTGATAAACTGCACACCAAAACCAAGATGGGGGTCAAAATCAACCAGAGGTATTGACAAAAAAAACTAATAGAACCCTTGGCTCAGTGTCCAGCAGATTGTCTTATCTCAGTGCTCCTAAACATCGCCACCCTAAAGCACACATAAGCCACATTAGTATTAGATATGGTGTCTTTCCTTGCAACAAATCCGAAGGAGCGAAGGAGAACCAAGTTTAATAATCACCTTAATGAGATGCCTAGCCAAACCGTTTCATTATATTTTAGCGTCAACATCAATTCAATTACAGAAGAAGGCAGTTAGCATCTATAGTGATCAGCCGGACTCGGTGACTTTTTTCCCTCTTTTCTTATAGAAAAATTGTTACATTCATTATTTTTCAGGACTCTAGAACTTTGGGACACCTTCAAAGTCCAGACACCATTTCTAAAAAGATCTAAACAACTATGTCAGTAAGACTTTATAAAACTCTAAACAAATAAAATCCTTCATGGACACTTTTTTCACTGGATACTGCCTGAAATACCTGAACTATTGCTTCCAAACCGATAAGGCCATCCAAAGCTGAAAACTCTTCTGATAAGACCCTCAGGTTCAATGTGCGGTAGACATTGGTAAACATCCTCTGAATAACCCCCAACATCTTCACTGTGAGGTTTTGATTTAAAAAAAAAAAAAAAGTGCAACCTCTTTCTACAATATTTTTCACAAGTACTACTAGCAGCCCCTCCTCATTCCTAATAAATGTATTTCCTGTTCATGTCTATGTACTACCGAATAAATCGCTATCCTAACTGTTCCTTGCGACATATGTGCAATGGTCCACTTTTCTTTTGACAGCCCCTGACTCACGATTTACTTGCTAAGATCCTGGTTGAACTAATGGACGGACCTACCCCCCACAATAAATACTTGTTGTAAAGTACACAAGACTATTTACTCACCCATACTCACCCAAGTGGCAAAGCAGACCCTGGTCTTTGCAAGTGATCTGCAATGCCTACATGCACAAAAAAAGAGCTTTAAAACCCCTTAGCTCCCCCTGCACCAATCAGTGTTTGTTTGCGCTAGCTAAACTTTTAACGTTTCAGGTTATGATTCAAAGCTTAAACACTTATCAGTAAATTATATATTTTTGGGGCCTAAATTCGCAATCAAACAATCACTTCGCTGCATGTTCTCCTTCCACATTTGGCCTGCAAGTCACCCACATAATCTAAACCAACACTAAACCTCAACCCCAATATAATCTACTCAGCTCTCTCGCTGAGGAAAAGCAACCACACTAAGGCTTTCAAAAAGGACAGCCACGAGGAGAACCCTGGACGCCCCCGAAACCCCATACAGAGCTCCTGCTCCAGTATTACATTACAGAATCAAATACAATATATAAACAAAACTTTTTTACAATAAAGGCCTTCCAAAACGGATTTAAAAAAAATCCATATGATGAAAACCAGAACCAACATCAATTCTTCTGTTTAACGTTCAAGTATTTTTATGCGCATTGGTTCTATTAGTTTTGTAATATGTATTCTTATGTTCACTGTGAAATATCATTTTGCGATGGTTTTTATTAATCAGACAATAAATGTATTTCCTTCCCAACACCAATTCCACTCCCAGGTGCAATCAATAAGATGCAGACTTCAATGTTCCAAGTTTCTAGGTGGATACGGTCTCTTCAAATTCGGTCTACATCACAGTTCTAGATATGCCTTAGTGATTATGCACCGTTATCCATGAATACAATAGCACTCTTAGTTCTGAAAGAGAGACAAAAGTTCGCCCTTCTTTCAAAAATTACAGGTGAACAACTAGCTCCAGCACAAACACCGGAGACAAAGCAAAATTAAAAAAATGTTCAACTCTCTGGTGCAGAGCGCAAAAGACAAATGTGAGAACAGTGCTTAACTAGAAGCCGGCTTGACGAAGACTGCTTGTAGGAAAGTGGCTCTGTATATACTGTTCCCAAATAGGTACAGTGTGCACAGAGTTCACAATCCCCAGAGGTTTGGCAGAGGCTAAAGTTAGAGATAACCTTACTTTCTAAAGTGGTAGCTTGGTCGAGCAGTAAGGCAGTATCAGAGGACAATGTAAAGCATTTGTTGTACACACTCAGTCAGCAAATGGTATCACACACTCAAGAACTGAACTCTGGGCCAATGGTTTGTATATAAAAATATATTGTTTTTTGGCAACACAATTTCAAACACAATAATACATTAAGCTCAATGGGAATTTCAAGTTAAATGCAATTGATTACTTTTAGGATTACTATTCTAACTCCAGGACTGGATCCTAGATTCAGTCCTGGGACAGTTCCTTGAAACAGGTGAGTAAAAACGATTTAGTTACTGTTGTGATTTTTAAGCAATATTTTGGTATTTTAAAAGTTGACACTTAGAAATTTTTTCTAATGAAATCCCCAATGTAATCCTATGGAAGGAAATTCACTTAGCAGGTAAGAGGGGTTATTGTTACTTTTTCTAGCCCAGTGTTGGATCATGGATCCAGCACTAGTGTACCGCCTGTAAACAGTTGAGAGAATGTGTTTAGGTTATACAGGCGATTTTTAACGAATGTTTGTAAGTTTGCAAAATCGACACTTAGAAACTTTTTCAGCAAAAACCAAACAATGTTATCCTATGGAAGGAAATTCAAGTTGCAGGTAAAGTATGTTCTCATTACTTTTGTAATCCAGTGCTAGGCTCCTAGGCTCAGTACTGGGACATCTATCAAAAACATGTAAGTAATTACATTTTCACAGTTGGTACGATTTTTAAAGAATATTTGTAGTTTGCAAAAATCAACACTTAGAAGAAATTTCACAGAAAAACAGTCAATGGTTTCCTATGGGAAAAAATTGAGTTAGCGGTAAGTATGGTTGTAATTACTTTTCAGGGTCAGTGCTGGACACCAAGATCCAGCACTGGGATCCCTCCTAATAGCAGGTGAGTATTCTCGAGATTCGTTACTCGGTTGATTTTAGGTGAATATTTTAAAGTTTAGAAACTCAACACTTGAAAGAATTTTCAAGTGAAACCAGCCAATGTTACCCTATGGAAGAAAAGTGAGTTATCGGCTTTTGGGTAAGTACTCGACTGGCAGAGTTAAGGTGCTGGGCATAGACTCAGGGGTCTACCAGGGTCAGGTAAGTACAGTTGTTACACCCTCAGCGGCACAGGAGCAGCCGGGTGCAGAGTGAGGTAGGCCCAATGTTAGCCTATGGGAGGGCAGGGGGCCCGTGGTTGGTGGCTGCTGGCTAGCAGGCCACGCGACTGTGGGAGCTGGACTCCTGGGGAAGTAGGTTAGAGTAGAAGTTGTACTGCCAGGGCAACTCGGGCCGGGTGCAGGGAGCTTTTGAGCCATTGGGCGCTCAATGGATTGCAATGGAGAAGCTCAGGAACGAATAAAGGCTGCAAGCTCGGGGATGAAGATTCTTCAGGTGCGACCACCACTTCGAGAGGTAAGTTGGGTAGTTGGAGGATAGGTAGGTACCCAGGAGTTGGGCACAGGGGCCGCAGGGCGCCGGGTGCAGGGGTGCCTTTTTGTGTCGGGAAATCTTACCCTCTGTTGATCGCGGTTGGGGGAGGGGGGGGGTCCCTGGTTCTGAGGCTGCAGGTGTCGTCAGGAGCGTTGAGGTGGGTCCTTGGGTGCCGGACTCGAGGTCACAGTCGCCAGGGGGTCGTCCTCGTGTCCACTCCAGCACAGGCCAGGCTTGGCGGTTGCAGAGTGTGCAGGGTTCGCAATTCCTGGCTGAAGCCAGGGGTCAGTTACTTGCTTTGAGCAATGCCACTGCTCGTGGGAGTCCCAGATGCTCAGAGTCACAAGGTAGCCAGGTCCTCCGGGGTTTGTGAGGTTGCTGGCCACTGGAGATGCCGGGACTTACCAGGAGCAGGTTCGAGGGTAGACAGGCCGGTAGGGCTGGGGCCAAAGCAGTTGGTGTCTTCCTCTTGTTAGCAGCTGCACAGCAGGTCTTCTTTCTTCTTGATCTTCTTTGCTGTTTCGGAATCTGGATCTAAGGAAGGAATGTTCAGGGTGCCCCTAAATACTACATTTAGGGGTGTTACAGGTAGGTAAAGGGCAGGGACCACTGGGTCACGGCCCAGGGGTGGGTACACCCCCTATCCTGCCACTCTCCTGTGGGAGGGGGGCAGTGGCTTAGTCCTGATTGGGCAGGGCTCCCCTCTTCAAGATGGCGAGAGCCCGGAGATATGTTTCACCTCGCCTGCCCCACCTGAGGGGTGGGGTTGGCAGAGGCTGGCACACCCTCGGTCCTTCCTTGGGGTTTCCGGACAGTGTTCCCGCCAGAGTGGGGGTTTAGAACCGGTAGGGGCCAGTTGCTGAGTACAGCAAGTGGTCTGGAGAAGCTCACAAAGCCGGCATGCATTTGAAGCTTCCCCTGCCCACTCTGGGGGAGAAGACCTAGCACCTCGCCCAGGATATGCATTGTTGCAGGCCCAGGAGAGCGGATGGCTCTCTACCCAGGGGTCCAGCAACATGCCTGATGTGTGGCAGCCTAGGCAGCTCCTCAGACCAGACGTGGATTGTAGGTTAGGTTCAGGGGGCATCTCTAAGATGCTCTCTGTCGTGCATTGTACATTAAATCCTGCATTGGCATCAGTGCGGGTTTAATGTGCTGAGAAGTTTGATACCAAACTTTTCAGTCTTCAGTGGAGCCATTGTGGCGCTGTGGAGTTCGTGTTTGACGATCTCCCAGCACCATATACTTTTAAATGGCAGCACTGCACTTATAGTGCCCAGGAATGGACCTGGGTACTGTAGGGGCACAGGGCTCATGCTCCTGTACCCACACCACTGGCATAGGGCACCCAGCTAGAGGGGTGGCTGATGTATGCCAGGGCACTGTATGTTGTGGGCATGGCACACAGGAATGTGTGCCATGTTGACTCGGTTTTGTCCTATACCCAGACACTCAGCCTGCAAGGGCAGTGTGTTTGTGTCAGGGTACAGGGCCTCTAAGGGTGGCACAATACGTGCTGCAGCCCTTAGAGGCCTTTCCTGGTCACAAGGCCCTGGGTACCCAGTGTACCATTTACCAGGGGCCAGGGTTTGCCGATTTGGGTTTTAGGTTTCAGCACAGTTTTTAGGGAAGGAACATAGGCCCTGGGCACCTGATTGGCAGGAGCCCAGGGCACACTCAAAGTACATTCAGCAATTCAGCAAAAAGTGGGGGCATACCATGCAAGAAAGATGGCACTTTCTCACACTGTTCAACTCTCATGAGCCCAACACAAACAATAAAAACCTGATAACAGCACTTCACACCAAGATTTCATTCAAAAGCTCCTGGAAACAGAAATGTATACCATTACTAACTGCAGGCTCTCTACA
The DNA here is from genome assembly GCF_964204655.1 of Triturus cristatus. Taxonomy (NCBI): domain Eukaryota; kingdom Metazoa; phylum Chordata; class Amphibia; order Caudata; family Salamandridae; genus Triturus; species Triturus cristatus. The sequence continues at coordinate 996,662,142 of NC_140583.1, read as the reverse complement.
GAGCCTAGTCGTCTCTCCAGAGACTTCATAATCCAGCCTCTGTAGATCCAGGTCCTCAAACGAGGGGCTCCCTCAAAGCAATCCGGAGAACTAATAGATATTCTAGAGCACTCTCTCGTTATCTTCTGAGCAGCTTAACTCACACTACACCTTCTACTGCAGGGGGAAGTGGTCTGAACAAACCACAAGGGTCATGGGGTCGAGATTGCTAACAGCGTAATGTTGTTAATAGCTCCACTGGAAGGAAAAGACTCAACACTGGAGCAAGTTTACCACAAAGAGCATATATTTTAAAGAAATACAGCAATCTGTACAGAGGTACACAATCACACTGGAAACTCTAAGTATGAAACCCTGTGCTCCACCAATGTTCCCCGAAGCATGGTCAGATCATCTTTTATGATTTGCACTGAGTGTTAGCAAAAGTAACTTTAGGGTGGGCCTCTACCAGGCCACAACCTCACAGGAGATATACAGGCCAAACCCTGCAAGGATACTTGAATGCAACGAGGCCACCCAAAATAGGTTTCCTGGGGTTGTTGTGCAAGTGGTCAGGTACATTCTCCTCCCAGGAAGCAGAGATATCAGAACTCCTCTTCGAACTGTTCGTGATCTTATCTTTATCAATGCAGTCCTGGTGGTCTGAGGTGCAGGGAGGGTTAAATGTGTTAAAGCGATGGCTGCAGCCTGGGTGCCAGAGCAAGACAGTGAAATGACACAAAGTGATACAGGCACCAGTCAGACAAATGAGAAAAGGCCACATATTACTAAGCACAATTGCATTCTTATTTATGAAAATACATATTTCCTATTCCAAAAAGTACCATGCCTAGCAAAGGCTACACCAAACAAACAATCTAACGGAAAAAGCAAACCCAACCAGGGTCGAGGTGTGGCATTGCACAATGCAATTTGAGCATCAAAAGGACCAACCACTCGGTCCTTTGAAGAAACATGAAGGTATGGAGGAGATGCGCTTTAATCTTACCCAAAAGATAACCCACCATCAGAAAAGGCTCCATCTATCCCCGATACTGAAGCTGCCTGTCGGGGTCTGCACCCAAACACCAATCAGTTCAAAGAAGACACCTTTGCGATAACAAGGAAGGTACACTGGAAGTTAAACATCATCCCCTGGCTTTAGACCCTAGAGCTGCCTGACAGGGTATGCAGCAAGTCAAAAAGGAACTCAAAAGGAAGATAACTAGAGTGTCAGAACAGGATCCATCTACTTCCCACTCTGAAGCAATGTGCCAGTGGCAACAACCAGAATCTACAACACCTACAGCCAATCACCAAGCAGTTAACAAAAATAATATACAGATGCACCATAAGTAATCTGTACAGAATCCACCTACGTCAAACATTGGTGCTCCATGTCATGGTCTGCAGTCAATCACAATACATCAAGAATTGGGCCTTTACTGTAATAAAGAAGGTAAATAGGGCTAGTATGGAAAATTTCTCCCCCCAGGCCCCCAGGAAGACCAGGACACCGCGGAGTTTAAAAGAAAACAAAATACGCTGGGGACAGATTATTTTTCTTCCACACAGCGTTTTGTACCGAGATCCTAAGTAAACGGGCAGGCAATGCCAGATGTGGTTTTCTACAGAAATCCTTGTACTGCCGTAACCACCAGAATGCCATTGAGTCCCCGTCTGCCAGGTATCCCAGAGTGCCCCAATATAATTTGCCATGAGTGGAAAGAAATAACTAGTGAAAAAATCGAGGAGAAGCCTCAACCATATGTAACTATCTGATGGACATTATACTTTTGTTCTCACTAGAAAAGGAGGTGACAACCTCGCTGCAACACAGATTCTCAACCAGTGAGAATGGACGGGAAAGTGAAGGTCCCATGACGCAAGAAAAGCCACTGGCTACTCAAAGGAAAAAGTGAAGCTGAACACAGTCATTTTATTTATTGATTCATAAAGTTTTGTATAGCGTGAACATGACCCAGGAGGGTTTCACAGCGCTTCACAGTTGGGGTAGGTAAGGTACAAAAAGTGGGACAAGAGCAATCGATACACATAGGCTCAAGACGTGAGCAATATAACTGCGTGATTCTGAGCACTTAAGAATGAGTCTGGACAGAACCAACAGTATGAACATATCCTAGCAACACCATTAATCACCGGATTGCACACATGTAAAGAATAATGATTAGGTAAAGGGAGAAAGACATTTTAGCCATACAAAGATGTGTAATGGCCTGCTAACATTGTTAATCCCAGGAGTACAATCGAGTAATAGACAGTCATAGCAGCAGAGAGGAGGTCAGTATTGACGCAGCTGAGCCAAGGACTTTAGGGCTGGAACTTCAGCATTAAGATTTTTTTGACTTCTTTTTTTAAAGAAGCAGTAGAAGAGATTCGACGTACTTCCGGTGGAAGGGAATTCCAAATCTTATGGGCCATGCAAGAGAAAGCTCGGTTACTCATTATCTTTCTGTGGAAGAACTGTGGTTTCAGGAATAGAGAGTTAGCACTTCGAGATGGACGACCACCCCCTGATAATTCAAATTTGTGAGCCAGATAGGTGGGGGTCTTGAGGTGCAGGGCTTTGCGAGTCATGCAGGTGATCTGGAATTATATTCTAGCTTTGTAAGGTAGCCAGTTAAGGGTTTAAGGCTGGGGATATGTGATAATTTCTTTTAGTACCAGAAAAAAAATCTGGCGGCGGCATTAATGGAAGCTGAAAGTGGGGCCAAGCTTTGTTTGGGGAGACCACAGAGCGTGGAACTACCGTAGTCTAGCCTTGGCAATACTAGAGCTTGCACCGCTCATTTGAAGTCTTCCTGTGGAAGGAATGGTTTAAGATTCCTTAGTAGTTTCGTTTGGTGTCTAGCACCCTTGGTTGCATTGCTGATATGATAGTGCATGTTCAGGTGCCTGTCTAGAGTGATTCCTTAGCAGACTCAATGTTGGGGGGAGCAGTTGAAATCTGAAGTCGTTGAAGCCATTCCCTATAAAACAACAAAAAGACCCAGTAAAAGACTACAAAAAGCATCCAACTACAAAACATACAGATACGGCTAATACTGCTATTTCATAAAAAGAGTTAAATAGATGAAGAGGAATAAAAATGAGCTGTAGGGTTCTACTCATAACAGCTCTGTTTATACTTTTGAAAATTCAGACAGGAGGTTGCTTATTGTCTGTCAGAGGTCACATAGTTGGAGCCACCCAGGGCTACTACTTTAGATGGCAGTCTACAACTAGGAGGGTTTGAGCTGTAGGGTTACTTATACCTCAACACATGCAGCACAGACTGGAAGACCAGGATTCAATGCAGAGCTTGTGATCCAATAAATCTGCCCCACGCATACCAGGAAGTTGATTGAAGACCTATAGGTATAACAGTCTTCAACGTCCCTACAATATATCGTGGCTGTGCAGAATAAAGCACTTTCTGCTACATATGCAAATATAACTAAAGAAACCACGCAGGACTAAGTTTGATGTACTCTTGATCTACTGATGCACACCCAACGTGGGGGTGAAATTCACTGCTTCACCCTTTAAGAATACTAGAGAGGGGTTCCCTTTCTGTTACCACCATGCAGAGATATGACGCACAAACACAGCAGTCTAAAAAAACTCTTATCAGTGGTCCTCCAACCAAGCTTACACTTGAGATAAAGAATTAGACGTTTCAAGTGAAACATCAAGCATTGCCAATGTCAACATGTTGGGCTTAGAAATAAATAGCAACTCTTCAGGCATTGACAGATTTAGGCAATCAACAAGCCAACACACAAGCACCCCATAACTCATTCTTGCACGTGTGCGTTTATTCATCCCCCTACTAACTCATTTTTTAATTCACCAACTTATGCAACCACAATAAAACATGAAAACAAACTCAACATATGCACAATAAATTAAAAGTAGAAAAAAGAAAGCATGCTACCGCCTAAACTTGGCAGTATGTATCGGCAAAAATAAAATTAAGCGTAGCAATGGGTGGCTGCATTGCAATGGTATTTATTGAACATAATGTATCATTGTTTTAAAGTTCTGGCTTTGCCGCCACTCATACAACCAAAGTTTTGGCCATCTTGGAATGATAAATACTACAATATGAACAATACCAATCCATAATGATTGCCTAGTTTAGAGGCAGTGGCTGCGCATAATCCATACTACTCCAGGTGAAATGAGCAGCAAGCAGCCTGCCAGTTAACATTGTCGGTGGAGCAGCAGTAAGCTCTAAAAAATCAAATAAAAAGAGGATAAAGTAAAGAATGAAACAGGGCCTATACAAGGAGAAAATGGAAAACTAAAGGACTGGCCCCCTTTTTGTTTAATTTTTATATTAATGACTTAGATAGTTTTTTGCAGGAAGTAGGGGCCGATTGTCCCAGAGTGGGGCACCGGGGTATCCCGGTCCTACTATATGCGAACGATGCGGTCCTTATATCTAGGACTGAAAGAGGTCTCCAAGCACTCTTAACTGCTTTTAATTCTTTTATGTCAGACAGGGATCTCACAATAAATAACTCCAAATCATTCATTATGCAGGTAGGCCAAACCCCAAAAAAGAATTTTCGATTTAATGTGGGCAATGAAAAGATTCCCATCTCTAGCATGTTCTCCTATCTCGGTGTCCTTTTTGACAACAAATTGAATTGGGGCCCGTACATTCTGAAAAAGATAGGGGACTTTACTTGGGTGAACGCAGCTACCTTTAATTTTGCCTCGAAACTGGGGAAAAAGCCTACTGGTGCAATGTTGCAATTATATAATGCCAAATCAGTGGCTATGGCATCTCTTGGAAGTGAAATTTGGGGGTATAGCTCGGGTGAGCGGTTACAGATTGTGGAGAATACTTTCTTGAAACGCTTACTGTGTCTCCCACAAGGTACATCTAATTTAGCTGTTCATGAGGAGTTGGGGGTACAGTATATCAATGATATTTTTTCCCTGCGACCATTGATTTGCTGGTTAAACCTATGGTTAAACCCAGATATCCCCCTAACGCACATGATCTTAAAAGATTGCTCGTCTATGGATAACTCATCTGCTGTACCCTGGCAGAAATATATCAGGAAAGGTTTTTTAAGCTTAGGGCGGGGTGAGCTATTCGAAACTACCGAATATATTACTAAGGGGGGTGTGGAGGCAATAAAAACAGCTTTCATGATGGACAGGAAAATGATGAGGGAAGCTAAGGAGGCACAGAAATCAAGCGTCAGGACTTTTCTTATGTTAAAAACAACTCCACACACTGAGCCTTACCTAATGGGATCTCGGTCTTCTCGTGAGAAATTTTTATTAACTAGATTTCGGATGAATTTATTTCATCATTTGCTTGTCAGACCATATATTTTGTTTTTTAATAAAGAAGCAGCATCCTGCGGCTGCGACGGAAAGTCTCCGCAGGACATGCTGCATTTTATGTTTTTATGTAAATTTTACGAATTTCCCCGCAAACGCTATCTGGTCCTGCTTTTAAAGAAACTTGATTTTTATCTGATCAGACCTGCCATGATGTATTTACAACTAATATGTAGTGATAGTATTCTTTTTGTATTAGAGTTTTTAAAGTCGGCTGTTAAATATAGAAAATGCCTGGATTTATAAGTATGTACCGCCTAAAATTCCTGCTAACTCAGCACTGATGTATCCTAATGATGAACTTATTCCCAATATTTACTTTTATTGTGTCGTACTTGTGTGTACTTTTATGGTTTGTTTTAACAAAACCGAAATAAATTTGTTTATTGATTGATTGACTGGCCCACTCACTCTGGCATAGAAGCACACTCATTTTCAAGTGTATGTGCACATATGATCAGACAAAGGCCATCCCTCAAAGGAGAAGAGAGTAAATAGCTGAAGTGGGCTAACCCATTTCCCCAAGATGTACGCAGTCATAGATAGTAAAAGAGTGTAAATGACATTCATATATAACCAATTGCAGAAGAGGTCTGACACAAAGCCTCTCTATTTAAATAAATGGATGTGTGCATTTTTCAATGATTTTTTCATTACAGTATACTGGTACACAACTAAGCCTTTTAGGCCTTCCAAAGAGATTTTAGCAAAAATACTTATAGTGCAAATCATCTACCACTAATGTTGTAATACAAGGGGGTAATCAATGCCAAAAACCTGGTTTTATAAATGTAATCTGAGATTTCATTTAACAACATAGATGTGCAGACTTCAACGCTGTGCAATAACAATCCGTGCTTAAAGGCCTATTGGCTTTATCATGTGTTTTATAATAAATAATTCAGACCTGTTGTCATTTTACATAATAAACGAACCAGTCTGAAACAACGTCACAATGAACCAATCAGGCCTAGAACGTGTATCACTGGCTTGTCACCATAACCATTTGGACCTACAGTATGGAGCATAAACTTTCCCACAAGGAAACCATCATCAACTACAAATATGTACAAAATTACCGTTTTCAAGCTAATATAAGGGCCTAACAATGATTATCATATTCAATATCTTCTATGCCCACAGTTTGAGTGGGTCACCAACACCAAAACCCCTGCCGACTAGGTAATGTGTGAGATTCTATACATCAAAACACCTGTCTGCAGGCTTCAGTACAGTACAACAACAATCCATACTTAAAGTCTATTGCCTTTAACGCACGTGTTTCAAAAGTAAGTCCGGCCTAATGAACTTGTTATATACGTTCATAATAAGGAGGTTAAACCAAAGAAATATGACATACCTTTTCCCAATTAACCAATAAGACCTGCAGCTTTCATCATCGTTTGATACCATAAACATACACCTTGTGAAGTGTGCATAAGCTGGCAACCATTATGCATACAGTTATACAATTACAAATGTAGACACATTTACAACTGAAAAAATAATATACAACCCCTGTCAAAACAGCTTAAAAAGAAATATCACAGGGAATCTTCAACTCCCTAGTATTTGTCCTGGAGGTGGAAGGGGGAGTTGGAGGGCCAAAACCCATAAATAAATCAGGCCTGCTGCTTTTGTCATCACTTATTATAACAAATGATCATATCTATGGTGTCAAGACACAACTTTTCCCAGTCAACTAATCAGTCATATAGCCTTTATCATTGGACTGTCATCATAAACTCAGGTCTTGTGTATCGAGCAGAGGCTTTCCCACAAGGCAACCATCAGACAGAGTCGAAAAATTACAAATATAATATATATACACAATTACAACTGGCAAAGCAAAATGCTGTCTCTCCTAAAAGAGTCTAAAGGATTAGCACAGTAAAATCTTCTACGTCTACTGTTTGTCAGAGGGGGTAACCAACACCCTTGCATACTACTGCAATTTGAAATTCCACATAATGAGACACCCTTTAGCAGGCTTTAATACACAATAATAACATTTCACCCTTAAATGCCTAGTGGCTTGAAAAAAATCCTTTTCACAACAAACATCTCAGGCCTACTTCCTTTACCGTAACTTTACATAAACAGATCCGGCACACAGCCAAGTTCACTGGCTTGACACCATAATCAACAATGTCCTGCAACTCAAGACAACCAACATGTATGGGGGTGGAACCTACGCCCCTCTCTCAATAGTTGTTATGAACTCTGTTTTTTACGTGGACAAAAGGTAAATCGACAGCTGCGCTATCAGCCAAAGCTAAAAAGGTGTCTATTCCGCAGCATTCCCAGACTAGGGTAAGAAAGCAACTACAAACGGTTTTACTCAGCAGTCATCTTAAGCTATGAACATCCGCGACAATCCTTAAATTCAGTAAATCCCATCTGAAAATCCTATCTTTTAAAATATAATGTAATTATATTGTATTTAAAACGCTATTTAGAGGGCTCCCCTCCGTGCAACACCGTCCTCGGGGCCTGCAGTTACTGCTGTACATGGACTCGTTTCCTCTGGGCCTTTTCGCTTCCGGCGTCACATCCACGACCGAACTGAATCAGCTGTCAGGCGCAGACAAGGGCGAGCAAGAGAAATAAAACAAACATGAGGACACATGGCTTCCCAAACAACGTGCCTTTACGATGTCCTACACCGCCACCAAGCGGCAGAGAGCGGCGCCGCTGCCAGAGCGGCACTTTGTACTGCCAGACAGCTCTGTTTGTGTTTTGCAGAAGGCTGCACACTCGTTCCCTGGCAATAGTGCACACTCTGATTAGATTCACGTCCAAGAAAGCACCGTGGCAAACATAACCCCGCTTCTGTACTCGCTGACCGGTGCTATGGGCACCTTACAAAACTCCCATAAATAAACGAGGAATTAAAAGGAGGGGGTGGGGGAGGATCAATAGTTGACTCAAATACTAGATGGAGCCTTTGGGAACACACAGTGGCACAGCCCCTTGCTATATTGATACGACAGAAAGGAAAATAATCTTTTTTGTTTCCCAAACGGGGTACTACCAATAACTGTGATAAGCCGCCCGTGGGGGCACAAACAAACGCGTGCTTTTTACTGCACCAGATGCCGTGTGAGAAAGGGAGAGGCGGAAGGAGCTTAACAGAGAAAGGTTCGTAGAAATGGTATCAAGCAAGAGTAGCGCATGAGTGGAGCAGGAAAAGTGAGTCAGAGTACTCGCACAGCTCTTCGCCAAGAAGGGAGCCCCGCTATAAAGACGGGCGACACTAATTCCGCCATGTTCGGATCAGACATCCCTAGCGCCGTTAACAGGCAAAACCAGTGCAGCCCCTGTCAACGCCTGCCCTCCTGCAGTATGTACTCACCGGCCCTCCTGAACTGCTGTAGGCACGCAGTGGCCAAGCTAGCTACGCACGTACAAACTAGCTAACCTGTAGTGTTTATGCACGCAATCTTGAAGCCGGAAGAGCACTGCAGCATACGCCGTACGCACCTGCACACTGTATGTACAGTAACATGGCTTTGTGTAAAATGTCATAAGCTAGGGACAGGACAGTCCCACCACCTCCTCCCGGAACCAACCAGCCCCGTGCATGCAGAGTAGGGGTTCTGATGCCCATGAAAGGGCTGCCGTATACAAGATGTCCGCCTGCCTGCCTTCCTGCACTATGTATGTATACCGTGCAGTATATGGCTCACATGCAACCAAGACAGCTGCAGGACAGACCGAACAACCCACTGTCCTGCAATATGTATTTGACGTACGCTGCCTTGGGGAGTCTCGGTGGGTGAGGGTCCACTCCCTCACACCTCTCCCCTTGAGACACCGAGTGCGGCCGTGGTCCCCCGAGGACTGCAGCTCCCAGCTCCCAGCTTACTTCACACCTCTCCCCACTTGCGGTACCGAGTGCTGCGGCACTCCCTGGACTCCTGGAGCCGGGTGATCGGTTACAGCCTGGGGCGGGGCCGGCTCCTCTCATTATGCTGATGGGACACGGATACACCACCGAGGGCCCGAGTCTGCACAGACGCGGGAACGGCTGCATCTGGACGGCGTGCCCTTCCTTGACCCCGCCAGAGCTGCAGCTGAGATCAGACACCCCCTTCTCCTCTAGATCCAGTTTCCCTGCTGCTCGAGTCCGGGGAGGCAGCAGCTCTCCTGCTCCGCGGGGACAGGGCCCGGCTCGGCACATTCCGGACACATTAACCGGTTCCACCCCGCCTGACCGGGCCAGGAAGCCGCTCCCGGCGGAGGTAGGGCTGATGCAGCGAGGCCAGCTTGACCGAGAAGCAGAACCGAGGTTTCCCCTCACAGACCCGCAGCAGGGATTGCGGCTACAGTCTTGGGGTTCCGAGGCCAAAGTTGAGAGGGCAGTGCCGAGGCTAAAATGAGTCCTGGAATGCAAGAGGCCGCGTCACTCACAGATCCCACGGATGGTGAATACATCACCGGGCGACAATCACAGACCAAAGACTGTGGGGGAGAGCTCGAGCCTGTGCGAGGCTTCACCTACAGGGGCGGCCTGTACAGTCGTCGGTGAGCCCCCACGCACGGACGTGCAGACGTAGCGAGTATATAACTAGGCTTAACTTCTAGACCCGCAGGAGCGGCGAAGAGTAGTTTTGTGGCTTCATTAACAGACCCACCGTAGGGGTGGACAGTCCAGGCCTGTGGCTTCGATGACAGAACCGATGCAAGAAGGAAAATTACAGGGCTGGCGCCTCGTCCTTAGATCCGCAGACATGTGAGCACAGGGCTTCACTCACTGACCTTAAGCAGGTATGGAGAGTCCTGGGCTGGAGCTTCACTCTTAGACCCGAAGGGTAGACAGCTTCTTTCCGGGGCTTCACTCACAGACACACAGAAGGTATAGACAAGCATTGGCATAGCCAATAGGTCTCGCCTTTGGGACCTTATAAGCGTTTAGCCATGCAACAGTGGCATAACTAAATACTTATAAGGTCCCAAAAGCGAGACCTATTGGCTATGCTAAGCGGCCGTGAAAGTGATCGCGATCAAACATCAAAGCGGCCGTGTGGTCGCAAAAGTTAAAGTAATCGCAGTAAAGCGCGGCGTGCGCGCACATGCACTGTACCTCTAGGCTGGCCTGGTAGCACTTTTTGGAGCCCTCTCAATAAGTCTCGCCAGACCAGCGCATGCAGGCGAGACCTAAAAAACCAAAGGCGTCGCTTCGAGCACTCTTGCTGCTGAGATGGAGATCCAGGGCTGCTTTGCCCCTCACATGGAGGCGTTAGCCTCCACTCATAACCCAGGAGGGGTTGCGAGAACAGGGCTGGGGCTTCTCTCGCAGGCCCATAGCAGCTATGGCGAGCCCAGGGCTGGGCTTCAGTAAAACTCACAGCAGTAAGAGACAAGGGCGGAAGCTTCACCCACAGACTAGCATGGTGGAAAGAACAGGTCTGAGTTTCAACTCTGACCCGCAGCAGTCCAAGGCTGGCCTTCACCCACACACCCGCAGGGGGCCAGTCAGGCTGTAGGTTACAGTGCTAGGGGAGGATACACTCACATATGTGGTAAACGTGGCTTAGAACAGTCTGCAAGCGTAAGGACTGCTCTGTCAGACGTGAAGGAAGTGTCCCTTCACTGGGACTGAGAACAGTATCGAGATTGGACAAACCGAGGAAAACAAAAAGGTGATGGTTATAAAGCTTGAATTAGTCCCGGCCACAGAGCATTACTGGGCCACATTCAGGTCCATCGATTTTATGCCCTGTATTCTACCTCAGACAGGAATTAGTAATATGCAAATCAGTACTGGTTGTTCACCAATGGGTACAATAGAGCATGAATTGCCAGGCTGTGTGCTTTTAAACAGGACACAAGCAACCCTAGACCAGTTTCGGCCTAGTTAGGTCTTGTCAGTCAAGTACAGCATGAGTCCAGTAGCACAGTGAGCATTGGACCAATGGCTGGGCATCACACTGAGGAATAATGGATTACAGCACAGCTCCCAGTCTTGCCCTGCTGTGTCAGTATTAGGACAGCACCATGGTAGGAGAGCGCGTTCACTTTCCTGGCCTGCAGTGTCAAGTGAGTTTTATTTAAACACACTTCAGCAAACTTCCCTACTGGATATCAAAGTACATGCATCAGAAAATAAAACATGCATACAATGAAATAATAAACATTTAAATTAACTTCTGCCTTGCAGTGCGTGCTGGAGAGCATTTCCCATAACTATGCTCAGCAGTGTTAACAGGACACCCATCTCCTCGTCTTGACGTTTCACAAATGGAATAACAACCATCATTACAGAATTGGAAATAGTCCTGCCCTGCAGTGTCAGCATCTTAATGACAACAATGCTGCCTGCAGTGCCAGCATTAGGGCACCACGACCCCCCAATTCCTAACCTGTAGTATCAGCAATAGGACTATGCCAGTCACAGCTTTCAGCTTCAGCAACAGAAGGGACATGTTGCCATGCTGTATCATTATACCACCCCCTACGCTACACTTCAGATCAAAACAGTACCTCCTCTAGGCCTCTTCCGCAGACTCAAGCTGTAGAGACCACATGGCAGTATCAAAATGTGAGGTGTTCCCTTAGACCAGGGTACTGGATATTTAAACGAAGCGAGAAAGCTGGGCCTCAAAACTCTTCTACTCTCTTGTGGGGTAGGTCAGTCGAGCAGTCAATACCTGGCTCATGTGAGGTCATCTGGGATTGAGGTAGATAGAGAATACCACAATTACACCACACACAGGAATGATCAGCCTGTAGCGTCTTAGAATTAAGGTACAGTAAAAATGATGAAGATAAAGAGCTAATGTTTCTAGGCTTAACAGTTCATGAAAAATTGTATTAGGATTAGGGCCCAGTTTGTCCGTTCACAAGCTGATTCAGGTTTTGTTACACTGTTTATTTTGATGAAAGACTGCTCACAAGAAAGAATGAGTCCTCTTCATTTGCAAAGGAAAGTGCTTTGACAAGCCGTGGGTCTTGTTCATGCTGTGTAAGCCAACAAACAAATAGCTGGTTTCATTCTACGGGGTTTCAGCACCATGGATAAATCCAGAGCTCTCCAGAGTACTGAATGGGTTAATATTAAAGTCTATGGGAGTGCCCCAACGATATGGTAGTTCAATGATACAGGAAGCAGTGTCTGATAGAACCCAAGAGCTACTTGCTACTAAACTTCTCCCAAGAGTTACGAAACACCTGCACTGACTCCAGTTTTTTTTCTTCCAAAAATAAGCCTAAATATAATAAAGTACAGTAGGGTGCATTCAAAATATTTTAAGCCTCCTACAGAATAATGGCCTATGTTTACTCACGGTTGGGTCAGCCGTCACTATAGGCTACTGGCACGCTGCTTCAACCAGCGTTGCTCAAAAAGTTCCAGTGCCACTGAGTTACAAGGCTAGACTCCTGTTAAAGATAGGTGACCCCTAAAACACAAAAAAAAAAAAATCTCAGTAACCTTTAGTGGAGTTCGAAATTTTAATTCGATTTGTGCTACAAGATGACCTGGCTAGACTTAAGGATGACATACGTCTAGTACTGTACACATTAGTTTTATGGGACCAGTGGCACTGGGGGAAGCTTCTCATTATTTCAGAATGGGTAATGACTTGTTCCAATGTGAAACATGAGTTGGTACACTAAACTCGGACAAGATAAAGTCACAAATTGGACTTAATAGACTTTTCCCCTCAGTGTATGTGATGGGAAAGCATCTGGACCTCGCAAGAGCTAGGTAGTGTAGCAGTACATCCCCATTATGGCCCTGGTACATTTTTTACAATACTAAGGCTCAAGTCCGATTAGGTGCTCATGCAACGTTTTACTGACTTAGAGGAGACCAGGTGGATATCAAAGAGGAGAGTTTCTGCTTACTATAAAGGTCCATGATGGTAGGCCTAAGCCTTCTCCTGGAGAAAGATTCGACTGCACGCACTGTTGTCTTGAGTCAGCCCTTCTACAGCTTTTAGAAAATTGATGGAGGCTGCATGGCAATCAAAGTGGCTTCCTTACGGACTCTTTTGTGGATTAGGTTCCCTCACAGTTGTCTGCAGGTAGAACAGCATTCCGAAAGCACATCCACTAGCTTGGCCCTAACAGAGAGACTCGCAGTTTGTGATCTAGTAAACACTAGAGGTGAAGTCACTAGGAGTCTTCCAATTCTTAAAATGGACCTCTAACCTCAAGCATCAGTTCATACCAGTTGGGCTGGAACTCACTAGGAATTTAGTGAGATGGGTTTATTCAAGTTTTGGACACTGGCCAGTCAGTTCAAAGGGTATCTTTGCAGTCTTTCTCAAAGTCTTGGGAGCATCTGAGCCAACTTGAGGGGAATGGTTTACTCCTGGCATGCAGGAACTAATCACTATTTTCAAGCGCACATCCATTTGCTAGGACGTTTATACATCACACACATTCACTCATCATACTCTATCTTGCTGATGAAGATGACGTCTTTTCCCTCTCTCCCTACCAGCGCCAAGACGCTCCGGCATTTGTTGCGCTCTACAAATGATTATCCTATCCTATCCTTGGGAACGAAAAAAGATACTAGTTATGGGGCTTATCGGGTTTAACAAAGGAAGGATCTCGCCTTTCTGATACAACCAGATATAGCTCCATGAACTATAACACCACCACTATAGCCCCTTGTTAGAGCTCCACACCCTGACGGACAATCATATGTGCACCGTTTGGGTTCCCTCCTTCTTCCTGGAGCAGCCTGGTGCCAAGCTGGAGACCACTGGAGCCACTCTTCATGTGACTGCTGTAATCACATGTCACTAAACATACCAAAGTTTCCATTTTCCAACCAAAATGGGAAAAAAACATCACCATGATGGATAGTTGGTGCAAAAAGCTGTGAACCTTTGTCCCCAAAGCAAACATTCAAGTAGCAAATGTCTGATCCTGCGATGCAATGCCAGCATCAGGATCACACCATCTGACTTGCGCACTGTCAGCAATGTAAGCCCACCCTCCTGGGCTGCGCCGCAGTGTTAGCAAGCAGGGCAAGGGAGGTGCTGTTCATCCAATGCTGTCAGCACTGCACACACAGCTTCCTGGGTACCTCATTGTGATGACGGCTTTGGCACCTTCAAGTCTGGAAGTGTGATCTCTGTAAGCATGAGGAGAAGATGAAGATTAAAGGTAGCTAAGGGCAATCTATCTGATAGCTACTGCAGGGACAACGATTCCAACAAAACCAATGCACCACGGTCTCTTCTGCAATACCGGGCAAAGCGAATTACCTGCAACAATATCTGTCAGCATGCCTTTCTTGGATAGATAGACTCTGTGGACGTACCTCTCACCGTAAGCTTAGTGGGTGCAGACTGTTTGGAAAAGGCTCCTTGCTAGAGAGCCTCTGTCGAGCGGTAAGAAACCTTCCCTTCGCATGTGAGCAGTTCACAACATTAGCAATCTACGGATGAGCGCTGGGACATGTGAGGTAGGCGCAGGCCCAGTATCGCAGACGACAGCAGTGGGGACATGCCTGGGGTTTGTGACTCACTGCAGAGCTATAAACAGGCTGCTGTACACATGCACTTGTACACGCAGGGCGCACAGATGCGGCTCGGATTACCAGGCCTGTGCCCACTGGCAGCTGCTCAATAGAGCTTCTCTCGTCTCCCCACTCGGTTTTCTACCTTCCCACATCGCTGGACCTCTCCTCTCGTCTTTGGCAGTCTCCACCCATGCTTTTCATCTGGGAATGCAGGGATCTGAATCAGGTCTGCGGCATTAACGAGTTAAGCCGTCACATGAAATACAGCTGGACACGTTCCCAAGCATCCGTATACCACCATCCGAAGCCCCCCTCCCCCGGCTCAGTGCTACTCGAGGCACATTAGACAGACATATTTGTGGTTTAGCAGGGACTCGCTGAGGTGGACAGGAGACAGCTACTCACGGGTATTTGGGTTTGGCCTCTGGGGAGGTCCTGTCTCGGCAGTGATTTCAGGTGTACCAGTGGTGGATAGTCTTCGGACCAGAGACCTGGTGACCTGGCGCAGTAAAAAAAAAAAAAGACAACGAAAGCAGCATCTAACAGCACTCTTAGTGCGAACTAGCTGAATACATGGCACTGTTGCATCTCGAGCTGAGCATTTTGGTTTGCAGAGTCCGAGTATCAAGTCTCACAACTAACCAGTGTGTGCAAGCGTGTAGTAATGCATGGGCCTATTTCATGAATGCACTTCCTCCATGCGATCTGTGCCCTATGCTACCTTATCATTCAGATTTACTTAAACCCCTTGCTCCTCGCAGTGCTGCCAGTGGCAGGGCCCCTAGGTTTGGTCCAAGTCCATAAGCTCACAGGCCGTCTCAATCAACTTCTCCTTTAGATTCTTTGCTGCTGATAATCACATCTTTTCAATATGTCTCCCTTACAGATCAACCCAAAGCACGTCACCTATCTGCCACATGATATTGGATGCCGGGGGATGCAAAATACACAAACAGGCCAAAACCACCTATTTAATATCACCAGGTAGTTTACTACATTCCCTTACTCATCTCCATTGTATGGCAGTCATGGGCTTCAATTGCCAGTGAAATAAAGGCTCTTTACTCCTGTGATCTCAACAGTCAACACCTACCATGCCTCCCTCTCACCACATGCAAAATCTGCCCACCATATCCTAACTTTGCCAGCAGCCTGATCGAGGTCCTAGCTCACAGCAAGCTGACCTACAGCGTCCTCACTTGCGTCCTCCACTACTTCTTCCACCTGTTCAAAAAAAGAGTGATTCCGCACTATGAGCCCACCTTCTTTTCAAATACACCTCTACCCTCGTGAAACCAGACAGCCTGTCTCAATGTGCTACAAGCCTCTTTTAAACTTCTTTAATCTAGTATTTAGATCAGTCAACAGCCCTGTCTTCTCTTCACCTTGAGCAAGCTGTCTCTCTGTACACTGCTCGTTGACTAATGCTTTGGCTGACCAATGATGCCCAAGAACTGTTCTGGTCACCTTCACACCATCCCACACAGACCCCCTTTATTAAGACTAACCTGGACGAGTGGCCTCGTCCCTACACCACTACAGAGAAGGTTACTTGAATAGAGAACATCATGAACAGGATCTCAGTACCCAAAGACACATTATTAAAGGCAGATGAACTAAAATATATCCTGCTAAATGCCCTCTTTTTAAGACTTTTTTTCCTTCGGGTTCTAGGTGCTATTTAATTAAACATCTCCACGGTATTTCTGGTAGACATGCTCACAAATAAATAGAACTACAACTGCTCCTCTTACGTGTGTTTCCTAGTGATTCCGTTGTATCTTTCCACACTGTCACACCTAAGCTATACCACTTGTATATTTAAGTCAGTCGATCCATCAACCTCCACACTCGTCAGGTACCATCCTCTGAGAAGGCTTCTCAGGGACGCACTGTCAATGATCCAATATCCCTCAAGGAATCCTCTGGGTACCTCCAGGTCTCTATGTCCCATGCATCAACCACCTTGCTACGGATACCCCTTCTTACCATTTCCTTTATGAGTCTATGCCCTATCCCCTTGTGAGTCTCCTGTCCCCATGACCCACATACCACTGTATTCCCAAATCAAAGCATGCGTACAGCTCCCCTTCATCTACTCAATCTTCTTGGGTTCTTCCGGCATCAGTGTTGATTTAAATCCCTTCCAAAAACAGACAAAAACACTCCTGGCCCCCCTCCAGGGTCCTCCTCAGCTACTCTACAACACTTTAACACGTACAATTCGCTACAAGGTCGGTCTTCCTTTCCACTTCTTTTAAAAAGAGCCTACTGTCCCTCAATTGCTTTGTGCTCAACCCTCGTTAATCTGCGTCCTTTTCCTTTAATGGACAGCTCTGCCAGTACAAATGGGTTCAAGGAAGTAGGATGCGCTTGGGAGGCAGTAGGGGCTCTACTCTGAGAATACGTTTGTATGAGTAAAAAATACTTTAAGAAAGTCAGCTTAATTACAATCGCTACTTGTTTGGGTCTCTACTAGATGAGTGCTGACTGACTGCACTTCCAGCCAGGGTCAGCTAGCCGGAATTCATGTTCTCAGAGATCACAGGCCTGCTGACCAAAGCAAGGAGAAGAGGCCCAAGCCGCACGCATCTAGACTTTTATTAAAGTACAATAAATATCTCGTGCTCTGAAAACAGTTGTCATCTTCCCCAAAGTTATGGACCAGCAGAACTCAAAATGGAGTATTGGTGTTGAAAGTGGGCCGCTAGCTCTAGGAACAAGAAAGTAATGGAGGTAAAGCGGACTGGTTGGGGAGTCCACCCTGTAGGCCAATAGCATCCATACTGACCGAGGAATACTGAATGACTGGGAACCTGGAAGGAAATCTCCAGTCCCTCCTGTAGGAGGTGGGCGGGGTCAGACACCATAACAGGCTTTGCTAGACATTCTACTCATGGTCAGTCCTCTTTGCCTGATCAAGACTGATTTTGTCCGGGCCTATCTGACTGCACCGCTGACCAATCCCAACATGTCCCGGGGCCCTCAGGCCTGAGGACAACCATAGACAGGTCTACCAAGCCGGAGGTGCGGCGGCCGATAGTCCAGGACTGTACAGAGATTTAACCCTATGCGTGCAGAAGCCTCGTCGGGGTGTGTGCCTGTGAACGGCCAGGCCGTTTTGCCTGTGCGTGCGTCTGAGTTTGTCACAGACTGGTGAGCAAGTTAATCTCGGACTCCTTGACACGTGGAGCAGAATCACGATCCCGTAATGGAATCCATCAGTCTTCCTGTCCAGAGTGAGAACAAACTCCGCCAGCGACCGAGGGAATAAAAGCACTGTGGGGAGGCACACCCCGGCCCGGACATTAAGCTCACACTTGCATATCACCCCCCCCCCCCCCCCCGTGGAAGAGCAGACAATCGGCACGGAGGTGCTCATGCCACGTACTTCTGAGGCAGACTGTGCCCCACTATCGGGACATGGCATGGCACCCACATTTATATGCCAGGCAGGTTCAGCCAAGGATGTAGATGACTAAGGAGTCAGGTCAGTTATCAGTATTTAATATCAGTATTTAAAGGGAATGCCTGGCGGGCTCGTAAAATGGCAATGATCAAGCACTACCGTGCATGGGAGAGAAGTGTCACTTTCAGGAAAAGCACCCCCGCAGAGCCCTCATAGGGAGCAGTGCGCCTTAGGTGGCTTAGGGAACTGTTGGGGGGAGGAGGGGGGGGGGGCACAAAGACACAGGAGATTGCGTCATGTCCCAATAATGGACACCCGAAAGAAAGTTGTAAAGGCAAAATTTCATTCAGACTCACTGCCATTTTTTACGCTAGAAAATAAACAATAGTCTATTGTATTTATTGCACATCATAGAACAACATTTTAAACTGCAATTTTGACCCACATATTTCTATTTACATTTTGCAGGTTACTGCGAACTATCTTGTGGACATAGCAAGACATTCGATCTCCTACTTTCAAAGAAGTCGCGGTTGACCACCTCACAGGCCCTTTCAGTACAGAATTATTGACTTGGGTCTGGGAGAAAACCCCAGGCCCTCCAAAATGTTCTTTTACAAAGCGAACTCAGCCACTTCTCTATAGAAGGAGTTTGGGCTAGCATGCAAGTTGTCCCCCCCCAAACAACCATGCTGGAGCCAATACAAATACCCCGTAGTGCAAGCACCAAATACCCAGGGCCATGTCAAGGAGTACCCTTGGAAGACTACGGCCTATCTGTAGCGCACCTCCTTAGCCCTGCATTTTTGATGCCAGGTGTTTACATGGTTTGTGGTCAAACACCACTGACCCCCCACCCCCCTCGCAAAATACTACAAGAAAACATAAGGCATGATAAAAACAGAAGGAAAATGAACACTAGGAAAAACACCACCAACAATTTGCAGCACACAGTAAAATATTAAACCATTCCATACTGGTAACAACTTAGAGGGGAGGGTGGACAAAAGGAGAACTCCGGACTGGATTCAGAAGGAGGGTCACTTTGGTGATTGTCAGGGGAGCCAGGCAACAGCAAGGCGAGCAGGTAAGACTCCGCTGTTTTCAACATGCTCTCAAGCCCCTGCCAGCTGCCCAGGTGACCCCGTTGGCCCGCGGCAGCCAATGGGCACTTACCGTGCTTTCCCACGGGTGCGCAAAAGAATGTGAAATTATATTAATATACATTATATATACACACACATACATACTGTTGGAGTTTGTGCCTAGTCCGGTCCAGTCCACACCGCAATGCGGTGTCATTACGGCGATCCCCCTTGACCCAGATGATGGGCTACTCTTCCAGCATTACCAATCTGATGAGCAGTGCACTGTCAGCCGTAACCTGGCACCATCCAAACTGAGTTTTTACGGGGTACAAATGAACACCTGCTTTGATCTGCTGTTGGCAGCTGTGGTCAGATTAACACTTCTACCAAGGGATGCTACTTTTCATTGCAAAAATATGTTAGTATGCCAACAATTGTGGATAATGTATGATCCCGGATTTTGGGGATTATGGTTGTAGGGTGCAGAGAGAGAGTCTGGCATGAGAGCAGGATGTTTGAGGGCCCAGGACTATTCTTCGACAGGTAGAGAGGACTCTTTCAAATAAAAAAAATGGTGTTGTTGGAGCAGCATGTATCTTTCGAAATTTTAGTATGGAACATGAAGAATTTGGTACCGCTGGTATGAGTTTTCAGATGTACTTTGGAATATGTAATAAATATAGATCACTTTTCCCCAAAAACAGCGGATGTGTGTTTCTTTTCTTGTGTGTGGTAATGGGAAGCAATTACTGCTATCTGTAATCCATGGTAAAAAAAAGTCCTCGCCCACGGGGTGGCTGCACAAATCATTGCATGCTCCAAGAAGTTTAAGCGCATTCGCTGGTAGACTAGGTCTCTGTGGAGCAACATGTTAAACATAACATGAAGGGAATGGTAGGTCTTTCAGAGACAGGGGACTTGCGAGTCAACGGAAAGGCAAAATGAAGCAACAGGGTTCATCCTCGATATTCAGATGAACTGAACACATGCAACCATACAAGGATTGCGGGGCCTAGAGCTTACATTTCAAATGGGACACAGGGGACTATCGAAGACTGTCAAAAGGGTTTCCTTGTTCAGTCTCCACCTTCATCCCTTGATGGGCAGGCATCATTGCCTAGAAACGACCTGCCGGGCGGCTGGAGATATTCATCTTGGGGGATGAAATGGATTATTTTTTATGAATTTTCATAGGTACCTACCATTCAAAAGGAGGGTGTTTACATAAAGCTTGTTTGCTATATCTAATAAAAGAACTAAAATTAACCTGCTTGAGCAGACCAGATGTCTCAAACTGTCCTGAACCCCAAAATCTTATGTTCTATATTGAGTCCTATAGAGTCTGACATGCCACTTCTTTGAAGTAGATAGCAAGCACTAGAGGTTCAGCTGCATTATGCATATGCCGGTCACAGGAGACAATGGCATTAGACCTTGCTGTAACCTTAGAGGAGGTCTGTTCTTCATATAAGGTATCACCGCTCAGAAGGTGCCCCAGTTTCACCCATACCAAGCGTTCAGGGTGGGAGGGAGCGGAGGGAGGTGACTATCTACTCTCTCACCTCATATCAGCAGTCTGAAACATCACCATAATGCCTCAAAGCAGAAAGACAATCTCATGGAGTAGTGGAAGCCAACAGGAACAACCACACTCGGACATTCGACACTGCAGATCATTCAATTCGTTATAGAGGTACTTGGATAAGTTGTTGTGCTGGATAAGACATTCATGAACACTGGATGCACTTTATTGTGAATACTAAAGTCAACCATTCCAGATGTGCGACTGTAGAGTCAGTAAGGACCATGGGCGGAAGACGTCCCTAATAGTGAGTAAGGTATAGTATTGGAGCATTTGACGTACTCAGATTTTCATAAGATCTTGGGAGCCCTTTTGTAAGGTGTAAGGGCAACACCTGGCACTATGTTAAGGAACATTTGGTGCTGGTGCTGGTGCCTGTGATCTACCTACTCTGCACTTGAGGGAAGCCTATGCTGCTGCTGCATACACAAGCTACGCATGTGAGAAAAGCTAGCTCTGCTTGCTGCCTGTACTGCACGGACTCTGCCTGGTACTTGAACGTCTGCCGATTGCACTGTATATGTTCAGTGTTTGTGAAACGTGCATTGCTACGGTCTGTGTTGCATGTTTTAAGTGCTATTGTTGCGGTGTGGTGGGTGGGTGAAAGAGACCTTGAGAGAACACAAGTGTGTGCGCGCGCTTGTCAGAACCCTGGGAAAACTCAAGTGGTGTGCGCAAGTCAGAGAGAAAGGAAAGAGGAGTGGAAACATTTCACCCCTGCCCATCACGGTCATTTGGCATACCAGCCAATTATTCTTGCGTCAGGTGAAAAAGAAGAGAGGACAGAGCTACCGCCTCTGCAGACCATCTATACCAGAGGTGCGAGGCCTGCCTCTAGCACATAGCTGGTCGGTGGATATCAGATTGGACTGACTCCTCCTTTCCAGCTCTCCTTTCTTCTGGAACATTAGTCCACAGACTCTTAATGTTGCATCCACCCTCCTTGCAACATTTAGACAGGGCTAGATTGGGAACCCAAAGCAGCCTGGATAGTTGTGCTGCACTAACAACACCGGGTACAAGGCAAGCACGGCGAACCAGTTCAATCTTCTGCAGGGGTGTTACTGGGTGGGTTAACAGGAGTTGTCATAGTATCTGCCACTTTGCTTAACTGAGCCCACCCCCAAAGGAAGTGGCACCTCCTAGTCTATAGTTTGGAAGTCGTCAGGTCTTCTTGTGGCCTGGATGTGATTCTACTGACTTCAGGGAGCAAGAACCTTAACAAGTTTTGGAAGCTGTGGAAGAGCCACAGCTCCCGAACAGAAAAGCTCATTATGCAGGTTTTACGTCCCTTTTAACGCAGGGACTTTTGCATTTTAATGGGCAAACTCGAATCAGATTGCTTGAATCACAAAAATCTTACACACACTAGCACAGGGGTTGGAGGTGAGTGAGGTGCGCCAGAACCACATTCTGCCCACTGCACTCCAATCTCACACAAATGTGGTTTCTCATCTGGTCAAGCGCTCGAGGCATAATGTTAGACCATGCCAAAGTGCCTCTGTCATGAAGGGTAGCAGTGCTGTTCTAGAGTGAGTGCACAACACACTTCTCTCAATTATATACATTTCTGCAAAAAATCCAAATGCACACCTTTGGCAGAAATGAAACCTCTCGACTTTGGTCCTAACAGACTGCTCAACATTCAGAGACAAAATGGCATGCTCTGGTGGAATGCTTTTCCCCGAGACAGATAAACAGTCAGACATTTGAGAAGAAGAAAAGCACACAGGCATTTAAAAAGATTTCTTTCGTTTCTACAAACACATTTGCATTCTTCTTCATATCTAAAGGCGACACTGATTTCAGTGCAGATCAAGGATATCACACTGAAGGAGGCACTGAGTGATCCTGAAGCTGTGAATCATTTTCTTAGCTCCTGCAAAGTTCTTAGGGGCTTCTTGCAGATACTTTAAATGCTAGCCGAGCAGAGCTGTGATGGCTCAGTCCCTTCGGGGATGATACTCAGCCCCTAGCAGATGTGCTCCCATCAATGCTCCCTTGCTGGCCACTATGATGGTCTTCAACACGTAAACCCTTAAGAACAGTAAAGCGTGTCAGTGGAGGATCTCTTAAGTGGATCAGGTCATATCCTTTCCAGCAAAAACTACACCGCTATGGCCTCCAGGGACTAACATTTACTTCTTCGGCCAAGACCTTGGTCTCACCTTTCACTCAGCCCTTATTTCCCCATGTTATGAGCCCATATTATAAACTCATGTCAGTCTACAGGTCGTGAGAACTGCCAGGAGAGCTGATGGTGAGCAAAGTACTAAAACAAGCTATTCAACACACATCCATCTTCTTGAAGCGTGCAAATAACTTGTTTAACTCGATTACTTACTACTGAAGTACGACTTGCCATATTGGCGGAATTAGAAAAGAAACCTTTATCCACCATTGTCACTCCAAAGTGCACCCTTATACTCCGGGCATCACATGCCTGAGAAGTAGTAGGCACCCTGCTGAAAGATTAAGTAAGAAAACAGTCTTCACCTAGGTACTCAAGAAAGACAGCTCAAGTGCCACCTGAAAGTCGAACACACGGCTGGTTGGCCAACAAAAAATGAGATTGCACTGCCTGCCTTCCTCGGATTGCAGTGCCTGCCCTCCTCTGGGGCCTCCAGTGGCTCCGAGTCAGAGCCAAAGATTCTGAATCTTTTGCCGGGGTAAACTGGGTAGGACCTTTCCCTCCTCGCCTTCAACATAGGGAATTACAGTCAGCTCATAAACAGTCATGACCTCATTGACTGTGCCTGCCCATTCTTTGTAAAGACATGAATCAATGACCTTCCTGCTACTTTCCAATACCAGAACCTCTACTTGAAATCCCTGAAAAGTCAATAGTCACCCTTTACCAACTGAGTCAGGAACTGTCCCTATGTGCAATTCAATTGGCACTGTCTTGTACTAACCATCTACATAAATAAGGTTAGAATTACGCCTACAGAACGCCGCTCAGAAAAACACGGTCGCAACATTTAAATAGGTACAGCTGAGGGCCTAGAAGAGCATATGCAGTTGCACATTCACACAAGTGGAACTAAAAGGAGTTGTAAAGGTGAGACACAAAACAACAAATCCGTATGAATAGAGAAATCTGGTTCTTAAAGTGGGGCGCGCCTGCTGCTGGGTAAGAGGTTACGGGGGATATGGAGTTTGTGGTGGAATGGAAATGGAATATCATGTCCTAAGCCAGCGGCCAAGAATGCCAGCATTACCATTCGACAGAAACGCTGTTTTCCGGGGCTGGTAGTCAGTGATGCAACTTTATTTTATTAGGGAGACGAGCAGAGCACAGCTTGCCGCCAGCTGGAATACACACAGGGGTTATCAAAATAAACCAAAACCGCTACCTTTCTGCACCCAAGTGATACAGGCACCCCAACCTTTTATCCAGTGAGAAAGCTTAGACTATTGTCTGGATTTTGAAAGACTAATTTCTAAAGATTCGACCCATCCTCCCAACAGGATAGCGTTCACCCCCTCGCCAAGTCTACTCTGATCCAGGGGAGGCACATGCCAAAGGGGAATTGCGGAGCTTTCACCACACTGGTATGGCATGTCCTACTGCCAGAGGCATCGCCCTGTGCAAAGGTCAGCACATCTCTGCTCGCACCCCTCCTTTCTTCGCCCCACTTCCAGGGAGCCTTTCTCCTCTCTGCCCAAACCTCCGCTGGTCCTTTTACGTCCCACACCTGCTTCCTAGCCCAGGAATGAGCGAGTCCCCGCAGCCCTTGGGGGAGTTGCTGTGAGCTGAGCTATGTCTGCACGCCGAAACAAAGACCAAGTCTGTTTAAGGGCACTGATGCCTTGAAGGAGGTGGAGGAGGAGCGAGGGGGAGGGACTCATTTACTTGACAAGTGAGTGGAGGAATAGCAGCGGAGTTGTGAGGCTTGTCAGCAAGCATTAAACTCCTAGGCAGGAGGCAATGAATTTAGCACTTAGCAAATGCGGCACAGAGCAGCCTTAAACGCAAAGGGATAAACCTGTGCGCGTTTCACCGTGACTTTGTGTGGAAAATAGCATTTGTGCAGAAGTACGACAGTGAGCCCCTGAAAACGAGCTCCAGCCTGCTGCTGAGCGTGCGTCTGTGCAGTCAGTGTTTGAGTGTTATTGTGCACTGTACAGTACTGTACCATTTCTATAGCTCTTATAATCCCTGTATGGGAGCAATGAAGCACTTGCCTACATGGGCAGCAAGCTAACGCATTGTAGTGTGTGTGGCTGGAAGGGAGGCGTCCTTGTATTTTGATCCTACGTTGGAAATCCTTCCATCGCCTTAGTGATAACTACCGAGGTGCTATTATCGTGCAAGGGCCACAGCGGTTAGCAGAGAGATGAACGAAGTGTGAGAGAGAGGCATGGAGTGTATGGTTTACAGTAAAGTGGCAGCTTTCAGAAGGACCCTTTATGGTATTTATCATCATAATCTCCCTAGCCCGTGGGCTGTTCAACAACCTCCCTGAATCCACCTCCAACTTCAATCCTTGAATCGTAACTTGTGCAGACACCCTGCCTTCTCACAAAGCCAAAAAAGCAAAGAGAGCCAGACCACAAACAAACTGGTACACAGAAGAGCTCAGGCTCACAAAACGCCACTGGAAGCAACTTGAACACGGACAAAGTCAGAACGACAACGAGAAAAGTACCTATAAAACTGCCCCCAGGTGCTACCATCAGCAAATCGGGGATGTCAAACGGTCAGTGCTCACTGACTGCATTGAAAGCAATACCAAGAGCGCCAAGGAAATCTTCCCCATAGTGAAAGACATCACCTCCCTGGCATCAAGCTCCACTAGCGTAACACCCTTTCAGGACCTCTGCACCCAGCTGTCCCCATTCTTCTACAACAAGATCGATAGCATCTACTACAACTTGTAGCACCAACCGGACCCTTCCACTCTCAGTCCTCCTGTCCATCTCAACCAAGACCTAGAAGACCACCCTGACTACCTGGCCTATCATCACCAATCAAAAAACCACAACAACCATACAGTCCATACACTCCAGAGCGCCTCAAACCCCTGCCCTCTCCTCATCTTCATGAAAGGTCTGGACCCCATCGGCGCAACCCTCGCCCAAATCATGAAATGCTCAATCATCCGAGCCACCAACAAAGATGCATGGAAACACACATCAGTACTATTCCTTGTCAAAAAAGCCTCTGCAGACTCTAAGATGCTAATTATCAGTCTATCGCCCTGCTATCCTACACAGCAAAGTCTTGGAAAAGATAAACCGAAGCATAGCCACCCACCTCAATGACAACCACCTCCTCAATACCACTCAATCCGGGTTCAGGCCCTACCACAGAACGCCCTCTTCGGCACCACAGTCGACATCCCTATGATCAAGGATAGAGGTGACTGTGTCCCTCATCCTACTGTACCTTTGCAGCGCTCAACACTGTCTCCAACCCCATCTTTATCCAAAGACTGCACAAAGCTGGCATTCAAAGACTTGCATTTCAATGAATGTGCTTCTTCCTGACAGGACTGACAGTGGTCAGCCTGTCCTCTTTTGTCTTGGAAGAAGTCAAGCTCATCTGCAGAGTTTTAACAAAAACCCTCACTCAGCCCCACCCTAGTCAATGCCTACATGACCCAATTTTCCAGCATCACCTGTGCCCATAGAATGAACAACATATCCTACACCGGCGACATCCAGCTCATACTCTCCCTCTCTAACAAGACACCAAACACCCGTACCAATTTTTCTACCTGCGCGACGAAATCACCAGGGAAATGAAACCCAACAACCTCAAGCTCAACACAGACAAGAATGAAGTAGAAATGTTCAGCAAAGACACCTCAGTCTGGGACTCCACCTGATGGCCTACTGAAATCGGACCACACACCTCGCTGCAACCCACGCACAGAGCCTTGGACTAGTAATCAACAACCAACTCACCATGACCGGCAAAGTGAAAACGTCTGTATCTCCTGCTTCCACATAGTGAAGAACTTCAAATGGTTTTCCTTCAACACTCACAGAATGGTCAACCAAGCACTCACTGCCAGGAAGTTATACTACAGCAAGACACTCTATGCCGGAATCAACGCTCAACTGACCAGATGACTCCAGTCCATACAAAACTCAGTGGCTAGGCTTGCTCTCAAACTCCCACCCCGCATCTTAAAAAGCGTTACTTGTTCCCAATTCGCAAGCGAACAACTATTCAAACTCCTCACGCACACAAAGCTTTACGCAATATTGGCCCTACATACCACAACAGCACACATAACCTTTCACAACCCTACCAGACTCCTACTTTCAGCCGAACTCCTACTCACACAGCATCCTCTGCATACGCAGACCCAGATCTGGCTGTTCTGCCTTTACCTACCTTGCTCCTAAAGCATGGAATGATTTACCCATACGCATGAGAAACGCTGCAGTTCTTGAATTCTGCCAGAAACTGAAGACCTGGCTCTTTACCTAGCCCTGGCTCAGCCCACATAGCTCCTGATTCGGCGCCAGTACAACGTCCTAAGTGAGTCATGCGATATACAAATAGACATAACATAACATTTGATTTAAAGTTTTTGGTCCTGAGCACTGCGGGTGAGACGCCACTCAGTGTGCAAATGTCAGTCTATGCAAGCATGTACACGTGCATCAGTGTGGTTGCTACTGTGTCTGCGTGGGGCTGTAGCTTAGCATATGCCAGTATAAACGTTTACACCTGCAACAGCGGGAGACAGTTCTGTCCCAGTACATTCTTATGTTTTAACAGTTATTCAGTGCTGGCGTGTGCATATGCACTGCCGTTATTCTGTACCTGCGTGCATGCCTGTTCTAAGAGTTCACCTGAGCCTGTGTGCAGCTGGGTGCAATACTCCATTAGAACCAGTGCTCATCCGGGTAGAATTCTGGATCTGAGCCAGTGTAATTCTCCATTTAACTGTGTCTGTCTAAGTAAGTGTGCTTTGCAGTAACTACTTGTGCTATTGCAAACTGCAAGCACATTATCATATCTGCACCATTACGCATCGGTGTGCTTCTTACATAAGAGCATTTATGAACCTGTGTGCGTATATGTGCTCAACTGTATATATGAGACAATGCGAGTTCCCATTTAACAAGGTTCTTCCGAGCAATTGTGCAACGGTGTGTCTCACCAAAGGGTTTGTTTTTGCAAAGAACTGCATCTTTGCCATGGTGCATGTCAGTGCATTTTGCACCAAAGTGATACTTTGAGCACATGTGCACCACAATGCATCTGCACCAGAGAGAACAGGTCTCCTCCAGAGGGCATCGGTATTAAATGTTTGTATCTGCATGTTTCTTAGTTTGCGCTGGTTTGCTTACAACGATGTGTGCGTCTGCAAAAAAAAAAAAAAAAAGAAGGACGTAGCTACCAACCGAGCCGCAGGTGCCATGGCACAGGGCATCGAAGATTAAGGCGCACAATGCACATTTGCTATGCGTGTGTTGCTTCGTCTGTGAACAGTGCACACCTGTGTTGCTGTGCGCGAGTCTCGCTGTGAATGCACGCCTTCGTGTGGTCGTGCCAGAATGCATCAGCGCCTTCCTGAGTTGTCTGCGGGCGCCAGCGTAGAGAACACTAAATGTAAAATGGAAGATTTCGAACGTGCCAGCCACCTTCCCCTACCTCAACCTCTCACCTACTGCACCGGACCATCTGCCAAGCCAGGCATTCCACCCAAGCATGCGTCCCTACAAGCAGCCCTCTGTACGGATAGGCGCACAGAGGCCCACAGATGTTCGGCGCCGCACTGCTATCGCTTTCAAAGGCTCCCTGTGTTCGCTGCGCTGGGATCCCTGCCTTTGAAGGTGTTCTCCCGCTATCCCCCTCCAGAGCCGTGCGGCTCTGGAGGAGTGAGCCGAGCTTGTTAAAGGCCCCTCATTAATGGGCCATCCGCAGAATCCGGTACCCGGGGGCACCTGCTCCTTCGCCTGTAATGAGCTCCACCACTGTCCTCCAGGTCGGAAGGCGCACACAAGTCACAAATTGGGGGCAGCAGGCCTCGGGGGGCCAACGGCTAGCTTTCGGGCAAATCAAGGATGCAGCGGCTTCGCCCTATTGTCTCCAGCCCCGCCATCTTGGATCCAAGGGGACCGGCAATTAATGGCGGGACACAAAGGAATTCGTCGAAAGAAGCGAATCCGCTGACTGAAAGGAGCGGGGGCCCAGGGCGGAGGCCGGCGCGGACTCTACCCTGTAAAACAGCATGACATCCACCCCTGCTCAGCAACCCTGAGAACAACAGCAAATCTAGCTGGCTCCCACACCCCTTCAACAGGGGCTGGGTCGTAACGACAGGCCGCCTCTTACCTGGCGCCGCGTCTGGTGCCGTCCACATACATCAATTCTGGACTCGCCCACGAGGTTGCTGAGCGTCACCTATACCGTTTTTTTAACAGGGGAAAGTGCGGGCTTGTTTTGTTCACACCTGCTAGGAGAGAAGGTCTACACACCTAGATCGGCCCTTGAAACACAAGGAGCACCGTGTTCTGTCTCATGACTGAGCGAGGTTGCAAATTCTCGAGCTCGCATTTTCTTGGTTGTTACCTGCTGCCGGGTCCGGAAATCATGATCTTCATGGCATGTGAAGACCGCTTCCTGTCTGCTGACCCCAGCCCTGGTCTTTGTTGCCTCAGATGCAAACTTGTGATCTCCCTAGGCAACCCTGGCCGTTTCTTTCCTCTCGGGGCTGGCATGTGGTGATGGCTGATAATACTCAGTGTTTGGACCAGGCCTGGTGGTGACACTTTCAAAACCCGTCTGTCAGTTACTGGGTGCAGACTGTGCAGAAAGTGACTGCATTTTACACTACCCAATCCGCCTGCAAGTCTCTTACCCAAGCTATTAAATAGACCGAAGACCTACTTCAGCGGGTGTTGTGAGGACGAGGAGGTCGTCAGATCTCTCTTGCTCCTGAGACGAGGCAATAACCTATTTGTAATCTTCTAGAGTCTGGTACCATACCAGAGATGCACGATGAACCTTAAAATTCCAAGTTCTAGCCTGATTGACAGTGCCCTGAGGGGCACACTAGCCATTAAAATGCTACTAACGCCAGCGAGGGGGTTCCCCCTTGCCACACACAAACGTATGGTCACTTTTTATTTTTACTTTCTAAGCAAAAGGTCTCTGAAGGTGCTGGGCTCCTGAAGGTGCTCTTCATCTGCCACAGAATATTCTCACATGGAGTTTCTATGCCTGCCAAGTGACTATGAGGCTTGTGCGTGTACATCCTGGAAGCTCCTAAAGGGTCAGGACATCAAATAACAGGGTGATGTGCAAACTTGAAGTTAAGGCACTTGCCAGGCGAGAGACGTCAAGCAGTAGTAAAACTTGAAGGCTTCAAACTTATGAACACATGTCTGCTCAACAAGAGAGCCCTTTACAAACAACGGTGAAATCAGAAATAGAATTGAGACACCAGACCACAGCTCCAACGTTTGGGAGTGTTCTCCAAATAACGGACGGTCTTTTCAGGAACCGTTAATGGTGGGTTCTAAAATACCAGAGTTCCTTATGTATGCAGTGGTGGACTTTGAAGTTCTGTTTGAGGCCCATATTTGGAGTATGTCCCTATTCCGGGATTCCTTCGGACTCGAATTTTGAAGGCTGCTGTTTTCACCACCCAGCTTAGCTAATGCTCATCAAAGCAGTATCAAGGCATAGCTAAACACAAGTGTTATAAACAGTATAAATTCATGCAAAAAATGTGGCCAGATTTTCAGGAATACAAAAAAGCAGCTGAACCTCTCGACATCCAAAGGTAGGAGGAACGATCCTTGCTGTACATAGTCAGCATGGAGTAGTGTTGGATACAAGCAATGCAATAAACAAGAAAATGATGGACGAAATGCTTCAATTAATCCCGCACACTAGCCATCATTCAGGCCATGTTCCAGTTTGTCGTTTTTTAGGTCTCACCTGACACAGCGCATGCGCTGGTCTGGCGAGACTTATTGAGAGGGCTCCAAAAAGTGCTACCAGGCCAGCCTAGAAATACAGTGCATGTGCGCGCGCCGCGATTACTTTCACAGCCGCTTTGATGTTTGATCGCGATCACTTTCGCGGCCACACGGCCGCTTGGCATAGCCAATAGGTCTCGCTTTTGGGACCTTATAAGTATTTAGTTATGCAACTGTTGCATGGCTAAACACTTATAAGGTCCCAAAGGCGAGACCTATTGGCTAGCCAATGCTTGTTTGCCACTGTGACATGTTGGGAAGACCAGCCCCAGGAAAATCAGCCTTGCATCCCATCCACAGGGGACTAACTACAAGCAACTGCAAGACTGTTTTAAGCCTACTCAGGCCTGTCTAGTGAGATTTAATTTATGTCGACTAGCACAGTGAGCAGGGTATCTACGTCTCAACATACCTGCCATATTAAGGGCACCTAAAACAGCAAGTAAGAAAATGATGCTGAGAATGTTTGGATTACTCTCAATCACTGGCGATTACTGGAGCTCCATTGTAGTCCATCTTTTTTTTTGCCCAACGTGCCACTCTAGACCAACACCAGTCTTATTCAAATATGCTTTGGTTTAGTTTGCTGCAAAAACAAACAATGGCAGGCTTGGGAGTTCACCAGTCTTAAGCCATAGCAGATCACACAGAACAGACGTTGCCTTTTTGAACACTGTCTGCAGCAGCTTTCTACTGCAGAAGTGGGACATTTACATACTGGTTTTCCTCAGTACAATTATGTCCACTCAACAGGGAGACTTAAATATTCTAAATCGAGAGCCAACGTTCCAGCCACCCAATCACACACAAAGACTGAAATCCTGGACTCAGACTTTGCACTTTCCATAGAAGAATTTACTTAATTTGTGTTGGTGAATGTGTTTGGGAAGCCCTCTGCCACCTCCTGGAGACAGTACTTTGATTTATTTTACCCTGTTATAAACCGCGAGTCTGGTTTTGTGACTGGGTTGGGGGCACTCGAATAAAGGGGAGACATATTCTCTGCCACGAAGAGACAGTGTGAACGGAAGCACGGGCGCCTCGTTTTCCTTCTAATCTTTAGGAAACGCGGAGAGAACGGGCTGAAGCGCTATAAAGCGCTCTAGGCGCCGAGACAGCATTGAGGCGCCCAGCATACGAGAAACGGGTGCTGGGCTGGAGATGCTGCACGGCGGTCCGGAGGGGGCGCTTTTTCAAGCAGGCGTCAGTGGGAACGGATGGATCGAGTCACCCCACAGCCTCGTGCCTTCTAGCGCTTGCACGGATCCATGCAGGCTCTGTCCGATTACCTTTATTTGGAAATCTCCATGACATGTGAAGCAGAGTAACATACATGTGCCTAACAGGGGAATATTTCAAACCACTCTGGATATTTCGCTCGAAAACACCCCACCCAGGCAGTGCCCGCCCCGTACAAAGAGCCCCTCCCCCAACTTAGCCGTTCCACGCGGGGGGGGGGGTAGGGGGGGGAGGTGTCTTTTGTATGTACTTTGGGGTACTCCTCCAGTCTGACGCTACAGCGAACAACGAGGGGGTAGGGCACTCCCTGACCGACCCAACCCCTGCACCAGAGCTGCCTCATCTCCAGGCTGACCCCATCACACCCCATCAAGGCCCCCCCTCCGGGATCACTCACCCGTAGGCTGCCCCTTCCATTCACCTAGGGTACCTCGCGTCTAGTCTGACCCTACTTCATGCCCCTCCCCCCTCCGGGGTCACCCACCCCCACGCTGCCCCTTTCATTCACCTAGTGTACCTCGTGTCTAGACTTACCCTACATCAAGACCCCACCTCCAGGGTCACCCACCCCCAGGCTGCCCCTTTCATTTACCTAGTGTACCTCATGTCTAGACTGACCCTTACATCAAGCCCCCCCAGGGGTCACCCACCCCGCCAACCCTTTAATATTCACCTGTGTCTCATCTCCAGTCTGCCCTCGCCCCAGGTCACCCCCCTCTGCCTGCCCCTGGCCATTCACCACTCCTGTTCCAGCCTCCACCTGCGGGCCCCCATCTGCAGTCTGCCCCCACATTGAGGGGGCCCTTCGTCTTGCCCTGCCAGAAGGACTCATACTACAGCACGCCTTCAAAGGCAGGCAGGCCCTGGGTGGCACGAGGGGGGCGGGGGGGGGGGTCACATTCAGACAGCTCAGGCTCTACCACTGTGAGCAAAGGCACTTGCTTGCTGCCTCTCCCCACACCCACGGTGCAGCGGGCACACCTACGCGTGTGAGCGGTGTCACCAACATCCAGAGGCATGTTTTGGTATTGCTGGGGAGCAAGGAAGCGCTATATATAACAAGCATTGGCATACCCAATAGGTCTCGCTTTTGGGACCTTATAAGTATTTAGTTATGCAGCACAATATCCTTGGAGCAACAACATCAACTGTTGCATGGCTAAACACTTATAAGGTCCCAAAGGCGAGACCTATTGGCTATGCCAATGCTTGTTCCTACTTAGGACTGATTTTATGGAACGCCCTGCCAGCAGCCTTGAAAGATTCAGCATCACTCCTCGGTTTCCATAAGGGCCTTAAAACCTGGCTTTTCTAACTTTTGCTACTGCTTCTTCCTTCCGCCCCTGCTCTTACCCTGCACCAGGAAACCCTTTGGGGTAGCTGTGGGCACTATAAGTTCCGTAATAATATAGGAAACCCCTATAAATATGCACAATTATTAACGTTTTGAAGACCTTTTCAACCTCATCGCTGCCCAATAGCTTAGCAGAAATTAGTGGTTGCCAACAGGCATGAATTGGGGCGGGTGCTGAATGGAAACACATGGCCAGTGCCAGTAAAACCATTGTATGATGTTCTCCGAGTCTAACAGATCAGTTTAAATAATGATAATCAAGTTAAAGAACCAGAATTCAAGAAGGTGGAATAAATTAACAACACCCTCAGGCTGTGTTATCTTAACGTAATGAAGAAGACTGTATACACACGTCCAAATATAGGAGAAAAAAACATAACCAAACCATACAGCCTGCAAAATGAAGTCTGAGGCAAATAACTAAAACTTGCCCTCCAGAGACTGGGACTGAAACTTCAAGACTATAGTCATTCCGAATCTTGCTATCAGAAAGGGAGGAGGAAATTTGAATGTGCCAGTATCACCATCCGTCAGTGCCCTCTCTATCTTACATAAGTATCCTTTACATGGGCCTCCTCCAATTGTAGAACAACAATTGGCCTCAGATATCATGTAACTCACCTAATTGCCCACTATCGCTGAGTCAATGCTCCCTTCTGAAGGTCTATGCCTGGTACCCACTGCACACTCCTAATTATGTGGTGGCACATTCTGTATATCCGAGGCACCAGTCTTTCTCTACCAAAGATGGTCTGTGGGGGCAAATTCTGTACATGGAGAAGTGTGGCTCAATGATTAGAGCGGCAGACCCTGATGCAGAGGTCTAGCCCGGGACCAGGGTTCAATTCCCCGCCTCGGCGGGTCTTGGGCTCAAAAATTCCACGGACCTGATAATTCTCGCCTCGGTGCCATTCCAATCATGGAGTCCCACTCTGCAACTCTGGGCAATAGCTTGCTTAATCTCCACAACGGCCCCCATAACGCTAAGGATGCCTGGCCTCCACCTTGGGGGTGCCCAGGAGTGGACGCCTCACAGGGAAAGCCAGGATGGGTTCCACAGCGGTATTCGTACAAGCGCCTTGAGACCCTTGCGGGTGAGTAGTGCGCTATACAAGTATCAATTTACATATGGCATTCCTCACCCAGCGTCCACCACAGGAGGTTCTGTGCTTGTACATTGTATAGACCAAAGTCTTCAAATCAGATGGTCTAAACTTGTAAATTCTTTACATACAATTCCTATGCCTATGATTTTGTCGGATCGACTGTGCTTGTGTAATTAATCTACCACCATTTCTCAGCCGGTCTCGATCATGTACTCTGTTCTAGCACAACATGTACTCTGTTCTAGAGCATTTGTTACCCTCAGATATGCATTTGGTACATTCAGCACTTACCACTATTTTTTGGGAAAAACATTTTTACTGTTTTTGACAGATACACTACTTTGATCAATAAAAGATAAAGAAAGTTCCTTCAATCCTTGTTCAGCTATACATGGTAAAGTTATTAGTTACCAATTCCGATGCTCAGTTTCCCACACTCCTCACCAATGGATGGTCTCCCACTTCTTTTGTTCCTTTTTCTCCAGTTATGGGCTGGACAGTCTTGTTCCCATTCATGTCAGTCACACACAGTCCCGGTGTTGAACTGTACAGTATTCCTTGAGGTCCTCCTCCCATTTCCACCATATTTTCTTACGTCTGTGCTGCAATGCCCCAAGTCCATTTTTCTTTCCCACTGTGAAATAGATGGCATTATGTCCTTTGTCCAATTCTTGGCTAGGTCTGTTTTTGATACCTTCCGAATCCCTCTAGGGTCGTTTCTAATCTTGTTGTTTTATTAGTCCAATATCCTTGTACCTTGAGGGAAGTCCCCTATTACATAAAAAAACGGGTTTCCTTCTGTCCACATTTATGTATGCATTTGCCATCAGTAGAAAATACGTGTCCATGTATATTTTCTATGTAGCACTTCTTCTTGTTGACTTGATCACCACTTCTCTCAGATTGCCTCCTCTTCAACGTGCTCTCATCTATTTTGCCCGGGTCTTGTTGTAATTTGTCCTTCAATGTGGTGAGTCGTATTCTAGTGTTTAGCATGCATGTTGTATATATTAAGGAGATTGCATTCTTTTGTAGCTGTCTCTCTAGTACTCATTTCTCTAGGGATGAGTCTTTTTTTTTTTCTTAATTCCTATTTATCTGACGGGTTAATGTGTGTCACCCCTCAGTGGGTGAAGGTACTTCACCCACTGAGGTAGATAATTCTGTTATTATGTTTGTAAATATTCAAAGGGAACCATTCCATTTGCATGCCACGCCTCTTTAAGGTTGAAGTGTAAATGTCATCCCATTTTCTGAAACCTGATCATTTTGCCATTGCTTTCAAGTGTTGACCTACCATAACAGTATTTTTGGTGTTACCCACTTGTCCCATCCCATTTATTTGGTTAATTTCTCCCATGTCCGAACTGTTATGGCAGTTGCTGATGGAGTATCACGCTTTATTGTACCACTGTATAATGCATATGTATATACACTTGGGCCTAGCATGAGGCTCTATATTTTAAATGCCAGCTCATCTTGTTGTCAGTACGCCCATTCAATAACTATTCTAAATTGTGCAGCTTTATAATACTTCACTGTGTTAGGGAGTGTGATGCCTCCTTCGAATGTTGAGATCTGTAGAGTACTCTGTGATATTCGCTTCACTTCACAAGTGTCCTAGTAATGCAATTTATTTTTTGGAAAAAGGTTTTGGTACCATGTGTTTTGTGTGGTGCTGATGAACCTGGGAAGTGCTATCCTTTTGTACACTGCTACTCTTCTAAGCAGAGTTAGTGGAAGATTGTGTCAGAGAGATACGTCATTTTCCAATTTACTTTGCAATGATTCTAGTTTAGCTTTATAAACTGCTGTCATTATCATGATACCCAGACACCTTGGCACTTGAAGGGAGACGGTTCTATACCAAGGGACACTGGCAGAATGCATTGTGGTATCCAACCTCCAAATGGAAATATCAGGGATTTGTCCCAGTGAATGCCTAACCCTGAATAACTCTGATGTGTATCAATATATATATATTTAGTCTAGGCACTCCCCATACTTGAAACGGTTCCTTCCATAAGATGCTCTGTGTCTGGCACATTCTGTATATCATGATTAACAGGCTAGGTCTCATTGAGCTGGCCTGTGTATGCATAGTCTATATACGCCGTTTCTCAACCTGCGTCTGTCCAGTGCATTCAGCACACTTCTTCTCAGCCTGCTTCTCTTTAAATGGTCTGTGGTGGCCCATTCTGTACACCACATGCCTCAGCCTGCTTCTCCTACAGATGGTCTGTGCTAGCACTGCTTGTTCCTCAGTGTGCTCGTCTTCACAGCTTGTACTTGTGCTTAAGCCAGTATCTCTCTCAGGTGGTCTGTACTGGCACATTCATTACACATTGTTTTTAACAGCTGTCTCTCCCTCAGGTGGTCTGTGCTGGCACCTTTTGTACTCCAGTATGCTTTTCTCTCAGATGGTGAGCTCCTCTCGTCTGCCATCCTCTTCTCAGATGGTATCTGTGCTGAAACTGTTTTTAGGTCTCGGCTAGCATAGGCTGCGCACATGCGCAGTCTCGCTAACAAGATTTTATGTTTTTAAGTCTTTTTCGGTAAAGGGCTTTAAGCCCCGCCCCTCTTTCCCATTGGCCGGCGTCACCGTTTATGCTAAACAGCAGCCAGCCATTGGGAAAGAGCTGTTGGTGACGTTTTCGCTCTGCTTTTTCTGCCGTCCCACTTGGACAGCCTCGCCTGCTTTCCTTCTGAAGTAAAAGGTTTCTTTTTTTTATGGGGCCAAACACATGGCCCCATAAAGATAAGAAACCTTTTAGCAGGCGAGGCCGTCCGAGTACGACGGCAGAAAAAGGCAAACGAAAACATCAGGGCGAGCGCTTGTTGAATGTTTGCAGCAGATCCTTTGAAGTCACACCAGGAGAAGAACGCAAACTCCGAAAGTGACGGACGGGAACTCCAAGCTGCTGACATCACTGAGGTACAGGGTGAGGTTGAAAAGAAGAGGCCCGAATGAACTACAGACTTGGGTATAGGTCCCGTTTTCTATTTCATGGGCGCCTTACTACATGCGGAGGGAGATGGGGATAACTATGCTCATTAAACACTACTAACACTCGCTTCTGCCAACATCCTGCATATAGGTACTGTCCGTCTTTTCAACTTGCACTTACCCGTGTGTGGGCGGTCTGCGTGGGGCTCACGAAGCCCGATGTTTCCCAACCAGTGGTAAAAATCCACGCTGTTTTTACAGCCTTACTCATGCCGTACCGGCCAATATGGCCTTACCACAGCCCAACTGCACGCCATAGAGGCATGCGTGTAAGGGCTGGACGAAGCAGCAGGTGTGACGTCGCCAACTCGCCAATAGACTTAACAAAAGATTGTGGGGTATTCTATTAGCGGAACGACCATATTGAAGTGGTTATAATTTTTATATAAACATAGCTTCAACTGAAAATTAACATAAAATAATTTTATTTCAAGAAAGTATATGCATATTTTATAAAATGAGCAGAAAAACTTCACTTTTGCACGTCTGCAGTATACTTCAAATATGGAATGTAAACTTTTATTTATTATTTTTCTGAAGTCGCAATGCTAAACAATAATTATAAGTACGATATGTGTTGATTTTTCATAGTTATGGCGCCACTTGTAGGAGTTTCTCATCATTATTCGTTCACGGTGGCCCACTTTTGCTGAGGCCGTCGTTATGCAATGTCCTTAGTTTGTTTCGCTGGTCAATCACCTGCCGTGTCCTGTGACGCACAGTCAGTGCGTCGCCTGCGGCTGACCCTGCCCGCGA
This sequence comes from Triturus cristatus, assembly GCF_964204655.1. Classification (NCBI taxonomy): domain Eukaryota; kingdom Metazoa; phylum Chordata; class Amphibia; order Caudata; family Salamandridae; genus Triturus; species Triturus cristatus. The sequence goes on along the minus strand of NC_140583.1, from coordinate 996,623,820 downwards.
GATTTAGATCATGATTTCCCAAAGGCTGCAGTTTTGTCAATTTCCCGGGTGTAAAGATTTGCCTGCAAGTGCCAGGAATAGCTTACAGGTGAGGAAAAAATATCTGATGGGTAACATGAATCATTATTTATAACTTGCAGACTCTCACCATCAAACCACAGGTGATTCTGCATACGAGAGCTTGTGCTAGTTTCACGGTTTTATAGTTACAAGGTTTTCAATATGCTTATGTGTGAGATTTCACGTTGTAAAAGACCTATTGAGAGTTTAGGTGCAGTCCTCCCATGGCTTTCCTCTAGTGAGGGCGCTGAGTCAGGTAATCTGTGCATACTCCTTTATTAGACAACCTTGTAGAGCTTGGTGAAGAGGTAGAAGTACAAGCACAGCACCATCTGCTGTCAACATTCTACATCCTGATGTAATTACCTAGAACATTCTAACAATTCAAATTCTATACAACTACCACAATTCTACGTATAGAACTAGACCCATTACTACAAGCTTTATAGTCACAGACTTGCCTACTCGAACATCAAATTTACATTGTGAAAAGGGGTGTGGCTTGGAGGTGCAGGTCTTTCTGCTGTGAGCTACCTTTTGAGGCATGTGTGGAGTCAAATCGCCACTCCAGCCAGTGTGAAAACTTTCGAACAAAACCAAAGCTTCCAAGAGACGTTTACTCATCGTTGGCCAGAAACCTGCTGGTATGGCTGTGAAAGAGGTACTGTGCTACAACGCAACACTGACCTATAAGTTATAAAGAGCAATAACGCTAAAGGTAGCGACAACCAGGTACAGAAAAGCGCTAAAGGCAGTGCTAGCTAAGTGCAAAGAAGTGCTAAAGACAGTGATAGCCATGTGCAAGGAAGTGCTAGAAGATAACTAGCCTGAAACAGAGAAACGCCAAAGGCAGTGGAAAAACCAAGTACAATGCAGAAGGGTGAACACGATGAAGGACTGGTACAAAAAACAAAACAAGCATTGAAAATGCAATAGGTTTCGCCTTTGATTAAGTTAAAGCCAGTTGCTTTGCTAATCGTATTGTATAGCAAAGCAAATGGCTTTAACTGAATCAAAGGGGAGACCTAGTGCATTTTTAATGCTTATTTCACCATGACACCAAGTCTACTTCTCCCTCAGATGGTCAGAGGTGGTATATTCTGAAAGCCCTGCTCCTCAGGCGGTCTCTCTATTAGATGGCCTGCGCTGGTACAAGATGTTCGCCCTTTTCCTTAGCCTGAGCTTTCCTCAGTTGGTTTCTGCTGGTACAGTTTGTATACCCGTTTGTTCAGCATGCTTCGCCCTGGTTGGTCTGTGCTACCACATCGTGAACTTTTGTTTTTGAGCCTGTGATTCGCTCAGATGGTTTGTCTGGCACTTTGTTGCCCTATCCTCAGCCGTTTCTACGTCTGATGGTCAGTGCTGGCATATTCTCTACACCTGATCCTCTATCCGAGTGTACCCCATATGGCGCTGTGCTGGGGCAGTTTTCCCTCGGCTTTAGCACATCTTGGATTATTTGTTTCTCAAGCTGTCTTCCTCGCTATCGCTCTTCCTCTGATGGTGTGAGCAGGCAGTTTGCGCACCCTGTTCAGACGCATGCTTCTCCCTCAGATGGTCTGTGCTGACACAGTTTGTTCCACTATTTGCATTAGCCTCAGATGGTCTGCTTTGATGCATTCTGAACGCCCTGTTCCTCAGTTTTTGCCTCCCTCAGATGGCCTGTGCTGGCACAGGTTGTTCCACATGTTTCTCACCTGCATTACCCGCCCGCCCTCAGGTGGACTCTGCTGGCGCAGTTAGTTCGCCCTGTTCCTCAGCCTGCCTCTCCTACAGATGGTCAGTCCTAACTCGTTTTTATCGTGATGTTCCTCAGCCTGCGTCTCCTGGAGGTGGTTTCTGCTGGCAGCACTAGTTTTTTTAGCCTGCTTCGCCCTAAAATGGTCACTGCTGCCTCCATTTGTACACCTTCCTGTACAGCCTGCTTCTTTCTCGTGTGGTCTGTGCTGACGCAATGCGTACCCAGTTACCAAATCTGCCTCCCCCTCGGATGCCCAGTCCTGACACCGCTGGTACGCTGATCTAGATCTGCGCCAGGCACTGAGGTGCTTCCCACTCGTGATCGCGCCTCTCACTCAGCGCTGTGCGCCGGGTACCCACACTCCTCCTTCGTCTGCACAGCCCACGTCACCCCCAGAGACAGGAGCATGTGGTCCCTGCTGGATTACTGTCCCTGACAAGAGTGCACATCCCTGATAAGAGCGAGAAGCGCTAATCACATCGAGGCAAGTATCCAAGCAACATGAAGGCCACAATCCTGTCACTTTATTCCGTGGGCCAAAAATAACCAAGCAGCACCCCACGGAGGCACTGAAGGTACCCGGGAAGAGAGGGGAGGCTCTCACTCATGCCCCATTGCTCCTCTCATCTCCCACCTAATGTCTGAGCTGGAGGGGTTGCCATAGGAACGGGAAGTTTCGTAGTGACCTCTCTAAACATTAACGAGCACGGCGCTCTGGACTTAGGTCAGGTCCAACAATAGACGTGCTGCTGTGGGTGGCGCCTGCGCGGGTCACCGCGGAGCCGGCGCGCCACCGCGGCCGAGGGGAGGGGTCCAGGATATCAGAGGTGAACGGCCCCCGTCACTGCGGAGTGAGGGGTATCGGAGAGGTGCTAGGCCAGTGATCGAGAGGGGGGGGGGGGGGGGGGGGGGACCTAAGTGGGTACCTGTACGTTTACAGCGCCGGTTGCACAGCCGTGCCCTCAGTGGAGCCTAATATTACACCACGTGGCGGAGAACGTGCCCTGCCCCAGCTATATACGATGTTATTTTATTTTTCTCTTTTTATTGATACCTAGTGGCTCGTGGTGTAAATTATATAGAACGGTTAAACATGGTGATATATGATGAAATACAGTGCAAATTAAACACCAACAATGTGTCCTGAAAACATTTGCATTCCAATTGACCCGCATGCTTCGATCAGGATATAAATGAAATGCTAGAGCAAACTTTGCATCGCAAGCTCATCTAACACACAGAGACACACACTAACGACAGCAGGAATGCAAGTTTCCCTCACAACAGGTACATCACAAACTTCCACAGCGCAGGCTTCGCCCTCTCTCTCGCTCGCTCACATAACCCATGCGAGCTCCCTCCACACACAGTATATATAGGAACTCCGCGTGTTACAGCAGTGCACACTTCACTTTCACAAACATCTCCCATACCCCATGGACAGTAGCAATGCAACTTTTCTCACACAGAATATAAAACATGACTAGTTGCCAGTGAAAACGAGTCACCCACACACCACCGACACTAGCATTGATCGCAGCCTCCCGTGCACGGGCCACACACATGGTACATCGCATGTAACAGCAGTACACGCTGGGCTCACGCACACATCACACACACACGCCATGGACACAAGTAAGTAATGCAGCGTTCCCTTCAGACACGTATTGTGGTGAGCCACAAGTTACAGCAGTGCAAGATTATCACACACATCATATGCGCACTACGAACAGCTGTACGAGCTGAGCTGTGTGTCCAACATAAGCCTAGAATAGCAGTGATCGAGGTTCACCGAGGAGGAAACACCAGACAAAAAAGGGCTTTGCTACATTTAAGTGAGTTGGAAGCGTACGCTCTGGACATCTGCTACGAAAGTTCTCCCAGTGTGTGCTAGTTGCAGCTGATTAGTCTATTAACAGCCCTGACCACAAGGTGGCGATATTCCAAACATGCATAAACTATAGGAGGTAGCTGAATCTATAGGAACACTACATTGAACTACTAAAATATTTCTGCTTTGTTTTGTGTATCAACTCAGTTTTAATCCAACCAGATACAATATATCCATGGAGGTTCTGAAAGAAAAGCTCAAATAACTGAACAGACTGCAAACTGGATGGTACATCTGACACGAACACCGGTCAATTGGTAAAATGAGGGCATGTAATTTATCCAGCATATCTGACGGTGGTAGAGGTAGGGCAGAGGAAGGGAGGGTGCCTAACTACCCGAGTGGTACTTCCATGCATCATACTCGGCACCTAGTTAATGCTTCAGCAGGAGGACAGCAAAACATATCCTGGGAGATTCTGGTACTCATTCTTTGATCTCTCTTCCTTTGGAACCTGCTATGCATGCGTGCCTGTGTCCATCTGGGACAATCTGACCTTCGGCTGCCAACTTCTGACGCTCAGTTCATGATCTACCTCCTTCGTAACTCGCTGGGCATATCTGCGTCAAGCTGGGTCAACCAGGACTTCGGATGCCACATTCCGGAACTAAGACCTACATTTTTCTCTTTTATAATTATCTGGGCACGCTTGCATCTGTCCACAGGAAGATAACATCCTGTCTGAGGGTTCACCAAGCCCAACCAAGTGGAAAGAAATGAGGACAGAATGACCAAGAGTTAATGTCATCTGTGCAATGATAAATGGTGGGTTGCTCCATTTTGACATAAATCGGAGAAAAGAAAGCACTGAAGTACAAAAACAAAGATATTGAATTTGCTAAGGATCGTGCAGCCTGCCCTAAAAGCCGTCCAGTCTTGTGAAGGATGACCTGCTGGTCAACCACGAAAGGACCAGAGCAACAATCAGAGTAGAGTCGAAGAGAGAAGTATTGCGTTTGGTCAGCATGCAAATCGTGTTCTCCAGGCCCTGTGCCGTCTAGCGTGGTATCAGACTCAGGCAAAGTTTCAGAAGCACAAACGGTGTGTAAGGGGCACAGCCAAGGGAATGATCTGCCCTGAACTGCCATGCAATGCACAAAGGTTTGTTCACTGTAGATAAGTAGGAAATGGCTGCCCTTCAGTGATCGTATAGTGCCTATCCGCAGCTTGGGAAGTGTCTTGCAACAATTTCAGGACATAATACTTGGATGTACATTTCCAAAGCAGGGCCTCATGCTCTGTAGGGCTCAGATACCGCTACTGAACTTGAAGCTGACTTCTAGGGGCATGTACCAATTCTACCAGCATGAAAAATGAGAAAAATATGTAGTAAACATTGCTTTGTTTACAAAACTGGGGGTAGCCGAGGACTCAATCCTGAAACAGTGACACAGGCATGCAGAGAATAGATATGAGCGCCAATTTTTAAACTTCATTTGTATCATCTTCCCTATCCTGTCACTAGGTGAGGCAATTCCAAACATTTGAGATGCCTATGCTTTCAGCAGTTCTGCATTTGCTAAACACTGCAAGCCACTGAGAGCAGAGCAGCCAAAAAGATGGGCAAAGCTGAAAAAGGAAACTATTGCCAAACGGCATAAAATGGTAGAAATTGGGCGTGTAACTCTTGCAATGTAATTCCACTGGCACTAGTCAGCAAATCTGAAAATATGCCGCAATTATGAGGAAATATTGGTATGGTTTCCCAGGCCCAACAGATTGATCAATATATAGATGGTGGTAATACTGAACACAATCACTAACTCAATAGAACTCACCTGAATCTTCACTTCAGACTATCCAAATAGATCTCACCGTAAACCAGAGATTACGTAGATTAGAGACCTGGTCTACTGCTGCCCAAGAAACATGGCAGCAACTGTAAAACTGAGGGCTTTGGCTGTGTGCCCAGTGGTGTAATGCTGAGATGATGACCTCTAGGTCAGACTAGTGTACTGATCTTGGAGCCTGTGTCATCCTTATGTTGGAACCACTGTTTTGAACCAGGTGTCTGCTGACTAATATTTTTTAGTACGTAGGTCACCTGAATTGTATATATAATACAAACATACCTTGATATAATACAGCAAATTGACAGTTATCCAAACAGATCAGTTTGTAAATGCTGCTATTGTGCAAAGCAATGAAGATAATTAAAAAAAAGAGAGAAAGCGGTTTGTCTAATGAAACAATTGTTTAGTCACAAATAGGAAAGTGCCCACAAAAATTACAAACATCCCTGCACTACTCTTTGGGGAGGAAAGGTACAAAAAGGCATCATGTGTACTCCGACATTTTGCTATGCGCATTTTTGTGACAAGGTTCACCGCCCTCGGAAAATTGGAGCACAAAAGCCATTCCATCGCTCCCGTCCCCTGGCACGCCACTTTGTGCTCCCAGCTCGTTCAGTCCAACTGTCTGCACACATCACACAGGAGAAGAAGTCTCTCTGCCTCGCTGTGCTACATTATTCATAAGACCTAGTGACGACAGTCTTCCGGGGTCAAAAACAACTGCAATGACCACTCCAGGGCCCGCGCTCAAGGAAGCACGACCCTAGGCAGAATGTACGACTTGGTAAACCTGAACTGGGAGAGTTGCAAAAAGGAAAGACTCGGACTGAAGTATTTCATTAATCAGAGCGGGTGAAAATGGGCCACTGCCAAGCGTGGGTTGGAGCGGCAGAGAAGCCCACAGCCTAGAACAGAGATCCACGCTCATTGGTGCCATCTCTGCGCATCACGTGGTGCAGAAAACAATGCTTCTTGTTGGCACCACTTACCACGCCACGTACAACATATCCCTGCCTGGCTCCGACACCTCTGGATTTCCAAGCGCTAAGCCCCTGGACTCCTCTGTGAAATGAATGCAATATTTAACTCACTCATGTCTTAATATTTCTGTAGGAGCGCTGGTGGAAGAAGGGTCCCCCAAGCGTAAAGGTTTCAAGGGTACCATTTTGGGCAGCACCATAAAGTTTTGACATTACCAGATAAAATAACAGACGGAGCAAAATAACATATAAGACTTGTCAAATGGCCGCAAGCAAAATCATGAAAGAAAAAGGTCAAAACGTTCAGGATTTTATGTTTTAATTTAGGAGGTTTACATTGCTTCAGGCTGCAGAATATTTTAGAATTAGAAGTTTCAAGATGCTGTGTTCACCATGAAACCGAAAGTGCTGCGCACCAACTGCAACTCTGAAAGCCCTTCAAGCAGGGGGTCAGATTAGGAGTCTGTGGTAATTTCTTTGAGGATCCGAGACAAGGAGACAGGAAGCAAGTCAGACCTCCACACTCGATGGAAACAAATCAGCACCTTCTAAAACAATTAAGACTGCCAAGCCCCAATGGATACAGAGCCAGAGCTGCCAGTCAACCCTGGAGTCAAGCACCGCAAGAAACCATCACTCATCCCTATAGATGCCCACCTGATCCACAAACAGCAGAAGGAAAGAGAAAAACTTCATTCACTTCACCAATTTCTCAGCGACTGCTTCCAAAAAGTGAAAAAGCTACAGCAGCGCGAGAGCAGGCCCACAACTATTGCAGGTGAACAACATTCCAGTTAAGGCTTCATGAAGCGCAGGCACAACGCTCAAAGGGGTGTGGACTGCATCTGGCAGGACCAGTAACATAAGAAGGGAGCTCAGGTCTGCGAGGCACTGGATGGCCCCAGTATGAAGTGTGCATCAAGAAAAGCAGACTGTGTCGCTTCAGTCTCTCCCAGATTGTGCAAGCCTGTATTTTGAGAGACAGTTATTTAATTTCAGGGAAAAAAGTTCCAGACCTAGGTTGGTTGTAGCCCAGGTTAAATCACGCAATACTATGCTTTTATGGCACATAATATAATAACACAGATTGAACAATTAAGCCCCAGGCAAGCCTGGCTCTTCCCTTCATCCTACTAAGGATGATAAAACAAGGAGCTGCTGCAACAGGGCAATAACTGGTAATTAAAGAGATGTTGTGTCACACCGTGAATGAACAAGGAACCTTAAAATGTCCTTCGCCCTCCTCAGGACCCAGTGGGCTGCAGCCCCGCCAATACCTATGCAAATCTCTGGGCTCAGCTAGTCCCTCCCTCGGCCCTCCCCGCAGACACCTCTCCTCCTCAAATCCCCTCAGTACCTGAATGGCAGCCAGAGTACTGTATTATGCTCAAAGCCTCCTTTCATCTGAGCTTTCTTCCTAGCTGTTCTTTCCTTCTCCCTCGCTCGCTTTTCTTTGCACAGATCTGTACTGGATGGAGTCTAGTCAGGCTGCCGAAAGGATTAATTCAGCCTGGCTGCCCAGCTCTGTGGGAGGGAGGTGGGGAGATTTAAGAGGGTGTGTGGGGGGAATCTAAGATCCTTCAGCCTGTAGCAGTCTTTAAAATTCCTCCAGCCAAACCTAATTCCCAATCCCTGCAGAGCCAGCACTACACGACGCATCTGCTGCAGCCTCATGCCAGCAGTGGAGAAGCGAGGCACGTCACGCATGCTGAGAGATGGAAGGGCAGGCCGCAGGGCCTGCGAGCTGAACTCCAACCTGTGCAGGGGAATTGCATCACCGAGGCAGAGGCGGGCTGCGGAGCAGAAGGCCTGGGAGGTGCAGCCATGAAGCTAAATTAGACTGCTGCAATGAAGTCACTCTCGGCACGGCTCCCCAACACCCTCTCCTACCAGTCGGGGCGCAGGCCATGACAGAGGGACCCCGCTCGTTCCCGTGCGGGTCCACGGCCAGCTCCATGACCAGACTGCTTCCAGGTGAAAAAGTACAGGGGTTGGGGCTGCGAGGAAAGCCAGACTCACTCAATGTGCTCTGCTGTAGTAACGTAGGGACACGCCCCCAAGCCCTTCCAGGCTGCTGTACAGAACAGGACTCCGCCAACGAGTGCCTTGGCAGAACCATCCCGTGCTTAACAACTGCATGGGGAGTGAGATCACGGGAACAGCTCGGTTTCACCACACCTGCAGAAGGCGAGCAGGGCTGGCGCCAGAGACCAGCTGCCAAAGCCCCCCCCAACCGTTGGCGAGGCTGCAGCCAAGCCAACGGTTCAGAAGGCCCCAGCCATGACCGCGGCTCACCCAGAGCCGCCCAGATGCCTCCATACAAATACGGCTTTTAACCCAAGGCAAACACTTTCAACTTCACAAGACACAACCGGGAGTTGCTCCGTTGCAACCCAAGCTTTATTAAAGAGTGGTGGAGAGGGGTTTAGGCTGAGCTTGGATACAGCAATCACACAAAAGGTGATGGGAGGAAGGCTTACAATAATTCGTCTAACCACTGGCAATCGTTGTGACGTGGGTCCCACGCACTGTGTCTCACTGGAGCCAAGCTGTACCTGGCTGATGAGACTTAAGTAGGGAGAAACTAGTCCAGGGTTGCTTATGTTCTAGTTCAGCGAGGATCTGGCCTGGCAGTTTGGGCTGGACTGTTCCTATTGAAGCAGAGTCAACACTGTTGTGCATATGGCTGGTCCAAACTGAGGTGGCATAAAGTGCAAAGTAACGACGGACTAGGATGCCGCCAGAGCAATTACCAGTGGCAGAGATTGATGCAAGCATTCATCCATCACTTTTTTGTCTAATTTAGAGTGGCTTGGAGCGGTTATGCACAACAGAAGAGGGCTGTCGGCCTCCTTTATTGAAGGCAGTGCAGTGCACAGAATGGGGACGGCAGTCGGCTTCCCTGTGCTACACAGAGGTGTTATTCCCTTTCCTGCCCTTGGTGCAAATACAGAATTGGGGCAAACAGATCTTGAATATCATTTGCTGGTCATACTCGTACATAGCAAATGTTTTTGCCTTTTTAACTTGGCGAAGCAGCAGAAGTTCTAAACAGAGCCACATAACTATCCACATTCTATCTGCCGTGGGAAGAGAGGCTCCAAACAGGAGCCAAGAGCAAAAATCAGACAAAATATCTGCATTACAGCCGGGACTTGCTTCATATGATATTCTCTGTGTAATCCTTTCCATGGAGGAGTTTTTGAAATCTACTCCCTCTTGGCCAAGTTTACATCACTGACCCAGCACTCACGCAACACGCACATGTTTACAATCCGAGTCTGCTAGGTGAATACCAAAGCTGAAAATCTGGCTTTCCTATACAGTGGCAGTGGATGATGATTCCTTTTAGCTTTAGTTTTGTTCTGATATTTAGATACAATTTTGATGGTGACCATAAGTCCCTTTGGTGGCTAAAACTAAATGAAACAAACGAAGGAAGATAGATGACTAGTTTTGTCCACTGTCACTCCTATGGAAGTGTTCACACCTCAATGCATTTTCAATGACTCATGCATTCATTCGGCCGCGGCCCGTCCTAATGGGTGGAGGAGCCACGCCCCCTCACCTTTTGCCCAATAGGAAGAGTGTTTGTCAAGCTGATCAAAGGTCAACCTGACAGACTATCTTGTTCAAGTCAGGCAGCCAGTAGCTAGGCATGCATGAAATTCGCATGCGTCTGACTGCCTTAGCTGAACTTTGCCATGCTGAAGATGTCCCAGTTCCTGTGGGTGTGATCTCTTCAGACTGGCAAAGCACCTTGAGGCCCTCCCCCACGTGACGAGGGGGAACGTCACGGATTGCCTCAGACCTGGGTGCTTTAGTTTTAAGCCCCGAGGGGCCCAGAGCTGAATTATGAATGAATATTTGGGGGGAAGGGGGGGGGAGTGCTGTGAATAGATGTATGTGTGTGAAAGCATGGGTGTGAGTGCGTATGTGTGTCCTGTCTGCCCCCCTTCCTTCTAAAATTACCATCCGCCACAGTACTGAGTGACTTTCAAAAACTGGGCCAAGACGAGTAGAACACATAAAACCGCTGCCATGATCAAGTCCTAGAAGGGATCAAACCGGTGTCCAAAATCTGTAGATTGATGCAAGAGAAATGATAGAAAAGGAAAAGAAGAAATAGCTAATTAAAAATAGGCAAAAATGACGAAAACCTACATTAATAGGTACATTAAAAATAGCCCATAAACACACAATTTGCACCCAAGGACTTGCCTTTTTGCTGCCTTAAGTTTGTTTTTGATTTTCCATAAAGGGGGCATTCCCCAACGCCTCAACCCAACGGTCACCTCACCAATCACTTCTCCTCTACACACCCTCCCACTTTACATCATGGTTCCGACATGAAAACACTGTTTATAATCATTAAAAGAATGTAGCTTTTTTCCCCGAACACACAAAGGGCATTACTTAAATGATGTTTTGAGGATGTGTGAAGGAGACGCAGGGTCACTTGCTCTCCTTTTCCTTGCATCTCATTACACTAAGCCATTTTATAGTGCTTGGATAACCTGATCCGGCACCTACACAGCACCTCAATGGGTGTGAGGTCTAGTCACCTTATGAACTCTAGAACTTCACTGAAGTGTCTAATACTGAATAGGTAAATGTATTTATTTTTAAGTAAAACATTGTGTGCAATTATATAAGCATATGAGTTTTGTTGCTGCCTTTTTGTCTGTTAACTTTCTTTGATATAGAAATGCACTTTTCCACTACTGACTTTCCAGCGCCTTATCCAGACTTTGAGGTCTGCCTTTACAGCTGGTCAGCTAATCTTTAATTACTGTTCATCATTAACCCCTTCAGCGCTCATGACGGAACCACTCCATCATGAGCCACGGGTGCCGTGTGCTCATGACGGAGTGGTTCCGTCATGCTGCGGCCGTTGGCCGCTGCTCTGCCCACGCTGCGCTGATTCCCCGCCTGTGCGGGCGATTAGCGCAGTGGGCGGAGTCATGACGGAATCACTCCGTCATGAGCACAGCTCAACCGTGGCTCATGACGGAGTGGCTCCGTCATGAGCACAGCGCCACCGCGCTGCCCCCAAACCCCCCCCAGCGCTGCGGCGGAATTCCCGCCGCAGCCAAGGGGTTAAAGCACTTTTGTACATAAACTAGAAGCTTCCTCCTGTCTCTAGATAGACTTGCTCACTAAGTAGATAAAAAAGATCACTTAAAATCAACCACAGCGCAGAACTAGTAAGGCAGCACTTTCTCTAGAGAGGCATAGAAAGTCATTGCCAAGGACTAGATCTTAGATTTATTTATAAATACAGTACAAGTGATTGCCACCCACAAGGGATCCGAAGCTGCCTGATACATCACTCACTTGAATGACTTTCCACAATAGCACACGGTTACAATAGAAGACCGCGATCCAATGGACTTTGAGAACTGCAGAAGCCACTCTGTACAGGTAGTCATTTTTAGCCTTGGGCAAACCGAGCCTTGACAGCAAGATGTGAACCTGACCGCCCTACCTCTCTGTGCACTCTTCTTTAGCATGCCCATGAAAGAGTTTATCCAAATAAAAGAAAAAACATCCCAGATGCTCGTCGAGTAGACGAGCCAAGCATCAAATCACTTAGATCTGGTTCTGCTGCTGCGATGGTGGCGGGGAGATGCGCTTGCTTCTTTTTGCATTAGTAATTAGGGGGTGGAACAGATGGCAGCGGTTGAGATTCTAGCAGAAGCATCCATTGCAATAACCTTCGCTGTCGGGAACTGTGCAACCAGCAGGAGTTAAAGCTCCCCCCCAAGGACTAGGGGGAGAGAGTGGTTGGGGGGAAAAGAGTTTGGGAATGTAGTGCTCAAAAGTATAGGAGCCCTGTCAAATGATACTATAGCCTTAGTGTGAGCAGGCGGGAAAAGTGAGAGGATTAAAACGACCAACTTTGTAAATAACATCTAAGTAGGAAGGTTTGCTGTGACAACTAGTCCATATGAAGTAGAATGTGTTCTTGGGTCAGTTGACTCAAAGGCATGGTGTACAGCCAGACTGGACCTCAAGGAGGCAGATAGTTTCATCCTATCTGAAGAGACTTCAGTGTTGGGATTGAAGGAGCGGGTTGGGTCTCTCCACATGTTCTCCTCACAGACATGCTCGTCTCCTTGGCTTGAACGAGACCTCCTATAGAATTATATATTTCAACTTTTTGTAGCACCGCAGAACTAGGGTGAGTGTGCAAGTCTGTTAAGAAAGACACAGGATTCTGTTTTAGGGATATTCACCTCTTTAGGATTTTTCAGAATCGGAGGTGTGAAGCCAGATGCATGATCTGCCTGGTATGGAACTATACAGTGGAGGTAGTCTTCCACAGAAGTGTCTCTAGCAGAGGTTCCCAAATCGCAATTTGTGAAAACCTCTCTGAAGATATGGGTTATTTCTTACAGTGCCTTGTTATGACTGTTTTTCATCTATATGAGGTTGCCCTAAAGAGATATTTGGGTACCAGTGTTAAGCGCCTGACCCCTCTTTTACTGGGAGCTGAAAAACTTACATGGGTGCGGTGATCCAGTTTGGTTTCGGGAATAATCAGGGTGCTTATTTCTGTTGAACCCTGTTTTAAATAGAGGAAACAACAAAGTGAATTGCAGAGGAGAAGACCCTTCCAACTAAGTACGAACTGTCTTAAGTAAAATAAACTCAGAACATTTGGAGCTGCACAAAAGAACACCCACTTCTTTCTGTCCACGATGGACTACGCAGTTAGGAGAGGTTCCTACAAGAAAACCTGCCAGATAGGATTTGCCAATTCAGTCTAGGCCATAAAATCGTAGCAACAAGGGCCATCAACATATCTTGACAGATGTGTAAAAAGCTGCAACCTTCCTAGTACTCTTTTTTTGCAGGGTGGGATGGCCCAGATGGTAAAGCTCACTATGCTCTTTCCCTATGCACTTAAACAGTCAGTGGTTTCCGGGCCGTACCCGTGGAGGTACTAGTGCACTCCAACAGGATAATCAAAATATCCCACTTGCAAACTTCACTCCAAGAAGAAAGCTCAGTCAAGCCACCAAGCCTTAAAGCTAGAGACAATAGTGGGTCTGGAGCTCAAACAGAAGTTCCTATTACATTCTGAGCAGAAACAGGAACGACCCTCAACTCAAGGGGTTTGAGCCAAGGATGCTACAAACCCACCAGCACAGCACAAAGCCTAACGGTAGCAATATGGGATCTCCCCTTTGTAATAACGGTTGTGTTAATGTGCCAATGAGAGGTTTTTGAAATTTAGGGTTCAGTGTACTGTTGAATGGGCTACCAGTGGTCCTGCCGTCAGGGCGCCTCATCTGTTATGGCGGAGGAGCATCGCCCCCTGCCAGCAGAGGCAAATTTGAAAAACAAAATGATAATAAAACAATTGTATTATCATTTTATTTGTCTTCACTGAGCCGAGTCTTGGGGCTGGGGCCATTCTGACAACAGAACTGTAGCAAGCATTGAGGAGGAGTGGTGCGGAACTGCTACAAGTGCGCATTTCTCTGTGGCCAGCTGTTGTACGGCAGCCAAACCGACATGCGCACTGAGATCTCTCTAACCCGAGCTGAGATGCCGGGTGGAGAACTGGAGGCACATGCTTCCAGTCACCATGGGAGCTCAAAACTAGCTTGCTCAGGCCAATTCCAGCACTTCTCTCATACTGGGTAATACTACTACCAGCATGGCAGCAGCATCTGGATTGGCCATAGGCAAGTCTGGGAACCTCAGCCTGTGCACTAGCAGTAGAGCCAGAGAAGCAGAAGAGAGGGAGGCAAGTTTTTTTTTGTTTCGTAATTGTTCTCCCGCGCTGCCCCACCACTTTTTACTGATACCAGGTACTACTGCCTGCAGCAGACGACAAACACCTTCCAGATGGAGACCAGTTATAGTTTGAACTGGTTTCTAAAACCAAATGGAGCAGTTTAAATACCTTTGCCTGAGAAGGGCTGGGCTCGAAGTTACATGTGTGCCCCTTCACTCACCTCTTCCTCCAACCCCCCCCACCCCCCCCCCCCTCCGTCCCAAACTCAATGGTAGTAATATTGTGAACGGATGTCATAGTAAAACATTAGGTGGGACTGGTAGCAAGCACCCACTGGACCCACCACAGTTTTCGAGCAGCTGAGAAACTAGGATTTAGGATTAGAGTCCAGTCACGCTTTTAAACCAGCAACAAAAGTCATCCAATCAAACACTACCCAATGGGCTTTTGTTAAGAGAACAAACCTCTTCCCTATGGAGTAGAAATGGGAGTGATAAATAATCCCACTAAATCAGCAGTGGAATCGTAGGTTTCAAGACGCTACAGGCCCAGAACAAGGAGCCCTGGAAAAACCTCCTGCAAGTCCTCAACCCTCTTTCAAAATAGATGTCTTCAGCCTAACCAGCTGGTTCCTGTGGTTCATTCTCTTAAGATGACCTACACATAGGCATCAGTCTACTGGGCCTCGCTCTTTCCCACATTCTCGAGGGCCAGCTCCCATCTACACCAAGTCAAACAGCTCTGGCATTGACCCTTCCAGAGCCCTATCCTTGTGGTTCCTTGTCAGACTTGTGTTGTTGTTGATGGTACAGTACACCATCCAGGGATTCCACAGAAGACAATTTAAATCTCCAGGTTACAGGTGTGGGGCGGGACCAAAAATAGTGATCATAAATTCCAGATATTTCCTTAAGGAGGACAAACGGGAGTGGTGACTGATGATATGGAGGACAAGTAAGAAGACCGCATAAATGAGGAATATCACGTTGACATGAAAGCATGGATCGGAATCTCTGTTTTGTGCTATCTTTGAAAAGGACAAAATTCACTAAACACAGGCCACTTGTCACAAGCGTGCACATATTTGTAGGGCAAAGTTAATTTTAGAGACGGTTGGTAGACCTTCTCCTGAGGCACTGGTAAAGGCTTTGCTCCAATTGGAACCTCAGCTATCACCAATCTTCATTCGCCTCTTAACCAGGTGACGTGCCAGTAGCAAACCTCTTTCATTGCTAGGGCTCATTTTAGGTGTAGCCTCTAATCCAACCCCAAACTCCACTTATAAAATGCCTTAAGAATTCACTGGGGTAAAACATATGGCCAATAATAGAAGACTGTTTTCAATAGACCACCCTCTTGCGACTAAATACACACAAAACATAGGTCTATAAATGACTGGACTGAAGATATTTTACAGCTATCTAAATACTAATACGCTATGCATTTCAGAAGCAACGAAGGCTTGTACAAAGAAATTTGGAATGATTTCTGCAATTTATTTAAAATATCACTATCTGTATATCAATGTCCCCCTCCCTTATCACATATTTTTCCTCTTTTCACTTCTGCTGTTCAGTCAATCATTTTTATTGATAACACTAAGTATACATTAAATACAAATAAAACTGAGAAAAGAAATGAGCTTTGAAGATGGGTTTAGTGTCAAGAGAGATGCCAACGGGCACCTGCTCAAAATACACAACCCACCACGCAAAATATTATAACTGCCTAATAAGGCTGCCAATCTACGAAAAGATCAAATGGGCACAGAGACTTACCTTGCCCTTACAAACTGTACTAAGAAAAGGAATGAAAAGAGGGAGCTGAAGTGACTTGCTGTTCAGTGCTAGACTTCAATAATTAAGGTCAGTTGACACCTTAGCTCAAGACGTTATTAGCTCACCCCTTGTTGACTCAGTTTGAACTAAACAAGTCACAAGCAATGCTGTATGCGAGCATAACTTTATTTGTTCTTAAGGTCCAGTCAAAAACTGACTATTGGCACACGATTGTCAGAACATCTCCAAAGGGATTCCTCTCTTTCACAAGAAGCATACCCGGACTGTGACCTTAGAATATAGAGAAGATTAATTTAAGCATTCCATCCATCACATTTTGTATACCTCAGAATATGGAATGACACTCCTCGCCCAAAATGTGCCTTAATTTATTTCTCATCCTTCAAAAGAGGAGTAAAATGCTTTCTTATGGATAAGTACACAAGTCTCTTGACCTCTTTGACCTTCTCCTTCTTACATGTCCTCAAAACTCTAAAGATACAGAGGTTTGGAAAGGGGTCTTCAATGCAACTTCACCTCCCTTTAAGGACACTTCCTTCCACTTTGCTGCGTGGGGTTCTGACTTGTATACTTTTTGTTACAACTGTGTGTAGCTCTTTTCTTACAGATTTCCTTCTTGCTCTATTATATATACGGTTCCCGGTTTTATGGTATTTATTTTTTTAACATTTCGGTCTGTATTTATCCATATTCATGTTTTTGGCCATCGTATGGTATTTATTCACATTTATTTTGTGTTTTAGAATAAATGTAGTTGTAAAATTATATATTTCTGCGTTTATATAACTCTTCGACGTGCACTCAAACACGGATGTCTGTCACGTTTTAGCAAACTAAGCAGCCACGTATCACAAAAGACTACACTCACAGCTACATATTAGCATCATCCTACACATGTATTTTAACATATGCCTGTATTTAAGGAAATCTCATCCTGTATTTGTAACCCTCCATTCTGTCTCCCTGCTCAGCTGTTGCCTAGAATTTATGAAAGACAGCATGGAAAGTTTCTCACAAGAAGCACCATTTTCAGTATTTTTCCACTTTTAAAAATAAATACAGACAGGAAACACAATGTTTTCTGTCTATATTTATCTGTAAAAATCAGTAGAAACGGAAATCCAAAAGCCTTAATTAAATGCCATTGTTTTCCACTTTGATATAGGAAGAACTCCCAATCTCCAAGGCCTTGAGCGCACCATACACCAATGCTAAATAAACCAACACACAAATATCACCAACACACCCTAGATCTTCTGGGAGATCAGGGAGGTACTACCCAACAAAACACTGCCCTCCCACGATGTAAACCCCACCACAAAGTGAACAAGCATTGAAAATGCAATAGGTCTCACCTTTGATTAAGTTAAAGCTATTTGCTTAGCTAATGGTATTGTATAGGTAAGCAAATGGATTTAACTTAATGAAAGGCGAGACCTATTGCATTTTTAACTTTAGTTTCTACTTTTTCACGCCTTACCTCAGTCGGTATTGTTTCAAGACCACCTCCTGGGTCGCTTCTGTTTTAAAACGTCTATAAATGCAATGCTGAGGACGGTTCTGTTTCCTCTCTTTGTCGCTTTCTTTATCTAAGCGACGCCCAAGGTGTTTGGTCATTTATTTGATTTAATGTGGAAGAAGGTTGCAAGTATACCCTTATTATAAGAGTACCCTGCGGGGGCGTCCATGGGAGGCAGAGGAGAGTCCTGGTGGCACTGCTAGGAGAGACGTGTGGTACCATCTTGAGCTGTATTTTCAGCCCCTGGCTGCCTGCTGGCTTATGCAGATTACCTAAGTACCAAAACATCCCGTGCCCTCCGTCCTGATCATGTGCGACCCAAGCCTCCCCTGTCTGTGTTTTTAAATGCAGATTGCGGCTTCGGCCCGAGTTCCCTTGAACTCTGGGGAGTCAATTGCTTTAAAGCTGGCTTTTACACAAAGAAATTGGAGCAAATGTCGGAGAAAAGAGCAGCAATTTAACAAAAATACAGACATTCCCGCCTTTGGAAGGTGATGCTCAGCGGTTAGACAGAAGAAGGTGAGGGGAGAAATTAAAGGTGATTAATATTAAAATAGCTTGGACAAAAGGAGATGGCACCAGTAAATATGAATCGTTGGCATATATGCCTGTTGCAGCAGTTAAACATACCAGTGCATTCATCCTGTGTTAGCTACATTACGCAAATAAGGAATTAACATTCACGTGCCCCGTGAATTACGCTTCCAAACATTCCCGCCACCCCATTTTTTTTGCCAACTAATCGCCATTGGTTTCTACTAGATGTAAGTAACTGTCTGCATATAAAATTGGAAATTGGAGGCAACTAATAATTTACTGTAGCGAAAATTAGAATTGGTTCAGGAAACATTTTGGATTTTTCTTTAGTGACTAGCAGCGTAATTTCTACATTTTATTTCATCAGTAGTATTCCCCGTAAAATCTCCGCTGCACGTAGGTTCCGCATGTCCCATAACACAGACACGTGAAAACAATCTAGTGGGCTGGACCAGTAGCCAAAACCAACTCGGTTTCATACAATGTCGCACATAAGCGCACAAGCCGTCTAGGGAATTTTGAACCAGTGTGATGCAGGAGGTGAAAGGCGACATACAGAGTCGTAGTCGCAATCTGCCCCTGCGATGTACGACCCTGGAATATCATATGTACAGACCGTAGCACGTGCACATCACGAACAAAGCACTGTTGTGTGTACGAGAGCAAAATAACAGTTGAAATGACTAACTCATGGAGTGTGTGATACGTTGGTCGATAAACCTTGCGAAGTAAAAGCAAGTCTTATTTTCATCACACACAGAAATGTTATTCACAATAAGTGCAGCAAAATTGCTACAATTTGTGTAATATTGGGTTCCAGCCTGTGGAATAATCTTGAGATGGACAAAGTTGCTCTTGGTGCGAGAGAGCGGAGTTTTAATGCCGGAGTCAAAGTCGCATGATATCTATTACGCAACTGTCACCCAACTCGGTGTCTCGGTTGTAAGTCCGAGTCAGAAGGGCGCATACGTCCCGAGGGTGTTGCAGTGTCCTGCACTCAACAACTTCCCGCTACGGGAGTCAGGCCGGTGTCACCAGGACACGGTCACTCACCGTTCGTAAATGAACCAGTGAGAGAACAAAGACTTATTTTATGAGACAGTCTCTCCTTGTACCGCCGAGTGCCGGACAGAAGAGATGGTTCTACACAAAGTGTGAGAAGCTCACGCAGCCCTGTTATTTTATTTCCTTATTGCACCATCTGGAACCCTGCAGACTAGTTTTCTACGTATAAATGCTGGATGACGGAAACTAGAAACAAAATAAACCACGCTATTTCGGGGAGAGAGGGTCCTTACACCTATTGACGATACCAGTCGCCCCCTGATGATTCCATTCTGGCAGCTCAAACACTGTACGTGTTCAAGAAAAAAATAAAATAAAATTCTCTAAGCAATAATCCCTTCTTGGGCAGCACCCGACTCCATATATGATACAAAGTATATCTGTACAGCGCAGATACTGCGTGTACGGGCGCACGTTGTATTTTCTCCATATTATGCGGCCCATCCCCTTCACCAGTTAGAAATGGGCTCCACTGGATTCTGTAGACAGAAAATTGCTCTTCGGAAATGAGATAATTTCCAGTAGACCCCTTCGCATCTTGAGCGGTTATGACGTCGAGTCATGTTCAATGGCTGCCTGCAGGTGGTGTTTTAACTGTATTAGAATTTTCTTTGTTACCACCAGATTTTTCGGCAAGGAATGAGCGCGATTTTGACAAACTGTGACCAGCTGGACAGAAGTTTGAAATAGCTGCATATACAAAGCGGCATTTTCGTTGCTATGACAATGAAAAATTCGCAAGATGGCGTCGGACTGCCCACTGTCCGTACGTTCTCGCGCATGCTGTTAGCTTTGGACAAATGGTGAGAGCAGCCGTCTTTGTCCATCCCTACGCGTGCATGTAAGCCTTTGAGAGAATGGATTGCAAAAGGCCCTCGCATGGCGAGAGCAGCACAAGCGCTGCTATAGCCAGGCGAGACCTAAAAAGGCTATATTTGCGACTTTGCACGATTATACTGGCCACGTAGCTCCTACATGCCTCCTTCATTCCTAAAGGGCACACGTGGGAGGGAAGGAGCAACGGGACAAGAGTTCTTTAATAATTACAGTGATCATAGGCAAGTTACAAGACTACTGCGCCAAAGTGACCATTCATCTTAAGTCAGAATAGGGAAGAGTATTAGATTACAAAAGTTGGGCTACACTGTGAATATTCAAAATGCAGGCCACACTTCAGATATTGTACATTCTCACATTATGTGCTAGGCTTCAGATATAAGATTCTAACATTACGGGCCAGACTTGAAATATTTAGGAGCCACAATTGGGAAGGAAAATAAAGTATTGATCCCTACATTGCGGACAAGACTTCACGTATAAAAGGCTCTTACACCACAGGCTTTAAATCCTGTGGGTTCCCAATTCTCAAGCCAGTTTTGGGTATTATTCATTTGGACAACTCGGGCCATGTTTTGTGCATTGCAAATTCTAACAAACCAAAAGAGACGCAAGATATTGCTGTGGCACACCACCTGTGACAAATTTCGGGTTTTACTAGATCTGAAACCCCAGGCAAGCTATTGGGTACTGTGGGTTCCCATTTGGGCTTTCTTGGGCTTCATAACCTAGCCTGGTGTTGTAGTATTGCTGTGTCCTACACTGTAAGCCAGGCTTCGAGTACCGTCGGTATAAGGCCCCATGCAAAGCTTCGGGCATTGTAAGTCAGACACCCTGGATAGGGGCTGGATATAGTAGGCAACCTCATCTCAAGTCAGGGTCGGACTGTAGTGCCCACAATTCCATGACTCAAATGTGGTAGATTTGCACAAAGCGAGACACGCTTCTGGTACTGAATATTCACACGTCCATGATCAGATTCCCATTATTAAAAACCATCTCAAAACGTAGTCCAAAGCTCGAGTTTGAAGATTCACACAGAGGCTGGAGCTTAGGTCGCAGCTCAGTGACGAAAAACTGAGTAGTAGGAGAATATAATATCATCACTTACAATTTTTGGAATGCCTCAGACTATTTTTAGCATTCTACAGCCTGTGAATACATTTTTGCCCCTCTCTGCTGAAGGCATTTAATTTGAGACCAAGATAACTATCGGGGCACGAAAAAAAACACAAGCTATGAGATGTAAAGTCTATAAGTCAAACGCTTCTCGAATTCGCAAGAACTACACTTAGTCTGCAGGGTTAGCTTGAAGGCCTTGTGCTGGTGGAGTAACTAAAGTCTTGCAAACAGATGCTCTGATGTTCGCCTTCACATTAGCTCACCATGCCTATGTCTTGGCAAGGGTGAAATGCGGTCTCTTGCACCACCCATACATAACACACATACTCTTCGCCAAGTGATTAAAATAAAAAAATACATAAATAAATAAAACAAGAAATGTGATTCTAGTAATTATCATACTTTCAGGGCACTGGGCTTCTCCCTCGAGCCCCACCATCTTCCCTATATGTTTGTTGTACTCAAAGTAGGACAATAAAGCATTGGTTAATGAACAGTACTGTAGTGGCAACACAGGTTCCACATCTGTGCAGGAGCAAGGTGAGTTTAGGCAGTATCAAGTCAAGGTTGGACTTCTCATTTTTAACAAAGAATGTAACAGCATTTGAAGGCAAGTGCAAGACAGTGTGGCAGCAGTGAACATTTAAAGTCAGTAGGTTAATTGTGATAAAAATAATTATTTTTATGTTGCACTTAATACCTGACTTCTGCTGCTTATAAGAGTTGCACATTGCTGGCGTTACTGCTATCCAATTTAATGTATTTCACTTTACTAACCTTAGAAGAATGAAGATTGAACTCAAAATCTGAACTTGTGACCCGCAGAACACTTTGCAGAAAAAGCTTAACTCCCTCACCTTGTACATCAATCGGCGATTGGACTCCTCTCCGACCTTGGACAATACGCAAGTTCAGATTCAGCACAGAAATGTGATTCTTCTAATGACCAACAACAAAGTATTTACTTCTTGGTCACAGCCTCTGTCCCTCATTGACCTGAAATATCCTGGTGAAGGGTGGTACTGTTATAATCAATGCTCTCTCTCTCTCTCTCCTCCACCCTGTACGTGGACACAATCAACCTCTTCAATCAATAATTAGCCACAAGTTGAGAAAGGAAAACGAAAAAACTACTAACCGGAATTAACACAGAAGCCACCAAATACCCACCAGCCAATCACCCTTCGTTATTCAAGGTGCTAGAAAAGTTGTACATTTAGAACAAAAAGGAGTAGTGGAACCCACAACCACACAAAACCTGGCTTTTGCCCAGACACAGGAAGGAAACTACTCAGGCATCTGCTGGGACACATACTCGAGGATTTCTTGACTAGACTTGCTCTCCTAAATAAGTCTGTCCTCTATTGCATACTCTACAACAAATCAGCATCACTACAGGGCAGTAGGTGAAACTAGGAACCCCCCCCAACACGGAAACTGCAACAGCAGTAAGGATGCCCCATCTTCTCATCTCAGGTGGTGTGCTAAAATTTATATATAAACCCTCAGAGAAAACTTCCACTATTACGTTCAAAGACCCTATTCCCTCCACCCTCTCAAACCTCTGATCTAACCCAAACGCCTTCTTTTCGGTTGATTATACTTTCAGGATCCTCAAGAGACAGGTGGAATCAAATGTCATCATAACAGAGACTCAGGTACAGGCACCTAAAACTCTGAATTTAAACTTTTCTAGCCAGGAATCTAGAAACTTTTTTTGGTCTGTGAGATAGAAGAAAGAAACGACACCTTAATAAGATGTAATGTGAATTTAATCTCAGCATGTTGTTTGTTTAAACAAATGGACAAACTTAAGAAAATTTTCGGCACAGTTGACCGTTAGTTATGGTGAAATGTCTGGATTGGTAGCATGAAACACCAAGGCTGGTCAGCACGTTGCTAAGCGGATCATGTAGTGCTGTAAAAGAAAGAAGACAAGCATAGAGATGTCTGGGACACTAAAAGAAACAGAGGATTTTGAAAGGCAATTTGCTATCTTACCTTGTTGGAATATGTTTGCCAGACAGATTAAAAATCAAGCGATCTAGGTCTTCAAATTCCATACCTACATTCAGAAGTATGTCATACTCAACCACATGGAAGGCTGTAGAAAGATCTAGTAGAACTATTAGGCAGCGATGACGGCTACAAAGTGTCACAAATCCTCAGCAGTGTGGTTTTTGTACTATAACACAAGCTTTTTTGGCAGTGGACAGATAATTCCAATGTTTAGGATTGAGAGTTCTATGTGGATGTGGAACCAATGTGGAATTAAGACCAATATGTGTCCCGAAGTAAAAGAGTGAGGAAACCGATAAGTGCCACACACAGAAAGGATGGCTGATATAAAAGGGATGAAAAGGCCCCAAGCAGCAGAGATTTTTTGCTGCGCAAAAGTATACTTTTTATGGTCAGAGAGAGAAAGTGATGTAAGCAAGAACTCCAAGGTAAAAGTGTAACTGATGGAATTTGAATCCTTCAAGAACGCCTCGGGATTCAGTACATTAGTTAGATCTTCACACAAAAGTGGACAGCTATTACAAAAACCTTAAGATTGATTTTGTGAAGATGATATATGCAGGTCTTCACACTCATATTAAAGCAGGTCCAAAAGGTCAAATAAAACTGTAAGGTTCCAGCAGCCTTAATATCAAACTAAGGTTCAGTGAGAGCAAGAAAACACCTTAATATTATTTGCGTCACATCTAAATACATCACTAATCCCACCTACTTGCAAACCATCACGTCCCTAAAAGATAATTCTGATCTGCAAAGCTTCTCCTGAGGGAATAATCAAAAGGTCATGATTATTCATCAAAAGAGACCCCAACAAAGCTGTATACATGAGCAGCCTCCTGCTGGACATTACATCCAGGAGTGCACTGCTTTTCCTCAGGAAAGCCAGACAAAATCTTACAGTTCATCATTCTTCGACAGATATAATAACCTCAACCAGACATACTATGAAACAAACTGCAAGCCTGAAAATAGGCAAAGTTCAGTTCAGACAGATTCGGTTCAAAATGTGCCTGAGATAAGGAAGATCTAGCTGTAAATGCCATGAATAGTCACTGGGAATCAAGACCCTTGCTTTTTCAAACTCAGATGGAGGCATTCAAAATCACCCCAATAGCCTTTTGGGTCTTACCAACGAAAATTAGCATTGAGAGCCAATACTTTTAGCTTCTCTACAGTGAGTGGTGTCGACAAGCTACACTAACACACTCAGCACAGGTACACCATGGCGTCACAAACCGATTCTGTACATCGAAGAAATCCACTGGGCAAACATCGAACCACACACTGAGCACACAATCCATTGTATGGTCAAATTTACACAGCGAATGGGCAGCATCAGTGCAAGCTACACAAACACACACAACACTGTTGCCTCGTGCTTTAGCACATCAGGCTGCTCCTGCATGCGGCCCTGAACTATAGTCATGCCATTCTTCTAGCATAGACAAATCAGGGTGTTGAGTGCCTGGGCCTCCGCAAACTCCAACAGAGCAAGGAGGGGCAAATCGCAGGTGTAACTGCTGGGTGTCAACCTTCAGAGGCATGGGAAGGGTAATGTAGATAGAATGTAGATCCCTGAACTCTTCTCTGATCCTCTATTGCAGTAAGCTCTAAGAAACCAAACTCCGCAACCGCACGTCTTCCACCTGGTGACTGCTTTGGTTTAACTCTCCCCTTTTGCGAGATGCAGCTTGCAGGCATGGATACTAGTATGGAGGTAGGGAGAAACAGTAACGGAAATGGCGGGAGGACAGAGGATAAGCAACAGGCAAGAATGGGATGTTTTGGGTAGCAGGGGGGAAGCAACAAAAGTGAATGGGGGTTCACAATGGGACCCTAGCCGCAAAATTGGCTGTCAAGATTCCCTGTCTGGCAATAAAACAGAAAATGAACTATAATGAGATAATTGATTCTGCTGCTTCTGTGTGAAAAAAGAGGATTGTGGCCCACCATGGTCAACACTATTTCCTGTCAATTTTGAATTTGCATAAAAGGATCAGCGCACCATACTTAAAGCAGTAAGCACTGAGGACCATTACTTTGCAGAAGCCAAGCCATACAATGATATTTGTCACTTTCTACCCTGAATTCGGATTTCATGAAAACTTACCAACAGTGGTGCAAAGCCATTGCACTAAAAAGAAGTGGCAGTAAAACTGACCAATAATCTAAAGGGTCTCAGGTAAGAATGATCATCCCATCACTCTTGAAACTAATTCATCAACTAATTTAATACTGCCCAGCATTTATGTAATAAAATACCTTGTATGCCTCAATCCTGGTAATCAGAAGGACATACTAATGGTTGCTGAGATTTTTTCCAGGACCACTGCAGCGAGCTTTGACAATACTCTTCACACATCATCTGCACAAGTCTGTGCAATTCCTATACAACGGTCCATGCATGCTATCAAACATTTCAAAACGAGCATACATCAACGGAGAGTGGGTCTTTGAGCAGTAGTCT
The DNA here is from genome assembly GCF_964204655.1 of Triturus cristatus. Classification (NCBI taxonomy): domain Eukaryota; kingdom Metazoa; phylum Chordata; class Amphibia; order Caudata; family Salamandridae; genus Triturus; species Triturus cristatus. Next base: position 996,598,240 of record NC_140583.1, on the reverse strand, counting down.
AGACTAATAGGAGCATTGTGTACACTAGTGGCATAAAAACAGTAGATTCTGCCCTCTTGCATCATGGGCTACCAAGCATTACCCTTTGACCTGACCAAACCTCTAACATTGTTAGACCAACACCAAAACACGTCAAGATTAAGATTACACCTCCAGCATGACCTGCTGCAAACAAAGGACACCACAAAAGCTAACATCCTACACACCTCAATCTCGACCAAGAAGGTACTGAAACCTATTCTTGTTGCGAGCCATGTCATACGTTCTATGATGACAGTGGATTAGCTAGAGGTCACACCAACTCAAGGCTGCTTCAAAGTGATACAGGGGAATGCAATGGGAACAGCAGAAGCAAGGAAGATGGAAATAAGGTGGTGCAATGGAGAGGAAAGAAAGAGAAAACAATGTTGTGTCAAGTAGATTGCTTATATAGATCGAATGATGACTTAATGCTGCTTCAAATTCCTAAAAGTAAGCAGGAAGGACAAGCAAAGGAAATAAATGCTCCCTGAATGAGACACCACGGCTTTGCCACACACCTCAATCTTAATCTGATGTAATCTGTCATCTGCAAATAAAAGGAACAAGACGAGCTAAAGAGGCACCGCAATTATTATCCTCCCCAAGAGCCAAATGCGTACTTTATAAAAAAATCAAACTCAATTCTCCATCTCACTGAGCCAACGGAGAAGTGGGCAGAATACACTGGAAAGGCGTTAAAAAGGTGTAAAGTAGTGAAAGGATTTTCTCTGTCCCGACCTTTTCAGGAATGGCCTTTGAAAGGCAATCCTCTTAAGTGCGACACAAAGCGGACAAGCTGAAGTCCAAGCCTGATTTTCAAAAGGAATGATCTGGAGGGGACTCTGTGGGCAGTAGGGCATCAGCAACATTGCTGACTAGCTGGTGCAACTTTAAGTAACATAAGGCAGCCAGACTTGGGACCTATAACGGCCTCTCTCTCTGTCCTACCGGCCTTTCCGTTATTTCTGAAAATAAAACAAAAATCTACTGATGTGGCTAGCAGGTCAGTAGTTCTTTGCCTATCAAAGGAACTTTTGGTAGCTCTCAGTCAATCAATCCGGGTTTGTAAAGTGCGGCTACTCACCTGTGGGGGTCTAAAGGTGATTGGGGGGGGGGGGGGGGGGTGTTGATCTGTCTGCACTAAGGTGTTTGGTCGAGGAGCCAGGTTTTGAGATCCTTCCTGAATTGGATCAGCGACTGGGATTGCCAGAGGCGGGATCGGCAGGGTGTTCCAAGTCTTTGCAGCGAGGTAGGATAAGGATCTTCCTCCGGCTCTTGTCTTGTGGAGGCGTCTGGTGGGGGCGTGGAATGAGAGGCTGTGTTTCGGGTATGCTGATCCTGCATCGTGGAGGGCTTTGTAGGAGTGTGTGAAGAGCTTGAAATGTATCCTTTTGTTGACTGGAAGCCAGTGGAGTTCTCTGAGGTGTTCAGAGATGTGGCTGCAGCGAGGGATGCCAAGGTCCAGTCTGGCTGTGGCATTTTGAATGTTCTGAAGTTTTGTAAGGAATTTCTGGGTGACGGCAGCATAGAGTGCATTGCCGTAGTCGAGTCTGCTGTTGATGAGTGCATGGGTGACTGTTTATATAGATTCTGTGGGGATCCAGCTGAATGTGTTTCAAAGCAGGCTGAGCATGTGGAAGCATGATGAGGTGAAGGCGTTGATCTGATGGTTCATTGTGAGCAAGCAGTCCAATATGATTTGTGCGTGGGCTATGGGGTGGGCGGGTGTCCCATGAAGGGGTGGCGTTGTGCTGCATCATCTCAACTCTTGACGAAACAAAGGAACACTTCTCGTATTCTTCAGAGTGTAAAGTTAGTCTGGCCTACCAGTACAACCTAAGTGCCTCTCCACGCACCAGATGCAGATGGGCTTATCTACTGTATATTCTGGATGGCTGAGCTAAACCGCTGTTTGGACCTTCGAGTTCGAGCTGAGAGCCAACGACTGTCATGCAGGATATTAAATGGCAAGAGACTGCCTGACGCCATGAGACTATGAAGACCTCAAGTCACAAACAAACTCTTAAAACTCTAGGACGCCAACACATCGTGTCTCTCGCCATAAGCCTGTGGAGATCAAGTGAGGCAGGACCTACATTTCTCTAGGCGGCCTCGGCCTCTCCTTAACCTCCAGCTGCCCTGACACCAGGAGTCGATGGAATCCGACTGAAGCAGACCCTCAGTTAGGAAAAGCACTCTACCATCTAAGCAGCCTGTCTCCTTCCTCTCTCTGGCTCTGACGCCATGGCGCTGTGGAGACCGACGGGGGTAGGCAGGGCCTGAAGTCACAAACAAGCCCTTGCCACTCTAGGCCGCCTCTCTTCCCTCACGCTGCCGCTGGCTCCAGGGAGAGCCGGGGAGAATGCTTTGTTCGGAACGGAGAGAAGCCAGGTCCAGGCGCAGCATGTTGAGGGGAAGCTGTCATCCCTAAGGGCACTGCCGAAGAAGGCAATCTTTGGGGGCGGACAGGGGCGGTGAAAGAGGGGGGGGGGGGGGAAGAGATTCGCATGCGTACACGAGTCATATGTTTCGGCCAGGCTAGATGTGTGTGCAACATAGCAAGTACCAACGACTGTGGCAGTTCTCTAACAGAGAGAAGCATGTGTCAGCAGAGGAAATGGGTGTGGTGTGGGGAGAGGGGGGGGCGTCACTGAGATGGACGTGTCGTGCAGGAAAGAATACATGGTGCGCTTCTAAATGCCGTAGTGGAACATACTTACATTGGGTCAACTAAAGTGACCCAGAACTACAACTTCCAGAATGCATTATTCAAAACAAAAAAACAAACAAGCGCCCTTGAATACATGCAATCATTTGGCGACCTTACAAGGAGCCTAAAGTGGCGCAAGGGATGGGGGAAACGACTTCAAGAAACAGCTTAAGGGCACTGGATGAAAGAAATATATGGCCGAGTAGCCTTAAAGGCACAAGGATGTTAGCAAAAGAGGGTACGGACTAACGTCCAGATCTCACGGTTACAGCTGTACCATAATGTGACTCTCCCAGTCTCACTCATGCAATGTTTTTGCATGGTGGTGTAAGAACCAACAAAAAACACAAGGATGGGAGTTCTCGTGTGCTACCAGGGAAGGTTAAACTACAGGTTCCAAGAAACCCAAAGAGCTCCTCCTTTCATTCGAAAGGGATTAATCTACTTCTAGACCCAAGTTTAAAATCTGTGCTTTAAACATTAGTCTGAGGTAAAAGTGGTGAATTAATGCCGGGAATAGCTATCTGTATTGATGGATGGAGGCCTGTGACCGTGTTCCCCAAACTGCTGAGCATTGCCTTCTTTTGGGTTCGTGTCTTGTGGCTAGGCTGTTGCGGCTTCTATGGGAGGGGTCACTGGTGTGTGGACTCTTCTTGCATCCAAGAAACAGCTCCATTCATCTTTCAGGACGTCCTCTGCTGAGCCCTGTCTCAGGGAGATGCTCTTGTGAAAATGTCTGGCTCAGAGATCGAATTCACATCCAGCTCAGCCTGAGATTCGCTTTAGTATGCTATCTCAGGAAAAAGTTTGAAAATCTAGCTTTGCTTCCGACAGGAAAACTCAAGAATTTTCAAATAAAGCACAATTGGAGCTGGCCCCCTGTCGAGCTCCGCCTCAAATTCGAAATTTACAGTGGCCAAGTATTAAGGAAAGCATCTGGTCTCAAACTTAGCCAGCAGGACCTGCTAGTGCTCGTCCGGACATGAAACTCCCTGCTGTTCCCATCGAGCTAGGTTCTACAGCAAGAAGACAAAAGCGTTACCAGCAAAAGAAACCATCGAGGAGTCCAGGCCTGACTTCCACCGTGCCCAGAGACCTTTAAGGCGACCCAAGCAAAAGTAAATGATTGAGTATCACAGGATCGAGCTGTGCTGTGTGACCGTCAATGATTTACTGTCAAATTACATGTGAGCTGCGTGGATTCTGTCTCCAACCCCAGGGCCCTTCTTAGTGTGCCGCAGCACCTGCCTTTTTCCTCCCTTAAGATGAGTCTTAAGTGAGGACTCCCTCCCTCTGGTGGGCTGCGAGGGCTTCGAAGCACCTGTTCCCCCAAATAACCTTCAAAATAAGTGATGCATGTGGAGTGTGCTGGAGTGCAGACCCATGTTTTGAAGGTCTTGGGGCATGTGGAGGTGATGATTACGGTTGTGTTACATTGTACCAGAGCATAAACACCTACAAGAGAACAGCACTACCATGGAATAGTCAAGTAAACTAAAAGGTGTACTGGCTAACCTTTGCAAGTAAAAGTATGCAGACACAGAATAAAATGAACTTCAAAACAAGGATACTAACCAGTACGCCCCCTCTGCCGAAAAGCATGGAGAACAATGTCGGCAAGAAAGAGTGAGCAAGCCAGAGAGGCAGCCTCGCCCTTGGGATATGGGAGAAACCGGTATGAAGGGAGTAGGAGACAGCATAAGGAATCAGGGCAGAAGACAGTACAAAGGGCAAAAGAGCGAGAAACACAAGAGAAAGCAAAAGGCACACGTGAGAAAGGACACATACAAAATAAACAGCAAAGGACACAAAGAGAGTGCATGTGTATAGAGGTTTCTAGGGGGATGGGAACATGGGATATGGGGAAGGAGAAGGAGCAAGATAGGCACAAGAAAGAAGGCAACGCTCCTATAAGACAAGACAAAGTACGCCACTAGAAACGGCTATGTGTAGAGGAGATTGAAAGAGCTGAAGAGTCAGGAGACTGCTAGCTCAATGAATGCGCTACCAGAACAAGAAATGGACAGAAGGGGCACAAGTATGGGACTGCACTAAGTGAAAGTCAAATCAAAGTACAAAGAGCACGGTGGGAGGAAGAATTAGAGAGGGCAAAGTAAGGACTTAGGGGCGCAAGAAAAGACAAACTGTTGACGGCTCATGAAAGTCCTTGTGGCATAAGAGAGTACCAGGAGACAGTGTGCGGAGGGCTACGGGTGCAAAAATACACAAAGGGCTGATGGCGCAAAAGAACGCAAAGGGCAGAAAAGTGCGAAAGGGGCTGAGGGCCCAAAACAGTGCAAACGGCTAAAGAGAGGGGTGGCAAAAAAAAAAGAATGTCCCAAAACAGATTAAACAGGTAGAGAGAGGGGGGACAAAAAAAGTGTGAAGTGTTTCCTGTTGACCCTTGTGTAATGTCAGCTAGGAATGACATTAGGATAGAGAGGTTAGTAGCCTATCTGCGACCTCAAAGAGGAACTACCTGGAAGAGGAGGAGACAGGAAGGGACAAAAAGAAGGGAAGAACCAAGGTAATGGGTAGCAGGCTAGCTCCTCGACAAGGTGGCCAACTGTATGTTTCAGGGCAGGGGCAAGTAAATAAAGGCACCCTACACCTGCGTGGCCTCCTGTTGTGCATGGAAAATGGGACATAACACCTTGGTGCGACAGCATGTGATGAGGTGGCCCCGCGGCAAGTCAATATATTCTTTTATCCTTTCAATAATTCGAGTACTAGAGGAGCGAGTAATAGCAACACATGCTAAACCTCCAGCTTATACGCGGCAAAATTAATGTATTAAGTTACAAAAAAGGGCACATGAGAGGGTGACGAGGGGAATGGACAGAGCATGAATGACAGAAGTGAGAGCCCAAAGTATAGGAGAAACAACTGAAAACATACGACATAATTTCAAGGGAGCAAAGTGAGAGGGGGAGAGACTGAGCATGCCTGCGAATGTCCAGGGCACTCTAGAGCCGAGGTTTCCAAAGTCGGTTCTGGAGATCCGGATTCCTGCCAGATGTTTAAGTTAACAAAATGTATCTATATGGCGATATGCTAAGAATCTGGCATGGAACAAGCCCTCCAGGAGTGCCTTTGGAGAACCCTGCTTTAGAGCGTTGACGAGAGAGAGAGCGCGCGAGAGAGAGAGAGATATGCCAACAGAGTAAGAGACAGGGGAAGAGAGAGAGCTAGGGTGGAAGGATGAAACAGGGTAACTAAAATGTGAGGAGAAGGGACGAGAACAGAAACCAATGAAAACCCAGAGGGCTCTGAAATCAACACTGGAGCGCCGCCCATCACAGAAAGGATCTCTGCATTAATTCTGTAATTTTGAGACACCCGAACAGATAAAGTACCTACAGCGCGATCCCTTCTGAATCCGCTCACTCTATTCTCATCGCATCAGCCCTCTGAAAAGAGCTTGAAAAAGGCAGTGGGGAGGTCAACGAGTTCCAAGCCGACAGTCAGGCTCAGATCTCTGCCTTTTGCTCCAGAGAACCCGTAGGTATGCGCATGTGGGTAGGGAGAGCGGAGGCGTGCCTCTGGTAAAGAGAGCTAGGAGGAGTGCACCTCCTGCCAAAGCGAAGGCTTTCTCCTAAGGGCCAGACCTGCACTTGGAGCGCCCACCCCCTCACCCACTCCACCTCCTGTTGGTATGCAGGGGTGGGAAGCAGGAGGTATTCGAGCGAGAAGGCAGCTGCGCGCCTCTTCTGCATCTTTGAGTATGCAAAAGCCAGCCCTTGATTAGAGGTTAAACCCAAAAGATACCCTAAATGCAGGGCTTTAAGTGGGCCGGGTCCTGACGGTGCTCAGCACCGGCAATTCTATAAAGCAGGTGCTGAGACGGGTCTCTATCGGGGTCTCAATTTTTGCCCTCAGCATCAGGGTGAAAAAAAATCTCAACTCTGCAGCAGGTCCACCCTTCACTGCAACTTCAAAGAGACTTGTTATAGTTCTTTCAGTCTCATCATTTCAGAACTAAAGCATTTTCAGTATTATTTACAACGAGCCCATAGTTGTTGCTTATTTGTCTTACGCAAGTAGCAATCATTGGGAAAGCCAATAGTCCTGTTTTATTGTAGATGTAATGTTAGTTGTTGTATTATATATCTGGATGTAATGACAAAAGTAGCAAAATACCAGTAGGGAGGCACACTATGATAGCACAGATTTTTAGCTAAAGTGGTTTAAGCGACGCCCTAAATTACAATTGGCCTGCCCCTTTGAGAAACCCTTTGAGTTTTTTTTCATCCCACTTAAAACCCTGCCTAAAAGGTAGCTTGGGTGGAGAGTAAAAGCCCAGGACTTTAGCTTTACTTTATGCACATGCCCGTGCAAAAACTGCACAGCTCACTCGGGAAGTGTGCTTAGCTATGCTGTGGTCAGACACAATTCGATGGGGGGGTGGCACAGCAGCTACAGGGGTGGCGGAGGTCACAGGTCTGGTTGACAAGCAGGCTGGCACGGACAGGCACGATTCAGTACAGATGTGCCTCGTAGGCTCTCCTTGGCATTGGTTTGCTGCGCAGGGGCTCGTGGTCGCTGTGTTCTTTCCAGTGATGTCCAAAAGTCAGCTTCATGATGAGCCAGCAGAGCCATGCTGGGGCACAACAAGGTCGGGAGTACATGCAAAGACACAATGCTGGGGCAGATGTCAGTAGTAGGAAAAGTGGTGTTGAGAGCAGCCCCACCACTAAAGGGTTCCGTTCTACCACAGTAGCAGCCAAATTGAGAAAAAAATTAATTGGCAGAGTTCTTCCATGGTTGAACACCTCACTGGCAAAGCTACCGCACACCTCAGCTCCAATTTACAATTGGGATGTCATCTTCACCACACCTGGACTCTTGTCAGGTTTCTCCACTAGGCAGACGCTTTGCAGGGAAACCTACTGTGATCCTCTCAGCTCATTTCCAAAGCATATATTCAACAACAAGCTGCAATCTTTTGAGACTATAGTACCTCACTGCTTGGAAAGCTGGAAATCAGACTCTAGCTCTGGGTCCCAGAAGTCCCTCTACACTCCTGGAGCACTAAGTAGAAGCTAAAGCTCTGTAAACATTCCATCCCAACATCATATGTTGATTCCAGGTCTCTGCCATCAAATATTTCTAATGAACTCCACCTACTTTGTTGACTGGCTACAGCAGGGTCAGCCAGTCTTTATTTCTCAGGTGATAATAGCAGGACAGAGGATGGGTTGTGACCCTCAGAGGAAAACATGGCACACAAAGGAAGAAACAGCCTTCAAACCGGTCAACCGAGTCTCTTTTCTCAGTAGCACCCCTGTGGAAACAAACAGCAAGAGATGCACAGGGAACACCCTTACACTTCAAAGACACAGCTGTCTTCTGTCCTCCCACACCCAATGATTTCTTTAACTACCAAACAGCTAGGTCCGAGTCAGGGTTCTGCAATTCACATAACCTTCCTGATGGTTATCTGTATCCTCAATTTTGCTTATACGACCCACATAGCATAATCTAAAATGGATCCCGCAATGTACATAGGTTAACATGGCACACATACTCGTTGCAAACTTGAACCACACATTGAAGGTATGTACACATGCAAACTCACAAGGATGTAGTAGTGTACGACGCAGCTGTTTTGAACTGAAAAGACATTTCACAAGGCGAGGCCTGTAGGCCACTCGCCTCTAGTATCAAGAAAAGGCCTATCCTGCTACTTACAACTCACACTGCCACCACGGTCAGTGCCTTACAATACGATGATAGTCGTCCCACCCTCTACAGATGGCTTGCTTGGTGTGCCCCTACAGAGACCACAAAGTCCCCCTCTGGGACAAAGCACTTTACAGTACCTAGCTAGAGCATAAGCCAACAAACAAGCATATTTGTGTTCCGAGACCAGTGCGAAAATGGAACAAACACATGTTGGTTCACTCAGGGCCAAGGCTCATGCTGGAATTTCACGAAAGGGACCATCCCATCTTAATAACTGTATTGGTATTTATATAGTGCTTTGCATACCACGTAGGAGGCCTGACCAAATGGCAATCGTTAGATTATTGCACAAGGAGTACCGGCAAAGTGGGCCCAGTTGGATTTAAGCACATGATCTACTGCCTAACCAGATTTCTGCAGTTGGTACAGTTGGCGACACATCAAATGTATTACTTTTCAGATTAACGGGGCCATGTTTTCACAGGGTATCAAATTCGGGAATTATGGTCAGCAATGTTCGAAAGATGCGAGTCAAAAAATGTTTCCAAGTGATGTCTCATATTCCCCACACAATGGCACCTTGCAGTACTAAATGGAAGTATTAAGGGTGGTAACACATGGACCAAACACAATGTGTAATTCGAGTAGCAAAATAATACAAATACCGACAGGAAGGCATAAGTCTAGCCCAGAGAATGGCAAAGATGCACAGCTATTCAGCTTTCTCTTCAATATTAACAGTGAAAGTTGCATGTCTCCCATTTGGCCTTCCCCTCAATACCCGCTGCACAAATTGCATGTGTTCCGGTTGTCCTTCCCTTCAATGTAAATCTTACAAGTCACAGGTCTTCCATTTGGCTGTATCGTCAATATCCTGTGTCTTTTGGTGAGCATACCTTTAAATATCAATTATATGAGATGCAAGTCTACAAGTCGACATATCCTTCAACGTCAACTGTGCAAGTTGTATTTCTTCCATCTGCCTTCCGTTTGATGGACAGTCTTTTAGTAGGCCTTCTAGTCAACATCAACCACACAAGTCATGTTTTCAAGGTGGCCTTCAGATCAACATCAACAGTGCAAATCACAGATCTTCCATTCAAATTTAACCTTTCTAGTGGCAAGTCATCTAGTCAGCATTCCCATCAATGTCAATATGCATTTCACATTTTTCAGTCAGGCTTCAAATCAATGTCAACACTGCAAGTTAAAGGTGTTCAGTCAGTCTCCCTTCAATGTCAACAATGCCAGATACATGTATTATAATCGAGCTATCCTTTATTTTAACCATGCAAGGTTCATGCATTGCATTCAATTTAATTGGAAAAATATGCTATTATGGCTAATGAAATCCAGATTGCAAGAGCACCAAAGGAGAAAGCGCAACTTCCACCTTTGGCAATAAATGCCCCCCTTTTGTAAGGCTTAAATCGAGTATATTTTGTTCATTACTCATTCAAGTGGTAATCCTACAGCATTCCCCTCATCGTCGTGTTGAATGCTTTAAGATTTTGGGCACATGAACCTAATTCTCTGTTACTATACAGAAGGACTCGACAAGATATAATATTTATACCGCTTGAATGAGTTCTGAACAAAATATACTCGATGCAAAAACTGGAGCCCTGAAGAAGTCAGTAAAAGGACGAAACGCGTTGGCTACGACATTGATTACTCAAAGGCGTTTCTTTGAAAGATGAAGAAAATGGATAAAGAACATTTGAATTAAAACACTGCTGCTGGATGTAATGACTTAATGTCGGGCATTTTTCCTGTTTGATATGCTTACAGAGCAAACCTTTGTAGAATCTATGTCAGACTCCCAGTAATTTGGATATACTGTTTACAGTTTTGTGAGTGCTGGACCACTAGTGGTTTATGTTAATTTGAAAACTTGTTTTCAATATGGTGTAGAGAGGGGATGTACTCCAGGTTCGTTGCACCACATGTAGCCTCATAATTTGCCCAACCGTTTAGAGCGGTATTGCTTAACCTCGACCCCTCTATCTCGTTTCCACATATCGTATGTAGTTTGCATATGTTTTAAATCTACAGCCCTGATTAGGTCCTTATGGACGAAACACATTGGCTGGACTGAATGACATTTGATAAAGGAATTAATAAAATTGGATTTGGATATCAACACACAGCTTCTCGCTCAATGATGGACTGAATTTGATTGGATGATTGATATTTGCGACTTTTGGAAGAAAAACTCTTTGGACTTTTATTATTGAAACGAGAAACACATTTTGATTGCTAGTTCTCCTTTTTCGAATGGTGAAGAATAATAATGTATTTCTTTACCAAATATATGTAGATGACACCCAGTTCCTCTTTAACCAAAGTAACAACTCCAAACAAAGCAGCATTACCAGAATGCTCACCGGCAATAAAACACTAGCTGTACAAGAAGGTCTTCTTCTAAATAGCATTAAAACTAAGATTATTATAATAAAACAAGACCCCAACGTTCAAAATTCCTAACAACCGTCATCCCCTGAAGAAACAGTTCAGAATCCAGGAGACCTCCTCTTGGAAGCTCACATATTTTTCATTGCACAGATTAAGTCCACTATCACATCTAACAACTTTCAGCAAAATACCCTCTAAAAAATCTGTTGCTTATTACAATTCAGTGTCACAAAGTACTAGTCTAAGAATTATATTAGCCAGATTACAATACTGTATGTCTGTTTACTGAAACCTAGCAAGTAAAACTATACAGCAACTCGCACAGGTTTAAAACAGCCACCTGCATCATCTTTGGACTGATAAGAAGCCATCATGTATCAACCATCAGAGCAAAAAGTGGCTGGTTCCTCTAGAGCACCACATACAAAGTATTCCTTCTTATTTGGGAAAGCAATCAAAGCCAAAGCTCCTAACTATTCCAATTCTACAAATCTACTATTCTTTGCTCCAACCGCACAATGATCATTCCAAAAATGTGGCATTCACATTTGGAGGCAGTGGGAGCAAAACTATGAAACAGTCTTCCCCCAAGGACCTCAGAAGAATTAACTACTCCAGTTTTAAGCACAGTCTCAAATGACTCCTGTTCAACCGGCAAATATGATTGTTCCACTTCTTCCTGTAAACTTATCTGCCTTGCCTCCTAACCCTCCTTCTGCTCCACTCCTCTTAATCCTTATCTTTCAACTTTGCCATTAAGAGCTCTGCATCACCCCAACCTCCTACGCATCTCTTCTTTTGTTGAGAACCATCACATTTTCATCCCCTGCTCCTCTCTTCCCACTATTGCTTTTTGATATGCTCCTGATATTTTGTTTTATACACATCTAGTTTCTCCTTCTCTCCCATCCTGCCTCCGATTCTCGGCTCTTTTCTTTGTTTCTCTCATCAGACTTTTTTCCTTTTCACAGTGTGGTTTGTTCCCACCTCCAATTTATCGAATGCTTATGACCTCCCTTAATTGTTACATATTTACTTGTTTGTTTAATTATATTCTGCGTTAGAAGCAGTGTCCCGGAACATACAACTTTTGCAAAAAACATCACATACACATTCATATCATCAGGTTGTCCATGAAGAATTAAACATTATTCAGCGGTCTGCTCTAGGGTCAGTTAAAACACAAGGCAGCCAATTTAGCTTGGATCTGAATTAGCATACTAAAGCATTGTAGCAAACAACTTCGAACTGCTTTCAACTTAACTCAGAAGAGTTTTATAACTAAGAATAATAAACACATCGGTTACACTACCTTTGAACAGTAGGTCACAAGTGATTGATTTAGTCTATGTGTTATGGTTTAAAAAAATCATTTCTGACACTGTCTTCTGGCCTCAAAGGCAGAGAGTCAAAATAGCAGTTAATGCTCTATGTTGTACTGGATGCACTAAGTGGCTAACAGTAGTTTGCCATATTCATCTCAAGCCAAATCATAAAATCCAAAGAGAATTCTAAATAGATCTAGTGTTATCTAGAACTTCGACATAACATTTCAAACTGCAGAATGCAATATGTAGCTTTAGATGCCATTCATGGCAGTATTATACTCAACTAGATTCAGAATGGTCTTCTTTCTGCATGTCTTTGAAATCATGCTTTGCAGCCAAAAATATGATTCTTTCTTCAATGCTTCTTTATTTCACTGGCAGACCTGCCAATCACGGCACCCAGATTGTTAACCAGAAAAGTTCAACGGAGAAGCAAGCGCAGCTCTCCCTTCTTGCGTCCAAGCTGATCAACTCACTAAACTTCATTTCACCTAAGCACAGACCACCTACGGAGGACTTCAAATGTTTATCAATTTTGGTCGGGAATTACAAGGACATTAATTTGGCCTGAATTCACAATGCAGCAAAGACTAATCAAAAGGAAAGTTAAAAGTAAAGTTGTATAACCTCAGGGCACTGGGCGAGAATACCATCTCTCTTGGTGCACCTAACACATCTGAAAAAGGTATCCAGCGACTTAGACAAGAACCCGTGGTCTTAAGCCCACAGAGCTTGAAGTATTTCTAACTTTCAAAACACTACTACACGCATCTTGGAAGTAATAATCGGCAGTTTGCTTTCACTGCAGCAGAGCTCCAGGGCCATCAACTGTCTGTGGAGTCCAACTGCTGTTGTGTCTTGAATCGCCACATCATCTGCATATTTTAAGACATTAACTTATCCGGAGGCTACTTTCAGAGGAATACTGTTGCAACAGAAGCATTCTTTAAGGACAGCAAGAACATGCCCAAATCTGTCTTGTACCCCCTCCGTCAGAGTCCAATTGCACTTTTACACCCGAGTCTCACTGCGTCAGTGGGACAGGTTGCTGATCTGGTTTTCTTAATGTCTGTCACAGTTATAGCAGTGACCAGTAGAACATTGTGTGTGTTAGAAGGGCATCCGGCTCAGTAGTAGGTGTATTTGAAATATTTTAAACTAACAATCTTTTGCAATAAGATAATATAGCTATAATATAGTTGCAAAATAAATGTTGCCGTACAGAATATGAATGGCATGCTCCGAGCTGAGCTCTTGCAGGTCTCTATACTCTGCCTCCCTTAGGCTTGGTAGGCTTGATACTGATGTTTGGAAATTTGTTTTGCTGCATTTACCCTCAAGCTACCACGAATAAAATCTACAAAATGCCCAGTTAAATCCTGGCCATGACAGGGTGGGAGCCGGAGCTCATGTTTGCAGGGGCACACAATGGTGATATATATTTTAAATCAATTTAAAAAAATGAATATCATGTACATTATTTTTGTGCATTTGTCAACTCATAAAAGGTTAAGCACAACCCGAATAACATCTCAAAATAAGCTTCCTTTCAGCCTTCAGAATTCACTCCAGCAACCACACAAACTTGACACCTTCTGTGTGTGGATTACCATCCCACAACCTCTGGCCAGATGCGTCTATTTAATTAGGATACATGTCTTACGCATTTGTGGCAAGATGAACAGAACTTGCATGAATGAAACAAATCGGATTAAACAGTGAAAGATGTGGGTAGTCACAGTAAAAAGAGTTCCTCGTTCTTTTACCTAAAAATAACTTCACTGTGAGCTATCAATTGACTCGAGTCAACATCCAAACAAAATGGAATCACACCAAAGTTAATTTCTCTAAATCCTCCAGTGTCATCCTAGATCCAAAACTCAGTCTAGACACCAGATTAAAGGCAACTTCAAAAGGACAACAAATACAATCTCAGGATAATTTGAATCATCAGATACTTCTTGCCCAGGTGCAATTTGAAGAACTTCGTTCCAACCATGATCCTATCGAGAAGTGAATATAACATTATATACACAGGCCTTCACGAGACCCAACTTGGAAAATTAAAACCACTTTCCAACTCTGCTGCCAGTCTTGTCTCAAGGACAAAAAAAATTCAACCAAATCACTTTAGTCCTTGGGATCATTGACCTGGCTGCCTGTAGAAGATCTTACCACATAAAAGAGTTCCCAAATCCAAATACAATGCACTACATATGTTAAAAGTTTCTTATTAAAATCTATCTGGCACGAATTGGCATTTTGCCAGTGAAATAAAGTGACATTTAAAAAGGGATTAATATATTGTTGGCATCAAGTGGTAATTTGAAGGACATTGGAAAAGAAGACCATTATGAGTCTTGTTCAATGTTAGCCTGCCCTAGGATGGATATGCCAAATAAGCAGTAATGTTACATCCTTTAATTTGAAATGTCATGTTAAAGTCCCGGTAGGGCATGAACAACTGAAGTCACAGCTGAATTCCATAATAGTAAGCGAACAAATTGACCACAGCGTCAGAACGCGAAGACTAAAAGGGGAAAACCTCCAGCTACACCTTGACCATCCCAACTTAAACAAGCATTTACAAAGCCAAAAGGTTAAGCCTATGCAAGAGCTATTGGCTTTGCCAATGAATTTTAGCCATGCTGTACAGCAGCGCGGCTGTGCAACATGGCTAAAAGTAAAGTTTAAAAAAAATATGTTATGACATGGCCAGCAATGTCATAGCGCTTTCTTTTTCTTCTAACAGGACGGGGTGGGCAAGACAAAAGAGGGAGAAGGGGGATAGGAGGGAGCGGGGAAGTTAAAATAAATTGCTATGATGGTGCAACAGGAGCACAGGAATGTGAGAGAACGAAGCAAAACTTAGCAGAAGAGGTGGGAGTGGAAGCAGCAACACACAGCAGGGGGATTGAGAGGGGAAAAACTGACATGGATAATGGGGCATGGGAGCGGAAGAAGCAAATAAAGAAAATAGTACCTGAATAACAGTGCGAGCAGTGGATGGACAGCAGAAGGACCGTAATCAAGTTAAATCAATCAGTTGCTGGCCCATGCTCCACACAAAATAAGAGGAAGTGAAGCTGGCATGCACTGGCTAATTAGGAGGATGCAAGGAAGAGTGACAGTTAAGGCAACGAATGGTAACCATTGGGCGAGCGCCAAGACCATTACAGTAAACAATACCACTCTCAGAAACAACTGTCGGCTGGCAAGACAGAAAATACACCACCATGAAGCAGACACACTAGGGCAATGTCTCAAAGCTCTGCCACTCCCTCTCATCTCAAAATTACACTGGAGGTATCTTTTGCAGTCTTCAAGACCAGCCTGAAGAATCTACTACCAAATAACGACTAACCCTATGCTCCAGCTGTGTTTTTAACATCCAATAGACAGAGAAGTGCAGCTGCAGCCGACTGTATATTTGTCTTGCTAGGTACAATCCGATTCTGAAATGCGTGAAGCGCTCCGACACCCATGAGTTCTTTTTCCAGTGTCTCCGGTGCTGCAATACTAAAGCACACTTCACAAACATGGTGCCATGATGGATCAGAAACAGAAAATCAGATAGGTGTTTTAACTCTTCCAACATTGCCCCTGCAATGATGAGCACAGAGCTCCAGGAAATGAAAGTGCTGCAACCTACACATTAAAACAATGGGTTACAAACACTGATGTACCAAAGTTCATAACGATAGTTGGTATTATACAAATAAACTTCTTCTACGCACACTTCAAAGATTTTTTTTTTAATGTTATATCGCACAGGCTCTAAAAATCAACAAATAAAAACGGTATGCACAAATAGCAACTCAACAGAAGACCAACCTGGTGTATCAGATATTGGATCTCAAGATAGATAGAAGTGGGCACAGTTGTTTGCAACTGACTCGAACACAGCACTAGCCAAGGGAACGGAAAAATACAGGTCAAATTTACTAGTCAAAGAGGTCTACAATATCAATATTGAACGTGACAGTTGGATGAATGTATACAGTCCATACCTTAAATAACACCAAACTTGGTGTAGGCCCAAGTCCTTTGCAGAGAAGAAACCTATTGGTGACAAAGTTCCCAGAGGTAATGAGTTAAAAATGGGGATTGAAGGCGAGAGCGACTGATGTAAGAGTAACAAGAACCAATGGGGGCTGCCCTAAAGAAAGCAAGGCCACAGTGGCCTCCACTCTGGTGCTGGGAACCTTCATTGTGGGTGCTAAGCAGCCGGTCCTGGCAGAGCACTATCTAATAGCATACAAAACCCCAATTGAACTACACAGAGTCTGGGATAAGTGGAGGATCCCAGTTATGGGAGACAGCATAGAGTTCACATAGGATAATCAGACAGATAAATAGGTCTGAGTGTGGCCAACACATGAAGAAAACGGCTGCTTAAGATACATGACATTGCTCCAGTCACCATTCTGACTTTACTTTAAGCCAGTGCAGAGCAAGAGAGTCCAACATGAAGGGTATGATGTGGCAAAGCTGGGGAATGGTGGAACCCAAACTCAAGTTCAACAAAGAGGTAATTGCTGAAAGCTGCAAGCCTGCAGGTCCCCAGTACGAAAAATCAGATAAATAACAGAATGCTATCTGGAACGTCTGAAATGCAGAATTAGGGAAGCAGGCAAAAAGCAAAAGGTCCTGGTCTCGATAATCTGCTGCCCGAGAGAAAGGCAAGGCAGTGGATCAAGAAAACAAACGGCACTGAGTGAAAGCCAGAGAATACAAGGAAGGGCTGCATGGTGGTGCTTGGGCAGGAAGACATGGGACACCCATTAAAGCAACTACACAAAGGTCCAGTGCCGACGCTGTCATTGTTGCGTTTGGCCCCTTAAGCACAGCTGTGTGTGTTAACCTTGGGGGTTGGAGATGTTTTTGCATTTGTTACAAGGAACCACAGCACAACAGTTGATGGACAGAATGCAGAACAATGTCATACATTCACCCCAGTACAGAGATCTGGGCCTAAATCCATCGTTTTTTTGCTCACCATGCCATTCCAGTTTGAACCCAGCCATATGCAAATCAGTCTTGACCCTGTGCCTCATGGGAACAGTCCAGCCCGAACTGCCAAGCCAGGTCCTCCCTGGACTGGAAACATGCATCCTAGGACCGGTTTCGGGGTTTCACCCCTCTTCAGCCAGGATAACTTGATTCCAGTGGCATGGAGAGCACGGGACTCACGTCTGAGCATACCCGTCCCACTCGGGGTGACAAATGCAAAAACAACAGTTGGACAGAATGCAAAACAATGTCATACATTCACCCCAGTACAGAGATCTGGGCCTAAATCCATCGTTTTTTTGCCCACCATGCCATTCCAGTTTGAACCCAGCCATATGCAAATCAGTCTTGACCCTGTGCCTCATGGGATTTTGGGCCTAAATCCATCGTTTTTTTGCTCACCATGCCATTCCAGTTTGAACCCAGCCAGTCTTGACCCTGTGCCTACTGGGGTGAATGTATGACATTGTTCTGCATTCTGTCCATCAATTGTTGTTTTTGCAGTGGGCCTTGTAACAACAGCACTTGGTACGGTCAGATGGAGAAACATATGTGCCTTTTTGTGAGCAAAGACTGGGAAGATGTAGCTACTCAATACAATGAGAGAAAGAGGACTATGAGGGTTTGAGTACTGATGAAAAGAGATGGTGTGTTCCAAAGTGGTCAAAAAAGTAAATATTGTGCAGCAATGTGATGAAATCCTTCAGGGTAATGCAACCACATGGGAAGAGCTAAAAAATAAAGTGACTTGGGAACGGGAAATGCCAACTTACTAACATAGGCCTCCAAATACAAGCTATGTCTGCTACGGAACATGAGCAATGCGAATGAGACTAGTATGAAGAAACAAAAAGATAAAGTTGTTAACTTAAAACACCCTTGGCGGGCCCCGCCTGTGCTGGAAGATGTGGCAGTGAAATGCTCCTTGGTACTCCCTTAAATAAACCATTAATAGACAAAGGTGAAGCGTCTGAGTGTGGGCTCTAGGTTGTGGTTTGTGTCGATCAGGGTATGAAACACAGGTCTCATTCTAGACAATCATACTGTTGGTGAGCCCCTTGTCCGCCAGTCTAGCACTCTGCTGGACAATGCACAAAACATTGGAACACATCTCTGGGAGAGAAACTGTAATGCCTCATCCAGAATGTAAAAATTGAGTGAGGCAAGCATCACTTTGTTAGGCATTGGACTAAAAACAGAATATTTTCAAAAGATAAGGTATGACATTGTATTGCAACATTTATATAGCATTTACTACTCTTTATGGGGTGCTGAAGCACTTGCCTACATGAGTAGCATACTACATCATGCAGGGTGTGTAGGTGGAAATGTGTTGTCTTTGTTTTGATCCTGTGAGTGAAGTGTTTCTGTGTCGAGCAAAAGGACCACCGGGGACCTTGAGCACAGTACATGGGCTATGTTATGCTGATTTGAATAGCGCATTATTCACCTGCGAAGATATCCAGGCGCTTCCGCAAGTTGTGCGGTCCCAAGGTGCTCATATGAAGACCCAGGTCTTAGGAAACCTTTATATTTGAAGTGGACATTTTTATCCCGAGGTCTTGGAGAATTGAGGCAAGTGACACGAAGATAAAATGACATTCCTTCATAACAGATCGAGCCTGTTATCGGTCAAAGAACAATGAGCTGAGGTACCATCAGAGCCACAAAACACCTATAGCTCCAAATTAAATGAAGCATTCTTTGAATATGAGAAAATCCATCGAATAAATTGAGTACGAAGATACTCAACCAGTCCACAAACATCCTTTGGGGTATGCTCCTCGACAACTGTAAACCCTCTATAACTCTAGGAGAAGTCCATCCCCTACAAACCCTGGGAACTGTAAACGGAAGCTGTGAAAAGCAACAGTCGCAGAAAGGGAAAGAGCCATTACAACACGGTCATAACCATGCGTGACTTACCACCATGCCATTATCACGCATTTGCCTTTACCACACATGCCTCTAGCACACGTCTCGACCACGAATTTTGAGGTAAAAGAATGAATGATAAAGGCATATGCGTGGTAAAGTATTAAGTGCAGTGCTTGTGTCTTAGTGTTTAGGGTTATGTGTGGTAAAATATTAATTGTCACTCATGTGTTAGTGTTTAGGTTTATGCGTGGTAAAGTATTAATTGCTGAACTCGTGTCTTAAGGTCTAGGGTAATGCGTGGTAAAGTATTAAATGCTGCGCTCGGTTCTAGGTGTTTAGGGTTATGAATGGTAGGTAAAGTATTATTTGCCACACGTGTGTCTTAGTGTTTAGGGTTATGCGTGGTAAAGTATTAATTGCAGGGCTCGTGTCTTGTTGTTTAGGGTTGGTTTTTAGCGTGGTGTGTTTTCGTGTGTACGTGCGGAGAAGTGGCATATTGCTGAGCCACCCCCCTTTTAAAGACCTACCCCACTTTTTAGATGTCACTTAAAGCTGTCACTCTATAGGGTTGAGGGGTTGTCGAAGCGGTAGTGCAGCTGTCACCCCACCCCCCTTCTTTAGAATGGGCAGAAGAAAAGCTGGAGACCGGTACATACCACATGAACCTCAGTGAGGCCCCCCTCAGAGCCCTTTATGAGCCGAGCGGTGCTGTGCAGCACTAAATTAGAGTCATGAGTCACTAGGAGGGCATGGGGGGGCTCTCTCCCCCACCCAGGGGCGTGTACAGGTTCCCTGGCACTTACCCAGGAATTCTCAGGACTCCGCCCACAGCGCCGAGAAGCAGAAGAGCAGTGGGAGGCAGCAGAAAAGAGTCATGGTGGCGGGGCCGCGACAGCGTCACACCGCTCCTCACTTCCAGTTTGGCACATGGGTTCTGTCCTGGCTTTTCACCCTTAGTCCTCGAACTATGATAAAGATGTCTGCGGAGGAGCTTTGGAAAAGCTTTGCATTTTCAGCTGTTTCCTGGTGATTGGCTGCAGGATGCCCATAGGCTACTGTTGGGAAAATAAAAGTCAGAAAGTGTACGCACATGATGACAGGATCCATCAGCCTTCACGGTACTGAATTTTCTTTGATCCCCTCACCAATTAACCCGCCCACTGGGAATTGTGTGATTTCGTATAAGACTTACCTACAAAATTTTAACAACGCATATACCTTTACCAAACATGCCTTTACAACTAAATGTTCGTGGTAAAGGCATAGGAGTTGTTAAAATATTAGTTTTAAAGGCATGTGTGGTAATGACGCATGCGTAGTATAGACGGCATGGTAAAGGCATGCGTGGTAATTGCGTGTGTGGTTCCATCATACAAACTCGCAGAAATAACATGACCCTCAGGAACCCCAAACCTAGCCTCACACACTTGCAGCAAATTAGTTTTCCTTCAAATGCATTGTTTATATGCTCAAAATCTAAAAATAAACAGTACTACCCCGATCACCAAGTCTATCTACCCCAACACAACCATAAACAAGATAGCCGTGAAATATCCAACAGAGGAAAACCCACATGTATATTAATTATCATTAGGGCTCCCAGTTTTAAGTTTTTTTTTTGTTTTTTTTTACATTTTCACCTGTATTTATCCCAATCTACTTTTTGGCCATCTTATTGGTATTTATTCATATTTATTTAGCGCTTTCAAATTAAATGGAGTCTTAAAATGATATATTTCCAAAATTATTTAACTGATAAACATACTTTAATGCATGTCGCTTCTTTAGCAAATTAAGCAGCCAAATAGAACAAAACACTACACCCGCAAGTAAATAGGTAAATAGTAGTATTTACAAATATTCTTTAACTTATGCCTCGATTTAAGGAAATCTCATCCTGTCTTTTTTTAAGTCCCCATGCTGTCTCAGCTGACTCCGCTGTTACCCATGCAATTCATGAAAGACAGCATGGACAAACTCAGAAGAAGCACAAGATTTGCTATTTTTTCACTTTTAAAAATAAATCCAGACAAAAAACACATCGTTTTATGCCTGCATTTATCTGAAAACAAAAAACTGAGCGCCATAATTATTATAAACCTTTAATGTAACTTACAAGGTTGGAAGTGTGGGTTAACAGGAACTCGCAGGATATTTCAGAAAGTATTGGACGTCGTGTGGTTTTATACTTGTACTTCAATTACGTTCAATGGTAGCCAACTTCCAGCTGCCAAATCGCAGAAGGTTCGCATGCGTCCTACAGCAGTGTTCCCTTCAGCAGTGGGCTTCTTGCTCGGGGACTCACCCTACCATGCTTCTCCTCATTTTAGGGGACACGCTATAACATGGGGTTTACTGACAACTATCCATGGGGTCTTCTAGCAGCAATGTTGTAAACAACATTTACAACAAAGCAAAAGTGCTCTGCAAACTGCTCACTAAAGTCAATGATCTTACTTGTATCAAATGGTTCGACATAAAATGTTTGTGGATTACTGAACTGGAAAATGGGGGGAAAAGTGTTACTATCAACTTTAAAGAAGAGTGATTGATAGGAAAGTGTGTCCATCTTGCCACTAGAAAAATTGACTATGAGGAAAGGTCATAGTAAACCAGTCTTTAATTAAACAAACATTTTCAATTCTATACATAAAGCTACGAGCATGAACCTTTTGAGACGGGTGGAAGGCAACGTACGGCCTGGGAGTGTCACACTCTTATCACGGTGGGTGGTAGTAGGAAAGGTTAGGGGGTAGGTCCTGCGGCAGTGCTTTAAATGGAAAAAAATAAGTGCAGGTACTCATTAAATTGAGTTGGGGTGTGGTTAGTGGGCGGGGTGAGACAATGATAGAAACACTTCTATTGAGTATTCATTTTTCCCTTGCATTGCCCTTGACAGTTGTCTCAAACTTTCCATATGTGCAGATTGACAGGTACATGTGCTAATATAGGATGGTGTGAAGTACTTCTGGGAGCAATGCAAGGAGCTTCTAAACCCTGAATGCAGCCAAGCCATCAACAGTACTAATAGCCCTTCCAGGCTAAGAATCAATGTGCACCAGGACGAGAGAGACTGGCATAGCATCATTAACAACACGTATTAGACTCATTTCTTTTCAAATACCTCCTGGGTGTCCCGATTCTCTTCCTCTCTGATTTAGTTTTCTCTCACACACAACCAGGCAGACGCACACAAACAAGCAGACAAATACTCTATCACTCTTCACATCTCTAATCTTGCGATCCCTCCCCCACTCACTTCTCTCCCATTTGTATCGATTTCTCTTGCTGCCCCACTCTCTTTACCCCCAAGGTATTCTATAATCCTCTACTATCACTCTTTCTATTTCTAATCTGCCATCTCTGTGCCTCTATTACCCTTTCCATAGACGTCTCGATCTCTTCCCCATCTCTATCTGCACTTACCCTTTATGTATCTTCCCCCCCACCCCTTAAACTCTCCTCTGCTCCTCATATCTCTGGCCCCTCACTCTTTACCTTCGTTCACTCCATTCTCCTTCCTCTTCCATTGGCAGAAGGCCACACGGCGGGAGAGCTTGTAGTGGCAGACAGTGCGCACTGCAGGGTCGTGAGCATGGGCATAGTCCAGTAGGGCAGAGGTCAGGGGAAGAACCACACTGGCCTCTGATGGGCAGGTCAGTAGACCTCCTCCCACCTCACCTGGGCTCCAGGCAGGCCGCATAGGCCATCTCCACCACCTCATCTCCGTCAATGTCCCAGCAGGTGGACAGGGGTGGGGGTGGAATTGCAGGAACAAGTGAGTCAGGCCTCAGTGGGAGGCCAAGTGTTTAATGGCACGGTCACTTATGCAGGCTCTCTTCCCTTCCAACCATTCAGGCTGCACACATCACTGTGCCCCTGGCAGCCGATGTCCAATACACTAACAACAAGAGGACCCTGCATGGAGGCCCGGCAGGGGGCAGTTGAGGACAGTGAGAGCTTCGGGAGCAGAGGCCCACTTACACCTGCAGCAGTTCTCCAGCAGGCGTCAAAACGGAAAACATGCTGCCAAATAAGCCGACCCCAGCTGGCCCCCAGGCATAGGCCCAGTTCCCATCTGATCAATCTGGGTAACGGTACTCTCCTTAGCACTGGAAAAGTGCCAGTACTCAGCTTGGTAAAAACAAGAAGTGCCGGTACTCAGTACCTGTGAGTACCGGCCCATTTAAATCACTGTCCTGCGGTGCAGATTAAAAAACACAGTCGAGGGACACCGCCTTGGAGGAAGGAAAAGAGCAAGAATGGTCTCTGGGGAAAAAATATAGGCACACTACGGGATGAGGGACAGGGGTTGTGACGCAAACAAACTGTGGGGCTGAGGTCTAAGAAGCTGCCACTGCCTGGGGTGACACAAGCGTAAAGCTATTATTCACACACTTACCCACTTTTCAGTAGGCTTACAAGTTAAAAAAAATTCAACCAAATCTCTATATTTAGACAAACAAAATGTAGCTTATTGCCATTGCTTCTTACATAGCAAGAAACAAAGTCACAGAAGGGATCTGAAAACAAGCCAAACTGAAAGCACTAAACATCAAGGCAGGGATCCCCACCGCGAATACTAGAGAAGACCGTCTCAGAACATTAAAAACAAATGGGGAAATGCCTGTGAAGACCTTTTAGACTCCCAGTTTATGGGAAGGCAGCATGCACTATGACAAGACGGTCAACCCGCCCACACCACTAAGGGCGGGCTTAGCCTGCTGCAGGATGCAAGCACACCTGCAAGGCCGAGTGCTTCTCTTGTGCTACGAGTCCTTCACGTTTATGTCCCTCAGCCGAGGTCACTCGGCAGTGCAACCCCGTGTTGTGTAAGGACAGTGTCGGATCCTGTTTTGAAAGGTGACTGGAGACACTTGTCCATCGGAGCTGAAAAATGCGCAACCTTCGAAAAAAATAACAACAAAAACACCCCTAAAGGTCTTTTCCCCGGGGCTTGAGAGGCGCCCGTGGAAAGCAAGACTGGGCAGGAGGCACTGCACTGCTACAGACGGAACTTCGGACCGGCTCGGAGGGGGCAGCCTCGGGCTAGGCAGTCACTCACTCGCACATACCCTTTTCAGGCAGAGTGTAATCTGCAGGCTGCGTCGCTCTTTTCTCATCCCCCAATATCTTCAGGCAGCTAGTCATATCTTTCCGCTGCCCTCTGTGACCTGTTCATTTCCCCCTCGTGGATCAGCCACACTGCAGAACTGATTAATTTCCTCTGGCTCGCCACCCTCCCCAGCAATGTAGGCTGCTCTCTAATCTAAATAGCACATGGACAGCTCAGCTTGGGGGCATGGCGCTATCTGACACGCCGCTGCAGCCCCCGAGACAGGATTCACTTCAATGGCTAGCTGGCGTGGGCCGCAGTTCTCCGGTTCGGTAAGAGCTGCGTGTCTGGCAGCACTTTCCATGCTGGGATTTGGTAATATCAGTCCACTATCAGTACAGGTGCCAAGCTTCCCTCCCCTTCCCTGGACAGTGGAGCCCGAATGGTGAAGCCTAACAGCAGCACACTGAAGCAAGGGACGATCAAGATGGGGATCCAGCAAGGATGCTTTTGACACAGGTGCCAAGCTTCCCTCCCCTTCCCTGGACAGTGGAGCCTGAATGGTGTAGTGTAAACAGCAGCACACTGAACAAGCATTGAAAATGCAATAGGTCTCGCCTTTGATTAAGTTAGTCATTTGCTTTGCTAATGGTATTGTATAGCAAAGCAAATGGCTTTAACTTAATGAAAGGCGAGACCGATTGCATTTTTAATGCTGGTTTATCTTATGCAACTAATACCCACTGACAAAGCCAATAGTCCTGGATTGTTGTAGGTGTAATGCTATTATATATCTAGATGCAATGATAGAAGCAGCAAAAAACAGTGGGGCGGCCCACTATGCTAAGCGCAGATTTTTAGCTTAGGTGTTTTTAAGCCACGCTGTTAATATCGACCACGCCACTTTGAGGGACCCCCACTCAGTTTTTTATCCCACTTACAGCCCGGTGAACAGAGAAATGTCACATAAGCAAACTGAGAACTTGAGAACTATGTTCTTTTATAAATCATGTTTTCCTGTGTTTTAGGTCAGTTATAGTAACCGTAATGCCTTTGGACTATTACTCCCACAATGCACTGGATTCTAACGGCGTCCCTGGTGACTAATCGCTCTGGGTCTCCCCTTCGAAATGAAAACACTCGATCCAAACTAACCGTAGTTTGTAGTTTAGAGCTGAAATATTTGTTGACATAAAATAAACTTTAAAACTAACCCTGTAATATAGTTAAACCCTGTGAGCAGCCCATTCATCTCACTTTTATGTGGGAAACATGCACGCTCCCTGCGTGACCAGCACTTTTCAAAAGTGAAATCCAAATTGCTAACTGTCCCCCGAAAATGAGCTTGGCAAATGAGCCCTGCCTGGCAGATCAGGGCAGCCCGTGGTATTTTGGAAGGGGTAACGAGCAGGGGGTGGGGAAGGTGAGGCGGGCGAGGGAAGGAAGACGTGTTGAGAGGGGGAGGGAAGGAGGGACAAATGTTAAAAGGGCATGTCTGATTAGAAGAGGAAGATCAGGGTGAGCAGGAAGAAGCGGAGGCAGGGGCACAACGAACACCCCCATGGTAGAAGGACGCGGATGAGAGCCATAAAGTCGTCATAGCCAGATTCGAAACATTTTCTCATTTGTTGTGTTGAACCCGGCTTGTTTCAGTAATGACTTTACACCTGAATCATACTTGCTCTGTGATAGTGAAGGGCTGTTTAAAACGCGGTAAATATAAATGGTGTTTGATGGTGCCGTTTCCGCCTCCCTCAAGGGCTCATTGCAACATTGAGAGAGAGTGAACAATGTCTGTTAGAGCAAATGGCGTGAGTATTGTGTGAAATACATTTAGTGTTACAAAATTCGGATAACAAATCATCCATTTATAAAATCCCTAACCAAGGAACAAAAAATAAAAAAAACAATCCATTACAGCCAACTCCAAATTAGTATGGGTTATGCTGAGCTCCGATCGAATACTGTAACATTGGAATAAGACTGCCCTGTGAGATGTCAGTGCCCGTACTTGTTACGCAGAAACTGCACACTTGGGAAAGTTGTAGAGAGTATTTAGTTTCCCTATTCAAGTGTCCTATTCAAACCAAATCGAAGGCCTATATTTGCTAACGTCCACGTTGCGGGAATATTATCAGCACTGAGACACCCCCGGTAGTGCGTTGGGAGAAACGGGAGAGCCGGTCCAAACAAACGGAGGTCTCTCTGACGGGACCTGGGGCGATGTTGGAGGGGCAGTCGTCAAATGGGCGGTGCAATGGGGTTGAGGACCCCTGTAGTGACATAGTGGTTAAGGTCTCTGATGCCAACGCCGAAGGTTGTGTTCAATCCGATGTTAATTGGTTACCAGAGTACAGCTCCCGGAGATACGTCCAAACAGTGGGAAGGAAGGGACTGAGGCTAACATCTGTGCTTTGACTAGTGTGCCGCCCAATTTATAAATGGCTGTTTCCTTCCTTGCATCCAGATATATCAGAGGAAGATGCGAGAGACCCCCCAAGGCCCTCAACCTTCCTACATCAGTTAGCATAGTTCTGCCCCCAAAGTATCTTAAACTAACAGCACACCCGGCCTACGGTATTTGCCAATGGATGTTGGTTGCCTTAGGGAAAATAAGCAACCCCTGAAAACAAGCATACCGGGTAGAAGTACGACATATTGCCCTGCAATAGTTGTTTTATGGTGAGCACGTGGAGATTTAGTGATTTGCC
Source organism: Triturus cristatus (assembly GCF_964204655.1). Lineage (NCBI taxonomy): Eukaryota > Metazoa > Chordata > Amphibia > Caudata > Salamandridae > Triturus > Triturus cristatus. The sequence goes on along the minus strand of NC_140583.1, from coordinate 996,571,423 downwards.
CAGCATCACTGGATGCTGAGAAGATACATAGGCTCGAACCCGGTTTCTCAGCTCCAAAGACGGCAACTCTAGCCGTAAGGCTACGTCCCTTCACCTTTCCTTAATTGCCTTCTTTCAGCACCTGCGACGGCGGTTGCTGCTTGAATTCGTCCGCGGCAGTAAGCTCTGGTGTGCCAAGGCACTTTGGGTCGCAGAGGCACAAACGCGGCCCAGGAACCCGCAACGGCAGCATGGTGCTCCGCCCCCACCATTCCAAGCCGAGGTAAGCCCGCGGCCATACAAGCCCCCCTTCCCCGGTTCCCAACTCGGCCGCTGCCTGGTGAGTCCAACCCACTACTGAGGGGAAGGCAGGTAAAACCAGCGCCTGGGATGGCCACAAAATACGGTAAGAGCCAGGGTGGCAAGTTGGAGGTAGAAGGCAGCAGGGAGGTGAGTCGGGGTTCGAGGTGCTACCGGGCGCAGAATACATAAAGTAGTGACAATGGGGACTAGCGAGGGTTGCTCGTGGGCAGTACAGCACGGAGGCGACCGGCATGAATCCGGTCCAGTTTGCACTCCACAGAACGGCTGGCAAGTCCACCTCTAGCTTTCCTATGTCCGTGCTCATAATACACCCTGCAGCCCATAAAAACTTACCCGAGCCTCAGTACCGACGTTAAGGCAAGACTGGGGGGGGGGGGGGGTCTTTGAACTATACCCGGGAGCCTTGGCCCCTTCCCTCCTTGCCAGCCACCCCCAATCAATGGCTGGTTGACGGCCGCACTCTCTTGGAAGGAGGTGTGGGGGGGTGGCTAGGACAGCACTCCCGAACCAGACCAGAGGCACGACCAAACGCAGTGTGCTCTGCAGCCAGCAGCCGAGTATTGTTCTAGCAGCCCGAGCTCTCGTCCGAGAACAGCGAGGCACATAAAAGAGAACGCGCACGGCCGAAGCGGACCGCACCCGTATGGTAAAATAATTAAATACAAACGTGTGTCCGAAGTGGATCGTGTTTGTGCAATTAAATAATATAAAACAATGAGGGGTGGGGGGCTGAAGCAGGAGAGGCTGTCCGAGCAGCCATTCCGAGCGTGTGGCCGGCACTGCAAATGAAAAGAAAAAAAGTGCTTACTATCCTTTAAAGGAGAGGTGTAAATCCGCCTGTAAAAGATCCAGTCCCGGTAGGCAGGGCCAAAAGTGGACAGGGTGGTAACCAAGAGGGACTAAAAAGCCTCCTGGACAAACAGTACACCCCGTTTAGCATAATTGGTGACGTCAAATGACGCACACCAATGAAAATTACAGCCGGAGACGAAAGTCAACTTCGAAAACCTTATTGATTCCAAGAAGCCTCGCATGGCAAGAGCAGCGCATGCGCGCTACTAACACCATGCGAGACCTAAAAAGGGGCAAACGATATGGGGGTTCAGTAAGGATGCTTTCTGCGCAGGTGCCAAGCTTCCCTCCCCCTTTTCTTTTTTCCCCTGGACAGTGGAGTCTGAATGGTGCAGCATAACAGGAGCACACTGAAGCAAGGAGCGAACAAGCTGGAGGTCCAGTAAGGATGCTTTTGGCATAGGAGCCCAGTTTTCCTCTCCTTCCCTGGACAGTGGAGCCTGTAAGGTGCATCGCAACAGCTGCATACTGATGCATGGGCAGAACAAGGCAAGTGCTGCATAAGCAGATATTACCAAAGATGGGAAGTGTCCATTTCTTTCGTTGGACAGTAGCAATCTTATCGTCCAGCCTAACAGCAGTACACGGACACAAAGGCCATTCACTAGACAGTAGCATTTAATGGTGCACTGTAATAGCAGTATGTGGATGCAAGGCTTGGGCAAGACAAGGTCCACAATAGCTGCTTGTGGCATACAGGCCAAGCAGCCTTTATATTGCTGACCAGTGACGCTCTACTAATTCATCACAAAGGTGTCAATATTGACATCAGGGACAAGTATGGAACATGCACCACAAAATACGGGTCATGCAGGAGCCTGCTGAAGCAACTGACATTTTAAAGGTAGAAAAGGGACGCTTCTGAGCCAGGAATAAACACACTTCAATGTCACTTACTGATGTAACGGTACTATTGCTACAAGCATTTATGTGGTCATCAAAATGCTATTTTAATTTATTTCACTCTACAAGATTCAAAACAACTGACGCTGTCAGTTTCTGTTATCTGTTTAATATAGCCACAAATGGACCCATGTCACCTGTGACACATTCAGCTACTCCTGACTTATCAGCTAGCAGCATGCCATGACAAAAGAAAAACGACAACTCCTAAGGTACATTGTGTGTTTACATTTGACAGCGTTCACATATGAAGCAAGGGCTCCAAGCAGGTACGGCATTCACGCCTTCTGTGTTTTCATTGCTGTGAAAAACGCCGATCATCATTACGGGTGTTGAAGAACCAGAAGACATTGGAACCCGGACCGTTTCAGCAGTTGCAGATCGCTAATTCAGTGACACTTAGAAGATGGTAAGAAATTACACCACCTCTGTTGTGTCCCAGAGGACATGTCCCACAGCCATTAAATTTTCTCGAAGCAATAGTCCTTCTAAGCCCCACCAATAGAAATATAGAGACCTCTCCATTATGATCCTGAAAAATAAAATGGCTTTAAATGGGCAAACAGCTCCCATGATTAAATCTAAGCTGCTGCCTTTTCTATCCGCCGACCCGTCCACTTACGGAGTAAAGTCGAGGGAACTCAACAGTTACTGTCCACACAGTAAAAGCTTCCCGGCACCACCTCAGCCAACCTGGCAGAAGAATGTATACGGTGATGGGGAACACAATTAAAGCATATTTCCATCTTAATATGACGGCTGGCCATTTTAGAACAGTAAATTAAATTGTAAAGAATGAAAATGAAGTGTGCATAACATGCAAAATAGGAAGCAAGTTGGCAAACAGCAATGTGAAGCTACCAGGCCGACTTCGAATCAAGAGGCAGGAGGAGTAACAAGCATTTACAATGCAATGGTCTCGGCAATAATATAGGTAGAGCTATTGATATTGCTCATTATTTTTTTATCATTTTTGTATCCCTAAATAAATGGCATTGTCATTTCTATTGGCATTATCTTTTTTTTTGCATATGTGATACCTATTGCATTAGCAGAGAGATAGTGAGAGAGAGAGAGAGAGTGAGGTATTGAAATAGAGAGTGAGGCAGTGAGAGAGAGTGAGGTAGTGAGGGAGAGGGATGTTGTGAGGTAGTGATATATAAGCATAGAGTGATGTTGTGATATAGAGAGAGAGGTAGTGAAAGTGAGTTAGTGAAAGTGAGTTAGTGAGATAGAAAGAGTGAGGTAGTGAGATAGAGAGTGATTGAGGTAGTGAGTGAGAGAGAGTGAAGTTGTGAGGTTGTGAGATAGAGTGGAGTAGTGAGGTAGTGAGATAGAGAGTGATTGAGGTAGTGATGTTTTGAGAGAGAGAAGTTGTGAGGTAGTGAGATAGAGTGGAGTAGTGAGGTAGAGCGAGTTATGGAAAACACAAATTATCTAAGGTGAAGATAAATATAAACGGGACCTGCAGCGTGGACTTAGATGGCCATAAAGATTTTTAACGTAGTTGTTGACGACTTAATCAGTATGGTAGAGCACGTCATCTGAGTTCATCTGAGTTCACGTATCTGCATGTATAGCGCCAAAGAACATTCTTGAAGTGTTCGCAGAGAACAGCGCTTCTTCGTTCAAGACCTCTTCAGTTTAAAGTTATTTATGTGGCAGCCGGGAACAGAGGGCCACAGTTCCACAAGCTCCCAACGAAAAGCGCGCACAAGACACAAACGACTTCAAGATAACAAATACAATACATTGTGCGGGATTACCATAGCTCCTATGACCAGAGACTGCAACTCCTAAGCGCTGTACATAAAAGGCGTCACCTAGTACACCAATGTAATGGAGCTCAACTAACGACTTCGGGAGAATGAAGAGCTGCGTCGGCCCTGCTGGGACTCGACCTTGTGACCGAGGTCGCTTCACACGCCTGAGCCATCCCATAGGCTCACCCATTAAACACGATGACATTTCAGCTGTAACCAGACACGCGTGAGGGGGTAACGTTGCGAAACATAACAGCAAAACACAAGCTTTAACAGTGAAACCTAATTGCAATTAAAACCAAGCAGAAAAATCACTGTAATAAGATACATATCAGAACGTACCCCTTTGGCGCAACATGAAGCTCCAGAAGGGAGTGCCACTACTTTCTTTTTGTTCAAATTTTCTCCCCTGCACTGAGACAGTGAGCCTCTAAATCTAAGTATACTCACGGCGGAGGCAAGTCGTATACTCACGGTGGAGGCAAGTCGTATACTCACGGCGGAGGTAAGTCGTGACCAACATCTCAGTGAGCATGACGAGTTAAACAAGCTACCACTTTTTGTACTTGAAATCGGGGGACAGTTGCAGTGAAATAGATTATGTTTTTAGGTCCCCCTCTCGTGAATCTGCAGTCCGACACGGGAGCCGACAGCAGGGGGAGAGGACGCCATTAACACCGCCGCCTTTCTCCGAGGCGAAGCAGAAATGCCTCGGAGAAACGCAGCGGCGGTTTCAGATTCGGGGGAGTGTTTTTCTTTTCTCTCCTCTTGCCATTGGCTGGAGGAGAGAAAAACACGCCTAATAAAGGGCGTGGCTAAAAAGTGGAAAGAACAGCACGGAACACGCCCTTCCGTTTAGGAAGCCAGCCAATGGAGGAGAAGCAAAAAGAGAGGCGGGCTAAATAGCCACTCTAAGAAACATTAAATCTCCGGACTTCCGGTTCTGCCTTCGGCAGACCGGACGGTCCCTCGACCTAAAAAGGAGCATGCATTGGGAGGATGCGGAAAGACAGAAAGAAAGCAAGAGCAAGGTATACTATGCACTACCATGTATTACTCCAATATAAAATATTTTTTTAAGTCCCCTTAAGTATGCAGTCCAAGTATAGGACTCATCCGATCAGAATACTGCAAGACCAAAATGCTCCTGGGAGGGACCAACACAAGAACAGGGAGGAAAGCCATTAAATCAAGAGCAGACAACTGGAATAGACAACAACGCCATCCTATCATAAGCACGGGGCTGATCCAAAACCCACTAACTATAGGTTATGTATTAGAAACCATAGCTCTGCCTGTTACAGAGAACTAAAAGGAGATTTTCAGAACAAAAGATGTAAAGCATTATAGGTTTTAAAGTAATCTAGGGTCTAAAATCCAAAAGGAAGGAAGCAGGCGCACAGAGTTGGGCAGATGATAAAAGCCAGGCCCACTCGTCCTACCCATTTGTTAGACTCCTGATAAGTTCATAATACTTGTCCCCAGCTTTATCCTGTGCTTAGCTGCAGCTACTGCCCCCACACAGTTTTTATCTTAACACGAACTATTTGGGAATGGGAGGTACTAGAGGTGAGGGAGGGCACAACAGAAATGGGTGGGGGAAGGGGTCATCAGGGAAAAAAGAGGCAATGAGATACAAAACAAGCATTGGCATAGCCAATAGGTCTCGCTTTTGGGACCGTATAAGTATTTAGTGATGCAGCACAATATCCTTAGTGCAACAACATTAATTGTTGCATGGTTAAACACTTATAAGGCCCCAAAGGCGAGACCTATTGGCTATGCCAATGCTTGTTTTTAGCGCTGTTATGGCCACTGGAATTAGGCGGCATGACTGTAAAAAATTAGGAGACAGGATTGACCAAATTATCCGGCAGGAAAATGCAAATTGTGCGGAAGAATGAAACTTATGTGGCAGTATTATAATACTATTTTGTCATTTTAATACATTACAAATGTGCGGTCAAAAGTGTAATCTCATTAGTACCAGTTTAGCACCTGGATACAGCAATTGGCAACTAAAAGTTGACCAGTTAACGTTCGCAAAGGTTGTGTAAATGAGCATCCCTGTGTGGTGCATTTTTGTTTTAGTAAATTTTGATCCATTTGAACTACAACAATGTTTATACAAATCTATAATTATCCAGTAGACTGTGTTATGTGGCAAATGCACAAAACCCATAACTATGCGGATAACATTGCAGCTACAGAATCTCATAACCCCAAAAAATGAATGCCAGTCCCACCACCACAACCGCTGGTACACATTCAACACTCCTGGTCGGATACAGTGATGTTTCTTTATTACCGTGATGTTTCTGTAAATCTCCCTTTTGTAGCTGCCAGAGCCGACACTGCGCTCTGCTCGCCGGGCCCTGAATAAAGTTACACATTTCCAGACACCTGCTTTCAGAGTGTGCCTTTTATTTCCCCCGAGGCTGCGTCACAGACACCGCCTTTGAAGAAAGTGGACGGGGCACAAGTGTGCCAAAGTGTAAGCCGTATAAATGAACACGTAAAACTTGCTGCGGATTGTCAACAGGGCGGGCTGGCCACACCCTCTCTGTGTTTAGACCACGATAGCGGGATACGTATTCTGCCGCGTCCCTGTGAGTTCTGCGGGTCGCCGCGTCCATGCACATTTAAATCACACACGTAAGCCCCTTGCATGGGTTTTGTGCCCACCACAAGCAGATTTCTGATATTTAGGGCAGAGACGTAATACAAAATGCCCCCTCCATCCCCATCGCAGAATGTGGTGCACCCCTGCTCTGGATACTGTATTGCTTCCTGCCTATTCCATTTAGATTTGTCTCTGTCGGGGGGCACATAAGTCCAACGAGAAGTTTAGTTGGCGGTGACGACAGGTGTCCTCCGTGGCAATAAGCAGTTCTTGTCGCCAGCACCCACCCTTGCTACCTATGCAGTAAGGTACAGTTGCCTCAGGCTACAAAACACAGAGTTGGCAACGTGCCCCTAGAGCTTTAAGTGGGCCGGGTCCTGCCGGTGCCCAGCACCGGCAATTCTTAAAAGCAGGTGCCGAGACGGGTCCCTGTGGGGTTCCCCATTTTCATCCTCGCTCTCAGGATGGAATAAAATCTTAACTCTGCAGCAGTACACTGTTTTTGATGTAACTTTTGTTATTTTGCAGTTATATAGTGCAAAACTCGAAGTGCTTTCTTTACCTGAGCATCAACAGAGACATATTCCTTTGTTTTTAGAGTAGGCACTGGCGATTAATTGATTTGCCCAGAAGCACAGGATGTTGAGCCGATGCTGAGACCAGCAACGGCCCGTATAGGGCGTGTTACCGGGGCGGTGACGTGGGGCAGGGTGGGGGGTTGCAAAATGCGGCATACGGCCGATTGCAGGTAAGTTACGAAAAAAATAAAGAAAACGAATTTTGTGGCGCGCGCTGCATCGCAAGAGAGGGGCTTGGCCAGACAGAAGACCGCCATTAAAGCAAATATCAAAGCAGTGCTGCAGAGAAGGACATCACACGTTCCCCATAAGGGTTGCACTGTGGAGCTCTTGCACCTTTGAAGATCTATAATGGGGTCTAGCTTGGCCTCAATCCTCCACAGTGTGCCTTAAGTGTGCCAGACAAGGAGAAGGCTTAGGAGGTGATGCTGCCATAATGGTAAGCTGCTGCATTGGTGGAAACCCCTTCAATAAAATCTGTTTAAAAAAAATATATGCAAGGCAAGGAGACCGTCAAAAAGGTAGCAGTGGAAAGTGCACAAACTGAAAGCCTTACAATGTCTGTTTGCATGCAGAAGGACGGTTAAGCCGTCTAATTTGGCTGGAAGAAAGACTCCCATTGTGCAGTCAATGTGGAAGCGTAAAATATCCACTGCAGGCTTCTTCAAGAGCTTTCAGCAATTTCCGTAAAGATCAGGCAGGGACGGACTGTGGAAAGGTTCCCTAAGCAACGGAGGAAGGCAATGCAGGACTTCACAGCAGTGATCGATCTCCAAAACCACACGCCCCTTTAAGCCTGATGCAAGAGGCAATTGACAAAAAAGCAATAATACCGATATATAAATAAATTGAACAGTTGAAATGCATGAAATAAAAACAGCAGCACTGAAGACATGCAGACTAAAAAACTATTTTCAGAAGGTAATGGCTGAAAATACAGATGAAAAATAAAGAGTTGGACAGAGGAGTACTTGGTCTACGGAGTACTCCTTTATTAGTTAGTTATCGGAACACATGACGAGTTGCAGAATTTTTAAAGGTGAGCACGCCAACTGCTAGTAAATCTTACCAGGGTTTAATAATCTGACATTTGCAACTTTCAGTGGGTGTCATTGTTGCAGTGGAAAATGAATCCATTGTGTCAATTCCTCAGGCAACAAAACCCTTCAAGAATGGCCACCCTCCTTCAGTTAACATAGATTCTATCATTCTAGCTCTTTCGCTGCACCCTCTAGATGAACATCGCTTACAGCTGAGCCCCTCAACAGACAGATTCAGATTACCCTCTACCACCGGCAACAATATATTTGCACCCTGGTCCTAGCCACCATCAAGATTACTTACCCAGAGAACCACAAAACTGGGCATAAGAAGATAACACCACATGGGCCAGAGCCAAAAAACAACAGAACTTAGTAGTTTCTACAAATGGGCACTGCTTGGGGTTTGTCAGTTCTCTGAAAGAAAACGAAACAACTAAAATCCATTGGTTGTTAATCCTGCTGGTGAATGGGAGTACAGACAGGAAGGAAGCCTGACAAGACAGTATAGCATGCTCTAGGAGGGTCAGTATTGGAAGAAGGGTAGGTATGGAGGTCCGAAAACTTTGCAGAAAGATCACAATTGACTGATCAGTGGAGGTGCAAAAAAAGAAATGGGAGTGAGCCCCCATGGACTGCAAAAGGTATAGGGAATATGAGGAATAGTTGCCTCATAAATTGTTAATGCATGTACACTGCCTTTGAGTTTAATGATCTAGTTGTGTCAAACGCCAAATATCATTTGTATCTTTGCAATTCTTCATAAAGAAATGCAAATAGATCAAAAATACAGAATCCACCCACACAACTGATTCTAACCAAACCAGCAAGTCACACTTGTTTGTCTCTTCTATTCCTCAGAACTGACTAGATTTGATGTCAGTCTGACACTTGCCTCTTAGACCTATCCACCATATTGATTTTCCATATTGAGTGCCGCTTGTTTGTGTGGTATACAATATTTCACTGAATTTAGAATTACCACCATTTCACATAATCCCAATTTTTGATTTTTCTGCCAAAGCCTACCTTGGTGAATAGGTAAGCACCATGATCTATAATTGGGAACATGGTCATTTTACTAAACTTTCCTTCATATGGCAGCAATTCTAACTTCCCATCGTATAAGTTATACTCACCCATGAGCCTTTCCGTAAACATTTTCACTTACCAATGCTTAACAGGGTCCCAGGTGAGTAACCATAAATTCTCACCGTCCCTGAACACAGTAGCCCACAGCCACTTGGTGCCTCGTCCCCCATTAGAGGAGACCGCTCAAGAGGGTTAACAATCACCTAAGTTCAATGTATTCTTCTCCTGACAGCCACCCCTTTCTTTGACGGATATTTAACTCAAATGCGTAGTCAATAATCCAGCCAATCTCCAATCATTAGTCACTAACTTCTTGACCTATCTTAGGTATCACAAGCCTATACAGTCTACATTATTTTGCTGATAGTAGGTAAAAACAACCCATTTATTTTAAGCAGACTGCAAAGGCGAGGAACACCAAAAGGCCCAAATACAGATTTTTTTTTTTAAAGGCCCCAAAATATGTTGTTTTAGGTTTCAAAATTAGGTAAACCTTTTATGTGGTTGGAAAACATACCAGACAGGGTGTGCTGGCTAGGGGGAAACCACAACAGTAGGCATATATAGCCCCACTAAAGAAAATACAGGCATGTTGGTGTTGAATGCACATAGTTTAAAGTTGTTCACTAAGTAAAGAGAAAATGGACAGCAGGAAGAAAAAGAAGCTTGCACAGAGAAGAACAAAGAAGAGATGAAGGTCATCTTTTACTGATCTACATGTAAGCAAGTAACAGGCCCTGCTTTTACAAACACTAGTAAAAAAGAAGAACACAAGTATTTGGTACGGACTACAATGTATTTTTTTTTAGAAAATCCATAAAGCACATTTTTACTCTACTTAAGTGTCGCAATAGCTTGTTTAATCTCAAGCTCCAATTTATGTATCTTATTCTTACTCAGAACCGTTTTGCTTTCTGATCATTTACCAATGTTTGTTCTTTTTGCCTGGGAGTTCTCTTTTAATCAAGTGCATTATCTAAAATACCTTACCAGCCCTTCTTTCACCTTACAACCATGAAACGCTAAACCTTTAGCTACCACATCCACTTGCCACTTCCAATTGCTGTGATAATTTTTTTACTCTATCATTTACATTTTTTACACTATAATTGCACGTTTTAGTTGTGCACAGGAGTTTCTTACATCAGACTCTTCAGCACGAAGTATCTGAGACCTACTTTCATCTTGCCCCCTTAGTTTTAAAGATAATGGCCAGTGTCACTGGGTGAACTCACTGTGGGTTCAGCGACTATTATGCCCAACTGTATGTGTAATCCTGACTCTCAAACTGATACACTCCCACCCATCCACCGCCTGAACCCGCTCAGCACCATGGGTGGGTTTACATGCTCGGTGAGCTGATTTTGGCATAACACTCGCAGGCTTGGCATGTCAAAAAGTACTCTGTATGGCTTCTTTGAGAAACGCAGCGCCTAAAGGGCTCCAAGGAAGCCGAGCACCCCAAAAGCAGATTAAAGAGCTCAGCACTGGAGGAGAGAGGCAATGCAGCAATGACTGGGTCGATCAAAATAAATACTCACGGCTGCAGGCTTTGAACCAAATCCAATAGGGACATCTCATTTACAAACGACAAGAGCACAAGTTATAGGGATGGATTTTACACCATCTGTCTAGGAGGTGGTTTTGTAAACACCCAAACTGCTATATTCTCTATTTAACACTCAAAACTTTTGTATCAGTTTCTTGATACCATCATCTTTAAGTCATGCTTAGAGCGTGTGGGTGCCGGTGACAGCCAATCATCAAAAAGCACCTCTGAATGCATACCACCTGATGTAGGATGACCATCCAGACTACTGGAGAGAGCAAGCACACTAAATGAGCACTGTGTTAGGCAACAACCTGATGACAGTCTTTTGCACTATTCAGATACAATGGTTCTTGTTAGCTGGTGGTTTACTTCCAGCCCCAGCAACTACTTCATTGTGCAGAGCGTCAGACAGAAGTTTAAACGCGGTTTTGCAGCGCTCCAGGATAGTGAGAGGTGCAGGCCTTTAAGGTCCCTAACTTTAGCTGGTCACCCCCTCACTACAGTTGCTGCGAATGAATGCTATTCAAAGGAATTTTACAGTTGCCTTCCAACCCTTTTTTAAGTTGGATGATGAAGTGTTTTGTTTTCAAGTTAGGTATAACTGGATGGTAACCTCAACCTGCCCCCGTCTTCCTCTGCCGTATAAGGTGATCGCAGGGGACAGTAACACTCCATTTAACCCCCTTATTTGTATTTAAAGTCTAAAAACTGATATTTTTCCAGGTATTGGCCGGTGGTTAGACTCTTCTTTTGGGGGCAGGACGCTCTTACCCTGGACTCCGACAGTGACCCTCACAGACCGAAAGATGTGGTCTCAGGGCATGCCAGGATGTTCATCTTGGAGGGTTGACCAGGGCTGCCCCTCAGATGGGTGACTACGAAGGTCTTCTTCTGCATAAACGCATCGGTCAAAGTGCATTCAAAAAAAGTTATGGAACTGTGATACTGTGCACAATGGGGACGAGACGTGTAGGCGTGGTCAAAGACGTGGCAAACAAAATTCTGTAACTTTTCGATCTTTCATGTACATCGAAAATAACAGCTTAAAAGTAAGATAAATGCAAGTAAGATAAATGCAAGTTAAGTTAATCTGTAGGAAATGCATTCATACTTTTTGAAACCTCTATTAGCTAATGCACTGCAGAGGAATTGCATCCTGGTTGGAGCAGTGGTGAATAGTTGGGCGGGGGGCTGCAGGGGCCCATCTTATGCCCCTTTAAAAAGCACACACTTTACAGCTCAGCTGGTAACTCCTTTCCAATACTACTCAAAAAGAATAAATCTGTGTCATCAGAAAGTGTCAAGTGATTCTATTAAAGCCAAAACCGGTTTCTGAGCTTCCTTTACATTTGAAAATTGATCCATTATGCACATTTACACTTCTTTTAGGGAAGCAGGTGCCATAGGAAGGATGTTTCTTTACCTGTCCCCCTGCCTTCGGATTCACAGCAGGTTTCACTCAGCCTTACACTGCAGCTGAAGCATTTCAGCTCTCAGAATAACCGTTCGGGATGGTTGTCTTTTCACAAAAAGTAAGCGAACAGTTTGCCTTAAATTTAAAAAGTATGGGCACGTCGTGCCCCTCGGATCCTGCCCACTTCAACCATTGCATAAACTGTATGATGCAGTTGTTCTCTGCGTTACCACCCGGCTTCATCTGGCATCTTGAATATTAGTCATTGTTCTATAAAGTTTCATTGGTAACCTTAATATTTTTTAATTTGCGATTTCTGTAAATTAATGTTGAATATATTTTAGGATACGTATGGTCATATATATCTCTAAATTAGTTGTTTGTGTATTCTTTGAACAGAAAGGGCATACAAAGCTTCACTTGGTCCGCTCGCTGTCTATCAAGCAAATTGATTTATTTCGACATCGCTGTAGGATCAAATCATTTCAAAGCGATCTGAAGCAGCCAAACGGCAGCATGTTAGCGTTAGATAACACTTAAACACACAAATATTTTGCCACAAAAATTATGTAAATGTTCATAAGATGCACATCAGGGCCAGTGATAACCTTTAACCCACGTTTTCAGAGGAAGTAGCGAGTGTATAGGTGGGTGTTGGTTGATTATCCTTGAATTTCAATGTGATTCTAATCATTTACCCTGTTAGAATGAATAAACTTGCTAAAATAAAGGATAACTACTGAGCAGGTGGTTTACTTCGGGTGCAAATAAGGATCCCGTACAGTTTTACATAGCACAAGATACAGCATTTAGGATGAAAGTAACTATCTAAATGCTGGTGAGTAGAAGAAGGGTTGTGTGTGGCTTAATAATACCAATTAACTGTGCTCTGTTTTATCACCAACCTCTAAATGTCTCTACTAGTCTTCAAAAGGAATAGGAAAAATTTGCAAATCTAGAGTCCCAACTGCTAATAGAGGAGTGAGGTATCTGAAAAGCATAACAAACAAAAACAAAAAAATACAAACTGGTGTAACTACTGGAAACGATAATCGCTCTACCTCAAAATCTCCCCAACCTCAACCTGTGCACTATGACTACGGTTCAAGCACCACAAAGTCAGTTTGTGCCTTATCTTCTGAGCTAAAAACATGCACACTTAGGTCAGTTAAAACGTGTTAAGTAGAAAGGTAAACAACCACAAAATTATGATAAGAAGGGGTGAAATTGGACTAAAGGACCTGTAGGATGTGGATTCTCCAACAGAAACAGGGTACACTGATGTGGTGGGAGAGGGTGGTGACCATTCTAATGGTCACTCAGGACATCACAGAGTAGACACTTACTGTGGTGTAGATGCTGCAGGCAGTGACAGAAAGGTAGACAGTGCGTATGCGTGCATAAATACAGATTACATGACACTGGTGGTGTCATCTCTATGGGCGATGGAGTGTTACAACAAATTAGTGTCTTTGAGAAAACACTTGCTGCAGCGTGGTAGGAGAACAAAGCGAATATCTCCAAGAGAACTTTCTTTTATGAATACATTGACAAAGTGAACCAAGACCTATTTTTGGATTTCAGTTTCAATAAAATACAAATTTGTTTGCCTACTATTAAGACGTGGAAGCTGCTTCCCTCAGATTTCCATGGAGACGGTCAGTGGAGAACCGGGAAGGGGTCAAAATGCTGGCTGTCTGGGCACTGACAGCGCACTGTGCCAGCGCTTAGTGCTACATTACTTACAAGTGAACGCAAATCTATACCATTCGTGATCATGGGCAAACGGCCATACTTTATGGATACATAAAGTTCAGCACAGGTAAAGTATTAGTTCTCCAGTACATGCTACAAGCTTAATCTCGAAAGCAGAAAGTGACTAACTGGCCATTTCAAACCATGCAAACTGTGAATTGTACATAAACCAGACCAGTCAAGTTGAAGAGAAGCAAGGGATCTGAGGATAGCACTGGTGTGACGGATGGAGAGTTGCTGTGTAATACTAATAATGTAATGTGCGTGGTCAGCTAGTGATCGAGTGGGATGACGTGTAAAGCATGACTGGCATACCCCCTACCACTAGCCACTGTTAGGCCGATTGGGCAGTATGGAACTGCCAAATGGATCAGCTTGAAAGTGCGAGTGTATAGAATTTGTTTTGTCTCGTCACGACCTAGAGTACGGGAAAAAAAAGAAAAAAAAACAGGGCACACACACTTGCCCTATCTGGCCTAAAAGTGGCAGACCAAAATGGCCTTTAGCACATAAGTACATCAGGGCCTTGGTTTACTCGACGTAATACGAGGCAGCCTTTCGTGAGGCTGTGATGGATTCTGGTTGCAGTGGCAGGTATGTGTACAGCTAGAAACTAAGATGCTCGCCCTCCGGAGGCATCCAACGTGCGTAAACGGTTTCCAAGTAACAGCAAGAAAAGAGGAGGTTTCGTTCTGTCTGGATGCAGTTTGCCCTTTCTTTCCGCAAACTGCATACTTGGCACTGAGCGCCGACAGCAACAAGGAGCGGCAGGGAAGATTATGGCAGGAGCAGCAGGGCTGGCTGTTGGCAGCGAGGACAGGTTGCTGCTGACGAGTGCAAAGTGGGTGAGGGAAGGCAGAGGCAGCCGCAAATGACCAATGCACAGAACTGCAGAAGATCCAGGTTGGAATCTAACATCTCTGTCGCTGATCGGTAACAAATGTAATGAAAGATGAACTAGACGCCAGTCCCAGCTCCGCCCTCGCTACTGAAGCACATCCAGGAATCTGGCACGCTGGAACACACAGACAGCTGGGGTGGGATGGGGCCTACGGGATGCGAGCCTTTGGAAAGGTTGTGTTGGCATCAACTAGCCATACAGACCTGCAAAAAACCTACTCTGCCACGCGGAAAGATGCACAGCTGAAGCACGGCTTACCCACAGCTCCAAGCCGGACGCTGGTCTCCAAGACCATAGGTACCCAGTGCAGCCACGTGGGGGTAAACAATCAGGCTTTTCCACTGCAAAGCGAGACCTACGCTGGAATAGAATCAAAGTTCTCAGCCGAGACACATAGACCTTGAAACATGCGCAACCCGCATATACAACTATTAATGGCTCTGCTCAAGTTGGGCGCAACCGCATACAGTTTCCTCTATAATGCCCCTATGCACGAAACGTAGAACCCCCTAATATATTTTGCTTCTCTTAAACCCCCCAAAAAATATAGGACTGCTCTTCATTACACTTCGTCCGACCTTAGTGCTTCTTGTTTGTGCACTTAAAGATGAGAAGTGCTTTAAACAATACACTGTACACAGAAGTGTACAGTGGCTCCCCACTGGCTCCCCGTCGAGAAGAGAGTAACCTTCAAATTGCTCACCCACGCCTACAAATCCCTCCACAACATTGGACCCAAATACCTCAACGAGCTGTCTCCTTCCACGTCCTCAAAAGGAACCTCCGCTCTGCCGACCTCACCTTGGCAGAGACCCCAAGCATCCGCAGAACCAGAGCAGGCGGAAGAGCCTTCTCCTACGTTGCAGGAAAGGCCTGGAACGAGCTCCCAGTAAACATCAGACGCTCCCCTACTCTGCACACCTTCAGGAAGAGCCTCAAAACCTGGCTCTTTGAACCGGAGTTAAGCAAGTCCCATAGGGCAGCCAATGCACTGAAAAAGGAATACTCCATAGATTCCCACTTGGACATTACTACACAGAGAATTGTACCTTCAAAAAAGACGCTAATGATATCGCACATGCTCACCCAGACTCCTTTTACTAAATAAAAATAAAAAAAACTTCAGGCATCACAAGGATCTGCATTTTTACAGAACCTTGCTTTTAGTCTTTCAACCCACACTGCCCAGTGGGCAGTTTTCACACAGAACACCACCTACCCCAAGAATGGTACAGGTCACAGCTGAGACATGGCACTGCAATCCTCTGAACGCTCAACACATGCAAAGGAACACCTGAAGTAAAACAGCTGATGGCTTAGTCTCGAACAACCTGGAAAGATTGTGTGCAGCGTTTAGTGAAGCAATATTCTCCCATCAGCATGTGAAAAACAGGGATGAGAGCCTTTAAAACATCGAACCGGTCTTAAATAGAACTCACTCTCCGATATTCTACTCACTACTAGGGTCACTGGTCTGGCCATACAAGACGACAAGGGAGACATAACTATCCTAACAAAATCCCAGAATAAATCCACATAAAACACACACCTAGCTTTCAACTGCACTATAACCAGAACTCAGACCCCAACCTAGGGGGAAAAAGAAAAAACAAGCATTGGCATAGCCAATAGGTCTCGCCTTTGGGACCTTATAAGTGTTTAGCCATGCAACAGTTGCATAGCTAAATACTTATAAGGTCCCAAAAGCGAGACCTATTGGAAAGTGAAAGTTCTCACGATCGCGATCAAACATCAAAGCGGGCGTGCGGCAGTGAAAGTAATCACGGTCAAGCGCGACACGAGCGCCCGCGCACATGCACTGTAGCTCTAGGCTGGCCTGGTAGCACTTTTTGGAGCCCTCTCAATAAGTCTCGCCAGACCAGCACATGCGCTGGGTCAGGCGAGACCTAAAAAGGAAAATGGGGCTCAGACCAGTTGATACTTCACTGGTAATGCTTCTGCACTTGCGTCCCAGATAAACGGAGAACCGTAGTCACAGACTATCTTACTCCAACTCTGACAAACTAAGCAACCTTAGGCTTTCACTTACTCAATACTAACTCTAGCTTCATCAAATGAGGGAAACGTAAATTCTTACCTGCCGACTATACTATAATTCCACCAAATATGGGAAACTAGCTTAATCCTTCACCCAATGACTACTAACTACAGCTTCACCAAACAAGGGAAATGTAAGACCTTGCCTGTCGACTACCCAAACAAATGAGACTAACGTAAGTCTACGCCCATGACTGTACTAACTCCAGCTTGATCATATAGGGAAAATGTAACTTTGCATGCCTAATACAGTAACAAACTTCACCAAACAATGCAAACTCGGAGCTCTACTTCCTTCATCTCGTACACTGACAAACTGTGGAAAATACACAATGCACACCGCCTACATTTTCTCGAACCCACCTAATTGGGAAGACGGTCAATACGCCCACTGGCTACCCCGAACTGCTCACGCAGACAGGAAATGAGGTGTCACCACATGCTGAGTTCCCATTGCTTCGGGACAACAACTGCTGACCATCAAACCTTGCCTGAAAGGCGAGAATAAAACTCCTTGTCTACCATCACAGACCTATGCTAAACAAAACAACGAAAGAGCATCAACAATATCCACTTCCCTCCAGCACAATTCACAGAAAATGTGGATCCTTGGCAAACCCTTGAACAGAGGGCAAATTTGACATTCATCAACACATGAAAAGAATGATGTATATTGCTTACTATCTGTTTATAATTAATGTGCTTGGATTGGCAAACACGTCCACTGTGTTTCTAAAGCTTAACTTATCCTACTTTAGGATCCACTACTGAGGATTGTGGACCCTCATTTAAGACACCCCAGTGAACTTTAAGATATTCAAGCAAGCAAAAAATGCCTTCGTAAATATGCCCAATCAGAAAAGCATTAACAGCAAACCCAATTTTCAAGCTCCACGCCCTGCAGTGAAAGCCACAAATACAGAAGCGTTGTCTTCCATGAAGTGAGCTACTTTGCTATCCTAAGACTGTAGCTATTGAACGACCTTTCTTTTGGATGAAAGCAGAAAAATACCGAAGCTCATTTTTTTCAACCTCTCATACCAAGGTGTCATTTGGTAGTCACGGAGTAGAGCCCCAGGTCGCAGTGGTGGATCTATTAATTTCTTATAGCTTAAAAAAAAAGTGTGAGTAGTGACGTGCTAGGTGGTTTTAGCGCCCACGACTGAATAATGTTTGAGGGTGCTTCACCTGCATTTCTCTGGTGGCAGAGGCAAAGTGAACCAGTTCACAGTTTTGAACCCACCTAATGTGCCCTCTCTTATCACCATCACTGGTGCCTGAGCAAAACCCCAAGCCAAAGTCTTAGTTCTCAATAGTTCTGCCAGGTTCCTCATAAAACACTTAAGTACAACCGATGGAAAAAAAAGATATAACCAACAGCTGGACAGCAAGTGCTTCAAATAGCAGAACTTCGGCCAAGAACTAAAAGGTCACAACAAAGAATTGGAAAGTTTACACGCCACCGCACACCCCACCCGAAACAACAGCTACACATTCACAGGTGCCACAGAACATAAGAGTTATGCAACGGCGCTCTGCTACAAAGCGCCGAAGGGCACACAGCAGACACACCCACCGCGCTGTACTCCGCGGCGTGGGCACCCGGACCTCTCCGAGATTTCCAATCAGTTAGGAAGGAGGAGGGCAGGAAACATTACCTCAATAGTTAAGTCGAATGAAGGTGCCATGGCGTAGACAACAGAAATCTCTTTTTACGTTTCACGTTGTACCTTTGTTAACCCATGAACCAGTTCACGGTTGTGAATGTACAGAACAAACAGAAAAGAACACTGACAGTTTTACCTTGATATTTTAGGGTAAAATACCTCGACCGAAACACACTGCTGAGGATTTAATGAGCTCTTCCTCCAAGCTACATCAAGTGAAGTTGTTTGGTAGCGGTATCCGTCATGCTTCATGAATTCACCCCTCACACTGTCATACTAAGTACAGGCCGAAACGTGCTTATCTGTGATTATCAAGGACTGGTGAGAGATGATGGTCTTCGTGAGGGAGCGGGGTGTTCTAGGAAGTGTTTAGAATCTAAAAGGGAGTGACGGTTTTCCACTGCACAATTGGGTGGAAACACAGGTTGGCCGTTACTGAAATGTAAACAAGACTGTTTGACGGTGGTATATTAATATTGGGATTTTTGAAATCATGCACGTTGCCCGCGCACAGGCGCCTCTGGTGACGACATAGGGTGGGCCGGCATTTGGTTTCCAACTCTTGGAGCAGGTCTGTCGCCCCTAGGGTCCTGTTTCCTCTCTGCTGACATTCCGCTTACAGAGCCATATTTATCCTCGCAGGGCTTTCTTCAGGAGCCTCAGCCTGGCTTCGCCTCCCTTCCCTCCCTCCTCCCCTGCCAGGTTCCCTCTGGCTCCTGCCTGTATCTGAGCTTTGGCTGCATGACTATTCCCCGCAGGCCTCCTGCACAGCCTTTCCCAGCTCTTGCTGCGCCTTGACAGCATCCAGCACTGACCCTCCTCCCCCACTCAAGCCCTCCACTTCCTGCATTCAAGGCCTGCTCCCCTAGAGCCAGTCCTTCCCCTCTGACCCCAATTCCTAGCTAAAGCTGCTTATCTGAGAGCTGCAAGACACTGCAAAGTCTCTAATTCCATGGGCCCCTCCCCATAGTCCCCGCAGAGCTCGGGCAGGTAAACACGCCTTTCATCTCCTCAAACTGTAGGGAGACGTAGTTCAAGACGATCGGCACAAACCGTGCGTGTATTCAAATGTATAAAAACAGAGTTGGTTTCGAGTAATCATCCGTGCTAAAAACTACTGACAATGGTTAGTGTTCGCTAAGGAGAGGTGAAGTTTTAGCTGGGCCTATCCACTAGATGCATCAAATTTCACTTGGACCAGAAAATCTGACATCTGGCCGGCTCCCTGAGCCAAGGCCTAATTTCACTCGGTGCCTGGAGTGGAGGAGAGAAGCCTTCCTGCTGTTCAAACGCGGACCCTGGCTCTTGCGCACAGGCTTACGAATGGGCTATTGAATCTGAGCAGAGGCTAACCCATTTTCCAATTCTTCCTGGACCAGGTACACTATGGATAAATTAACCATCTATATGGCTAACCAGCAAAATCTCCAAGTATGCCCTGCCTATCGCATTCACTAGCCAGAGGGCAGGCAGCTCAGTGTCCATTCGTCGATGACCATGGCCCCAGGTGACCAGTCAACCCATGCCCCAGGTGACCAGTCTACCCAGTTTTGAAAACACCCAGGCATGTGTACCATACAGCCAATAGTCAGAGCCCTTTATTTAGCAGTCTCAAGTGCAAGCCTCTGAGGATGGTGTGCCCTACTAAAAACATTCAACTGCCTGATTGATGGTCAGTCAGCTCATTTTTCAACCCTCCATGGTCTGCGCACTCAACTAATAGACTATACCTGAGGCCATTCGGCTAATTCTCCATCCCACTGTAGTCTGTGAACCTTTCCCATCACACTCACTAGCCCGATGGACAGATCCATCACGGTGTGCAGTATACTACCTACTACTATTGAACACATCTGCTAGCTTGGGGAATACCCACTCACGAGGATCATCCCCGATCAGTGTCTCTACCCTCCGCTGTCTTTACTGTTAACGAGGAGAGACAGATCAATCGCCATGTGGCCCTTTTGCCATTATTCACGAGCCCTGTCAACAACAAACTAATTCCCATGGAGCATCCAACATCAAATGTGTCACCGTGGGCAACCAATGGTCCCCGCTGCCACATTTTATTCACTACCCCTTGATGAGGACATCTATTTTATCCAGCTCACAGGAGTGAGAGCTGGTATATGGTGTGTACAATGATTTACTCAATGACTGAAAATTAAAAGTATTGAAATAGGAGAGGACACCTGTGAAGAGGTAACTAAAAAGTGTAGACGATAGTCAAGTGTTTTAATTTAAATGTGTGGGTGCGAGCAAAAGCCAAGACTCCCCTGTGTAAAAATAGAGCCCGCGCCCCCTCCACCCATACAGAGTCGGTGGAGAGAGGCCCTTTAGAAGCTGGCAGACTTGTTTACTTCTCCATGGCTGTGGCCGGGGGCCAGGCTGACAGCTGTCACTCATCCCTCCCTTCCCACAGCTCGCCCCTCCTGGATGTTTGTCACTCCGCGACCTCCAGCTGCAGGACCTGCGGCCTCTGAATGAATTTGTGGTGTGTGCCACAGTCAGCTAGATACCCTTTCTCCAGGCCCCGGCCCAGCAGAGTTGCACAATGCGGCTCATGGTCCACTGGTGCCTGGGTGTGAGGGAGACACAGTGGCAGCTCATGTGTGAGTCCGCTTACCTGAGCACGGGGAGTGGGGGGGGGGGGGGGGTACAGCCCCCTCCCTCCAATGCCCACTCTACAAACAGAAACTGGAGACAAGCACGGGAAGAGAGGGGCAGGAAAAGAGACACCCAATCCCTCTTAGCACTAACTATGTGTTGCCACTGCGACTGCCGTCTCCAGTGTGTATGTATAGGGGGGAGGGGGGTAGCTCTTGCCTCCACCCCAACCAGGTAACTGCACCCTGGAAACTACCTTGGAAGTCACGCATGGCGCCAGCAATGAACAGAGGAGCTCTCACCCACAGCTCTGCTGCCACCAAGCACATGTACAGTACCCATATAGCAGCACAAGCATAGGACAGCACTTTTCTACGAGGCACCTAACGTCAACAGCACAAGACCCACATCTTTCTTCAGTACACCATACCTCTGCAGTACCCCACAACCCATTAGCTGGTCTATATGGGACTGGCGTAGCCTCTCTTCGTGGCACCAGACGCCCCCGGAAGTCACAGAATCTGGCGCGTAGGCGCCACATTATCTTTACAGACCCATAACCCTTCTATAGAGCACCACCCTGCTTCGATGAGCCAGCATTTATCACGGATAAGATATAACATTCCTCTAGGTCATGGTGCCAGGTTCCCTCTAAGAGAAATTATCATTTCACGAGTCACAGAAAGTGTCTAGAATGGACCCCATGTTATATGAGAAAAAACGACTAAATGCAAAGGGACTACCCCACTCAAAAGGGTCAAGGGGACCAGTTACTAAAGGGGCACTGCGGGGAAGGCACAGCGTCTCCATAGGACCACAAAACCCTCAAGGCCATAACAAAACCCTCAAGGCCATAACAAAACCCTAAAGGGAACACCTTTCTACACACCACCACCACACTCCTCTGCTAAGACAGCGCTCCTGCTTTAAGAAACAATAACAATCTTAGGTCAGCTTCGAGGTACAGCACCCATTCTTTCGGGCACAGTGCCCTCCTCTAAAGGGCACACACCACCGAGGAACAATTTCCCAATTTAATAGGTAATGCACCTCTCTGCAAGGCACCGAAGCCTCACAATGCCTTCTGTGGAGCACAGCGCACCCTGGGGTATAGTATACTTATGTGCGCCACAAAACTCGTACATCAGGTGTGCTACCCACAGAACACACCTCTTTCAGGTGCAGCACACCACATGTGGCGAGCAGTACCGCCTGCCGATGAACAGGTAAGCTCTGGCAGCAATACCACATTGTGACAAGCAGTAACCACCAACTGATACTAGTCCATGCGAGCATCATCACCTTTTGGGGGCAATATCCAGTGTGCACTACACCCCTGCAGGAGCAGCACCGCCTCCAGTGCACAGTATCCCTCTATGAACACTATCACTGTGGCGAGCAGTAGCGCTATCTCATCGTGTGCATCACCCACTATGGACAGGACCACACGTGATACACAGAACCCTTTAGTTGCTGTACCTCTTTCCGTGAACAGCTCCCGTACCTGAAGGCTGTACCCCAATCTTGATGCTCAGCAGCGGCACTGCTCTGAACACTACCATCTGGTTCAGAAGAACTGTTGACACCACCATCCAACCTCTGATGCGACGCACCACTCTGAACACAACCTCCTGATGCACAGCACCATGGGTAGCAGCAGCCACCCCATGCACTGCAGCCCCCTGACAAATAGTACTCCCACGTGATGAACAGAAGCGTCTGCGAGCACTAGCATCTCCACACGCACAGCACATCTCTTCGAGCAGCACCCCTCTGAGAGCCCACAGACTAATGTACAGCAGAGCCGGATGAGCAGCACCACCTACTCACGAACGGTAACTCTCCACTGCGAGAAACAGTACCACCTCCTGGTGCACAGCACATCTGTGTGAAGCGGAGCAGTACCTCTGAGGGTACCCCAGGAAGGTACTCACCTGGTTCCACCAGTCTCCTAGACTCCCTGCTCCCGCCACGGCCTCCTCGGCTCCCCCGGCCTCTGCCTCTTCCTCTGCCTCGACCTCTCCCTCTGGCAGCGGCCCCTCCTCGGCCCCTGCCGGGAGGACCCAATAGGATCCCGGGTGCTTCTGGCCCTACAGCTCCCTGGCCGAGCGGCTCCCGCGGTTCACCTGTTATTTCAACCTCCGCGGGGGGCGCAGCTCCTCGGCCGCGGCCTCTCCCGAGCCCCCTGGCTCTGCTCGAAGGCCTGCCGCGGCTCCCTCGGCCCCTGCCGGGAGGACAGATTATGGTAGCTCCCGCTGCTGGTCTTCCCCGGCCCCGGGGCGGACGGCCTCGGGGGACTGCAGTCCACGAATGCGCTGTCAACGCACCCACTGGGTCTTTTCGGGCACCCGCTGCCCCCGGAGGTTCCCCGGGAGCCTGGCTGCCAGTCTCCGCAGTTCCGTTGTCCTGCCCACGGGGATCTCGTGGGAGCCCAGCCGTGCCCACTGCCCGGCCCCTGCTTCTTGACTGGAGTCCCTGGGGGGGCGCTGTCACCATGTCTGCTGAGCCCGGGACTGCCGGGGACGACTCCTGGGGCTCCCCGGGGACAGGGCTGGCTGCCACCGCTCCCCTGCCCTTGCCCCGGGCGGGCTGCTGCACGGTAGCCGCGAGGGCTGCGGTCCCAGGTGTGCCAGGACTGAGCTCCTCCCCGGAGCCGGGGCTGGCTGTCACCGCTCCCTTGCCCCTGCCTCGGCCCGGGGCGCCCCCGGCTGCTGGTCTTCCGCGGCCCCTCCGGCCTCGCCCTGGCCCTCCTCGGCACCCTCGGCTCCCAGAACCCCCGGCCTCCGCCGCTAGCATCTTCATGTCCGCGGCACTGCCCGCTTCAGCTGCTCCGGGTGCTGGCAGGACTGGGCATGGTGGGGAGAGGGTGTCTCCGCGGAGTTGGGTTCCTCGGGAGGGCAGTGCTCCAGAGGGGTCCTCCTGACAGTGGTCCTCAGGGGTGGCTCCGAAGGCGGGGTTTCGCATACAGGTTTGGGGCACCGCCTCCTGCCCTTGGGGCTCCGCCCCGCGCACGGCCTGTCACGGGCTCGGGCTGCCTCGGTCTCCCGCCGCCGCTCAACCTCCTGCGGTCTCCTCCGCCTCCTGCCTCCGCTCCGGACTCGGCTGTCTGTGGAGCCGCCTCCAGCGCTGCGCGCGCAGCAACCGAGGCCCCGCCCCCTGGACCAACGCACCGCCCTCGCGGGCTGCGCGCGCAGCCCAGTAGGCCCGCCCCGTCAGACTCAACAGACCGCCCACGTGCCCTGCGCTCGAGCTCACACCACACACCGCCACCTCCGCCTTCTATTGGCTAAAGGCCTGCCAAATCCTCGGAGTCCATTTTTTCGGCACTACAGGCCGCCCCACTGGAGCAAACCTCTAGGCACCGCCCCTCCATCGAAAACCCACAAGCTGTCTACCTTGCAAAACTTTTTTACGGAATAATTAAAAAGACGAATAACTAAAGGCTTAACAGTATGTAGCAAAATGAATCCAGCACATCTTCAAACTCCATCTAACCATTTGCAGCTTAACAACAAAGCTTGCTTTCAGCTTCTCACTGAACTTTTAACTGTTGTAGGGCGCGCATGTGTGTCTCCATTCCAAGTACCTGAACACTGGTATGTGAATGTCAGCATTAAAGTGTCAGCAAGGTACCCATATTGGGTGAGGAGGGGACCCAGTGATTCTAGAGCGGTGCGGGTGGGCAACTCTTCCTTCCGCATCTTTTTTGTTACACCAACCAGATTCTGACAAACGAGGCAGCCTATGGGAACGCCACCTTGCTCGCATGCGCAGTTTCTTGTTTGGCAGATGAACAAACTGCGCAGGTGCAAAACTCAGTGGTGTCCATGTTAAAATCAGTCAAAACGTCTAGACTCTTTAATCAATGGGAGGGCAGCGAAGAGGGAGGAACGATCCCGCATTAATTCAGTACAGAATAGAATGAAAACAAATGACGTTTTGCCTGTCTCTTCCATGGCTGCCGGCTGGGACGTTGCCCCGCCTGAAAAGACACTGTCTCCTAAATTATTCTGACGACATATGTCAACAAGGCGGTACCTTTCAACGACTGTACGCATGCGGTTGACTTTAGGAAATCCCCGCCCAAGCGGAAGGCAAATGGTAAATACTACAACTCCCGTCATTCCTGGATTTTGACTACCCGAGAGCATATTCATGGGGTTTATAGTCTTTTAGTAGATTATTACCTGTCGCTATCACGCATTTCAGAGTGGAAGGCAATAATACAACTGAAGAACTGCTGTACCTGAACATTATTTTACCTATTTCTAAATCAGTGCCAGTTAACCATTGCCGTATGTCAGCAAAAAATGATTTAGTGGTTTAGAAGCACCCAAAGTATTCCACCGCCCTCTAGTCTTGATTCTTGAGACTTCATAGAAGGGAGAACGGATTAGGGGTAGACATGTCACTGTTGGGGCGCGGACTTGTGGTATAACGGAAGCGAACGTTATTGCCTTCCGAGCACTCAGTGCCTTGGTAAAGGGGTGCCCTGATCCAGACCTGTCACTCGGTCCCGAGGGTACATTCAATTTGATTTTACAGTTTGTAGGTTGTGGTCTAAGTCCACACCTGTACACCTTGGGCATGGTGTGACTTTACAAGTGTACCTCGCAGCATTATCTTCATGACAAAACCAGAACTTGAACTACAAGTCAGCTACTGACCCTGTTTTGTGACCGGCATGTACCGATAACAGCAATGTTGCATTCGGATGTATTGTTATCTTGCACGCGCGGTCTGCTGAGCTAATCGTATTCCAATGCTGGTGCCATGTTTTCTGTGCCGTGTATTATGTTTTGATAATTTGATTGAATATGTAGTGCATCCTATTGTTACGTTCCTCTTATGTCCCACTTGGGACACCGTTCTAGTTTGCCACTGTGTGTCCCTGCGCGGACACCATACCTGTGAGGTCATCAGCTGTCCAACTGTTCCACTGACAGTTGACAGCTGATCGCCGACACTGCAAGTCGTCATTCGCTCCTCCCTTCTGGAGCATGTGTTGGTTTATGTTAATTAAAGGAACTTTCTGCTTCATCGAAGCGTGAGCATATTCTTAACAACTTGGCGACGAGTGCCAACACGGAACCCACGTTCGCCGTACAGAGAAAGTAAATACAATTCTTTCCTGAGAAGAGACTTGCACATTCTTCAGTCGGACTTCCTGATACGTGAATTTTGACAGGACATCACCCAGCATTTGAGGCACTTGCGTTCAATATCATTGGACTTCGTTTTCTTCTTCGTGCCCTGCGGAGTGCTAACAAATATCTACAAAGAACTTCCGCTCCTCCTGAGGTGAATATTTGCTAATTTAACGTTTTCCCGTTAAAGTAAAAACAACAGAAATTTTTGTGGCGATTTCAAACGTAAAGATTTAACAATTGAGCAGTGACTGATGGTGAGAAAAACCTCCGTTTCTCTGACTGACATTCAACGGTTTTTCCAACCGCTTCAACTGTCACCTGAACTGTCATCCGTCAACTGTCAACATTACTAGACTCGCCTCTCAGCTGTTTCGCACGTCATCACGCTCCTACGTGATACGTGCCGCCATCTTGGAAATCCTTCTTCCAGCGTTTAGCGGTCTAGTGTTCCCTGCTGACGATCGTCACGACGCATTACGCTGCAATCTTCCTTCCTCCTGTCAATTTCAACGCGCGCACTGGATTAAGCAAACTAACTTCCACCGGTGCAGCGCGCGCTCAATGGGAGACTACACGGTGTACCAGGACTTTCCTTTGGGACTTCACCACCAGTAAGAGTTTCACATAAAAAGAAAATAATTTTTTTTGACTATAACACTGGCATCTTGTGGGTAGTTTTTAACCCTTCTCTCTCCCAATGGGTTGGCAGATAATGTGATTCTCTGCGCTATTAAGCATATTGTTTTCCTTTTCGAATACCATGAGAATCACCCTCACTATTTCATAACGTGTACTTTCCTCACCTCACTATTGTACTTTGGCTAACCTGTTTAACATAACTCCTTACCATGGCATCTGGATACGTGTGGAATCTCGCACCACCCGAGACATTTTTAAGAGCAGGGGATGAACCAGTTCTCAAATGGGAAGAGTGGAGAGATTACTTTTTAAACTATATCTCCACACTAGAAGAAGATGACGAAGTTAAGCCTGAAAGGAAGTATAAGTTACTAATGCATTCATTGGGGGCTGGTGGCATAAAAGTTTATAATGCTATAAACAAAAGGATTAGGGCCGAAAATGAAGGCGACGTTTTCATTAATGCCATTGACGACCTCAACACGTACTATAAACCCAGAGTATGCGTCGGTGTGGACAGATACAAATTTTTCCACAGAAAACAAGGTGAAAATGAATCTATTGACGACTATGTGTCTGTATTGAAAAACCTTGCATTAAATTGTCGATTCGGAGACCTGCATGATGAACTTATTCGTGATCAGATAGTAATGCAAGGATCTAACTCCAACATACAAGACAATCTGTGGGCTAAGGGAGAGTATCCTCTACAAAACATAATTGATATAGCCAGAAAGGCAGAACTTACAGGGCGTTGCGCCAAGGCAGTTCTGGCAGAGACGAAAGAGAAAAATAAAGGTGATGTCGTGGGGAAGGTGGTTGATAAAAGGAACTATAACAAAACCAATGTACATCAAAAAAACTATAGAAAAGTGTACAAGAAAAATGATACCAAAACTGAACTTCATTGTTATCGATGTTTGAGCCCATCTCACTTGGCCAATGATCACAAATGCCCAGCCAAAGAAATTAAATGCACACATTGCGGGGTTAAAGGGCATTATGTGAAAGCTTGCAACAAAAGAAAACCGCAAAAAATCAAAATGATTGAGTACAGTGGGAACTCAAGTGATAGTGAAGATGAGTATGATGACGTTAACATGTATGTACTAGGCATTGAAGAAGAAAAGGGCGAGTACGTAGATGTAATAAACACCACAGGGAAAATAACCAGAACAAGAAAACCCATATGTCACATGACTATTGGAGGAATAAATATTGACATTGTGGCAGATTCCGGATCTCCATACACCATAGTTAACAAGCAAGTATGGAAGGATAAGTTTGAATCCAAACTGGGAAATGACCTAGAGAAACCAGATATAAAAATAAGGTCATTTACTGGAGAGCCAATTGAAGTATGTGGTTACAAGAGACTCAATTTCAAATATAAAAGTCGCGACTCCGACAGTAAACTGTATGTCTCTGAAGTTGGTCCATCTGTATTGGGGTGGATGGATCAGGGAAGTTTGGGAATCATCCTTGATCCGAGTAGAGAGGATCCCGTTCTAAGCCTTTTTGATGACGAGAATTACGCAGACTCCTTGCTAAAAAAATACCCCAAGGTATTTAGTGGGACTGTTGGAGAGCTCAAGGGATATCAACATAAAATACAACTTAAACCTATTAACACTCCCGTGATACACAAATCAAGAAATATCCCTTTTGCCATCAGAGAGGAGGTTGAATCTCAATTGGACCAACTCCTGAATGAAGGAATTATTGAAAGAATCGATGCCTCTGAGTGGGTCGCACCATTGGTTATTGCCAAACGAGCCAACGGAAAATTGAGGCTCTGCGTCGATTTGAGAGACCTCAATCAAAACATCATTGTAGAACAGTACCCACTTCCAAAAATAAACGAAATGTTAGCTGCGACCAAAGGTATAAAATGGTTTTCAACAGTGGACTTGAAGTCTGCATACCACCAAGTGCCACTACATCGTGACAGCAGGTCGTTGACGACTTTCATTACTCCACATGGCTGTTTCAGGTTCACCCGAGTACCTTTTGGTTTGGCCTCAGCGGCAGCTATGTTTCAAAGACTTATGAACCATGTCTTCAAAGGAATTAAAGGAATTTTACTATTTCAGGATGATATCCTGATTATGGGGAAGACCAAGGAAGAACACGATGTAAGAGTTGAGCAAGTCCTCGAAATCCTGGAAAGTAAAGGTCTCACCGCAGAACATTCCAAGTGCAAATTTGCATGTAAATCTGTAAATTACCTGGGCCATAAGATAACAGGCGAAGGTGTTAGCCCAAAAATGGAATTGTTACAGGCCATTAAGGATTCCCCTATTCCGTCCAACAAGGATGAAGTAAGATCATTCCTAGGACTGGTGGAGTTTTACTCCAAATTCATCAAAAACTTTGCATTGAAAACTTACGATCTTAGACAACTACTTAAAACAAAGAACAGGTTTGAATGGAGCAAGGACTGTGAAACCGCTTTTCAAAACCTCAAGAACGACATGTGCACAGCTTTTCCATTGCAAGGATACGATTCTACCTTGCAAAACTATTTGACAACTGACGCCAGTAACAAAGGCATTGGTGCTGTCCTAACCCAAAAAGACTCCAAGGGCAATGAGAATACTGTGGCTTTCGCTTCGCGATCACTAACTCCTGCGGAGGAAAAGTATTCCGTGATTGAACGTGAAGCACTCGCGTGTGTATGGGCATTGGAGCATTTCCGGCAGTATATCTGGGGAAGGATGGTCCATCTCTGCACTGACCACAAGCCACTAGTCAAAGTGCTGACAACCAAGGGATTATACACTGCATCCTCAAGGTTGGCGAGAATGTCTGTACGCTTGTTTGACTTCGTATACATGGTGCATTACATACCAGGTGTGAAGAATGTCGTGGCTGACTATCTCAGCAGAATGCCTTTAAAGAACAGGGAGCAGACTGATGAGGAAAATGAAGAAATGTGCATTGCCAAAATTTTTGATGAGGACAGCAGGTTAGAAAAAGAAGAATGGTTCGCCGAACAGAGGAAAGATGACACCATCGTTCAAGTGATGGAAAAAATTAATAAGGGGTGGCCAGCAAAAAATAGGCTACAAGAAAAACTTAAACATTTTTGGGAAGTCAAGAACGAATTGTGCCAAGAGGATGGATTTTTGATCAGAAACGGGAGATTCGTACCACCAGAGTCATTACGTACCAAAATTCTCAACATATGCCATGAAGGGCATCTGGGTATTGCCAAGACTAAGAGCAGAGTGAAAAATATGTACTGGTGGCCAGGCGTGAGCAAAGACGTTGAAAGGGTGATCAGAGAATGCAAGTTATGCATGGATGCAGACAAATCACAAGTCCCATTTAGACCACCATTACAACCCATTGCGTCACCCACTATGCCATGGGAAAGAATCGGCATTGATGTGATGGGACCCATCACGGAAGCGCAGGAACAATGGTATGTGATAGTAATTAAGGATCACTTCAGCAAATGGCCGGAAGTAAAAATAATCAGTAAGCCAGATGCGCACAACCTTGTTAAATTTATGGACGAGACATTTACAAGAGAAGGTCTACCCAAGCAGATTATTAGTGACAATGGGGCACAATTCATGTCTCACATTTTTCAAAATTATATACAAAAACACAATATAAAACATAAAACCACATCTGTATATCACCCCGCTGCCAATGGTGCAGTCGAAAGATTTAATAGAGTATTGAAAGGGACCATCAAACTGGCAGCGAACAATAACCTCGACTGGAAACAAGAAGTGCTGAAAACTGTATGGGCTTACCGCATTACACCAAGTGACACCACGGGTCATAGCCCATTTGAACTTATGCGCGGCAGAACGCCACTAACAAAAGACAACGTGGGGTGGATAAATGCTGCCAAAAGAGTGGAGTGGTCAGCAAGAGCAATCCAAGAGAGACTTAGGCAAGCCCAGCACAAAACAAAAGTTTACTATGACAAAAAACACGGATGCAAGGAAGTAGAAATCAAAGTGGGAGATCTTGTCAAGGTGAGAAGGAGTGGTCACGTGGGGAAAACGCAGAATAGATATACCCCACCCTTGACGGTACGGAACATTTATAGCAACTCAGCACGTTTGAGCGACGGAAGAGTGTGGCATTTCTCAGCACTGTCAGCGTACAAGTATCCAGCAAACCCCGAAGCTGAGTCCAAGGAGGATCCCGTTCCGGAAAGCTACAGGGATAATCAAGGTACCGCCGCCAAAGACAACAAAACATCCATGGACTTTTCGGACTACGAGTCTGACTATGAGTTCCCTGCTACACCCGTGACTGGGGGAAGAAGCGATACAAGAACCACCATGGATCCATCAATAACGATAAACGACACTCAGGCCATCAAGGAAAACCGGCGCAAGTTGCCACCCACACCGCTTGAAGGAGATTTACCACTAGTCCGCAGAACACGTGCGGGAAGGTTGTTGGGGGCACCCATGAAGCTCAAGGACTTCGTTTGTGAATGATACTCACCTCTTTTAGACCTGTCAACCTTTCCCTAGTTTCCAGACTTTTACTTTGATCTCAAAGGGGGAAGATGTGTTACGTTCCTCTTATGTCCCACTTGGGACACCGTTCTAGTTTGCCACTGTGTGTCCCTGCGCGGACACCATACCTGTGAGGTCATCAGCTGTCCAACTGTTCCACTGACAGTTGACAGCTGATCGCCGACACTGCAAGTCGTCATTCGCTCCTCCCTTCTGGAGCATGTGTTGGTTTATGTTAATTAAAGGAACTTTCTGCTTCATCTAAGCGTGAGCATATTCTTAACACCTATGAAAGTCGTTCTATGTTCCGTTGTTCCGGTTACTGATCAGTCGTTCCCCAACGTCATTCAGTTACTGGATCGCGGAGATAGGAGTTTTGTCAGAGAATGGGCTCCTGGATCGAACAAAAGGAAACTAATAAATTGCT
Source organism: Triturus cristatus (assembly GCF_964204655.1). NCBI lineage: Eukaryota > Metazoa > Chordata > Amphibia > Caudata > Salamandridae > Triturus > Triturus cristatus. Next base: position 996,539,609 of record NC_140583.1, on the reverse strand, counting down.
TCCTTTACTATTTCACTTGTGGATTCTTCTTTTGCGAAGATATCAGCACCACATGTTTATGGCAACAAGGATGGTTTCCTTCTAACATGGAGCAGGATTGGGTTATGTAATCCTCTCGGGAGCCCACCTAATCTGCTTGTGTCTGTCTGCACCTCAAGTGTGGTATTGCTTCAGACGGATTTCCGGAATCAGCAGGGAGGAGTCACACACGATTGCCCACACTTGGCACGCCTCAAGTGTTGCATCCCCTGCAGACGGATGCTATGGCAGGACCGGATGCTCAGATTATGCTTCTCAATTTCTTTACTACTCCAAACAGCTGCAATGAGAACAAAGTAAAGTAGAAAAAACATATACACAAACTACATATCCCATGAGGCTTTGAACCATGCCTCCGATATCAACCAATGAACAGAGTCCCAAAGTATACAAATTAACAAAGTACCATCCTGACTGCCTCTTTCTTTGCTGCTCCGCAGTAAAGATAAGTGCCTTGTTAATTTGTCCAAATATTACAGGGTTATCGTTGCAGTTAAGATTCATGCATGTTATGATGATTATGATGTTGTTATACTGTGTTTTTAATTGATTTATGCTTACGATATTGAGCTTATGCTTTGTGCTCAAGCTGCGTTTTCCCGCGCGTCTGTTGAAGTCAGACTCCCACAGTGCGTGTTGCGCTGTTCGAGTTTTAGGCTTTAATTCCAGACACAAATAGATTGGTTGTCACCCGGTGTTGCTTTCATTCCTTGGATTCAGAACGCGCTCGCTATCGATCTGGTGCCCACTTGAGTCGCGTCTTGCGATCCGGACAGGAGCTGCACCCTCCCTCCCCCTTGTCAGGGAGCGAGACATACGTCGCGAGCCCGCCCGGGCTGGTGCGTATGTCTCGGGAGCCTGCACAAGCTTACGCTTGCGTTCACAGGCTCCCCTTCCGACACACTGGAGGAAGCCTTGCCCCGGGCTGAATAAATGAGGGTGTGGCAGCACGCAGTGAGGTGGCCGGTACCATGCCTTTCAGACAGCCGTTTGGCATATCGCTTTTCATAGCAGTCACCTTCTCAGACAGTTTCTAGCATTTGCCTGCATTGAAGTAATTTTTGGGAGCCCTGCACCTAGTAGGCAGACAGGGCTTTCTACCCTCCATTAGTGCTACTTGCAGGAGCTCATTGATACCTTTGGCCATTGCTGGAGCAGAGTTTTCTGTTGAAAATTTATCGTGTTTTAAGCTCCAGTTTCGTTTATATGGTTTAACTAAAATTATTAATTTTAAATCATTAATCCATAGTTTATTTTGTCAAAGCCGGACTTACCAACACTACTAATGAGAGAAAATTACACGTGGGAATGCATTTATGTTGCTTATTAATAATGTGCGGTTTTAATTTAATGAATGTTGCAAAGTGCTGTTTGTTTAAAGCACGAAACGCTTTTGAAATAACGTGTATTAATGCTTTATTGTGTTGCAGGAGGCTAGATAATTACATACACATAAGGGTATTAGTGGGAATTAACACTGTTTTATCATTATGCTGTGGTAACGTTGTTTTGTGTTTCTTTTAATTAAGATGGTCCGTTTTGGCCTAAACCAAGATGGCTGCCTTTTACAACCTGCGCTCGAGTGAGTGAATTTTGATGGGAGGCCATGCTGAATATGGTCGAGAGTCACCTGACCGCAGCTTTTGCCTGGTTAGAAAATCTTCCGTGAGGATGGCAGCTCCGGGCGTGATTCCAGCTGGCCTTGGACAAGGATAAAGTACAATGAACATTGTCCAGTCTGCGGCGACTCTGCTAAGATATCAAGGAAGAACATTTACGAAAGATACATTTGCAAACTCGAGTTCCTTCTTCCGTCTTTTTATTTTTTATTTTTCCTGAGCGGAGGTTTTTCTAAATGTAACCGAGGGACTTCCTTTCCTGCTCGCTCTGCTCAGTGGCTCAACGGATATCTAATATTTGTTTGATACTTTTGTTTGTAACATTCTCTATAAATATGTTAGACTAGAGAGGGTCCGTGTTCGTTCGTTCCATTACGCTCATTACTTCCATTGCGTTCCATTGTGGTTCATCGCGTTTTGGACTTCTTCCTGAACCTATGCTGAGGACGGCATCTCGAGACATTACTGAGAGACCTGTCCCGACCCTTTAGCTAGAATAGGTAACTATGAGAATAATGATTTTGCTAATGATTGATTTTCATTTTGAACTAATTTAGATAAATAAGTATTTGTTTGAATTACGGTGTTGGGTGTTCATTTCTTGTCTTTTATTGAGTTTCAAATTTATTTCTTATGTTCAAAAATCGTGACTCAGGGCAATAACTTTCTGGTCGCATTGACCTCATTGTAGATGCAGATTGGTTCTCCTATGTTCAGTGTGGATAGAGTAATAGTATGAATTTTAGTGTGATGGGCCCTAGCGTATGATGTGTGTTTGTGCGTGTGACTGTAGGTTTACTCTGTCCGTGGAAGCAGGGAGAATTTATATGCGCCGATCTGCAGCAGTTTCCTGGTAGCAGTAGGATGGTTTGATTATTGTCTTGATCAGATTAGATTGCTTGTATATTGGCTTTGATTTATTGATTATTGATTGATGTTGGTATATGTACTAATACTATATGTTGAAGTCTCGTATTGAGTTTTATGTAGTGCTTCTGGAACTTGGGAGCTGGTGACAGTTCCGTAGTAGGGCAGAGGGAAGAGTGTGCTGCTCTCGGGAAAAACGGGATTGTTGGAATTACCTGTACGTATGCAGGAAAAATGTGTGACAATTGAAGTTGCGCGTCACATTGTCTGGGTTCGGAATAAGTGACATCGTCGTGTGTTACTATTAGATATATTTTAGGTATAAAAGGAGTGTGTATGGTAGCGAAGGTTATCTGTGAAACTCTGGTCATAAGTCCCAGGGATCCGTAAGGTTTGCCGTTAAAGCTTATCGCGGGAGGAGTAATAGGTATTCTCTGAGCTTGTTTGAAGGACTGGGCAGAGGTAAGCGCTGCTTGGTTAACGTGTGTTATAATTCTGTAGTGGGACAGACTGTTCGCTGTTCTTGAGAAAGGCAGGATTCTGTGTGCATGTGCTATATTTTTCTGGTGTGAAAGTGTGTGAATGTATGAGCATTTAATTGATTGTAAGACTCTTTGGAGCAGTCCTAGAGGAAACAGTTAATGGATGCATGTTAGAAGGGCAGAGTAGAGGGATGTGCTACTGTGTCAACGAGAGTAATTATTTCGTAGTGGAGCAGAGGTAAGCGCTGTTCTAGAGAAAAGCGGGATTTTTGTGAAAAAGATTTCCTTTTACTATTGTGTGGTTAGCGAGACAGACAATGGAGATGTTTATATGTTGTAACTAATAGATTTTGTGGAATTTGAAACGAAGTCTACTGAAAAGGCTTTGTAAAGGAGGGGTAGACGAGTGACAGGAGACAGAGCAGAAACGACTGCAGCGACTGCTGACGTCATACAGACCGCGCTCTGATTGGGTAGTGAATCAGGACAGTGCTTGCGCTAGGATTGGTGCGTTAGCGTGAGCCGCGCAGGGATTGGAAGGAGTACAGAGTGACGTAGACGCTCCAGGATTGGTGCGTTGGTGTGAGTCGCGCTGTTATTGGACAAAAGATCGTAATTGTACGAAAGGGATTAGAGAATATTGGTAAACATTAAAATGTATTACCAACCGGAGGAAAAGAAGAAAAAATCTTTGTTCGGTAAAATAAAGAAGTGGTTCGACAAAGATAAGAGCATAATAACCAGAGAGGGTGAATTGCTACCTCCAACGAGAACTCCTGCATCCTTCATGGTTGCGAAATATGGGTATCATACCTGTATTTGGTTAGATAACTGGGCTAAGTATACTAAGGACGATGGTGTCTTAGCGTTTCCGGAACATGGTTCATTTAATTTGGCTGTGTTGAGAAATTTACGGGAGAAAATGATGTGTCTAGAGCCTAGACCAAGGCCGACACAGTTCGAGGCATTGGTGGAATGGGAAGATGAGGTGCATGAGCGAGAAAAGCAGAGGAGTGGAAATAATTATAGATACTTTTTTGGGAGGAAATATGATCGTGAAACTCATCATGATCGAATGAGGAGATGGCGAGATGCTAGTATGTCAGAGGGATTATATCCTATGAGGACAGTTGAAGAAGCGGAAGGGAGGAAAGGTGCAGAGAAGGTGCCTGATGCAGAAGTGAGAAGGTATGGAGCTAATGATTATGAGGATGAGGTCTTGGATGACATGATTTACAAGAGACCACCTCCGTATAGACCAGAACCAGAAGAAAGTATGTCAGCTGCTACTCCTGTAAGAGATACTTTGCGGATTATTAAAACTGAGGTTGTGACACCTGATTTGGAAAGTGGTAGCTCTTTCGTGGAAAGGGAAAGAGAGAGAGAGCGAGAGAGAGAGCATCGAGTCAGTGACGAGAAAACAAGAGAATTAGCCAGAACCACAACTGAGCTGACTGAGAAAATTAGAGCGCTAACGAAAAATCTTGAAGCAGTTACAGTGCCTGTAACTATAGGTCCGGTTGTGCCTATTTTTGATAAACAAAGAATGGGTGAAAATGGTTTGACAGTTCCTTATGTTGGAAATGGTTTGGTTGGTACTTGCTCTTTGGAGGAATCAGGAACGAGAACAGGAGGAAATAATTTGAGTCAATTGAGACATGACACCTGTGGTGGAGGATTAGATGTACAGTCTAATTCAGGATTGAATACTGGTTGTTTGGGAGGAACAATTTTGGAACCACAGAGGGTGACAGAACAAGTGGGTGCAGTGAAAAAGTCTACTGAAATAACAGCTGAGGATTTGAATGATTGGTTGAAGGTTCTTCAAAAGAAGGATAAAGATTCACAAGCAATTGATGTAGCCAGGTTGCGCATGGAATTAGAGGAGCTTATTGCAGGGACAATTCCTACAGATATACTCAAAAATCATCATGATGGGGAGTTGTTATTCATGTGTAAAAACATCACCTGGAGGGCTAAGAGTACACATGACAGGTTAAGAGCAATAGAGAATGAACAAGGAGTTGACATGGATAAAGTGAAGGTGTTACAGAGGTCCTACAGGATGGATTTTACAGACAAATATATTGAGAATCTAAATGGTGCTGGTAGAACAGGGCAGATTAAGGAAATGATTGCCTTATTGCGAAAATGGGGTGATGTAGAAAAGTGGAAGGATAGATGGTACAAGAAAAGGGAAGATTCAGTGGACAGGACTTATTCAGCTTTCCCTGTGAGAGAAAAAGAGAAAACAGTGGATGCTTATCCTATGAGAGAGATTCCTGGAGGTGGATATGTACATGTCCCATGGACTAGACAAGATATTTTATCATTTACGAATGATTTCCCTCGACTGAGAGAAAAGCCCGTCGAGTGGTATAGGCAGGTAGATAGGTTTGTGAAATTGTCAAAAGTGCTGTGGATTGACCTGAATAGTCTGTTTGATATAATTGTTCCAGCAGATTTGTGGGCTGAGTGTAAAATAGTTATAGGTTGGCCCGCAAAGGAGTATCCCAGAGATCAGAAAACAGGAGCACCAGATCCAGAGGTTATGAGAAAGTATGATCAGGTTATTGTGTTCCTGAAAAATAAAGTACCCCCAAAAGAGACAGACTGGGTTAAGATAGATCGAACACATCAAGAAGCGAAAGAATCAGTTCATGCTTTTTACGAAAGGCTGATACTGGCTTTTAAACAGTTCAGTGGAGATGAACACCTGGGTGACAAGGATTTGAGTCATTTTGTATACAGATTTGTATATGGCCTGAGACCTGAGATAAGTGAAAAGATACGTGAGCATACAGTGGATTGGCAGAGTAAAAAGATTGATGAAATCCTGAGACATGCAAAATACTTCAGTGATGAAATTGAAGCAAAACAGAGAAAGTTGAAAGAAAAGGCAATGTGGGCACAGGTGAAGGTTGCTGAAAGACAAGGAGCACAGTTGATGGAGCAGGCAAATAATGCAAATAATCCAGGAAATAGACCCAGATATGCAGGAAAAGGAAAGGGGAATTTAGAGGAGGCCAAGAAAAAGTTCCCTTGTCACAACTGTGGACAATTGGGGCATTGGAGATCCAAGTGTACCAATCCACCATTAGTGAGTAATGAAAATAAACCATTAAATCAACAGGTGCAGAACGAGGGGTGTAATCAACAACAGCAACAACAGAAGGTTGTCAGACAGCAGAGCCAAGAGCCAAAACCGCCCTTGCCGCAGAATAGAGGGTCCCAAAAGTATAATCAGGATTCGGGATTCTACAATGATGAACAGGTAAACAAACCGAGACGTTCAAATCTGGTACAACAGTACTGGTTAAAGAATGAGGGGAGTGAGTCTGAAGGGGACTATTGACGGTGCCGAAGAGAGGAGGAAGAGTGCATACTTGGTGCAACTCTAGAAATAGACCAGGCAGGACCATTTGTAGATGGGAAAATAAATGGGGAGAGTGTTACTTTTTTGGTAGACACAGGAGCGACGAGATCAACTGTCAGGTCAGCAGATATTAGAAATCTTCCTCTCTCGGATGAAGCAATCCAAGTAGTTGGTGTAGCTAATACACAGATTAAGACTCGTCTTACTGAACCAGTTAGGGTGAGTATAGGGACATTTTCAGACATGCACAGATTTGTTGTTTGTGACACCAGTCCAGTGAATTTGCTAGGTAGGGACCTATTGTGCAAGATGAATTGTACAATTTTCTGTACTCCGGATGGAATAGCTTTTGAGACACCGGATGAGGATGTTTTGTACCGGATGACTCTAGATAATAGAGAGAGTGAGCTTGTTGGTACATATGCTGTGTTTAATCCAGATGATTTGCCTCAGGAGTTGAGACACACAGTGAAAACAGCAGTTTGGGATTTTACTGGTGAAGATGTGGGATTGATGAATAATGTAGATCCAGTAAAGATTTCAGTGAAAGAGGGTATTGTTTATCCTAATATTCCTCAGTACAGATTGACACCAGAAATAATTGAGGGAATAACACCTATAATTGACAAGATGATTCAACAGGGTGTTTTGAGAGAAATACTGAGTAGCCCGTGTAATTCACCGATAATGGGGCTGAAGAAACCTAATGGAAAGTTCAGGATTGTACAGGATTTGAGAAAAGTTAACAAAATTGAGGTGGCATGTTGTCCCATTGTGCCAAATCCTTCAGTGATTTTGTATCAGATTCCTCACGATGCTGAGTGGTATACAGTGATTGATTTGTGTCATGCTTTCTTTTCAATTCCATTGCATCATGACAGCCAGACGATTTTTGCATTCCGGTTTGGCCAGCGTATTTTAGCATGGTGTCGTATCCCACAGGGGTATACAGAGAGCCCTTCGATATTCAATCAGTTATTGAAAAAATCATTGGAGAGTTTGATCATGCCTGAAAGTTCAGTACTAGTGCAGTATATCGATGACTTACTTGTGGCATCGAAGACACGTGAGGCTTGTGAAGTAGATACCATAGCCTTACTGAATCATCTGGCAGATGGAGGGTTAAAGGTATCTCCAGCCAAATTGCAGTTTTGCAAGAAAGAGGTGCATTATCTTGGACACAATATTGAAAAGGGTCTGAGAAAAGTGACCGATGATCGAATCAAAATTATCAGAGGAATGAGAGCCCCAATGACCCAGAGAGAAGTGAGGATGTTTCTGGGAATGGTGGGTTATTGTCGTCAGTGGATAAGTAATTTTTCGCTGATAGCAAAGCCACTGATTAAGCTGACAAAAAGTGAGGTGAGAGATCCATTGGAACTGGATGGAGAACAAATGGCAGCATTTGAAGAGTTGAAGAGCAGAATGTGTGAAGCCCCTGCTTTGGGAATGCCAGACTATGAGAAAGAGTTTGAGTTGTACTGTAGTGAGAGAAATGGGTGTGCACTTTCAGTATTAATCCAGAAGCATGGACAACTGCGAAGGCCGATTGCGTACTTCTCATCGGCACTTGACCCCGTAGCTGTGGGTTTGCCAGGTTGTCTGAAAGCAGTAGCTGCTACATGCAGAAGCTTGGAACAGAGTGAGGGTATAATAATGGGATATCCTGTAAGGGTATTCGTACCTCATGATGTGGCAATTCTCTTGACAGAAGCAGAACTCAGTACATGTCACATAGTCGATTGACTAAATATGAGAAAATCATTCTGGGAGCATCAAATGTGACTCTTGAGAGATGTGTGAATGTGAATCCAGCGACACTTTTGCCAGATGCTGAGAATGTGAATGTGGGAGATGATGTTGATCATGATTGTTTGGATGTGCTTGATTATTGCACAAAACCAAGACCAGACATAAGAGATTTACCATTGCCTGAGAGTGATCATGTGTTGTTTGTGGATGGATCATGTCTGAGGACTGATGATGGTGTGCTGAGTGCAGCATATGCAGTGTGCAAGGTTTCAGAGGTTATGGAAGCTTCGCCTTTGAAAGGTGTGAGATCTGCTCAAGTGGCTGAATTGGTGGCATTGACAAAAGCTTGTAAAATTGGGAAGAATCTGAGAGTGACTGTGATGACTGATAGTCAGTACGGATTTGGAGTTGTTCATGACTTTGGTCAGCTTTGGCTACAAAGAGGTTTCTTGACGTCGAGTGGGACTCCAATAAAGAATGCTGAAGTGATTGGAAAATTGCTTGAGGCGATACAGCTGCCTAAAGAACTAGCAGTTGTGAAGTGTGCTGCTCATGGACAAGGAGATGATTTTGTTACTCTTGGTAATAGATTTGCCAATGACATAGCGCAGTATTGTGCGAAAACAAATCAATCGATTAATAAGGCACGAGAGAGGGAAATGTCTTTTTGTTCTGTGATGTTTACTAATGTCCTAGAAACGTGGGATGAAGTGAAACAGTTGCAGGATGAGGCAGGAGATGAGGAAATGAATGATTGGATCAAGGCAGGTTGTGCCCCAAGAGAGACAGATCATGTTTGAATCTATAGAGATGGTAGACCAGTCATGCCAAACTCTATGCTGTCAACAATGGCAAGAATGTATCATGGCCAGGGACATCTGGGGAGGGATGCGATGATAAGGTCATTCAAGCAGACCTGGTACAATGCAACGTTCAGGTTGATTGCAGAAAGCATCTGTCAGAGATGTTTGATTTGCCAGCATTTCAATACTGGGAAAAAGACAGTGATGAGTCTAGGAACAATAGGAAGAGAAGGAGGTCCTTTTACCAGAATGCAAATAGATTTCATTGAAATGCCCCAAGTGAACAAATTGAGGTATGTTCTAGTGGTAGTCTGTTTGTTCTCGAGATGGGTGGAGGCCTATCCAACTAGGAGAAATGATGGAATAACAGTTGCAAAGTTACTGTTAAGAGAGTTGATTCCTAGGTACGGGTTCCCAGTGACAATTGAGTCTGATAGAGGTGGACACTTCTATAATGAGCTCATGGGTTTAATTTGTGAAGCATTGAGCATACAGCAGAAGCTACATTGTGCATACAGACCAGAGGCTTCTGGTGTCGTTGAGCAGATGAACGGCACAATAACAAACCGAATTGGTAAGATGTGTTTAGCCACTGGAATGAAATGGCCTGATGTCTTGCCTCTAATACTGATGACCATTAGGTCTACTCCAGATAGAACAACAGGTTTGAGTCCGCACGAAATCTTAATGGGACGTGCGATGAGACATGCCTTTGTGCCTGTCAACAAGTTGATGACAATAACTGATGACATGATTTTGGATTACTGTAAAGGCCTGGCTGACGCAGTTCATTCTGTGTTTCACCAGGTTGGAGGAGACGCTACCACACTTGAGAAGAAGCAAGCCCATGATCTGAGTCCAGGGGACTGGGTGAGCATTAAGGTACACAGAAGAAGAAATTGCTTGGTTCCAAGGTGGGGAAGGCCAAGACAAGTCATTCTGACTACAACAACTGCAGTGAAGTGTGCCGGTGTGAAAAACTGGGTGCATGCGAGTCATACTCTGAGAGTTCCAAATCCAAAAGAGGGAACTGGTAAAGAGTATTTTGAAGAATCAGAGTCGAGTGATGATGAAGAAACTGAGCCTGTGAGAAGGAAAAAGAATCCTGAAAGAGCTGAAGGAGAAAGAGAGTCAGGTGATTCTTTCCTTCCAGGAGAGGCTTCAGGAGAAACATTGAGAGTTTCAGGGGAAAGATCGGATTCTGTAAGAGTGCCTGAAGTTCTAACAAACAGTGGAGAAAACAGAAGAGAAAAGAGAAATTTCACAGAAACTACTCCTGAATCAGATGAGGAGGTTGAAATTCCACTTGAGATTATACCTGAGGAAGCAGGGTCAGAAGAAGATAGAGAGGGACAGATTGCGGAAGAACCCCGAGGAGGTGTAGGGAACATTCCTGATAGGCTAGGTGAAGGGACAAGTAGACAGCAAGTAGATTGCGTGTCGGAGACCCGAGGAGGGACAGAATTAGGGAAGTCTCAATCAGTGGTGGGAAAGACTGTGGAGCAAAAGAAATCTGTTGATGAACAAGAGGCAAATGAAACAGAATCAGATGAGAGTGAAAATGAGAAATCAGAGGGTCGAGTTCTGAGAAAGAGAACTTGGATTGGAGAAAGGAATAATAAAGAAGTGAGACCGAAGAGAGTTGTAAGAGGAGATCTTTGGCCTAATAACAGGATAAAGAGGCTGAGGTACAGACTGACACGAGTAAATTCATCGAAAGCTGAACAGGTGAACGAAGTGTCGAGTCAGAATCAAGCAAAGGGTGAAAAACAGAAGATCACAAAAGAACCAGAGGAAATCAAGAGAATAAGAAAACCTAACCAGAAGTATAGGTCACCGGAATGGACGTATGTGGCACTGTCTGAAGGTGAAGAGACAGAAAGTCAAGGAAATCCAAAGGGGACTGTACGAGAAGTGGTTGAGGAGAAAACTGTTGGAATCCTGAAAGTAATCTTGACTGACATTGGAGAAGAGTCGGATGCACAGGATGTTGTTGATGATCTGATACAATTTGATGTTGCGGAAGAAGAAGTGAAAAGTGATGAGAATCCAAACTGAGTGAACTAAAGGAGTCACTTGGGGAAGTGAAAAGAGAAAATCTGAAATTAGTTGTTTGAAATAATCTAGTGTTCTAAATCTCAGTAGTGGAGTAGAAGAGGCTAAGTCAAAAGACACTGCTAAAGTAGTAAAATGGCTAACACAGAGAATAATCAAAGTAGATGTGCCTTCTTAAAAAGATGGTGTAGAATGTGCTGCTGCTGTACTGGATTATTAATGCTATTATGGGGTGTACTAGCTTTACTAGTTACTTTTAGAGTTACAATAGATACTTTTGGAATACATACCGAAAATGTGACTAATGTAGAGAAAAGTTCCCAAAAAGTAGTTCCAACTAGAATTAGTAACATTTATATACATAAAGATAGGTCAATTAATGATTTTTCTAGCAATGTTTTTTCAAAGTTGTTATACTAATACGTAAAGACAATGGAAGTTAGGGATTGCTACGTCTGCATGCAATTACCTGCATCCGTTTCAGAGGGTGTTCCTTATCACCATTTACCAGCTACGTATGGAATTTCATGTAGTGTGTTGAGTAGTGTTTTTTATTTGTTAGGGAAAATAGATTATGAGATGTCTAACAAAGATCGTATTTTTGGGCAATTGCCTATGAACCAAAAGCTGAATCCAGCTAAAGAAGCTAACATTTTTGGTGAGATTTTTATTGAGAAAGAAGAATTAACATTAGATTACATTTTTAAGAACAATTTAACTTGCAGTTTGAAAGAAGAGGAGGAAGCGTTCCTAAACATGGTAGAGGAAAGGAGAATGAGCATGCATGAGAAGGCAGGGAAATATAAAGTGAGTGAGACAATTTGGGACATTGAAATGGGAAAGGAGTTGAAGAATGGGGCTAGTCCAACTTTAGCTTTAGATGCACCACAGAAGGGTAAACTTTGCATTACCAGAAAGAAGTCTCAATATGATACATATTTTGTTGGGACTAGTGAGTGTCATGATACATACTTTATTGCCACCGGATGGGGTTTTAAAGGTGGAGTTTTCCCAGGAGTGTATTATGTTTGTGGGAACAACGCTTATTACAAGTTGCCTGACCATTGGTATGGCACATGTTATGTGGGCCTGGTCTTTCCAAAGATTTTTCATATAGATAGAATAGAAGATGTAGAACACATTTATTTACTAACACGTTTTAAGAGAGAAACTTGGTCAGAAATAGTTGGTGATATATTTGGTGCTTTAATTCCAGCAGTGGGAATTTCTTTAAATGCATATGGGATTCGGAAACTGTCAACAGTGGTGGATCGCTTATCGACAAGTACCGCTGGAGGGTTTCTTTTGGTGAATACGGAGATGATTGCCGTACGTGCCATGTCTATGTAAAATCGACTTGCCCTTGATATTCTATTGGCCAAGGAGGGTGGAGTCTGCGGAATGCTGAAAGTTCAACATTGTTGCACTTACATTCCTGACGAAAGTAAAGACCTAAAGGTCTATATCAAAAATATTACTGATTTGCATGAAGAATTAGTACCACTGAAGCTGAAAGTGTCTGGACTAAAATAGCTAATAAGATAATTGCTGTTAAGAGTTTTATTGCTAAGATAGGTAGTACCTTTATTGGTAAAATATTGTTTCCTTTGACATGTGTAATTGTTGCTTTACTGATACTAAGATTGGGGTGTTTGTGTTGTAAAAACAGGGGAGGGAAAAAGAGATTAATTAGAGAAAAGGCAGAAAAGAAACAAAAGAGATCAAGGAGAGATCAACGAGAAATAGAATTAGAAGAGTTGAGGGAGAGTGTTTACTTGGAGACAAAGAGGGATGATGTGAGGGAGTCTGGTGTTTAATGTTGTTTAATGTTGTTTAATGTTGTGTTGAAAAAGACATTTTCGATTTCTCCTAAAATTGGGACTTAAATTTGGTTTTTGGGTTGGTTTCTTTTTTTTGTAGTTTTTGTGGTGATAAGATATCACCAAAGGGGGGATTGCTGGAGCAGAGTTTTCTGTTGAAAATTTATCGTGTTTTAAGCTCCAGTTTCGTTTATATGGTTTAACTAAAATTATTAATTTTAAATCATTAATCCATAGTTTGTTTTGTCAAAGTCAGACTTACCAACACTACTAATGAGAGGAAATTACACGTGGGAATGCATTTATGTTGCTTATTAATAATGTGCGGTTTTAATTTAATGAATGTTGCAAAGTGCTGTTTGTTTAAAGCACGAAACGCTTTTGAAATAACGTGTATTAATGCTTTATTGTGTTGCAGGAGGCTAGATAATTACATACACATAAGGGTATTAGTGGGAATTAACACTGTTTTATCATTATGCTGTGGTAACGTTGTTTTGTGTTTCTTTTAATTAAGATGGTCCGTTTTGGCCTAAACCAAGATGGCTGCCTTTTACAGCCTGCGCTCGAGTGAGTGAATTTTGATGGGAGGCCTTGCTGAATATGGTCGAGAGTCACCTGACCGCAGCTTTTGCCTGGTTAGAAAATCTTCCGTGAGGATGGCAGCTCCGGGCGTGATTCCAGCTGGCCTTGGACAAGGATAAAGTACAATGAACATTGTCCAGTCTGCGGTGACTCTGCTAAGATATCAAGGAAGAACATTTACGAAAGATACATTTGCAAACTCGAGTTCCTTCTTCCGTCTTTTTATTTTTGTGATTTTTCCTGAGCGGAGGTTTTTCTAAATGTAACCGAGGGACTTCCTTTCCTGCTCGCTCTGCTCAGTGGCTCAACGGTTATCTAATATTTGTTTGATACTTTTGTTTGTAACATTCTCTATAAATATGTTAGACTAGAGAGGGTCCGTGTTCGTTCGTTCCATTACGCTCATTACTTCCATTGCGTTCCATTGTGGTTCATCGCGTTTTGGACTTCTTCCTGAACCTATGCTGAGGACGGCATCTCGAGAGACATTACTGAGAGACCTGTCCCGACCCTTTAGCTAGAATAGGTAACTATGAGAATAATGATTTTGCTAATGATTGATTTTCATTTTGAACTAATTTAGATAAATAAGTATTTGTTTGAATTACGGTGTTGGGTGTTCATTTCTTGTCTTTTATTGAGTTTCAAATTTATTTCTTATGTTTAAAAATCGTGACTCAGGGCAATAACTTTCTGGTCGCATTGACCTCATTGTAGATGCAGATTGGTTCTCCTATGTTCAGTGTGGATAGAGTAATAGTATGAATTTTAGTGTGATGAGCCCTAGCGTATGATGTGTCTTTGTGCGTGTGACTGTAGGTTTACTCTGTCCGTGGAAGCAGGGAGAATTTATATGCGCCGATCTGCAGCACCACCGCTTGTTCCTGACTGACACCCTTTCTCAGCAGAGAGTTAGGGTTGGAAAAACCTGTGCTTCTTCTCTGAAGAGTTGGTGATTTGAATATTCGCACTACATTCACTATGATGTCGGACTCCGAGGTCCTCGAGGATGAATTAGCTGCCTATGGTCCCATGGAGGACGAGGATTACTATTTTGACAACAATTTTGAGACTTCAGTTGATAAATCGCTTGATAGGAAATTAGATAAGGTCTTATCCTCAGCCTTACTTCCTATCTCCCAACGCCTGGATAGGTTAATGGGTAATACCCCTCCCCCTCCTTCTGATATGCCCACTCCTTCCGCTCGACCTCCTACTGCTCCTCCTGGCCTTCCTTGGCCTCATGTGAAAATTTACTCTACGCTCCACTCAGCTAAGGCGCAAATGGATGACCAGGTACCGGTTGATGCCCAGCCCGATCCTTCTCCTTCTGTCCCCATTACCACTACGGACACAGACACCGATTCCGACACCTTCCAAGAGTCACGCCCCCGTAAGCGCACCAAGAAGCACAAGCATTCCCTTTCTCCCGCTCAACCCCCTCCCTTCACTTTCGATCACTCTGCCATTGTCCACCCCCTCTCCTCTGACTGGGCTCCCGGTTCAGCGGTGGCGGATTATATGCAGCATAACAGGGGCTTCAGAAATAACGATGCCCAGGCCTCAGGTAATTCTCCCGCTTTTTTCCAACAGTTCCTCTGGGGGGCAGACTGTTGAATTTTCTGAGCAATTGGCGCAAGCTCACGTCAGATGCGTGGGTTTTACTCACGTTGCAGGGTTATCAAATAGAAATGGTCGATGTGCCTGTTCAGGCGGTTCCTCCTCCTCCTCTCCTTTTTTCCTTACAAGAGCAAACTTTTATAGATTCAGAGCTTCAGGAACTCTTGACCAAGCAGGCCATTGCTGCGGGGCCCTTCGCGGTGGAAGGTTTTTGTAGAAATGTCGTCATGGTAAAAAAGGAATGAGGAGGTCAAAGATTGGTGTTAAACCTCAGAGAATTCAACCCCTTTGTGGTCTACAGACATTTCAAAATGGAGGGCATTCATCTGTTGAGGGACCTGTTGTTGGTAAACGATTTGATGGTCCGACTGGACCTAAAAGATGCTTATCTCACGGTTCCCATTTGCCCCTTCTATCAGAAATTTCTCCAAGTCCGATGGAAAGGGCAATGGTTCTGGTATCTGTCTCTTCCCTTCGGACTATCCTCGGCCCCTTGGGTCTTCACCAAACTCATGAAGCAGTGGTCACTCGGCTCAAAGAAATGGGAGTTCGCCTGATCGTCTATCTAGACGACATGCTCCTCCTAGCTCAAGATCCTGTTCTCCTTCTCACATATTTACAATGGACGATGTCTCTTTTACAAGATCTAGGTTTGGTTATAAATATAAAAAAGTCTGTGACATCCCCGTCCCAACTGATGGACTTTCTGGGCTTTCAGATAAACTCGGTGCTGGCGCAATTGCTTCTTCCTCCTTCCAAAAAAAAATCAATCAAGAGGGAAATTCGCTCGACATTGTCCAAGCAGAGGATTTCCTTACGCTCCCTAGCGAGGATTGTGGGTCTTCTGGCGTCTTCAATTCAGGCCATCTTTCCGGGTCCTCTGCATCACAGAGCATTGCAACACCTGAAGATTCATTATCTTCAGAAATGGTTTTCTTACAATTATCTCATTGCACTATCACCAGATGCTCAAGACGAGCTTCAATGGTGGCTAGACCACATGGAAGCATGGAATGGCAAAGCCATTTTCGGAGCTTCTCCCGATATTGTCATAGAATCGGACGCCAGTCGCTGGGGCTGGGGTGGAAGATGTGGAGAATTCGCCACTGGCGGGAGATGGTCAGCAGAAGAGTTACAACTACACATAAATTGCCTAGAGTTGTTAGCCGGCTCGTTTGCCATAAGATCAATCTCACCTCAGAAGAGCAATTGTTGCATCCTTCTCAGGATGGACAATGTGTCGGCAGTGCAGTATATAAATCACCTGGGCGGAACAAAGTCTCGACTCCTCGCCAACATTGCGAGAGAGTTTTGGCACTTCTGTCTCTCCCAGAAGATCAGAGTAATTGCAGAATTTATCCCAGGCAAGAGCAATCAGGTTGCGGATTGGAATTCTAGGTTCCTCGGGGACTTCAGCGACTGGAGGTTGCATCCTTCAGTTTTCTTGCAGATCACAACTATTCAAGGCCCGTGTCAGATAGACCTCTTTGCCTC
This sequence comes from Triturus cristatus, assembly GCF_964204655.1. Classification (NCBI taxonomy): domain Eukaryota; kingdom Metazoa; phylum Chordata; class Amphibia; order Caudata; family Salamandridae; genus Triturus; species Triturus cristatus. Next base: position 996,523,097 of record NC_140583.1, on the reverse strand, counting down.
TCGCCTCAACTCTGAGCTTCCCCTGTTCTACAACTAGAGGCCGGACCCGATGGCGCTGGTCACAGATGCCTTCCTACATCATTGGGGTCCTCAGAGGAATTATGCTTTCCCTCCGTTTGCCTTAATTCCCAGAGTAGCTGCTCAGATCAGGCATCAAGGAGCCTCGGTGATCCTAGTCAAACCATTGTGGAAGACACAGTCATGATTTCCAACGCTTCTAGAGTTGTCAGTGGATCTTCCGTTTCAGTTACCCTCTTTCCTGATGATTCTCCAGGACCCAGTGGGCTCCCCGCATCCTCTGGTCCTTCTGAACCAGTTACCGTTCATGGTCTGGACGCTCTCCGGCGACATGACCGCATTGAAGGCCTTTCATCGTCGGCTGCCGATTTTATACCACAGGCTTGGGCTCCATCCACCCGCAAACGATATGCTGCATCATTGAAACGATGGGTGGGTTGGTGCCTTCAACGACAGGTGGATCCCGTCGGGCTGCTACCTGACACAGAGCGTCCAGAGCGCGCTGCGTAATTTGTTGTTTGTTCTTGCCGCCTACTTCTGGCATTTTTAAAATATCCCGTTTTTTATCTTGGTTATATTTAATTTCGTATTATCCCCTGCTTTTATCCCGAGCCCACTTACCTGCACCATAATATACCGAAAACCACCGCTGTTGGGCGGGCCCTTTTCCCGGTGCTTCTGAAACCTTGGCGGCCATACTAGGTGTACACAGGGATGCCATCTTGGAGATCGGACGTTCTAGTCGCCACAAGGACGCTAGACGTACACATAAGGGGGTCATGCTGACGCGCAGCGGATACGCGCAGCGGGGACACCGGATTTCCGCCGGAGTTACGCCTGAGTTCAGCCCGTCTGCACCCGTCCGCGCTGAGGACGGGCTGCGGGACGGGCTGGGCACAGAGGATTTGCATTCTTCTTCTCAGGTAACATGTTTGTACTCCTTCCAGGAGATGATTGCTTTAAAGGCGTCTCTATTAGCCTGTCACCACAGCTTTTCACCTGAGGGCATTCTATGTTCTTCTGTATGCCATACTTGCAACAGTGTTCCATCGCCCTCTTGCTCCCTTAACGGGATAACACAAACCTCTTCTGTTTCACCGAACCATACCCAACTTAGAAAGGGTTTTCTAGTCAATCCTAGGTCACTCATTAAAAATAATGTTGCCTTTCACGATTTTGTGACTGCCAGGAAACCCTCCTGGGTGTTTGTGAGAGAAACCTGGGCCTCGGACTCGTCTGGTCATGATTTATTGATGGCGATTCCTGAAGGCTATGTGTTGCATAGACTTGACAGAACTAGATTTAGGGGGGGCGGGCTGGCAATTCTTTATAAAGCTTCCTTTGCCTGTAGGATTAAAGCCCTGGCTGAGCCCTCGGACTCCTTGGAGGCTATGTACTTTTCTATTTCCTGTTCCCCTTCGGTATCCTTTACAGGCATCCTTATTTATAGACCTCCTGAACCCAGATCCAACTTCAGCTGTGAGCTCGTTAGAATTTTGGAACCCTATTATGGTAAACTCCATCTTACCATACTAGGGGACTTAAATTTTCATCTGGATGACCTGGGGTCTAAAGATACGCTTTCCTTGGTGGACTCGCTGGACGCATGTGGCTTTACTCAATTGGTGAACAGCCCAACCCATCAGGCTGGCCATATACTAAACGGGGTGTTTACTAACGACCCGAGACTCTCGGTTGGTCCCCCCCTGCCTCTGGTCTGGTCTGACCATTTGGCAGTGCCTCTAGAATTAGCATCTTCCCCTGCAGGTGCGCCTAAGCTGAGCTCCATCAACAGAGAACCCAAAAGGAGCTATAGGAATATTACCAACGAATCCCTTGCTCCGTTTATAGGGTGTATCTCGTATTCATCTACCAGGGAAGCTGGTGAGGCTGCACAAGAGCTCGCTAATTCTATCACTAGAGCTGTAGATGTGCTAGCCCCTGCATCCCTTCGGTACTCAGCAAGGCGTAAACCTTCAGCTCCCTGGTTCACTGAGCCGTTAAGGCTCCTGAGGCAGAGCTTCAGGAGACAGGATTGAAGATGGCGAAAATCCTGGGATCCCACTGAAGGAGAGGCACACAAACGTCTGCTGCGAGAATACAAGGTCAGGGTGATAAAGGAAAAGCAGGAGTTTTTCTCCAACCTTACCACATCCCTCACATCATCTAAGGAACTTTTTAAGATTGTGGACTCCCTATGTTCCCTACAAGTGCCTGATCCAGTTGTGGGCTCACAGGAGTTGTGTAATAAAATCTCAGAGTTTTTCCATAATAAAATTGAGGATATCTATCTTGCTCTGGAAACACAGAGGAGTACCCTGGGGGCTCACTCTCCCTTGGCCCTCGCAAAATTGGAGTCCTGGACCAGAGATCCCACTAAGAACCTCATCCATTTCCCGCCGCTTTCCCTTGAGGAGCTTGATCTTCTGTTGGACAGGACAAAGTCGGCCTCTCCTTCGGACCCTTGTCCCCTGAAAGTGCTGAAAGCATGTAGGGACACCCTACTACCGCCTCTGATGGAGGTGATGAATGGTGCTATGGCACAGGGTACTTTCCCGGCAGCCTGGAAAAACGCGATAGTGAAGCCCCTGCTTAAAAAGCCCTCCCTGGACCCAGAAATGCTCAAAAACTTCAGACCCATATCTCTGCTGCCTGCCCCAGCCAAAAAGCTCGAATCCCACCTTAATTTTCATCTGTCTGCTTTCCTGGATTCCTCTGGGTTTCTGGACAACTCCCAGCATGGATTCAGGAAATTCCATAGTACGGAATCTGCACTCACTATGGTGGTGAATAATATTCGAATGAAGGTGGATCAAGGTCAGACCACTCTTTTGGTCCTACTTGATCTAACGGCAGCATTTGATACCCTGTCTCCCTCGACTTTAACATCACCTCTGAGGGAGGTAGGAGTGGCGGGTCCGGCCCTGAGCCTTTTGTCCTCTTTTTTAGATCTAAGAGAGCAGAGGGTCAAGCTTGGAGAGTTCCTCTCCCCTGCCAAATCCTTGCAATGTGGGGTTCCACAGGGGTTGGCCTTGAGCCCGACCCTGTTTAACATTTACGTGGCCCCACTTGCTAGGCTTGTGAAATCGCAGGGGATGGAGGTGGTGTCATACGCCGATGACACCCGAATCATGGTGTCCCTGGCTCACTCGGTTAGTACATCCGCGTTCAACTTTAGGAATTGCATGCAAGCAGTCTCCGAATGGATGATCCAAAACTCCCTAAAGTTGAACGGCGATAAAACCGAGGTCCTGATCTTTGGTAAGAATCAGGATATTTGGTCCAGTGAGTGGTGGCCCCCATCTTTGGGAACCTGCCCTATTCCATCCCACTCTGCCAGGAACCTTGGCGTTATATTTGACACCTCGCTGACTATGACTCTCCAGGTCAATAGAACGGTGGCCACCTGCTGGGGGGTTATCAAGATTCTTAGGAGAATCGTTCACTATCTTTCCCCCCAGGCCCGTAAGCAGATTGTGGTTGCGCTAGTGGGTTCAAGGTTGGACTATTGCAACGCACTATATGCAGATATCAACAAGGGTCTCATTCAACGCCTTCAGGCTGTGCAGAACGCTGCAGCAAGATTTGTTTTGGCTGTACCTAATGCTTCCTCGGCTACATTAGCCAGGAAGAGTTTGCACTGGCTTCCAATCCAGCATAGGATCCCGTTCAAACTTCTGTGCTTGGCGTATGGAGCCCTATTGGCCGGATCCTCTGATGCCTTAGGTTCCCTGCTAACCTGCTATATCCAAAGCAGGTGTCTTCGCTCCTCCGAGATGAATCTTCTTGTAGTTCCCTGTTCCAAGAAAGTCAGATGGGGCAGCAGAGCCTTTTCCAACGTGGCCCCTCGATTATGGAATGCCCTCCCCTCGGAGATTAAGGCCCAACTTTCACTAGCCCTCTTTAAAAAAGCGCTCAAAACGTGGTGTTTCATCAAGGCCTACCAGTAAGCAAGTTCATTTGATCTAACTAGCATTCTTTGGTTAGGCGCCTTGACGCCCATTGGGCTTAGTAGCGCATTATAAATTGGATTTCATTCATTCATTCAAGATGTTCTTAATTTCCTGTCAGAGTGTGCAAGTCAGAGTTTTTCCTATCGGACAGTGAATAATTTCCGATCCGCACTCTCAGCGGGGCATGATCATATTAATGGTAAACCTGTGGGTGTTCATCCGTTAGTATGTAAACTTTTGATGGTATTAGAGTGTCTCAACCTCCTAAACCCAGGTACACTTTGTTATGGGATGTCTCCAAGGTTCTGGGACTGTTAGAAGCATGGCCTGACACTAAAGATTTGTCATTAAAACAGTTATCCGCTAAGCTCACTATGTTATTGTGCCTCATTTCATGTCGCAGAGTGTCTGATGTTCATGCTCTTGATTTGGCTGTCAGAATTTTTTCTCCCAGGGTGTTGCTTTTGTCATCTCCAGGAGGACGAAAACAATTTCATGTTCAGTTGAGTATCCTGACTTTCCTCATAATGAAAAGTTATGTGTTTTAAGATGTTTAAAAATGTATGAGGACTGTACCTTGAGCCACAGGGCCGACCCTTTAGGGCCTTTGCTTTTAGCTATTCAGAAACCCTTCAAACCTGTTTAGGTGGGCTATGGCAGAAGCCGGTATTGATGTTGCTGTGTTTGGTGCACATTCTGTGAGGGTCGCTATGGTGTCTAAAGCTTTTATTATGGGTTCTTGTCTAGAAGGCATCCTAAAAGCTGTGTACTGGTCTTCAGATTCAGTGTTTAAAGTGTTTTACTATAAGCCGATTGTTCATGTTTCCTCTGTGGTTGTTGGTCAGCTTTGAACCAGCATAATCTGAGTCTCTGGTCCTGCCATAGAATACAACATTTTCCAGCATTCACAACAAGAATTTTTGATTCTGTTAAGGACACGGAGGCGAGGATTATCCCACCCGTTGGGACAGGTAAGAGTACAACTGTCAAGTTGGTTTATTATGCATAAATTGTATGTTTCCCTCCCTTTTATTCTAGAGACAGGACTGTTATTTATCTATTTAACTTTGGACTTTTCAGCTGCGTTTCGCAAAGAAAGAGGCAGTCAGGATGGTGTCTTGTTAATTTGTATACTTTGGGACTCTGTTCATTGGTTGATATTGGAGGCGTGGTTCAAAGCCTCATGGGATATGTAGTTTGTTTACATGTTTTTACTACTTTACTGTGTTGTCACTGGCTGCTGTTTGGAGTAGTAAAGAAATTGAAAAGCATAATCCTCGCCTCCGTGTCCTTAATAGAATAAAAAAATGTTGTTGCGAATACTGGAAAATGTTGTATTTTTTGTCAGTAGGGCGGAGTTTCGACCTATTGCGCCACACCATTTGGGAAGTTTTGATACCATGTACGCGGCCGGTGTCAGGATGGAAAGATTTTCTGAAGGCCGAGTGGGCTGAGTCATGCATGTTTGCACTCTGCTGTGATTTGTGCTGCACAGTGGTGAGCTTCGTCACCTCATTTGCAGGAAGTTATTGCTTGCATACACGTACATCAGTTTCTTTGCCTGGGTTACTCTTCGTTTCACTCCATTATAAAGGAATGTGTGAGACAGCCACTTAACTCTGTCATCTTCTTACTCGTCTTCACCTTCGGATTCATTTTTTTCAACTTTGTCATCCTGCATCACCTGGTATTTGTATTGTGCTTTTCGATGAATATTTTTTTTAAACTTATTTATTGAAAGCTTATGTATACTTTATTTTAAGCTAGCCTTGAGTGCAGTTTTAAGCATTTTGAGCTCCTCTATATTACTTATATTTTACAAAGCTGACAATCCAAAATGTCTGGAGGAAGTAATGTACATCAACAGATATATGTTTCAGTTAATGGTCATGACATAATGGGTCGGATTGATCAAGGGAGACTGGGTATTGTACTGAGACGAGGGACCACTCTTCCGGTCATGCTTGTAGAGAGTTATGCTAATGAGGTAGATAACATTCTGCAGGAATATCCTACTGTTTTCTCTGATTCTGTTGGAACTGTTAAGGATTTTAGCATGAATTAATTTTGAAACCAGGTCCTGTGCATGTTAAGCACAAAGTCAGGGATGTTCTTCTGTCTATTAGGAAGGATTTGAGGCAACATTTAGAGCAAATATGTGCTGAGAAGATTGTTGAACCTGTCAATGCTGCTGAATGGGTCAGTGCAGTTGTAATCGCCAAGAAAAATGACGGAAAAATCAGTTTATGTGCAGATTTATGCTCTGTGAATAAAAACATTTTAGTTGATTGTTATCCACTTCCAAAAATAAATGAATTAATTTCTACTTTGGACAGGGCAAAAATTTCAGTAACATTGATTTAAAAGCGGCTTATTATCACCGAGTCTTGCTTAAAAAATATTCTCAATCTCTTTGTACCTTCATTGCTTCTTTTGGAGCTTCCAAATAGTTACGGTTGACATTTGGTCATGCATCGGCAGCAAGTGTATTTCAAAAATTAATGTTCACAATATTCAAAGATGTATCTGGAGTTTTAACCTTTCAGGATGGCATCCTTATTTTTTTCTAAAGATGTTTTAGAGCGCAACCGCATTCTGGACAAAGTTTTATACATTTAGTCTAAGCATGTCATGACAGTTTTGAAACACAAGTGCAACTTTTTGACAGATAATGCTGAATATTTTGGTAACTGTATTATTGCACAAGGTATCAATCCCAAGTAAGACCTTATCAGAGCTCTGAAGGAAGCACCTGCACCCTGCAATAAGGATGAACTGAGTTCCTTCCTGGGTTTAAGCAACTATTATTCCAGATTTGTTTGTGGTTATGCTACTCCTGTGGAACCGCTTAAAACAAGCATTGGCATAGCCAATAGGTCTCGCCTTTGGGACCTTATAAGTGTTTGGTTATCCAGCACAATATCCTTGGTGCAACAACATCAACTGTTGCATGGCTAAACACTTATAAGGTTCCAAAGGCGAGACCTATTGGCTATGCCAATGCTTGTTGTATATGGTAATGTCCTGCCGCGTGTATTATCCTTTTCAAATTCTTACACACCTTTTTTTCGGACCTGTTTTTCCCAAATTCCATTCTTCAACTCTATCTATTCCTCCTGTCTCTCCCTTTCCTAAATCTCTTTCCCGTTGTTACCATTATGGAATATTGTATTTTTTGGCTTTATAAACTGGGGAATTACTGAAACTTAAAGTAATGGTGTATGTTAAGTTTATTGTGAAACTGAAGCAGACAAAGTAAGTGAAGAACCTGGTATAACCTGCTACCTACACCATAATAAAACCAATTGAAAATTAAATGGGTGTTTCATGTTTTTTCTGTTGGTGTGGGTTTGTTCATGTAGGGATTTATTTATGAGCCCCCTGTGCTGCTGGATCACAGCGGCGTGGATTACAGGCAGGGCCGGACTGGTCATTCCGGGCACCGGGCAATCCCCCGGTAGGCTGGATGGGGTGGTGGCCGGTTTTGTGACAGGGGGGCCGGTTGTGTTGTTGGGGCCGATTTGGACCGACCGTGAGTCACGGTCGGTCCAAATCGGCCCCCAACAACAGAACACAGTGTTTACAGCAGTACATTAAGCTCAATCAGGCCGCCTGGCTGTCTGAGAGGCCTGGTGTGAACTGCGGTGCCCCGCTGATTTCAAATAAATTATTTCATTTTGATCAGGTGGCAGCCTGCTCAGCTCTGGGTGAATCTAGTGCAACAATGTTACAATTGAATCTGCCCTAGGGGCTGGGCCTGCCTGCGTTGAAATCCGCGCCCGTGAGACACTGACTCTGCCCAATACCGAGACCCCGGGCGGGGCCTGGCCTGAGCAGGTCGTTGCGTTAATGGCTGTGCCTACATTGCCTGTGGCGCTGTTCGGGGGGGATGTGACCTGGTCACCTCGCATCCTGTAACAGTTAACAGGAAGGAAGTCGTCGGTCAGAAGCGGTGGGACTCGACTGGAGTGTTGTGCTGTGTCGACGTCCCGGTCTGCGTCGTAGTCTGAGAGAGAGTGCGCTGCTGAGTGCGTATTTATCACCCGGTGTTGGACCACGGGCGGGACGGCACAGCAATGACCTCACCTGACTCACTCTCTGAGTCTCATCATGATTATGGTGGCCGCGCGGCATGAGAGGCATGATCGGGCGCTGCGTGCGGTGCGGGGAGACTGCATGCTGCAGTGCTGTGCGGCCGGCTGCGTCCCAGTGAGGCTTACCGCCGCGCCCCCGGACCAGCGCTCAGAGACTCTGACTGAGGCAGACAGTGGATGCCACAGACTGGACTGTCTGAGACTACAGAAAGAACTAGACGTTCACAAGTAAGGTGAGTGCTGTTTGTTGTTTGTTTGCAATCTTCCCCCATGATTTCCCATTTGGCATTGCCTATTTTACCTGTAATGAGCGCCTTGAAGTAGCATTACCCTGCTCTACATAGTTTTTCTATGTCTCCTAACTAGAGATTTGTATTATTTACATAATTGTACAGCCACTCCACATCAATATGCAGAGGAGATACATCATAGTTCTTTTAACGTGGCCGTTCTGAAGTGGTGTGAATGTTATTATTTGAGGCCATTGAGCAATATGTACGAGTGTCATTGCAAAGCCATTTGGCATATAATCTACTGCATTAAAAAGACAAATGGCATGCGTTCTTTCCTGGTCTGTTAGTTGCATGTATGACATGCTATATTGTTTTTAAAGTTCAGCTCTAGCAAAAAGCTGTCAGGTTCGCATCTTGTGAGAGTCGCCTGGTGTCTGCCTGCTACAGCAACTTGAACACTGACAAGATATAGAAGTGCGTAAACCTAATAGGGTGCAAGGTCGGCAGTCGGTACTCTTGTAGGAATGCTTCTTTTCATAGGCTGCCAACCAGCCAAGCGACTGTATTCCCGTAAACTATACTGTGGACGGACTGGCCGTGTGCTCTGAACTTGTGTCACAACACCCCATGTATGAGCAGCCTCTCTGTCCAGCCAGCTCCTTTTGACAAGGATTAACAACTGTTGATTGTGGCATCTTGGCAGAAATGTGCAAACAGTGACTCTTCTGACCAGACGAGTGGTCCACAACAAGCTATGCTCATAAACGGTCGATCAGGTGTAGACCTTTACACAAAACGCACGTACCCATATAAAGTACTCTTTTAATCTTAAGGTGTTTTGACCAATTTTACACCATCAGTGTCCTTATCAATGTAAGATTTCCACTAAAGTTCAGAGAAAACAAACCTAATCCCATTCCCTGTAGAGTTCTATTATGAAACTACAAAGTTTTGATATTACTTGCCTAATGTTATAACCAGGAATTGTACATACTTTGACTCTCAATCCTAGCATGCTAGCTTCACCCCTGGTCCTAACGAAAGAGACTTTTCTTAAACCATGGCCCTCACTGTGGGCCTGATGTACTGTTTCCATTTATAAACCAGGAATGTGCAATCTGCTCACCCACTGCACAATTCACATTGCAACCTTTGTACAAATAGGTCACTTCTCATATTGTCCATTCGAAGAGATCACAAAGTGGACTACTAACAGATATTAATTTGGGGGGGGGGGGGGGGGGTGGATCACGTTTGTAACCCCCAGGGACTGTAAATGAAATGCTGTTAGTGGGCCTGCAATTATTGTGCTACCCACGTAAGTAGCCTATTTAAACGCCAGGGCCTGTCATTGCAGTCTGTGCAGTTGTAAAGGCCTAAAAATATTCCCTTTTACTACATATGTCACCAGGATGTCACCACTAGCGTAAGCCCTTTCCATAAGTCAGGGTGCAGTATGCAGAGTGCAATGTCTTTAAATGGTTTGCCATATACTTTTACGTTTTTTATGTCCCGGAATAGGCAAGGCTGAATTGCTACCCTTGTTCTTTGTGTGATTCTTGAATTTTTCACAATCCCATGACTTCAGTGATGTACAGGCAACATTGATGGCAACACCCACACTCTGAAAAGTGTTCCAGTGCTACTGGCCTGGGTGCGTTTTTGTGAATTTTGAATACTTTCTAGCTAGGGTGCCATGTGAGACATTTCCATGCCTTCCGGCAGCCTGGGTGCTTATGTGTGACGTTTCCATTCTTTCTGGCCTGGGTGTTTATGTGTGCATATTTCCATAGTTTCTGGTCTCAGTGACCTGGAGGCTCATGTGCGACATTTCCATGCTTACTGGCCTGGGTGCTTATGTGTGGCGTTTCTGTGCTTTCTGGCCTGGTGTGACCAGGCCTGGGTCAGTGCCTAGGTGCTTATGTGTGACATTTCCACAGTTTCTGGCCTCAGTGGCCTGTGTGCTCATGTGTGACATCACATGTCAGTGCTTAATGTGTGACAACGTGAGTGACAATCTATTGAAAATACAAAAAAGAATATCAGAATGTAGTTTTTATGCTGTAAAGTTATGACATCGAAACAGTCTTAAAAAAAAAACTAAGACCCATAATGTAATCATTTACTATGCTTTAAAAGTTAACACAATCTAATATGTAATTAAAAAATGCTTTGTTTTGGCCTTTCTGTCTCCAAAATATTCTTGGGGTGACAACCTCCCAGACTCCCCCAAGTAGTGGTTGCTCACTGCGCTTGCTCGCTACACACCAAGTGGGGGCTGGTCTCACTTTTACTTTGTTCTCTCTAATTCACTACTTGTGTCTATTTTTGGTGTTCTCTATTAAACAATGTCTATGGGTACATGACTGGGTGGGTAACCTGGTGCTCTTTAATGTCATCATCCACTATTTACTGTGCTTTGAAAGTTAATACAATTGAATATGTAATGAAAAATGTGCTGTAAAATTCACCATTTTGGTCTGTCTTTTTCCAAAATTTTCTTGGGGGTAAAACCCCCCCAAACCCCCCTAGTCGCGGTCAGGCATGTGAGCGCACCGGACGGGGGCTGCTTTGGCAAAATTTGCCAGGGCTGCTTTCAGTTTCCAGTCCGGCCCTGATTACAGGTTCATATCTATGAGGCAATGGGAAGCCACTATGTGTGGCTTTGAATGGCCTCACTGATATGGAGTTAGGCAAGACGGTGCAAAGCGCACGTTTAAGTGCCTCCTTATAACTATCTTTACTGTCAGCACTGTAATCCTTCTGCCATAAGCACTTCAGACGTTTGCAAGACTTCTTTACAGATGCTAAGTTCTCGTTATACTAAGGTGCGGAGAATGAGTCCCGCTGATTCTGCCTCTGGACCAAAGGAGCTACTATATCCAACGCTCCTGTAATCCAGTTTTTGTGTCAACATCTTCCCCCAGAGAGGGGTTTTTAGCTAAAAGCACCTTGGTAAAGGCCTCCGAGTTAATCTTGGCCCATTTCCTTGATTTTTCAGTCCCATTTCCTTTCCTTAGAGGAAATGAGTTAGATAACAGGACCTGTAAAGGAATATTATGATGATCGGACCAAGTGACCACGATAGGACCCTCCACAGTCAACGAGGAAAAGTTAGAGAAAATCGCATCTAAAGTATGCCTGAACACATGAGTGGGCCCGTGCACCTGCCAGACTAAATTCAAGGTCTCTAAATCCTTACTTAACGTATTTGCCCGGGTATATGAGCTATCTTCCATGGGAAGATATTGGTCACCAAGAACAATCAACCTATTGTAGTGCAGTGAAAAAGGCGGTATTATATCTGCCAGGCCAGAAATAAAAATGGTGGCCGTCCGGTTGCTGTTCGGAGAGAAGATCAAAAATCTCCCAATTACGTTTGGTTAGAGAGCAACAGTTCATTGACATCGCATCGCACCCCCTGGAATGCCACTGCACTTCCACATGATGGCCTGACCAGGTGGCCTCTAAGGGAGAAACAGCAGCTGCTACACTCTGAGGACATAACTCCTACATCCACACAGTGACTGCATTCCTCCGCTATCCCGGGGGCCAACCACCATAACTCTGTGACCAAGTAGCGTCTGCTATGGGGGCCCAGATGGGCACAGACAGGTATGCCGCTTTGGCGCGTCAGCAGCGAAACCGCACACCGGCCATGTTCAAATAGCCCCCCTCAAAAGGGGTGTGGATATCACTCGTCCAATGGCAGAGAAACAGGGTTAGCCAAATCAGCACTAACCAGGGCCCAGCAGCCCCACGCCAGTCAGGAGAGCTTCCTTTTCTGAAAGACAATACTGGGAAAATAAAAATGGTTAAAATAAAAACTGAAACCTAAAGGAGAGAAAGTGCAGAACAACAACAAATTAAAACAGAAGGGATCCAAGCATCTCCCTGCGCCCATAAGCGCTACAAGGATAATAATTGGCAGTACAAAGTGCACTACAGAGAGTAGTTAAAAAAGCAAGCACGCAACACATCTGTTTTGAATTATCGCGGTCCCGTCTGGGCACGATAATTCAAAACAGATGGTGCCTTTGCAGGTAACCGCAAGCAATAGGCCGTGGGTGGAGCAAAGGCGGGACATGCACCCGCCTTTGCCCAATTGCGTGCTGTCTTTCTTAGAAAGACCTACGCAAAGGCCAATAGCCTCTGACCAAAAACATACCACACGCACAAGCGTGTGGTCAGATTTTGAGGCCCCCTTACAACCCTTACAAAAAGTCTCGCAGAGCAGCACATGCACACTGGCTCAGGCTAGACCTAAACATTTTGCAGAAAAAAGAAACATTTTGTTGAGTACGGTTGAACAAAGTGTTTTTCAGGATATAAGGGACATTTAGGTCCCTGTGTTGAAAACGTATGTGAGTGGTCACAAATGCATTATAACTGTAGATGCCAGAGCGGTAGGTCTGGGCGCCTTTCTTTGTCAGTAAGTGGGTACATCTGAAGCAACGGTTGCTTTTGCTTCCAGAGTCTACTGAGAGAAAGTATAGCACAATTGAGAGGGAGGCACTTGCCTGTTCATAGGCAATAGAAACATTTAGAACATACGTATGGGGTACCTCTTTCACTTCGTGCACGGATTACAAACCTTTAATGTATTTATTTGGTGATAAAGGAACATCATGTGCTTCTACAAGACTTTTACCTACACTACAAGAATATAATTTCGATGTTAAGTATATACCTGGAATCATCAACTCCGGAGCTGATTGCTTCTCCAGGGATACGCAGCCAAAGGCAAACCCGTCTGCGCTCGTCCGCGTCTGGCCGGAGCCTAGCGCCAGAAATCCTGGTCCTTCTTTTGAAAATCACGGACATACTTTCGATAAGCAGCCTACAATAAATGTTCAAACAAGCAGTTCACTGAGCCCAGTGGAAAACTCCAGACACAGGTATGCCCCGGAGCAATTACAGGCTCTTTGAGTACCTCTGTCCCTGGAGTGCACAAGAGCACATTTTGCAGATAAAATAGAAACATGCTCTAACTGCGGTTTCTGTTTCACACCTAGACTGGAAACCAAGAAGGATAAACAACCCTCCAGTACAAACCAATTATCTTCTCAAAACAAACTCTTCTCTTTCATCAGTATAAATTGTCGTTCCCTCCCTAAACACAAACTTGATGTATTTAACTTGCTAATTAACGACCAACCTGACGCGATCTTTCTCACAGAAACCTGGCTCCGCGAGAGCTCAGGTCCTGACATTGCCGCAGCGTTACCCACCAATTATGCAATAGTCAGGAAAGATCGCAGAGTGAAAACAGGAGGGGGGATAGCTATTGTCTTTAGGAAAGACTACCAATGTGAATTTGAACATCTCCCTTTCCCCAACTGTGAGGCAGCCCTCTTCAAGCTATCCCTCACCCCAAAGTTTACCCTTTCAGGTATACCTGTCTATCGTCCTCCCACCCCCTCTTCTTCCTGGACCTCGACATTTCCTGTACTCATAGCTCCTCTGGCTATGAAAACAGCCAACTTCTCCCTTTTGGGAGATTTAAACCTTCACTTAGAAAACACAGCTTGTAAAAATAGCTCTAATTTTATTTCTGACTTGGCCTCCATGAATGTCCATCTATTAAATTCTGGGCCCACACACGAGGCAGGCCATTTTTTGGATCCCATCTTTTCTAACCTCGTGGAGATCACTTGCCTTTCGGCTCTTCCAACATGTTGGTCAGATCATTATCTAATTAGGTTCAACCTTACACTTTCTGTATACTCTCTATCCACTTTCCCTACTTTAAAATCGCGAATCAGGAATTGGAAAAAATTAGACATCAATGCCCTCAATACATTTCTGAATACCCATAGACCTTGTTCCAAACAACAGGCAAATTCCCAGTCATCCTCAGTGCAGAAATGGCTTTGTGATGCCATCAACAGCTGTTTACCTCTCTGCCACCTGCACCTTGGTTCACCGAGTCACTGAAATCAGAAAAAGCTAACTGCAAAGTTATGGAACGTAAGTGGAGAAAGAACTATAATGTTGAATCTAAAATTGAATATAAAAACACCTTAAAAAACTATCATAAACTTTGCAGAACCACCCGAGCAGACTATATCTCCATCACCATTTCGGATGTTCTAAATTGCTCCAAGATACTTTTCAACACAGTCAAGGAACTTGCCGGTTCCAAAACCTAAGCATTGCCTCCTGCACTCAATAAACAGAAATGCAAGGTTTTGACCCCCTTCTTTGTCCAAAAAGTAGATAAGATATATCAAGATATTGTGCTGGCGCAAGCGGAAATTCTTTCCCCCACTCATTTACTCCTTTCACCTCGTGAAACAGATGACTCACTCCCCAATCAAGTAGAGTCACTTGATATTCCTGACCACCACCTCAAAACCTAGCATTTGTTGAGTACAGATACTTTAGTTAAACTTCTCAATAACACAAAATCAGGATCACCTAAAGATCCGCTGCTCATTTCTGTATTAAAGCAGCTGGATTTACCTTCGCTATCCGTGATAACTGATCTCCTAAATGCCTTGCTGCAGGAAGCCTTTATCCCATCAGAATGGAAGCATGCCATGATACACCCCTTCTCAAAAAAGCAAATGCTGACCCCGGCATACCCTGCAACTATCGGCCCATATCACCATTACCTGCTTTCTCTAAAAATTCTTGAAAAGCATATCAATATACATTTATCTCACTTTGCGACAATCCAAGGACTTCTTCATCCTTCTCAGTCAGGCTTCAGAGCAGGTTTCTCCAACGAAACCACCTTATTAGGGAAACATACGTCATCTCCTAGACAAGGGAGACACTGTGGCTCTTATCCTGTTAGATCTGAGCGCTGCTTTTGACACAGTGTCTCACTCCGTGCTAATCAAAACTCTTAGGTCATTAGGCATCTGTGGCTCAGCTTTGGATTGGCTCATTGCATTCCTTACTAACCGCACCTTTCAAGTTTTCTCACGTACAGCCTGCTCAGAAGTCTATTCCTTTTTTCATGGAGTGCCGCAAGGTTCTATCCTTAGTCCCCTACTTTTTACATTATATGTAAGACCTCTAGATGATGTGGCGGAGGAATCTGGGCTATCCCTATTCTCATACGCCGACGATTCCCAAATCATTTTTTCTCGCTCCTCACAGAACACGAATGCTCCTTCCTCTCTTAAAACTGGTCTAAACAAAATAGCATCATGGATGCAACAAAATCTTCTTCTCAAATTGAACGGAGAAAAAACAGAGGTACTTGTATTGGGCAAAAATAAAGATCTCTGGGACCCCAAACACTGGCCTCGCGAAATGGGCACTCTTCCCTCTCCTTCACCCCAAGTCCGTAATCTGGGCATCACGATTGATGATTCACTCAACATGCATTCCGAAACAGTTAAAGTAGCAGCGACATGCTTCACTATTCTCAAATGGTTAAAAAAAAATCTGTTGGATGTTACCAGAGTCCACCCGGAAAACAGTGGTCAATGCCTTAATAACATCAAGGATAGACTACAGAAATGAGCTGTATTTGGGCTCAAACAAAACCGTAGTTCACAGACTACAGATGGTGCAAAATTCAGCGGTTAGACTCCTGTGCGGAGTCCCGAGGGCCACCTCCATTTCCCCCTATCGACGTAACTTTCACTGGCTCAGGGTGGAAAACCGAGGAAAGTTTAAAGCCCTGAGCTATATGCACAAAATCAAAACTGGTCATGCTCCACAATATCTTCAATATCTGGTCAGTCCCTACTTTCCCTCCCGAAACCTTCGCTCCGCCACTCAAGGGAGGTTCATTGTCCCCAAAATCAAACTAGCTCGGATGGGCAGAATGTCCTTCTCTTATCTTGGTCCCACACTCTGGAACTCCTTGCCCACAGCACTACGCAATAAAACTGACTATGTTCAATTCCGCAAGTCCTTAAAGACTTGGCTTTTTGATAAATAATCGGCCTCTCTTGTCTTCTATCTAAGTCCTGGATTTGCTCACTGCGCCGGGAAACCCCTTTTGCGTAGCTGTCGCGCATTATAAATTTAAATAATAAATACATTTAAAAAAAAATCCAGGTTGCCTGTACCAGAGGAAAAGAAAGTTTTGGGGTTGAATTGTTGGAGAATTCGTGTGTTGTGGCTAGCATTGATGTAGTACATTTGTGTAAGGGTAAGCTTACTGAAACCGAGTGGGAGGCTGTGTGTGAATCTGATGTTCTGAAGGATGTCAAACGCTTTGTTCAACAAGGTTGGCCTCCTGTGAAAAATTTCAAGGGGGATTTATTTGTATTTTGCCAATTAGCTGATCTACTTACTGTTGAAAATTATATCCTAATGAGGGTAGGGTAAATTGTGGTTCCCAGTTGTTTAAGATCTAAGATTTTGGAATTAGCCCATAATGGACACTTAGGAACTAATTCGATAAAGAAAACTTTAAGGTGCTATTTGTGGTGACCTTACAAGGATTTAGCGGTTGACAATTTTTTAAGTAACTGTCAAGAAGGCATTTTATCCAACAAGCATTGAAAGACACAGGATACTCCTTTAGTTACCACTCCATTACCTCAAGGCCCGTGGCGTAAAGTGGCACTAGATTTAACAGGCCCTATCATGACGCAACCTTTTGATGCCAAGTATTTGGTTGCAATGAATGACTATTTTATAAAGTGGATATGCTATGATTTTGTACAAGAAACATCCCCCCAAGTTGTCATTACATTTTTTAACAAAGTATTTGCATTAAAGGGTTATCCTGAGGAATCAATCACAGACAATGGAGTCCAGCTCGTGTATGAAACTATGGAGGTTTTTCTAAAAAATAAGAGTATAGCACTGCAATGTTGCACTGTATTCACCTCAATCCAATGGCGCTGTTGAGAGGGCCAATAGACCAATCAAGGAGGGTATTCAAACAGCTCTCACATGCAGTAAGGATGTAGGTAAGTTTGTCCAGGACAAAATTTGCAATTTTCTCTATTGAGGGGTAGACAATCATCAAAACTTGGGAGAATGCCAGCACATAAGGCAGAGTTGCTGTATACTGGGGTCAAGAAGAGGTAGAGGACGTGGACACCACTCTTGGCTCACTAGTGATGTGTCTGCCAGATCCAGGCCTTTTCTCACTGTGCAACTCTGGGTTTGGATTATCAGCCTAATCAATAAAACAAGAGCTTCGAATCCTGCAAGAGTCTGATTTCCCGCAAAATACAGTGCTTGTCACTTTCTATGAAAATTTGTGATTAGGGTGACAGTTTCACCCAGTATAGGTGGACATAGATGTCTCAAAGTCGCATTACAAACTTCGTCCCCATTTTGGTTCGCCACAGTTCCTAAATGCTGGAGGATGCTTCCCACTTCTTTTTTTCCCCAGAACTTTTTATTTCTTTAAAAAAATGTTTTTAAACAAAAATACATACATCAAAATCCGGCTACTAACAGCAGTAATGACATACACATTGGCAAACATTTGGAGTATGGAGGCTGACAGGTTACGGGCACATGCCTCCTGCAAGGGTCCGAAAGTGTCTGGGGCATTATTGATTAGGGATCAATATATGGCTGAGATCTTTTGGTGTGGGATGTTTGTCAGAAGTATTTTACCTTTTAATGAACAAAGCTCTATAATCTCCTCTAGGTGAGCTATGTATGGTGTGAGAAGGTGGCGGAGTTGGAGGTATTTGTAGAATTGGATCTTATGGACATGGAATGTCTCCTGTAGGTCAGAAAAAGTCTTTAATGAATTCCCATTGAGCATATCCCCCAGCTGGTAAATACCGATAAGGTCCTATGGTTGAAATCCCTGTAGGGCCTGCCCAAAAGGGAGTCTCCCAGGTGAGCCACCCCATAGTCGCCTCTGCGTCCTTCCAATTCACAAGGGCCACTACAGTGGCCGGAGGAGCCCCAGGGTGGTCGCTCCCCAGTACAGTAGGTGTAGGAGCGATTGCACTCTCAATGCCCAGCCCTCAGATGTGTAAGCCAGGTCATCAAACCCCCTAAACCACCAGCTGTCACCCTTTTAAAATATGGCTGATCTTCACAGGAGGGAAAGGGGGAGCGTTGCCCAGAACTTAAAGTCTGTTGTTAGTCAGTCCAGTTGGGGTTGTATATTTAGGCCCAAGCTTAGGCCTCGTCTGTGGTAATGTGCACTTCCAGATATCTGAACCTGTGGTGAGGAACCCTGAGCTTGGACGCCTACGTCAAGTCTGTTATACCCTCACCCACCATGTATACTGAGGATTTACCAAGATGTATCTGGAGCCCTGTGAAGTCCCCGAAGATTTTCAGCATTTGTAGCGGGTGCAGCCCCGAACGCAAGAGGTCTGTCAAAAAGATAAGTGTGTTGTCTGCGAACAAGGCAATTCTCTCCTCTGCCCCAGGAACCCATTCAAACCCCATCAGTTGGGCACCCACTCTGGCCTAGTCAGCCAGAGGTTCAATAACTAGGGCAAAGAGGAGCTGCAAGAGGGGGCACCCTGCTGTGTGTCACGCTGCACCCAAAAGTACAGGGGAAACATTCTCACCCACCCTCACCTACGCAAACATCTCAGTGTAGAGGAGCTTTACATTGCCAATGTACCGGGGTCAAAATTGAATGTTTACCAGAAGGGTAAACAGAAATGGACATCTGACCGAATCGAAAGCTTTGTGGAAATCTACTTGTAGCATGGCGCTGTCTACATGACAACGTTTGGATAAGGCTACTCTGTTACCCACCCGCCTAATGTTATGTCGCGTGGCTCTCCCCAGCATAAAGCCAGACTGATCTGGGCGGGCCAGTGTGTTAATGACCCAGAGTGGCCTGATGGTCAAAGCCTTAGCCCACACCCTGTCCTCTATATTGAGGTAGAAGATTGGCCGGTATGATTCACAGCTTTCCAGTGGCTGATGGGGTTTTGTTATAAACACAATGTCTGCCTTTCTAAGATTCAAGGGTAGTGGTTAACCCCTAGGACCTCCTGAAAGAGCTTCGGTGAGTGCCCAAGTGGCTCTGTGGAACTCAGCTAGGAATCCATCTGGGACCGGTGATATACCTGGCTGGAGCACCCCCTCCTCCCCCCCAACTTGTCTACAGTGATGTCAAGGTCTAAAGAACGTCTGTCTTCATCTGAGAGGGCATGGGTCAAAAGGTCACGCATGAACACTTCTACCACAGAGGGTCTCTCTGTTTTGTGACAGGCATATAATGCTTCACAGTCAGCTGCAAATGTCTTGGCGATGGGTCAGTCTATCACCAGCAGTTCTCATTGAGTGTTCACAACATGGGGGATGGGGTCCAAGGAAGCTACAGTTGTACAAAGCCAGGTCAGGGTTTTACTGGATTTGTCGCCCCACTGGTATATGCAACTCTGGGTTGCCATCCAGGCTGTTCGCAACACATCCAGCAGGATTTGGCATTAAATTGATTCTGTGTGAAACAAATCTATAAGGACCACTTGGGTCTGGAGCTTCTGAAGATTGATCCTCAAGTTCTAGGAGCTGCGACTCCAAATTCACCACCTCGGTGTCCACACGATACTATAAAGCTTCACATTAGAGTCTTCATGGCTTCCCAGAGAGTTCCTGGGGAGGCAACTTAGTCTACATTATGGGTAAGGTATTCAGAGGTGGCCTTTTGTAGGGATGCCTTGAAGTCAGTGTTTGCTAGGTTACAGTTATTCAGATGCCACCGGAGGGGACCCTCCCCAGTGGCTACCAGTAGTTCAACTGGTGAATGGTAGGACAATCTTCGCGCTCGGATATGGGTCTTGCACCTGAGATTTGTGAGGTGGAAGTAGTCTAGTCTGGAAAAGGTTTTGTTTGCCCCGGAAAAGAAAGTGTAGCCTCTCTCTGTGGGGTGGCAATGTCGCCAGACGTCAAGCTAACCCATAGTGTCTATTAGGTGGGCCAGAGCCGTTTTGGGCTGAGTATGTCCTGATCCCATCAAGAAGCGGTCTATATATGTGGAAGCTATGCAGTTCATGTCTCCCCCCAGGATCCAGGGCTCGCCAGGAATTCTAAGATGATGTTGCATAGGACTTGTGTAAATACCTCTGTTGGGGGGATATACATAAACGTTGAGGAAGGAGAATGGTTTCACATGAAGAATTCCAGAGCTGGCTACGTATCTCCCCATATTATCATGCCAAGTATGAATGTGGTGGAATGGTATGTGTCCTTTCATGAGTAATGGCCACTCCTCTGGACCCCCTATGGAATCCAGAATGAAACACCCTTGTGAAACCCATTTGGGTCAGGATGGGACATTTATTACCAAACAGATGAGCTCCTGGAGAAATAGAATGCCGGGGCTTGCCTTGCAGGCGGCATTCAGGGTCGCCCCCCTTTTGATCTTGTCACCTAACCCAATAACATTCCAGATGAGGAGTCACAGGGACCCTGGTCCTTCTACCAGGCTTGGTTCATCTGACATGGGGGCCAAGGTGTAAGAGATGAGCAGCACGGGGGCAACAGAAAAGCCCGCAAGACTTGTGTGTGGCTGTGTGTTTTGAGGGTTGAGTGTAAACAATGAAAACAATGTTCTCCAAAAAGCTAAACATAAACCGACTCACCACCCTATACTTCTAAAACTGGAAGTACTTGTGGTGCCGACAACATGGCATCATTATTGATGCGTACTGGAGTCCATACCTCCCCCACAATGTCAGACCAACTTTACCCCAACTAAAACCTTACCCGTTGAGTGAGGAGCGCGGTCTGGGAGCTCTCAGGTGACTTAGTGGAGCCCGCCCGCTAAAAAAGAACATAGTTTGAGGGAATCGCAATGTATTCAACAATTGTACATAGCATTATCCTGTGATTAGGAAGTCTGTAAGTCACAGGGGTATGGGCAGAATAGTCTCAAAACTCAGGGGGAATCAGGGCCGTGAGAGACCCGCTAGAGATCTGCTGCTGGCGAGGTCTGCCCCTCCGAGGTGGCCATGTGTTCTCGGGCCATAGCTGCTTACTTTCCCAGGTGGTTCCGCCCACCTCGGGTCACCCGCCTCGGCGACCTCAGTCGTCTCCCCTCTAAGGCAGATTTGTGGTCAGAGGCAAAGTCCCCCCAGGTCCTCGCCGCACTGTTCTTCGGTTGGGGCCTCTCCTCCGCTTATACCCAGGCAGCCTCGGAGGTGTTAAAGAACAATGATTTAACTCCAAATTGGACTTTAAGGCGTGTGGGGAAGAGTAACCTGTATTGGACATTCATAGCTCACAGTTTTTGTTTGACCCCCTTTTGAAGTAGCAGCGTTGTTGTTGAACCCTCAGGGTGTAGTCAGGGAAAATCATAATATGTGATGGCTCAAAGTGCAGCGAGTCCTGCATGCAGGAAGCTGGCAATATGGCATCTATGTGAGCAATGATTGGCCTAGGTGGAGTCCCGGGAGGGGGGTATTTCATTCAGGGATTTGTGGGCCTGTTCCACTATAAAGCACAAGGAAACAGAGTTGGGCGGTAGCCAAGACTGGAGCCAAGCGGTTAGGAAGTTGGTTGTGTTGGGCCCCTCTGTCCCTTCAGGAGTTCCACCTCCCTGGTGTTGTTCCTCCTTGAGCGGCCCTCACCTTCCTCAGCTCTCACTATCAATTGGGCCACGGTGTGTTGCAGGGTCTTCAGTTCTGTCTGGCAGACCTGTAGAGAGTCCTCCACCTCAGAGTTTCTATTCTCAGTAGTGTTGACCCTATCAACTGTGTTACAGAGAATTTGGCGGATGAGTGACAGGTCTTCTGTATGTAGTTCCCAAATTTTCCCCTCCATGGAGGAAAGGAGTTCATGGATGGCCTGGACGATGGGAGATATCTCTGACGGTAGGAATCTCCCCCATGTGCCCCAGTGCCCCCGTGTAGGGACCCATCGCAGAGGCAGGCTTGGTGAATTTGTCAATTTTACCCTGTAGGGAGGCGTGGGGTTGCTTGTCCTTCCCCATTGCGTGCATTACCAACAGAGGCTATTACTGGATACAAGCCCCTGTGGGGTAGGAGAGAGAGGCATGGTCAGGGGCGCCCCCAACTGAACGGTGAGTCTAATGACCCCTTCAGGGCGAATGTTGCGGCTTGGGTACTTACGGGCCTGGAAGGTGTCCAGGGTCTGCTGCCTCACTGACTGTTCATGATTCTGTCTGTTGTTGCGCTGGTCATTGTTTCCATCCAGGGTGACCCAGGAACCCGTGGCCGCATCCCTCCTTGGCTTGAGTTGGTTGGAGTCTGAGGGTACCCTGCTCACCCCGGGAAAAGAAGGGACCTGGGTGGCAGCCAGTCTGGGGCCCAGGACTATATGGACAGGCCCAGCCAGAGGTCTGGGCGGGCACAGCAGGAAAACGGGGGTGGAGGGTTTGAGAGAGGGGATACCACCTGGACCAGGCTGTTCCCTCACGGTGCAGGCTGGGTATGTTGCCCTGGTGGTAGCTGCAGCTGTTGTGCAGTTGGCGAGAGGGGCCATGGCAGCACCGCTTGCTCCCCACTTCACCACCACGAGTTAGTCACCGATCCAGCCAACGGGTATCTTATCTCCCCCTTCCCCGTGGCCCGATGCGGCTGCTATTTACATCGGTCAAGGGGAAGTCTGTCCCTTCACACACTGTGGCTCGAGTTCCTGGACTCATTCTGTCCACTTGGCCCCCCATGTGAAGGCTCAAGAGGATGCGTTCCGCTCCTGCAGATTAGAACGGCGGGGCCGGCATCGGCCACGCCAAAAGTATGGCAGTCGAGCCAGCCCCCTCCGCGACGGTGGGGGGTGGGGGGGAGGGCATGCCTTTCGCGCACCCTTGTGACGTGGCGGCCTCCCTCTTCTACCCTCATAGGTCCCGGGCTTGGGCGCGACCCGGAAGTGTTTCAAATCACTTCCGGGTCGCGTCGATGGGCAAACTTCCGTCCAGGGCTATAAAGGGTTGGGGAGCCCAGGAAGCCGCCTCTTGGTTCCTGGCTCCCCAGCTTGCCCCCCCAAGCCTCGCTACGGCCGGGGGGTGTCACGCCCCCTGCCTCCAAAAACTTCTCCCCTGTCACGGGTCTTTTGTGGGGAGGAGGGGGTGTAGGGAGTACCTGGCCATAAGAGAGCGGCACCCCCCGCGCCATTGAGGGTCCATCCGGTGTGCAAGTCACTTCCACCGATCATCTTTTGCAGGGGCTTCACCAGCCTTGGATTTCTCAGGGCACTCTCCCCCCGCCCGGTCTCGCAGCTGGCCGCTGCCTTGATGGAGCAGCCTTGCCAGGGCCGGTCGCCGTGATCAGTAGTCTGTGATCCCCTCCATTCAGCCGCTGCAGCCAAGGCGCTGTCACAGCATACCAGGCCCCCCTTGTTCAAATTATGTGTTTCAAATTGCGTTTCCCTCGCGGATCATGTCAGATGGTTTATTATGGGGCTGCGGGAGCTCAAGCAGGAGTGTCCGCCATCTTCAGTGTTCAAGCCATGCCCCCAGATGCTTCCCATTTCTAAGCATCAGGAGAGGTTTTCTGATGCATCTTCTTATTTGCATTAGAAGGATGAATGTAAGAAATTCTCTATTCTGTTTGGTTTGCCAGTTTGTTTCATGTCTTTTGACTAGATGTACTGGCAGTTTTGATTATGGGCACTGAGAAGTTACCCTTTAGCCTCCCAGTGGATTTACTATGATCCCAAAACATGGTGAAAGTTTGGCTAAACCAAATGGACCTACCTTTGAAGTATGGCTACACTAATTTGAAACACGAAATGCACCATTGGCATAAAAAGTAAATGTCATCCAGTGGTTGAAGTGCATTAAAAAGTATGGGAACTCTGATGCTGCGTGCAGTGGGGGCAGGTTGAGTGGCCGTGGGGATGTGCACAAAGGCGCGGCTAGAAAAAACAAGATATTATGTAACTTTTCTTGTCTTTCACCCTCAGGTAACTACATATAAAATAACACACAGCTTAAATTAAATGCAAGTTATGTTAATCAGTTGGAAATGCACTATTGTACTTTATGAAACCTCTATTAGTTAATAATTAATTGTGATTTGTGTATGTTTAGAGCTACAAAGTCCCAGTCTGTGACAGAAAGCACATGGAACATGTAAGTAAATATTTTAAACTTGCATTACTCACAGTATGAGATAGTCTCTTTCAAAATGCGCAAAATGGTTTAAGATAAACACAAAATTCTCCAAAATATAGATTTTTAGTAATACCGAGACTGTACATAGTGCAATTTTTTTATGACTGTCTTTCAGTGTTCACTTTGTGAAATTATCCCAATAAGGAAACACTGTTAGCACGAGGAGATTCTCTCCTGGTGGTATGAGCTCAGCACGGTTCACTTGGCAAGGGTGGAGAGAGGATGTGGCCTAACGGCTAGGGCGGTCGATCTCAAATCTGGGGAACCGGGTTTGAGTCTCGGCAATGATGCTCAACATTTTGTGACTCTGGGCAAATCCTTTCCATGCCTAACAAAAATGAATGTGTCCTTGTGTAATGCAACTGGTGCTCATGTAAAGCGCTCTGATACCTAATACCTTCGGGTCAAGTTTGCGCTATATAAATAACTGCAAAAAAAGGGTG
Source organism: Triturus cristatus (assembly GCF_964204655.1). NCBI lineage: Eukaryota > Metazoa > Chordata > Amphibia > Caudata > Salamandridae > Triturus > Triturus cristatus. The sequence goes on along the minus strand of NC_140583.1, from coordinate 996,498,368 downwards.
CTGTAGTGTATGCTCTAAACCAGCTGATGGAGTTGTGCTTCATGTTACAAGCACCTGGCCTGGCCTGCAACCGCTAGCTGCAACAGCTCCAGCACCAGTCAAACAAGCATTGGCATAGCCAATAGGTCTCGCCTTTGGGACATTATGTGTTTAGCCATGCAACAGTTGCATAACTAAATACTTATAAGGTCCCAAAAGCGGGACCTATTGGCTATGCCAAGCGGCCGTGCGGCCACGAAAGTGATCGCGATCGCGAACAAACATCAAAGTGCGGCCGTGAAAGTGAAAGTAAATCGCGGTAAAGTGCGGCGCGCGCGCCCGCGCACATGCACTGTAGCTCTAGGCTGGCCTGGTAGCACTTTTTGGAGCCCTCTCAATAAGTCACACCAGACCAGCGCATGCGCTGGGTCAGGCGAGACCTAAAAGGGATACATCTGGGTTATTTCTTTGCAATTATGGTCAAGGTTTCCGGTCAGTTGTCCTCCAGCCCTTTGGACAGTTCTTGACCCTGGTTAACAAAGCAGAACTCCCCCTCTAAAGTTCCAAGACAACCTCAGATGTCATTTCATTTGCCAAAGATATAGCAACACTTCAGTACCAGCGCATCTCATTCGCAATGCAGTGGTGCATGTCGGGCCCTATGTCACATCAGCAGTGTTGAATCACCATACCAAGGCTCCATCGCAGCCCCCTTCTGATTCAGAGCAGCATAATCATCATGCAAGGGTGCCTTCAGTGCCTCTTACAAGCAGTCAGTCAGCTCTTGCCCTTGAAGCAGGGTCTATGCAGCCCCTCCTGGCAGACTTGTAGGGTTGTTCCAGGGCTACCGATCGCAGTTGGGGGCAAGTTTCCAAACCTTGGAACTCAAAGCAATCGCCCAGGCACCACTGGTGTGGGACCCCAGACTTCTGTTCAGGAGTCAAGAGCACACTAATGGGAAGCTTCCATCCCATGTTCATGCACAGTTTGCAGGCAGTCCTTGTGAATCCCTGCACTTCAGTTCTGTGGCCGGTTCTGGGCAAATATGCACTTTTGCTATTTCCAAGCAGTCTGGTCCAGCCATTTTTGTCACATGTATGAGCTGGAAGAGAGAGGGAATCAGGGAGTCTCCTCTCAGTAGTAACCTAAAACAAGAGAACACATGCAGGGTACGCTGTTCCACGTAACTGCCTGTCAACCCAGAGACGTTTTAAGGTATGGGCAAAGTGGGCCCTGGCCCAGGGCCCCTGCCTTTCAGGGGGATCCCTGATAGAGCCAGCTCTAATCTGCAGAGAGTGTTGCCCTGATGACCGTGAATAATTTTTTAATAGATTGTTTTAAACATCGTTTTCTTTTAACTTAATTATTTAAATTAAATGTGGGTGATGTGTGGGAGTCCATTACAGACATTTGGCCGAGAAATGTTCATTTTTTAACACTAGCAACATCCATATAAAATAGTTTCTTTTAGATCAAAACGGAACCTCTCAAGTGAGAAATGGGCGGGAGTTACAAAGAATAGGTGCAATAATATTAGTGAGCTGCTGCAGAATATTTTAACATTGAAAACATGTCACTATCCTTGAGTATTGAATGTAAACACATTTAGAATATGGACCAGTATGCCAATGCACTTTCAGCGACCTGGCCAAAGCGGGCATGAAGGAGCTGAAATTGTATCAGGAATCCAAAGCTGTTCCGAAAGGGGGGCCCCAAATTACATTTGGCCTGGGTGGTAGCCTAGAAGGTGCAGGAGAAAACTCCCAAGATTAAAGGGATCCTCTGTCTCCTTCCTTCACACTTCTCTGCAAGACCCTCTACAAAGGGCCCATGGAATGTTCTGTGGGAAGCACTGCAATTCTAATCTGCTGCCTGTGGCCCCACTGCTAAGCCACCATCTTAGGTAGCGTTAAATAAAAGCCAGTACAAAATTTAACCCAGTGAGATGGTATCTAGATGAGCCATCTGGGAACATGTTCAGGATTCCTAGGGCAGTCAATAGTTATTAGGGTCAAAATGTGCTATGTGTCAGATGTTCTCCACATACATTCTCTGTACACGCAGGATGTGTATGCACATGCACGAAGGACCCAAGTGCAGGGGATTGTCAGAAGAATTTAAAAAAAACAGGTGAGGCCGGTAGGCTGCTCTCCTTAACACGTGACAGGTAAACAGGACCATCCTGCTACTGTAATGAGTTCACAGCTAACACTGTTATTCCTCTATAGTCTGGTGAAGTGACAATAGTTGCATTCATCAAACAGGGTGTACCCCACTGACTACTGATCTCTGCTGTGGGTCTCACTCCATATTATGAAAATGCCCCAGGGAGCACACATGATTGTAGTCTGGGGGCAGAAGGGGGGTGAAAAATACTACTTCTTGTTAGGGGGGACAGGAGGCATGGACACCTGTTCTCCAGAACCAATCAGGGGACCATTTTCTGTCGCAACAAACCTTTTAGAAACGTATTGCAGCCATCACTTCTGGCTACTATGATCAATATAGCATCATTGCCCTATCATCTTCGTCTAGAAGAGAGTAAACTCTTCTGAATCATTTAAGATAAACATTTGTTATACTTAACAGATAAAGCTCAATGCTCTGAAAGGAAGTGAAAGCTTCTGACCAACAATGCTGGAAAGGCCTTTGACCAGATCCATTGGCCTTAGTTGGCCACCACCCTTCAACATTTTGGGCTTGGAGGGTAATTCTGATCATGGATTCTCAGCACATATGGACCAGGACCGCTCACATAAATGGACGAGTCTTGGCACCATACCCAATTGGTAGAGGCACGCGCCAGGGGTGTCCTCTTTCACCCCTGCTGTGTGCGCCCTATATGGAGCCCTTTGCCCAGCGGATCCAGGATAATATTGCTATAACAGGGATTCAATTTAGTGGGGAAAAACACACCATAAGTCTATACGTGGACCATGTCTTGGTAGCCTTGGAGGAGCTGGGCACATCGCTGCCAGCCTTTCTCGGGGAACTTGAAGCCTTCGGACAAGCGGCAGGGTTCAGAGGAAATGTCCACAAATCCTTGGCTTTGAACCTCTCCCTATCGGCAACCACCCAGACAAACCTTACGGGTAACTTCCCTAAACAATAGATGTCTACCTCCCTTATCTAGGTATCCAGTTGGCCCACACAACTAAGGCGAATGCTTCTCTTAACTAAAAAGTCCTTCTGCAGCAGATTAAGTATGATCTCTCTAGGTGGACACCATGTCACCTTTCTTGGCTTGGCCGAGTCGCCGCCCTGAAACTGTCAATATTGACTAAGATTTTGTTTCTTTTTCGGGCCTTACCAGTTGAGCCACCAGCTGGTACCATCCAAGTTTAGCAACGAGATATGCACCGCTTCGTCGGGGCTGACGCTAGTTGCCAAATCTGGAAACAGCAGAGCAATAGACCCCCAGGAGAGGGCAGGTTGGGAGTTCCTAATCTCATGCAGTATTATCAAGCGAAACAGCTCAATTTCCTGCTGGAATGGTCACTGGAGGAGTCTGAAAAGTGCTTGTTTTTCATGGACAGAGCAGTTGCTGCGCAACACTTGTGGAGAATCCCCTTCTTGCATAAGGGAGCCAGACCGAGAAGCCTTTATTCATCATCGCTCACTAAATCTACCCTTGACGTCTGGGATAGAGTAAGCAAAGGGAAAGGCTTTAGTTCATTCCCATTCCCACTAATACCAATTGTGGGTAATGTGGAATTCACCCCTGTGCTAAACCAGATAGAGTTCCACTATTGGCAATGCAAAGGTTGCCAATCTATGAGCGACCTCTTCGACGAAGAAGGTCCCTTGCCCTTTGCTCAGCTCCTTACAGACCTGGCGCTCCACAAATCTGAACGATTACATTACCCCAAAATTCGCCATTGTGGGATGCAGCCTTCTGTTTTCCCCGGATCACAGAGGCTGCTTACTGTATTTGAAAAATGACTGGTGACCGAGGCGTCAGAAAAGCGCCTAATCACCGAGTTATATTGCCTCCTGCACCCTCCCCCCCCCCCGAATAAATCAACCTCTCAGAGATGCTGGGATACATGGCTGGGTTGCTCTTTTTTCAAATAATTTGTATTAAATAATTAAAACAGTACCTTAATTAAAGATAACATAAGGAAGAGAAACAACATAGTAACAAGATAAATATAACAGGAGAATATACAACCTTATGTATAGGAATGAAAGGTACAAATAGGTACTTATTAATTAATAATTATGAGTATATTTTGGAATAATAGAAAGAATGGGAAAAGAAAGAATAGGTGGAAGGGAAAGAAGGAAAAGAGGAAGGGAGGGAGGGAAAAAGGAAGAGGAAATAGGGAAATGGAATATAGTTAATGATTAGTGTAAGGATGAGTGTGTAGAAAGAAAGGTAGTAAAAGGTAACCAGAGTAAGTCGGATTTAATTATTTGGGGTAGTGAAGAAGAAGAAACAGTTGCGATTCTCTGTTCATCACAGATAAAATTCCACCAGGTTAGTAAACAAAGTTTTGAGTTATCTTTCTAACAAGTAAGAATAACTTTCAATGCCATAGCAATAAAGAGATCAAGTAAATTCAACATCAACAAAGTAACATGAAGATCATTAGACACGGAACCCAGAAATACAATTTGAATTGATAATCGAAAACAAAAATGAAAGATTTTAGAACATTTGAACCATACAGATTCCCCATATTTAAAAACTTTAGGGCAATAGTACAGTAAATTAAGTAAAGTACCATTAGAAGATGAACAAGACCAACAAAGAGGAGAATGAGAAGGGTTAATTTTGTGCAGAAAAGCCGGTGTCCGATAAGCTCTGTTATATAGAAAAAACAACGATTGTGTGATATTAGCAGCTTTAGAGGTGGTAAAAATGTTGTGCCATAGCTTATCCCATTCTTTAACTGAAAGAGTTATCATGAGGTCGAGATCCGAAGCTAATTCAATCGATGTTTTTGGTCTTTCTGGGTAAGGAGAGGAAAGGAGTTTATATATAAAGGAAGCTTTCACATTCAAGTCAGGAGACATGTTATACAAAGGGGTCAAGGGGGAGAATGGAGTGACAGTAGGCGGAAAATTATTGTTAGAAATAAAAGCTTGTAGTACCTGTGATATTTGAGAATATTGGGATAGACAAGAGAAAGGTAAATCATAATAATCTTGTAAACTAGTATAAGGAATAACAGAATTATGAGAAAGAAGTTGATTAACATAAAGAATATTCTTCTCCTTACAGTGTTTGAAGTAGAACGATTTATGTCTAAATTTAACACATTTGTTGTACCAAATAGAGGAGGCAATGAAAGCTTGATGAAAATTGGAACCATTAGTAAATAATGAATGTAACAGGTGTTGTGAGTCTTTTAAAATAGGGTATTTAGCAATAAATGTACATTTAGACATAAAACAGGCGTTGTAAAAAGAGAATTCAAGTAGTAAAGAGTGTTCAAAGGTGATCCAGGTGGGTAGTGGTAAATCGTGATGTTGTGTGTTTAATGCATGAGCTTGTCTGATTAAAAAAGCGGTGTGGTAAAGTTTAAAATTAGGAAATCTTACAACCCCTTCAGTTTTTGGTTAGATTAGTTTGGATAATGCAATATGAGCAGGATTGTTATTCCAAAGAAATTTAGAACAAAGGGAATTAAGTTGAGTAAAGTAATAATTAGGAATCTTAAAAGGTAACATAGAGAGTAAAAATAAGATGAGTGGGACAATCATCATATTGAAGGTGTCTAGTCTACCCCACCAAGATAAATGAAGGAGACCAGGTTGAAAAAGAATTTTGAATTTTAGTTTTTAATGTGCTAAAATTATGGGATAGATTTTGTGGAAAGGTAGGAGAAAACCAAATACCTAGGTATTTAATTTTAGAGGGACACCATTTGAAATTAGTGTTAGAGAACATGTATTGATAACACGAGGAATTTAGCGGTAAAATCTCAGTTTTAGAAAAATTTAGTTTATAACCAGATATTTTTTAATACAAATCAAATTCTTGTAAGAAGGGAGGTAAAGAAGTTATGGGGTTCGAAAGATAAATTAGAATATCATCTGCGTAAGCAGATAATTTAATTTCATGAAAGTCATAATGGAAACCAGATATCAAGGAGTTATGACGAATGCGTTCAAGGAAGGGTTTGAGACATAAAAGAAATAAAAGATGGGAAAGGGGACAACCTTGTCTAGTGCCTCTGTTTAGGTCAAAATAAGGGGAAAGTAAACTGTTATCATAGACACACGCTCGAAGGGCTGAATATAGTAATTTGACAAAAGAAATAAATTTGGGACCAAAACCGAACCAGTGTAAAGTTTTGAACATAAACTGCCAATTAATATGATCAAATGCTTTCTCAGCATCTAGTGATAAAGCAGCTAGGGGGTCAGGATAATACTTTGCCACAGCAAGTATATTTGAGAACATCCTAGCATTATCAGAGGAGAGTCTTCCTTTGATAAATCCAGATTGAACAGATTTTATGGGGAGGGATATGACACTTTCTAATCCAGAAGCAAGGATTTTTGCAAACATTTTACAATCATAATTAATTAATGATATTGGGCAATAATTTTGACAAAGGGAATGGTCTTTATCAGGTTTAGGGATGATAATAATGAGGGCGTCAAGAAAGGATCCCTCAGGTTTGGAATGTGATAGAAAGGAGCTAAAGAGATCATGTAAATGTGGGACAAAAATATGAGAAAAAGAGGAGTTAAGTTCAATGGAAAAACAATAAAGGCCGGGGGCTTTAGCTCTTTTCAGAGCTTTTATTGCATCTAAAATTTCCTGATGTGAGATATCCTTTTCCAAGAGATCTATAGTGTCCAGTATGGAAGAGGGGGAAGGAAGACCATCAAAAAATGATTGAATATTATTCACAGATGGATTAGTATCATCCACATATAATGAATGTTAGTAAGATTGAAATGCGTTGACAATATCTAAATCGGAGTGTAGTAAAGCGTTGGTGGTATTGCGAATGGGTCCAACAGTTTTCCTTTCAAATTTAACTTTTAAATAATTAGCCAACAACTTGCCAGCTTTATTCTGGCCTTCATGGTATTTGGATTTGATTTTAAGTATTACAGGCATTGATTGTGGCAATTTTATTTAGGTCAGATTTTCCTTTGATGAGATCTTGCAAGTGGACAGGAGACTTGGAGGTATAATAAGTATGTTCAAGGGATTTAATCAAACTGAGGGTGGAAGATATTGTAAGTTTAATGATTTTTTTTCTTGGCAGTGTATGAAATAGTGAATGCGCTAAAAGATGCTTTAAAAGCATCCCAATTGTTATGGACAAAATTCATTTATAAAACAGGTAGCATCAGAAATAAAGGTTTGATCAGATAACAAAAAGTTATTGAATCTCCATTTGGCATGCTTATGTGTATGAATGATAATTCCAAATTAAGAGAAACAGGGGCATGGTCAGAAATAAAGATGGAACCAATCTCAGAAGATTGGATTGAGGGGAGCAACGATTTCGGGGTAGGAATATAATCGATACGAGACTTGGTATGATGTACATTAGAAAATAAAGAGAACTCTTGTTTGTCAGGGTTATGAACTCTACAAGCATCGAAGAGTGGACGAGAGGCAATAGCAGCTTGAAATGCTTGGTGAGATTTGTCAGGTTTGAACTTAAAATCAGATTTCCTGTCAGAAAAGGGGTCCAGTCAATCATTGAAGTCACCAGCAATAATGATATTGGGGTTAGTACTTGTGGATAGTTTTATTTTGATAGAATGCCAGAATTCAGGGTCAGATTTAACTGGTCCATAAATATTAAAGAAGGTAATTTGTTTATCATGGACCATAGCATTTAGTATTGCCCATCGTCCACACGTATCATTTTCAGTAGATAAAATTTGCAATTTCAAAGATTTGAGGCAGAGAATGGCAACACCACCCTTACGATTGATGGCTGGGGGAAAAAACCCTTACCCACCCATTGGCATTTTAGTTTAAGCGACTCAACATCATTACAATGGGTTTCTTGCAAAAAAGCTGACAATTCAATTTAGATGAATGAGAGAGTACCTTTTGACGCTTGATGGGATGACCCAGACCACTAACGTTCCACGAAACGACATTAAACATGTTGATGACTAAGAAACAGGGGGATGGATACAATAATGATGAACTGCATGGGGAATAATGGGAACAAAAGACAACTCATATCAGAAATCAAGTAACATGACAAATATAATGACCATATAAAGAAATAAGAGAAATGTACACTCGTGAAAACAATAAGGTTAAGGAGAATACATTTAAAAGGAATAAGGAAAAGAAGAGGAGAGTATAGAGACAAGGAAAATAGAGAAAGAATAAAGAGGATAGAAAGAAAAAAGACAGATCAAGGATATAGTACCCAATCTAAAACGAAGAGAGAAAAACTGCATGAGTCAGGCATGTCCACGCTCAAAAGCAAGAGCAACAACAAAGACAAAAAAATCTGGAGAGATTGACAGTAAAAGTATACAGGCCAGGAGATACATAGTTAGAAATTAGAGAGAAAATCCTGGGAGAGACAAAAAGCAAACATAAATATATAACAGTTTAAGTGACATCATATATTAGTATTCATAGGTGATTTGGTAATGGATTGCAGGAAGAGACGCAGATTGGATGGATCATCAAATGAGCGAGAGATACCTTCATGAGTAATTTTACATAGACAAGGATGAAGAATACCATATCTGATGTTCATAGATCTCATCTGTGGGCGAAGGGCTAGGAACTCTTTACGTCTAGCATTGATGGCATTGGAGAGGTCTTGAGAAATGTAAATATTGTGGCTGGACCAAACAAGATGGTGTTTTTCTCTGGCAACGTTTAATACGTGCATTAAGTAAGTAAACTCTAAAAAGAGTTATAATACCACGAGGCTTGTTGGATTGATGTTGAAGACGTCCAAGACGATGAGCACGTTGGATATTGAGTGGAGTGGAGGATTGAAGGCCAAGAAGGTCAGATAAAAATTTCTTTAAGAAAGAGAGAAGATCAGGACCTTCAACATTTTCAGGTAATCCATATAAGTGAAGATTGTTCCTCCGGTTGCAGTTTTCAAGATCCTCAGTGTGCAATTTCAGGTTATGAATTTCCTTTTCCAACAAAGGTACTTTAGTAGCCAGGTCCTGTACATTGCTTATACGTTGCTCCATCTCAGACAATTTGCCTCCCATGCTGAGCCAACGATCTTCAATTAACTGTAGTTTTTCATTAGTGGCGTTCATAAATGGTTTCAATGCACGTAATTCATCTAAAATTGAGTCTAAAACTGGGTTTGAGGATGAGTGAACCAGAGAATGAGGGTCATTTGTTGCCAGAGACAGATGGTTTGATGGGGTTAAGAGGTTCGCTGGCCATCTTGACAAAATGAATCTTTTGATGAGAACGTTTTTTAGAAAGAGAAGAAGAGAGTCTGCCCATACAGTGAATAATAAATGTTGAAGCGTGTAGCGAAGTTCAAGCACTGTGGTAGATAGGTATCCAAAACAAATGTTGTATGTTACAATAGTAGATAACATGATATGCAAAGAAGTAAAGTAAAAAAATATTTTTTTAAAGTTTGTGCCACAAATATCAAATATGTGAAAATAACGATAAATCAGATAATATTTAAAATAGCATCACATAGGATATATATATTGTAGCATATCTCTTCTTACATAAATGCATTTGAAGTAGTAAAAATATAAAATAAGTTCATCCTGACCTAAAAGGATGTAAACAATACATTCCTAATGAAAGAGATAGGGTCATTAAGTAAACATGAAAGTAATGGCACACATGAGGATCCTAACGCACATAGAGAAGGCAAGTGACAGTCACATTCTTGGTAATCCTCAAAAGTTGGTAATCTTTCTTAAACAAAGAAAGATATCGCTACAGAAAGCTAAAAGAAATGCGTTGTAAATGCCACACAAGTCAAAAGGACGGGCGCTTATTCTTGTGAAGATAACACTTTTCAATAATCTCCAGTGAGGCTATTACAATTTAATGGTAGCGCGACAAGGAACTCAGTAGTGGCTCAATGTTATTGCACAAGAGTAACAGATTGTTAAGCCCAACTGAGAGCCCTTCAGTGAAGCTCATAGAAAGGTCCAACAAACATTCAGTAATGTGCTTGAAGAACCGGAACTTAGCAGGGTGCCAGCTAGCAATTTAGGCACATCAAATAAAGTTCAACAAATTATCCAGCTTCTAGGGATTATGCCGCTGAATTCTGCTTACAAAGTGTAGGAACCATAGTTAACAGAGTTCACCCAGGTCAGGAAACAAAACCGCCATAGTTGAAGGAAGTTGCACTAGGAAACCGCTGCATTTATAAAATGGCGGCTGTTCTTTCCTGTGAGGAAACTGCGGTGCGGTGGTAATATGGTGAAAACGGCACGAAAAAGCTCGCTGTCGTGTCACAATGTTCCCAAGGATATCGGAGGGTGGGCGCTGCCTGAGAAGCTGCAAATAGACATCTGGATATAGCCAAAAAGTACTTCATTAGCTCCGTGCGGGAATGGAGCTCAGCCTGTCGCCGCCATCCTGCTGTAGCGCGTAAGCCACGCCCCGCTGGGTCACTCTTTGACCTGAAAGGAGAGGGATGATATCAATTACTGGGCAAAACATACTGCCTGCAACTCAGCGAGTTTAGAAACTGCTACCATAATAGTTGCATACTTGTACCTTATGCCAGTACACCTACATAAAGGCAATCTGAAGCACTCAGCGGACTGTGAGGCTGTGGACCTTGCTTTACCTACTTTGGGAATGCCCGTCACTTACTACCAATTGGACACAACTGAAATGAAAATGAAATGAAATGCTAGCATTTGTAAAGCGCACAGCTACCTCCAGAGAGGTGTCCCAGCGCTGGGGGCCGTTGGGTAGATTAAGCGAGCTATTGCCCAGAGTCACATGGTGCTGGTGTCAGGCACCCTGGCTGCTGCGCCAAACCTCTTACACAACTGCTAAGACAACAGAGATAAAAACCTCCACACCCAGTTACCCCGATTTTCGGCCTACATAGTTTTAGGACTGTCTAATGAGCTGACCTTTCCCCCTCAAATCACATACAGGAGGGCAGCTTGCAGTGGCTTTGGAGGGGGGCATGCAGAATTCCTTGCACATTAGGGTTCTGCCCAGCTCCCTACACACTTAGATGTCCATTAGGATGCAGGGCGGAAAAACACCCTGACCGCCATGGAAGCGGAAAACAACTGCCCGCCGGCTCCGTGGGAAAACCGGCGGACAAATTAGCGTTGACCGCCAAAAAAAAACGACCGCGGCAGTACTTGTCCCAGAATAACCGCCCATAGCGGGCGGAGATGGCCAAAATCCGTCCGCGGCGGTCGGAATCGCAGTGGAAAAACAACAACCTGCGTCAAGTATAGCGGAGACACCGCCCCGGAAATTAGTATATCCCCGACGGTCCCACGGTACGTACCACCGTCTCCGACCACCGCGGTCACACAATGGAATGAATGGGAGAGCCAGTGGAAGAGCTGAAGCACAGCCACCGCGGCGGACGAACAGTCAAAAATATGGCAGACGAAGCCAAAACCCCACAAGAAGGCCAAAAAGTGCACACAGAAAACTAGACATGCCTCCCAAATACACAAAACACACCCCAATGACACAACCATCACAGACATCACACCAGCCCTAACACCAGGATAACCCAACATGCACATGTCACAATGGCCCCCAAGTGTCAACATACACGTCCCATTGATGTTCCCAAATGGCATGTCCTAGAAACATTTCCAACCACCACTGAGTCTGAAACTGGCTGAAGCTACAATTCTCACATGCCCCTTCATGACAAAAGCAATCACAGCAGACAATAGGTATGTTGCATATTGCCACCCACCGTCAAGTGAAGTAGCGGGTGATGAGCTGTTCACGCAGGTCAACACCTTCCTCCTCTCCACTGTCCTCATCACTGGACACGGCTTGGTTTGCAGGCTGGGGCCTTGGGTCCTCACCATCATCCAGGAGCAGGGGAATCTACCTGCGAATGGCTAGGTTGTGGAGCATGCAGCATGCAACAACAATCTGACACACCTTCCCGGCGAGTATGCCAGTGCACCTCCGGTCTTGTTCAGGCACCGGAAACGTGACTTGAGCAGGCCAAAAGTGCGCTCCACCACACAACGTGTCCTCCCATGGGCCTCATTGTAGCGGACTTCAGCCGGGGACCTGGGATTCCGCAGTGGGCTCAGCAACCAGGGACGGTTGGGATATGCAGAGTCACCTAGGTATGACAAACACAAATAGACATTGCAATGTCGCAGAGTCTCCGGGTGGCAGGTCACACACAAGGCACGCCACATGACTAGGCATACTCACCCACAATCCATGCACGCTCTGGAAGAAGATTAGCCATCAGCTGGGGCACTATGCTGTTCCGCAGGATGTAGGAGTCGTGGGCTGAGCCTGGGAATTTGACACACACCTGCGAGATGGTCATATCTGCCAGGCACACCACCTGCACATTGATGGAGTGGTAATGCTTGCGATTGCGGTAAATGTACTCACTTGCCTGTGGTGGCAAAAGAGCGACATGGGTGCAATCAATGGCCCCAACAATATTGGGGATGTGTCCAAGGGGATAGAAGTCTCCCTTCACAGCTGGCAATTCAGCACCCCCGGGGAAATGGATGTATCTGTCCTTGTATAGCATCATGGCGGACAGTACATCACGCAGCACCATGCTGAACATCGGTTGTGACATTCCACCAGCACTGGCCACAGTCTCCTGGAACGATCCTGTTGCAAAAAAATGCAGGGCTGCCATCACTTTATAAGTAGGGGTGAAAGCTGTTGGATATGTCCTGCGTGGCTGCAGGTGGGGCTCCAACAGATCACAAAAGGTTTTCAGGGTGGCTCTGTCCAGGCGGCATTTGTGTATGATCGCGACATCCTCCATGTCCTCCAGCACCGTCAAGTGACGAAGTGGCCTCTCCTATTGGAGTTGATAGTGGACACATGTCAATACAATACACCAAGAGATGTGCACAGCATATCACGTTCAGGATGACACAACGACAACAATGACTGACATCTAGAGTGACTAACAGACCAGCTTACATGGAGGGACACCTTCAGCTACACAAAGGGCACACGTGTCAACTTACACAAGACAAGTACCTCAAACACCACCTTTGGCTATGTGAATGCACATAGGGATATGGCCACAGTACACATGTGCACGCCTGGGAGTCTAGCATCCAGTATATGTGTAACTAATGAAAACCATTGTCTCCTACCTAGCTGCTGTACCGGTCACACCTTGATGCGTCATTACAACCTGGCACACATCCACCACACAATGACCACAGGCGGCGCTGGAATGATGAATGTGTTCATGAGCAGACATGAGAGGCAATGCTAATTAGATCAACATTCATCGAAATGAGCATTGCTGTGATTGTCACAGGACCTCAACACATTGACATATGTACACATTGTAAAGTCCAGGACTACACTGTCCTGCCTACACCAACATCAAATCCTCAAGTGACATGTGAGTGGGTACAGACAAATGTACGTTACACACACACACACAAACATGACATGTGTAGCCATCAGCGGAGTAAATTGAACATTGGCATCATGTGCACAATGATGTGCCTTTGAACATGTTGGCACTATGCACTGTTGATGTGGGACAGATGGACATCGCCATTGCATGGCACCCATATCGTGAAGTGATGTGTCCTTGTCTTAGTAGACGGGGACTGTGCAGGCCAGCTGGGCTCACACTGAGATGGACTACAGGGGCACACACAGCCATCCAGCCAAGCAATCACTGTCCTGACTACAGCACGAACAACCTTCTGTGTCACTGTATGGCTGACAACACAACACAGGTCACTCATACTTACATGTGCAGGGAGGGAAAGTTGTGGCATTGGGTACACACACCCTCCCACTGGAGACAGCATGTCAGGCAGTGCATTACACTACTCCACACTCCCAGGCACATACTGCATCAGTCCACTACATGTGTGGCCCCCCTGCCCTACCACAACACTGTTTAAGACTCACCACAACATTTGGGGCACCCTATAGCCTTCGGTACTGTGTGAGCACCTCGTCCACCATGATGGTGCGATCGCTCTACCTCAGCTGTTCCCCTCTCTCCCCCTTTAAGTACCCCGACAGTCCCTGAGGCACAGCCAGCTCCCAGTCTGCCTGACAGCCAAGTCTGAGTGGTAGTCACCCTCACACACCTTTGTCTCACACAGGAGGGCTTGTACTGAACATTGTTGCACCCGGACTGTGTTGCTGGCCATGGAAAGGTACAGTCGCACACATTCCCTGTGCAGCTTCTCATGGACATGCTCTGCACTCTGCCCTGGTCACTGGCCTTGTTGTTCACTGCTGTTTTGCCCCTTGCCTGTGTAGCTTCTCATGGACATGCTCTGCACTCTGTCCTGGCCTTGTTGTTCACTGCTGTTTTGCCCTTGCCTGTGCAGCTTCTCATGGACATACTCTGCACCCTGCCCTGGCTACTGGCCTTGTTGTTCACTTCTGTTTTGCCTGTGCAGCTTCTCATGGACATGCTATGCATTTTGTGCCTTACTCTTCTCTTCTCGTGGTGCCTATCTGTGCAATTTGTGAATAAAAACAGTTGCTCCAGTTGTCTATTTTGTTAGTGTCCTTACAGAATAAAGTTATTTTGCTGTGTGTAAATTGTTTACTGTGCCACATGGTCTGTGTGGAACTTCAACGTGGTCAATGTTTGGGCTCACTTGCTCTCTTTTTTCAGGGGTGACAGGGGCTTCAGTTCTTCTTGGCCCAGATACTTCAATTTCGAATGTTTAGCAGTAGTCATTTACTTGATTAGTTCATGTTGGCTCTATTGTACACATGTCAGGTTGGGGGGCACTGCCAGCACAGGGTGGGTTTCTGCACACAGTATTTCAGGCAGGCTGTCCAGGGTCATCATGTGTGTGTTCATTCTTTATGTGTGCCCAGTGGTGTATGTGTGTGGTCATCTTGTGATGGCCAGTCATCCTAGTCCCATGGCTTACTTTCCATGTGTGCTCTTGGATGACCAGGTATTGTGCAGTGTGAAGGGGGTGAGTTTGTGGGGAGTGTTGATGTGTGCATGCCTCTGTAATGTCAACTACACACATGTGTCACCCAGGAGTTGTGTGCCTGTTGTGATTGTTCATCCCTGTGGATGTGGTTGTATGCCAATGTGTGAGTTGTAAGTTGTGCACTGTGTAGTGTGTTGGCGTGTCCTTGCAGTTCTGTCTGACTCCTACTTGTTGTTTTTGTCACTTGTGAGTATGCAGAGGGTGTTACTGGCAATTCAGTGTTGTGTTTTGTTGCACATCCCTGTGTCTGGTGGCTTTTTGTGGGGTCTGTGCAGACCTGCTGCTCCCCACTGCCATTGTGGTTGTGTTTTCTCATGCCTTGCTGTCCCATGGTGCCTTCTTGCCTCCAGTGTGGCATGTTATGTGTGTTGTCATGCCATCCCCTATCCTATCTGTGCTTCAGCTGCCTACCCATTGTGGGTCTGCACTCCCTCTCTTTGTGTATGGCACACTCCTGCCATATCCCCTACTGACATGCAGTACACTTCACTTTGAGGTGAGCTGTCCCCTTGGTTTGTATGTGTGTGTGCCTCCCCATGACTTCATTTGTGCCACTGTGCTTTGTGGTGCAGTTCTTTGTCCAGGGTCAATGTGTCACTCAGTGCATTTCCCCAATGGGTCATGTGTGATTTACTGGTGTTGTTTGTTAGTCATGGTTGCTTCTATGCAGTTCAACTGTGTGTGCTGCCCAGTCCTGTGGTCAAGTTGTTTCCACCTTTGTGTCCCAGACTTGTGCATCTATTGTGTGTTGTGTTGGATGTGTTATTGCTTCACTTCCTGGGTGTGCTGTTGTCATTGTGCTGTGCTGTATGATGTTGTGTGGGTTGCTGTTCTGTCACTTATGTCTGTGTGTTTCTGGTATGCTTGGTGTGCACACACAGCTTGTTGTGCTTGCTGTGCTGTGGGTATGTTGCCTTGTGATTGCCTGTTGTGCATCCCCTGATGTCATGCTATGTTTGCTATGTGATTGTTCTGCCTGTGCATCTGTTGTTTGTTTGCTGTGGCTGTGTTGTTCTGTGATGGTGCACTTCTTGTGTGTGTTGTGGAATGCTGTCTGTGCATTATTTCTGGATGATGAGGTTGTACACTCCTGTTGTGTCTGTGCTCCCATTGCCTTTCCCCAGTTTAGCTGCACAAGGCATGTCTGTTGTTGTTGTTGTGGTTCTGTGTGGGTTTCAGTTGGGTGATGTGTTTGTCTGTTGTATTTGTTTCCACATTTGTGGTGGCATCACTGTGTGTGTAATGTTTGTGGCTGAGCCCAGGATGTGTGGTTGTTTGTGTGTGTATTGCCTGTCAAGTATTGGCAGCCTTCAGTGTGTTTGGCACTGGTGTTGTGTGCTGCTGGTGTGAGGGGGGTGTGTGTGTAGATTCTTACTGGTGTTTGTCAGTCCTGAGGTGTGTAGATGGTCCCTGTGTGTAGTGCTGCTTGTACTCCTGTGAAGTAGTTGTATGTATGTGTGGCTGTTCCCAGTCTGAATTCAGGGCCTTCCTTTCATCCTTTCATCCTTGTGCCTATACATGGTTTGCCTTGCTGTCTCCCTGTGTGGTTGCACTGAGCTGTCTGTGGTTTGATTTCACTGACAGTACCAGTCATGTGTGCTTTGATGATGTGTGTGTGTTGTGCTCTGTTCCTTGTGTTGATGTGATGTACACATGCTTGTTGTGTGTCTCCATGGCCTTCCATTTGGGTGCAGCCCACTTTTGTTTCCCTATTTGTTGTGCTCCATTGCTGTTGGCATGTGGGGTGTGTATGTGTGTGTGTGTCAGTCTGTGATATGTATGTGTGACTGTGCAGGCTGTGTGTGCATTTGGATGTTGATTCCTTGTGTGTGTTCATTTGTTGCTTGTCCTCATTGCTTTTTCCCTGAGTGTGGTGTAGTGTGTGTTTCCCTGGTCCTGTGCTACTGTGCTGTGTGTTGTGTATTCCTGTGCAACCACTCCTGCATTGTGTGTCTCCATGATTGTTGGTTGTGTTGTGCAGGGTATGTATTGTCCTGGCTTGTTGTTGGGCATGGGGTGCAAAGGGGGGCACATGGCATGTGCCTTCATGGGGTGTGCTAGTGTGTGGGTGTGGCCCTGTGGTATTTGTGCCCTGCTCATGCCTAGCACTGGCCCTGCCTTCTGTATTGCGCATGTATTTGCTTTTGTTCGCCGCTGCGGCGAGATTGCTGCATGGTGGCGGTAGCTGTGTGTCCAGGATGCTGCGGGGTGAATTTGTGGCAGGTGGGTGATGTGTGGGCACCCTTGGGGATGTGTCCCTATCCCCCTAGGGTGTCTGATGTGGATTTGGACCCTGTGTCAGGCCGTGGGTTGTGTGTTGTGTTATTGTGTACCGGCGGCGGCGTCCGCGGCGATCCATGAGTTCCTGGTGATGTAGCAGGTACAGCACCAGAAAGACGTGTAGAGCTGGGTCCATTGCGGTCGTGTCCTGGTGGTGTGGACCAGGACTCTTGTTTTGCGCTCCGCTCTCGAGTTTCCGTCGTCTCTGGTTGGCGGTGTCTCCGCTGTGGTGCGTCTGCTTGCTTGAGCCATCCTAATTTGTGGACCGGGGCGGACATCATTCCGCACGGCGGAGGGTCTCCATTGGCTCCCACCACCGCTGTGGCGGGCGCTCTTTGATGGCGGTGCGCGTCGCACCGTGGCAGTCGGGAATTGGCCTATGTTTGACCATACTAATATGGCGGACGCGATGTCCGCTATTAGCGGGCGGAAAATTGCATTTTTCCGCACCGCCAGCGCGGCGGTGGTCCCACCGCCCTACATCCTAATGGACCCCTTAGGCTTAACCAACTATGGTCTATATTAGGGATGGAGAGGCTGACTTTAACCCTTAACGCACAAGGTACCTCTTATGCCAAACTCTGGCAAACCTTCATCACCTTGCTTTCCACCAAATTCCGTGAACTAACCTGTCCCAAATATCTACGCCTACTACGCTTAACAGATACCGAAACAAGCACCAACCAACCTTGCAAGAATAATCCCTAGATAGAAGAGGCATGGCGGACTATACACATATTTCCAGGGGTTAGGGAGGGGGGGAGTTGAGGGTTTTTCTTTACATGCATCCATGAACAGAGACTCTCATTCATTATATATTTACTGTTGCATTTACCAAAACCCTGTGACAGGGAGTATGGATAACTGTAATGACATTTATCTGCTTACTTAGGTGGCATGCTTTGGTTGTCACACTAGCTCAGAAGGAGCACTGCCTTGAAATGGCCAGAGGCCAGGAGTGTTTCGGGGAAGCTGCCTGAAGGTGGCTCAAATCAACTTAGGGCTGGACTGGCCAGCCCTTTGGGTTCTGAGAGACCTGTAGAGTTTCACTGGAAAAAATAGCACTTTACAGATCTCTTGAGAAATTATTTGGCCTTTCTCTGTGGTGGTGTTTGAGGGTAAGGGCTGAAGTCCAACATCATATGTCTGTCCTCTGTTGCTCCTCTCAAACTTCCTTGGAATCTTCTCTAATACCTTCACTTGACACCTGCACATACACACCACTGCAAATAGAATAAAAAATAAAAGCTTGCAGTGTCTATCACGCACATCTAAACTGTTCCCTTTCACTCCACAGATATATCCTGCCTGTCATGCAAAGAGGTGGTGATGTCACACTGTTCATCTGAGCACGTTAGTTGTAGAAACCTGTGGAGAACTCGTTGCAACACCGCACTTAGATAGTCATGCCCAAACATAAGATCTGTTCTCTAGGCCCACTCTAACTCACTCTTGTAGGCAAAAGGTCCTCACATGTAAGACTTGAGTGGCAGGAGACTTTACAATGTGGTGTATGATTCACAAAGGAGGTGTAATGTAGGAAGTTGCAGACAACGCAAGTCTAGGGTTTATGAAGGGGGGAGAGACAATCGGTTGCCCAAAAAGAGAAAAGATGCAGATTGTGCCCCTGTGTTCAAACTTCACCTTCTGTGCTGAGGGGCATACTTAGAGATCCATCTTAAAAGGGGAGCAGATGTCCCTTCTTGTTTCAAAAAAGGATGGGGGTTGTACCCGTCTGTTCACACCTAACTATCTGGTCTACATGGAGAGATTGAAAGAGTCACTGGAGTTGACCTCACAATTACCGTCCAAAAAAGGGATCTCCTTATCTGTGTGGGCTACTGTATCTAACATACCTAATAAGCAATCCTGACAATGCCCTTTCTCATCCTCTTGTTTGCATCGCTGGCCTGAGTCCACATGCAGGCTCACAGACATTTACGGTACCGCTGTGAGGCTACTGTCTATCTTTGCCTCGTCATGCAAAAACCCACATTGCCCAGGCCTGTAGAATGCTGCTGTTATTCAGAAAACCACATTGTCTTAGGATGCAAAGCACCATTCCAATGGGAGCTTCAATATTATCTTGTTAATGCAGCACCGTTGATAATCATATCCCAATGTGCTTCGGCTAGGAATGGCAAGCGCTCCTGTCATGCCAGAATTCAAATCCAATGGGTTTGAACCATTGTCCTGCCAGAAACCATGATCCTACTTTAAGGAAACCCCATTTCAATGGCGCACTTCAATTCTCTCTTCCGCTGATCCCCTCTCATCACACACCTTTACAAAGGGGTTTGAGCTCCAACAGTTAGTTGAGAGGTCAGGCTGAAGCAGCCTGTCCTTTACTGCAGGGGCTGTTCATCTATACAGGCCTGCAAGCCAGTTGTTTAGTCCCATGCCATCCCATGGGGATGGCCAGCTATGCTTTTGTAGAGTGTCTAGACTCTGACAGTAAGCAGGCAGCCTATTACTGCCAATCTGCAAGATGCTTTTCTTGCTCATTCTGTTTGCAGAGTATACTCTGGCACCATGGCTCTTTTCCACTCCAGAAGAAACCTAAAACTGAACCTGATCAAATGATCAACTGTCAGCTTGAGAGGCTGGTATATGATGTGCTTTAAACTTTATGTAATCAAGACATGTCCTCAGAATCATCGCAGTATTACCCAGGGGATCTTGTAAGATTCATAAAGGATGCTATCCAAATGAGGCAGCTATTTCCTGCACACAGAACCTTTCAGAACCCTTCAGTTAAATAAAGAGATTTGTCAAAAATTAAGAGCAGCTTGCAGGAGAGCAAGAGAAAGCATAAATTACCTAGCCACCTTCTGAAGCTTCTACCAATATCTGAGATGGATACATCTGTGCAGTGACACAGCCTGGATGGCATGGAGTTTAATTCAAAGTCAAAAGTGTGCCTTTTTAGGTCGAGGCTAGCGGCAGCGTGCATGCGCTGCTCTAAGAGGCATGCTGTAATCCCTCTGTGGAGTTTGAACACACCCATCACACGGCCACTGCTTTTCATAGGTAGCTTGGTCCACCTTTATAAATTCCATAGCTTTCATTCGTGACTAGAGTTCATTTGTCCCACCTTGTGGCTGTTTTGATCCCACCCTGCGGACTGCCACTGCTGCATGGATCCTTTTGATATGGGCCATATGTTTTGGTACACGCACTACTTTTTCTTTTGCCTCAGCTTGTTTTGTAACTTTCCTGTTTCACTTTGCAATGCTGTCCGTGTTTACTTTGCTCCTGCCTCCCTTCTCTTGTCCATGTTCACTCTATTCCTGCCCCCTTCTGCCGTAATTTGTGTTGTCTTTCTTCCCGCCTCGCCCCTGTTGTCCGTATTCCCTTTGTTCCTGCCCCCTTGTGTGGTAGTTTGTATTGTCTTTCTTCCTGCCCCCTCCCGTTGTCTGTGTTGTCTTTCTTTGCACCCCCCTCCTGCCATGGTTTGTGTTGCCTTTCTTCCGCCCTCCTCCCGTGCTCACCGTTGACCCGCACAGTTGTAACAGTGGGCGACGTGTGTCCAAAGAAATAAATCCAAAACAATCCAAGCTATTGCGGTGATGGCAAATGTGCATTTTAAATACCTGTAATATTAGTAGGAACTTGATACAATTTAAAGAACTGATTTCAAAGAGGGTTCACAGTTTATGAGAAGGAAACTTCAACGGGTCTCCAGATGAAGGTATTCCCCATTGCAAAACCCCGATCGGGGCAGCATTGGCATCTGAAGCACTGGTTGTATTTGCAAGTCAGTTCCAAGTAGTCTAAACTAAAATGTTTATTTGAAGTTCATAATATATCAGTTTTTATTGCCCTTTATTTTGTGTTTTTGTTTTTAATTATCTGCCTGGGGAAGAGGTGCAGCATTTGTTTTTAATGGTTGCTATACAAGTAAAAATTTGCTTAATTGCAGGCACAGTTTTTTTTGTTTGCTATTGATTGCTAGACTTGTTTTGTTTAATGTTTTTATCCGGATATGTTATGCCAGTTTTAGGCATTCAAATCGGAATAGCCATCGACCACCTTGCCTGGATACCTCCAGCTCTGTGCAATGCTGACCGAATCCAGCTGAGCTATTTCGTACTAATTGCTATTGGAATGCCATTAGTTCAGCCAATAGTAGCATGGCGTAAGGGTCTTGTACAGCCGTAATGAAGCTTTCATGTCCATAACATTACAAAAAGGCAATAAAAATGGCAGCAAAATAAGGAGCGTAAATTGCAGTTAAAATACGTAGATTTGTCTCAGGGCCTTGCATACAGAAGAGCAATACAATCAGAGGGACACCAGATGCGTAAATGCACTAAGCACCATGGTTAGACAGTCATCAGCGCACACAGTTAAGTACAAAATGTTAGCACATGCCACCCAGGATAGATGCTGCGAAAATTAAGCCATAACACAAAGACTCTGTTCCAGGCAGCGCGATCAAGATTAGCCATTCCCCTCAGCCGCCTCCGTTTCTCTTGCTTCTAAATAACTCTGATACAAACCCCAAAAACCTTACGGGCGACTCTGAGGAGGTAGCAGTTCACTGTATAATTCTGATTGCGTGCTACAATATACAATGTCCTTCGACCAGTCCTCAGTCGTAGCCGCTTGACCACGAGCCCAACGCATTGCCTCTCTGTGTTTTGCAATCAGTAGACCCAGGTCAATTAAGCGCCAAGATTCTTTCCTCATTTTCTTCATATAGCCCAATAGGGCAACTAGTGGGTCACATTCCAACGGTGATCCTGTGATATCACTCAGAGCACGAAAGCTTAACTCCTAACATCTGGCTACCCATGGGCATGACCAGGCAATATGTAAAAACCAAGCCGGGCTAACTCAACACCGCTCACATTCTGCAGCGTCACGAAGGCCATATCGATATAGGCTGTCGGGCGTATAATAGACCCTGTTGAGGAACTTGAAATGTATGAGACGATGTCTCCCATTCAATTAAATGTTCTGGGTGATTTTGCAGCAATATCATGAACAACAAAATGTATCCACGGGTCTAAAGTGAGGCAAGGCACACTAAAACACGCAAATTAATTAACCAAAATGAATTATTTAGGCATACCTATTGGTAGGACGGATTTCCATCACTCACCGAGGTGAAATGCTTCATCATCTGGGTCTCCGCCGAACGCCACACTAGTGACGTCAAGGGCTACAACCCCTCACCTGGGAAGGGGAGCTCACGGATGTTTTTAATAGGAGTAAATAGATCCCCTAGATGTGAAGAGATATTAAGGGAGTGATGGACGCAGTGTATGAATCGAGTGAAAGTGAAACCTAAAATGACCTCTAAGGGAAAAATCGTTTATTTGGTATCGCCTAAAGGTCAGATTAAAAACGGTGCAGTGACAGTTTTGACATAATAACTGTCTGTGTCAAAAGAAAGGTCGACATGTTTCAGCCTGACGGACTAGATTTAATCCACGGCTTTCTTCAGGACCATACACTATATAGATAACTACTGCGAGTAAAGTGCCCAAAATAAAGTGAACAAAATGAAGAAAATCATCATAGCATAGTTGGAATAAGCACAACCATGTGACCCGTATAGGTAGGTTTTCAAATCCTCATCTGTGTGCCGAATACTGTGAGTATCTGTAAAAAATAAACACAGAGAGACAAAATAATAATAATAATAACCTATTTTGTGTTATAGTGTGCCTCAACAAACATTAGTAATTCAATATAATGAGATCTCAATTCTCATCAAATTTCTGTAGTAGAACACATGCCTTACCCGTTTCAGATGAGGAAGACACTTCACCTCTCCTGGCAACGGCTCAGGATAATGAGGCCCGCTCTGTAGGGAATACAAAGAGCAAAAACATTTTTTGCTCCAAGTACTATATTGTAAAACAATTCTGGTTAAAAAGATGTCACAAACCATTAATAAAGGGAAGAAATTATGAAAGCCAAATATCAACAGCTACTCGGCGATAAAATCCATGTCTAAGTTCACATTTATACAAAAACACCCGTTGATCAACTCAAAAAGTAATTAACTCAGCTGAGGTCAGAACGGGGCTTTTTCTTTCCTCACATCAGTGTCTCCGTATACATTAGTCGGCACAGCAACATAGAAATTCTAGTGCCTTGCATTACAAATGGTATACGGAAAGTCCTTCTTGTAAGACTTCTATTAAAAATGACACCAGCGTCAAAGAAAGTCTATTATTGGAGCTTGTATGTTCCGACAATAACTACGCTGTATGTAATGGTGCAAAGGCGCTCGATATTCAAACAGTGCGTGAGTTGGGGTCGTCAAAGTTAAGCGTTTGTGGCCTTACAAACTACTATCATCTCAGCGCTATATGAAGGTGCCCGAGCATACTAAATCCCAAAAAGTAACATACTTGGGGGCATATGCATCAACATTAGCATTTGCGATTCCTTATTAGCGAAAAATAAGGATTCGCTAATAAGGAATAGCAAAAGGCTATGCATGTAGGAATCGCTATTCAAATAGCGATTCCTTAACTTTCCTTAATTGCTACTAGCAAATAGCGAGTAGCAATTAAGGAATGCCGTCCCAATCATTCCTATGGGCCTCCAGGCCCATAGGAATGAATCGGAGATTGCATGAGCAAATAGCGAGTACCAGTAGGTTCTCGCAAATTGCTCATGCAGTTTCAAGGGTGCAAGGGTGTCAAAATGACACCCTATAGCACCCCTGAAAATGATATGTGCACATATGTTGCACACACACATGCTCTAAGGGCATGTGTGTGCGCAACATGAAACTTTGAAAAATGCACAAAAGTGCATTTTTCAAAGTTTTTGCAAATTACCATGCAGTTCATCTTCATGGTAATTTGCTCCCCCTATTAGCGAAATCGCTAATTTTTTAACTTTGATGCATTGCATTTAAGGAATCTCACTTTGGGATTCCTTAAATGCAATCGCTATTTAAGGAATCGGTATTTAAGGAATCCCTATTTAAGGAATCGGTATTTAAGGAATCCCTATTTAAAGAATCGCTATTTAAGGATTCCTTAAATAGCGATTTTTGCTTTGGGGTTGATGCATTGGGATTGGGTATTTTTAACTTAATACCGGGAGCTATTAGCGATTCGGTATTTTACCGACTGGATTTTGGGTTGATGCATGAGGCTGTAAATCTTAAGAAAAGGCAGCGAGGACAAAGAGATCTGATGGCACTCACCTATCCATCGGTACCCCGAGCTTTGTCAAAAGCCAAAGGGAAGGTGCCAGTCCGTCATTGGTGTAGTTTTTTAAAGAGCGGTCTAACGCACTTCCGCATATTGCGTACATCACGTTTTGCAATCACGTGGTTCGTAACCGTAACTCTTTTTTACACGAAATCTTTATTATACAGTGATTCGTGACCGGTAAACAAGAGTGGAAAGGAACACTCATATTCCAACACTTCTGGAGCTCTGCTGTTATAAAAATAGAAAACGGACACCCAAAAGACGGGAAAAGAGATTTGTATTGCGTTAATAGTGCATCTAGAGATATGTAGTTCTACATGTATCACAAACGTCTTCAAAAAGTGTAGTTCATTCCGACGTGACATATAACATTCCGATTGAGAAAATATGTATAAAGCCAGTAAAGGAATCTAAAGAACAGATGACATCTATTCTATTCTGGGAAACAAACACCCTATATGTGCTAGATGTTCAGGTTAGAGATACTTCTAAAAAACATCATACACGCTCTCACAATGTGTCGAATAAATACCCTATACGTGCTAGATGTTCAGGTTAGAGATACTTCTAAAAAACATCATACACGCTCTCACAATGTGTGGAATGATCCTGTCAGAATGGAGAAGCTCATGAGTGTTCTAAGTGAACCTTGGTAGTTAGTCACCATGAGGTCCTTAAACCAAAAATGAAAATGTCAATGTCAATAATATCGATAATCGCAAAAGGTACAGATAGCGACTTAAAAAATACAGCATAGCTGGCTAGGGATACATAGAAATGTTCTATCTGCATTCCAAAGAGACCCAGGGTATTTCGTCATTTAGCCCTTTCTTATCGGTCTGTAGCCTAAACACCCACTTCTGTTCCCTGAGGAATAGGTATTTGGTAATGTCAGTGATATGTGATGGTATGTATGGTTGTTCAAGAATTGTCCACCTGAAATCGTCATGTTTGTGATTTGCTTCCAGAAAATGTCTCATGAGTTTCGTAGTTTGTTTCTTGCACCAAATGGTGCTTTTATGCTCTGATTTCCTCTGACTTCGATTTTACGAGTAGTCATCCCAACATATTGATAGTCACATGGGCATGTAATTAGACAAATCAACCTATTGCTATTGCAGTTGGTAAATCTGGTCTGGATCCACGGTCTCGTGGTCCCTATGTCAATAAATTTCGAGGATTGTGCCTGGGGGCAAGTCGCACACATGCCACATGAAAAATGACCCTGGATAGCCGGTAGGTTCCACAAAGTACTCTCTCGTGAAGCGGGTCCAGTTTTAGGTCTAGTGTGTACCAGTTGATCTCTTAAGCTGGTGCCTTTTTTAAAAGAAAGGGGTGGAGATGGAATTCGTTCTGTTCCAACGTTTAAAATGTGCCAATGTTTCCGGACACTCCTTTGAATCTTGTTGGACAAGGCACTAAAGGTATTCACAAAAGTGATCCTATTGATAGATGGTTTAGGTACTGGGGCATCTAGCAAAGCTTCTCTGTTGTTATTGGCCGCCCTCTTGCATGAGCGCCGTATTAATTGTTTGGGATATTTTCTGGCGCGCAATTGTGTTGAGAGAGATGTAGCATGGTGCTCAAAAGAATCTCTGCTAGAACAATTGCTACATATGCGAAAGAATTGGCCATATGGTAGGTTCTCTCGAAGCGACCTGGGGTGAGGGCTCTCGTAACTCAATAAAGAATTTCTGGCCATAGGTTTCTTGTATAGTTCACTCTCAAGATCCGTCGCTGTTGAGCAAATTAGAAGATCCAAAAATGCCAGTCTGGTTTTTTAAAAATCTACAGTAAACCTCAAAAAGTCGTTCCTAGTATTCAGCCAATTGAGAAATGTCATATTGGAATCCTGATCTCCACGCTAGACAACTAAAATGTCATCTATATTTACGCTTCCATAAGCAAATCGACTGGCGGAAGGGATTGGTCTCTGATAGTACATGCTGTTGTTCAGAACCATGCACATACAGATTGGCTAGACTTGGAGCAAAAATACTCCCCATACTGGTGCCAGAGGTCTGTAGATAGATAGTGTCTTCATAACGAAAGAAGTTCTCTTTCATTACCAATTGTGCACAGGATATTATAAATTGTACCGGTGTTATGGAGTCCAAATCCCTATTGGCTAGTAGGCCATGGATAGCATCAAGTGTCTCATCCTGTGGAATGGAAGTATAAAGAGACTCCACATCAAATGACACTAAGTAGTCAGTGTGAGGATCAAATTCAACCTCAGGTAAAAGACGTAAAACGTCCTTAGTGTCTTGCAAGTATGTCGGCATCTCCTTCACCAATGGTCGCAAAAAGAAATCCACAAAGGCGGACAAAGGTTCTAAAATTGAACCTAACCCTTTGCAGCAATATCGCCAGGTGTTATCATCTAGCGTCACCCCAAGTGATTTTGCCCCTCCAGCCTAGTTTTAGTGTAATGATTCCTGCGATAGTCTTGCGTATATTAAAAATATTAGACACTATCGTCCTAGGGGTGTCCACGCGCAAAAGAAACAATAAGGCTACTACCTCAGGCGGTTCCATCATATCCTCCCAGAGCATCTCACATAGGGTGTGTCTCACTCTGTTAAAGTGAAATTGCACCAGCGGTGTACAATCATGGCCTTCTATCTCAACATCAGCCCACCCACGAGCCTTACCCTCACGGAAGATTTTGGTAATGTTGAATGATGCCAGCGCCCTCGCTACTTCTCTTTCCGGCAGATCGGTAGCCTGTGGCACCACTCCACCGGAGTCAAGGGGAAGGACAGGACCGCTCATTCCTGCCTTTTTAAAAGATTTTGCCACAAATGGGCAACAGAATTGACAGAGTCTAAAATCCCTGCTTGTCTACTAGGGGCATGAAACAGAAATACTGGGAGAGGAGAAGGCGCAGCCATGACCCTTTCAATCTGTAGATGCGGGATGCCAGCTTGTTCGTGAACCCAGTGAGAGGCGTGCAAATGTAGTGCTGCATGGTTATATAATTCTAAATTGGGCGCTCTTAGTCCACCCATAGAGTAGGGTAGCGTGAGAATGTCCCATCTAACGCATGAGTGTGTCCCAGCCCAGGCCAACCTAATGAGTGGATGACCCTAAATATGTGTGCAGGGAGCACCATCGGAACGTTAACAAACAAGAATAAAAATCTTGGGAGCACTACCATCTTCATAAGGGATATGCGCCCCAATAACGACAAGTGTAATCTAATCCAGCGCTCAACTTCCTCTCCTAATTTAGTGATAGCTTTACCATAGTTCTCATTGAGAACCAGCTCAGAATCTGTGTGCACCTTCACCCCTAAATAGCGCACAGGGTCAGAGGTCCATGCTAAGGGGTAATCTAATTCAACAGGTTCCATGGCCAAGGACAATGGAAGATAGTTGACTTAGTCCAATTAATTGTAAGGCCTGAGAGTTTGCGATATCTTACCACCTCATTTAACACTGGGGACAGATTGGAGACCGGGTCTCTGATATACAGAAGAGTATCGTCTGCATAAGATTTCACAATGAGGTTATATTTCGGGAAGCGAATCCCTCTGTGCCCATGGTACTCCCTTAATGCACATGCCAATGGTTCCGCTACCAAGGCGTATAGTAAAGGCGATAAGGAGCACCCGTGTCGTATTCCCTGTGATATCTTGATGGGGGCTGTCACTATGTCCCCAACCCTAACCCTGGCCCTGGGCTAATTGTATAGGGCTGCCACCAACTGCAGAAATATCTCCCTCACTCCCAGCCGCCTCAACACAGCTCGCATAAAAGGCCACTCCACCGAATCAAAGGCCTTCTCTGCATCAAGGAAGACTGCAGCAGCTTTGATTTCCGAATTAGTATGTTGTATTGCCCCAAACACCGTCCGCAGAGAATATGCCAGGTTTCGCTCTGGGACAAAACCCATTGCTCCGGACCCACCACCAGTGGGACTAGCGGCGCTAGGTGGTTAGACAGTATTTTAGCAAATAGTTTGGTGTCGACGTTGAGAAGAAATTGAAGCCTAAACGACGAGCATTCATTAGGGGGTTTATCTGGCTTTAACATTGTGACTATCAAAGCTTCCCTCATAAAGGGGGGCATTCTGCCTTCCTCAACCATTTCCTCAAATAATGTGATCAGGTGTGGGAGCAGCTCCTTAAATTCTTTGTGAAACGCAACTGTAAGGCCGTCTTGTCCAGGGGCGCGAGCATGGAGTTGAGCGCCCAAGTACTTCACTGGCATCTATGACTTCATAAAGTGCTCCCTATGCTCATCTGTCAACCACAGCATCTGGATATGTTCTAAGTAATCTTGGATCACAGCATCATCTACTGTTGCTCTAGAGCGATATAGATCGGAATTGTACTGGGTGAATCTACTGGCTATTGCGGAAGGGTCCCTCAACAATACGCCACTCTCTGCGCTGTTCGGACACACAGCCTGACTCTCTCCTATTTCTCAACAGAGCAGCTAAGACTGAACCCGATCTCTCACCTTCCCCATATGTTTTGGCGACCGCGTATTACCCCATGAACTTCACTTCTCTATCCGCTGTTTCGTGGTATTCCTCCAGTACAGTCTTCAGTTCTTCCGCTACTCAATCCCCTCTGCCCGCGAGGGCATCTCACTCTAACTCAACCAAGTGATCCTCCAAGAGAGCCAACCTACCCCTGAGAGACGGGAGGACCCCAGAGTGTTTGGACATTGCTATCCCCCTTATAAATAACTTGAAAGTTTCCCATACTGTCGAAAACTGACAAACAGAGACAATGTTTATGTCAAAAAGGTCTCTATGGCCTCGGCCATCTCTGATTTGAATACGCTATCTAGCAGCGCATACGGTGGAAACCTCCACGTAAAAGGAGCTGGGCTCCCCTGCGGGTTTTCAACCTCCATCATTATTGGGGAATGATCACAGAGGGATCGGGGGTGAGTGGAACAAGCTCAAATCTGCGGGTACATAGGCCTGGAAACAATAGTCTATTCTAGTATGGAAGTCGTGTGAAGCAGAGTAGTGGGTGAAGCCCCCCCTCAGCTGGAGAACGCGTTCTCCAGACAGCTATCATATTCAACTGGATTGCCTCATCTATAATGGCTCTAGCTGCAGCCGAAGGGTGCCGAGGCGGGCCCCCAGAGAGGTACACTGCCGGGTCCAGTATACAATTGAGATCCCCACACCACACCTGCGGTAAAGCAGGCAAACCCCCCAGGTGCCCAAGCAAACTTTGGTAGGACTGTAGGTTGTCATAGTTGGGACCATAAATATTAATTGTAATCCAGTCAATTCCCCGCCCATGACATCTAGAAGTTAAGAATATGCCTTCTGGGTCAGATTTGATTGCTTCCAGTTCTATTCCTGACTTGGGGTGCATCCACATGAGTACGTCTCTAGCATGCGTGGTGAACCCCGCTGCGTAGAAGGGCCTATGCAAACGCCGGCGCGTGAGCATTCTGCTATCTGTAGGCAAATGTGTTTCCTGCAGCAGAGCGATATCTATCTTGTGTCTTATAAGATAAGCGTGGACCTTTTGCATCTTTCTAAAATCATTCAGGACCCTGACATTCCATGTTAAGAAGCGGATTCTATTGCCCTTGTCCCTGTGTCATGCCATACTTCCTTGATTGTCTCTACATTGCTGCTTGCCATCATGTGATTCCCCCATGCTACAACATTGCAATGCACTGCACATGAATCTGGTAAATAGCGTATGCAGAGAGACCCTCCCCCTCCCACGCTATGCACACCCCAATTTAGCATAGTCGAAATTGCCTGCGCTCCCAAATATTGAAAATATCTCCCAAAAAGATGACATCATCAAATAAAGAACCTTTCTGGCAAACCGCCATACATTGGGCAACACGCAGGGGCGGATGTTACCTGCTCACCGCTTAGGATAACCCTGTATTTAGAGTAGAAACATAGCCATCCGTATCTGATTCTAACGAACATCAGGCATCAATTTACTAGTTTCAAATTAGGATTGAAACGATACTGCTATCGCCCCCCAGCAAACTCCCCCCCCCCCCCCCCCCCCCCCCCGAGCCCGGAGCAAGCCAGCAGCAACCATTCTGCAGCCTTCATCTCTGTCTTGATCCGCACTGCTCTCAGCTCCAAATATGCAGTCAAAGTAATTTCCCCCATTATAATGTAGCAGGCATCCATATCTCCCCTTAAACAGTCTTCAAACAGCAATTTGTGTTAATCATATCCACACAGCAAAAAAGTATAAAGTAAACTCAGAATACAACCACCTTAGTCCGGCTCTTCCATATCTCTGCCGGCCGCGCCAGCTGGCTTCCAGCAGCTCCTTTACGTACACCAGCTTTGATGTACTCCTTGAGGGTCTTCTACAGTAGTTTGAGGTCACTAAATATTTTTGAATTGCCGTCTATGTTGATCCTCAATCTGGCCGGTTACAGCATTGCATATTCCAAGCTATTCTCTCTCATCTGGCGCTTCAAGGGGGCACACTGTCTCCTTGCTTCCTGCACTCTCATGGTGAAGTCCGGGATAAGTGAAATCGATGAGCCCTCAAACTGTAAGTCGCGTTTCTCCCTAGCCTGACGCAGCGCTGCGTCCCTGAAATTCAATAACTTGGCAATCACAGGGCGCGGCGGGGCTACCGGCGGAGGTTTAGGGCCGAGGGAGCAGTGGGCGCACTCAATGACAAACATGGCAGAAAAAGTAGCACGGCCTAGAAGTGTTTCCAGAAGCTGTTCCACAAATGTCTCCATGTTGCCCATAGCTGTGTATTCGGAAAGGCCTGTGATATGTATATTGCACCTCCTCTACCTGGCCTACAAATCTTCTGCCTTTTCTTGAAGGGCATTCAGCAGCTTCCCCATCTGTCTCTGGGCGCTGCTCGTTTCCATCTGGGCCTCCTCAACCTCAATTACCCTCCTCTCTACCATATTCAGGCGCTGAGCATGCTTGTCTAATCGATCGACATGCAGTCCATACGGTAGGCCAAGGAGTCAATTTTGCCATCTATGGTAGACAGGCTCCTCTCCATCACCGCCAAGATTTGACGAATGTCCCCCTCCGCCTCCTCAACAATATCACTCTGCTCTGTGGTGGCTCCATCAGCGCTGGCCTCCTTCTGCTTTGCCTTGCGTTGTTCAAACTGCAGCTTGGGCTGGGATTTGTCCACCTTGCACATGATTCACTGGTGACCAAACACCTCCTCCCCTGCTTAAGAACGCCCCACCACGTGCTACTCACTTTGTTGCAGGGAGGGGTCACTGCTCAATCCAGATTGCGCACTGAGTCAATCATCGAGTCAGGCAATGGGACCCCATCTTAACACCAATTCATGGGGAGGCCTACCATGTAGTCCAGCGGGAGGGAACCAAGGGGGGAAACAGACCAGACCCCAGAGGCGCACGCAGTTCAAATCAGTCCTTCTCTGGTCTGCTAGCAGGTCTGTGGGTTCCCCTAGATGTATTACTATATCAGGGGGGGGCACCAAATGACGCTTTACTCTCCGATGCAGCTCAGTAAGAGGGGGCCCCCCAGGCCACATGGCAACAGGTCGCGAAAGCACTCACCGCTCCGGTAGTCCCATATGGTCTCAACTCGCCCTTTACCTCGAGTTCACGGGGGCCAGTGTCTCCACTTTCAAAGCGCTGCCCTCTCTGTGCGCCCAGGTGTGTCCGCTGTCTCCCATCTCCTCGCAGTCCTCAGGCTGCCTCTCGCTTTGCTTTGGCACCACGTCCCAGCAGTTACAGGCCTTGGCCCCGCCACCAGGTCACCTGCAGCCGTTGGAGTGAGAGTCCCTCACCGCTCAGCTGCAAGGTGCCCAGACAGCTCTCTCCTCTCACGCACGAAGGGTCTCCATTACGGAGCTCAGCACCTCCACACCGCAGGTCGATAAGGCCTCACTTCTCCACGCAGGTGGACGCGGCTCGGCCCCGCGCCCCAGGAAGCAGCCGCTCTAGGCTCCGGCGTCCACATATCGAGGCAATCACTGGAAGCCCACTGCAGCAGCGACCAGGCAAGTCCCCAGGTGGGTATCCAGCGCCGCTCACTCCGCCACGCTCCTGCTGGGTCAAGGCCGCAGTCCTCTTTCCCTTCTAGGCCCCACTCAGTCGCGGCCATTTTCTAACTGCTAACGGCTCCTTCGGGCTCTTACAGCCCTCCACTAGTCCTCCTGGGGTAGTATTTGGAGTAGAGTTTTCCTGTGCCGATGTCATCGGATTCCTGCCGGATCGTTGGATGGCTAACGGAGCTCTCCTAGGTAGTGGCAATCTTGAGCCCAGGCAAGCTCTGCCGCCCCATCAGGGCAAAACACTTAGGCAGCTGTGAAACCATCTGCCCCAGAGGGTTGCGCTTTGGATATGACCTTCAGAATTTCTTCCTTTTCCAGTGGTATATCTAATGTCTCCCGTTCTAGTTGGCTTAACATAGGGAGCTGGGCTTTCCAAAGCTATTGTGAGGCTTCCAAGCAGCCTTTACATCTGTAGATTAACCAAATGTGTACAATTACATTTCTTTCAGGCAGAAGGCACCCTGGCAAGAAGGCTTGTTTCCTGTTCACTCTCTGTCCCTTCCTGGGCTTCTCAGCACAGTAGACTCTCTCCCCTTCCACATCAGCTGAGGCATCTCAACTGTGGAAATTAACCGTCTCTGGATGGTTGCCTTGTAACATAAAGTAGGGGAACTGTTTGTGTCAAATAAAAAAAAACAAGCATTTGCAATGCAATAGCTCTCTCATGTGTAAGAGTTTGAGCTATTGGCTTTGTAAATGACAATGCCTTTTATTTATGTGCTTTGAAAACCTGCAAGCGGTGCGTACTTATAGTCGTTGCTTACGAGCAGCAAGGCTGTCAGTAACTGTGCCTCTTTTACTGCCAGCCTTGCTTCTCATAAGCAAGGACTATAAGTACAAAGTGCATGTTTACACACTTGTTTTCAAAACACATAAATAAAAGGCATTGCCATATACAATACCAATAGCGCAAACTCTCACAAATGCGAGACCTATTGCATTGCAAATGCTTGTTGTTGAGTGCCAAACGGGCTATACTGGGGGTGCAGTGGGCCCTGCACACCCATATGCCTTTGTGCCATTGCAGCTGACACACCAATGACAGCTACACCCAACATTCATGGTGAAAGTGCGGCATCCGAGCTCAAGGGCTTTTTGATTCCAACGTGGTGCTGCTAGTGACTTCCTCCCAGTACAGAACATACTCTAGTACAGGCAGCTAGATACATCATTAACTCTTCCCTAGACCTACCAATCTCTGTCAAGCTAGGACTCACTGCCTGTTAAGGTCATATTCACCCTCCCCTGGCGCTAAGCTCCTAAACAACGACCTCTTTTATGGGAACACTTTGCTGAAGGAACCATGGGTGGAACCCTCAGGTGCGATCTTCATTGAAACCGTCTCCCTCATGGGGTGCATGGCTACTTTCATATACAATCGCTCTCTCATTTCTGAACTCCTTGTAATGCACCATGAAACCGATGAGAAAAATAAATCCTAAAATATTAGATCCAGCCTTTCAGACACAGGAATGGTCCTGGAAGGCTTCGCCATGGTGGAGTAGGTGCTCGCTGCATGAAATGGAGAAGCAGAACTTATGTGATTACCAAGTGATTATGTTTCACCCTCAAGTGTATGCTATTAAAATCGGTACAAGCGCTGAGGCACACGATGAAGTGAGGCTAGGCATGAGAGTGGTGTAACTCTCCAGACCCTCTTGAAATTTTGAGAAAAAACTGAAAGAGAAGCTGCATGGGCTTTTCCCTGCGTAATGGCGGACGGCTGTCCTGGATAAAGGTGTCTAGGAGGTAGTACCTTACAGCACAATCAGTTCCTGGACATGATCCCTCCCTATGGAGGATTATAATATCCTGCCTGGGAGAAGGGGCAGAATGTGAGGCAAAGAGAAAAGAGGCAGAATAGAGCAGGGTGGCGAATAGGCTGCCTGATGAGAGGTGAGATTGCCCAAGTAGTAGAGGAATGTCAGCGAAGGACACAGGAGGCTTGTTTCACAAAGGCAAGTTACAGTTATGAGCACGTTTACACTTTGTAGTAAGTTTATTTCTTTTGGTATTCACAAACTCTGAGGGTAAACTTACTACAAAAAGTAAGTTGCATGTCTCCAGCCAGAGTGAAACAATTGGCTTACTCTTGTGTGGGTGGGTGACATCGTCCATTTAAACCCCTCCATGACATTCCCTAAACACCTCTTACTCCTACCCAAATCCTTCCTTTTTAGTGTAAGTCTGTGCCTTTTCCCACCCATTTCCCTGTGTCTGGCCAACATTTACTACTAAAATCTGTACTTACATGTGTGGAGACTCGCAGTCGGGGTGGAGAACCGTACATTTTATATTACGTTTTGTAGTGCATTATGTAATACTAAAAAACATACTACAAAGTGCAGTTTAAGAATCAGGCTCAGAATGTTCAGTGTCAGAGAGAAAGCAGGGTTCCAGCAACAATTGGCCAGTAGAAAAGTAGGAGTCATAGGTCAGGCTTTGCCCTTGCACAGTAGCCTTTTTAGGTCTGTTGTGAAAGTTCAACTCTCTCCTGACCTACTGTGAATAATTCTTTGACTTCGCCCAAAGGAGTATTTCAGTATCACTTTCTGCAATAGGCTGTTTGGAGTACCATTCCACCTCCAATAAAAATACTTGCATTACAATGCGTGAGGGACAATTTTATATCTCAAAAGTACTGTGAGTCATAGCACATGAAAATATTTATCCGAAGAATGCATTTATTACAGACAGCAATGCTTTTCCTTTTTTTTTCACTGAGGCATCCAGCACAAGATATCACACATGCAGCAGCAATGTAAGCTTCTTAAACAGCAGTGAAAGTGCACACACACCAGTGCTTAATTTGAGTCTGGGGTTTTTAGTCCTCGGCACGTAATTGCTAGAACCTGCATTTCTGACAGCTGCCACATGATGGCGCTGTTTGTGTAATTTAAAGATGAGCAGAAGAACTGTTGTTTGTTAATTTAATATACATTAAAAATAACTAATACCTGCCACCCCTTCCAATTCTTACAGCTTTGGCGGCCTTGAACAGTCAGAATTGTCACACTTGTAGCAGTTTGATGGTTAGTAATTGTGTAAGTACAGTGGCAATGCGTGGTGAAAACAAATTAAGCACTGACACACACACACACAAACACCCGTGAATCCTTCCATAACACTAGCACGATGTTGTTAAGGTGAAGAAAAACAAAACAGCCAGCATCCAGGCATGTGTTTCTCTGACTATGCAGCTGCCGAGCCCTCAGTAAAATGCAGCTAGTGGATGGCTACATGGGAGTGTGAGGAGGAGGACCACGTAGAAGGTTATTGTGCCAACACCACCTGTCAATTCTGGTGCATCCTTGAGAGAGGGCTGCGTCTACATCAGTAGCCGCCCTGCCCTGCATTTGAACAGAGCCAACCAAGGCTGGTGCTATATTCTGGCCATTGTAAACAGGTGCCTATCATTACTGCCACAAACAGCCTGAAATGGTGCCAAACTGCAACACATGGCTTAAAAATGGCATCGTTGCTAATGGAAAGGAGGTGAGCAAACGGCAAAAATAATGTTGCCACTCTGAAAATCATTATCACTACCGAGACACCTAGCATTGACAAAACTAATAGGCCCTGCGTGAAAATTGATTTTTTTGCTAATGCTAGTTTTACATGCCACTCATACTTGTCAGCAAACGGATACCGGTCAGTCTTGCCTCAAACACATGCCATCGCCAGTCAGGCCTGACACCAGTAGCAGCCACCAACAAAGTGGAAGCAGGTGTTAGCCCATCCTTCTGCCCACAGCGCCTTGTCTGCCTCTTCCGGCTGCGGTCTGCTTGTGCAGCGCGAGAGCACGCCGCTATTGACAGGCGGCCGTGGAGGGTTCAGGATAGCATGACTCATATTATGACGTAAGCGGCCTCACAGTATTGTGAGAGTTGTGGCCGCCATTTTAAGCAGGCGACGCTCCACTGTCTCACAAGAACTGCGGCCTCCGTCAAGGATGGGGGCAACCCAAATAATTCTTTGTCGTATCAATCCCTCGGGGACTGTGAGTTATTGCCTCAAAACTTGGAAACACTTTTAAAAACAACACTTCCATTTGTCAGTTCTAATAATAAATAATTCGAAAGAGGAACGCTCCCCAAAGTGTTTGTTGCTAAAATGTATTGCAGCAGGGAGAGTGTGAAAGGGCCTAAAGGGCTAAGGGTTACGAATAAAAGGAATAGGGCAGACGTTATGGGTATGAGCAAAAGGGTTAAGGGAATATAGGGCGTAGGCGAGGTTAAGGGTAGAAAGTACAGGAGATAAGGGTCAAAGATTTAGAGTCAGTGGTTAAGGGCATAGGGTGGGGTATAGCAGGGGTGTAGGAGACACTAAAAATCTGGGGGGGACAGGGACAACCTTGTGCACTTTCCAGTGACCCTATACAAATCACCGCCTGTTAAACAAATACAATCGCATACTTTCGAAGTGAAATATTGAGAAAAGCAGGCATGTAGTCACAGTTTGCATGTATGCTTTATTGTTATTTACATTCATATAGTAATGAGACCAAATGTTTAAAAAAAACATATATATGAATCTTGCATCTTAATGCACAAAGCAAACAAAGGCCGCTGACTTAGGGTGGGGGCGTCGTGTTTGCAAGTGCATTAGGGTTTGAAAAGTACCTGCTGCTGCATTCCTGGTCTCCAGCAATTTTCAGGCAACAATAAAAATGTGAAGATAACTCTGGTAATTAATGTTCTTTTTTTGAGAGGGATCGAAGGCTTGTCTAGTGAAAGTTTTAATTCAATAGGTCAGTGAGTTACTGCTTTTGTCTGAGATATTCTTTTGGTATTTGAAGTTTATAAGTTAAAATCCTAACATTGAACAGTGAGCTATTAACCGTCATCAAAGAGCTACATAAAAACTTCAATGTATAGATTAGAACGTTATGATTTTTCCCCAGTCTTTCCCTATCCTAATGTTGGAAAATGGGTTCATTTGGATAGAAATCAATTCTGATTATTGAAGAGAACCCCCCAACCATGGTGTTATGTTTTACATTCTGAGTTTGTGTTTCTCTAGTGTTGCAAAGCCGCCCTGGGCACTCCCCAACTTTTTGCTGACTGGTACTGGTGGTACCTGACTGACTGACCCTGGCCTCTGCCTAAACAGCCAGTGCTATTCTGAAAGAGGCACTTAAAAATACAGTGAAAACACCTACATACACTAGGGTGCACTATGGGTTAGGGTACCCCTATGATTGGCATGACCTCTCCTATAAGGCCCTAGTACATAATAGGGCAGGGGGATTAGAACTACTTTTAAGTCCCTAGAATATAATAAGGCATGGCAGATTAGAGGCCAGCAGCCCTTTCTGCGCTTGCACGTGTGCACTGCTGAAGCCTGAGGTCAGTTTAAAAGTAGCCCTGTGTTATAGGGCTGCTTTTAAAATGCAAATTGTGCTCACACTCGACTTTTGGGTTTGGGGAACTTACAAATTGATCAACTACAATGTTGGGGCAAAATTAAGTAGAAAAATGTTTTCCACTTAACTATGGCTGTATCATATTTGCCACATAATACATCATCTGCTGCATAATCTAACGATTTCCTCCAAAACAATTTTGTAGCTCAAACAGATCCCAAATTACTAAAAGAAATGTGACTTGTGTTGCTGTGAAGTTTAGGGCCCTTTGCAAAGGTTAGTAAAGAAAACAATTCCTAAGAAAACAATTGGTCCCAGACACTCCTAATGACACTCAAATTAATACCTGTAGGAGAGTGTAGTATGCAATCAATTCATACAACCAAAAATGTATAATGTAAAGGCACATTCAACAGGGAAATCTCATAGATAAGAGGCCAACCAACGTCAATTAAATTGCAAACATCAATTTATTTCCCGCTGAATCATATTCATAAAATGCAAACTTAGGGTCTGACTACGATGGCAGTCGGACTTCAGTACCACCGCCATCGAATCGGGGAATGGGACCGCTGGCCTTCAAGGTGGAGGCCCCACGATAGGCATTACAGTGCGACTGCCACTACGGTGTTCGCAGTGCCTATCTTTTACATTGCAGCAGGTGCTGCTGGCTGCATCATCCGCTGCAAAGTAAAAAAAAAAGGAACATGTTAAATATATCGGTGCCTGCCACATGGTGCAGTGATATGTTGTGGGGCATCATAGATGCCCCCCAGGACCCATGTCTGAGGGCCAGGGGTAAAGGGGCCTGCTACGGGCCCCCAATGTCCCTTTCGCCAGCATTTCCATGGCAGGTGAATCGCCATTGATAAGCTGGCAGGTAAGGGACATCGTAATCCCTGCTGCGGTGCATGGTAGGAACCACCAGCATTGTAGGAACCACGAGCCCCTCCACCACACCGGCGGGCTCAAGAATCCCGTCGGGTGCGTGGTGGTTGGTCTTTGCGACCGCCATGTAACCACCCGCCATTGTAATATGGCGGGCTGTGATGCAGTCACCAATGGCGGTGGGTCCGCCACCGATGGGGTGACGTGGCGGTCCCACTGCCATTATAATCACCCCCTAAGTTTGGTGTGCATGCGAATCCTACATTGCCAACCCCTGGCAAGTTGCTCTGCTAGTGCTTGAAAAAGGCCAATGGAGGTACCAATGGGTGAGGTGGACTGGCCTCAAGGGTCTTGTGACCTAAGTGACAGATTCACTGTCGATCTAGGATGTGCTTCTTCATATGCCTGCCCGTAAGACTGGAAGTGAACTGCAGTATGGATTGTGGTGGACAGGTCCACCTGCGGGTGCTAAGACACCTGGGCTTCTAAGGTCTATCGGGCCTTCTAAGGTGTAGCATCGGAATAAGCTCTGTCAGGAGTGTGGTATGGTGAACTGGTCATGAAGGTCTGAACATGGTTCTCCAGTTCCAAATTCAGCAGCTTTGGCCAGAGTGCCACATTCTCTCCCACACTGAACACCATACTGCTACACTGAGATAAACTCGCACTGCCTTCAGCACAACTCAATCGTGCTGAGACTAAATTCAAATTATGTACTAGACAACAGTAAAATGCTGCCTGAAAAAAAATGAATAACACCCTGGAAAAAGCAAACACTCATAGGGGATGCAAGAATAAGCAAAGCATGTGAACTGTAATCAGAAAAAAAACATGGTTACCTTAACGGTTTTAAACTCATTATTCAGAAATCAGTAATTGATTTTTCCTGAAAAGTTCAAGACATGGCTACAGGACCAGGAAGGGACCCCTTTCAATGTCCATTGCTTATGTCCTTTCAAAATGTATGCAGTTTGGTTTAAAAAAGACCACATCCCCAAACACAGAGCCGCATTTTATAAGCTAAAATAATTAAAAAGTTGAAAACGATCATATTAAACGTTTCCACTCTACCCATCAACCAGGTATTGCAGTCCCTTTAGGAATGGCGCACTTACCCACCCTGGGAAAACAATGTTGTTCAAAGAAAGAACATAAAAAGAAAGTAGTGCTTTCACTGGCAAACTCTGTAAAGTGGCGCTAATGTGTGTGGGTGTAAATAACAGTCTGGCCTGTCTGCTGTCCACTCTGTATTGCTTTATTTAGGTATTTAACTATTTTTTCTCTCCATTCCGAGGTTTTTCTTTTCAATAGAAAACGGTCAGAAAATGAGGACATTTACAGCCAAAGTGTTCAGCCTTTTTTGGATCAATTTCACAGGGGAACAAATAAAGAAAAGGAGAGGCAAGAGAGAGTACCTTAAGAGCTGCCTCTTGAAATCAGCACGTAAGCAGGAGCGAGACAGAGACAGAAAGAGATGGAGGAATAAAGAGAGGAGGGCAGCCGCCAGAGGCAGATCAGGAGTAGTGGACACGGTCCTTGCCATGAAGGAAAAGAGACAGCGTTTATTTTTTCTCCGTTCTCTGCCCTTCCCAGAACGGCTGAGCCTTCCTGCAGCATAACAAAAGGCAGAGGGCGGGTGGCCTCTGACTCCAGGCAGGTCAAGTGCAGGGCCATTAGGTAGCGCTTTCGCGTGCTAATGGCCCTGCGATAACAGAAGGGAGAGGGGAAATTCCTTTGTCCCCGTGTCCCCCCCACCCTTGTCCCCCATGTCCCCCCCACTCCAACATCTGGGGGGGATATATCCCCCGCGTCCCCCACACTTCCAACGACCATGGGGTATAGGATTAAGGGTTCGGGGTATAAGGTTAAGGGTTTAGGGAATTGTGTTAAGGGTTTGGGCTACAGTTTTAAAGGTTATGGATTTGGGGAATCGGTACTAAAGGGGAAAGGGTTGGAAGTGTAGGGTTAAGACTGGAGATACTGGAGTTAATTGTATGGAGTTATGGTTTCTGGTTGTAGGGCTAATGATTTGATGTATGGGTTAAGAGTTTAAGTGTAAATGTGTAGTGGTAAGTGGACATCGCGCAAGTATCGCGTGATGCCTGACGAATTTTGTGTGTACTTTGTATTGGTTTGAAATGTGGCTCACGCATGGAGGGTTCGCTCATTGGAGGTTCGAACTGTGTTAGTTGCCGTTCGTGCTTCTATCTGGACGGATGCTCCGTGCGTTGGGTGGAGTTGTTTCCTAATAAACTCCTTTCTCAAGACTACTTTGGAGTTCCTGTTATCCTTCTACATTTGGCGACGATCGGGATTCACTCCACCCACACACCCACGCCGAAGATTACCTCTATTTTCAAATTCACGCCATAACCGTCAACCCTTCTTCTTCCAATCGCCATCTCCTTAAATCCGGTGAACTTTAATGATCTCCGGTCGGATTCCGACAGCGACGATAATAAGCGTGAGACCCGGCAAAGGTACGTGAATTTTGGTTATCCACGGAACTCCTATTGGCCCGCGCTCTGCCTTGCGAGAAGTTAATTGTCCCGAGCGCATAGTCTACATGCGCTGACGTTTCTACGCTATGCAGCTGTGTTCTCATTGAAACACTGACTGCTTGCATTTGGAAGCCCCGCACGGGCTGACGTTTTCATGTTACGCAGCGCCATCTTTGTTGAAGGCAACCACG
Organism: Triturus cristatus; assembly: GCF_964204655.1. NCBI lineage: Eukaryota > Metazoa > Chordata > Amphibia > Caudata > Salamandridae > Triturus > Triturus cristatus. The sequence goes on along the minus strand of NC_140583.1, from coordinate 996,456,855 downwards.
GGTGGATACATTGTATCACCATTACGTTACGCAGCGCCGCTTTTATTCTTTCACCTATTAATTTATAGTTTGACAGCGCTTTAAGCTCCCATTTCAGCGATGCACATGCTAAACAAATACTGAATTAAATCTAGCATGTTCGCCTTCAGCGATGCGCACGCTACAGTTATATTCTCAGTTAAAAAAAAAGAACGTTTCTCAACTAATTGTTTTTTATTAGCATCCAACCAGCATAATTTTTACAGAAGGTCTTGTTCATTTTGATTATTTTACAGGCGGGAATTGTGTGTTTTAGTATTGAATCTTCAGCGACACACACGCTTTTATTTTTAATTTTGGATTTTTATTTTTTATTTTTGCCTATTAAAATTCTAATGGCTAATGTTCAGCAGATAACACAACCTCCCCCATTTCTAAGTAAACCAGGAAGTCCTGCAATTATTTTGTCAGAATGGTACAGACTATTTGAAAATCACCTAGTTGCTATCGATGCTGTGAACTATTCACCTGCTCGTAAGTTTGCTTTGTTATTTGGATGTCTGGGCCAAGCTGCTCTAAGGATTTTCGATAGTATTGTGCCTATTCCACCTCCGGCATCTCACTCTGGTGATGGACAGTGGAATGTCTATTTGGAAGCAGTCGCATGCCTTAAAAAACTGTTTTCCGAGGAACCTAATAATATGCTGGAGCGGCATCATTTTTATAAAAGAAAAACAAAAAGAAGAAGAGAAGGTAGAAAAATATATATCTGCACTCAGAGTATTAGCAACAACATGTGGTTTTGGACCCTTAGCGGACAATTATATAAGGGATCAGTTTGTCTTTAATTGTGCATCACGTAAGATCAAAGAAAGGATCTTAGGGTGCAAAAACCCTTCTTTACCCGATGTGATTTAACTGGCACTGAGTATCGAACGTTCCGCTATCTCTAGCAAAGCCATGCAGGAAGACCCTAAAAGCGGAGTTAATATCATTTCATCACCGGAGGGTGAACAAGATAATCCTATATGTGCTGTGAATGTTAAGAACAAAAATGTTAAATTTATTCAAAAGAAACAAACTTTGTTTTGTTATAGGTGTGGGTCCAAAAACCACATTGGCAATTCTCCAAGCTGTCCCGCCATTAACAAACGTTGTGTAATTTGTAAAAAGATGGGGCATTTCCAAGGAGTATGCAGAAATAATAAAAGATCATTTAATGTGAACAGTATTGATTCAGATGTAGACACATGTAGTAACTTTTTTAGTAATATAACTGTAACTCTAGAATGTGAAAGTGAAACAAATTCTATAAAAGGCCCGTTGTGTTTTGCTACAATTGATAATGTTTCTTTCCAGGTGATGGTGAGTTCTGGTTCGCCGATAACGATTCTGAGGGATACTACCTTTGACGAATTGTGGAACAATCGAGTAAAATTGTTACAGTCTGACGTAAATCCAAAGGCATTTGGTGAAAAAGACATAAATATGATTGGATATTTTACTGGTTTAGTACAATGCCTTGGTAGAGAAACAATGACAAAGATTTATGTAGCAGAAAAAGGAAAGAATATCATTGGATGGAAAGACCTTGCTCGTATGGGTTTATACTTAGTGCCTGGGGATGAGAATCCGATTAAAGTGGGAGATTTACCAGTGTGTAACATTGATTGCAATATGCCAGAAACAGATACTAATGTGCTAAAGGAAATAATCTCTGAATTTAAATCTGTGTTGAGTGAAACAGTAGGTCGTGTTAAAGGTATAGAACATCACATCAGACTAGTACCTGGTGCCCAGCCTGTTTCACACAAAGTACGTTCTGTACCATTAAGTGTGACAAGTGAATTGGAAAAGACCTAAAAAAAATTGTGTGATCAAGGCATTATAAAAACTACTGATTCTTCACAGTGGGTGGCACCCATCGTCGTTGCCCACAAAAAGTCTGGCGAAATTAGGCTTTGCGCAGACTTGCACGCCTTGAACAAAAATATAATTGTGGATTGCCACCCACTGCCTAAGATTCATGAGTTATTGGTGAATCTGGGAGGGGCCAAATGGTTTTCTCTCATAGACTTAAGGTCAACTTACCATCAAGTCGCTTTGACGACAGATTCACAAGAATTAACAACATTCGTGACCCCCTTCGGGGCATACACATTTTTACTACTTCCATTCGGCCTAGCTTTGGCTGGAAGCGTATTCCAGAAGCTGATGGATACACTGTTTCACGAGGTTAAAGGTGTTCAAGCATATTTGGACGATATTTTAATATTTGCAAAATCATTAAAGAAACATAATGAGATTTTGAAACAGGTACTTTCAATTTTGAAGACTGTACGGTCCGACAAATGTAAGTTTGCAGTCCAAGAACTGGAATGTTTAGGGCACACGGTATCTAAACACGGGATTAAACCTACGTTTTCTGTCATTAGGGTAATTGAGGATGCTAAACCACCTTCTGATAAGGACGCTTTAAGGTCATTCCGAGGGTTGGCCGAGTATTATGCTAGGTTTGTTCCTTACTATGCTCAGGTGGTTGAGCCATTACGCATGCTCCTTAGGAAAGGTCAAAGTTTTAACTGGACTATAGATATAGACAAAGTATTTTGGGAAGTTAAGAAGATGATCATGTCTGCACAATCTTTACATGTGTTTAGGGTTGATTGCACATCTATCGTAACAGTAGACTAAAGTGTTTCAGGTCTCGGTGCTGTACTTAGTCAAAAAGTCAAAGGCCACAAACAAACCGTGGTCTTCGCCTCAAGATCACTCAAATCATTCGAACAACAGTACAGTACCATAGAAAGAGAGGCTTTGGCATGTGTGTGGGCAGTGCATAAATTTAAAATGCATATTTGGGGCCGAAAGTTTGAGCTGGTGACCGATCAAAACCCTTGATTTATATTTTCAATAGAATAAACTCTTCCAATATGTCTGCCAGGTTGATGAGGTTAGTTTCCAAGCTACAAGAGTTCAATTTTGATGTAAAACACACTCAGGGCGGAAAGAATTTCCGTGCGGACTGCCTCTCAAGGTTATCCATGCATAAAGATGATGATGAAGATATTCCTACAGAAGACATTGAGTGTGTGGCGGTTGTGGATGCAGTTAATGAATATGATACGGTATTGTCGGAAAAGGATTGGAAATTAGCTTGTGAGGGCGATGTAGTTCTGCAAAAAGTAATGGATTATACCACTCATTGTTGGCCTGAGACAAGATGTTTAAATGGTGATTTACGTGTGTTTGCGCAAGTTTCTGACAAACGTTCGGTGGAGAACAATATCGTCTGCAGGGGGACAAATTTGTTCCTCCATTAAGTTTGCGTTCTTTAATTATGGACAAAGCACATCAGGGACATTTGGGAGTCACTAAAACTATTATGTAAATAAAGCAACACTACTGGTGTCCTTCTTTGGACACTCAGGTTAGGAAGACAATTGATAAGTGTCCAGAATGTCTTTTATCAGATAAGCATTGGCATACAGTGAAGGTTCCATTACACCCCACAGAGTTTCCACATGCTCCATGGGAGAAGATTGGTCTCGATTTTTTGGGTCTTTATTCCATACTGGATCAGGATAGAAAATATGTTATCTTAGTTGTTGACTACTTCTCTAAATGGATGCACTATGATTTTGTGGAAACTCCCAATACTGAGTCAACGATATCGTTTTTGAGTAAAGTATTCTATTTAGAAGGTTCACCTAAAGTTATTGTTATGGATAACGGTACCCATTTTGTGTCAGAGAAGATGTGTACATTTTTAAAAGAGTTAGACATTAAACAACTTAAAGTTGCTTTGTATTCCCCATCATCGAATGGTTTGGTAGAAAGAGGAAATAAAGTGATCAAAGAAGGGATACAAACTCAATCCAATCTCAAGGTAGTAGAGTTTATTAAACAAAAAGTTTGGAGCTATAACACTTCACCACACTGTACCACAGGGTTTCACCT